>NC_030815.1:43434479-44665824 GCF_001704415.2 Capra hircus | reverse complement strand
GAGAAACAATATGAAGTTTAAAATTCAAAATTAAACATTCATTACGGCTACAACTCAATCAAAATACTACAGTGGTGTTAGGCAGAGAGCTAGGAGGAAGGCCAAGGAACAGGACAAGATGGTTCAGGGTAGACTGGATGGGGCATAGAGGTGCTGTAGGCAAGTACTCCTTGGGTAAAGCCATGGAAAGCTTTTTGGAGTGGTGAACCAGAGGCTCCAATCTCATCCAGAAATCCCAAGGGATGGGCTTGAGCCCTAAACAAACAAACAAACAAAAAAATTGGTCTTCCTAACATTAAAGGGGGCCCAAGTACAGTGCTTCATTACTCTTGGATGTAAGGGTTAAGAAAAGGATGGGCCGATATCCTTGCGGATATGTCTGGTGGTAAATGTAATGTCATATGCTGTAAAGAACAATATTACATAGTAACCTGATGTTAGGTCCATGAATCAAGGTAAATTGGAAGTGGTCAAAAAGGAGATGGCATGAGTGAACATTGACAACTTGGTAATCAGTGAACTAAAATGGACAGGAAACGTGAATTTAATGCAAATGACTATTATATCTACCTGCGGGCAAGAATCCCATAGAAGAAATGGAATAGCTCTCATAGTCAACAAGACTCAGAAATGCAGAACTCTGGTGCATTCTCAAAAAATGACAGAATGATCTCAGTTCGTTTCAAAGGCAAACCATCCAACATCACAGTAATCCAAGTCTATGCCCCAACCACTAATGCCAAAGAAGCTGAAGTTGATCAATTCTATGAAGACCTATAAGACCTTCTAGAACTAACACCAAAAAAAAAAAAAAAAAAAAATCCTTTTCATCATAGGGGATTGGAATGCAAGAAGAAGTCAAGAGATCCCAGAATAACAGGCAAGTTTGGCCTTGGAGTACAGAATGAAGCAGAGCACAAGCTAACAGAGTTTTGTCAAGAGAGCACACTGGTCATAGCAAACACCCTTTTCCAACAACCCAAGAGATGACTCTACAATACTGAAGTCAGACTGATTATGTTCTTTGCAGCCAAGGATGGGAAGTTCCATACAGCTGGTGAAAATAAGACCTAGAGCTGACTGTGGCTCAGATCATGAGCTCCTTATTGCAAAATTCAGTCTTAAACTGAAGAAAGTGGGGAAAACCACTAGGCAATTCACGTGTGGTCTAAATCAAATCCCTTATGATTATACAGTGGAGGTAATGAGTAAATTCAAGTGATTAAATCTGATAGAGTGCCTGAAGAACTATAGATGGAAGTTTATAACATTGTATAGGAGGCAGAGACTGAAACCATCCCAAAGAAAAAAGAAATGCCATGAAGGCAAAGTGGTTGTCTGGGGAGGCCTTACAAATAGTTGAGGAAAGAAGAGAAGCAAAAGGCAATGGGGAAAGGGAAAGACACAGCCAACTGAATGCAGAATTCCAGAGAATAGCAAGGAAAAACAAAAAGGCGTTCTTAAATGAAAAATGCTAAGAAATAGAGGAAAACAATAGAATGGGTAAGACTAGCGATCTCTTCAAGAAAATTAGAGATACTAAGGGAACATTTCATGCAAGGATGGGCAGGATAAAGGACAGATAATGGTAAGGACCTAACAGAAGCAGAAGACATTAAGAGGAAGTGGCAAGTATATGTAGAAGAACTATACATAAAAGGTCTTAATGCCCCAGATAACCATGATAGTGTGACACTCAGTTAGAGACAGACATCCTGGAGTGTGAAGTCAAGTGGGCCTTAGAAAGCATTACTATGAACAAAGCTAGTGGAGGTAATGGAATTCCAGTTGAGATACTTAAAATCCCCAAAGATGATGTTGTTACAGTGCTGCACTCAGTATGTCAGCAAATTTGGAAAACTCAGCAGTGACTGCAGAACCGGGAAAGGTTTTCATTCCAATTCCAAAGAAGGGCAATGTCAGAGAATGTTCAAACTACCATACAATTGCTACCATTTCCCATGCGACAGTTAGAACCAGACATAAAACAACTGACTGGTTCAAAATTTGGAAAGGAGTATGACAAGGCTGTATATTGTCACTCTGCTTATTTAACTTTTATGCAGCATACATCATGTGAAGTGCCAGGCTGGAGGATTCACAAACTGGAATCAAGATTGCCAGGAGAAATAACAACAACCTCAGATATGGAGATGATATCACTCTAACAGCAGAAAGTGAAGAGGAACTAAAGACCCTCTTGCTGAGGATGAAAGAGGAGGGTGAAAAAGCTAGCTTGAAACTCAACATTCAAAAAACAAAGATTATGACATCTGGTCTCATCACTTCTTGGCAAATAGAAGGGGCAAAAGTAAAAGCAGTGACAGATTTTATAAAAAGGAAAGAAGTTAAAGGAAAGCTATGACAATCCTAGACAGTTTATTAAAAAGCAGAGATATCAGTTTGTGGACAAAAATCCATAGAGTTAAAGCCATGGTTTTTCTTGTAGGCATGTAAGGATGTGAGATTTGGACCATAAAGAAGGCTGAGTGCCAAAGAATTTATGCTTTGAACTGTGGTGCTAGAGAAGATTTCTTGAAGAGTCCCTTGGACAGCAAGGAGATCAAAATAGTGAATCCTAAAGGAAATCAACCCTGAATATTCATCGGAAAGGCTGTTGCTAAAGCTCTAAAAGGCTGTTGCTAAAACTCCAATACTTTGGCCACCTGATGTGAAGAGCCGACTCAATGGAAAGACCCTGATGCTGAAGGAAAAGAAGAAGAGGGCAACAGAGGATGAGATGGTTAGGCAGCATCACTGACTCAATGGACATGAATCTGAGCGGACTCCGGGAGAGAGTGGAGGACAGGGAAGCCTGGCGTGCTACAATACATGAGGTCCCAGAGGTGGACACAACTTAGTGACTCAACAACATCAACAGAACCTTGAAGGGAGGGGATCTGAAAGAACTTACAGATTAAAAGAAAATCAAGCCTCTTTCAGAGATGGCCTTAAAGGGTCTATTTAATCCAAAAAATCTGAAAGTTTCCATTTAGTCTAGAAATTTAGCCAAATTTACCGAGGAACATGAGGATGAACTTGTAGTAGTCTGACAGAACCTGAGAGTGGGAATAAGGCAAAGCAATCAGCTTCACTCCACCCTTTGCCATCCCCAACTTTCAGATAAGAAAGATGATGCCAACTGTTCACCCCGGATGACAACTAGTACACAGCAATACCAGAGTTAGCATCCAGATCTTTTCCTCTTATCCGTCCATTTTTATGTTATACCTTGCTCAAATATCAACCATGGACCCACCATTCTCCCATCATACATGAATTAAACTCAAAATAGTCATTTTCACCAGACAAGTACTACTGCTTTCATTTTCAACTGGAGGAAATCTAAGAAAGCCAAAAAAAAGGAGGAAAATGAACTGCAATTTTGATTTTTAAAACCTCAGCTTTTAAAAATTCTCATCATTTCTATTAAATCTATTTAGTTGGTTTTGAGGCATTTTCAATCATTGGTGAACATCTATTTCACAGTGTGAATCTTTATTTTATGAAGCAAATTAATCACACAACATATGACTTTTTAGGATTTCTATCCAAGTCCTAAGGTGCTTTCTTAAGTTGGGGTCAAAGAAAAATTTGAAGTTCTGACACTAGAAACTTCTTTCCAGGCTGACGCTCAGCCATTAATTATGCTATGGCTAATGAAAAGAATCGTTGTGAATGTAATTATTCCATCATCCCCCAACTTTTCTCTACTAGGTACATAAGGAGACCTGTGGGAGATTTTTGTCAACTGCTTGGTGTGTTTCGCATTTTCTTCCTCTACCAGTCTAAAACTGTCACTTTAAAAAAATGTGATGAATTGGTCACTACGCATTAGTAACATTATACTGGTTCCCAGGGATCAATGCAGTGCCTTCTACAGGCTCATCACCATTTGTAAGATGATAATATAGAATTTTTGAAGAGAGCATTTCTACATTAACAGTTTTAGGAACTGGGCTTTTTCAAAAGCTACACAGAACATCTACATGTCTCTGGTCTTCTGGAAGCTTACCCACTCTCCAAGATTTACTCAACAATCACTGGCAGTGACTCAGAGATGATATCTGCTAACTCTTTCAACACCCTGAGATACAATCTAGTGTACCCTAGAGATGTGAACTCATTCAAACTACCTAGATGATCTTTCACTGTCTTCTAAATCCTTAATTAATTATTTTTCATTTTGCAGCTCATTCTCTTTAATGGAAAGCAGTTCTGCATATGCCATCTACTGATACTGGCCTTACTCACTTCAGCAAGAGTCTATCTCTATCTCCATGCTTCTAGCTCCACATACAACTAAAAAGAAAAACAAGCTAAAATACTACTTTCAGAATAAAAATGATATAATACACATATTACACACTTTTACACACTCATATGCACCAAAACTGTTCAACTTAGCCAATAAAGAAATTAAATGAGCACAACAATTAAATGTAGTTTAGTAACAAGCCACAGAAACATACCTTTTAAGTAACCAAAGTAATGCTGATGAGGTTGTAAGTAAATGAACAGACTTATATTTACGGATAATGTAACTATTTGGAGAGCAAATACAAGATGCTCATGACCTTTCCTCCAGGAACCCTACACCTGCACATTTAACTTAAAGAACACATCACAAAAAGAAAAGAAGGTCCAAGTATACAAATACATCTTTAGGAATCTCACAGTAGCCCAAACTGGATTCAGTCTAAGTGTCCAACACGACAATGGCTAGATAAACCACAAAATACCAACTGTGGTCATCCCAGCCCCACAGCAAAGACATTCACCTCCTAATCCCAGAACCTCAGAATATACTACCTTACGTGGTAAAAGGATCTTTCCAGATGTGAACAAATTGTGAATTTTTAGACGGGGAGATTATTTTGAAGTATATAGGTGAATCCAGTGTAATCATGTGTCCACATAAGAGGGAGGCAGGAGGGTTAAAAGCAGAGAAGATGTGATGACAGTAGCAGAGGTGAGAGACAGAGAGATGGACGGGGGATGGAGGGTGGAGAGAGAGACAAAGATGCTATGGCTTTAAAGACAGAGCAAGGGGGAATTCCCTGGTGGTCCAGAGGTTAAGATTCCGTTGCAGGGGGCATGAGGGGAACTGAGATCCTGCACGCTGCATGGCACAGCCAAAGGGGGGGGGGAACAGAAGAAAGGGGCCCCTAGAGGCTGGAAAAGGCAAGAGATTCTCCCCTATCGCCTCTAGAAGGAACAGCCCTACAGCATCTCAATTTCAAAAATTCTGATCTCTAGAACTTTAATATTGTGTCCTTCCAAGTCACTAAATTTGAGGCAATTTTTTTTATGGCAATAATAAAGAACTAACACACTAACTATTAAGCAGCCACTAGATAAATGGGCTTCCCTGGTGGCTCAGATGGTAAAGAATCCACCTGTAATGTGGGAGACCTGGCTTTGATTCCTGGGTTGGGAAGATCCCCTGGAGGGAGGCATGGCAACTCACTTCAGTATTCTTGCCTGGAGAATCCCCATGGATAGAGGAGTCTGGTGGGCTGCAGTCCATGGGGTCACAAGGAATTGGGACATGACTGAGCAACTAAGCATAGATATTATGAATATGAGGACTGTATAGCAACAAATGAAAAATATTAACATATGCAAATTGAAAACTGTATGTACATAATTATTTAAAATTATTGCATAATCTAATATGTAAAATATACCTACAAATAGATCAAGATTCATAGATTAAAACCTGCTAATAGATTAAAAGACTTCTAAGCTGGTCTCCTTGCTTCTGCTCTTGAGCCCCTAACACCCAGAGCAGTCTGAGTGGTCCTCTTTAAATACAAAATCAGATTCCACTGCTCAAAATCCCCCAATGGCTCCAATCTTCTCAAAGAAAAAGCCCAAGTCCTGAGAAGGACCTACAAAGCCCAGGTCCACAGCAGTGCATGCTCTGGGGAGAGGCACTCACACATATTTAATATGACCAGCATCCTGGAAGTGTGCAAGACACCCCCTTCTCCGGAGTGGGTTTGCCCACATTTACCCCATCTCCCTCACCTTCACGCTTCCTCTGTCTTGTTGACACCACTGCAGCCTCACCAGCCAGCTCACTATTTCTAGCACATATGAAGCACACTCCTTCGTACTTTTTGCATTCACTGTTCCTAATGCCCTAAGCACTTAATGTCTAGGTACCGGTTTCCTGGAACAAAGGGCATGAACATCTTCCCTACAACCTCAGAAGAACTGCTTTTTATTTCTTAAAAGGTGTGTCTCCTAGGTTTGTTATGGCATTTTGCTGTGTTCGCTTCTTCACTGGCTAAGTTGAACCTTTTCCCTGGAAGTGTGAGTGCCTGTGCGTCTAGTATGTAGCATCTGTAGTGTGTCATTTGAATGTCGATGATTCATTATCTTGCTTCCCTCCATTCTCATGCTACCACCTTATGAAAAGGCTTTCCTTGGCCACCTTATACTGAGTAACAATTTCATTACCTAGCCCCAGAATCCCTCAGTCCCCTATTTCTGCTTCACTTTTCTCTATAGCATCTATTACCACCTGTCATATTAAACAATACCTACTTTTACCTATCTTTCTGACTTAGAATGTAAACTCCACAAGAGCACAGACTTTCCCAGCTTTGTTTATGATGTATCCACAAAATCTAAACAAGTGCATGTGTTCTGCATTTAATACATATTTGTTGAGGGAATGATTTAAGAGTAGAGATGACTTCAAAGAAATGAAAAGAACTCCCATTTTAATAGAACTGTTTTCAAGGGGAACCTACACTAAATAACTTCATTTACTGCACTCATAGCATTGTTTAAGCAAACTAGCTGCCAGGTCAATTCTGATGATGCTATTTTTAGAAACAGTTCAATCACAAGTCTTCTGTGCATACCTCTTTAAAATCCAAATTAATCATAAAGTATCCTCTGAAGCCAGACTAGTGGCTTTAGATGCTGTCTCCCCATCTCTCTCATGCAGTTTCATGATATTTGTATGATGAGAATTTCATTTTTTCAGAAACCTTCATCTCCTTTGGGTCACATGTTCCTCAAAAGCCATGAAATTCAATGTACTTCCATTGGATGTTTTAAAATCTGCTCTGCTAAAGCTCTGGCAACATGTCTATGACAATAGTTTTTTTTCTTTATGGTTACAAATTCCCAGATATCTAAGACAGTAATACATCAAATGAGTCAGGACCATCTTGTAATGTTCACAAAGTAAGGGGGTACATCAAGGGATACAGGAGTTGACTGCAAGAGCAAACAAAAAAAGGAGTCAAAGAGCAATATGAGTAAAAAATAATAGTAGCACAGGATTGTAACTCAAAGTATAATTAATATGAGTTCATAGTGATATAAATAAATGACGGAATAAGTAAACAAATGGAGAACAGACAAATCTCTCATGCAGAAGAATTTCACGTAATTTTTATAGAGATGCCTCCTTAAAAGAAGAGAAACGTAACTCCCCACTCTTGCAGCGTGGGCTGCAGACAGTACAGTATAGGAAGAGAGAGGAAAAAAAAGAATGACGTTACTGTGAAGAAACTTGCAAACACTGCATCAGCCAGGTAATCCAAATCAACTGCAACAGTGATGTCATATGAATAGTATATCCCCTTGATATGAGAATGTCACTCATCTCCCCCAAAACACACTACCCACTTTAATCACGAGAAAAAACAGGTAAACCTCAATTTAAGGACATTCTATAAACCATCTGAGAGTAATTCTCAAAACTGTTAATTAAGGTCACCAAAAACAAGGAAAATCTGAGAAACTATCACAACCAACAGGAGACCAGGGAGACATGACAACTAGATGTAACGTGGTGTCCCAGATGAGACGAACAACAACAACCAATAGGGTGAAGTAGTAAATCTGAATGAAGTATGGACTTAAAACAATAATATATCAGTGTTGGATCATGAATTGGGACCAATATACCACACTCATGTAAGACAATGAAAGGGGAAAAAATCTCTGCGTGAAGTATATGAGTCTTCTATACTATCTTCTTGGGAGTTCTCTAAGAATATTTAAAATTAAAAATGTGCTAAAAATCATTTTAAGACATCCTGATCACTGCCTTCAAAGGCTCCTCCAACTTCCACCTCATAAAGTAACTCTTGCTTAGTGGTTAGTGTTAAGGCTAACAACTTTTTTTTTTTTTCTCGTTTTGTTCCCTTTTAACTTCACCTAATGCTCTGCAGAATGGTTCCTCCATCAGACTAGATTTATAGATATGTTTGTTTATCAATCCTGTTTCTCCTCTTATCTTCTGTTGATGGGAGAGACAGTCCCATCCCTGTGAGTCTCAGGACCTCATGGGCAGGAAGCCCTGGGAGCAAGCATCAACCCCATGTTAAAGAAGTATGGAGAAAAGAAGCACGACTGGTCTACTCGGCACTGCCCGCTTGGCATGGTGTAGCTTAGGCCCTTGTTCTTGCTGTCCTTCACTCCTATCTCCCTATTAAGCCTTCCCAGAAGCTATTTCCCTATTCTCATTTCTTGCAGCTTCATTAATCCAATGTGCCTCCCACACAGGAGTGATTTTCCCCTTCTCTGAACCCTCCTAAATCCCACCTTAGTCACTCTGCATTCTTAGCACCATTGATTTCATAAGCGTTATCTCCTCAACTACACTTCAAGCTCCTCACTGGGGAGAACTTTCTCTACTTTTCTGTAGACACTTTGTGCATTGATCATTCAAATTGCCTCGCAAATATCAGCAAATACTTGAGCACTTGCCACTGAATGTTTAATCTGCCAACAATGAAGTAGGCATATAATGACCTCCATTTCAGAGCTGAAAACACTGAGGAATAAAGGATCTGAATGACTTTACTAGGGTCACATGGAAGTTGCAGCACCTGAATTTGAACCCAAATTCAAGCTCTTAATCACCATAGTACATTCTGCTGCTGCTGCTGCTAAGTCGTTTCAGTCGTGTCCGACTGTGTGTGACCCCATAGACGGCAGCCCACCAGGCTCCCCTGTCCCTGGGATTCTCCAGGCAAGAACACTGGAGTGAGTTGCCATTTCCTTCTCCAATGCATGAAAGTGAAGTCGCTCAGTCGTGTCGACTCTTTGCGGCCCCATGGACTGCAGCCCACCAGGCTCCTCCGCCCATGGGACTTTCCAGGCAAGAGTACTGGAGTGGGCTGCCATTGCCTTCTCCATAGTACATTCTATTGCCTCCTAATTCATACTTACTAGATAAGTGATCCTTCACAGAGTCTAGGTATTAGGTGGTAATCTTAGAAGGAAAGTTTAAAAACCCTTGGTCTATGGATTCCAAATTGACTGGGAACATTTTTTTTTCAATTGTCCCTCCCCCAAAACCCTAAAAGTTAGAGTTTATGTATAGCACAAGCAATAGGACTCACGGGAGACAGTACTTTTTAAAAAGTCTTTAGGAGATAGCATTTTATATACTCCATTATTTGTGTAAATTTCTCTCTGTGGAATTTAGTAATTCCATTGTATATATTCTGACATTGAGCATCAGTAAAATCCTTATTTGTACTTTTACTGAAAAATAAATTATTTTCAGTGGTTGCCTCAGGCTTAATGACAAAGTGTGAATTGGTTGCAAAAGGGGTACCAGATAACTTTGGGGGTGACAGAAATGTTACAAAACTGGATAGTAATGATGGTTGCACAACTGTATAAATTTACTAGAAGTCTTCCAATTACACACTTAAAAGGGGTGAAATTTCAGTATATAAAGTTTACCTCAATAAAGCGGTTTCAAAACCCAGTTATTTAGGAAGCACTGTGGTTAGCCATCATTCTTTGCACACGAACCAGTTAGGAGGACTGATAGACACAGAATGAACCAAGAGAGAAAAATAAAATATGCAAGCCTGGGCAGTTTGGACTGCAGTGCCAGGCTGGCTCATACGCTTTGAAGAAACTGGGCAGAGACAAAGCACCCAGCACCCAATGCCATCCCATATGGGCACGGACAACACAGCGAGGTCCTCTTCAGCCATCTGCTTCTCATTTCCTACTGGCAATTTTGTGCTTGGATGATCAGCTTCTTAGAAGAATTCGAAAAATAAATTACCACCAACTCAATTACACAAGTACATGAGTATTTACAGTTATAAGCTCACAGCTAAATTAAACCACTGTACTTTCTATGAGATGAAGATGATGCTGAACTCCTCAGCAGGTGTAAAGCTTCAAAATTGGTGTTGGGCTCCCATTTCACCAGCATCATCATCACCACTAGCACCACCACCAGACGATGCACTTTGAAACGATGCCAGTGCACTGTGCCAGCATTCAATTGTAAAACCCACTCCACACAATCAAGGATTATCAGGCTAAGCCTAAGGGATAGGCAGACCTCTATGCTCTGCCCGGTTCCTGCCGTCACTCTCGCGCCAGCGGCTCCTTAGCTCTGAGCACTCCCAGAAAGCCTTGCCCAGGGAAAATACTGCCCTTCCTACATCTGTTGCACATGTTAATTACTCCTCTTTAGGGTTGGAGGAGCTTCTGTTTACCAGACACATGTCTGGTTTAGCTTTCAGATTTGGGACCAATGCCTTCTCTTGTGATGTCCTTTTGCAAATAGTACGCAGCTAGAGTTCTGAGTCTTAAAAAAACAAAAAAAAAACCAACGCTGAATGAAGACTAAAACATACTCCAGCTGATTCCTAAGTAGAAGGAAGGGAAAATGCTAGCAGAGGATTAAGTTAGAAATGGTGAGGGAATGAATTTCCTTTGAATTCCAAATATGCCAAAAACCAAATGAATACAGAGTTCCAGATACTTCTTGAACAGCCCTAATATAAAGCAAAAGTGACCCAGGTAATTCAATCTGTCAGCAAGACTCTGGGATAAAGGGAACTGCTTTGAACAAGTTTTACTTATTAAAAAATAGACAAGAGA
The DNA here is from genome assembly GCF_001704415.2 of Capra hircus. NCBI lineage: Eukaryota > Metazoa > Chordata > Mammalia > Artiodactyla > Bovidae > Capra > Capra hircus. The sequence continues at coordinate 44,654,934 of NC_030815.1, read as the reverse complement.
CCTTTCGGCCCTCAAGGAACTTTCAATTCAGCAAGGAAGATAAGACACGCCTGCAAATAACTGAAAATACACACTGAAAGGTGGTAAGTCCCATCAGAGAAGTATAAATAAAATGCTTATCTCCTTGACCTCCCTGTCTACTCCAGTGTCACAAAGGTTTCAGGACCTTCTGGAAGAATTCTACCTTGGGACTAGGTAACAGAAGCCTCTGGAAGAGGAAGATGAGCTGAAAGTCTTCTCCTCCCAGCCTCCTTTCATCCACGTAATAAAAAGGACTTCAATTTGCTTATTATGAAGTACTTCCTGAAATAGAGTGAAAAAGAGGCAACTTTCAAAAGCAAAGAGCATAATTCTAGTATTATTACTCTTTTACATAAAGTGTGACTCTCTCAGAGTAATATCATAGCTGCATTAGCCCTGGGCACCAGCCTATTTTGGAACCTGGAGAGAACTATCACCACACACTACAACTTCAGAGGCTTAATTTGGAACCCTGAGGCTGGCTTTTACCCGAGCTCAAACCACACTCAGCACTTTTGCCACCCTTCTTTTAACTGCACTGTAGTGAAGTGAAAGTTGCTCAGTCGTGTCTGACTCTTTGTGACCCCATGGACTGTAGAGTCCATGGAATTCTCCAGGCCAGAATACTGGAGTGGGTAGCTGTTCCCTTTTCCAGGTTTAACTGCATTGCTTTCACCTAATTAAGGATGCCTTCTGCCTGGCTTCCCCACCTATTGTAAATTCCCCATTTATTGTAAAGTTGAGAGAGCAAGGACCACTCAACTGTTCTCAATATTGCCTCCTCACCCCACCCCCTCAATCTGCTACCCCTTTGTCCTTAGCACCTTAAGGAAGGCTTTGCACACCAAAAGTGAAAGGAAGTCACATGTACTTGGGGAACCAAGTACATGTGACTCATCCCTTTATATTAATTATCTCAAGAATCCATTGAAGTGGGCACCATTAGCTAATTTTAGAGACTGTTCTTGTTAGGAAGACAGATTGAATTCTTTCAGACCTCGTCCACTATACACAACACAATGTCAGGTTCCCCTCACCTCACTTTCTTCTGCAAAACATACACATCATACTCCTACCCAGACATCAGGAGAACCCAATCATTTCAGACCAATACTCATACACCAAAATGCTACAAGTTTTAGACATCCAGAGTTCTAGAACGGCCTCTAAGATTCTAAAGCAGCACTCAAACATGACCCATGACCCTTGAAACTGAACATATTGAAACTGAACACATATTAAAAAGGATCCAAAGGCTTGTGCTAAAGGTAACTTTCCTTCAGAGTGATGACTATGGAAGTTATATCTATTTATCTGTTAATGATTGAAGGATGAGTAAGGCACAACCAGCTTTCGACTATACAAGTGCCCCACTCAGGCCCAATCTCAGGGATAACCATTTTTGCTGAAAAGAGAAGACATACTGGAGCAACATCCTGAGTTCAAAACAATCAGGAAATCCATTATTTTTTTCTGTTTTTATTCTAGTTGATTTGTATTTACAGTTAGTGTCTATATAAAGTGGGTGGGGCCCACTTTAAGGACCCAATTTAATCCTTTAAATTTATTGCCCAGTTCCAATATAACCTAATGAGACAACCTCTAGAGTTTTATTTCTTGGTGTAGTCAAGGTCAAATTCCATTACAATGACTGATATTCTCTGGTTTTCTGGAATTTAGTTGTACATCATAAACTATGATCATAATCAGGGATCAGTGGGTCAACCATTGAGAAATTCACTTTTATTTATGGAATTTTTTTCTTTAACTTTTTACTTTATATTGGAGTACAGTTGACTAACAATGTTGTGTTACCTTCAGGTGTGCAGCAAAGTAACTCAGTTATACATGCACTTGCATCTATTCTTTTACAAAATCTTTGCCCATTTAGGTTATTACAGAATGCTGAGCAGAGCTCCCTGTGCTGTGTAGTAGGTCCTTGTTGGTTATCAGTTTGAAATATAGCAGTGGAACTTTAAAAATGTAATTAGATACAAGTTATGATAATAGATCTAAAACCTTCTCTGCAGTACATTTTTAACCCCAAAGTAAATCTCATCTGCTGATATGAGTCACTTTTTGGGATCTGATGTTCAATTAGCCTTGAGGAGTATTTCCTCCTTGTCTCATCCTCACCTTCACTGGAGCACAGAGTAAACTCTGTCCCAGTTCTTGGCTGGGTATCAGAGCACTGGTATCAGTGCTCCAAGTTTTCTTAACCCTACATGTTATTTTCTACATCTTATGATATCCTTTCTTATGTGAATTATATTCTCTTACATTCTTCACATCATATTCATATAGATTCAACCAAATATACAATAGAAAAGCAAAATCAAAGCAAATTGTACAAAGCCATCCTTATCAGTGTGCTTGGTTACAAACTGTCTTTCATAATATTGTATTTTCCCAGTCATCTTACATAGGCTTTTTCATAGTATTTGTGATCGACATCACTTTGTACAAGTGATAGAACATCATTATGAGCTATTATAGTTCATTTAATCATTTCCCCAAATGTTAATGAAGTTATTTTTAGCTTTCCATTATTAAAAATAACACTGTTTGAAAAAGATGTTTTTATCCTTTTTCTTCCCCTGAAAAGAGAAATTACTGAATCAAAGGGTATATTCACTATTACAGCTTTTGTTAAATACTGTTAACACCCTTTAGGAAGTATACTACTTCAAATACGACCAATCATGTGCAAATATCTCCAATTTTAAAGTCCCACCAACACTGTAGCTTATTTTTATCAATTTTTAAAATCACAGTTACCTCAGGTTGCCTTTCCTTCATTATCTACTATGAATTTTTGCACACGTTGGTCTTTTTCATGTTGTAAAAATGATAGTACTTAACCTTTGGCCATTTATCAAAATAAAGACTAGCTGTAACATATACATGCCTTATACATTCTGAATATTAACCTTTATATGTGTGTATATGTGTGCATTTGTATAGATACATATTTTTTACCTATTTCATTGCTTTTTAAAAAGCATTCATTTTATAATTTTTTTAAACAATAGAACATATTAAGAAATTCTTTCTTTCATATTTTGGATAAGTAAATTAGATGAGATTTTTTATATCTTCCAGAAATAACCAAGATACAATTTGCCCTATAAAACAGAAATTAAGGATTTATACTTACTCTTTGGTGAATATGTATTTAAAAATTTAGATACCTTGAGTAAGTAAATAAAAATAGTTCTTATAGGAAAAATACTATGTAGAAAACTTTAACGGAAAAGAACCTAAAAATATATATACATATATATATAAACTATATAAATAATACATATATGAATAATTGAATAACTTTGCTGTACACCTGAAACATTATATATCAAGTATGCTGCTGCTGCTGCTAAGTCACTTCAGTCGTGTCCAACTCTGTGCAACCCCATAGACTACAGCCCACCAGGCTCTCCCGTCCCTGGGATTCTCCAGGCAAGAACACAGGAGTGGGTTGCCATTTCCTCCTCCGATGCATGAAACTGAAAAGTGAAAGTGAAGTCGCCCAGTCGAGCCCAACTCTTGGTGACCCCATGGACTACAGCCTACCAGGCTCCTCCATCCATGGGATTTTCCAGGCAAGAGTACTAAGTATACTTCAGTAAAAAAGAAAAGTATTATAAAAGATGAATATGTTTAGGTATTCAGTATCTCCATTTGTCCAAATATTTTAAATTCAAGTTAAACTCTTCCTTTGAAATTCCTGATCTCTCTTTTTGCACCACCCCAAACAGTCCCCTAATGTATCCCTGCAACCGTTTATAGTTAAGAAAGACAATATTTTAATGGTTGTTAAACATATGAACTTCATTAAACACAGGAAGCAATCAGTAACAGTGCATGAATCAGCATCTCTAAGGAGACACAACTTAACTACTGTCCCAGCCAACAAATCACCTTTAAGCCAGGTACGTATTAATATGGTAAACATAAACATTTTCCCTTGCTCACAGAGGACTTGACTTCCCTAGCAGTTCATTCATTCCTGCCTTCATTGACCAGCAAAATGCTCTCAGCTTCAACACTCTTCTCGAAATACTGCCTCTTCAAGAGATACTGGGTTGGCCAATAAGTTCATTCCAATTTTCCCATAAGATGTTACAGAAAACCTGGATCACCTTTTACAATGCAGGAAGTTTTTAACAATGTCCTTTTCCTTCCCTTCTTTCAACCCTCTAAAGAACTTTTCATCACACTAAATATAAAAGTCACTACCAGGTTTATGAGGCTCTACTTGTCTGGGCACCAAGTACTCCCCTCCACTCCCTCAGCTCTGGCCATTTGTACAGATCCTCAAACAAACCAAAGGAGCTTTGCACTGACTATTCTTTCTGCCTGGAATGCTTTTTCCAGTATAATTAACTGATATGGGATATTTCCCTTCTCTATTTAATTTAGATCTATGCTTGTTATGGAATGAATGTTTGTATCCCTTCAAAATTCTCATGTTGAAATTCTAACCCCTAGTATGATATTATGAGGTAGAGCCTGTGCAAGGTAATTGGTTTAAGAAGATAGAGTCCTCATAAATGTGCTTAGTGCCCTTATCAGAAGACATGAGAGTGCCTGCTCCCCTCATCTCTCTGCTCTCCCCCATATGAGGATACCATGAGAAGAAGGAAGGCCATTTGCAAACCTGGAAGCAGCCTCTCACCAGACACATCTGTTGGGATCTTCAGAAATGTTTGCTGTTTAAGCCATGCAGCCTGTGGTGTATTTGCTAGAGCAGCCTGAGCTAAGACAATGTTCAAGTACAGTCCCTCATAGAGGTCTTCCTTGACCTTGCTTTCTGAAATAACATTCCTCCACCACCACTACCATCACTCTGCTCCTTAGTCTGCTTTATTTTCCTCTGCAGCATCTTACGTTAAATTCTACATGTATTTTTTGTGGATGTAAGTTCTCCATCATCATCATTGGCTTCCCCCACTAGAATAGAATAATCCTAGTAACCTAAAACCATGTCACTAGACACTCATCTGTTGAATGATTAGTGAACTATAAAGTCAAGTTCAATATTTCTTTAGGAGACATCTTCAAAGACTAAGTCATCTCAGAATCAATGAGCATGCACTGTGTGTGCTGTGGGATGTTATACCCTTCTTTCTACCATGAGACATCACACACTATCACAGCTAAGAAAGATGGTTCTGGAGCTGGACCACCTGGCTTTGAAACCTGACTGTGGCCTTAAGTAACATACTTAAATCTCGGCTTCATGGCTGCCTCACTTTTAAAATGACAACAACAGTACCGACCTCACAGGTTGCTGTAAATATTAAACAAGTTAATGCATGTCTACTGTTTGAAAAATACCTCGAATATAGTAAGTGCCCAGTGGTTTCCCTGGTGGCTCAACGGTAAAGAATCCACCTGCCAATGAAGGAGACACTGGTTTGATCCATAAGTCGGGAAGATCCCGTGGAGAAGGGAATGGCAACCCTTTCCAGTATTTTTTGCCTGGAAAATCCCCATGGACAGAGGAGCCTGGTAGGCTACAGTCCATGACTTAGCTACTAAATGACGACAAAGTGTTAGGTACAGATCAGCAATGACTGTCATTTTAGGATCCCTCCTTCCTTTACACAGCTTTCCGAACACAGATTATTTCTCCAGTGTTTATTTTATAATATCCAGCTCTTACCCTCTACCTGCTTTAGTTATTTCATGTTGTTTTTTATCTTTATGATCCAACATACCAATGATTTACCGTTATCAACAAAATGCAGGTACAAGGTAATATATCAAGTGACATAGAGGATCTCACGAGAATAAACCTTGATTTCCCTATTCCTGCTATTAGTTCCATTCTCTGAAGATAATCATTCTTAAAATTTTCTGTTTTGGTCTCCTGGTGGTTATCTGCATAACTCTTGATAACAGGCCTAAATATCTTGTTCTTGATTCATATCAAGTACTTTCCTCTACTGCTCTGGTTTCCATCGAAAGTTTAACATATATCATTTTTCCCCTCTCTGTTCATTATCATTGCAATTTCAAGTACTCAGGTCTTCATTTGTGTTTCCATCAGTTTTTTTAAGTGAATCTGTCTTTATTCACAGACATGATTGTCCCTATAAAAAATTCTATGCATACTACAAAAAAAGAAGTTATGAGAATCAATACATTGAGTTTAACAGCTCACCAAAGAACTTATATGGATGGCAAATAAACATATGAGAAAATGCTCAACACCATTAGCCACTAGGAAAATACAATTTAAAGCCACAGTGAGCTACCACTATACACCTATTCAAATCTCTAAAATGAAAAAGACTAACCACACCAAGTGAAACTGAAGATGCGGAGCAACTGGAACGCTCATATGCCACCAGTGCGGAAATGAGCTGGCACAACTCCATCTCCAGTTGGTGGAATTCCACCAACTTTTAACAACCGCATCTTACTCTTCATTTTAGGAGGTGAGAATCGTAGCACATTTAGCCCTTTCTTCTGTTTCCCATTCCACCTTCTGTCAGCTACAGTTTTGCTCTGTTGAGGTTGCTGCAGTTTGTAATCTAGCCTATAAACATAACCAAGTCCACCATACTTAGTCCATAATCAACTATTAAGGACAGAAAACCAAGAAAAACACCTATATAATTATGATAATACCACTATCCTCACAGCCAGGCTAAGGAAGGAATTAAAACTTCAGTCTCTTACCAGAGATCCCAAGTCATGATTACAGATCCAATGTTGTTTCCCTGCGCCAATGATGTTAAACTCTATGAGTTCCCCTCACTTTTGATCCAGTATTACTTACCTATGTCAGTAACTGCAGTCACCCCCCTGCCATCTGATACAAGTACTGAACTATAAATATTTATATTATTAATTGAAGCTTCATTAGCATTTGAGGAATGTCTAGTTAACCTCACGCAGCTTTAAGGACTCCACAGGTATCAATAATGCTTTCTGAATGACTTCTAGGAGCTTCTCCTACTCCATCTAATTATGCACTAACAAACACTGACCATTTTATATGTGAGGACAGCATTGGGGTGATAATGACCACCACATACCATTCAATCTAAACTGAATAAGCAATGAATTTTAAAAATACACTGAGCATCATATCCTAGTTTGGACTCTATCATAAATTATTTACTGCCCATCAGCATTCCTTATATTTTCAATTGAAATATGGTTTACTTACATACTGGTTTCAGATATGCAGCACAGTGAGTCAATATTTTTACAAATTATACTCCATTTAACATTATCACAAAGTAATGGCTATATTCCCCTGAGGTGTACAATATATCCGTATTGCTTATCTATTTTACACTGAGTACTTTGTATTGCTTAATCCCATGCCCCCAATCTTGCATCTCCCTCTCCCCACTGGTAATTACTAGTTTGTTTTCTATATCTGGGAGTCTATTGTTACATATGTTTTATTTTTTAGATTCTACATGTAAGTGATAACATACAGTACTTTGCTCTGATTTATTTCATCAAGCATAATACTAAGTTTATCCACTTTGTTGCAAATGACAAAATTTCATTTTTATGGTTAAGCAATGTTTCACTATATATATACATATATATATTCACACATACACACATATATATATATACACACACACACACAACATTTTTATCCATTCATCTGTTGGACAATTGGGTTGCTTCCATATCTTGGCTATTACAAATAATGCTGCTCAATAAACATTGTGATATATGTATCTTTTCAAATTAATGCTTCTGTTTTTTCCAGAAATATACCCAGGGGTGGAATTGCCAGATCATATGGTAGTTTAAAGTTTTCTGAGGAACCTCCATACTGTTGTCCATAGTGGCTGCCTCAATTCACATTCCCACCAACACTGTGCATGAGGGTGAGTGTATGAGGGTTCTCTTTTCTCCACATCCTCACCCACATCTGCTAGACTTTTTGATGATAGCTATTCTGACTAATCTGTCAATAGCTATCTGTCTGTAAAGTGTATCTGTAAAATGTAAAGTGCTATCTCAGATGGCTTTGATTTGCATTTCACTGATGATTAGAGCTGATGAGCATCATTTCATGTGCCTGTTGGCCATCTGTATGTCTCCTTTGGAAAAATGTCTATTCAGGTCTTCTGCCCATTTTTAACCAGGCTGTTGTTTATTTATGTATATTTTGGATATTAACCCCTTCTCTTTCCTATCAGCTGTAAATATTTTCTCCCATCCAGTAGGCTGTTTTCATTTTGTTGATGGTGTCCTCTGCTGTGCAAAAGCTCTTAAATTTAATTAGGTCCCATTTGTTTATTTTCACATTTCTTTTGCCTTATGAAACAGATCCAAAAGAATACTGCTACAATTTATGTTGAAAGAATGTTCTATTTTCTCTTCTAGAAGATTTACAGTTTCAGGTCTTACATTTAGGTCATTCACTTATTTTTGTACACAGTGTGAGGAAATAGTCTAATCTCATTCTTTCACATGTATCTGTCCAGCTTTCCCAATATCACTTATTGAAGTCTTTTCTCCATTGTATATGCTTACCTTCATTATAGATTGATTGGAGAGTATTCTTCTTCTTTAACAAGTAAACAGATGTTTCACTTTCTTCAACAAATCTCCATGTCCAAAATTCACCTCTTTTTTTTTTTTTTTTGGATTTTATTGTATTTTATTTTTTTTTACTTTATTGTAATTTACAATACTGTATTGGTTTTGCCATACATTGACATGAATCCACCACGGGTGTAATGCGTTTCCAAACATGAACCCCCCTCCCACCTCCCTCCCCATAACATCTCTCTGGGTCATCACCGAAATTCACCTCTTTTTAAAGATAAAACTATGCTGCTCTCCTCATTCATGTTAAGGGTACATTTAAGTTCTGGAACTCTGATCAGGCAGACTTTAGCAGAGTCCTGTGGTGTCTCAGACTGGGGAGCAGACTTCTTTTATGGGACCCCATTACAATAGATGCTATTGATACAACCTTTACTTAAGACCTCTTTACCCATGGGCTATAGAGGTGGTTGTTTGGAGCCTGGCCTCCTCCTGTAATTCTTATGAAATAAATTCTCTAATGTGCATGATTTTTCTCTATGGACTTCAAAGGCCATCATTCCATTTGACCTCATAGCATACCTTTGAACTAGGCCAGGAGCCCGTGTATATATTCTTATTCCATAGATGAGAATAATCTAGTGAAGGCTGCTCAGTCATGTCTGACTCTTTGCGACCCCATGGACTATACAATCCATGGAATTTTCCAGGCCAGAATACTGGAGTGGGTTGGTAAGTCGCTTCAGTTATGTCTGACTCTGTGTGACCCCATAGATGATGGCCCACCAGGCTCCTCCATCCCTGGGATTCTCCAGGCAAGAACACTGGAGTGGGTTGCCATTTCCTTCTCCAATGCATGAAAGTGAAGTCGCTCAGTTGTGTCTGACTGTTAGCGAACCCATGGACTGCAGCCCACCAGGCTCCTCCGTCCATGGGATTTTCCAGGCAAGAGTACTGGAGTGGGGTGCCATTGCCTTCTCCACTGGAGTGGGTAGCCATTCCCTTCTCCAAGGGATCTTCCTAGCCCAGGGATCAAACCCAGGTCTCCCGCATTGCAGATGGATTCTTTACCATCTCAGCCACAAAGGAAGCCCAATAGAAGAGAATAAAAAGGCGCAAAGAGGTCAAACCCCTGACCAGAGGTCACCAAAATGTCAGGAGATGGATCCGGATGCGCCAGAATCTCTGCTTTTAGGGCTAGACCTCTCACTGCACCCAGATTCAGCCTAGGCAAATGTACGGGGTGTGTGCGTGCTTGCTCAGTCATGTCTGACTCTTTGCAACCCCATGGACTGGAGCCCACAAGGCTCCTCTGTCCACCAAATCTTCAGGCAAGAATACTGGAGTGGGTTGCCATTTCCTTTTCCAAAGGATCTTTTCGACCCAGGGATCGAACTCATGTCTCTTGCATGTCCTGCATTGGCAGGTGGGTTCTTTACCAGCTGAGCCACCAGTGAAGACCTATGATGTATGCGTGCTTGCTCAGTCGTGTCTGAGTCGTTGTGACCCCATGGACTGTAGCCCGCCAGGTGCCTCTGTCCATGGAATAAAAATAGAAGAAGTACAATCCAATGAAACCTGGAGATGAACTCTGCTTGCAATAAGCAACGGTAGGTGTAGGGAAGCAGCTAAATTCCCTTCCTCTGAAAGTTTCAAATAGTGAGAATAACAGATGACAAGAATTTTACACTGGTTTCATGGACTTGTTTTGCTAGTTTCTTTTTTGTTTAATAAGAAATAGAACCTTTTAGTCACAAATTCATTGTAAGCAGGCATTTTCAATTTGGTTCAAGAGGCCTCAACTGCTCTAAATCCTTAAAGAACTTTGAGTTGTTCACCTTTTTACCTGATTCCTCTAAAGGAGAATAACAATAAACAAAAAGCAGTAGAAGCAGCCAGTGTGTAGGAAGACACTGGAGCTGTCAGGCTGTGTGGGAAACATGAAGCAGGAGATGACATGGACCTGGCTCTCAGGACTGGGCCTGCAAGGAGAGAGAAGCTGAGAACAAAAGAAAAGTCAGCCTCCAGGGAAAGTTCCAAGACAGTGGTAAGAGCAAGAATGCCAAAGGGAGTGTGTGCCTGAGAAATCACTCTTGGGCACATGTGGGGATCAGAACTGGGACGTATGTGGTGGTATCATGAAAATCTGATACCATTTCCTTCAACAGAGAAGAAAATAGAAGAAGATTCAGTTTTTAAAAAATAGAATGAGGAAGGTATAAAGAAATGAAATTGCAAGTGAAGATCAGGGAATGATGTTGGTTCTTAGGCACGCTCTCTTCTTAGTTTGCAAACCCTTCCAGGGAAGTTTCATCTAATTCCATGGCTTTGATCACTGGCAGGAGACCATAACACTGTCTGCATCATGGGCCTCTCTCCTCACCTCCATACTTGTACACTGAATGCTGGTCTGAATTGCTGCTCAGAGACCCATGACCATAACACGGCTAGTGTCTCCATCATGAGCCCCTCTCCTTACAGCCACACTCCACCTACACATCCCACAGGGACCGCAAACGAATGGGCAAAACTGGACTCATCACCACGGCCCTCCCGCCTCTACCACCACATGTGTGCTGCCTCTTGTCCATACTCTCAGTGGACCATCATTCTCCACTCTCCTCAGCTACTCAAGCCAGAACTAGAGAATCATCATCATCTACCTCTTCCATTCCCTCAAAATCCACATGCAAGTGGTCACCAAGTCTTATCAGTTCTCTTCAATCTCAAATCTGCTCATGCTTCCCCATCCTCACTACCGCGTTCAGGTCCTCCTCATCTCTACTGTAGCTGTATCATCTGCTGTAACTAGCCTTTCTGTCTTCAGTCCCTTTCCCATCTCATTCACCTTCCAAACCATAGCCCAGGCTGCTGATCTAGCACAAAGCATGAGTCATCACTTGTCTATGAAAATCTCCTAGGTGTTGCCTCACTGCCAACAGAAGAAAGTTCAAACTCCTCAGCACATGTGATAAGATGTCCATGGTCTGGCTCCAACACACCCCTCCAGCCCGATTTCCTTCCACCCACACATATCCTACTCATTATCAGATTATATAGCTCCCAAACATACCAGGAAACTTTATGGCTTTATGTCTTCTGTGTTGTGCTTGGTACAGAGGAAGAGTTTAAGAAATGGTAGTTGGTATCACTACTACAAGGATGACAATGAGAACAACACTGATGATGATGACGATGAATGGTCAACTATGGTCTTAAGGACAAAACCAAAGCATTTAGATTTGGAGCATAACAAAGCATCTAAGGATTTGGGGGCATGGTACTGATAAAATTATAATCTCTGGTAGCAGGCATTATAACTGACTAAAAAGGGAGAGGGGGGAGGTATTGGAAACATTTGGGAAGCTGCTATGATAGTCCAGGTAGGAGGTGTTTAATATAGCAAATATATGTGAAAATGGAAGAAAATTTTTAAAAAAATTCCTCGTGACTTGGTAGCTGCACAGAAATAACGATGAGCAAAATTAAAAGACTGCTAAAATTTCAAGAGCAGGTTAAAAAGAAAGGTATCTGATGAAAATCTAGAATTTAGGGATGCAGATCAATTCATGTTTTTAAAAGGTACAAGTATAGATTTTATAAGTATTTTTCATAGGGGTAAGAGTTGGGCTTACAAGAGCAGATAAGTGACTAAGAGAGTGAAGCATGAATTATTAAATAGTTCTAAATGTTACAGGCCAAAAAGCAAGAGGTGGACAAAAAGAGTAAAATTTGGCCAAAAACAAGGCTGCTCATTGGGAAAGGAAAAACTAGCAGCTAGGCTCGTTAACATTTTAGAAAGGAGGAGGACCTAAGAAGAGGAAGAAAAGACAATTGTGGCTTAAGAAAATCATTCATTCATTCAACAAACATCCACTGAGAGCTATCTGTGCTAAACACTTTTCTAGGTGCTGGGCATACAGGAGCCAACACACACAGTCCCTCCCCTTGTAGAAGTTCACCTCCCAGTGTGAGAGGCGGACAGTGATGAAAACAACAAAAACGGAATATCAGGAAGTGCTTGCGACCATCTCTAAAGCTGCTAGGTGCGTGGGGAGGACACTTCAGGCTCAGTTCTAAAAAGCTGCCAGAAGTCTTCTGACATATGTGGAGAGTGACTGTTCTTTATATACGGTTTGCATGAAATGAAATGATGCATCATGTTTACAATATAAATTGCCATGTAGGAGAGGAAGTTTCTGAGAAACTGCAAAACAGTGAAGCCCACCTCCACACAAGTCTTAAAGGTTCTATTTCCATTCAATCTTTTATAAACAAACATAAGCAAAGGCATGTTTCTCTCTTAACCCTTAGCGTGAGAGACTGATTTCTCATTTTCCAGAAATCTTCGCCACTCTGCCTAAACTACCTGTCTTGGGGAAAACAATAAAGAGCGTTTAAATAGAGCTTGCCAAAGCAATGACACTACTGTTTCCATACATGAATGCATAGGCCTAAGGACAGTCTAGCTCTCACCACTTCTTAAAAATAAGTTAAAATTTTTGTATTCACCTTACTTGTTTTATTGTCGGTATTAAAGTTATTTTTTCCAATAGAAGATGGACATCAGAGAGACTGGAGAAGTTTCTATGCAATTTTTCCAATGGAACATGAGTTACCTTTGGTAATCTATAACCTCCAAAGGCATAAAATATTAAAAATGAAAGTCTCACCATTACACCCATAAATTACCACTGTTTAAATTAAATGGAAAAGAAAAAAGCCTATGAAAGTATGCTTTAGACCATAATGTAGTAAACACACACAAATATTTTATACGAATAAAAAAGAAAGCATGAATATCTCAGCCTAAAAAGGTAGCACTTTATCTTAGCCCAAAAACAATAGATAAGAAAACCATACTCTTTATTGGCCAAAGAACTAAATGAGTGAGAAAAACTAAAGCTTGCTTGCTTGAGATTTTCCCTAAAAAAGCCACTTTTTCTTTCTTAAAATAAGTTTCAAGTCAATGAGTAAGATGAGTCTATTTGGGAAACACAATTCAGATAAATAGGTGTTATCTGGCTCCCAAGATCACAACATATTCTCAGTAGCCAACAGTGAGTGGAAGGGTTATCACTGTTGAAAGTCACAGAAACGGGGTCAAAAAATATTTTTTAAAAGGCAGGTAAGATTTTCAAAATTAGCAAAGTGGGGTCACTGCGTACAAGAGCAAAGAGCCTTATATCCCTGAATGAATCTGGAAGTTATCACTTTATTATAACAAATGAGATATACTCTATGCTGTAAAATCTTTTAAAGAATCAGAGAAGGTAGTGGCAACTTTGGGGAAATTTTCTACACAAAAATTGGCTATAATAAATTTGGATTCTTAAGTAAGCAAACCCTTAGCAATCAAGAAATTTGTTTTAGAAGTAAACAGCCTGCCCCAAAGTTCTGAGTAGTCAAGAGTTCCCTGTTGTAAAACACATGAAAAGATGCTCAACATTGCTCATTATTAGAGAAATGCAAATCAAAACTATAATGAGGTATCACCTCACACCAGTCAGAACAGCCATCATCAAAAAGTCCACAAGCAATAAATGCTAGAGAGGGTGTGGAGAAAAGGGAACACTCTTGCACTGTTGGTGGGAATGTAAATTGATACAGCCACTATGGAAGACAGTATGGAGATGCCTTAAAAAACTAGGAATAAAACCACCATATGACCCAGCAATCCCACTCCTAGGCATATACCCTGAGGAAACCAAAATTGAAAAAGACACATGTATCCCATTGTTCACTGCAGCACTATACACAGTAGCTAGAACATGGGAGGAACCTAGATGTCCATCAACAGATGAATGGATAAAGAAGTTGTGGTACATATACACAATGGAATATTACTCAGCCATTAAAAGGAACACCTTTGAGTCAATTCTAATAAAGTGGATGAACCTAGAACCTATTATACAGAGTCAAGTAAGTCAGAAAGAGAAAGATAAATACCATACTCTAATGCATATATACGGAATCTAGAAAAATGGTACTGAAGAATTTACTTACAGGGCAGCAATGGAGAAACAGACAGAGAGAATAGACTCACGGACATGGGGAGAGGGGAGGAGAGGGTGAGATGCATGGAAAGAGTAACATGGAAACTTACATTACCATATGCAACATAGATAGCCAACAGGAATTTGCTGTATGGCTCAGGAAACTCAAACAGGGGCTCTGTATTAATCTAGAGGGATGGGATGGGAAGGAAGATGGGAGGGAAGTTCAAAAGGGAGGGGATATATGTATCCCTATGGCTGATTCATGTTGAGGTTTGACAATGAAAATTCTGTAAAGCAATTATCCTTCAATAAAAAAATAAATTAATTATTTAAAAAAAAATAAGAGTTCCCTGTTTTAAGCTCCTTTCATTTTATGCTTGAATGGCCAATTAAAATTGGCAGACTTGATGTCTCAATGAATTTCAGTCAGAAAAAAAAACATGCTGTCAAACTGTTCTTGACATATTTTTTAGGTTAGTTTCATTTTTCTTCTTATAGTACCTTAGGTTCTTACTAAAATAAATTATTAGGAACTTTTGAATGAGCATTCTATGAAAAAATGTAGCCATGCCCCAGTTTAAAGGTCATATTTCATCACTGTAGGTGATTTACCCTGTATAGCAGACAAAGTGGTTTTATGAGTTAATTTTCCCCAACACCAAGTTCTATTAGATGCCTACTCTCCAATGTCACAATGTTTTTTGACAGAAATTAAAATTTTGCAGGGAGAGTCTGATAGGGTTGTTAACTCACAACCTTCCCTGAACCCCCAAGGGTGGAAAGAGCAGTGGATGGGGAATCACAGAGAGGCCCTCAATAAATGTATACCTCTGGACTGAGCTTCTGCAAAGGCAGCACTGGAGGGGACAATAGAATAGATTCCTGTCTTCCAAACTGCAGGTCTCAGCCCATCAACAGGGAGTAAAACCAACATGGCAGATCACGATCAGTATTTGGAAGAGGTTGGAGGTGGCATGGAACTTATCAGAAAATACCGAGATGGTTGGATGGCATCATAGACTCAATGGACATGAGCTTGAACAAACTCCAGGAAACAGTGAAGGACAAGGAAGCCTGGTGGGCTGCAGTCCGTGGGGTTGCGAAGAAGGGACATGACTTAGCAACTGGACAACAACAAGAGCACATCTCACACAGTCTAGGCTAAGTATTGTTCCATGAATCTTTGTTTTGAATATATCATTTATATGTCTATGTCTGTCCTGGCTTTCAACATAGAATGTGCTTCTTAAAGGGCACTGAGTTGGCCACAAAGGGTTAACACACCCCCCTCCACCCCCCCAAAATTCATATTTTGAAATCCTAACCCCAGTGTGATGGTATTAGAAGATGGAGCCTTTGGGAGGTGGCCTGGCTATGAAGGGGGTTCCTTTATGAATGGGTTTAGTGCTCTTATGAAAGAGACCCCAGGGAGGGTTCTTGCTCTCTTTCCACCATTTGATGACAATGAGAAGTCAGCAGTCTGCAACCTAGAAGAGGGTTCTCACCAGAACCGGACCATGCTGGCATCCTGATCTCAGATGAACAGCCTCCAGAACTGTAAGAAATAAGTTTCTGTTGTTTGCAAGCCACCCAGCCTGTGTTACTTTGTTTTAGTAGCCCAAGCTGATTAGCACAGTTTGGTACTTCTCTATTATTTACAGTTCAAGGGACACTGAGTAACTGAAAAGGCCATGTGCGAAGATTAAAAGCAAGCTTGAAGCGAAGTCGCTCAGTCCTGTCCAACTCTTTGCGACCCCATGGACTGTATGTAGCCTACCAGGCCCCATCCATGGGATTTTCCAGGCAAGAATACTGCAGTGGGTTGCCATTTCCTTCTCCAGAGCAAGCTTAGCGTAAGCTAATTTTTGTTAACTGATCTCTAAAGGATCCTACAATCCCATTTCCTATTCATCCTAAAAATACCTAGAAGATCAAAGATAACGTTTTCAGCCTTTAACTCCTTACTCAACAACTGCTTTTCTCTTATCTAAACAGCAGTCTTTGGTTCCTGTTAGAATATCGCCTATGTGCTCAGCTGCTCAGTCATGGCCAACTCTTTGTGATCCTATGGACTATAGCCCACCAGGCTCCTCTGTCCTTGGAATCTTCCAGGCAAGAAAACTAGAGTGGGTTGCCATTTTCTTCTCCAGGGGATCTTCCCACCCAGGGTCGAACCCCTGGATTTCTCTTGCATTTCCTGCACTGGCAGTTGGATTCTTTACTGCTGAGCCACCAGGAAAGCCCAAGTGCACTATAAAATCTTGGTATTTGGTGAGGCTTGGGCAAGACCCTAGGATCACACTGGAGTCTTCATCCTGTGGCTGTAAGAGCAGCCAACTATAGTTATGACCATGGCCTGACCACATTCCAGGCAGAAAAACCATCAAAGTATGTTGTTTGGAAGAGCAAGTCCTCAGACTTGTGCAAGAGTTCTAAAGCTACAGATCTGGAGAGCCCTAGGGGCCAAAATGTGTCTGCTTCCTGAAGGGCCTGCCTGGGTGTGAGAGGTAAGGATCCAGCCAGCACACTTAGGGTCCTTTCCAGCCACTTCAATTGCTCTGGCTGCAGTATGGATGATGGATTAGAGGAGGGCCAGAGTGGACTCAGGAGCCCAGGGAGGTGATGGTTAGAATCCAACAGAGAAATGTAAAGTTGGACTAGGGCAGAATCAGCAGAAACTATGAGAACCAGATGGAAGAGGGAGATATTCAGCAAGCAAGATTGACAGAAATAGGTGATGAGTTAGATGTGGTGAATGAGAAAGATGGGGTCAAGGATAGCTCCAAGTTTCTGTTTCCTATGAAGCAGTAGCTAGCGATGTCCATCACAGATCTAAGCAAGAGGACAGGCAGGAAAAGATCAGGATTATGGTCTTGGGCATGAAAAGTTTCAGGTGCCTTTGAGATAGCCAAGTGCAATGTCAATTATGCAATCTAGTGCTCACAGAGAGGCCTAGGTTGGAGATGTAAATTTTAGATTCACTTATGTCTTTCTTTTTAAATTTTTGCTCCAAAATTACATTTTGAGACACAAGTGTTTGAAACAGAAAAGAATGAGGGCTTTAAAATCAGAAAATCCAGAGATGAAACTGTCTCTTACTGACTCTGTGTTCATGAGCCTGCACCTAGCCCAATCAGGTTTCCAATTTCCCCTTTATCAGTAAGGAAGCTGCAGCCCACCGTCAGGAGCATGGTGAAGACGAGGAGAAACAGCACTTGAGAAGTGCCTGGAACAGAGCAAGTTCTCAGCACAGGGGAGCCAGAACCATGCTGGACTTTTTTGTATACCCCCTAGCACTTGATACTGTCCTGGCTAAGGATTCCATCAACATTTAGTATGAAATACTAAATTTAGTTGTTGAAATACTCAGAATTGTCAGCAAACCGCTATTTCCTAGATAACCACTAGCTCTCAAAATCATTCCTCCACCTGGCACCCTACTGAAGCAACACCCAAACATAAGCTATGCATGGAGCATGTCTTCCTCCATCACCCACATACCCTGGTGCATCTCCCAGCCCCGGGAGTACCTACCACTTGGCAGGGGCCAGTGACTATCCACAGCTTGTTTGTACTATCTAAAGTCCTTGATACCCAATCCGGTCATATGAAGTTGTTCTCTTGTGGTCTACAAGGATGTGAGAAAAGCCAAGACTGGCTCTATCTCTTCTCTGGTATTTCTAGAGCAGGCAGATGGCACCCTCTCCATACACCCTGAAATTCATCTAGGAATACCAAGCATTTCAGGAGGCTTAGATTTTGAGCAATGGGTTTACTGTTTCCTGCCAATATTGGGATTTCCCAAGTGGCTCAGAAGAATCCACCTGCAATGCAGGACACGCAGCATAAGTGGGTTCGATCCCTAAGTTGTGAAGATCCCCTGGAGGAAGGCATGGCAAACCACTTCAGTATTCTTGCCTGGAGAATCCCCACGGACAAAGGATCCTGGGGGGCTACAGTCCATGGGGTCACAAAGAGACGTCACTGAAGCAACTGAGCACACATGCGTGCACACACACACACCAATATCGAGTGTGCAGCAGAATCATTTGTCATTCAGATTCTTGATCCCCATCCCCAGAGTTTCTGACTCAGCCTGGGGTACAGTATAAGAATCTGCATTTCTAACAAGTCCTCAGTTCTAGGGACAACACCCAAGAACCTGGCTTCTTCCTGAGACTGGGGAATGGCAATGTCTAACTAACATTTAAAAAGAAACCAGCTGAAGTTGGGAAGGTTTACCTAGAGTGTCATAGGAAGTTGCCCTGTATATTATCACTGTGGTATCTCACTTAAGAGTTATATATGTTTGGGATTTTTGTACTTTCAGACCTTATTTTAATAGCTTCCTAATGTTTTGTCTTATGCTTCATAATTTCTACTTATTTGTTCTGTTATTTTTGAAAAAGAAAAAGCAAGAACTCTTTATATAGAGATACCTCTTCATACTGATGCCAGAACCTAAACCATCACTGTTACCTTCTTCTGGAGGACCTAAGTTGTCATTTTCATGGAGTTGTCATAGCCAGCCTTTAAGAACAATCTTCACACCTCAAACTATTTGGCTTGAGAAACCTCAGCGGTGACCCAATTCATCCTGACAGGATGAACGGGACCTATTCATTCACTGACTTACTGTTTACTGGGCACCTAGTATACGTCAAGCATTTTCTTGATAAGCAATGTTAAGGAACCATGACATCCACCCTTAAGGAGTTTATAATCTTAAGTTGAGTGTGAGTTTGAGTAGAGGTGATAAAAAAATAAGTAAAATACAGAGATGTATAAGTATCTACTGTGATAGGTGAAGAAAACATAGGAAGAAGGTCCCCTTTAGGTTAGATGATCAGAGAAAGTCTCTAGAGGAGGCGCCATTTAAATTGATTAACTTAGAGAAGCTTAAAGTCCACTCTTTTCTGTGTATCCTGAACCAAATTCACTCGTATGCCATTCTAGGAGCTTTAAAAATGTTTACCTGATAATTATAAACAGTAGAAAGAACAGATTTCCTATTTAGATTATTATTTCTGTTAAGGAAGAGAAAAAAATCATTCCTAGGAACATTGGTTAAAAAAAGTTGGCAGTCTGGTGAATAAATACCATTTATGATGTAAAAAGAAGGACTACAATAAACTATTGAAACTAGTGTTTATCAGTCTGCCTGACATTTCTAAGAGGGTCTGGAAAATAATGAAATCAGAATAATCATGAAATGTGTCAAGGTTTTGAAGAGTAATCTTCATGTAAATTCATAAGCTGTTTGGTATATATTTATTAAATCCCCATCTTTTCCCATACATAATGCTAAGTTCCAAGAATACAAAAATAAAATGTGATGCCTAACCATTCCCACTGACAAATATTAGCTAAACACCTATGATGCACTTACCACTTCCTCAAGCTGGTCATAGTTTTGCTTCTTTTTATTGTTGTTTTGTTTCCTTATTTTATCAGTAAATGCTATGACCAAATGATCAAGAGATAATTATGCTGATCGTAGTATTTTGTAAAGTATGCTTTCAATGCTGAAAATCCTGGATAAATAACAAGGTCCTATTGTACAGCACAGGGAACTATATACAATATCCTCTGATAAACCATAAAGGAAAGAATTTTTAAAAGAATGTATGTGTGTATGTGTGTATATATATATAGATAGATAGATAGATATATGTACAACTTTGCTGTACCTCAGAAATCAATAACTTTGGAAATCAACTATCCTTAAGCAAAAAAAAAGAAAGAAAGAAAGAAAATTCACTACTCAGTAAGTAGAATCTACTGAATTTCTTGTGCAAATCTATGAAGCAAAGAAACACATTTTTATGGCTAGCTATAATTTCCTCCTAAACCCCTTGCTCAACATTATTGGATAGCAATGGCTTAAGTATTACCTTTCTCTTACAAAACAGAGGAATTTTCTACAGTCTTGTGTCTTTAGTCCTGGGATTTTAGTTCCAATTCAAGGTAATTGTATTGTACTTCTTGGGCCTGCAGTACTTGCAAGCTCCATCCTTGCCTGAAGAAACTCTACTGAAAGACACAAGCCCATTTTTAGTGAGAGCAATACTACCCACAAATGCTATGTAGTTTAATATACAATTTTATAACTGACTTTCAAAAACCTTTAGAGAAACAGGTCTCAAGAACTTGCTCACCCATTAGTCAACTCCTCCAAACATACTGCACACCTACTGTTAATTCATCCCGTGAACAATGCAGAAGACTTTCTAAAAGAAGAATACACACTTCATGGAGTTGTCTTTCAAACACTGGTTTGTTTTAACTTAAAATGACAAAACCTAAGAACGGTCAGTTGACTAGACATGTAAAGACATCTGAGTTATTATGTCTCAAATCTTCCCAAGAGTAACCTAATTTGGGTAGGGCTCCTGTGTTTTCCTATATTATCTCCTTACACACCTCTGATGGACTTCCCTGGTGGCCAAGATGGTAAAGAATCTGCCCGCAATATGGAAGACCTGGGTTCGACCCCTGGGTTGGGAAGATCCCCTGGGGAAAAGAATGGCTACCCAGTCCAGTATTCTTGCCTGGAAAATTCCATGGACAGAGAAGCCTGCCAGGCTATAGTCCATGGGGTCACAAAGAGCTGGACATGACCAAGTGAATAACACAAGCATGCGCACGCGCACGCACGCACACACACACACACACACACATACATACATACACACACACACATACACACACTCCTCTAATGAAGTTAGACACAGTAGATACAATGGAATACATAAAATTAAGCCTGGTTTCTCTGGCCTAATCTTTTATCCTGAAAGGAACCTGACTGAATAAAATGCTTCGTCAATAGGAGCCAATTTTGACTAAACAGTACTTCAAAAATGTCATCAAGAGATTAAGCTTAACGTTAAAAAAAAAAAAAAGAAAAATACTAAATAAAACAAAAGGCTAGGTTTCTTCCCTCCTCCATTTTCCTGGCATTTAGATAAGTCCACAAATGAACAGCTGAGCTACATAATGTACAGTTCTAACTGGGCAGCTTCTAGAAAAATAAAAGGACTCCTTCCAACCCCAGTTAATGTGCTTGATACAAAAAGAACACATTTCTGCAACAAATATATTTCAGGCTTGATTTTTTACAGAGTAACTAATGAAGGCTCCAGCCATAGGGGAAAAGAATTATTTTTCCAGGATATTAAATGTTCTGACTCACCATTTAACAGAAGTACAACTTAAATGAATATGCAAATTAAATGTATACATATTTATGACTTTATCCATGTATGACAAGGCCTATGGCTCCTGGTTTTATTAACCAGGAAGAAAAACCTGGAAAACTACCATACATTTGTATTTCTATTCAAATAGTTCCTTCTCCCCAAGCACTGGTTGAAACAAAGTACTAATTCTGAGCCTAGTGATATATATAAGCCAAGAGAATCATAGTGAACGAATGAAAATGGACATTGTCTCCTTTATTATCTGTTTGGACAAGAAGATGTAAAAATATAAATACGAAACCATTAAAAATGTGACACCTCATGAATAATTACTAGTAAACAAAATTTTTCTGTTAATCTCTATGATTTCTAGAAGTCAAAAATGCACTCTCACCATAGAATCCCTAGTAAAACCTTGAGTAAGAATCTTAAGAATTTCACATTAGCCGTAGTCCTCCTGCTAAACATCTGTGAGACTACAAGCAAGGCAATTCACCACTCCAAGCCTCAGCTATTTTACCCATAAAAGGCCCAAGTTTCTGAACTAGTTAATATTTGAATTCTTTATCAGAAAGAAATCTACCCTCAATCCCCCACGGGTTAGTAAGACCATTCTAATTATTTGTCATCATTCTTCTAAAAGTTAAAACACTCTTTTGTGCATATAGGAAGGATGGGTGGAAAGAGAAGAGGATTCTTAGAGGGAACAGAACCGAGGCTGGTTTTGTTAATTAGGTTCCTCCTCTGAAACCACGAGTCAGTATTAGCATATACTGAAATTTACCCAAATACAAGAATGGTTGGTATCTTCATCTCAAGACATATTCTTTCAGGAAAGGGCACAAGTCAATTTCTACGAATGTATATTTCAGCCAGTTGCACATTACTAACAACTAAGGCAGGCAAGAGGCAAGCAAAAGAGAATGACATAGATGTCAGTTTATGGTCTACACTGAGAAATAAACACTCATCTTTATATGATGTAATCAGGAAGGAAAGATACAACATGCGCCTGCCAGCTCCAGGAGGCACACCTCTCACAAGTAAATTACCTTATGGGTCAGCAGATGCTGGGAGTTTACATGATGAGATGCTCTCTAAGGATAAGATGCTTTGCTTTCCTCCTTCATTCAACTCTTCATTGGCTACTTACTATATCAAATCCCAAAGCCAAACAAAGAAATGAAGGTATGAATTGACAGTCCATAATATTCATGTAAACCTTGACATTTATTTTAGAGTAGTTCAGCCCCTGAGAATATTTCCAAACAAAACAATAATACTTAACAATATAGATGCTAAGCTAAAGTGCCCTTGGAATTTTCTTTCCCTTCATTAAGTGGTATGTGATGAAGGGGAAGTGTGTGTTAATCGCTTAGTCATGTCCGACTCTTTGTGATCCCATGGACTGTAGCCCACCAGGTTCCCTTTGTCCACAGCATTCTCTAGGGAAGAGCACTGGAATGGGTAGCCATGCTGTTCTCAAGGGAATCTTCCCAACCCAAGGATCAAACCCAAGTCTCCTGCACTGCAGGCAGATTCTTTACCATCGGAACCACCTCATTAAGTGGTATGTGATGAAAGGGAAGTAAATTACAAGTGGAATAGGTAACTCGGATTACCTATCAGTTAATACAGGGTGAAAAATTTTCTTTCCCCTAGAGAAATGATTTTATTGGATTACAAATATATTGATAAGCATTATAGAATGCTAAAACCAGAAAGAGAAAAATAATACAAACTTCTTGTTTTATATGTGAGAGACTTGAGGTTCAAAGGTGGTAGGATTTGGTCCAGGTTATACAGCTAAATCCCTGGAGGAGAAAACAGCAACCCACTCCTATATGTTTTTGCCTGGAAAATCCCATGAACAGAGGAGCCTTGTCGGCTACAGTCCATGGGGTCACAAAAGAGTCACACAACTTAGAGACTAAAGAAAAACACACAGTCAAGAATACTGCCAGAGCTAGAACCCAGGTCACCAGCAAGCATGCTTCACAGTCCCTGATGTTTTGCATCCCATGATGCCTCCTCACTGTTGTCAGAAGTGAAACAATGTCACAATCTACAAAGCAAAGGACTAGACACCAAGAGCTTTGAGTTCTAGTCTTGTAAACTCTACTAGATTAGACATGATACTATACAAAACTAATCACCTGTCTAAATCTCAGTTTTCTCAACTGTTGAAATTTGAACAGTAATTCACAGTGAGACAGCGCAAACCACAATAAATGCAGAAATGTCTGGCCATTGTGAAAACCTTATACAAGCACAGAAGTAGCACTGGGTGGATGATAACAGTGGTGGTGATGATTTCAGACAACCTGTTGCTGCTGCTAAGTCGCTTCAGTCGTGTCCAACTCTGTGTGACCCCACAGATGGCAGCCCACCAGGCTCCGCCGTCCCTGGGATTCTCCAGGCAAGAACACTGGAGTGGGTTGCCATTTCCTTCTCCAATGCATGAAAGTGAAAAGGGAAAGGGAAGTCGCTCAGTCGTGTCCGACTCTGTGTGACCCCATAGACAGCAGCCTACCAGGCTCCTCTGTCCATGGGATTTTCCAGGCAAGAGTACTGGAGTGGGTTGCCATTGCCTTCTCCTTCAGAAAACCTGACTTCAACTTTAATTCCAGCCGCTTGTTACCTTGATAAGTCATTAAACCTGTGAGCCTCACATTCCTCTTGTGAATATCTGGTTAATAATTTTTGCCCTGCCTCCCCCAGAAATGGTCAGAATTAAGTTTTTCAGAGACTGTTGTTATTGTTTCAGTTGCTAACTCAAATCCGACTCTTGGAACCCCATGCACTATATAGCCCATGGGATTCCTCTGTCCATAGGATTTTCCAGTGAAGAAGACTGGAGCAGGTTGCCATTTCCTTATCTGGGGGATCTTCCAGACCCAGGGATTGAACCTGAGCTTCCTACATTGGCAGGCAGGTTCTTTATCATTGAGCCACCAGGACAGCCCTTCAGAGAATATGAAAAAGCATTTACAAAGCAAGGCATTGATGCAAATGTGAGGTATTACCAAATCCCTCTAGTCTTATTTGGACAAAGATATAACAAGATTTTATTCATTTTTTAAAGTGTTCCTCCTCAACTAAGACGTCGTTATGCATCAGTCTCAGTCTCACCAGCTTTCTCATCAGTTTTCCTAAGTCTCCACAGAAGGCACCATTCCCTTCAGCTCAGAGATTGTGCTTGCTGCTTACTCAGCTTCCCACTGGCAAGGACTTATCTGGGAAAGGCTTATTGCTAGGGCCTCCTTTCGACTGGAAATGCCCTGACAAAAGCTTCCATGAACACTCTTATACTTCACCACATTAAAAGTGGTAAGGAATCCAACCCTTTGGCTTTTCTCCACTCCCAGCACTCAGCCTTTACATAGAAGAGACAGAAGCCTGGGTGGATGCTTTTCACCAGAAGGGCAACAAGGGTTACCCAAACCCATGCTTGGTAGTACTGATGGGGAGACTGCTGCTTCTTTGCGGGTGACTAGCACATTCTTAGGCCCAACCGGCCTCTCAAGGGTCACTCAGCTTAGAGCTAGGGCCCCTGGCAGGCTGAGAATATGATAGAAAAATAGAAGGGTGGGGGAGTGGGGGTGCGCAGTATTTTTGGTCTGCAACATGCTAGCTGCCTTAAAAAAAAAAAAAATCAGAGTAACTAGCATTTCCTTGCTGAGAACCCAGATGTCAGTTGATCAGAAGAAAAAACTCATCAGCCTATCCAAACAACTCTGGAACAGGTTTCCATCCAGCCACGCCGGGCACCAGAGACAAGTGAGCTGAGGCTGGGTGGGGGGTAAGAACTGACAACAGGCTTATCTGCATAGATGAACGATAAGCTGCCATTTGTTGTCTTCTGTTTTGGTGACTCTTGGCACCGGTTTGGCAAATCAAACGCCGGAGTGCTCCCTCTCCGGTGCCCCCACACTCCCACCCCCCTGTCCCAGCCGTTGAAGCGTCACGTTGACCCGGCTGGGGAAGAGAAGCAGGTGAAACGCAGAAGTCTGTATATTGCTGCATTTAGGTTGAAACCACGCCGCACCTGTTCAATCCGGCTCCGGCGCCAGAGACCAGAACACCGACTCGTAAGCCCCTCTTGAGATCCCAGGGGCGCCTAACAAGTTCGCCGCTGTTTAATATCCGGAGACGGTAGTGGGAGAGCTCTCTTTTTGCAGCCAAACTCAGCTGGCTACCCAGAAAAAGGGAAGGGGGCTCCGGCTCAAGTGAACCCAGAGTGATCCCCAGTGTCACTGCGGCCCCGGGGATCCGGGTAGTAAGCGGACTGGGTGCCCGCGGGGAGCGCGCAGCCGTGGCCCGGAGGAATGAAGGTCCCGCTTCGGTGGCCACGAAAACCCCCTCCACCCTACCTCCAGCACCAGACGGACAAAGTCAGCGTCGAGAGATCGCCAGGATTCATCCGAGACTCAGAGCCCCCAAGCTCGAGTCCAAAAGGAGGGTCGCGGGAGGAGGAGCAGTGGACGCGCAGGAAACTTACCTCACCGGGACAGCCTTCGGGCACCTCCGGTGTCGAGACCAGTTGCGCCACAGCTTGCAAGTTATCGGGACGTTGTCTCTTCCCCGGGTCGAAAGGAGAGCCGTGCAGGCAAGGGGCGGGGGTGGTCAGCGGGGCGGGGCCCGGGCCCGGGCGCGGCGCGCGGAGCGGGCAGGTGCCGGGGCCCCAGCCGCGGGACCAAACTCGCCCCGGACGCGCCTCAGCGGGGGCGCGCGGCTGCGAGTGTGCAATGCGCGCGCGCCGCGGCCAGAGTGTGTCCCCGCTTTCCCCTTCCTTCCCCGCCGGTCCTGCGGCCAGACTGAGCCCCGAGCGCCCGCCGAAGCCCCCGGTGCTCTGAGCGGCTCCACCGCCGGGCGCACTCTGGCCGCGGCGCGTTCGGGGTCGGGGGCCGGGGACTGAGGAGCAGGGCGCCCCCGGGCTTGGGCGCAGGTTCCTGCGCAGAGCGCGCTGGAGTCGGAGCGAGGCGCGGAGAGAGCTGGCTGCGCGGCGGCGGCCGCAGCTCTGAAAGGCTGCAGGCCCCGCCCGCCGGCCGCCCAGGCTCTTCCCCTTTTCTCTCCACCCCCTCGCTCCATCCCCGCACGCCCTGCAGGGAAGCCAGACCGGTTTGCAGCTGCGGCGGCGGGAGCCTGTACCGCAGTAGGACTGGGCGTCCGAGTCGACGCTGGGGACAAGGCGCTTGGTCCCGCCGCCGCGTGCCTAAGACAGAGAGCGGGGGTGGAGTGGGCCCCTAGACCCAGCCGCTTCCTGCAGGGCTGCAGGGCTAGCCAAGGGCTTCTCGGCTGTGCTCAAAGTCTTGCAGCCCCGGAAAACAGGGCTGTGTTTGGGACAGGGCTCCCGCTTCCTCAGGCCACCAAACTCTTCGACACCTGGTCTCCTGCCCGCTGGACTCTGCTTGCGCCGAACCCCCCACTTTAACCAGGAAGGGGCAAGGCAGTCAGCACGTGTTCCCAGGAAGTAAGACCTACCCAACAGAAAGAAATAGGTAGGAAAAGGGGTCCTGGGAGAGAGAAGGCTGGAGGGACGTCAGGCACTGATGGTCGGTGATGAGGGTCCGGGCCAAATCTTACTGACAGCGCTGAGTGGGCGTGGGGCCCTCGTAATCTCACCCGACGTTCAGTCCAGCAACGGAGAGGACACCGGCCAGGTCTAAAGGACTCTCTTGGGTCTGGGGGAGGAGGAGGGAGCTGCTATCATGGAAGCTATACCTGCTGCTACTGCTGCTAAGTCGCTTCAGTTGTGTCCGACTCTCTGTGACCCCATAGACGGCAGCCCACCGGGCTCCTCCGTCCCTGGGATTCTCCAGGCAAGAATACTGGAGTGGGTTGCGATTTCCTTCTCCAGGGGATCTTCCCCATTCAGGGATCGAACCTGCGTCTCCTGCATTGCAGGCGGATGCTTCCCCTTTACCCTTATTTTGAAAACAAACACATTCGTGGGAAACGTGTGATACATTCTGCCCCAAGAAAACCAACCTTTCATGTCCTTATCCTCAGATACCGCCTAATGGGTGAGTCAAAATGAATTGTTTGAAAGGATACTCTGTTAGTTCTCAGCAAATGAAAAAACCTCTTTTTTGAGTTGAAATCTTGTACTTCCCAGTTCAGAACGGAGGGCAGTAATTCCTTGGTAACACATATCTGTTGAACTTTTTCTAGCATACCTCTTCCAGATGTGTCAGGCCACCCCTGGGAGTTTTAGGGCATCACTTGTTTAGGACCCTGTGACTTGTGTCTGGTTTTAGCACCCTAGGCTCTTCAAAGCCTAAGAGCAGGAATACAAATCTAGACCAGCATGATCACTTCACAGAAGTAAAAACTGAGACCCCAAAATATTAAGTGACCCACAGGCCAGAACACAGGTTCCTTGATTCCCAGAAATGCTGGACTAACAAAGTTCAGTTTGGGTCTAAAGAGGCCTGGGTGGAGGAAAGAAACACAGATCAAAGAACCCTTCATCTGTCTGGTGTGAATCACCGTGTAGAGGGCAGCAGCATACCGCTGTAAGTAGCAGACTGCTGGGATCTGGGGATGGTAATCCCAGTTTCTCCTCTGCTTCTCAGATATTTGTTCTGAAATCCAAGGAGTAGAAAACAAATCTGCTTCCCAGAGAGGTAATAATAAGTGAAAATACAAAGTTAGTTCTCGATATTTCCTGGGAATACAGAGGAGACAAAAACAGATAAAATAAAAATTAAAATAATGGCTCAGATGTGGTCACCTATGCTACTTACAAATGGACACACACACACGTGTACACACCTTTTCCATTAAAAGCCTGTTTGATTCCCTTCTGTAAAGCACAGAGGCCAACAGCCTTCAGTTTGCAGAGCAAATTCACAAAGCAGAATGCCCACTGGCTATTTAGAGAGCTAACACTATTAAACAGGATTCTAGGTGCTCTGATTTTTCCAGTAGTCATGTATGGATGTGAGAGTTGGACAATAAAGAAAGCTGAGTGCCAAAGAATTTATGCTTTTGAACTGTGGTGTTGGAGAAGACTCTTGACATTTCTTGAACAGCAAGGAGATCCAACCAGTCCATCCTAAAGGAAATCGGTTCTGAATATTCATTGAAAGGGCTGAGGCTGAAGCTTTGCAAAGCTTCAGTACTTTGGCCACCTGATGCAAAGAACTGGCTCATTTGAAAAGACCCTGATGCTGGGAAAGATTGAAGGGAGCAGGAGAAGGTGACGACAGAGGATGAAATGGTTGGATGGCATCACCGACTCAATGGACATGAGTTTGAGTAAACTCTGGGAGTTGGTGATGGACAGGGAGTCCTGGTGTGCTGCAGTCCATGGGGTCACAAAGAATCAGACAAGACTGAGTGACTGAACTGAACTGAACTATTAGCAATAGTGGCTTGGCCATAAACTCTGGAAATATTTAAAAATCAGATAATGCTTATCTAATTGTTTCACTTGATTTTGAGTATAACTTTTCCAACTGATTTCAGATCTTAGTCCAAAATCTTATTAATGCTATTTAGTACTCCCCTGTGAGAAACAGGCATAGATTTCTTATAACAGATTTAATAGCATTAATGGCTCCAGTTAATGACCTCCCTTTAGCCATGTCCTTTTTTTCTAACTTTGTAGTACCCTCCCACTCTCTGTTCACTCATATGCTTTACTTTGATCAGTGGAACAGTAGCAGACTTGATGTAAATAGAGGTTTGAAAAATGTTTGTCAACAAGGAAATACCACTACACATCTGTTAAAATTTCCAAAATCCCAGAATACTGACAAAACCAAATGCTGGCAAGAATATAGAGCAAAAGGAACTTTCATTCATCGCTGGTGGGAATGCAAAATTTAATGGCCACTTTGAACAACAGTTTTTCACTTCCTTACAAAACTAAACATACTCTTACCATGTAATTTGGCAATCATATTCCTTAGTATATACCCTAAGGAGCTGAAAACTTATGTCCATACAAAAACCTGCATGTGGATGTTTATAGCAGCTTTATTCAAAATCGCAAAAACTTGGAAGTAAACCAAGTCTTGCTTGGTAGGTGAATGGATAAACTGTGGTAAAACAGAATATTATTCAGTGCTCTTTTTTAAAAAAAGAGCTATTAAGCCACAAAAACACATGGAAGAAACTTAAATGCACATTACTAAGTGAAATAACTTTGTCTGAAAGGGCTACATATGGTATGATTCCAACTACATGATATTCTGGAGAAAACAAAACTATGGAGACAGTAAAAAGATCAGTGGCTGACAGAGTTAGGGGGAGAGAGGGATGAATAGGCAGAGCACAGAGGATTTACTTTAACAATGAAGATGTCATTATACATTTGTCCAAAACCTTAAAATTCATTAAGAATGAATCCTAATATAAACTAAATCCTGCTGTGAAATAAATCCTAATGTAAATCCTAATGTAAAAACCTAATGGTCTTTGATGATAACGATGGTGTCTGTGTAGGTTCACCAGGTAAGGCAAATGTGCCCCTCAGGTGGGGGATGTTGATCACGGAGGGGGCTATGCATGTGTAGGGGAAGGTGGTATATGAGAAATCTCTGAACCTCCCTTCAATCTCGCTATGAACCAAAACTGCTCTAAAAAATGAAGTCTATTTTTTTTTTTAATTGTGTGCTTTTCTGCTTCTGTTCTTGGAATTCTGCCATCACCAGGAGAACAAGCCCACTGAAGGATGAAAGACCCTGTGGAACAGAGCTGACTCATTGCAGTTGAGGTCATCCTTGACCAGCCAGCCCTCAGTTGGCTGCAGAGGTACAAACAAGTTCAAATGAGATCTGCCAAGCTTGGTCCAGATCAACAGAACCAAATCAAAGATTTGGGAGAAATAAAACATGGTTGCTGTTCTAAGTTATGAGTTCAATTAATTATCTGTTGCTGCATGGCAAACCACTTCTAAACTCATAGCCAAAACAATCACCATTTACTATTTCTCATGAGTCTGTGAGTCAACTGGGCTCAGCTGGGCCTTGGCTAGAGTCACTCAATTGGCTGCATTTAGGTGGCCTCTCAGAGAGGGCGATGGCACCCCAATTCAGTACTCTTGCCTGGAAAATCCCATGGACGGAGGAGCCTAGTGGGCTGCAGTCCTTGGGGTCGCTAAGAGTCAGACATGACTGAGCGACTTCACTTTCAATTTTCACTTTCATGCACTGGAGAAGGAAATGGCAACCCACTCCAGTGTTCTTGCCTGGAGAATCCCAGGGACGGGGGGGCCTGCTGGGCTGCCGTCTATGGGGTCATACAGAGTCGGACACGACTGAAGCGACTTGGCAGGTGGCCTCTGGCAGCTGGGCCAAATTAGAAGGTCTGAGAAGTCTTCACTCATTCATCAGATACCTCCATCTGCCTCTCACGACCTTTCTCTTTCTGCATGACTAAGTTGTGGGACTTTGGACTAGTTACAAGTCCTTTCAAA
This sequence comes from Capra hircus, assembly GCF_001704415.2. Classification (NCBI taxonomy): domain Eukaryota; kingdom Metazoa; phylum Chordata; class Mammalia; order Artiodactyla; family Bovidae; genus Capra; species Capra hircus. The sequence continues at coordinate 44,623,756 of NC_030815.1, read as the reverse complement.
ATTTCTCTATGAAATGAGGGGAGTTAAGTTTATCCATATTGCTAATGCATATTTAACCTTTTCTTTGATGATATCTCAAGGGCAAACTGAAGTCCAATAAATACCTAGAAGGGTGTTAGAGGGAATTTGGGGCACATTGGCCAACGATGGGTAGTTCTAGCATTTCATCTGTTACTTATTTTTCAAGGAAAAATTCTCGAGAAGCCACATGAAAGACAGGCACTGCCTCCACGGACATTGAACAGTAAAGTAGGAAGTTGCATCCCTCATGACTCCTGAAGAGTCGTCTTCCATCACATTGTCCTCTCTGTCTAGAAACTTCGTTTCTAAGCAGGTAAGTTAAATGCTTAGCTGACTCCCCTGTATAACTTGAGATGCTCATTTCAGAGGGTGCATTTTCCCAGGGGACCTTATACTCTCTAATTTCAGGATTGCTCTTAAAATCAGCAGAGACTTGAAAACCTCACCCCCAGATCCCTTCCATCTCTTCTTTCCCCTGTGCCATCTTCCTTTCCTCTAGCTTTGTTTTCTTGTCCTGCTGCAGCCTTTCTTCCTTAATCCTACAGCACTGAACTAGGAGCCCCAGGCCTACTTTCTCATCCCACCTCTGTTCCAGCAGCAGTGAAGTCTGCATTCTCTCTTGGCTCCAGATTCTTTGAATTCAGATTCATGTGTGTATCATGAGGGTGTATCATGAGATGCTCTGGGAAAGGTCACTTACAAGCCTGATAGACATGATCCTTATATGCCTTGTGCAACACATAAACAGTGCAAGACTTGGAGGGGGTGAATATTAAGGACTCAGAACTCTTTAGAAGAGGTACACTTGTGTCTCAGTCCTCCTTCTCAAGCAATTCCCAACATCTAGGTACTTTCTCCTAAGGTGTTTTATTTATTTATTTTTTCTATTGGAAAACATGCAACTCCAGCACCTACAAGCCCTATTTAATTCATTACTCCTTGCCTGGATGTTGGTATCATCCTCTCAAGACACCAGCTACTGTTTCTGTCCTTTGGCCAGAAATAATATGAAAACCGGAGGCCCACTGTTAGCAGGCGTTCAGGTCTGACCCTAAAAATGTTTGCCTAAATATCTGATAACTCATCTAAAAACTATGAAAAAGAGTTAAGAAAGATTTCTGTAACAAATTCATACCAAAATACAAAATTACGTGCATTGAGATGATAATTATATGGGAAAATGTGCACATGAACAACTACTAAAAGAAAGCAATTAAAAAGAAAAGGGCCTGTGCTAGGGTAGGGGAATTCTAAGATTAAAAGATGTTTTGATGTTATGTTGTTTTTACATTTAAAAAATACATATGCCTCTTCAACTTCTAATTTCTGCTAGCTGCAAATTCTTCTAATTTCTACAGTCTGTTTTCTGTGGAGTTCAGTTACTCTTTTCCTCTTCAATAGTTTTTTTCCTTGTTACAGACCTCACACACATACCTTTTCTAATGTTCGCCTTGCCCAGAAGTTGCAAAAACAACGTAAACTTAATAGTATTCAATGTGAAGCCTGAACAAGAAACAAAACAATAGCAGCATGAAGGGACTAAAGAAGGAGAGAGAGAGAGAGTTGGTAGGATGGCTGGCACAGAGAATTCAGCTGCCTTTGAGAAAGCATACTAAAGGCATGTAAAATTTATACACACAGTTTGCGTATCAAGTCCAAACTTGGGTTTTAAAGAACCTGAAAGACAAGGTCTTCATAATTCATATGAGAGAAAGAAATCCCCTTTTGGTTGGAGATACTGATTGAAAAGCTTAAAGTAGAGGAAGAAGATAGAAATGAATTAGCGGTGTTCCTCAAAACTTCACAAAATCTATTGCAGTGATTATACTCCAAGAACAGTGTGTTAGAATAGTCTATCTAAAGTCACAAAAACCAGCTACAGAACCAGGGACAAAAGCTAGGGTTGCCATCTTATCCCTACATTAGGAAGTGGTCAACAGCATGGGCTCTGGACTTTTCATGACTAAGCACCAGTTTTTCATGTCAAAGTCTGCTTTGGTCTAAAATACTCAGTTTGGGGTCTACCTTCTTGAAACATTTAAGTTTCTCATCAATAATGAGCACACTTGAAATGGGACACAATAAAAGAATGACAGGTTGACATTCCTGATGGTCCAGTGGTTGAGAATCTGCCTGCCAATGCAGGGGACATGGGTTCAATTCCTGGTCCAGGAAGATCCCACATACTTCAGAACAACTAAGCCCGCACACCACAACTACTGAGCCCACACTCTAGAGCCTTCAAACAGCAAGTACTGAGCCCACACACTGCAACTCCTGAAGCCCTCGCACTCTAGAGCCTGTCTGTGAAAAGAGAAGCCGTCACAGCAAGAAGCCTGTGCATCACAACTACAGCGTGGCCCCTGCTCACTGCAACTAGAGAAAGCCTGCACACAGCAGTGAAGACCCAGCCCAGCCAAAAATAAATAAATAAAGGAAAGTGTATCAAAAAGAGTGACAGGTCTAGAAACAATACCAAGAAACAATGGAATCTACAAATAAGGTTGAAAAAGAAGGAAAGGTAATGAAATCAACAAAGTCACCTGAGTTACCTAAACAGAGGCAACGACTGGCCACCCAAGATGCCCTTGGTGTAAGTGACACCTTCCTGTAGCCATTTCAGGAAGGGCTCGGGTACTAACAGTTGAGTGAGATGAGCTCGCACCCCGTGTGGAGGGGCAGCTGGTGGGGCCAAGATGCTGATGACAAAAGCAAACATTAACTTCAGTCAACCAGTGAAGCCCCCACTAAGATTTCTCAGATTCCCACAACACCTCACCATGTGAATACACCAGGAAGGCAGTATTGATTTTTGCTTTTATTCCCTGCCCACTCCCCAAAATTTTGGACTTTCCCAGACTTGAAACCATTTAGGTAGAACCTTACTAGCAAGTGTCTCCTCTTGGTAATATTTGAATTTGAATGCGTAGCTAGCAAAATGGAGCCCTTATTGTGATCCCTTTCTAAAGACTTGTCTACAAGCTATCACAGCAACCTAGAATATTTTGCTGGGGTGGGAGATAGAAAAAGGAAATGTGTTAATCAGGGTATGCAAATAATGTAAGATACAAGCCCTAGTCCTCAGGTAATGTGGACTACTATAACAAAGGTTCATTTCTTGTTCATGATTCTGTTCAATATGGTAGTGAGACTGGCTTCCTGCATTCAGGGACCTTGGGTGCTTCCATTTGGTGGCATCTTATCTTCAACAACTGGCCTCCAAAATCCCTACTAAACTGGGAGAGAGGGCAAAAGAGTTAAGATTCCAGCTCTATGGAAGTGGCAAATATCGCATCCACCCATATTCCAATGGGCAGAACTTAGTCCATGGTCCCACCTACCAGCATGAAGCCTAGAAAGCTATGTTTAAGTGCTGTCCTTAGGAAGAAGAGGGGAGCATGGGTGTCTGTGAGCAATGTATTTTCTTCCCAATGTGCTGAATTAAAGATGAATCATTCATCTTAAGTTTATTTTTGCACAGCTGTGATTGGAGACCTGGGGAGAGTTGTTGGTAGTCAGATTTATTCTCTTATGCTTGTGTCTGGGTGTTTTCCCTACATTTTTAGACTAGAAGCAGCCTGTTATGTGTGTGTAGTTTGGGATGGTACTGTGGTCTGGGAAGTGTTTGTGGACATACATGGGAACATAAAGAGTCAACAGCCTATATTGTAATAGAAAATTGAACACTTGAAGCAAGTGTATAAAAAGTACCTTTCCCGAGCTCTTACCACAAGGAGAGGGCTATTGATTCCATCATCATGGGAGGAAATGGAATCTGTGCAATCAGATTGCATTTGAAGTGGCTACAATTGGCAACTTTGGAGGCTTTGGGAGAAAAAAAAAAAACAAAAAAACATGAGAAGAAATGTTAAGTCATAGCTCTATCTGCAGTCAGCCTGTCCTAATGGCATGAGTGATTTCAGGAGAAAGAGTTATAATGAGGGAAAGAGAAAGAGGATGGGGAAAACAAGAAAAGTATACTTTTTTTTTTTTTTTTTTTTTTAGTACAAATACTCTGTAAGGAAATATACAGGAATTGGTGGTACCATGGGAGATTTGCAAATATTTTAAACCAAAGGCAAAGCCACAGCATGAAGATATAAGTTAGAAGAGGTTGGAGAGCGGCCCAGCTTCTTCCTACTGCACAAGACTCCTTTCTATTTTTCCTGTTTTAAGTGGCGACAGAGCATCAGACAGAGGTAAAGGACCAGGCTATGTCCTCTCCAAGTTCTACTAGTTTTGTGTTTTCTGCAGGTTAAGGGACAGTATGTATGTATGCAACCTAATTTTTCCCCTTAATTTTAAAGGTTTAATCCCTGGGTTGGGAAGATCCCCTGGAGAAGGGAAAGGCTACCCACTCCAGTATTCTGGCCTGGAGAATTCCATGGACTAGTCCGTGGGGTCGCAAAGAGTTGGACATGACTGAGCAACTTTCACTTTCACTGTTTTTCAATTTTAAAGCAACAACTGTGAGAAAGGAGCCTTCTCTCACGACCATTCTGCACACCAAAAGATATAGTGGCATTTTCTTTAGAAACTCTCAGAAGAAATGGCTAAAGAACTTTGTTTAAAATGCAGGGGCTTCTTTACTACATTAGAATAAAAACAAAAGGCATAATTTAAATTTGCACATATACTACAACCTCAAAAATTATAGACGATCTAGTAAAATACCTTGGAGGGAAATCTGCTAAAATATTAGCTATTATTGCTTTTCAATTAATATTGTATCTCCTTTAAAAAAATTCCTTGTGTTACTTTTTTATATCAGAAAAAGATAAAGAAAAAGGAAACATTAATATTTGATGATTAAAAGTTATGTTTGTTTTAAAATTTTAGAAAAAAATGGAAAAGAAAAAAGAAATAGCTCAATTTTCTTCATTCAGAGACTATCATCTTAAACATTTAGTGTTTGCTTACTAGGCTTTAAGATATTTTATACTATTTTTTAATGGTGAAAGTAACATGCGCATTGGGGAAAGGAACTGAATAGACATTTCTCCAAAGAAATACAAACAGCCAATAAGAATATGAAAAGATACTCAACATTATTAGCTATTCAGTTCAGTTCAATGGCTCAGTTGTGTCTGACTCTTTGTGATCCCATGAATCACAGTACGCCAGGCCTCCCTGTCCATCATCAAACTGCAGAGTTCACTCAGACTCACATCTATCGAGTCGGTGATGCCATCCAGCCATCTCATCCTCTGTCGTCCCCTTCTCCTCCTGCCCCCAATTCCTCCCAGCATCAGAGTCTTTTCCAATGAGCTAGTAGGAAAATGTAAATCACAACCACAATGAAATGCCACTTCAGGCCCACTAGGATAGCTAAAATTAGAAAGATATCATAGCAAGTATTGGTGAAGATGTGGAGAAGGGAACCTCACATGTTGCTGGTGGGAGTAAAAAATGATGCAATTACTTTAGAAAATGCTCTGACAGTTCCTCAAAAGGTTAAACATAGTTACCATATAACTCAGCAATTTCATTGCTAGGTATATGCCCGAGAGAAACGAAAACAAGCATTCACAAGAAAATTCATAAAAACAGTCCAACTCTCCAGTAACTGATGAATTGATAAACAAATGTAGTATATCCAAACAATGGAATATTATTCAGCAATAAAAAAGAGTGAAGTACTGGTACTTGCTATTACATGGATGAACTTTGAAAACATTACACTAACTGAAAAAGAGCCAGATACCAAAGTCCCATAAGTTGTTTGACTTCATTTATATTAAATATTCAAAATGAGCAAATCTATAGAGACTGAAAATAGATTAGGGGTTCTCTAGAGCTAGGGAGAGAAGGACTTCCTGGGGAAATGAGGTGTGCGTGCTAGTAGGTAAGCGATCTGAAAGTGAAAGTGAAAGTCGTTCAGTCATGTCCGACTCTTTGTGACCTGCCAGGCTCCTCTGTCCATGGAATTCTCCAGGCCAGTGGAGTGGATTGGTAGCCGTTCCCTTCTCCAGGGAATCTTCCCAACCCAGGGATCAAACCTAGATTTCCCACATTGCAGGAGGAGTCTTTTACCATCTGAGCCACCAGGGAATAGGTAAAATAGATTTAGGTGGTAGATTTAGGGGGAGATAATGAGAATGTTCTGAAGTGGATAGCTATGATGGATGTACAACTCTGTGAATATGCTGGAAAACACTGAATTGTACATTTTAAGTGGGTGAATGGAATGGTATGTAAATTAATCTCAATAAAGCAGTTTTTAAAAAGGAAAAAGCAACATACATATGTCAAACAATTTCAAACCATATAAGAGTTTAAAGTTAAAAGTAAGATTTTTCTTCCTACTCACCATCCAACCTCTAGTTCTAGAGAATACCATTTTTAAGTTTCTGGTTTTTTGTTTTTCATCTGACTCTCATTTTAACATTAAATAATACAGTTCTGCTTTTCTTAATCTAATTCCCCATCCTCTCCTCCTTTTGGCCTCCCAATTTTTGTGTTTCTTATTTTTGTAATAGTTTCCATTTTTATAATATACTCATCTGTATTTCTTGATTTATTGGTTTTAGACACCATCTATTAACTAGAAGGAAGTAGACTTTAGATGTTTCATAACTATATAAACTATATGGGAAAAAATCAATTAAATAAAATACTGAGTTCTATCAACAAAAGCCTGCTGTCTATCCTGTTTAATTATGACATTCAGAACTTAAAATGTTTCTCAAAGATGTTTCACAAATTGGCTAAGTGATAATATAATTTATTTGAGAATTGACTATAGTGGATGAGAATGCTGTGTTGCCTGGGGGGCCAAGAATAGAGAGACCAAATTCTAGCCTCACCTTAAATTCATCATAGTATTTATCCAATGCTGCTACTGCTCAGTTGCTTCAGTCACATCCAGCTCTTTGTGATCCTATGGACTGTATCCTGCCAGGCTCCTCTGTCCATGGCATTTTCCAGGTAAGAATATTGGAATTGGTTGCCATGCCCTCCTCCAAGGGATCTTCCTGACCCAGGGATTGAACCCAGGTCTCCTGCATTGCAGGCAGATTCTTTACCACTGAGCCACCAGGGAAGCCCATTTATCCAATTGGTATCATTTAATCAGTTTTAAGAAGACCATTTCTGCTGATTGGAAACTGTCAAGTACCCAAGGGAAAATTGGATGATAACCATTGTGGCTTCTTTTAAACTCAGAGAGTCTGTAAGTCTGGGACTCTGGGTTTGTAAGGAGGATGCTAGGCTATATCCTGTTAACACTGGACCTCAAATCTGGATGCCATGGTGATAGCAAATATCACCTTGAACCAGGTGGCAAAGAAAGCATGATAGAAAGGACTCTAGTTCAAGACTGAAGCATCCCGTGAGACAGAGGAGATGGTGAAGAGTAGGAAGGAAATGGGAACCCACTCCAGTATTCTTGCCTGAAGAATCCCATGGGCAGAGGAGCCCCACAGGCTATAGTCCATAGGGTCACAAAAAGTCGCAAAGAGTCAGACACGACTGGAGTAATTTAGCACGAGCACAGGAGGGGACTGGGGGTCTTAAATATTCTAGGGGTATTCCCATGATATATAATTACCCCCACAAAATGCATAACCTCAGCAGCAGTTAAAGGAAAATGCAGAGTGAGAGCTCTACTACTGCTGCTGCTGCTAAGTTGCTTCAGTCGTGTCAGACTCTCTGCGACCCCGTAGACGGCAGCCCAGTAGGCTCCCCTGTCCCTGGGATTCTCAGGCAAGAATACCAGAGTGGGCTGCCATTTCCTTCTCCAATGCATGAAAGTGAAAAGTGAAAGTGAAGTTGCTCAGTTGTGTCTGACTCTTAGCTCTATCCAAAGTACCTCCAGTTCCCTAAGGCACGTGGAGTAGACACTGGCTGCCTGTGTAGTGTGCCAGCTGCTTCATCTGAACTATCTCATCCAATCCCAATCCAGAAAAGTAGTCAGATTACTTATGTTCCACAATGAAGCAGTTGAGGCAGAAAGGATAAGTCGAGTCCCTACCAGGCTGAGATTTTCCAAGACTCCAAATCCCTTAAATTATTGAAAGCAAAGGAATAATTCAAAACCTAATGTTGATGACACTTTGAGGGAATAAATACACCAAATGAACACTGGCAGAGTCTTTTTAGAGAGCAGCTAACAAGAAATATGCAGTTATTATTACCTATGTCCCAGCCATCCTACTTTGGGGAATATATTCTAAAACATTATATAGCTTAAATAATGATTATATAAAACTATTCAGTACATTGATATTAATAGTGGCAGGAAATAAATTCAACAGTCAACAACTGAAGACTGATTATGTTATAGACTATCACCAAAAGGAAGTATTATTTGGACTATGCTGTGCTATGCTTAGTTTCTTAGTCATGTCTGACTCTGCAATCCCATGGACTGTAGCCTGCCAGGCTCCTCTGTCAGTTTGCGTCTCCAGGCAAGAATTTTTGTCATGCCCTCCTCCAGGGGATCTTTCCAACCCAGGGATTGAACCCAGGTCTCCCCCATTGCATGCAGATTCTTTACTGCCTGAGCTTCCCAAATAGAGAAGTTCTGTTTGGACTATCAGTTCAGTTCAGTTCAGTCACTCGGTCGTGTCCGACTCTTAGCGACCCCATGAATCACAGCACGCTAGGCCTCCCTGTCCATCACCAACTCCCGGAGTTCACTCAGGCTCACATCCATCGAGTCAGTGATACCATCCAGCCATTTCATCCTCTGTCATTCCCTTCTCCTCCTGCCCCCAATCCCTCCCAGCATCAGAGTCTTTTCCAATGAGTCAACTCTTCACATGAGGTGGCCAAAGTCCTGGAGTTTCAGCTGTAGCATCATTCCTTCCAAAGAAATCCCAGGGCTGATCTCCTTCAGAATGGACTGGTTGGATCTCCTTGCAGTCCAAGGGACTCTCAAGAGTCTTCTCCAACACCACAGTTCAAAAGCATCAATTCTTTGGTGCTCAGCCTTCTTCACAGTCCACCTCTCACATAGACATACCCATAAATGTTGTTCAAGAAGAATTTTCAATGAAGTTCCATGTCTGCAGAAAGGACTGAGTCATCTCATCTTAATAAATCTCTAACCTGGTGGAGGTATTACCTGTAGTCTTGGCACTGGCATTGTACGCCTTACCCTATGCTTTCCCACAAGGCTCTCCTCCATCCTGGAATGCTCCAGCTAGTCACATCCAATGTGTCTTTCAAGACCCCTTTAACTCTTTCTCTTTCCAAACAGTCTTCACAGGAAGCTATCACTACCCCTTGGGATTCCCTTAGAGGACACTCACTTTTCTGCACTCATTCCACAATAAGATGACAAACTCCATGTAGTGAGAGGCCCCAGTTTTTGTAAACTGCTCACATGACATCAGTGCCAACAGAGCGCTTTGAAATACAGCACAAAGTGTTCAATCAATATCTGTAAAGATGTCACCTGCTTCTTCTAAAACAGGTCTCTTTTGCCCAGGGTTCCTTTACTTCTAGAATTAGCATCTCAAGCATTAGTGTTTTGAGCAGACAGATAAATCTGGGCTTCCCTGGTGGCTCAGATGGTAAAGTGTCTGCCTGCAATGAGGGAGACCCATGTTCGATCACTGGGTTGGGAAAATCCCCTGGAGAAGGAGATGGCAACCCACTCAGTACTCTTCCCTGGAAAATTCCATGGACAGAGGAGTCTGGTAGGCTACAGTCCGTGGAGTTGCAGTCAGAAATGACTGAGCAACTTCACTTTCTTTTCCTTTTTATAGATTTGGGATCAAATGTTCATGCTCACATTTTTTCTTGAGATTTTGGGCAAATTTTGTAAATTTTCAAAGTCCATTTCCTCATTCATTACACAGGTATATAAGACATGCCTGATGGCTCAGCAGTAAAGAATCCGCCTGCAGTGCAGGAGACGTGGGAGTTGTGGGTTCGATCCCTGGGTTGGGAAGATCCCTGGAGAAGGAAATGGACACCCACTCCAGTATTCTTGCCTGAACAAGAGGAGCCTAGGGGGCTACAGTACATGGGGTTGCAAAGAGTCAGATATGACTTAGTGACTAAACAACAACAACAGAGACATCTGATGGGAGTACTGCTGCTGCTGCTGCTAAGTCGCTTCAGTCGTGCCTGACTCTGTGTGACTCCACAGACGGCAGCCCACCAGGCTCCCCCATCCCTGGGATTCTCCAAGCAAGAACACTGGAGTGGGTTGCCATTGCCTTCTCTGTGCTAGGCGTACAGTAAGGACTGAGATTACTCATTCTCCAAGTCTCAGCTTAAATATAATGTCATTTGTTTGGGACCCCTTCCCTCACCCCTCACTTCACCTCCAAGTCCAGATAGGGTGGTGTTTCTTCTCTGTGCTTTCCCAATTATCTAAATCAGCACTACCCCATAGAACTTAGCACAATGATTCCATTCTGTAATCTGTGCTATCCAATAAGTAGTCGCTACATTCAGAAAACTAAGATCATGGCATCTGGTCCCATCACTTCATGGGAAATAGATGGGGAAACAGTGGAGACAGTGTCAGACTTTATTTTTTGGGGCTCCAAAATCACTGCAAATGGTGATTGCAGCCATGAAATTAAAAGATGCTTGCCCCTTGGAAGGAAAGTTATGACCAATCTAGACAGCATATTCAAAAGCAGAGACATTACTTTGCCAACAAAGGTCTGTCTAGTCAAGGCTATGGTTTTTCCAATGGTCATGTATGGATGTGAGAGTTGGACTGTGAAGAAAGCTGAGCACCGAAGAATTGATGTTTTTGAACTGTGGTGTTGGAGAATACTCTTGAGAGTCCCTTGGACTGCAAGGAGATCCAACCAGTCCATTCTAAAGGAGATCAGTCCTGGGTGTTCTTTGGAAGGAATGATGCTGAAGCTGAAACTCCTGTACTTTGGCCACCTCATGCGAAGAGTTAGCTCATTGAACAAAACTCTGATGCTGGGAGGGTTTGGGGGCAGGAGGAGTAGGGGACGACAGAGGATGAGATGGCTGGATGGCATCACTGACTCGATGCATGTGAGTTTGAGTGAACTCTGGGAGTTGGTGATGGACAGGGAGGTCTGGCGTGCTGCAATTCATGGGGTCACAAAGAGTCAGACACGACTGAGTGACTGAACTGAACTGAACTGAGCCACAAGTGGTTATTGAGCATTTTAAAAGTGGCTACAGAGACTGACAGATTGAATTTTAAATGTTATTTAATTGTAATTAATTTAAAATGAAATAGCCCCATGGGGCTAGTGACCATTGGATGGGACTTACACAGCTCTCAACAATCCCCATTATAGCACTTAACACACTGTGGTTCTTCTCTCATAAGACTGATACATAGTGAAACTCGTTTTGACTGTGATGATCAGTGCTGTATTCATAGCACTGAGCCCGGGGTCTGATACACAGGAAGTGCTCAGTAGGGCAGCTATCATCATCTTCAACATCATCTTGTCACTCTGCATCCCACAGCTTAGCCCAGACACGCTGTAGATGCTCACTAGCTGCTGCTAATTGACTTAATTGATTTCTAGGCTTGCAAGCCAACCAATCATCTGCTCCTGGAGAATGTTCAAGCAAAGTGAGCTACATGAATGTCTTGCTTATATATTTTCTCGTGTGCAGCACAGAGGTTAGAAGCATCTGCTTAGATGCAAATTCTGGCCACGTGACCTCTAGTACAGAAACTTTCTATGCCTTAGCTGATTATTCCTCTGTAAAATGGGGACATTTAATAGCCCTGCCTCACTGGGTTGTTGCAAGGTTTATATGTGTTGAGGTTTACAACTATCATTTTATAGGAAATGCAGAGAACAGAGGGCCACATTAAATGACATCATAAGAATTCAATCAGCAAAATCTAGACTGTAGGAAACTCTAGTTAGAAAACGGAGGCAGCCATCCTGGAGTCATCAGGGAGTAAATCTGAGAACCAAGACAATACTCTGAGATTTGAGGTCTGGCTGCAAGGGATGTGCTGCGGTTGAGTTGCTCAGTTGTGTCCAACTCTTTGCAACCACTTGGACTGTAGCCCACCAGGCTCCTCTGTCAATTTGATTCTCCAGGCAAGAATACTGGATTGGATTGCCATGCCCTCCTCCAGGGGATCTTCCCAACCCAGGGAGTGAACCCAGGTCTCTTGCATTACAGGTGGATTCTTTACCATCTGAGCTACCAGGGAAGCCCAAGAATCCCAGAGTGGGAAGCCTATGTCTTCTCCAGAGGATTCTTTACCGTCTGAGCTATCAGAGAAGCCCAAGAATACTGAAGTGGGAAGCCTGTCCCTTCTTCAGGGGATCTTCCTGACTCAGGAATCAAACCGGGGTCTCCTGCATTGCAGGCAGATTCTTTACCAGCTGAGCAACCAGGGAAGCCCAGCTCAAGGGAGGCTGGGGAAAATATCTGGCACTATCACGCTTTATAGTAAAGGGCAGGCTCTTGGGGGAAGAAGAAGTGTTAGAGAGTGACTTTGTGCAGTAATCAATAATATGGGCTCCATAGCCTTTGGTAAAACCCCATTTGCAACTGTCTTCAACTTTGCATTGTGGGCAGGGTTTTAGCAAAGAGGGCCCCCACGCTTCAAATTCCAACTGTAGGATGTTGGTAAGTCAGGCACAGGCACTGTGTCAGTGAGTAGTGTCAATTTTTCCATGAGTTGCAGCTGTGGCAGAAGTTCAGGCCTTTAATTATACTTAAGGAAGGGCTTCCCTGGTGGCTCAGAGGTTAAAGCGTCTGCCTCCAGTGCAGGAGACCCGGGTTCGATCCCTGGGTTGGGAAGATCCCCTGGAGAAGGAAATAGTAACCCACTCCAGTATTCTTGCCTAGAGAATCCCATGGACGGAGAAGCCTGGTAGGCTACAGTCCATGGGGTCGCAAGAGTCGGACACGAGTGAGCGATTTCACCTTCACCTTCAAGGAGAGTGTGAAGACAGAGGTGGGATGAGGAGAGAATGAAACAGCTGGAAAAAACATTGCCTTGATCTGCTGTACTTAAGAGCTCCCTGGAGCCTCCAACCACAGTCCAGGGTTAGCCTTCCATCTTCTTAGGATCTATCATTCTTAGGCTTCCCTGCTTGCTTTCCAATTTGGGTCTCCTGAAGTGTGGCTGATATATTTTAAAATTCTGTTTTAGAAGAATTTTCTAAATCCTTTTTATTTTATAAAATGAAGGAAAATGAACAGGGCCTACATAAAACTACAAAACCAATGTCACTTTAATAGAATCCTAACTCTCCCACTTCTGTTCATCTATTCTGCTGTTAGCCTGGTCCAACGGGCCATTGCCTTTCACTTGGATGACCTCAGGAAACTTTCAACTTGTCTTCCAGATTCTGGTTTGCATCCTTCAAATTCATTGGCCAAACACTGTGCAGCATGATCTCTAAACCAGTGGAAATCAGATCTTGTCACTCTGCTGCTTAAAATCAAAAGGCTTTGTAATGTCTTAGAATAAAAGTTAAACTCTCTACTGTGGCCTTCAAGATCCTACATGGCCTAATCACAAAACATACATCTTTAGTGTCATTGCAGACCACTCTGCCCCTTGCGCCCCAGAGTTTCAGCTATGCTTGTCTTTTTCCTTCTGTTTCATGAACATGTTAAAACTATTTTGTACTCAGGGAACTTAAACTTGCTGTTCCTTTTGCCAGGAAAGCCCTTAACCTGGATCTTCTCTGGTTGTCTTCTTCCGTTCACATAAACCTTGACTCCTGTGTCATTTCCTGCAAGACTTCCCTGACCACTGTACAGAAGATTTATGGTAATGATCTTTCATCTAAAATACATACACATGCGCGCGCGCGCACACACACACACACACACACACACACACACACACCACATATGCCAGATTTACTCAATGTATTAATATTATATGAGGTGAAGGGCTTAGAACAACACATGGTAAGTCTCCAGTATTTTTAGGTATTGTTTTTTCCACTATAGTACATATGATCTAAATTTATCTTGCATATTTTTGTGTTTACTTTTCCATGATCGGTTTACCTTCCTCGCTGGGAGCTCCATAAGGTAGGAAACTTGATGTTCTGTTTTGTTTATTCATATATCTCTAGCGCCTAGAATAAAGCCTGGTACATAGTAGGCACTCAATAACCATTGCTAAAAAGATGAATTAGCTATAGAAAAAAATATATATGACAAAGAAAATAAATGATGACCACTAATAACTCTACATAGGGGAATTTTTGTTTTCTTCTAACTTTTCAGATATTCTAAATTTTTACAAAGAACATGTACTTTTCCAAATCATAAAAAAGTTAATTTTTTGCAAAAAGAGTTACGTTGCTTTGCTGTAGGAAATGTCAGTTGATTGATTTCTGCAGGCATACTGAAGGTTGCCACCTCTGGATCCAGGCTTAACACCTCTTAAGTCAGAAGTCATCTGACTTTCTTCAGGAAGCATGCTCAATGCTGTTTCTTAGTGTGTGAACACACATGCGGACCCTGGTGAGAGCCCCCTGGGAGGTCTGACAAGTCTCATTCCATCAGCAGCCACGTGCCATGTGACTGGCCACCTGCCTCTTTATCTCTAGCTCCTTAAGTCAGGAGTTCCGTTTGGCTACAGAGCTTGACATCGTGGAGGTCAGCCAAGGTCAGGGCTCCAGTAAGAATAACTCACAGCTTGCTCCCTGCTCTCCTCTGCACACAGGCTGCAGCACAGTGAACACTGATTTTCCACGCTTGGCTCCCAGGATGTGAGGCTCAGTCCCTGAAATACAGATCCCTGAAAAAGAGTCTGATGTAGCCTCCAAAGAGGTGTTTGGAATTTAGGGGGAAAAAAGAGAAGCTTCTACTCTCTGGTGCTTTCCAGGGTGGTTCTGATTCAAAGTTGACTGCCCAGTGTGAACATGCTTTTTAGGTTTGTCCAAAGGAGGGCAATCATTACAATTTTTAAAAAAGTTTATTTACTTATTTATCAGCTGTGTTGGGTCTTTGCTGCTGTGTGGGCTTTCTCTAGCTGTGGAGAGCAGAAGCTACTCTCAGGTTGTGATGCTTGGGCTTCTGGTTGCGGAGCATGATCTCCAGGGTGTTCAGGCTTCAGTAGTTTCGGCACATGGGCTCAGTAGTTGCGACTACCAGGCTCTAGAGCACAGTCTCAAAAGTTGTGGCGCTTGGCCTTATGCTCTGTGGCATGAGGGATCTTCCCAGATCAGAGGTCAAACCTGTCTCTCCTGCACTAGTAGGTGGATTCTTTACCACTGAGCCACCAGGGAAGCCCAAACATTATGATTTTTTAAAAATCTAATGATTGTGTAGAATTGCAAACATACATACAAGTGTTAACAATGATATATTTTAAAAATTGTAATAAAGGGTCAAGCTTAATAAGATTCCTACATGCCTCCCTTGCTTTGGAGTCTCTTGCCATTAAAAAAAAAAAAATTTACAGATACAGAACACCCACCCTCAATTCTATTCCTTTTCTTCCTCCCCAGTGTCAAACAGTATCATACAGTAGCTGTTTATCAGTGTTCCATATAGTTTTATATATCCATGTATCAATCAATGGCATTAAATTCCTATGATTATTTTAAGTTCTCATTTTGTAACTTGTTGTTGTTCAGTATTATATTTACAAGATCTATCTTTATTAATACATGTGGTGGTCAGTTTTATTTGTCAACTTGACTATAGTGTCCAGTCATTCCATGAAATGCTAATCTAGGTATTATTGTGAATGTATTCTGTAGATGTGATTAAAGCCCTTGACCAGTTGACTTCAGGTAAGGGAGATCATCCTACATAATTTGGATGAACAAGATTCAATCAGTTGAAAGGTATCAAGAGCAGAGCTGAGGCTTCTCTGAAGAAGAAAAACATTATCCTGTGGACAGCAGCTTCACCTCCTGCTTGACAGTTCCAGATTGCCCTTCCTGATGGCCTACCCTGTGGATTTTGGACTTAAACTAGCCAAGTCTGCAATCATGTAAGCCAATTTCTTGCAATAAACCTCTTACCATATATCTCCCACTGGTTTTTCCCTCTGGTTGAACCCTGACTGATGGTTTGTTTCTCTGGGTTGAACCCTGATACACACCTCTGATTCATTCATTGGTGTTGCTTTCTTGTGGAAAACAGACAGTCAATATTTTAGGCTTTGTGGGCTATGTAGTTTCTGTTGCAGCTACTCAGTGATGTCATTGTAGCAGGAAAGCATCCATAGACAGTACATCAAGGACTGCAGGTGGCTGTGTTTCAATAAAGGTTTATTTACACAGAGTGTTGGGATGGATTTGACTCATGGGCTGCAGTCTGCTAACCCCTGCTGTATTATTTGACACTGTAGCAATTTCAGTTTGTCTGTTCACCTGTGACGGACATTTTTCTACATTTTCTGCTGTTACTATGAAATGTTGTACCTAACATTCTTGTACACATTATTTTCTTTGTGTACATGTTCAAAATTTTCTCATTCTAGGAGTGGAATACTGGGTCCTGGGGGTGTGTAAGTGTTCAACCCAACTAGATAAAGGCCAAACTGCCTGCTAAAGAAACTGTTCAGATTTATACTCCTATCAATAGGTCATGAGAAGTTTCATTTTTCTACATCTTCCACACTACTTGGAGTTGTAAAGACATATTTACAATCTGGTGGATGCAAAATTGTACTTCATTGTAGTTTTCATTTATATTTCTCTAATGAGTAATAGCGAGAAGCATCTTTTCATGTGATACTTTCTCTCCGTATATTCTCTTTGGTAAAGTGTTGGTGCAAATCTTTTGCCCATGTAAAAAACTGGGTTTTGCAAATTTTCTTGTCAGTTGTGTCTAAATAAACTCTTACCAGCTCTTTTTTTAAAAAGCTGGGTTTCACAGGATGCTTGGGGCTGGTGCCCTCGGATGACCCAGAGAGATGATATGGGGAGGGTGGTGGGAGGGGGATTCAGGATTGGGAACTCATGTACACCCATGGTGGATTCATGTCAATGTATGGCAAAACCAATACAGTATTGTAAAGTAAAAAAAAAGAAAAAAGAAAAAAAGAAAGAAAGAAAAAATAAATAAAAAGCTGGATTTTGTTCTCTTACTATTGAGTTTTGTCAGCTCTTATATATCATAGACACAAGTCCTTTGTTGGATATATACAATTTGCAAATATTTTCTCCCAGTCTGTGGCTTGTCTTCTCACACTCTGAAGTGTCTTTTACAGAGCACAAGTTTTAAATTTTGATGAAGTCAAGTTCATCAGTTTGTTTTTTATGGATTATGTTTCAGGTAACGTATCTTTTGCTTAACCCAAGGATAAAACCAAGGTTAAGCAAAGAAATCTTTGTTTAAACCAAGGTTACAAGGATTTTCCAATTTTATCTTCTAGAAGTTTTATATTTTTAGGTTTTACAGTTAGGTCTAAGGTGCATCTATAATGCGTTTTAGGTAATTGTTGTATACAATACAGGATGTGAGTTGAAGGTTGTTGTTGGTTTGGATTTTGTGTGTGTGTGTGTGCTTATGGATGTCCAGTTGTTCTAGCACTGTTTTGTTGAAAAGACTATTTGGCATCTTTGTCAAAAATTTATGACCCACATATACATACGTGGGTCAATTTCTAGGTTCTCTGTTCTGTTTCATTGATCTATAGGTCTTTCCTTTTGTCAATACCACATTTTCTTGATTACTGGAGATTTATACTAATTCTCAAAATCAGATGGCATGACTCTTCAAATTGGTTCCTCTTTTGCAAAGTTGTATTGACTAATCTAATGCCTTTGTCTCTCATATCAGTTTTAGAATCAGTTTATTGATATATACAAAAAATTCTGCTGAGATTTTGATTAGGATTATGTCAGCTCTATAGGTTAATTTGGGGGAAAATTGACATTTTAACAATGAACATGCCTATCTGTCTTAAAAAAAATTTTTTTTTTTTTTTTTTTCAGAAAGAGACTCAGAGAATGAATTTATGGTTATGGGGATGGGAATGGGGGAAAGGATAGTTATGGAGTTTGGGATGATCATGTACACACTGTTATATTTAAAATGAATAATAACAAGGACCTACTGTACATATAGCACATGGAACTCTGCTCAATGTTTGTGGCAGCCTGGATGGCAGGGGAGTTTGGGGGAGAATGGATACATGTATGTAAATGGCTGAGCCCCTTTGCTGTTCACCTGAAACTATCACAACATTTTTAATCACCTATACTGCAATACAAACTAAAAAGCATAAAAAATTTTATTGAAGTATAATTGATTTATAATGTTATGTTAATATCTGGTCTACAGCAAAATGACTCAATTTTATATATAAACAGGTTCTTTTTTATACTTTTTAGTGTTTTATTTATTTATTTATGGCTGTGCTGGGTCTTCCTTCTCTCTAGTTGTGGTGAGTGGGCCAGGGGATGCTCTCTAGTTGCAGTGCATGAGTTCTCACCGAGGGGCCTTCTTGTTGCAGAGCACGGGCTCTAGGGTGTATGAGCTTCAGCAGTTGCAGCCTGAGGGCTCAGTAGTTGCGATTCCCAGGCTCTAGAGCACAGCCTCAATGGTTGTGGCACACGGCCTTAGTTGCTCTGCGGCACATGAGATTTTCCCGGACCAGGGATCAAATTCATGTCTCTTACCTTGGCAGGCAGATTCTTTGTCACTGAGCCACCAGGGAAATTGCACACATTCTTTTCTATATTATTTTCCATTATGGTTTATCCCAAGGCTGCTGCTGCTGCTGCTAAGTCGCTTCAGTCATATCCGACTCTGTGCAACCCCATCGACGGCAGCCCACCAGGCTCCCCCGTCCCTGGGATTCTCCAGGCAAGAACACTGGAGTGGGTTGCCATTTCCTTCTCCAATGCATGAAAGTGAAAAGTGAAAGTGATGTTGCTCAGTCGTGTCTGACTCTTTAGCGACCCCATGGACTGCAGCCCACCAGGCTCCTCCATCCATGGGATTTTCTAGGCAAGAGTACTGGAGTGGGGTGCCATTGCCTTCTCCTAAGGCTTTGTGTCTTTTAATATATATATACACAGTTCATTGTTTGTTTTATCAGTGTTTTCCAGTTTTTACCATACAAATCCTACACATATTTTGTTAGATTTATACCGAAGTATTCTTTTTTGGAGGGCTTCCCAGGTGGCGCTAGTGGTAAAGAACCTGCCTGCCAATGCATGAGATCCCATTTGGATCCGTGGGTCAGGAAGATCATCTGGAGGAGGGCATGGCAACCCACTCCAGTATTCTTGCCTGGAGAATCCCATGGACAGAGGAGCCTGGTGGTCTACAGTCCATGAGGTAGAACATGATTGAAGTGACTGAGCATGCACACACATTCTATTTTGGTATGCAGTTTTTGCCTGCTCAGTCGCTTCAGTCATGTACGACTCTTTGTGATCCCATTGACTGTAGCCTGCCAGGCTCCTCTGTCCATGGAATTCTTCGGGTAGGAATATTGAAGTGGTTAGCCATTTCCTTCTCCAGGGGATCTTCCTGACCCGGGGATCAGACCCACGTCTCCTATATTATAGGCAGATTCTCTACTATCTGAGCCATGAGGGAAGCTTACTATATTCAATATCCTGGGATAAACCATAAAGTAAAAGAATACAAAAAAGAATGCATATATGTGTATAGCTGAGTGACTTTGCTTGATATCAGAAATTAACACATTGCAAATCAACTATACTTCAATTTAAAAATATTTTAAAATATATGTGTTAAAGTTCAGCTCAGTGTTGTGTGATGACCTAGATGGGTAGAATGGGAGTGGGGATGGGAGGGAGGAAATATATGTATACATGCAGCTGATTGACTTTCAATGTATAGCAGAAACTATGCAATATTGTAAAGCAATTATACTCTGATTTTTAAAAAAAAGAAAATGGGGAAATAAATATACTAATTTTTTAAAAAAATAAAAAGGATTGCTTTTCAATTGCTAGTATACAGAAATAAAATTGATTTTTATATATTGACCTCAAATCCTGCAACTCTGCTCAACCCATTACCTCTAGGGGCTTTTCCTTTGTCAGCTTATATATTGGTTTGTGGGATTTTAAAATTTATTTCAAGAATCCTTTACATATTCTGTATATTTATTCATTGGACAAATATTTTTGAGTTCCTGTTATGTGTTAGATACTGTATTAGCACACTAATCTTGAGTCACCTTTGTTCATTACTAAATTCTTCAAGACGCAGTTATGCATCTCAGTAATACAAATAATTAACATAGTACCATCCATTAATTCACTTATTCAAAAACTAGGTTGAGTGCCTACTGTAGGCCAGGTAATAGTTTAGCTACTAGAGATATAGCACAAAAACAAACAAGAGAAACAAACACACACACAAAGGAAGAGCCCTGCTGTAATGGAGAAGAGAGACAATAAATAAACAACTAAATACATAAGCAAATTTCAGGTAGTGAAAATGCTTTGGAGAAAATAAGTCAAGGTTAATAGGATGGAGGGGACAGGCGAGAAGACAGAGAAAAAGGTGGCATTAAATACAGTGGTTGTGGAAGACCTCTCCCAAAGGGCATCATTTAAGCCAAGACCCGAGTAAGGAGAACAAACTGAGGCAAGAACCTGCCAGGAAGAAACAGCATATGCAAAGGCCCTGGGGTGAGAATGAGCTCAGCATGACTGAGGCGCAGGAAGGGGTCCAGGGTGTCTGGGGTTTCATTAAGCAAGGGACAGTGGTACAAAAGAGACAAAAGGGGCCAAAGGGGCTGCAGGCAGGGAGAGGATGTGATAAGAGAGACTTGATTCTCAGTCCTTGAAAGATAGCAGTGCCTGAGTCAAGTACATCTGACACAAAGGTAAGACAGAGCCCAGCCTTCGAGAGGCTATGATCGATGGTAGAGGCAAACACAGAACAGATGGAATAGAATGCGCAAAACACTGTAACTGAGGTAGATGTGTAGGAGGGTTGGAGGTGGGAGACAAGAAAGAGGCAAGAATGATCCTTTATTCATATTTTTTGAGATAGAATTTCTATAGCCTTCTATTTAAGCCCCAAAGTAGAAAAATTTCCGTAAAAATAATACACACACACACACACACACACACATATGTGTGTGTGTATAAAATATATGGTACTATCTTATTTTCACATTGTGATTAGTAGGTAGAGATCCCTTCTGTGTGCTCCATTGCCCCACATGCAGAGCCTAAATTTACTTGTTTCTTTGTCCCACCAGTCTTCATGTTCCATGAAAGCAGCAGCTGAGCTTTTTTGTCCAATGAAACACAGCTCTGGCGTAAGGGGAGAAGGTCAGATTCTAGCAGCCTGCCTTTTCTTAGGTTAGGGGTTTTTTTTTCCCTTTACTATCTCCCTATCCTCACTTGTCTTTGGGGAATATGCCAAAGAATACAGAGGTCAAAATGATGGGCTGGCTTCTGTATAAATTCACTAGTATATCTTCTAACCACAGATATTTCCAGAATATTATAACTTACTCAATGGTTTTTATTGTAAAATATGTCAAACATCTAGAAAGTATAAAATTGTACAGTTTGAGAAATAGTAAAGATCCATGTACGTATATCCCGGTTAAGAAGTAGATCATTGCCCACTCTTGAGAGGCCACTTGTACATTCCTCCTTAACCACATTCCCCACCCCCCCACCTCCAGGTACACATTTCCCTTAATTTGGGTTAATCAGTCCCTTGCTGTTCTTACAGCATTCCTACTGGTGTACACAATAGTCTGCCTTTTCTGAAGGTGGTACACCACAAGACCCCTAGTGGATGTCTGAGATCATGAAAAAAAATAAAAAAGAAAGAAAGGGAAAGTTCTGGTCACTCAGTCATGTCTGACGCTTTGCAACTCCATGGACTGTAGCCCATCAGGCTCTTTGGTCCATGGAATTTTCCAGGTAAGAATACTGGAGTGGGTAGCCATTCCCTTCTCCAGGGGATTTTCCCAACCCAGGGATGGAACCCAGGTCTCCTGCATTAGAGGCAGTTTCTTTACTGGGTGAGCCACCAGGGAAGCTCAGTTGAGAGCATGGACAGTACCAGACACTGTATACACTATGTTTTTTCCTACACATACATACATACCCATGAAATAGTTTAATTTATAAATTGCCATAAGAGATTAACAATAAATAATGATAAAATAGAACAACTGTAACAATCTACTATAGTAACAGTTATGTAAATGTGATCTTTCTCTCTCAAAATACCTATTGTACAACCTACTGCCTTTTCTATCTCAACTAAGCTCTCTTCACGCACTGTGCTCGCAACTTTTGCAGTTTGAGTTGCAACAGCAAAACTAGCATGAATTTCATTTTTCTTCTTTACAATTTCACTGATAGAAGATTCATTCCATAGATCTTAGCGACCTCAGATACATTTTTTTTCCTTTCCTCATTAAATCAAGAACTTTAACTTTTTTTCACTCAAAGGAAGTACCTTACTATTTCTCTTTGTTGGATTCAAATTGTGCACTGTGGCTCTCTGTGGCTCATGTGCTCAGTCAAGTCCAACTCTTTGTGACGCCACAGACTATAGCCCACCAGGCTCCTCTATCCATGGGATTTCCCAGGCAAGAATACTGGAGTGGGTTGCCAAGATCCAGTGGATCTTCCCAGCCCAGGGATTGAACTTGTGTCTTTTGCATCTCCTTCATTGGAGGCAGATTCTTCACCATAAGTGTGACTTGCACACAAGCCTTGTGATATCACCAATAGTCATCTAAAAAACCAAAAGGCTACTGAATGACCAGTTAGCAGGATACACAGGACAAAGAGATAATGCACAACCTGGGTTGGACCCAGTGCGATGGTGCAAGATTTCCTCATCTACTCAGAATGGGGCATGGTTCAAAACTTATGGGCTGTTTATTTCTGGAATTTTTCATTTAATGTTTTGACCAAGGGTAACAGAAAATATGCAAAGCAAAACCATGGATGAGTGGTGACTACTGTATGCATCTAAACAAAATATATTTTAGTTTTAAAACACTAAGTAGCAAGCACATACCTAGCTATGTAAGGACAGGTGATCTTACCTCTGTTAGATGAAGACTCCCAGGGAAGGGTAAGCTGAAAATTCTCAGAGCCAGGGTCAGCCTTTAGGTTCCCTGGGAGTCAGTGGGCAAGGTCACATCTGAGTCCCGGGGAAAGAAGGAAAGGAAAAGGGTTAACACAGGTCTTGCAGTAAGTCAGGAAGAGAAAAACAAATATTTCATATCAACACATATAGGTGGAATCTAGAAAAATGGTACAGATGAACCCATTTGCAAGGCAGAAATAAAAGCCCACAGGTAGAGGACAAATATAAGGACACCAAGGGGGAAATGGCGTGGTGGTGGAGTGAACTGAGAGATTGGGATCGACTTATATACACTAATACACATAAAATAGATAACTAATGAGAACCGGCTGTAGAGCACAGGGAACTCTAAATGCTCTGTGGTGCATTAAAAAGATCATACACCGTGACCAAGTGGGCTTTATCCCAGGGATGCAAGGATTCTTCAATATCCGCAAATCAATCAATGTAATTCACCACATTAACAAATTGAAAAATAAAAACCATATGATTATCTCAATAGATGCAGAGAAGGCCTTTGACAAAATTCAACATCCATTTATGATAAAAACTCTCCAGAAAGCAGGAATAGAAGGAACATACCTCAACATAATAAAAGCTATATATGACAAACCCACAGCAAACATTATCCTCAATGGTGAAAAATTGAAAGCATTTCCCCTAAAGTCAGGAACAAGACAAGGGTGTCCACTTTCACCGCTACTATTCAACATAGTTCTGGAAGTTTTGGCCACAGCAATCAGAGCAGAAAAAGAAATAAAAGGAATCCAAATTGGAAAAGAAGAAGTAAAACTCTCACTGTTTGCAGATGACATGATCCTCTACATGGAAAACCCTAAAGAATCCACCAGAAAATTACTAGAGCTAATCAATGAATATAGTAAAGTTGCAGGATATAAAATCAACACACAGAAATCCCTTGCATTCCTATACACGAATAATGAGAAAGTAGAAAAAGAAATTAAGGAAACAATTCCATTCACCATTGCAACGAAAAGAATAAAATACTTAGGAATATATCTACCTAAAGAAACTAAAGACCTATATATAGAAAACTATAAAACACTGATGAAAGAAATCAAAGAGGACGCTAATAGATGGAGAAATATACCATGTTCATGGATTGGAAGAATCAATATAGTGAAAATGAGTATACTACCCAAAGCAATTTACAAATTCAATGCAATCCCTGTCAAGCTACCAGCCACATTTTTCACAGAACTAGAACAAATAATTTCAAGATTTGTATGGAAATACAAAAAACCTCGAATAGCCAAAGCAATCTTGAGAAAGAAGAATGGAACTGGAGGAATCAACTTGCCTGACTTCAGGCTCTACTACAAAGCCACAGTCATCAAGACAGTATGGTACTGGCACAAAGACAGACATATACATCAATGGAACAAAATAGAAAGCCCAGAGATAAATCCACACACATATGGACACCTTATCTTTGACAAAGGAGGCAAGAATATACAATGGAGTAAAGACAATCTCTTTAACAAGTGGTGCTGGGAAAACTGGTCAACCACTTGTAAAAGAATGAAACTAGATCACTTTCTAACACCGTACACAAAAATAAACTCAAAATGGATTAAAGATCTAAATGTAAGATCAGAAACTATAAAACTCCTAGAGGAGAACATAGGCAAAACACTCTCAGACATAAATTACAGCAGGATCCTCTATGATCCACCTCCCAGAATTCTGGAAATAAAAGCAAAAATAAACAAATGGGATCTAATTAAAATTAAAAGCTTCTGTACAACAAAGGAAAATATAAGCAAGGTGAAAAGACAGCCTTCTGAATGGGAGAAAATAATAGCAAATGAAGCAACTGACAAACAACTAATCTCAAAAATATACAAGCAACTTCTGCAGCTCAATTCCAGAAAAATAAACGACCCAATCAAAAAATGGGCCAAAGAACTAAATAGACATTTCTCCAAAGAAGACATACGGATGGCTAACAAACACATGAAAAGATGCTCAACATCACTCATTATTAGAGAAATGCAAATCAAAACCACAATGAGGTACCACTTCACACCAGTCAGAATGGCTGTGATCCAAAAATCTGCAAGCAATAAATGCTGGAGAGGGTGTGGAGAAAAGGGAACCCTCCTACACTGTTGGTGGGAATGCAAACTAGTACAGCCACTATGGAGAACAGTGTGGAGATTCCTGAAAAAATTGCAAATAGAACTACCTTATGACCCAGCAATCCCACTTCTGGGCATACACACCAAGGAAACCAGAATTGAAAGAGACACATGTACCCCAATGTTCATCGCAGCACTGTTTATAATAGCCAGGACATGGAAACAACCTAGATGTCCATCAGCAGATGAATGGATAAGAAAGCTGTGGTACATATACACAATGGAGTATTACTCAGCCGTTAAAAAGAATTCATTTGAATCAGTTCTGATGAGATGGATGAAACTGGAGCCAATTATACAGAGTGAAGTAAGCCAGAAAGAAAAACACCAATACAGTATACTAACACATATATATGGAATTTAGGAAGATGGCAATGACGACCCTGTATGCAAGACAGGAAAAAAGACACAGATGTGTATACCGGACTTTTGGACTCAGAGGGAGAGGGAGAGGGTGGGATGATTTGGGAGAATGGGAATTCTAACATGTATACTGTCATGTAAGAATTGAATCGCCAGTCCATGTCTGACGTAGGGTGCAGCTTGCTTGGGGCTGGTGCATGGGGATGACCCAGAGAGATGTTGTGGGGAGGGAGGTGGGAGGGGGGTTCATGTTTGGGAACGCATGTAAGAATTAAAGATTTTAAAATTTAAAAAAAATTAAAAATTTAAAAAAAAAAAAGAAAGAAAAGAAATGCACTTTACCAAAAAGAAGGAACAATGGAAAGAGCAAAAAAAAAAAAATAAATAAATAAATGCTTTGTGGTGGCCTAACTGGGAAGGAAATCCAAAAAAGAAGGGATATATGTATACATATAGCTGATTTTCTTCACTGTATAGCAGAAACTAACAGAACACTGAAAAGCAACTAACCCCTCCCCCAGATAAAGAGGTCTGTAACTCACCCCTTTCCCACTAGAGAATGTCTTTGTCAGACCATTGCTATAATTCTGCCAGTGGTATTAAGGAGAAAGATTTAGGAGGGTCTATAACCAGTCCATTCTGAAGGAGATCAGCCCTGGGATTTCTTTGGAAGGAATGATGCTAAAGCTGAAACTCCAGGACTTTGGCCACCTCATGCAAAGAGTTGACTCATTGGAAAAGACTCTGATGTTGGGAGGGACTGGTGGCAGGAGGAAAAGGGGGCAACAGAGGATGAGATGGCTGGATGGCATCACTGACTCGATGGACGTTGAGTCTGAGTGAACTCCGGGAGTTGGTGATGGACAGGGAGGCCTAGTGTGCTGCGATTCATGGGGTCGCAAAGAGTCGGACACGACTGAGCTGAACTGAACTTATAATGTGTTTTTAACAGGAATTATCTGCTCTGTTTAGACGGATCATTGCAAATAAATGTTGGATTTGTGGCTAAAGAAGCATAACTGGCTGGAGACTGGGAAGGGCAGGGCATTTCCTGTATAATTATTTCCTACCTGCATAAATACATAACATATAAATAAAGTATAATACAGCTTTCTTTGAGAGCAATTGCATACCTAGCTCAAAACTCATATGTATCTCTGACACCAAAATATGTCCTGACATAGCTGAAAGGGACACTTGGAAACTGGTAGTTTTAGAGCCCTCCAGGAAAAGAACGTTCTGTGTTGTATCTGTTGCTTGCCTGTATCCTTTTAATCATTTGTAGTTTGTTGCTGTAAAATCTAGGATTCTTATCATCCCATTTGAAAGACTGACATTTTGTGTGAACTTGTTATAGTCACCATAGTAGGGCATTTGGCGATACTGTAGAATTGCCCAGATACTAGATGTCCACCAGAAATGTGATCAGGAGTTGTCCTCTAATTTGTGTCTCTGAGTTCACCACGGACTCCCTTAGCTCTCAAAAGCAAGGTAAACTACCATGAGATAACACTTCACACACATTTGGATGGCTACTATAAAATACAAAAATAGAATATAGCCAAATAGCAAGTGTTTATAGGGATGTGGAAAAGTTGGAACCCTTTCTGCATTGTTGGTGGAAATGTGAATTGGGATAGTCACTATGGAAAACAGTATGCAGGATGCTCAAAAATCTAACAATAGGACTGCTCTTTGAGCCATCAACTCCAATTCTCAGTATGTAGCCAAAGGATATGAAACCCCTGTCTTCAAAAAATACCAATCTTAAGCTTATCTTTTCCTGAGAGTCTTCATCTAACATAGGTAAGATCACCCTGTCCTTATATAACTAGCTTGTTCTTGCTACCCAGTGTTTTAAAACTAAGATGTATCCTTGTTTAGATACATACAGTAGTCACAACTTACCCATGGTTTCATTTTCCATATTGTCAGTTATCCCTGATCAACCACAGGATGAAAACATTAAATGAAAAATTCTAGAAATACACAATCCATATAATTTTAAACTGCACCTTATTCTGAGTAGGTGAGGAAATCTCACGCCATCCTGCTGAGTCCAGCCTGGTCGTGAAAAATAGTTAGCTAAAACAGTAAATTTGATGTTGTGTCTATTTTACCACAGTTTTTTTAAAGAAGAAAAAGGGCAAAGCAGACTCATCTGTGGGGTTATGATAGATGTCTCTGCTGACCCAGGGAGCAGGGCATGGAGGGGAGTCAGGCCAAGTGCAGAAAAGACTGGGCCAGTTTCACCCAGACGTGTTGCATTTAGTTTAAGAGAGGACAGTGGCCACAAGCATCACGACAGTGACAGCTCTCTCTTCCTGCCACATTGTTCCGTCTGAACCAGTAACCCTTGCATCTGCTGCAGAGCTGTCCCCCTGAACGCTCTCTTTGCCACTTCCTTGAGGAATACTTTCACTATTTCCCGTGTTGGATCTCCTGCTTTTTGGGTTGTTGCTGCTGTCCAGTCTCTTAGTCATATCCGACTCTTTGTGACCCCATGGGCTGTAGCATGCCAGGCTTCCCTGTCCTTCACCATCTCCCAGAGCTTGTTCAAACTCACTTATTTTTGAGTCGGTGATGGTATCTCACCTGTTCTGTATCTTTTTTCTAGGCGTATGCCCGCTTTTGGTGGGGCATGCCTGGGAGATTTCTTTCTTGAGTTCATACATTCCAGAAAAAAGCCTTCTTCCTCCCTCGTACACAAAGATAGCTTGGCTAAGTATGGAATTCTAGAGCAGCATCATTTCTCTTCAGAATTCTGAAGGAAGGGCTCCATACCTTCTTGGTTCCGGTCTTACTGTTAAGAAGGGACAACTGACAAGGACCTACTGTATAGCGCATGAAACTCTGCTCAATGTTATGCGGCAGCTTGATGAGAGGGGAGGGGAGTTTGAGGGAGAATGTATATTTATGGCTGAAACCCTTCACTGTTCCCCTGAAACTATCACATTGTTAATTAGCTATGGCCCATTACAAAATAAAAAGTTAAAAAAAAAAAGTCTACACCTATTTTGACTGCTCTTTTCTGGGTGACCTATTTTCTCTCTCTCTCTGTAGGTTTTTAAGATCTTATATTTGCCTTCAGTGTTTCTGGAAACATTGTGATGTGCATTAGTGTGAGTTTACTCTCATTCATTAGACTGTGTATCCTTTGAATCTAGTGGTTCCTCTCCTTCGGTTCTGGAAAATTTTAGTGACCTGTTTTATCACTGATTTACCTCTTTTTAAAAAAAATCTTCTTATTCACAGTGTCTTGTCATGGACTTATCAACGTCTTTCTGGACTGCTCCTCTATTTTCTTATCTTTTACCTCTGTCATTTTGCTCCACTACCTGGGAGATTTTCTCAGCTTTATCTCCTAACTTCTCTTTTGCATTATTTTTATTTCTTCTGTTAAAAGCTCTTTTTCCAAAAGCGCTTTCTATGTTCTAAATTGTCCTATATTACTGCATCCTGCTCTGACTTCAAGGATGCAGTATTTCTATCTCTCTCCAGATATTTATTACAGTTTATGGCGATGAAGTTGTTTTCTCCTTGAATAGCCTGTTTCTTCCTAGTTCTGTTATTATTTGCTAATCATGATTTACTGAAGGCATTTGTAAGCTGTCTGGGAATCTTGGTTGTCTGCTCATGATGGGGGAGCTAAAATGCTGATGGATTCTCTGAGGGCATGGTTAGTGCTTATTAACTTTGAACATCCCTCTAGGGTTATCTAAGTAAGTTTTGGGGGGGACTTTGGTGCTAGTATTCTAGAGTCATTCCTCCTAAGCTGGCCAGATCTCCCCAGCCCCAGCCCCTGCTTCCTAGAAGAGGAAGTCCTTCAAGTCCCCAGCCTAGAGGTAAGTGTCTAGACACCAATGTTCTGGAGGTCCCTGTGAAGTACTCAGTACACTTGGCAGTCACTTATTTCCTCATTATCGACATGGTTCCCAGTCTTACTTTAAAGAGAAAAGGAATTTGTTTACTGGATAAGTTACAAATCTTTCTCCATGAAGAGACAGCACATACAGAAATCACCTTTATGGAGCTCAGGGAAGCTGAGACAGAGGAAGAAGGGTTAGGCTTACACGGTGTCTAGCGGACACCTCTCCTGAATCATCTCTCTTCGGCTTCACTGGCAACCTTAAAAATCCAGCACTAGAGGTTTCTTATATGACTAAGCTCTCCACTTTTTAGAAGCTGTAAGTGCATGTCTTGTGCTTTTAAAACTTCATGCCCACTTATTTATTGTGAGCAGGTGAGGTGCACCAAATCTATTTACTATTGATGTGTCTCAGATTAACAAAGCACGTGACTCACAGAACCTTATTTCCCCAACACTCGTCAGGGATCCCTCCAATTTCCCAGAAGGAATATTCCCTCCACCTCCCCTCTAACTCTGGGCTCTGAAACATGGCTTTATGAGGAAGAATCTGAAAAATAACCAAACCTAATATGACTCTATGCAGAGAGTCACTAACCATGAAAATATCTTAGGTAACCAGAGGCTTTCAGCAACACCTTTGGCAAACAGGATGAGGAATGAGGCCACCTTGGGTTTGCTTCCTTGATTTCATTCAAGACTCAGTTGTTAGACTTCAACTTATTGCCTTGCAAGTATCAGCCAGTCTTGAAAGATGAGAAGGTGGAGAAAGAAAGAAAGAGGGTTCCAGGCTAGAAAGAACTGTCAGAAAAATCGGAAGGTCTAAAGGATGAGGGTGGGTTTGTGAGCTGTGGTGGAGAGTGAGCAGTGGTTGGCAAGGGATAAGTGAGACAAGTCAACCTAGATGACTAGAGGCAACAAGAGGAGATGGGACGAAACCCGAATTGGGGTGACTTAGGAGATGAATGAGAGCCAAAGGCACCAAGCAAGGAGCCTGAGATGATGATAATAAAAACAGTAACTGAATAATCAATGGTAATTAGTATGCAGATGCTTCAATCCATTATCTCCAATCTTTATCCAACCTCCCAGCAAAGCATCATCACTCCCATAATACACATGCAAAAGCAGAGGGTCCCAGGAGTCCAGTGTGGCACAGTCTGCATGCTTCTAGAGTCCAGCTGCCTTTCATCACACCACACTGCCTCCCGATTCATGCCACGTTACCCACTGACTCAGCCAGCCAGCCCCCTACTACCTACAAACTGCTAAGCTGCATGCTGAAAATGGCAAAAAATATTTGTCACCAAGTGGCAGAGATCCCTACTTTCTTTTAAAATCCATTTACTTTCTGAAAATCTTGTTTACGGGACTGCTAGCACCACTCCAGTTCTTTGATGTCTTTGCTATGTGAGTTGACAGAGGCTCAAGAAAGCCTTCGGAGAAGGCGATGGCACCCCACTCCAGTGTTCTTGCCTGGAGAATCCCAGGGATGGGGGAGCCTGGTGGGCTGCCGTCTATGGGGTCGCACAGAGTTGGACACGACTGAAGCGACTTCGCAGCAGCAGCAGCAGGAAAGCCTTCCTGACTTAAACATCAGCTCACAAATTAGGTCAGGGAAGCTGTCCTTCAGACTGATGGAATCTGCCACCCACCAGTCAAGAGTAGAAATAACATCCCTCCAACGGTAAGAAGTGTTCCAGGGATCCAAAGGAGTGCTTAGTACCCTTAGCTGCTATTTCGATTCATAACCAACTGTCGCCAATGCCCCTCATAATAGCAGCCATGTGATGACAGCCCATTATGCATTGAAGGATATAGACAGGAACAGCAATTCAGCAAGTTCCTAGGTCTAACTTCAAAAACATGAAGAATTTCAACATCTCAGTCACATCACTGACTCCATGGACATGAATTTGAGCAAACTCGGGGAGATAGTGAAGGAGATAGTGGCGTGCTGCCATCCATGCGGTTGCAAACAGTCAGACATGACTTAGCGACTGAACAATAACAAGTCCCACCCCTTCCTTTCCCAATGCATTCAGGGAAACATCTAGATCTTTATCATGATGTTTCCTGAACCTCTAGATATTTCCTGAAGCTCTCATCTACCAATTCTGTTTACAAAGCTCCAGTTACACTGGACTCTTTCTTGAATTCCCAAGTAGGTTTGCAGGTGCTATTACTGCTTCTTGAAAAGCTTTCCCCCAAGTCTGTCCTGGGTTACTCCTTTTTTTTTTTTCTTTTTAAGGGCTATCATGAGCATCTTTTTAAAACTGAAGTACAGTTGACTTACAATACTGTGTTAGTTTCAGGTGTACAGCAAAATGTTTTGGTTACATATATATATACACACACACACACACACACATATTTTCAATTATTTTCCACTATAGGTTATTATAAAATATTGACTATAGTTTTCTGTACTATACAGTAAATCCTTGGTGTTTATTTTATATATGGTAGTATGTATATGTTAATCCTGTGTTCCTAATTTATCCCTCCCCCCTCCTTCCCTTTGGTAAGCTTAAGTTTGTTTTCTATGTCTGTGAGTCTATTTCTTTTTTGTAAGTAAGTTTATCTGTATCATTTTTTAGGTCCCACATATAAGTGATATCATATATTTGTCTTTCTCTGTCTGACTTCATTTAGTGTGGTAATCTCTAGGTTCATCCATGTTGGTGCAAATTGCATTATTTCCTCCTTTTTTATGGCTGGATAATATTCCATTCTGTACATGTACTACATCTTCTTTATCCATTCTTTGGTCAATGGGCACTTAGGTTGCTTCCATGTCTTGGCTATTGTAAATAGTGTTGCAATGAGCATTGCATGTATCTATTTGAATCAGAGTTTTTGCCTTTTTCTGGATATATGCCCAGGGATGGGATCGCTGGGTCATATGGTTGTTTTAGTCCTAGTTTTTAAAGGACTCTCCATACTGTTCTCCATAGTGGCTATACCAATTTACATTCCGACCAACAGTATAAGAGTGTTCCCTTTTCTCTACATCCTCTCCAGCCTTTATTGTTTGTAGATTTTTTGGATAACCATTCTGACCAGTGTGAAGTGGTACTTCATTGTAGTTTTGACTTGCATTTTGCCAATAATGAGCAATGTGGAGCAAATTTTCATGAGCCTTTTGGCCATGAAGTGGCCATATGTATGTTTTCTGTGGAGATATATCTATTTAGATCTCCTGCCTATTTTTTTATTGGGTTGGTTTTTTGGATATTAAGTTGTATGAATTATTTGTATATTTTGGAAACTAAGTCCTTATCGGTCACATTGTTGCAAATATTTTCTCCCCAGGTTTGCTCCCTCTTATCTCTAAGCTCAGTCTGAAAGCCACCTCGTAGAGTCCAGTTCAACCATCCTAAATAAAGTAGGTTCTTCCTGTAATCCTCCTGCTCAGCTCCTGCTTTCTACCACAGTATTTATTACAAATTAAAGCAACTTTTGTTTTTCTGTTACTTTTTGAGTTGATGTCCTTGCACTTGTGTGAGCTCTGTGAAGGGATGGGGGTATCTGCCTTGGATGCCACTGTGTGTTCTGCACTCTGCATAGTGGCTGACAAAAATAGAAATTCAGTATGTATATGAGGAGCAAATGAAGTCAGATTGCACACACAGTATCACACTGCACATTCTAACACAGAATTGACATTTCTTGAAGCCTTAAAATTCTAGGTAGATGCATTTCTATATAGAGGAATTTTAATTCTGCCTTCTAGACCAATAGACCTTCTAGGTTAATTTCTAATTATGAGAATCCTATGGGATAATATTTACTGATTTCCTCATGAATAAGTGTCACCTACTGATATGTCTATATTTTTCATGAATGACAAATAAGGTGTTGATTCAAATGAATCACAATGGGCAATTTGTTCTGAAATTCTAAACTGCTAAACAGGCAGACCAAAGTATCACATGGCTCTTTTGCCGTCACTTGTCAAAAATCCTTGTAGATGTTTTAACTTTTGGTTTAACAAACAGTGAATGTTCGTTTGAAACTGACTTACTGATAGCCTGCTTCCTGAAATGGAAAATTAAAGAATTTCAGCTTCGATATCATAGTTTTGCTTTCATTCTGGGATACAAGCTATCCATGCAAATTAGCACAAATCTGCAGCTTCAAAGAATTGAGGCTGGACTCAACAAAAGAGAATTTACTAATTTTACAAAAATTTGGGATTTGGAGTCACTGCCCTGGTACAGTGTATTATCAGGCACTCACTGTTTTGTGCCATTGCTAAGCAACAGGTGACCTTGTCATTTCTTTAGTTGGTTCTGCTGTGATTCTCTTCATATTCCTTTGTGTTGTCTTGCTTTGCCTCCTTTTCAGGACCTATTTCTCCCCCTACAGGTTTGATGTTGGTGTCTTCTAGAGCTCTGCCCTCTACTTGCTTCTCCATCTCTACTTTCTCCATAAGCTCTCTGGCTGCACAGTTTCATTGCTTCAATCCCCACCTGGCTGCTTATAGGACCCAGCCCAATTCTCCAGCCTGGGAATCTCCCCTTAAGCCAAAGATCTATTTTCCCACCAGCCTAGTGAATAAATTCTCCTGAATTTCCTACAATCAAGTTAGACTTGACATTTATAAGATCAAACTCACTAGCAATCCTTAACCTTCAAAGAAATTCCTGCTCCCCTTCCTATGAAAGGTACCATTACTCACCAGTTGCTCAACCCTGAAACCTGGGGCTCGCACCCCACCTATCCATCTTCTTTACCCCCACATCTTATCACACTCCAAACACTTTAAATTTTCCTTGTGAAACGTTTCTTAGACTTATCTCCACTAGTTTATGTTTTCTTCCTTTGCTCAGTCTCAGATAATAAAAAGAGCAAATATTTTTTAAACTTTAGATGAGTACTGTTCTAAACAGTTGTGTAAGTTTCTACTTAATCCTGCCCAACTATCTCATCAGTCATTATTATTACAACTCCACTGAATGAGAATGAGGTACAGAGAAGGTGAGTAACTTCCTGAAGCTAGTAATGAACAGAACTGGGCTTTGAATGCAGGAATCCATGTTAACTATTGGATATGCGGCCTCCTTGGGGCATCATTGGAGAAGGAAATGGCAACCCACTCCAGTACTCTTGCCTGGAAAATCCCACAGACAGAGGAGCCTAGTAGGCTAGCCCATGGTATTGCAAAGAGTCAGACACGACTGAGCGACCTAACTTTGGGGCTTCCTAGGTGGTGCAGTGGAAAAGAACCTGCCTGCAGTGCAGGAGACACATGAGATGCGAGTTTGATCCCTGGGTCAGGAAGCTCTCCTGGAGTAGGAAACGGCAACCCACTCCAGTATTCTTGCCTGAAACATCCCATGGATAGAGAGGCCTGAGGGGCTATAGCCCATGGGGTTGCAAAGAGATACAACTGAGCAACTGGGCAGGCAGTCTCCACAGTCTGACCTGGAATCCTACAATTATCTCCTAACTACTCCTGCTGCTTCTTCTGTCTCCTCCTAAAGACCTTTCACATAGCCACACAAAGTATCAATAATGCAAACTGGATTACACTTGCTCCTCCCATTCAGTGGTTCCTCATCTTCTCTAAGGCAAAGTCCAGACTTCTTGGCATGACCTGCTTTGCCCTTCATAATGCTGTCTGGGTGAGCTCTCTGAGCCCCACCCCTGTAGCTCAGTCATAGATATAATCTAGGGGCTGACCTTTCCTTCTGTAATGTACTTATACAGCCACACCCAATCCCTTTATCATCCTGGTAAACATCAATCTAGCCTTCAAGATTCAAATATCACCCTTTCCTTATTTCCTTTTCTAAAAAATAAAGTGATCATTTCGTTGACTTCCCTTACTACCTATATCATTTTAATAGAAATTATCTCATTGCACTATCACTATCTGCTAGTAACCGTTGTCTGTAACCTGGACTGTGAGAATCTTGAGGGAGTTGACAATGCTACAGACTAGTTTACATGCCAGACAGTTTCTAACACATAGTAGGTATTCATCAAGCACTTAGCTATGGTTTAAGGGGTAAGAAACATGGATCTGAGAATATGAGCTTAAACATTAGAGTAGAATCTACCCAAAGAATTTTATATACATAATTCTTAGAATTTCTAATCACCCATCTAGTACTTGATTCTCTTCTACCAAATTCACTCATTCAACACACATTTCTTGAGTGTCTGTTAAGAGTCAGTACCATACTAAGATGAAGGCAACACAGAGAAGAACAAGGTGCAGAGTCTATTTATGAGAAGAACAAATCTTTTCAAGGGCTTGATGCTGCTACTGCTAAGTCACTTCAGCCATGTCTGACTCTGTACGACTCTATAGACGGCATCCCACCAGGCTCCCCTGTCCCTGGGATTCTCCAGGCAAGAACACTGGAGTGGGTTGCCATTTCCTTCTCCAATGCATGAAAGTGAAAAGTGAGAGTGAAGTCGCTCAGTCGTGTCCGATCCTCAGCGGCCCCATGGACTGCAGCCCACCAGGCTCCTCCGTCCATGGGATTTTCCAGGCAGGAGTACTGGAGTGGGGTGCCATTGCCTTCTCCCTTCAAGGGCTTAGTCTAAGTCAAAAAGCAACAGGCAGTATCCATACAGTATGTAAGAAGACATGGTGGGCTGTAAGAGCACAAAGAAGAGGTTTCAAAGCCAGTGTGGTGGGAGGACCAGAGTAGTGGCAAGACCTTTGTGTGAAGAAGGGCAGGACACTAAAATTCTAGAGGACAAAGAAAGCACTGACTTTTCTGAGTTCTGATGTAACTCAATTTTGCCAAATAGGGTAAGCAAGAGACAGAAGAAGGGCTTTGTATGGCATGCTAAGGACCTTTGGCTTTATCCTGAAAGTTACGGGGAGTTGTGAAAGGTTTTATACCAGGCAGTAATAGAACTGATATGTGCATTTAGAAAAATTACCCTGGCAATTGGAAGCAGAGGAATAAAAAGCTGTCCAGAAATGCAGGTAAGGGAGAGTGAGATTCTGGTTGGACACCTCTGCAGTGGAGAATGGGCCGTAGGCAAATGTGAAACAAATTGGTGACACAGAATCAATACAAACTGTGACTGAACATGGAGAGTGAGAAAAATGAAAGAAAGGAGTCAAGTCTGGCTTCCACACTGGTGGGATGACAGAGCCGTGCATACAGCTATGGCAAATGAGAAGAGGTCCACATTGGCTGGGGAAGAAAGTGAGTTCTGGTTTGCGAATTATACAGAGCTAGTGCTACATTTAATTAGAGAAGTTAAATTCAGGGAGGAAAAAGAGTTCTGAGTTGGAGATAAAGCATGAAAAACCATCAACATGTAGATGTTAAAGAAGGGGGAGATTAAAAGAGCAAACTAGTGGTGATTGTTGTTCAGTTGCTCAGTTGTGTAGGACTTTGTGACCCCATGGACTGTAGCCCACCAGGTTCCTCTGTCTATGGGATTTCCCAGGCAAGAATACTGGAATGGGTTGCCATTTCCTTTTCCAGGGGATCTTCCTGACCCAGCGATTGAACCTGCATCTCTTGCATTGGTAGGCTACTGAGGGGAAAGGAAGAGGGGAGGGGCAAGACCGGGGTTAAGAGATGAAGAGATACAAACTACCATGCATAAAATAAATAAATGACAAGAATATATTGTATAGCACAGAAAAATATATCCATTATTGTATAACAAGTTTAAATGGAGTATGATCTATAAAAATATTGAACCTCTATTTTGTACACTTGAAACAAACATTGTAAATCAACTATACTTCAACAAAAATAAACAAATAAAGGAGAGGGGAAGGACTAAGGATGAATTCCTGAAGAATATTCATGCAAGGCATCAGAGGAAATGCTAGTGAAGTGACCAGGCAAATGCTCAGATGTCCATATTCACAGAAGTCACAAAGTCACAATGCTGTTAGATACATAGATACTGGTATTTGGGGGGCAGGGAGAGACATGTTAAGGCAGGTTTGCTGTACACAATCAGTCTGCTCACCACTAAACCCATCGCTTCTCAATGGCCAAAAGCAATCTTTACCAAGGCTATAGCTCTAATGACTGGAGGACATGATTTTTTTTTTTAATCTCTGATATAAAGTCAGGGAGATTAAATGTAGTTGAGGGACAGTATGAACACAGATATGGAAGCAATCATTATCCCTTACAGTAAACTGTTATTGACTATTTCCCTAACTTGCTAAGTATTTATCTATTTGATTTCATCTAACCTCCAGTATATATATTTTCAGATTTTCACTTTCTGAGGAACACTGCTGTATCCTGTGAAACATTAATAGTACACAAGTCCTAGCATTTCAATTGTGTTGAAGTTTTATTATGTTTTCTAAAAGAGCGAGGGAGAGCATGCAAGCAAGAACACTGAAGCCTTTCTTAAAGACTTATTTTGTAGCCTTCTGCAGTAATTCTTTGGTTCTCATGGCTAGGAGCGTTTATCTATGCATTTATGTAATATGCAGTCCCACAGTATCCAAGCACCTGAAAAATCTTATTAGCCTGGCCTTGATTGGCTGCATGCAGGATAATTCTGTCGTCCTCACTGTTCTTCATCTCCTACAGCATGCTTACTGATACGAAAATGAAGACACAGTAAGAGTTTCCATGAGCAGCTGCCAAAAGGGCTTCTTATGGTATCCTGTCTGCACAGAATAATTGCCCATAAATAAGGAGGTCTCTCTACCAGTCAGGGACTGGGAAGTAGACTGTACCCAAGGAGAAATCACAACAGCAAGTTTGAAGACTATAGCCCAGTTACACCATTAGCCGCAGAACATTTTTCAATCTTTCCTGGGGATAGCCCACTGGCAAACATTACATAGGCAGGGGCCTCAGCGAAAGCATCAGGAAGAGAAAATTTAAGACATGTTTTGTTTTCTTATTAATTAACAAAATGTTGCTACCACTTATGGCACTGGCATGGAAACTCTACAAAACTCATCCTATAGGAATGTACCCTTTGCAGAGTTGTGCGAACTTGACTGGGACATTGACTAACAGACCTGAGCAGGGGTAGGTTTATCATGAAGCTGACGAAATTGAAGCTTTCCAGCCCCTCACTAGCTTGGGCTAGTTCCAAAGTCGTGAGTTCATTATTTTGTGGTTATCAGTTTGCATTCTTTAAAGAGGAGCCCAAAAGTTGCATAAGCTTCAGGCCTCATAAAATCCCGAAGGGTCCCTGGTCAAGAGCAGAAGTTGTTCCCTATGGTTGAGTCCCACTAGTTGTTCTACAGAATTCATTTACCGCCCCCCCATTCCTTTCAATGATTCAACCACCCACTCCCACTCCATGTTTTAGCTGGGTGTGACTTCCCACCCAGAAACAATATTTCCCAGTCATATGAGAAGACAAGGAGGGCCATGTGAGTAGGATTTTGTCAGGGGAGTATGAGCACAAGGAATGTGAGGAATGCCAAGGATATCCCCTTTCCTTTTTCTCTTTCCCCCTTTTCGGCTGGCTAGAATACAGGCATTCATAGACCAGCTCTCTTGGATCCAGGTAGACCACATACTTCTGGATTGTACTTGAGACCTCTAAGTTCATATTTGCTGAAGCCTCTGTCCTTTGAGGGTCTTTTGTTACAGCAGCTTAGCCTGTATCCTTGACTGCTAATGGGCTGACTGGGTCAGGATTTATTTGGGAGGCAATTTGCAATGGAGAGAGTGGGCAGAAGAAGGCTGAGTCAAAGTCCTCAAAAGATACTGAAGACTCAGACTCCAGAGAGACAGATACAAACATGAATGGCCATGTGGGATCAAGATTAGGAGAGAATTCAGAGTCAGGAAACTAGTGGACACAGGACGAGAGTGGGAGCACCATACTTAGGGGATGGTGCATTGTCTTTTGGTGTCGATGACTTGACACTGGGGCTGAGGTGTATGGACTTAGGTCAGGAAAGGAGTCTATGAGCAAAGAGACCCCCACCTGACCCCAACTCCCCTGCCCCAGCTCGTGGAACCAAGGGTGAGTAAGCAAGGGTGATCCTGAGCTATCACAGGCTGTTTAATGGTCCTGCAGTGCTCTTCCCACTGTCCTCCTCCTAATGGGACTGATTACCCTTGTCATACCCTTTCTCGTACGGAGTGTTAATGAGAGGCCTAGAAAGTGTGAGTAAGCAGATGACAGTGAAAGCGTTACTCAGTCATGTCTGACTCCTTTCAACCCTATGGACTATAACCCGACAGGCTCCTCTGCCCATGGGATTCTCCAGGCAAGAATACTGGAGTGAGTTTCCATGCCCTCTTCCAGGGGATCTTCCCAATCCAGGGATCGAACCCAGGTCTCCCACATTGCAGGTGGATTCTTTACTGTCTGAGCTACTGGGGAAGCTCTAACCCTCCAGTAAACTCTGTTAACTGAGATAAACTGAGCTAATTTAAAGATACAAAGCTGAGATAGCCAGAAAAACATGCAATTTATCTCCTGTAAATTTCATATTTCTATCTCAATCTGGATTCACTATCTTCGTGACAGAGCTACCAAATAAAGGAGAATAAAAATGGAGCCAAAGGTTTTTATTTATGCTCACAAAGTTTGAAGTTGGAAAAATCAGGAAAAGTGATAGAGTGTGCGTATCCTTCTTTGCATATAATTTGTCCAGACAAATCTCATAGCGGAATGACACTGTGTCATTGTTCATGTTCACAGCAGATACAAATTTGGAATAGTTTATGTATATTTAGTCTCACTGCTGGAAGAGCTGTTAGAACACGATATGCTATTCTGATTCCCTCCCATGGATGCCAGCTCTGTTGGAGGGAGGGGGAAGGTTTACACTGTGTTCTGAAGATATTCTCCTGAAAGGAGCTATTTTCCTGAAGAGCAGAGATGATTGCCTCGCCTCAGTCACACCTGGCAGTCATCTTCAGAGCTCGTGGTCATTTTACCTTATCTGATTTGCTTACAACACCTCGGGAGACAAAAGTGAGTGAGCCAAAGAGGCCTTCTCTTAATTTCAGAGAATGAAATTATCCAGCATTCGGCCCTGTCTCCTACACTTCCTCAAGGCCTATTCTCATCACCATCTCAATCAGCCTCTCTGACATCCTTGTTGGCACTTTGGGGCTACTGCTTTTGTGCCACAATCTCTGCATCTGAACCTCCATCCTTCCGTCAGCCAAGACTCAGCTTACACCCCAGATCCTATCTGAATTGGGGTAGAGGGAGAATCTTTCTTGAGCTACTAGTCCTGGCATGTACCACATGCTGCCCAGAAAGACATCTGCACAGGTAATGTTCCCAGCCAGGTGCTGAGTACCATTTATATAGGATGGATTTTGCAGGCTTTCCATGCCATTGTCAAAGGTAGTTAGCCGCATTTTGCTAAAAATAAGAAAACAAAACATGTTTTAAATTTTCTCTTCCTGATGTTTTCACTATAGCCCTGCCTATGTAATGTGCTCTACTTTTCAATGGGAAGAGTGTCAGCAAACCATGGCCTTGTGGACCAATCAAACCTACCACCTATTTTATTAAAATAAGCCCATACCTATATTATGGCTGCTTTTTGCAGCAGAGCTTGCAGAGCTTAAATTATGTACTCTCTGGCAGTTTCAACAAAGTTGCTGATCCCCTGATCTAGAGGAAAGCCATCATGCCCAATCTAGCATCTGATGCAGGGGAAACATTTAGGAAATTCTTCTTCTTTTTTTTTTAGGAAATTCTTATTGAAGGAAGGAAGGATGGAAAGAGGATAGGGAGATAGAACAAATGACCCTCTCCCATTCACATTTCACGTGATGAGATATGAGGAAGAATGAGATTGAAATCAGAATATACTCAGGACTGGCAATTTCAAATAAGGAGACTGGGAGATTGAAGGGCATGGGATTAAAGGGGTTGTTTTAGGTAATTATTGCTGGATTACAAGCTACTCCAAACTTAATGGCTTAAAACAACTATTTTATTCTATTCCATAATTCTGCAGACAGTGTTTGGCTGGCTGACCCTTCTGTTCCATGTGGCATCAATGGAGATCACTGGTTGTATTTAGCTGGCAGTTAGGCTAAAGGTCCAATTCAGCTGTATTACTTGTCTGGTGCCTTGGTGGAGTGGTTATAAAGCTGAGATCAGCTGTGATTGTCCACCATGTCTACACATGGCCTTTTCAGCCTTGGAGTTTCAGTGGAATTAGACTTCTTACACGGCAGCTCAGGGCTCCAAGAGCAAGTGTACCAGTGAATAAGGCAAAAACTACAGCGTATTTTTTGACCTAGCCACAGAAGTCACATAATGACCATTCACCATACTCTGTTGGTTGAAGCAGTCATGAACTTGCCTAGATTCAAGGAGAGGGAACACAGATATCTACCTTTCAATAGGAAGAGTATCAAAGAGTTTGTGGTCATGGCTTACAACCAGTTGGGGGACAGGAAATCATTGGGGCAGGGGACCAACATTTACTAAAGACTTTATATCGTATTTCAAAACCTTATGAGAAAGATGTTATTGTTTCCATTTTACAGTTTTAAAAAATTCACACGTACAAAAATTAAATAACTTATAACTGACTTACACAAAGTGCCTGAGCTAGTGAGTTAGAGAGTTGGGATTTAAACCCAGACCCATCTTATTTCAAATCCAGAGCTTATGCCAATTATACCATGAGTCTATCATCGAGAAAGGAGAAGAGTCACCTACGGCAGACAGTATAATGATGGGGGCTATAAGGGCTTAAAGGGAAAAGACCGTGGTCTTACTGTGTTACTCTTGGGGAACAGAGGCATTGGTGGCAGGAGGGGCCCAGTGTCCTTCTGAGAAGACAGTGTACCAAGGTGTGACACCACCTCCTGCAAGCCCAGTCTAAGAGATGCCAAATGTCCTATCTGTTCTCCAGTTGCTGATCAGCTGTGCCAGGCAGTCTCTGCCCAAGGTCACACAGCTTTGAAAGTCGAAGAGGATAATGTTGATGAAGCTGCTCAACCATCTCCTGTGTAGTAGGCTACTCTCATACCTGTGCTTTTGGACTCAGCCTCTCACACCGGTAGGTACAGGCCACCTCCACTCTGATGTTCCCCCACCACGGATTCAGCATGTCAGAACACAGAACATCATTTTCCCAGTGCAAGCTCCTGCTCCTCCTGCTCTCTATCCCCAGGCTGGTGAGGAAGGCTTCCAGTTCCTGATCCTGCAGGTACTAAGCTCGAAGGCCATAACTCCATCCAACAAGTAAAAAGTTGAACAGACTGAAAAGTAAACAACTCTTCTTCCATATGTAGCAGAGGGAGGACGCAAGGCAAACCACTGCCTCTGAGATTGGAGAGACAGGCAAATAGAGGGAGCTGGAACTCACAGAGCAGAAACTGCCACAGTAACCAGTGCCTCAACACTGGGGGAGGAAAACCTGCACTGTAATTGACAAACTGCTAGGGACTCAGCAGGGACAACTCTGAGGGTCAAAAACTTCAGGGAGGCCCGGCTGGAGCTCTCACAATACTGTGAAATCTCCCTTCAGGAACTCAACTAGGTTCCCATAATAAATATTGGGGGAAAAAATCTTCTTATGAAACATTTCACAATTTCACCAATATTGTGAAATATTCCAGAGCACTCTATTCTTAACAAGGCCTGCCCTCAGGGGGAAACTAGTTAACAGGAACCTAACCTGCTGGGATATTATCAGAGCCTAAATAACCTAGGGAAAGGGAAATGCCCAATTCCATCCCAACTCTCACCATCCTGTCCCATCTAAGGTGGGAAGAAAAGAATGAGAAACATTTGTAAAGCTCACTGTCCAGGGGCATAGGCAAAGACTGAGACCTAATCATAGGACTATAATATGTTTCCCCTCTGCCACACCTCACCACCACATTACCACAGGCCTATTTTCAGCAGTTCCTGTTACCTGGTACACCATATCTAGCTCTCAAGAAAAAAATATAAGTCATACTAAAATGCAAAGCACACAGTGTGAAGAGATAGGGCAAGAATCAGAGCCAGACACGGCAGGGGTGTTGGGATGATCAGCCCAGCAAGTCTCACTGGCTGTTTCTTTGCTTCTCTGATGGCCAGGGAGAGTGTAGCGTGCTTATTTGAGCACATAGGCTCGGTACTGTACTGACTGGGTTTGAGTCTCTGTTGGCTCCTTCTTGGTTATTTGATTTCAGGCAAGTTATTTCATCTCAGTGAACTTCAGCTTAGTCAACTGGTATGGCAAAACCAATACAGTATTGTAAAATAAAAAAATTTAAAAAAAATAGTACATTCTTAGAGCATTTTTAGGAGAATTGCTACTAAAGTGCTTAGAATAGCACCTGGCACATAGTAGGCACCCAGTAAATGTTAGCTTTCATATCCAATCAATCTCCAGGTTCAAGTAGATTTTCACGTATTCGGGGTCCTTTCTATCACCACCATCACTATCTTAGTCCAGATCCTAATGGTTTTATCCTTATATAACTGTAATAGTTTCAAACAGAGGAAACCAGTGCTTTCCCTTATACATTCTTCACTCAGCTAGTTAAAACTATTCCCCATTTATTGATCCCCTATGTACTAGGCACTTCATTAAGCATTTTAGAGACATTATCTATAACCTCTGCAATACCTCCCTATGGTGAGTATTACTTCTTCCTTTACAGATGGAAACACTGGAATCAGAGAAGTATTATAACTTGCTTAAGGTCACACAGCTAGTAAATGGAAGAGTCAGGATAAGAAACCTAGTGATCTTCTTTTATTACACCACACCTTACTCTGACATCATACTTTAAGATTCAACATGTCATCTCCCTGCTTATAAACTTAATAAGCAAATCAGTCACTCAAAGGACAGAGACTAGAAACTTTAAAGGTTTTCTACTACATACAGAATTTATTTTAACATTCTGAAGGAGATCAGCCCTGGGATTTCTTTGGAAGGAATGATGCTAAAGCTGAAGCTCCAGTACTTTGGCCAACTCACGCAAAGAGTTGACTCACTGGAAAAGACTC
This sequence comes from Capra hircus, assembly GCF_001704415.2. NCBI lineage: Eukaryota > Metazoa > Chordata > Mammalia > Artiodactyla > Bovidae > Capra > Capra hircus. Next base: position 44,579,458 of record NC_030815.1, on the reverse strand, counting down.
TGATGCTGGGAGGGATTGGGGGCAGGAGGAAAAAGGGACAACCGAGGATGAGATGGCTGGATGGCACCACGGACTCAATGGATGTGAGTCTGAGTGAACTCCAGGAGATGGTGATGGACAGGGAGGCCTGGTGTGCTGCGATTCATGGGGTCACAAAGAGTTGGACATGACTGAGCGACTAAACTGAACTGAACTGAATGTTTAAACACACAACAATATAGCCCCAAATTAATTTTATCATCTAATTGTGATTACTTCTTAGTTCCAATCCTCCATTCTCATCAGACTAATATACTCACCATCCCACTACAGACCACAGCCAATACCGATTATGAATCTTGTGACACTTACCCAGTTGGAATGCCAGCTTCATATCTACCCAGTCTATTTGTACCTATTCTTCAGCTCATATCTCAAACTTTACTTCCTCCACAGGGCCAACCTAATTGTCTAGAGCTAAAAAGGGTGTGAGATTTCACCCCACTGGCAAGATGACAATTTAACAAGCTACAATTTCATGGATTTTCAAGAATTTTCAAGGCAGAAGCCATGAAACTCCTGTGTCAAAGACAAAGGATAGTCTTTTGTCTGTCTGTTTTTTTTAACAACAGTAATAGTAATAGCCAGAGTATTAGCATTTTGTGCCAGTTTCCCAAGTCCTGATGCCCGTAGGGTAATGTGAAGAGGATCAGGTGACCTGCATACACTGTAGGCTGCATTGCAGGAGAGGAACACAGAGCCTAGAGAACCCAAATCTTTTATCATGGGCAGTAAGCATGGTCCCCTTTTACTATCTTTATCTTCCAATGCTGTAACCAAATCTGCACTTTGCTTCATAGAGATTTTGTCTCTATCTGCCAATGTTGTTCACAGTACAAACATGTTTAGAGATACAGTCCAGAACAAAGGCATTTAGTGTCTCTCCTTACAGTTCAGTTCAGTTAAGTTCAGTCACTCAGTCATGTCCAATTCTTTACGACTCCATGGGCTGCAACACACTAGGCCTCCCTGTCCATTGCCAACTCCCAAAGTTTATTCAAACTCATGTCCATTGAGTCGGTGATGCCATCCAACCATCTCATCCTCGGTCATCCCCTTCTTCTCCTGCCTTCAATTTTTCCCAGCATCAGGGTCTTTTCCAATGAGTCAGTTCTTTGCATCAGATGACCAAAGTACTGGAGTTTCAGCTTCAGCATCAGCCCTTCCAATGAATATTCAGGACTGATCTCCTTTAGGATGGACTGGTTGGATCTCCTTGCAGTCCAAGGGGCTCTCAAGAGTCTTCTCCAGCACCACAGTTCAAAAGCATCAATTCTTCAGTGATCAGCTTTCTTTATAGTCCAGCTCTCATATCCATATATGACTACTAGAAAAACCATAGGTTTGACTAGACAGACCTTTGTTGGCAAAGTAATGTCTCTGTTTTTTAATATGCTGTCTAGATGTTTAGAAATATGAGAATTCCATGGAGAATGGTCTCCCAACACTGACAGCTCAGGCTACATTGATATTGCCTTTTTCTGAGTCTCTAGACAGTATCTCTCTAACTTGAGTGATAAACGAAGCCCTTCTGAAAAAACAAAGTTCCACAGACTTCCTGAGGTTAGCTTACACACTTCTATTGTAACATCATTTAAGTACAACTAGACCTAGGCATGGAGAAGGCAATGGCAACCCACTCCAGTGTTCTTGCCTGGAGAATCCCAGGGACAGGGGAGCCTGGTGAGCTGCCATTTATTGGGTCACACAGAGTCAGACACGACTGAAGTGACTTAGCAGCAGCAGCAGCAGCAGCAGACCTAGGCGTACTTTAATTTTGCTATAGCTCTTACACACTAGGCAAATGGAAAAATGTATAAATTAAATGCAACCTAAAACAAAAAGACCAACTGATTTGATATTTATAATATGAAACTAATGTCTACAAATTATTACTTGGCTAAAACTAAATTGTGATGCAAGTTTTAATGTTAACATGGTAAACAATTTTCAGCTCCACTCCCTGACCTGTGGGGAGGAGAGACCAGCTGGGATGAATCAATCGCCAGTGGCCAATGATTGAATGAATCATACCTATGTAATGAGAGCTCCATAAAAATATAAAAGGATGGGTTTCAAAGAGGTTCTGAGTTGGTAAATGCATTTGCATGCCTGGAAGGTGGATGTACCCCAGTTCCACAAGGACAGAAGCTGTTGTGCTCCAGACCCTTGTGTCTCCCTTCAATTGGCTAGTCATCTGTATCCTTTATAATATACTGGTAAACATAAAAAGTCCAGCTCTACATTTACCCTGCTCTGTTTCTTTTTGATTTCTATTAATATCAATGTGGAGATCAGTCCCGAGTATTCATTGGAAGGACTGATGCTGAAGCTGAAACTCCAATACTTTGGCCATCTGATGCGAAGAGCTGACTCATTTGAAAAGACCCTGATGCTGGGAAAGATTGAAGATGGAAGGGGAAGGGGACAACATAGGATTAGATGGTTCGATGGCATCACTGACTCAATGGAGATGAGTTTGACTAGACTCCGGGAATTGGTGATGGACAGGGAGGCCCGGCATAATGTGGTCCATGGGATCGCAGAGTCAGACACAACTGAGTGACTGAACTGAACTGAACTGAATATCAATATGAATAATACCTATTTGTAAAATCTGAACAAAATTATATTAATGACGATGTTTTGTTTTCTAATTCAGAATATTTATACCTTATATTGAAACAAAGTTAAAAGGCAACTTTAATGTTGCATTGCTTTATGAACTCTGAAAAGTTATCATATTCACTTAAAAGTTGTTAGTTCTACTGAATTGCCAAAATCTGGACCAAATGTGTTCTTTAATCTAATTATTGGTGGCATCAGTATATGAAAATAACATCCGAAGTTTATTTCCTAGAAGATACGTAACCAGTAATGCTGAAGAAGCTGAAACTGAATGGCTCTATGAAGACCTACCCAACTGAGTGACTTCACTTTCACTTTTCACTTTCATGCATTGGAGAAGGAAATAGCAACCCACTCCAGTGTTCTTGCCTGGAGAATCCCAGGGACGGGGGTAACCCTAGTGGGCTGCCGTCTATGGGGTCGCATGGAGTCGGACACGACTGAGGCGACTTAGCATGAAGACCTACAAGACCTTCTAGATCTAACACCCAAAAAAGATGTCTTTTTCATCATAGGGGACTGGAATGCAAAAGTAGGAAGTCAAGAGATAACTAGAGTAATGGGGAAATTTGGCCTTGGAGTACAAAATGAAGCAGGGCAGAGGCTAACAGAGTTTTGCCAAGAGAATGCACTGGTCATAGCAAACACCCTCTTCCAACAACACAAGAGAAGACTCTACACATGGACATCACCAGATGGCCAATACCACAATCAGATTGATTATATCCTTTGCAGCCAAAGATGGAGAAGCTCTATACAGTCAACAACAACAAAAAAGACTGGGAGCTGACTGTGGCTCAGATCATGAACTCCTTATTGAAAAATTCAGACTTACACTGAAGAAAGTAGGAAAAACCATTAGACCATTCAGTTATGAATGACCTAAATCAAATCGCTTATGACTATACAGTAGAAATGAGAAATAGATTCAAGAAATTAGATCTGATAGAGTGCCTGAAGAATTATGGATGGAAGTTTGTAACATCGTACAGGAGGCAGGGATCAAGACCATCCCCGAGAGAAAGAAATGCAAAAAGGCAAAATGGTTGTCTGAGGAGGCCTTACAAATAGCTGAGAAAAGAAGAGAAGCGAAAGGCAAAGGAGAAAAAGAAAGATATACCCATTTGAATGCAGAGTTCCAAAGGATAGCAAGGAGAGATAAGAAAGCCTTCCTCAGTGGTCAATGCAAAGAAATAGAGGAAAACAATAGAATCGGAAAGACTAGAGATCTCTTCAGGAAAATTAGAGATGCCAAGGGAACATTTCATGGAAAGATGGGCACAATAAAAGACAGAAATGATATGGACCTAACAGAAGCAGAAGATATTAAGAAGAGGTGGCAAGAATACATAGAAAAACGATACAAAAAAGATCTTCATGACCTAGCCACGATGGTGGTTATATAGAGCCAGACATCATGGAATGTGAAGTCAAGTGGGCTTTAGGAAGCATCACTACGAACAAAGCTAGTGGAGGTGATGGAATTCCAGTCGAGCTATTCCAAATCCTAAAAGATGATGCTGTGATAGTGTTGTACTCAATACAGTAAATTTGGAAAACTCAACGGTGGCCACAGGACTGGAAAAGGTCAGCTTTCATTCCAATCCCAAAGAAGGGCAATAAAAAAGAATGTTCGAACTACCACACAATTGCACTCACATGCCAGCAAATTAATGCTCAAAATACTCCAAGCCAGAGTTCAAGAGAACATGGATCATGGATTTCCAGATGTTCAAGCTGGATTTAGAAAAGGCAGAGGAACCAGAGATCAAATTGCCAACATCTGTTGCATCATTGAAAAAGCAAGAGAGTTCCAGAAAAACATCTACTTCTGCTTTATTGACTATGCCAAAGCCTTTGACTGTGTAGATGACAACAAACTATGGAAAATTCTTCAAGAGATGGAACACCAGACCACATGACCTGCCTCCTGAGAAATCTGTATGTAGGTCAAGAAGCAACAGTTGGAACTGCACCTGGAACAACAGGCTGGTTCCTTATCAGGAAAGGAGTATGTCAAGGCTGTATTGAAGGCAATATTGTCACCCTGTCTATTTAACTTATATGCAGAGTACATCATGCAAAATGCCAGGCTGAATGAACACAAGCTAGAATCAAGATTGCCAGGAGAAATATCAATAACTTCAGATACACAGATGACACCACCCTTTAGGCAGAAAATGAAGAACTAAAGAGCCTCTTGATAAAAGTAAAGAAGAGAGTGAAAAAGCTGGCCTAAAACTCAACATTCAAAAAACTGAGATCATGGCATCTGGTCCCGTCACTCCATGGCAAATAGATGGAGAAACAATAGAAACAGTGACAGACTTTGTTTTCTTGGGCTCCAAAATCACTGCAGATGGTGACTACAGCCATGAAATTAAAAGATGCTTACTCCTTGGAAAAAAGTTATGACCAACGTAGACAGCATATTAAAAATCAGAGACACTACTTTACCAACAAAGGTCCATCTAGTCAAAGCTGTGGTTTTTCAGTTGTCATGTATGGATGGGAGAGTTGGACTATAAAGAAAGCTGAGTGCCAAAGAATTGATGCTTTTGAACTGTGGTGTTGGAGAAGACTCTTGAGAGTCCCTTGGAGTGCAAGGATATCCAACCAGTCCATCCTAAAAGAAATAAGTCCTGAATATTCATTGGAAGGGCTGATGCTGAAGCTGTAGCTCCAACACTTTGGCCACCTGATGCAAAGAACTGACTCATTGTAAAAGACCCTGATGCTGGGCAAGATTGAAGGCAAGAGGAAAAGGGGACAACAGAGGATGAGATGGTTGGATGGCATCACCGACTCAATGGACATGGATTTGAGCAAGCTCTGGGAGTTTGTGATGGACAGGGAAGCATGGCATGCTGCAGTCCATGGGGTCGCAAAGAATCGGACACAACTGAGGGACTGAACTGAACCAAAAACAAATATCTGGCTTTATTAAAGAGTTAACTATTAGAATGTTGACAAAGTCCTGTAAATATTGGGAACAGAATTTTTTTAATGACCTGATCTTAAGCCAAGTTTTGTTTACATCATCGTCTCTTTGACTTCACGGCTAGGAATGTCTAAACTCCTGTGAAGCCTCTGTTCATACCGAGAAGTCACATGTCCTTTGGTGGCTGCTGGCTCTGGCATCTCACTTACATTTGACATCCCCTGCGGCAATCACAGTGGTACATTACTGCAAATCTCTGTCATTGTCATGATGGCAAATTCAAGTCTCAATTTATTAAATAACAGAGAGACTAAAATCTTTTCCTGGAAAAAAAGACTTTCCAATGGAAAATTATCACTGTACAGGACCGTGACATGAGGCCAGTGGCAGACACAGCACTCTTACTGACAGTCTGACAGGACACTGTACCCTTCTCACCGTGGCGAGTACTCAAAGTCAACAGAAGTCAAAGTCACTAATGGGAGGGGACTGTTGAGCAATCGCACATACTCAAATGCCATATCAAGCAGAATATGCTTAAATTGTTTTTATCATCATGATGGAGAAAACTACCTTAAAATATTCTTACTGAGCAATAAGGATCCAAAGAATCTCTTCTGTCTTTAAAGTCATTACCGTATGCTGTGAGTACTCATTCCTGAAAAGAGATAGTGCCAACATGGGGGGCATATTTGCTTCTACATTTTTGCTGTTGTTTATTGAGATCAGTGAATTTTATACATTTTCTTTTACAACTGTGATAAAACACACTTAACATAAAACTTACCATCTTGACAGTTTTTAAGTGTACAGTTCAATAGCGTTAAATATATTCACACTGTTATGTAACCAATCTCCAGAATTCTTTTCATCTTGCAGATCTGAGCCTCTGTACCCATTAAACAATAACTCCCCATTCCCCTCTCTCCCTAGCCCCTGGGCAACCACCTTTTAACTTCTATCTCCATGAATAAGACTACTCTAGGTTCTTCAAATAAGTGGAATAATATAGTTTTTGTCTTTTTGTGACCTGCCCTTCTATTTGAATATAAAACACCCACACATTTAAAAAAATCACAGGCCTTGGAAATAGCACTTGCGCTCTGTTCGTCAAGACTTCTTGTTCTGATTTCTCGCACACAGTGTTGTTCTCCCGGCCACCCTGGTTCCCATCAGACTGAACTGTCAACAAGTTGAAATGTTGACTCCGTTCCTTTGGTTTCCCAAACTGAAGGTGATTAGATTAGACCTGAAAGAAACAATCATTCTCATCCATGCAATGATGAGCAGTGGTTCTTACTTTTTGGGGGGTTTGGAAAGCTTTTGAGGACTTGATGAAAGCTATGTCCCTTTCCCAGAAAAATGCACAGGCACACAGCCTTTTGCACACAGTTTCAGAGGGTTTATAAACTCTGATTTAATTTGGGTTCCTTCAGAAATAGACCCTGAGATAAGGACTTGGATGTCAGCAGCTTCTTTGGGAGGCAATGCCAAGGAATATGATGGGGAAGGAAAACAGAGAAGGGAAGAAACCCAATAAGGGACCTAGCCTATGGGTACCACTAGTGATAATGGAGGCTCTGTTTTGCCACAGGTCCTCTGAGACAAAGTGCAGAACATACCTTTGAACTATAGTATTAACTCTCTAGCTATTCCAGCCCTCTCTATCTGGGGCAAGCACGTTCCTGCAGCCAAGAAAGCCCTCAGGTAAAGAAAATAGGTGTTTGAGAAAAAGGCTTCTGGGTGTAGGGGAATTGTTCACTGAAGCTAAAGGTAAGTTCTGGGTGGGCTAAGCAGGGATCTGGGTGGGGCTTTAACACTGCCATGGATCCTGGGAAACTCATCCGCACACATGGGTTAAAAGTCTTTGGAAGAGGTTTACTACCATCTCTTCCAGTCGTAAGATCCTATTGTTCTGTTTAGCTGTGGATAACTTGCTTATCCTCTTAGGCATCATTTTTAGAACAGATATTCAAGCAAGCCCTCTCCCAGGCAGCCTGCAATAGACATCCATGATGAGGCTGACCCGCCTGCTCAGCTTACCACAGCCCCATCTGTGCATGTGACCCAGCTATCACTATTTACTCCAGACATCCTTTCTGACAGTCAGGAACAGCAAGGCCCGACTTGTGGACTCATGTGCTTAATTCCATGGTTTATGAGAACAATGCACACAGTGGAGATCTGCAAAAAACCTAAACGGAAATGGCCTCACTGCCACCTCAGATTGGATGCTCTGTTATTCATTTCCTCTGCCTTATAATTCAAACCCACAAAGGAGGTGGTCAGTTTCATTAAGTAATAAAGCAGCAAACACAGGGATCTTATAATGAAATACAGTTTTTTTTTTTTTTAAATCCCAAGCATAAGCATCAGGACTTTTTGGTGATGGCTTTCCTAACGGTTACATTGGAGGAGGTGAGACCAGAGCAGGAACAACTGGAAGGGAGAGGAGATCTTAGGTTCTATTGAGGGTTGAATCATGAACCTCCCCTAAAGATGTTGAAGTCCAAACCCTCAGCACCTCTGAATGTGACCTTATTTGGAAGTAGAGTTGTAAGCAGATAAAGTAGGGGTCCTCAGAGAAAGAAAATCAGGTTCGGTTTTCTCGACATAAATGAAGCCATTTTTGGCCTAAGCCATTTTGTGATCTAAGCCTGGCTGCAATGCTTGCCCTTGAACAGGTCTCTGTAATTACTGATCTTAAGATAACAGTCAACACAATGGATATGAATTTGAGCAAACTCTGGGAGACAGTGAAGGACAGGAAGGCCTGGCGTGCTGCAGTTCGTGGGGTAACAGAGTTGGACATGACTTAGCGACTAAACAACAAGAGGACAAAGGAATGCAGGAACAGAGGAAAAGCAGTCAAGAAACAATAGTTCAGCAATAAAACAGAGTCCTAACTCCTCCTCAAGGGATATATGTAACAATCTGATACATGCCCTTAAGCTTTTCTTTAGGAACTAAGGCTCCCAACCAGGTGGAGGATGGTAACTATATGCTAAGATCCCTGGACTGGTCAAAACGTAAGGAATGATGATGTTGACCTTTTCTGACCCTCATGACTTCAATCAACGAAAGCCTGGACTCTCTTAACCTTGGCCCCACTCTGTGTTGAATTCTCTACTCAAGCCCCTTCATGCATTCACTACCCAGACCCCTTCATGAATATGCATATACCCTTAACTTAAAAGTTCCCCAATTTTGCTGTTCAAGAAGACATTGCCTTGGGAAAGACTCCCAGTGTTCTCCTTACTTGCTGCAAGTAATAAATTCCTCTTTCTCCTTATCTTTAACTTAGTTGTATCTTTTGGCTCAACACTCACCAAGAGGTGAAACCCAGTTTTCAGGTAACAGAGTCTTTGCAGATGAGTTAAGATGAGGTCATTAGCATGGGCCCTAATGCAATATGACTTTGTTCAGTCTCTCAGTCGTGTCCAACTCTGTGACCCCAGGGACTGCAGCATGCCAGGCCTACCTGTCCTTCACCATATCCCAGAATTTTGCTCAATCTCATGTCCATTGAGTCAGTGATGGCATCCAACCAACTCAGCCTCTGTTGCCCCTTTCTCCTCCTTTCTTCAATCTTTCCCAGCATCACAGTCTTTCCTAATGAGTTGGCTCTTTGCATCAGGTGGCCAAAGTATTGGAGCTTCAGCATCCGTCCTTCCGGTGAATATTCAGGGTTGATTTCCTTTAGGATTGACTGGTTTGATCTCCTTGCAGTCCAAAGAACTCTCAAGAGTCTTATACAACACCACAGTTCGAAAGCATCAATTCTTCAGCGCTCAGCATTCTTTATGGTCTAACTCTCATCCTTACATGACTACTGGGAAAACCATAGCTTTGACTATATGGACCTTTGTCAGACAAGTAATGCCTCTGCCCTTTAATATGCTGTCTAGGTCGGCCTTAGCTTTTCTTCCAAGGAGTATGCATCTTTGAATTTCACAGCTGTAGTCACCATCTACAGTGATTTTGAAGCCCAAGAAAATAGAGTCTGTCATTGTTTCCATCATTTCCTCATCTATTTGCCATGAAGTGATGGGACTGTATGCCATGACCTGATGCCAGTATGACTGCTACAGCTGCTACTGCTAAGTCGCTTCAGTCGTGTCCGACTCTGTGCGACCCCATCAACGGCAGCCCACCAGGCTCCCCCGTCCCTGGGATTCTCCAGGCAAGAACACTGCAGTGGGTTGCCATTTCCTTCTCCAATGCATGAAAGTGAAAAGTGAAAGTGAAGTCACTCAGTCATATGGCTAGTGTCCTTATAAAGATGGGAAATGTAGACATAGAGACTCACAGAAGGAAGAAAATGTGAAGACACAGGGAGAACACCAGCTACAAGCCAAAGAAAGCCTAGGAACAGAGTCTTCCTCAAAGCCTTCAGAAGCAGTCAACCATGCTGACACCTTGATCATGGATTTCCAGCCTCCAGACTTGGGAGACAATACATTTCTCTGGTTTAAGCCCCCAGTTTGTGGTAATTTGTTACAACAGGAAAACTAATAGAGGCTCCAAGTAGGGAAACAAACTGAAGCCCAAGCTTGGGGAGAAACGTGGGGCGGTGAGAGGGGATAAAGAACATAAAAGAGTTAAAGAACAGAGAAGAAAGTGACGAGTCTAAACCATCACACCATGTGTCTCTGACTCACCAAAGATCAGGGACAAGATTCAAGAACGTTAACCTGGGTAGTCAGTTGCTATGAATTGGCCTTTTCTCTTTTTCTGGAAATACCCTCCACCTTCCTCTACCAGAGGAGCTTCCCTTGAAGAATTCTATGCTCTCTTTCCCCCTTGCCCTGATGTTGGAAGGCCTCCTCTCTACCCACAACACACTGACCTTATCCCATCAGAGTATTTGTCCCTCTGCCTTATAACTCTTCCCCCATTGGCCTCCCCACTTGACTGAGACGTCTTTAAGTATAAGGACTTTTCCATTATTGTTTTCATCCTTTTTCATTATTGCATCCCTAGCCTGGTACATTTTAGGGAGGCTCAATAAGTGTTTGTTGAAGAAATGAGTGAGTGGACAATAATGGATGGATGGAGGTGTGAAGGCATAAAAAGCATGGGCTTGACATTAAAACAAAAATTAGCTTGCATTTTGGGGCTGTGTAGGTATTTTCTGGGCTCAAGGTGGTTGCAGGATGTGGCTTCTTAGGTGAGAACTTGGTCACCAGGACCAGCAGCTGGGGAGGGCTCGCAGCACTGTGACTAGAGCCACGTGGCCTTCGTCCATTCACGCTCAGGCCTGCTTGGAGTGCTACAGTGTTCCAGGCACTTAGGGAGACAGAACGAGCCCGGCAAAAGCCCATTCGGGGCTTTACAGATGGGAGGAGGGAGAGACTTGTACATAAAGAAGGGAAAAGGTGTGTTCCCAAAGATATTTACTGCCTCATTGTTTCTAACATCAGGAAACTGGAGAAAATCTCAGTGCCCATCTACAGGGAGAAATAATTAAATATAATATAGTATATGAATATAATGGAATAACATGTAACAAATGAAAGAGAACAAAGAAGATCTTCAGGTTCTATTTCAGTTAAGATCAGCTTAGGCTATGAGTGAGAGAAAATTTGAAATTAGAGTGGTTGTAACTGAAATAAAATCGGAGTTGTCCAAACAGAAATATACTTTTTGGCTTTTAAACAGAAGCCAAAAGTAAGCAGGTTGTGGTTTAACAATCATCAACTTAGGCTTCTCCCTTTCCTCTTCCTCCATCCATGGAATGTAATGATTCCCTTACGGTCCAAGAACGGCTACTAGAGCCCTAGCCATCACCTCGGCATTCCAGGCAGCAGAAAGAAGGAGTGGATAAAGAATGGAAAAGCCTCTTCCTTTTATAGATACTTTGAGAAGTTGCACATGACATTTCTGATTTCACGTGTAGCCATCAGAGTTCCAGTGATGAGTGTTATAGTATAAAGGATGTATTATGGAAAAACAGCCCCTACATTTTTGGAGAAGCTGCAGAAAGTTGGAGGATAGAGAAGGCATCACCAACTTTTGAGGTCATTTCGGAAAGCCAAGCACACTGAGCTGCTGAAGGGGCTGGAAACGGGGAATTCATGGCAAGACCTATGAGAAGCTGCTGCCATGTCTGGGGGTCCACAGTCAAACATCTGGGGTGGTCAGCAGGGCCAAGAGTTGGGAAGAAGAGTTGGACATTCACGAGAAGAGAGTAAGTCCCATCTGGAAACTGTTGGACATCTCTGCATCCATCTGTCACCACACTGGACAACAGAATGGCCAAGAGAGACCACGAGCCACTGTCTCACTTCTGCATCCTGAATTTCACGAGTTCCTCTTTTGACCAATTATATCTTGGAAGCACACACAAATGTAACTCTGGGAAATGTAACTCCAAGTTTAACCCAGGTGACAAAGCACAAACCACCACAATCCACTCTTTGTCACCCTGGCAGCCATATACATGCTTTGTAAACATTTAATTTTCAAATAAAGACAACAGCAAAATCATGCTTCCTTTTAACACAATACAGGCATTCCTCATACAGGAAAAATGCAAACCCTTTTCCCAAAAAAGACTACTCGGAAATTCATGTGTAGCCTTTGTCCACTGTTGAATGAAGTCTCGTCTTCCTCTAGCTGAGTTACACTCTGATGGCCTTTATTTAAACATATTATTGACTGCTATTAACACACCCTATGTTAGATACCAGGGCTTCCGTGGTGGCTCAGATGGTAAAGAATCTGCCTGCGGTGCAGGAGACCCAACTGGGAAAATAAAAATATACTGGCTAATATATATTACAGATACGTTCATATAAAAGCAAGGAAGAAATAATCATAAGTGCTACAGCCCCCATTTCTACAACTGGTCATGTGGTTAAAACTGGTATTTATTACTTTTCTCTTACACTCCTATATCTTATATATTCTTTTCCCTCAGCAGACAGTGTAGCTGATCATAACCTTGCATGATGGGGTAAAGCAAACCTTCATTCCAGAAGGCTCTTAGCCACTAACAATCCTGTTTGTACTGGATGTGGTAGTTTTCCATTAACTCTTGTCATAGGACACAAGGTGGCTAAGAGACAGCTTAAAAGGATCTCCTATGTTCCAGACATACTCTTCCCTGCCCCCACCTCTCCTTGATGGTCAGGATCAATCATACCAGTCGTATGTTTTTGTTTGTTCATTGGCTTGAGTTGCCTAAAATGATCAGCAGAGTGTGTCAGATATCAGCTAAAATCCCATTTGTTGTATCTCCCAGTGGAACATTTTTTCCCTTACAATTTGAGATTCTCTAAACTGAGAGCCCCAAATTACGGGAACAAAAAGCAAACATTTTACTAATGGATCACTAGGGATAATAGAGAAAGAAGCCGCTCTCATTCTACCCCTTGATTCTAGGACACGCAAATCCTGGCTATGGGAGGAAACCTCGCAGACACCTGAATTTCTGTTAGATTTGTTTCCCACCCTCTGGCATGGATGTGTCATGCCACACTGTCTGGGATAATTGTTACCTCCTGCTCCCCAGCTCCGAACAGCATGATATCACCCATGCAGAGGACCAACGTCACATCCTAAAGATACAGAGGCAATGGTATCTAGATGTTACCCTAGATGTTGACAGAGGACCAGAAAGCGGATAGAGCCCTGGGGAAGGACAGAGAAGGTTTACTGCTAAGCCTGCCGGCTGAAAGCAAAGAGCTTCTGATGGTTTTTACTAGCGTGTGTGGAAAAGAATTCACTAGAGCTATTGTTATCCTTGAACCCAGGTAAGGGATGGGTTGTGAAACCTGCCAAACTTGAAAGACTCCAAATATTTCTCAAGTTGTATGCCTTATGAGTATTTCCAAGGGCAGCCTGGAATGCCGGCTGATCTTGCTTTTTGTTCTCAGCATAGGTTCACAACTCGTTCTTTGCATTAAAATGAAAACTAGGGATACCAGAGTCTTCTGGCTTTTAAAAACAAATTGGACAACGGGTACTAAGTGACAGGAAATGGTGTTACTCTATGAATCTTGTTACATACTAGAATTCAGAAGGGAGAAGGCATGTCAAGGTAATAAGAAAATTCAGACATTCACTCTGGGTGATTTGCTGAGAATATCTGTGTAAAAACAAATAAAAACTTATGTATAGAATCATTTTCTCATTGACTTCTACTGAATGTGGTACTGGATGAAAAGATACAAAGATAAAGATGAGATTAAATCACCTGGGATAAGTTTCCTGGGCTGGCAGCTAAGAGGTGATACTTTTAAATTAATTAGTTAATTTATTCCAGTTTGTTTATTTAAGGCTGCACTAGGTCTTTGTTGCTGTGCTTGGACTTTCTCCAGTTGTGGTGCCTCTGCTTCTCATCGCAGTACTTTCTCTTGTTGCAGAGCATGGGTTCAAAAATTGTGGCACATAGGCTCAGTTGCCCCAAGGCCAGCAGGATCCTCCTAGACCAGGGACTGAACCCATGTCCCCTGCACTGGCGGGAGAATTCCTAACTACTGGATCATCAGGAAGGCCTGGTTTCTATCTTAAATATAGCAGTATATACAAGTCAATCCCAAACTCCCAGTCTCTCCTAAGAGGTGATTTTTGATGAAGGAATTTTAAATTGCTGGCATCAAATTCCTGCTGGAGAGAATACCACCTCTCTAATATGAGGGAAGTAGAATAATACAACAACTGGCTCAGGAGTGTCAGAGACCATGTAGCATGCGTCTCTCATTTGACAGATGAAAAAACTGAGACTCTCTGGGTTGAAGTGACTAGACCACGATCACATAACCAGAAATTTAGATTCAGTGAAGCTTTACTATCTGGTCCTTCCTCTTATACACTATATACAACCATGAGCAAATTACTTAACATCTCAGCGCTACAGTTTCCTCATCCGCAACATGATAATAATTACAGTGTCTACCTCATAGGGTCATTATTAAGACTGAATGAGACATTTACCATAAAGCACAGAGCAGGATGACGGCAAATAAGATATGTGTGCTATTGTTATTAGTTGTCTTAGGACAAGCTTCTGACTCTTAAACCAATGTGATTTCTAATAGTCTATGTCATTTTTGAAATGGTGTTTTAGAATCCAAGTGCCTGTTAGAATAAGATGGTACTAACTTGTCTCAAATAGGTTGGGTCTCTAACAATGGGCTTTTCAAGCTGTCTCTCATCACCTCTAACCAACAACTACCTTCAGTGAATAATGGCAGCTGCTTTGCTCTGCCATTTTTTACCTCTGGGTCTTGGACAATATAACTTTTGGCGAACTCTCAGAATCAATATAGGAGAGGGGGTCCTGGGAATCAAATTTCTCAGCTGACAATAGGGCAACACAGTGGCTCCTTACTGCAGTAAATGTCCATGTCAACCCTCATTCTCTTGCAAATCAATGACACAGGGTACCATTTTACTGTCTGTTGTACACACTGCTGGTATCTCATCACAAACTAAAGAATGAAAACTTTTTTTAATAGCATGGGTGGCTTGTCTAATTTAGAGATTCAAAACACCTAGAACATGCAGCTTCTTGAGAACTCAACATAGCCACTTGAGATCTTCTTGAGGTGTCAACAGGTATCACAGAATAACTTGTATCATTAATAGGCATTTGGAATATGTGGTGTTGAACTGCAAAGTATGACCGTGCATTCCATCTCTTTTGATCCCATTCTTTAAAAGAAAATACGCATGAAGGATTAGAAAACAGTCCTCTCAAGTCTTTTTCTGACATGTTTATTTTAACCAAATAAAGCAATGTATTCACTCTCTTCCAGTGTTTCTCAAGAATGGATACCATGAAAGAATTAAGTCAGATCCAGACACAGGAATTTATTTTCAAGTAGTTCCTTGGTGTGATACTATCTAGGATAGTTGAGATACTTTCAAGCCTTTCTTAGACATCCTTTTTTTTTTTTTTTTTTTTTGTACACAAGGTGGTGATCTTCAAAATCTAAAAGACAGCATGATTTTTGAAATCTAAAGAATTAGATAGAAATCCTTCCTCTGCCACTGACCAGCTCTGGGACTTCGAACGTGTTAGCACAGCAGAGCTCTCACACTGTCCCCATCCCTTATGGGTAAACACTTTCCTCTCAGCCATATCTAACGTCTGCTTACTTTGTCAACTTCCTGTGATTAATTCATATTAATGTGTAAACAATGTAGGAAGTAATTTGTGACCTTTAGAAAGTTTTATCCATTCCTTCCATCCTCCCATTTTATTCCACTCTAAGGAGAGAGTGTGCTAATCCGTTTTGGTCAGAGTCCCTGCAAGTGACCCAGTGAAATTCTAGGGGACTCTGGATGGCTTCTGGGACAGTGCATGGAATGGTGTGTGTCTCTCTTTACTAATACCCTTCCAGTTGTGATGGTCAAATTATATGGGGCATCTTGATATAGCATTAGCCTTTTACCTTTCCGTCTTTAGCTGGTCTCTCTTCTTTTATAGTGGGCAGATGTGGGAGGACTGGGGAGAATGGAGTGAGGAGTTGGGAGTCAGCTCTAAGCATTCCTGTTTTTCCTTTTCTCTGGCACTGGAGGTGAGTGGCTTTTCACTGGGATGATAGGTTCTGAGGGTCAAGGTCAGATTTGTTGGGTGGGTATCCAATGAAGTCCTCCTTGATGCCCAGACCAGCACCTCTTCACTGAGGAAGTTAATCAAAAGCATCACTTTCTCTCGCTCTGTCTACTGCTTATATTTATCTCCTTTGAGGACCTTGTGGGGTTGGAGGGGAGTAACTGGTCCAAAATAAAATGGAACATCTACCCCCCACTCCTTACAAAATGCCATCTTAATTAAGCTCATCCCAGTCTGTCATCTGTTTCAGTTCTATAACTTAGGGTGTTACTCCTCTCAGGAATGATGACATGTAATAGAGAGGAGGCTTTAAAGAAACGGAACTCTGCAAAGATGAATTCTAGACAGAAAGCAGCGGGGGGAAAATCTCATGAAACAGACACAAGGTCTTCAGGGTTGCATAAAAAGCTCATCTCTGATGGTTCTCAAAGTACAAGATAACGATGCTGAGTGAGTGCATCTGGTTCTCACTCTTGTGTGGTTCCAAGTTCTACACCTGCAGGATAGTCTAGGAGTGTTAGCAGACCCATTTGTCTCTTTCTCTAAACCATCCTCTCCCAGTAGTTTATCGGTAATAAAGGTGATCTCCTAATCTTCACATATGTGACTCTGTTGATCTCTCAATGGGTACCAAGTGTGACAGAGTACAGCAGAGTCATTTATTTGGTTCTCTCAAGCACAAACAATATTTCTGTTTTCAATTTCATTAATCTGCACTTTTCTCATTGCATGTGGTCCCTTCTTTCTTTGGATTATTTCATGTATTTTTCAGCTGCATTTACTTCTATTACTGTTCCCTTAAGTTTTTAATTTCATTGACTTTCACGTAATTCAAAAATAATTCTAATTACTGTCAAAATCTCTTTTTTGACTCATGCATGATTTCAAATCTGTTCTAGTAAAGATTTTTAAAATTTTTTATTTCTTAAAAATAACACATCATGAGAATGCTTTTTTGATGACTGTAAGAAACCCTTCAATTCCAAAAAGAAAAAACTCTTTACAAGAGACGAGCATTTAAAGAAAAATCAGCAAAACAACTTTAACATCTATTTAACATATTAACCCAAAACAATTTAAAGGGACAATCTCAATATTTTTCCAACTCTGAATCTCCCCTGCTGCTGCTAACTCAATTCAATCATGTCCAACTCTGTGTGACCCCATATAAAGCAGCCCACCAGGCTCCCCTGTCCCTGGGATCCTCCAGGCAAGAATACTGGAGTGGGTTGCCATTTCCTTCTCCAATGCATGAAAGTGAAAGTGAATTTGCTCAGTTGGGTCCGACTCCTAGCGACCCCATGGACTGCAGGCTACCAGGCTCCTCCATCCATGGGATTTTCCAGGCAAAAGTACTGGAGTGGGTTGCCATTGCCTTCTCTGAATATCCCCTTAGGTCCCATAATTTCTGCAATTTGCATGTGCTTATCTGAATAATTTTATTTTCTTTATTTATTTTTTTAATTTTTATTTTTACTTTATTTTACTTTACAATACGGTATTGGTTTTGCCATACATTGACATGAATCCACCACGGGTGATTCTACTATGAGTGAGTGAAGTGAGTGAGTCACTCAGTTGTGTCTGACTCTTTGCAACCCCTTGGACTGTAGCCTGCCAGGCTCCTCTGTCCATGAATTCTCCCAGCAATTCTATTAGAGTGGGTAGCCATTCCATTCTCCAGGTATCTTCCCAATCCAGGGGTTGTACCCAGGTCTCCTGCATTGCAGGCAGATTCTTTACTCTCTGAGCCACCAGAGAAGCTTTTCCACTATATCTCTAATGTAATACTTTAATCAGTGGCAATTTCTTAAAGTTAGCATTTTATACAGTACTGTAAATATAATGGACCTAAAATGGACACCTCATTCAATGTATCAAAACAAACTCATGTTCTTATTTCCCCTGAAAAAACAATTCACTTAGCTCCAGAGGTTTATTACCATGTCTTCATAGCTTCCCTGATCATGACTAAAAGAATATCAGATTGAATGTCACAGGGTTCACTTCCATACTATACACTACCATTTTTATTTATTTTTAATTAATTTATTTATTTTAATTGGAGGCTAAATACTTTACAATATTGTAGTGGTTTTTGCCATACATTGACATGAATCAGCCATGGGTGTACATGCGTTCCCCATCCTGAACTCCCCTCCTACCTCCCTCCCCATCCCATCCCTCATGTACTATCATTTTTAAAAAGCACAGTTTTATTAAAACCCGCCTGATACACATTTTGATAAGCTTAAGAGCTCTGTTATAAATAGAGAATTCCCCCCCACTAATCATGTTCCCAATAGTGTAGAAGCTGGCTCTTCAGTGCTGCTCCTGAACATAAGAATAACTACTTTCACTAGTCATCATATGTTGTTCTGTGTAATTAATACTCGCACATCAACTCTCACTGCCTTGTCCTAGATTTCCTAGGTATCTTTGATTTTTAAATTAACACGACAACAAATTGTGCTTAGCCAGAGTACTTTAAGGACTGTATTTGTGTGTTTGTATATTTTACCATAAACAAGATAAATGAACATATCTAAAGTTAATAATAATACCTCAATATTAAATATCCTGCTGTGCTAACATTTTTCTGATTTATATATATATAATTTACATATAAATATATATTATATAATATTAAATATTATATATAAATATTTATATATGTATATAATTTACATATAAATTATATATACATAAATCAGAAAAATGTTAACACAGCAGGATATTTAAATATCAAGGTATTATTGAAGAGGAACTAAAAAGTCTCTTGATGAAAGTGAAAGAGGAGAGTGAAAAAATTGGCTTAAAGCTCAACATTCAGAAAACGAAGATCATGGCATCCGGTCCCATCACTTCATGGGAAATAGATGGGGAAACTGCAAACAGTGTCAGATTTTATTTTGGGGGGCTCCAAAATCACTGCAGATGGTGATTGCAGCCATGAAAATAAAAGACGCTTACTCCTTGGAAGGAAAGTTATGACCAACCTAGACAGCATATTCAAAAGCAGAGACATTACTTTGCCAGCAAAGGTCTGTCTAGTCAAGGCTATGGTTTTTCCAGCGGTCATGTATGGATGTGAGAGTTGGACTGTGAAGAAAGCTGAGCACTGAAGAATTGATGCTTTTGAACTGTGGTGTTGGAGAAGACTCTTGAGAGTCCCTTGGACTGCAAGGAGATCCAACCAGTCCATCCTAAATGAGATCATTCCTGGGTGTTCATTGGAAGGACTGATCCTGAAGCTGAAACTCCAATACTTTGGCCACCTCATGCGAAGAGCTAACTCATTGGAAAAGACTCTGATGCTGGGAGGGATTGAGGGCAGGAGGAGAAGGGGACAACAGAGGATGAGATGGCTGGATGGTATCACCGACTCGATGGACATGAGTTTGGGTAAACTCCAGGAGTTGGTGATGGACAGGGAGGCCTGGTGTGCTGCAATTCATGTGGTCACAAAGAGTCAGACACGAATGAGTGACTGAACTGATATATATATCTTTTTTTTCTTTTTTCTTTGAAATATTTTGTTGAAGAACCTAGTTAGTTTGCTCTGTAGAATTTCCCACAATCTGGATTTTTCTGATTGAATCCTGAAGGTATGAAACCTTCCCCAGCTTCTTCCATTTCTTGTAAGTTGATAGTTAATCTAAGTGGCTTGACCAGATTTCTGTTTTTATTTCATTTTGTGTTTTGCAAGACTCCTCCACAGTTGGTGTTGCATGTTTACATGAGGAAGTACATAACATCTGCCTGTCTTTTTGTTATGTTAGTCATTTTGGGTGAGCCTGTCTAGACTCATTATTTCCTTGAGGTATGTAAAATGATAGCCTAATTCTATAATTACTTTTTCAGTTGCTATACTAGCTAAATTCCTTTATAAATTCCTTTGTAAATACTTTCAGTTATCCTGAATTTTGAGATCATATAGGAAAATTAGGATAAATAATAGATTTTTTTTGTTTTCTTACCAGCTTTCAAAATAATGTGGTTGATCTATGTGTCTTTTATTATATTAAAACTTTGGCATCCTCCCAGGTGATCATAGAGGGTTCCCCCCCCCCCAGTATTAGTATAAAGTGATAGATTTTTAACACATTTGACTAATTATAACTCTATCTTTCTTTTTCTTGTTCAAATTGTTCCATCTTGGCCAAAGGGAGCTTATTCAGGCTGGTTCCCAAGTCATTTGAAAGTGGCTTTCATAGTCTTTGATATTTCCTTGCTGTTGGTAATAAAAAGATATTCTAGGTTAATTTTGGAGACTTCCTGGACAGATCTGGAATTAGCCATGTCTCCAAGGTGGACTGGTTTATTTTAGTACAAACTGATATTTTGCATTTTAAAAAATGGATGCTAGAATGCTTATTTTGATGGAATTTTATCATTATTCCTTGACAGTTTCCATCAATAGTCTCTCTGATTTCTTTATTTTTACTTTTGGTATTCTTCAGTTATACTATGATATGTTTAAGTGTCCTGCCTTGAATACTGATTCTCCCTACCCTCTATTCTGTTCTTATGAAACTCCTATTAGATGGTCTTGAAATGGAAGAATCAATATGTCAAAATGACCCTACTACCCAAGGCAGCATATAGATTCAATGTTATCCCTATCAAATTACCAATGGCATTTTTCACAGAACTAGAACTTTTTATTTTTCAATTTGTATGGTGACACAAAAGATCTCAAGTAGCTAAAGCAGTCTTGAGAAGGAAAACAGAGCTGGAGGTATCAGGCTCCTTGACTTCAGACTACACTATAAAGCTACAGTCATCAAAACTGCACTGGAACAAAACAGAACTATAGATCAGTGAAACAGGGTAGAAAGCCCAGAAATAAACCCACACAAATATGGGCAATTAATCTACGACAATAAACCCATGCACATATGGTTGATTAACCTATCACAACAGAGGCAAGAATATACAATGGAGAAAGGGCAGTATCTTCAATAAATGGGAAAGCTGGACCACTACATGTAAAATAATAAAATTAGAACATTCTTTAACATTATACACCACAACCAAAAGTAAAATAAAAATGGATTAAAGACCTAAATGGAACACCTGGTACTACACAACTCTTTGAGGAAAACAGGAATAATACCCTGACATGACATATCTTTTTTGGCATGACTTCCAGCGTAATAAAAACAAAAATAAACAAATGGGACCTAATTAAACCCAAAAGCTTTTACACAGCAAAAGAAATCATAACAAATAAAAAGACACCCCACAGAATGGAAGAAAATATTTGCAAACAATGAGACCGAAAAGGGATTGATCTCCAAAATCTACAAACAGCTCAGGCAGCTCAATATATCTATATTTTTAGAAAAAAAAACAAACCAAACAGCCCAATCAAAAAATGGGCAGAAGATCTAAACAGACATTTCTCCAAATAAGACATACAGGGTCAAGGGGCACATGAAAAGATATTCAACATAGCTAAGTATTCAGTTCAGTTCAGTTCAGTAGTTCAGTCGTGTCCAACTCTTTGCTACCACATGAATCACAGCACACTATGCCTCCCTGTCCATCACCAACTTCCGGAGTTCACTCAAACTCATGTCCATCAAGTAGGTGATGCCATCCAGCCATCTCATCCTCTGTTGTCCCCTTCTCCTCCTGCCCTCAATCCCTCCCAGCATCCGAGTCTTTTCCAATGAGTCAGCTCTTCGCATGAGGTGGCCAAAGTATTGGAGTTTCAGCTTTAGCATCAGTCCTTCCAAAGAACACCCAGGACTGATCTCCTTTAGAATGTATTGGTTGGATCTCCTTGCAGTCCAAGGGACTCTCAAGACTCTTCTCCAACACCACAGTTCAAAAGCATCAATTCCTTGGCCCTCAACCAAGTATTAGAGAAATGCAAATCAAAACTACAATAAGGTATCACCTCACACCAATCAGAATGGCCATCATCAAAACTCTACAAACATTTAATTCTGGAGAGAATATGTAGAAAAAGGGAACTCTTATACTGTTGGTGGGAATGTAAATTGATATAGCTACTATGGAGAACATTATCAAATTTCCTTAAAAAACTAAAAATAGAGCTAACATATGATCTAGCACTCCTACTCCTGGGCATATATCTGGAGAAAACTATAGTTCAAAAGGATGCATGCATCCCATCATTCACTGCAGTGTTGTTTACAATAGCCAAGACAAGGAAACAACCTAAATGTCTGTCAACAGATGAATGGATAAAGAAGATGTTAGTATACATATACAATAGTATATTACTCAGCCGTTAAAAAGAATGAAATGATGCCATTTGCAGCAACATGGATGGACCTAGAAATTATCATACTAGTAAGTGAAGTAAGTCAGACAGAGAAAGACAAATATCATATGATATCACTTATAAGCAGAATCTAAAGAAAATGATACAAACAAACATATTTACCAAACAGAAACAAACTTACAGACTTAGGAAACAAACTTATAATTCCCAAAGGAGAAAGGTGGGGAGGAGGGATGAATTGGGAGTTTGGGATTGACATGTGCACACTACTATATTTAAAACAGATAATCAACAAGGGCTTGCTAGTACAGGGAACTCTGCTCAATAGTCTGTAATAACCTAAATGGAAAAAGAATTTGAAAAAGAATAGATACAAGTCTATGTATAATTGAATCTTACTTTGCTGTTCACCTGAAACTAACCCCAATATTGTTAATCGACTACATGCAGATATAAAATTTAAAAATTATAAAATTCACTTAGGATTAAAACTATATTATGTTTGTAAATAACCATTGTACGGAAGGGTTAGGTAAGAGAAAAAAATTTCGTCACATTGTTTTTCTAATGCTCATGTACCAAGAATTACTTGTTGGCAGCTACTCAAAAATGGATGAACTAGTAGAAAAGTTATAACAGCAGAAACACTCATAAACTTGATTTGTTTAGCATATTGTACATATGCTTACCCATGAAGATGCAGAGAACTGCACAGAGTTTATGTAATCAAGTCTTCATTTCTGGAAGTAAACTTTTCTATCATTCTGAGTGTTTCCATCTCTTTAAAATACTTTTTTTCAGCTCCCAAATTCCACTAATCTAGCTTCAGCTCAATTGATAATTTTTAAAAAATTATTCTGTGAGAAAATTAGATATAACAGTATTTCATGGCATTCTGCAAAGGGCACTGTAACTTATTGGTGTTCTGATCCATGAAAAATATCAGAAACACTATCCCAGAACAATGTTTTTCAAAATTTGTTGTCATCAGTCATATTATATGCAAACACACACATAAAATCAGGAAAATTTTGATCAAGTTATAAAGCTTTAGATATATGTTCATGATGTTTAAAAGTTGTTCATCCAGTACTTAGAGATTGTCACACTGAGTGAGATAAGTCAGACAGAGAATGAGAAATATCATATGATATCCCTTACATGTAAATCTAAAAAGAAACCAAATAAATGAATTTTGGCCGCCTGATGTGAAGAACTGATTCATTTGAAAAGACCCTGATGCTGGGAAAGACTGAAGGCAGGAGGAGATGGGGACAACAGAGGATGAGATGGTTGGATGGCATCACCATCTCAATGGACATGAGTTTGAGTAAACTCTGGGAGTTGGTGATGGACAGGGAGGCCTGGTGTGCTGCAGTCCGTGGGGTCTCAAAGAGTCAGACATGACTGAGCGACTGAACTGAACTGAACTGATTTACAAAACAGAAACAGACTCACAGACTTAGAGAATGAACTTAGGATTGCAGGAGGGGAAGATTGTGGGGAAGGGATAGTTAGGGAGTTTGGGGTCGACTTACACACACTGCTATATTTAAAAAGGATAACCAATAAATTCCTACTGTATAGCACTGGAACGCTGCTCAATGTAATGTAGCAGCCTGGATGGGAGGGGAGTTTGGGAGAGAATGGATATATGTATATGTATCCATGTTCACTGTTCACTGTTCACCTGAAACTATCACAACATTGTTAGCCATGCTGCTGCTGCTAAGTCGCTTCAGTCATGTCCAGCTCTGTGCAACCCCATAGACAACAGCCCACCAGGTTCCGCTGTCCCTGGGATTCTCCAGGCAAGAACATTGGAGTGGGTTGCCATCTCCTTCTCCAATGCATGAAAATGAAAAGTGAAAGTGAGATCGCTCAGTTATGTCCGACTCTTCGCGACCCCATGGACTATAGCCTACCAGGCTTTTTCGTCCATGGGATTTTCCAGGCAAGAGTACTGGAGTGGGATGCCATCACCTTCTCCTAATAAGCCATACCCCAATACAAAATAAAAAGTTACCAAAAGAGGGTGGGAAAAAAGTTGTTCATCCACATCATCCAGTTTTCAAAGTCTGTCAAAGAAACCCCACCTGGTATCCAAAAACAAAACAAATCAGTCTAAAAGAGCCTCAAGATATTTACTTGTCTTTTGAGAAAACATTCGAGTTGAGTACCTCTCAAAATTCTTCTCTCTCTCATCCACGTTTGACACACAGTGAGGCAAGCCCACACTTACTTTCCCCACACTCCAACTCCCCCAGCAACCCTAACTCAGGTTTCTCCTATTCTTCTCTCTCTGCAACGGCTTTACCCATTTTACAGCACAAAGGTCTAACATAATAGAATTCTGACAAGCTGGAATCTTTCTCAGACGTTAGAGGAAATGCAACAGGTAGAACCAGAATCGTTTTTATTGTAAGATCTGGACACTTACGTGCTTGATCATTTTCCTCCTGACATACAAACATGTGCTTATCTGGAAAGCACTATACACGTTTATAGTAAGAGTCATAGGAAGTATTCCTGTGTTCCTTAAACTCTCTGGTTATCAGTTTCCTCATCTGTAAAAGGGTGATAAAAACAGTGTCTGTGTTCTAACGTGGTCTTGAGGGTTAAAAGAGATCATACTTGCAAAGCATTGAGGTAAGCGCTCAAAAAGTGTTAGGAGTTATTATTACTTGATAGTAGCAGTCATCGTACATGTGGTAGAGGGTAAGGCTATAAAGACACAACTTAAACTGTTTTATAGGAGGCATGTAATTCTCCTTAAACAAACACCATGGGTAACAATCTAAGTGAATATTAGGATGATAATGTTGATGACAAGAGACATAATATAATTTTACACTTTCTGCTTTAAGTACTTACTTACTCAGATCATAATAAATTCATAATATATTTTTGCCTGTGAGTTGAAATACTAGTGTTGTTATTTTACTATCTAATTTAATAATAATCAGTGATGCACGGGGCATACTACTAAAGACTTAATATGTATTATCGCACTTAACTCCTAAAACAACCCAGTAAGGTAGGGGTTAATGTGTTGTCTTCATTTTTCAGGTGAGGAAACTGAGACTTCAGAGAGGATCCCTAAGAGCAAAGCAGCATTTTTTTCTTTCTTTGTGTATCTGTGTTTATCCTGGTGTCTCTCATAGCCTGGAACTTCACAAAGGGTTGTTGAGTAAATGAAAGGAATGATTAAATCTTAGTAGTCTTTAGTTTGGTCCAAAAACATGTTTTCAAAATTAATCGTGAAAGTGGATATAATCTTACTTTAGGAACAAACCAATCTCCCAGACCATTTTAGTTGGGAAGTGAAGAATGAAAATGTGAAATAACATGAGTATCTTGGTGGGGGAAAAACTTTAAAATGCTCAGATATTAAGATGGTAAAGGTTATCAGACTCAGGTGAATGGCTAGAATTGCAGAGGAAATAATTCCACTTTATATGCCCTCAGTGGAGTTAAAGTGGAGTCAGAGATGCCAGCCTGCTTTCTCCACACTATTTATATTTTGAAGACCTGAACCTGTTGGCCTGAGCTAATGGGGCTGCTGAATTGGAGACTGAAATGCGGGCTACCTGTCAGCACAAATGACTGCTGCTGTGGTCTCCCTAAGATCTACGGTCAGAGGAAGAAGGTAGTTTCAGGACTCTGGGCAAGACACTCACCCACTCAGAGTTTTCCCATTGAGGTTCTATGGCTTCTCTTCCTCAACACCCACAGGGTGATATTCAACAGCTCAGTGGGTCTCAGAATCATCACAACTCTACTGTTTTGTTCCAGATGAGAAAGAAATTATACCCAAGTTGTCATGTTCTGCAGGCTACTATTAAAAATGCAGAGCAGCAAATGTATCCACTGATGGGTTCCTTTAAAGAGACACATCCTCTTTCCTTGAGGAATCACTAAGACAGTGATTCCCAAAGCATGCCTGGACCAGGAGCATCAGCATGAATTGGAATCTTATGGTCAAGAGAATCAAAGCAGATACAGAAAGCAGTATTTGAAACGTGGGAGGGGAGCACTCTGTGATGCTAAGAGTTTCTCCCCTTTGCTTTTTTATTTTTTATTATTTTTAAAAATTTTTATTTTTACTTTATTTTACTTTACAATACTGTATTGGTTTTGCCATACATTGACATGAATCCACCACGGGTGTACATGCATTCCCAAACATGAACCCCCCTCCCACCTCCCTCCCCATAACATCTCTCTGGGTCATCACCGTGCACCAGCCCCAAGTATGCTGTATCCTTCATTGGACATAGACTGGCGATTCGTTTCTTACATGACAGTATACATGTTTCAATGCCATTCTCCCAAATCATCCCACCCTCTCCCTCTCCCTCTGAGTCCAAAAGTCCACTCTACACATCTGTGTCTCTTTTGCTGTCTTGCATACAGGGTCATCATTGCCATCTTTCTAAATTCCATATATATGTGTTAGTATACTGTATTGGTGTTTTTCTTTCTGGCTTACTTCACTCTGTATAATTGGCTCCAGTTTCATCCATCTCATCAGAACTGATTCAAATGTATTCTTTTTAATGGCTGAGTAATACTCCATTGTGTATATGTACCACAGTTTTCTTATCCATTCATCTGCTGATGGACATCTAGGTTGTTTCCATGTCCTGGCTATTATAAACAGTGCTGCGATGAACATTGGGGTATATGTGTCTCTTTCAATTCTGGTTTCCTCAGTGTGTATGCCCAGAAGTGGGATTGCTGGGTCATAAGGCAGTTCTATTTGCAATTTTTTAAGGAATCTCCACACTGTTCTCCATAGTGGCTGTACTAGTTTGCATTCCCACCAACAGTGTAGGAGGGTTCCCTTTTCTCCACACCCTCTCCAGCATTTATTGCTTGCAGATTTTTGGATTGCAGACATTCTGACTGGCGTGAAGTGGTACCTCATTGTGGTTTTGATTTGCATTTCTCTAATAATGAGTGATGTTGAGCATCTTTTCATGTGTTTGTTAGCCATCCATATGTCTTCTTTGGAGAAATGTCTATTTAGTTCTTTGGCCCACTTTTTGATTGGGTCGTTTATTTTTCTGGAATTGAGCTGCATAAGTTGCTTGTATATTTTTGAGATTAGTTGTTTGTCAGTTGCTTCACTTGCTATTATTTTCTCCCATTCAGAAGGCTGTCTTTTCACCTTGCTTATATTTTCCTTTGTTGTGCAGAAGCTTTTAATTTTAATTAGATCCCATTTGTTTATTTTTGCTTTTATTTCCAGAATTCTGGGGGGTGGATCATAGAGGATCCTGCTGTGTCGGAGAGTGTTTTGCCTATGTTCTCCTCTAGGAGTTTTATAGTTTCTGGTCTTACATTTAGATCTTTAATCCATTTTGAGTTTATTTTTGTGTGTGGTGTTAGAAAGAGATCTAGTTTCATTCTTTTACAAGTGGTTGATCAGTTTCCCAGCACCACTTGTTAAAGAGATTGTCTTTACTCCATTGTATATTCTTGCCTCTTTTGTCAAAGATAAGGTGTCCATATGTGTGTGGATTTATCTCTGGGCTTTCTATTTTGTTCCATTGATCTATATTTCTGTCTTTGTGCCAGAATATATATTTTGGATAGGTGCAAACCTGTTGAAAAATTCTCAAAATTGTAATTCACTACTGAGCTCAAGATTTCAATCAAAGGAAATGAGGTCACAAGCTTGGGTGACCATTTAAATGGATTAGAAAAATTGACTTTGTGTTGAAAGTCTTGTTTGAAAAAGGATTTACCTATCTTTAAGTACCTTACAGAGTTGTTGGAGTGACTGACAATGCGATAATTTGTATGAAAGTGTTTTAAAGTCATAAAATACAGGTTGTCCCCCTGCTATCCAAAAATAAAGCATTCCTATGAAACCCTTCATGAGTCAAATGATGTAAAGTGAAGAGGTAATTACCTACGAGAATTGCTAGCAAGAAGACTACCTAGGACTTCTTGCTAGTGGATGCACAAAATAAACCAGTATAAAGCACAGATGCTCACTGATGAAGCTCAGTGCTATGGAGGCTTGATGCTGAGAGGCTTAGTGTAGGGTAGTTCCCAGGGAAGGAGCGTGGCAGTGCCCCTCTCACTGCTCAGGGTGTACATGACAAACATGACAATGTTTTTCCTTTTTGCCTTTTTTGTAAAAGCAAAATTCTTCAGATTTCTTTTGGTTAGCAAAAACATGTAGTAACATAGGTCTCTGGTAAAAGCAAAGTGTCATAAAGCAAACTTTCAATAAGTGGAGGATACTTGTCTATGAAAATGTTAGCGCAAGGTGGCTGAGCATTTTGTCAAAGAGTGGCAGAGGCAAAAGAGAAAGAGGAAAACTGAGATAGATTATGAAAAAGAGACTGAAGGTCTTCCTTCCTTCCTTCATTCATTCACTTGACTCTTAGTTACTAGGCATAAAATAGAAGCAGATACTGGAGATAGTGTGGGTTTGGTTCCAAACCATTGCGATAAAGTGAGTCACATGAATTTTTTGGTTTCCCAGTGCATGTAAAAGTTATGTTTACACTACATTGTTGTCTATTAAGTGTGCAATCAGTCAGTTCAGTTGCGTCCGACTCTTTGCAACCCCATGAATCGCAGCACACTAGGCCTCCCTGTCCATCACCATCTCACGGAGTTCACTCAGACTCACATCCATCGAGTGTGTGATGCCATCCAGCCATCTCATCCTCGGTCGTCCCCTTCTCCTCCTGCCCCCAATCCCTCCCAGCATCAGAGTCTTTTCCAATGAGTCAACTCTTCGCATGAGGTGGCCAAAGTACTGGAGCTTCAGCTTTAGATTCATTCCTTCCAAAGAAATCCCAGGGCTGATCTCCTTCAGAATGGACTGGTTGGATCTCCTTGCAGTCCAAGGGACTCTCAAGAGTCTTCTCTAACACCACAGTTCAAAAGCATCAATTCTTTGGCACTCAGCCTACTTCACAGTCCAACTCTCACATCCATACATGACCACAGGGAAAACCATAGCCTTGACTAGACGGACCATAGTCGGCAAAGTAATGTCTCTGCTTTTGAATATACTCTCTAGGTTGGTCATAACTTTTCTTCCAAGGAGTAAGCGTCTTTTAATTTCATGGCTGCAGTCACCATCTGCAGTGATTTTGGAGCCCCAAAAAATAAAGTCTCACACTGTTTCTACTGTTTCCCCATCTATTTCCCATGAAATGATGGGACTGGATGCCATGATCTTCGTTTTCTGAATGTTGAGCTTTAAGCCAACTTTTTCACTCTCCTCTTTCACTTTCATCAAGAGGCTTTTTAGCTCCTCTTCACTTTCTGCCATAAGGGTGGTGTCATCTGCATATCTGAGGTGATTGATATTTCTCCCGGCAATCTTGATTGAGCTTGTGTTTCTTCCAGTCCAGTGTTTCTCATGATGTACTCTGCATATAAGTTAAATAAGCAGGGTGACAATATACAGCCTTGACGTACTGCTTTTCCTATTTGGAACCAGTCTGTTGTTCCATAACCAGTTCTAACTGTTGCTTCCTGACCTGCATACATATTTCTCAAGGGGCAGGTTAGGTGGTCTGGTATTCCCATCTCTTTCAGAATTTTCCACAGTTTATTGTGATCCACACAGTCAAAGGCTTTGGCATAGTCAATAAGGCAGAAATAGATGTTTTTTCTGGAACTCTCTTGCTTTTTCCATGATCCAGCGGATGTTCGCAATTTGATCTCTGGTTCCTCTGCCTTTTCTAAAACCAGCTTGAACATCAGGGACAGTTCATGTATTGCTGAAGCCTGGCTTGGAGAATTTTGAGCATTACTTTACTAGCATGTGAGATGAGTGCAATTGTGCGGTAGTATAAGCATTCTTTGGCATTGCCTTTCTTTGGGATTGGAATGAAAACAGACCTGTTCCAGTCCTGTGGCCACTGCTGAGTTTTCCAAATTTGCTGGCATATTGAGTGCAGCACTTTCACAGCATCATCTTTCAGGATTTGAAACAGCTCAACTGGAATTCCATCACCTCCACTAGCTTCCTTTGTA
The DNA here is from genome assembly GCF_001704415.2 of Capra hircus. Lineage (NCBI taxonomy): Eukaryota > Metazoa > Chordata > Mammalia > Artiodactyla > Bovidae > Capra > Capra hircus. Next base: position 44,549,011 of record NC_030815.1, on the reverse strand, counting down.
GAGATGCTTTCTAAGGCCCACTTGACTTCACATTCCAAGATGTCTGGCTCTAGATTAGTGATCACATCATCATGATTATCTGGGTTGTGCAGCTCTTTTTTGTACAGTTCGTCCATGTATTCTTGCCACCTCTTCTTAATATCTTCTGCTTCTGTTAGGTCCATACCATTTCTGTCCTTTATCGAGCCCATCTTTGCATGAAATATTCCCTTGGTATCTCTAATTTTCTTGAAGAGATCTCTAGTCTTTCCCATTCTGTTGTTTTCCTCTATTTCTTTGCATTGATTGCTGAAGAAGGCTTTCTTTTCTCTTCTTGCTATTCTTTGGAACTCTGCATTCAGATGCTTATATCTTTCCTTTTCTCCTTTGCTTTTTGCCTCTCTTCTTTTCACAGCTATTTTTAAGGCCTCCCCAGACAGCCATTTTGCTATTTTGCATTTCTTTTCCGTGGGGATGGTCTTGATCCCTGTCTCCTGTACAATGTCACGAACCTCATTCCATTCTTCATCAGGCACTCTATCTATCAGATCTAGTCCCTTAAATCAATTTCTCACTTCCACTGTATAATCATAAGGGATTTGATTTAGGTCATACCTAAATGGTCTAGCGGTTTTCCCTATTTTCTTCAATTTGAGTCTGATTTGGTAATAAGGAGTTCATGATCTGAGCCACAGTCAGCTCCTGGTCTCATTTTAGAGCTTCTCCATCTTTGGCTGCAAGGAATATAATCAGTCTGATTTCAATGTTGACCATCTGGTGATGTCCATGTGTAGAGTCTTCTCTTGTGTTGTTGGAAGAGGGTGTTTGCTATGACCAGTGCATTTTCTTGGCAAAACTCTATTAGTCTTTGCCCTGCTTCATTCTGCATTCCAAGGCCAAATTTGCCTGTTACTCCAGGTGTTTCTTGACTTCCTACTTTTGCATTCCAGTCCCCTATAATGAAAAGGACATCTTTTTTGGGTGTTAGTTCTAAAAGGTCTTGTAGGTCTTCATAAAACCATTCAACTTCAGTTTCTTCAGTGTTACTGGCTGGGGCATAGACTTGGATAACTGTGATATTGAATGGTTTGCCTTGGAGATGAACACAGATCATTCTGTCGATTTTGAGATTGCATCCAAGTACTGCATTTTGGACTCTTTTGTTGACCATGATGGCTACTCCATTTCTTCTGAGCGATTTCTCCCCGCAGTAGTAGATATAATGGTTATCTGAGTTAAATTCACCCATTCCAGTCCATTTTACTTCGCTGATTCCTAGAATGTCAACGTTCACTCTTGCCGTCTCTTGTTTGACCACTTCCAATTTGCCTTGATTCATGGACCTGACATTCCAGGTTCCTATGCAATATTGCTCTTTACAGCATTGGACCTTGCTTCTATCACCAGTCCCATCCACAGCTGGGCATTGTTTTTGCTTTGGCTCCATCCCTTCATTCTTTCTGGAGTTATTTCTCCACTGATCTCCAGTAGCATATTGGGCACCTAATGACCTGGGGAGTTCCTCTTTTGGTATCCTATCATTTTGCCTTTTCATACTGTTCATGGGGTTCTCAAGGCAAGAATACTGAAGTGGTTTGCCTTTCCCTTCTCCAGTGGACCATGTTCTGTCAGACCTCTCCACCATGACCCACCCGTCTTGGGTTGCCCCACGGGCATGGCTTAGTTTCATTGAGTTAGACAAGGCTGTGGTCCTAGTGTGATTAGATTGCCTAGTTTTCTGTGAGTATGGTTTCAGTGTGTCTGCCCTCTGATGCCCTCTTGCAACAGTTACCATCTTACTTGGGTTTCTCTTACCTTGGGCGTGGGGTATCTCTTCACGGCTGCTCCAGCAAAGCACAGCTGCTGCTCCTTACCTTGGACGAGGGGTATCTCCCAATAGCAATAGCACTGTGTGCAATAGCATTGTCTAAAACAACAGTGCATATACCTTAACTAAAAAATACCCTGTTGCTGAAAAATGCTAACCAGTATTTGAGCCTTTAGTGAGTCACAGTAGAAGCATCAAAAATCACTGATCATAGATCAGTACAATAAATACAATAATAATGAAAAAGTTTGAAACATTGCTATAATCACCAAAGTGGGACATAGGACATGAAGTGAGAAAATGCTGTTGGAAAAGGACACTGATAGCCTTGCTTGGTACAGTGTTGCCACAAACCTTCAATGTATAAAAATGCAATATATACAAAGTACAATAAAGCAAAGTTCAATAAAAGGAGGTATGTCTATATATATATTGTGCCTGAAAATATCTATATATATATACATATACATACATATATATATATGTAGTTGTATGTACACACACACACACACACACACATACACACCCCAAGGGCTGTGCCAGGTACTGGGAATAAAATTTTGAACAAAAACAGACATGGCCCTTTCTTGCTTTCATAAAGGGGAGATAGATATTTATCTAATATTTATCTAATATTCAGTTTAGTTTAGTCGCTCAGTCACGTCCGACTCTTTGCGACCCCATGAATTGCAGCACGCCAGGCCTCCCTGTCCATCACCAACTCCCGGAGTTCACTCAGACTCATGTCCATCGAGTCGGTGATGCCATCCAGCCATCTCATCCTCTGTCATCCCCTTCTCCTCCTGCCCCCAATCCCTCCCAGCATCAGAGTCTTTTCCAATGAGTCAACTCTTCGCATGAGGTGGCCAAAGTATGGGAGTTTCAGCTTTAGCATCATTCCTTCCAAAGAAATCCCAGGGCTGATCTCCTTTAGAATGGACTGGTTGGATCTCCTTGCAGTCCAAGGGACTCTCAAGAGTCTTCTCCAACACCACAGCTCAAAAGCATCAATTCTTCTGCACTTATTTATCAAATAATTACATAAATGAATGTGTAATCACTGAACTTAAGAAAAGAATCTGAAGCAAAAGGATAAAGTTTAAGGATAGCACATCACAGAGGAACCTGGTCTAGATTGGTGGAGGGAGGGAGTGTGAAGAGAAAAACGGATGTTTAGGGAGGGCTTTCCTAAAAAAGTTGTGCTGAGATCTGAAGGATGAGCAGAGGTAGATTAGGTCAGGCTGGAGGATGAAGAGTCAGAAAGGAAAGTCCTACAGAGAGAAGAGTATGCAAAGGCCCCATGAAGGAAGGCCCATATGATGTATTTGAACAACTGAACTCAGGCCAGTATGAACTGAAGAATATAAGGGTGAGTGGTGGGGCAGAAAGAAGCTGTTGAGGTAGACAGACACAAGACCACAGGGCCTCATAAATCCTCTAAGTATCAGTTTAGAAGTTTAGTTCAACTCTTAAAGACAGAAATTCAATGATGTGAGTTTAATCCAAACAAATTCAATCCATACAAATATGGATTTTGTTCCCTCACAGGGAAGAAGCCCAGAAGCAGACAGTCAAGTCTTGTATGGTGGTTTCACAAAAGCATCAGGGCCCAAGTTTCTTTAATTTTTCTGCCTTACTATCTCTAGTACTAACTTGTACCTTCAAAGTCTCAAGATGGCTGCTGGATTTCCAGTCATCACAGCCACATCCCAGATATGAAGAACTTAAAAGACAAAGTTAAAGCGGCTTCCCAGGCTACCCCACTGAACAACTTTTGCTTGTATCTTATAGGTTATCTCTCTCTGTAAGGGAGGCTAGGAAATGTCTTGTGTGAGTGTGTGTGTGTAAGAGAGAGACATTGCCATTTTACTACATTTTGTGACAAAGAAGAAAAATGGGATATTATGGAAACACAGTCTCTGTTACACCAAATGAAGGATTTTAGTTATTTTCCCTGTGATCAATAGGAAGTCACTGGCAAGTTTCATGGGAAGATGTCACATGTTTGATTGACTATAGTGTGTGGAAGGAATGGATCTGGGAAAACAGAGGGAAGAAGAATAATGAAACAGAGAGAACAGAATGGCAGCACAGATTAGGGTGGTGTCTATGGAAATATTAGAATCGGGATTGATTGAAAAGACATTTTGCAGGAGAAAGAGACAGACCTTGGTGGTAACTTTCATATGCTTTCCCATATGAGGAAAGGGAAAGGAAAGCAGCATGGAAGCTACACACTGGCTGGATACTGGTGCCATTCACTGAGATGGAGAACAAAAAAGGGGAGCAGATTTGCTGAGAAAGATCATGAACTTGGTCTTGGACATGTTGAAAAAACTGTATTCCAAATGGAGATTTAATATGTAGTTGGACATCTGGGTCTGGAACACAGAGAAGTAGTCTATGCTGGAGGTATAAGTTGGTACCCACTGACATGTAGATGATAACTGAAATCATAATTAATAATTATTTCCTGGAGATAGTGCATAAAGTGAGAAGAGAGTCTAGGATTGAGACTTGAGGAAATTTAACATTTAATGAAAGGAGGGTGGTGAGAATGAGCCAGAAATGGACGCAAAGAGGAAGTAGCCAGAGAGAAGGAAGGAAAACCAAGATGTAATGTCTCAAAGCCTAGGAAGTCAAGGAGGGATCACATCCAATGCTGATGAAGGCTCAGCGAGATGACAACTGAAAAAGTCTTTTGGATTTAACAAGATAGACAGCATTAAGGATATTAGTGAGGACTCTTGGAGGAATGTTTGGGCTAGAAACCAGATTATAATGGGCTAAGAAGTGAATCAGTTATGAAAAGATGACTGCAATAAATACATCATTTGATAAAAGTCTGGCTCTGAAGGAAAAGAGAGAAAAGGAATAGTACCAAAAGTGGGGATATGGGCCAGCGTGGTTACTTTCTAATCCTTATGGTCTTAGATATTGATGACAAGACCTAGTTGAGAGGCAAGAAGGTTGCCTCTTGCCTCTAAGGTTTCTGGGAGGGTAGGAACATAGTGGATGAAAAGCACAGGTCCTGTGCTGACTCTAAAGAGGTTGAAGAGAAGGTATAATTAAAATTGGAGGATAGATATGGATTTGGGCCCAGAAAGTAGGAAACTGTAGTTCAAGGTGAACAATATTTTGTCCTTATCCTCTCCAAGGTAGGTCATTTTGAGAAAACCGAAGTCGCACAGGCATTATAATTTTTCAGTTCAGTTCAGTTCAGTTCAGTCACTCAGTCGTGTCCGACTCTCTGTGACCCCATGAATCGCAGCACACCAGGCCTCCCTCTCCATCACCAACTCCTGGAGTTCACTCAGACTCACGTCCATAGAGTTGATCATGCCATCCAGCCATCCCATCCTCTGTCGTCCCCTTTTCCTCCTGCCCCCAATTCCTCCCAACATCAGAGTCTTTTCCAATGAGTCAGCTCTTCGCATGCGGTGGCCAAAGTACTGGAGTTTCAGCTTTAGCATCATTCCTTCCAGAGAACACCCAGGGCTGATCTCCTTTAGAATGGACTGGTATAATCTTTAGGGAAAGTGAATTTCATGTTAAAGTTGTCATAAAATGTTAAGCATCTCCATTTTATCTTTCTCTCGAGCATCTAGTTCAATGAGACCTCAATAAAATACTATGGTTGGAGTTGGGGTTTACTGAACCTTTATAAAATCAAGTTATCCTCATAATATCTTTGTGCTGCTGCTGCTAAGTCACTTCAGTCGTGTCCAACTCTGTGTGACTCCATAGACGGCAGCCTACCAGGCTCTTCAGTTCATGGGATTTTCCAGGCAAGAGTACTGGAGTGGATTGCCATTGCCTTCTCCAAACATCCTTGTGAGGAGGATGCTACTGTAGTCTCAGTTTAAGAGATCAGAGAGCTGAAGGCAGAGGGGTTAAGTAAGTGACCTGAGATCATGCACTATCCAGTGGTAACTATAGGATTCAAAGCGTTATCTGCCTGCTGCAGTGGTTCTTTCTGCCATGCTGGGCTACATGCCTCATCAGAAAAGATGCTGATTGACAAATAAACTCAGACATAACCAGTCTGAGCAGGGAGGCAGAGTTCTTCGCACTTAAGATTAACACCTGTGTTTGTGGCTTGAAGGCAACTGAGGCATCATCCCTTAGTTAAAGGCTTTCTCTTCTTGACATTGCACAGAGGGAATGGAAATGATAATGAAATGGAAATTGGAGAAAATCAGGAGAAATGAAACCAAAAAAAAAAGCCACCTAAAAAAGGGAACAAATGTATTTAAGGCTAAACTACACAGAAGGACAAGTGTGGATATGACCATAACAATGTGCAGGCAAATCTGTAGCAGGTGGGACTTCCAAGTTACTGCTCTAGGATTTCCAGGCTTTTACTGAGCAGTCTGAGAGCAAATATTTGTGGGGACTTAGAGGCAACATGTTTCCACACCATCACAGAGAACTTCAGTTTCTTCTGTCATGTGGTCTTTTCCAGAGCAATTTGCTTATTTCAATGCCATACACAACCAAGATGTATCCAGAACAACTTTATACTGAATCTGAGCAGTCTCCTTGAGACAAAATGGTTGCCTAGAAGTTTTCCTTAGGGGTGGGGCTTCAGCTGTGGGCTTCCCTGGTGGCTCAGATGGTAAAGAATCTGCTGCAGTGTGGGAGACCTGGGTTTGATCTCTGGGTTGGGAAGATCCCCTGGAGGAGGGCATGGCAACCCACTCCAGTATTCTTGCCTGGAGAATTCCATGGACAGAGGAGCCCGACAGGTTACAGTCCATGTGGTCGCAAAGAGTCAGACATGACTGAGCAACTAACAACAGCTAGTGAAATTTGACCTGGGGCTGCAGGTTACCAGGATGTGCACATGGATTTACTTCCTCATCTTTAAGCTCCAGTGACTCCACCAGCAATAACTGACATCTGTCTGTTTGGGGCAAGACTCCGGACTCCTGGGGAAAACTGGGAGTATTGTTTGTCTAGAGAGAAAGGAAGCCTCTAGGGTAGGGATTTTCCACTGTTGCTTCTGAAAATCTACGAAATGCTTTTGAGCCTCTTTCTTCCCTCCTTCCACTTCACCCCAAAAGAAAATCTTTCACCAAACCTATAAACTGTGAAGATGTTTAATGAGATAATACAAATAGACATTTTTGTTGAAGTTTCTTCTTTCCCTTCACCTTCTTTGTTGGAAGGAATTCCCAGCCTTGGGAGGTTGAATCAGGAAACTTTAACAGACTTGTGATTTAGTCATCATGTTTTTGTTGGGGCTTCTAGGGGAGTGGCTTTGGAATTAAGAGGAGCCTGGAAATTTAAGGCAATTCTTAGCAAATGATGGCTTAGCAGGCAAAGAATCTACCTGCAGCATAGAAGATGCAGGTGACACAGGTTCAATCCCTGGGTCGGGAAGATCCTTTGGAGGAGGAAATGGCAACCCACTCCAGTATTCTCGCCTGAGAAATCCCATGGTCAGAGGATCTTGCAGGCTAGAGTCCAAAGGGTTGCAAAGAATCAGACATGACTGAGTGACTAGACACACATAGCAAAAGATGGTGATTACTGTACACAAAGATTTGTTCTCCCCAAAACTCTCAACTGAGGAGCCATGAAATACAAAATTCTTTGGATGTCATTTGTTACATAATCCTACAAGGCAGGTTATCTCTACCCTGATTTATGTTTTTCAGTTTAGATTACTGGATGAAAACCTGGACTATGATGCTTCCAGCTTCTTACCTTATAATTTTTTAGTGACTTTTCGTTCACTGATTTCACTACCTTTCTCAGCTCCTTAAAATCTCTACCTATGATACTGAACTTTAGCTGAAAACAAGTGTTATATATCAGGGGATGAGTCTGGTAGAAGATCAGAACACATATTACTTAGAATTATAAATACATTACTAATATTAATAACTGCCTATATTTCCCAGCTACTGGGAAATATTTAAATATTTACAATAGTTTTATGAGGTTGGTTCTATTATGATCTTTTTTTTTCTCCTTTTTTTTTTTCTTCTTTCCTGTTGAGGAAACAGTTTAGAGTGGTGAGGAAATCTGTCCTAATAAGAACAACTGCAGTCCAGAGCCAGGGTCTTGACAGTTAGCCCCCAGGAAATGTCACTTCTTGGGTGTGGAAAGCCATGTGGAGGAGGAAGCGAGCAAGCTCACAGGGAAGAAAGATGGCAAGACTACTTGGACTGAACAAAGAGACCATTGATCTTAAAGCTGGACAGAATTTTGGATCCTATCTTCCACCTTCCGGCTTCTAAACCTGATTATGGTCCACCATAAAAGGAGAAGTGACCAGTTTAAGGCTTCTAGAATACAGAAGACTCTATAGCTCCCTTTATTCTCTTCATCGGTGAGATCACCATCACCCCCTGATCCCCAGCACTCAGGCCTCAGCGGTTGCCTCTCCCTAATACTCCCAGAATTAAAGCCCAATAAAGAAATTTCTCAATATTTTCTAGCATATTTATGCAATTACTTCATTTGTTCTCCACTGGAACTTGTGACATCACCCAGGGAATACATTAAATTTCACTTTATTATTCCTATTCTGTAAACTAGGAAACTGAGTCCCCAAAAGAGGTGAGGTAACCTGTCCAGGGCATTGAGCTAGTTTGGGGTAGCGCTGGGACAGTAACTCAGGACCTTCAGCCCCAAGACATTATTTGTCTTTTAGCACCAGGAAATGCTCACCTGATGCCTACTAGACATAGGCTATTGAGCAAAGGACTCTAGGTAGGAAGCAGACATCCTCCTCCCCCTTGGAAGGAGGACTCTTTACTTTGGGAGATGGCTCTTACTCTCATCTCATTAGCAACATTCAAATTATTGTTACTCCATGGCTAAGGTTGTGTCTGACTCTTTTGCGACCCCGTGGACTGTAGGCCGCCAGGCTCCTCTGTTCATGGGATTCTCCAGCAAGAATACTGGGGTGGGCTGCCATTTCCTTCTCCAGGGGATCTTCCCAACCCAGGGACTGAACCCTTGTCTCCTGCATCTCCTTCGTCGGCAGGTGGATTCTTTACCACTGGGCCACCTGGGAAACCCCAACACATAAATAGTTCGTTGGTTTTTCAGAACTGTTTCGCAGGCACAGTTGGTTTTATACTTTTTTCTGTCTCCCTGTACACCCCTCAGGTGCTCAATATGTGTTGCTGTCGATTCCGCCTGTTATTAGTGGCAGCCTTATGGAAAGAACAGAGCCTTTGGAGTCAGGCCAATCTGCAATCAAGTGCTGCCTCTGCCCCTTCTGGTTGTGTGGCTCCAGGCAGGTGCTCGGCCTCTCAGTGCCTTGGGCACCTTGACTGAAGAGGAAGCTCACAAGTGACGATGAGGAGGAGTCTGAGATCACTGGGGCAGGTGTGCTCTGGGGCGCGGCGCATGGAGGAAGCCGGCAGGAAGTACAGTCTCTGTAGCTGATGTTGATCTCAGGACGTCTACCTTACCACCTTCCTAAGAGAGTTTCAGCTCGTTATTGCTGAGCCTGCAACATTTCCTCTGCATTTCAACACGCGCTTCCGTTGAATCTGTAATCGCAGGCAGTTCTCTTTTATCTCCATTCAGGCGAGGCGGATGATCACATTCAAAACCAAAGCTCAACCAAGTGCAACTTAGCAGTGTGACTTTCCCAGCTGCAGGGATGCATATTAATAGGATCAACCTGAGATCCTCTCGGCAGATGTCCATCCCTCGCCCCACGACCAAGTTCACCAAAAACACAATTAAATTGGAACAGAAGCCTTTGAACCAGAACAATGCCCCCCACCCTCAGCTATTCCTGGCACCTTTCTGCTAAGTGCAGTGGCTGGGGGAGCTGCATTTTAAGTGCTTCTGGCAGGACCATCAACCAAATCACTACCGCGTCCAAGATCTCCTACCCACTCCCCTAAGGAGAGCACAAAAATGTCCACCAAAGTCATTTCCCCAAAAGCTGATCCCCCTCCTCTGTGCCAGTATCAGACACAATTGCTCCCAGGACTAGGCTGCTGTTCCAAGAGACGCCTCTGAGGCTGGATGATTCCAGTTCAGCAATATTACATCTGCCTGCTTGTTCTCCTCAAAGCAGTCTCAGAGAAAGGAAATGTTGCCTGTGTGGAAATGGGACCTCTGCTGAAAAAGAAGAGATCCCACAGTTCCACTGCAGCCCAGCGCTCCACTCCCCGCGTCGTGGAATACAGAGCAACCCAAGTCCAAGTTCACCACCTGGAACTCTGTCACCTCATGGGTCTCCAGTTTACACTCCCCTGTGATTTGGGTCAGAGAGGCCAGGCCAGGTCAGTCAAGAAATGGCCTTGACTTCCACTTGGGTCTTCCCAAGCCTAGAAGCCGGCTCCTTTCTATTCCTCAGCTCTTTCCTCTTCTTCCCTGCCCCCATGCATAGAAACTGGCGTGGGCACAGGTGTCTGTTCCTACTGTGAGCTGTGTATTTAGCATTAAACGCCTTCAAAATAATTTCACAGCAGCTTGGGCTGTAACTGGAATATGTCCAGGTAAGCCTCTTGAGTATAAGATGTTTGTTGTTCTACTCTGGCCTTTGAACAATTGCTTTTCTCATTTCTGAACCTACCTATAGCTATCTTTGAACTCGTAGGAGATGCCACACTCTGCACTGAGGCTGACTTGCATTATTTTATTTAAACTCAACAAAGACTCTCATGAAGTAGATACTACTATAATTTTCATTTTACTGTTTAGAAAAGCAAGGGAAATTCAGTAACTCTAGAACCCATGTTCTAACCTCTCTGCTACAGTGTCTCCCAGTTACCACATACCATGAGCTTTGTTCTCCTTAGGGATGAAAATACCTTGCAGATGGAGACCCATGTCTTCAAATTCTGCACTGAAGTCTCAGTTTGTTCTCATTATCTCATTAGCATTTCACAAATGGCATTATCAGTCCAGTTCTCAACAAGAGTGAATAAAAAGTACATCTCTAGAGACTCCTAGGCTTTCAACTTAGTATCAAACCCTTTGGCACAGACAAAGGAATTACATAAATCTATTTAAGGGAGATTAGTCTTTATGAAACAGAGAAATAATTTAAATGTTAAACTGAAGATAAATCTTTTAGCATCTAGGGAAAGAGGAGACCAGATCATGGGAAGGTAGTGGGATATTAGCTGGCCTTGAAGAAGGAGGCCAATATAAAGAGGTGGAGAAGGAGAGAGATGGGAAAGGGTGTGAGAAAAGTCTTGGTGGGGAGACAACAGGTAGTTGGCCAGTAACCGTATATATAATATGTACATTGTAATTACTCTTCACCATCAAGGCTGGGAATTCTAGAGGCTTACTGTCTCTGCTTTTGATAAAAACAAATACTTCTTAATTCATCAATCAGATTTTCTCTAGGGCCTGGAATGGGAGTCAAAGGACCTACATGCAGGGAATGTCCCAAAGGCAGAAGGACGAGTCTGCCTCTTTCCAGTACGCTTTGGTGTTCTCCCTGTCCAACTCTTCGACTTCCTATTATGTTCTCTGAACTTAGTTTTTGAAAACGGAACACATGGAAGGTTTACAAGTGGAGTAAAACAACCCAAAGTTGGTATCCTAGTTCCGCCACCCTTCTACCCTGCCCCCAGCTGTGTGTGGTCTCAGAGGAGGATGACGGTAAATCTGCTTCGACGTGATTCCTGTGATGAGTGATATGCCGGGCATTCTGCATGGGCTAATTCAGTGAATCTTCACAAGAAAGATAGTCCGCTAACTATTAGCTCCCCCACTTTATAGATGGCAAAACAGGCTTAGTGAGATGAATAACTTGCGCCAGATCATGCTGCCAGTCATTAGCAAAGCTGGGACTACATCCCACATCCATGGGACCACCAACCCTATGTCCTTAGCCCACTAGTTATACTTTGCAAGTCACTGAGCTTCTTTGAGCCTCAGTTCCTCATTTGCCAAGTATTCATATCAGCATCTACAGTGGGGTAGACCAAGAAGTAACGAGGAATGGATATGAAGCAGCCACCCTCTTTTCAGAGGTCACCTCATTAATTGTCTTCATTCAAAAGCAGTGAATGTTGCCATTAGCTTGTCTTATGTCTTACACTTCTTCAAGGATTTTGCAAAACTCAGGAAGTACAGAGAAAGTACTCAGGAAGTACTCACGTATCTTTCTCAATCTCTGACACCGCACACAAAACACTAACACTCAATTACTTCATTTTTAGTTCTCTTTCCCTTTCTCTTTTTCTCTTTGTGTATCTTTATGGATATCGTTGAGGGTAAAACCAGGAAAGTACAGTCCCAGTCATTTGCACTCCTCAATATTCATGGGGCATTTGTTCCAGCAATCATCCCCACCCTCAGATACCAAAATCCAAGATGCTCAAGGCCCTCAGATAAAGTGACGCAGTATGGTCGGCCCTCTGTATCCCTGGATTCTGCATCTGCCAACAGGAAGGCTGACTGTGCTTCACTCAGAGGTGAATCTATAGGTAACGGAAGGTGACACAGGCTCCATGGTCCTTGGGTGGGGGTGGGGAACCCTGTTGTCTTAGGTTGGCATTAAGTACTGTTCTGCTGAATGTTCCCATACAGGGCAGGTGTTTGAGCAGGTGGGGTGGCCCTGGGGCAGATGCTGAACAGGTCACACAGAGCTTAGTTGGTATAATTACACTTTCATAAAAACGAATGCTGGACTTTCTCCCCTGCCGTGTCTTAGCTACAGGGGCTAAAATAAACATTTTAATTAGTTTCAGCTTCCAAAAGAGTCTTAGCAGGCCAGACTTCCGAATCTGCCTCCTGCAGGGAAAACACTTTCAAATCCCACCAGTTGGCAACAACTCCCTCCAAAATAAAAACTGCAAACCAAAAATCATGTCTCTAACTAAAGTTTAACTGTGCCTCTTAGATAGCTTTGTTATGCATTTGGCAACTTGGAGTGACACAGTCTTGGGCAGAAGCAGAACCTTCAGGTCCCTGTCATTTAGCATGAACTGGAAGATGTCAGCGGTAAAACACAATAGAAGTCCTGTCTCCATCACCCCTTCATTTGCTTTAGAAAATATAGGGGTGTCCCAGAGAGTTCGAGGTACCTAAATATATTGCTAGTTCAAAATGGACTCAAGGTAGTGCCCCTCTCTCTTTTCCTTTCTTTTTAAAGTGTCCACATGTTACAGTATGCATCCCTGCCATGATCACCTTATGAGGGAGATACCAGCATTCCTTTCACACGTGAGGTATCAGGGCTGAGACCCAGCTAAGTGACTCGTCCAGCATTATAGCTGGCAAGTGCCAGTCCTGGAATCAGATAGTCTGACTAGCTCACTCCTCATCTCTGATCAGCTCACTCCTGATCTTAGACCCCCAGTACCATTTTAGAACAACTGAAGACAAAATGTAGCTCAGACATGAAGGATACAGTCTTTAAGAACCTCCGCAGTCCTTTCACGTAACGCTCTGAACTTGTTTCCATGCAGGCCACTCTATCTCTTTAGTTTTGACCCTGAAGGCAGGAAAGGGAATTGAGCACACCACATTTTGACCCACATACATTTACGGCTCTGTACTCATTCACTCACTCATTCATTCATGAGATGTCTATTGAGCACCCCTCTGTTTCAGATCCTGAGCACATCACAAGCCAGACTCTAACATCATTTATATGTTAGCCACGAGGACACTGTTTACCTCTTAAACCTTGGGTTGGCTTTGAAACTTTCCTGTGGATATTTCACTGGCATACAAGGTAATTAATGGCAATACTACAGGTTCAAATTTCCTAAGAGATAAGACTTCAAGAATAATTTACTTCAGACTGTGAGCTTTTCCATGGCAGAAACTGTCTTATTTTCCTTTGAGTATCTCAAGCAGTACTGTCCAACAGAACTTCCAGGGGATAAAAATGTCTTACATTTGCACTGATACTGTAGCCACTTGCCACATGTGGTTACTAAGCACTTAAAATGCAACTAAGGAACTGATTTGAATTTTAATTAATTTAAATTTAAATGGTCACATCTTTCTAATGGCTACTGTGTTGGGCAGTGCAGCTGCAGAGCCAGGGATTCTCAGCTCTCACTGTGCACACTACAAAGTTTATAAAACCTTCGGACTCCCAAGGTCTATCATTAGAAAATACAGTTTATTTAGCTGGGGTGGGGCCCAGTATGCATCAGTTTGATTCTTTTCTTGTTTGGTTTTCTCTATACAAAATATAACGATTAGCGGAAGTCATTTTCTCTGACTGTAGCCATAATTACTCTTTAAATATTTTAAAATCTTATTTTTAAATTTATTTTCTTACATCAATGGTTTATTGGACCAAATTTAGTTATGACAAAATAAAATTATATATACTTAAGGTGTATAATGTGACATTTTGATACATGTATACATTGTGAAATTATTTATTTCAGTGTAATTCTAATGTCCATCTAGGAATGAAAGCTAGTACTTAGAGTAACCTAGAGCTTGGCATCTGACGGATACTCAGGAAATGTCTGCTGAAATATTGGAATATATGAGTGACCACTGATTGGACTGAACTGTATAAAGATATTGTGCTGATCATGTTTTTAACAGAAAAACCTGAACAAACATTTTGGCCAACCCAATATAATAGTAATAGCGACACAATAACTAACAATGTTGATATATAACATGTGTGAATATACACTTTCTATTATAATATGCTAGCTAAACATTTAGACGTTCATTCATTCATTCAACAAACACTTAACTAAGCATCTACTATTTGTTAGGCATTGCCCTGAGTGCTGGGGATATGGTAGCAAATAGAAACAGACATGATTCCTATGCTCATTACCTAGTGGGGAGACAAACAATAACAAAGCAGATGCTTGCAGATGGGGATAGGTTCTGTGGGGAAAGTAAAAAGTGATGAGATAGTACCTGGTGGTAAAAAAGGGGTCTGCATTAGAGAGGTGGTCAGGAAGGGCCTCTCTACAGAGATGATGTTCCAGACAGCTGAGAATGTGCCAGCTAAGGCAAAGAGACAGGAAATGGCATCCCAAGCAGAGGGCACCAAAGCCACAAAGCGGGAAGATCTTGCTAGTCTGGGAAACAAAAATAAAATGATCTTACAGTAGATCGACATACAGGGAGAGGAATACCAGAGGAGATAGAGAAGCAGCCCAGAAGCAGGTCTTGCAGAACCTGACAGGAATTTGTATTTTATTCTAAGACCAGTTCTTAAAAGGTTTGGTTACAAACAGAAAGGACCACTCCGACTGCTGGTGGAAAGGGACTTGGTGCCGGGGGCGGAAGGGGCTCTATCTGGGAGTCCCACTCAGAATGATGATTGATGGACTGGAAATGTGCAGGGTGAAGTAAAGAATTGAGGAACTCCTACCTCCCCCTCACACCCTGCCCTAGTCCTGACCCCAGGCATCTTGGCAGATTATTTAGGCCAGTTATGCTCTTAAGAAAAAACCCTTTACATTGTAATGCCTCTTTCACTTTCTCAAAGAGCTTTCCTGTTTCCACTTCTGTTGCCATAAATGATCCCTTGCAGTTTTATCTAGACTAGTTTTAGAAAAGAATAAATTCAAGGATTTCTGGGATAAAGAATTCTTATTTTATTTCATTGCTTCAGGTAGCATTCAATGCACAAACACTCCTCTTTCTAAAATCCCAATAAAGTATAAGTAAACTTTCAAAACAAATTGGGAAATGCTATTTTATTTGTAAGTGGTATCCCCACAAAATTCTTTAAAGCAGTCGACTTTTCTCAGTATTCATTTATTTATTGAACAAATCTGTTTTGAGCACCAGCAATGTGCCAGACACTGTGTGCTGAGTGTATGATGCTGAAGTAAACAGTCTCTGGAGGAGACAATATAAAATATACAAATATTGTCCTGGATTGTGATAGGCAGAATGAGAGAATAACAGTGGGCAGAAGAAGGTGACTTGACTTAGAGTTCAGTGAAAGCTACCCTGAGGAAAGAATATTTATACTGACCCTGAATAAGCAGGGGCAGTTAGGTCAAGAGTGAGGAAAGAAGAGGAGGTAAGAGAGGAAACATATTCCTAGAAGAGGGAACAACATTTGCAAAGACCCCAAGGCAGCAACTTCAAGAAGTAAACAATATGGCTGAAGTCCAGAGAGCCAGAGGGAGAGTAGTCAAAGATGAGGTGGGCATGGGCCACCTTTAAATCTTTTATTTATGGATAGATAATCACAGAGATCACAGAAAGTAGAGAAAGGGACTCTGTTTGGAAGATCCTGTCCATGTAAGAACTGTCAGAAACGAAATTGTAATTTTCTCACTGAAATTATAAAATTGTAATTAACGAAGAACCAATTCAATTTCCATACAGTTATTTTATTGCACAATTGGGTAAAATGTGTCTTACTTGTTTCTGTGTAATATTAATGTGTAAGTTAAGAACTCACTGGTTGACTTACTAGCCCATTTTCTCAATCTTAGGGAATGATATGTGGGGAGGAAATTTCAAACAGGTGGCTAACAAGCTGAATTTGGTCCACAGACATGGTTTCTTCTGTCTGGACAGTCATACAAAAATTTAAGTAAGGTGCGGTGGCTGAAACAGCAACGCTGCATCTCCCAGCTACCTCAGCGTGGAGGCAGGACCACGTGACTGCGATCTGCCAATGAAAAGTGGGCAAAGGGGCTCCTCACTAGGCCTGGCCAATAAAAATCCTTCTCCCAGCGCTGCAGGGTCCCTTTTTCCCCATTTGCAGCCGCATGCAGAGAAGAAAAGTATCTTAGAGGACACAGAGCCAAACCTGGTGAAAGGAACCCAGGTCCTTCGAGGACCAGACAGAATCTCCACAGTGACCGACACTGGTTGTGATGGAGTGAAAAGCAAAACTTCATTGAGTTTACCACTGAGATATTGAGTTTTTTGGTTTTCTTTTCCTTACAACTGTGTTTTTGTTCAGGCTCTTCTAGAATCACGTTCTGAGATATGGATTGGTGTGTAAGCAGTTTATTTGAAGGTGACCCCAGAAAACATGAGTAAGCGAGGGAGGCAGTAAGACAGGGAAGGTGTGGAAACCAATGGATGTCCAACCTCTGCCAGTCTCTGCTGTGGGCAGCCAAAGCTTGTCTTACAGGGGAGCTCTGGGAGACAATTTGGAGGGTACTGCACAACCATCCCAACTGAGAGATGGGAGACTGGGGTATTTAGGGGCTTCCTCTCTGTTTGGCAGGGGCAGAGAGCTACTTCTAAGAACCCTTAATTGTTCAGGATTCTCAGCATGAAGGTCAAGGGTATACATAACATGTTTGGGGGGATAGATAGCCTGGCATAGGCAAATGCTGAGTGGAAAGGAATGGGGCATCAACAGTGTCTGCTGAAGACACAGCCTGCCCTGACTGATTCGGGTACCAACATTTAAAGTTAGATGACTTCACATAAAAATCTGAATTTCTGACTTTTTGAAAAAATCAGTCAGTCAAAATTGTATCTGTATTTGTGTACGACAGTGGCTGGTGCTGACTAATGACTGATGCGCTGGAGGTAGGTAGGGTCCCTAATTCCCCACAGTCCTTATCCTGCCCCTAAACTGTTTCTTTTGTTTATGTTAATTTCATGGTCCTTGTGGTAGGCATTTGAATCTGTAACCCTGGTGTCCTCTTAGGCCAAAGCTTTTGTTTTCCCCCTTTCCTCTCTCCTTTTTTCAATGCAGCTGCATTTTCTCTCCACCTTAATCCACTTCAGAAACTACTCAAGTTACATCTTGATGAGACCTTCCCCCATCAGCCTCACCTATTTCATTCATTCACCACACTTCTGTAGTCATCTTGAGTTGTATTGTCCAATATATATAAAAGCCAGATGTGGCTACATATGGCTATTTACATTTAAATTTCATTTCATTACAATTAATTAAGATTAATTAAAAATTAAAATGCACTCCTTTCATTGACTACTTCAGGTATTCAATAGCCATATGACATCAGGGGCTATGATTCTGGGTGGAACAGACATAACACATTTCCATGATTATAGAAAGTTCTTGGACAGAACAGATCTATAGAATATACTATAATTCTTAGTTCTGGTTTTACTTATAGGGATTCTTATGTTTAAAGAGCTATTTGCTCTTTAAAGTGAAACCCACCTCAGAAGTAAGACAGCATGTTCTACACACTGTATATTCTTTCTCACTGTCTAGTACCTAACCAGTCTCCTGCAGTGATATTGAGAATGTTTCTCAAGTTCTTGAATGGTGTTCTGTACCAGGGTCCCCAGTGGTCTCATTCAGGGAAACACTGTGTGTTCTCCTGGCCCCTTCAGGCTTGTGGAAGACTGAGGAAGTAGCTTAGGGTGGAAAAAGACAGAAAAGGTCAGGTATGATTTCAACATCATACCCTCTTAGGATTGAAAGGAAACTCATTAAGACCACTTATTGCTTCCTACTTGAAAAAAAGCATCAGAGGTATTTAGCCCATACTTTGGTTTTAAAAAAAATGTAATGCCTTTGTTTAAATAAAATTCCATAGTGATTGGGGCAATATAACATAAAGATACTGTAGAGCACTCTGACTTGGGAGCCTGACACACGGGGTGGACATTCCAGCTCTGATCCTTGTCACCTGTGAGCCCTTGTACCATTTACTTTACTTACCTTCCTTGAGCTTCACTTACTCAAAGGAGACTCATAATAATACCTATCTCATGGAGTTTTTGTGAGGATTAAATGAGATAAATGTCCAAGGATATGTTATAAATGCTAGCTATTGTTATTATCCGCAAAAAAAAAAAAAAAATGAAATTCAAAAGAAAAGCAATCAAGTTAAGAATTGACTTCCAGTGGGGCACCTTGTTGGAAAGGATCCATGTAGATAATGCATCTAGAAAATTCCCTCCCATAGGAACATTTGCAGAGTTGCAGGGGAACCATTTTTTGACATTAATTTTTCTTGAAAAATATTAATGTACTTCCACCAGCATAAAAATGAAGATTATTAGGCAAGCATTGCACTCTCCCCTTGTCCTACTCTGCCAAGCAAACAATATCTCAAATTAAAGCTGCCATTCAGTGAGAAAGAAATGATGATGGAAATAAAATGACCAAAAAGAAAAGGACTGAAGAACCTCCATCACTCAGTTTTGGATCAGAAAATAAAATCATTATAGGGAATATCTATCTCTTTTTCTGTCTTCTCCATCCAAATGTCTTATACATTTGAAAAGAATTGAACATTTTGAATGCTTTCCTTTTCCAAAGAGGTAAACAATGACTGGAAATGTTAATGTTCTCAAGTACCTCTGAGGCATAGCTCTGTCCTCTTGGTCACTGAGCTGTGAAAAGTCATCACGCTGTTAAATAATCTCACCAAGGTACAGGTTAAAGGCACTTCCTGCTGCATGAAAGGGATCAGGCGAGGCTTATCCGAGAATGGCACTTTGGCCAATGGCCATGATGTCATGATGAAAACTGCTTTCAGCAGAGGCTCCGAGGTAGCATTTGGTAGTCTTTCCTTCTTTACTCTGCCCAGTTTATTGCTGGAGAAAGATGCTCAAAATCAGTTGCTAAGTGAAATAAGGTAGATTACAAAAGAGGATGTGTGGTATGATCATATTCTGGTAAAAGAATCTTGGTTTTCAGCCACAGAAATTCACTCTGGCTCTCAAGAGCTGGTATTTATTGGAAGGATGTGGAAGTTCACAGAAGTATAAGTTAGCTATTGCTGCATAACAAACCACCCTAAACTTAGTGGCTTAAAAAAAATCAATTTATTTAGCCCAGGAATGTAGGCTAGTCTTCCCCATCTATCTGAGGCTGTGGGTCCATTAGGTAGTTATGCTTCTGTGAGTTGGCTGGGACCCATGGGCTTTCCTCCAAATGGTTTCTCATCCTCCAGCAGACGGGCCAAGGTGAGGCCAGTCTGGTTCTTATGGTGGAGTCAATGTTCCAGAAAAGAGAGTAGAAGCACACAGGGCTTCTTGAAGCCGATGCTCTGAGCTGGCACACTCTTACTTCTGCTGTATTCTTTTGGCCAAAGCAAATGACAAGGCATTCCAGATCCAAGGAGTGAGAAACTAGACTCCACCTCTTCATAGGGCTCTGCTGCTGCTGCTGCTGCTGCTGTTGCTGCTAAGTCGCTTCAGTCATGTCTGACTCTGTGTGACCCCATAGATGGCAGCCCACCAGGCTCCCCCATCCCTGGGATTCTCTAGGCAAGAATACTGGAGTGGGCTGCCATTCCCTTCTCCAATGCATGAAAGTGAAAAGTGAAAGTGAAGTCGCTCAGTCATGTCTGACTCTTAGCGATCCCATGGACTACAGCCCACCAGGCTCCTCCATCCATGGGATTTTCCAGGCAAGAGTACTGGAGTGGGGTGCCATTGCCTTCTCCTTATAGGGCTCTAACCTCTGTCAAAGGGTGTGGATATGGAGCCCACGAGTTGGGACCATCAATGCAATCAGTTTATCATAACAGAACTGAAGGAAAAGCTGAAGACTTAGTTCTCAGAAGGCCCAGGACCCAGGGATGCTTGGGAATTGCCTGTGATGGCAACTAGTGAGCGATCTGCTCAAGGTTTTCCTCTCAGGATGAAGGAATTCCAGCATTTTCAAGTCCTGGGGATCACCTGGAATCCCACCGTGGCCACCTACTTTGGCCATGGAGGACACAACATCTGGAGTGGCACTTGTACCAGAAATGAAGCTCCATGATTGGGTGGCTCTCTTCAGAGTGAAGCATGGGTGCAGCTTTCCAAGGAACGGAACTGAGGCTGGTATCCACGCCAACCTGCTCTCTCGGCATCAAACCAGTGACAGGAGTAAGACAATACCCACACGTTGGATTTACAGAAGAGATTTTTCCGTTTGCATATATTTCTTAAGTTTCTCTAAGGAACATGTACTAGGTAATCAGTTCAGCTCAGTCGTGTCCAACTCTTTGGGAGCCCATGGACTGCAGCACTTCTACGTTATAAAAAAGGTTGCAAAAACACAAACTTGTAGCAAGACAGGCACAGTAGGAAGGTACTTAGACTTCAGGTATTTTTGCCTCGGCTCTCCTCCTCCTCTCCTTCCTTCTACCCCCACTTCCCCTACATTCATGAACACACAGACACACACCCCTTCGGTCTCATTCCAAAAGGAAACTGTTTTGTTGAGAGAAGGAGAGATTGTCTCCAAAGTCATTTCCACCCAAGAATAATAGATGAATGCATACTTCTAACTTACCAGCTAAATTATTTTATATGTTATTTGACACTTTCTCTTGGTTCCAATATACTATATTTTAACTTTAAACCATGTTCTAAAAGCATGTGAGAGAGAAAGGTTTTCTTCAGTGTCCCCCTCTTTGATCCCCATTACCAGATGCAGATATGACATTCACCTGGAAGATCACAGAGGTTGAACAGGAGCTATCCTATCCCTGGCCAAGGCTCCAGACTCAGGCTTTACAGAAAGCAGTCTCTGCAGAAAGTATCCCTCCTCCCCTAGGTGGCACAGAGTTAAAAGAATTTGCCTGCAATGCAGGAGATGCCAGAGAGGTGGGTTTGATCCTTGGGTTGGGAAGATCCTCTGGAGAAGAACATGGCGACCAGCTCCAGGATTCTTGCTTGGAGAATCCCAAGGACAGGAGAGCCTGGTGGGCTGCATCCATGCAGTCGCAGAGCCAGACACGACTGAGTGCCCAAGCACAGTACAGCACTCTCTACAGTCGGGGCTTTGTCACTAAGTCGTGTCCGACTCTTGCAACCCATGGACTGTAGCCTGCCAGGCTTCTCTGTCCATGAGATTCTCCAGGCAAGAATCCTAGAGTGGGTTGCTGTTTCCTTCTCCAGGGAATCTGCCCGACCCAGTGATTGAACCCGGGTCTTCTGCATTACAGGCAGATTCTTTACCAACTGAGCTATGAGGGAAGTCCCACACACTAATGGGAGAGGGGAGAGAGAGGGGGAGGGAGAGGATGAACTTTGTCGTAGTACATGCATATAGAAGTCACTGACAAGTGGCTTTGACCTTGTTGGTTGGAATTAGTGTAGTCAAAAAACAAAAGAAACAAAACCCCCAGGACAGGGGTGTCCAGACTCTGGGATCTAATGCCTGATGATCTGAAGTGGAGCTAATATAATAATAACAGAAATAAAGTGTACAATAAATGTAATAACATACTTGAATTATCCTGAAACCATCCCCAACCAGTCCATGGAAACACTGTCTTCCAGGAAACTGGCCCCTGGTGCCAGAAAGATTGGGGATCACTGCCCCATGACATCCAGTTAAAGTTCAGTTTCAGATAAACAAGAAATAACTTGTTAGTATAAGTATGTCCCTTCTTCAGGGAATATATTGAAGATATATATTGAAGATATTGTCAGTTTGAATGGGGCAGATTTTAAATATGTATTCATTTTTAGCAGAAATTCAATTACCATTTGCTAAATACGGCAATCCCAGTTAGAAGACATTTCCAATGTTATTTGTTCTTCCAAAACCATGCCACCCTCAGGCACAGAGAAAATATGCAACCCAAACCAGACTTTGGCTAGAACCCTAAAACTTCTGTTTTGAAGCATCTGAAAGAAATCATGAAGGAAAACATTTTATGGGAGAATATTCCTCATTTCCTGTGGTCATGACAGTCTGGAATAGGAATTAGAGTCTGGTTCTAAATTCAGGGAAAAAGTAATTATTTTCTTGTTTTTTATTTTTCGTTCACTAAAGTTCTACATATATATAGTACACACACACACACACACACACACACACACACACACACAGTCTTTTTTAAAACAGCAAAATTTACAGTTAACCATAAGCAGTACATGGGAAAGGCCAAATGAGATGTCTCCTCAGAAACTAAAACAGGGAAACAAGACTAACACTTCAACTATGAGGGCTGAATTAATGAAATCCACGCATCATCTACTCAAAACCTTCCAGAACTGCCATATGACTGCAAGAAAACTTGCGACATTAGCAAATACATAAATGGAAGTTATGATAAGAAAGAGGGTAATTAACTATGGAGCACAAGTGAGGCAGATTTGAAGAGGAAGGTCTTGGCAAATACCTGGCTGGGAGATGCCAGCTGGAGCAAGGGAAAGCTAACGAGAGAAAGGGAAGAACTCAGAATTAGGAAAGACCTGGTTCAAGGATCACTTGTATTTTCTTAATATGTTCAGCATAGTGAGAACTCTAGTTCCTTGAACATCCAATCTGCCTTGGGTACAAATAATGATGGTGCAGTAAGGTAGAAAATTATAGAGAAATGTACCCCAATGGTGGAATGTAGAATCTTCAAAACTCATTGAGGATTCATGTAAAGAAGGAATGGCAGATGTTCCCCCTCAGTCCCTGTACCTTTGAACAGGATTCAGTGTCAGTTCAGGTCAATTCAGTCGCTCAGTAGTGTCCAACTCTTTGCCATCCCGTGAATCGCAGCACGCCAGGCCTCCCTGTCCATCACCAACTCCCGGAGTTCACTCAGATGCACGTCCATCGAGTCCGTGATGCCATCCAGCCATCTCATCCTCTGTAATCCCCTTCTCCTCTTGCCCCCAATCCCTCCCAGCATCAGGGTCTTTTCCAATGAGTCAACTCTTCGCATGAGGTGGCCAAAGTATTGGAGTTTCAGCTTTAGCATCATTCCTTCCAAAGAAATCCCAGGGCTGATCTCCTTCAGAATGGACTGGTTGGATCTCCTTGCAGTCCAAGGGACTCTCAAGAGTCTTCTCCAACACCACAGTTCAAAAGCATCAATTCTTCGGTGCTCAGCTTTCTTCACAGTCCAGTTCTCACATCCATACATGACCACAGGAAAAACCATAGCCTTGACTAGATGGATCTTTGTTGGCAAAATAATGTCTCAGCTTTTCAATATGGTATCTAAGTTGGTCATAACTTTTCTCCCAAGGAGTAAGCGTCTTTTAATTTCATGGCTGCAGTCACCATCTGCAGGGATTTTGGAGCCCCCAAAAATAAAGTCTGGCACTGTTTCCACTGTTTTTCCATCTATTTCCCATGAAGTGATGGGACTAGATGCCATGATCTTCGTTTTCTGAATATTGAGCTTTAAGCCAACTTTTTCACTCTCCTCTTTCACATTCATCAAGAGGCTTTTTAGTTCCTCTTCACTTTCTGCCATAAGGGTGGTGTCATCTGCATATCTGAGGTTTTTGATATTTCTCCCAGCAATCTTGATTCCAGCCTTTGCTTCTTCCAGCCCACCGTTTCTCATGGTGTACTCTGCATAGGATTCAGTGTAGCCACCACTTAATCTGTTTCTATCTATCTGGCACTAATGAGGTTGGTGTATTTTAGTCTTTATTGACAAGGAGGAAATAGCAGGCAGCCAGGTGTCCAGAGTACCAATCTATGAAAGGACAATTTCCTCTGTGTTTGCAACACATGGGATGCTTCAGTGATAGAATTCTATTCTTCGGTGATGTTTCCTAAACAGAGCCCAGTGTAATTTTCAAATTTGCCAAGCAGATACACTCACACACCTCTTGATTATATTCTTTCCTCTGACTATTCCAGTCTTGGAACCATGGAACCAAGGTCAAGTTACCTCATTTATATTTTGTTTACCAAATGCCTATATATACATGTTACATGCCAGACATTGTTTTAAAATAATAACTAATTTATGCCTCCTTTTAACTGAATGAGGGACCACTATAATCCCCATTTTACAGATAGGGTAACTGAGGCACAGCATGGTTAAGAAACCTGACCAAGTAAGTGACCAACTCAATACCCTGGACTACTTGCTGCATGCTCTCATCTTTGACAAATGCTGATATAATTTGCACCTCTTGGCTGCACCAATGCTGATTCTCCTGATTCCTTTGGGAATAAATTTTCCTGGGTGGGAGAGGTGGGGATGGAGTTTCAAGGAAATGCATATTGCTAAGGAAGATGGGAAAGATAAAATATACCGTGGCCACTCTGTTAACTTTCAGTTCAGTTCAGTCGCTCAGTCGGGTCTGACTCTTTGCGACCCCATGAATTGCAGCACGCCAGGCCTCCCTGTCTATTACCAACTCCCGGAGTTCACTCACACTCATGTCCATCGAGTCAGTGATGCCATCCGGCCATCTCATCCTCTGTGGTCCCCTTCTCCTCCTGCCCCCAATCCCTCCCAGCATCAGAGTCTTTTCCAATGAGTCAACTGTTTACATAAAGTGGCCAAAGTATTGGAGTTTCAGCTTCAGCATCATTCCTTCCAAAGAAATCCCAGGGCTGATCTCCTTCAGAATGGACTGGTTGGATCTCCTTGCAGTCCAAGGGACTCTCAAGAGTCTTCTCCAACACCACAGTTCAAAAGCATCAATTCTTCAGTGCTCAGCTTTCTTCACAGTCCAACTCTCACATCCATACATGACCACAGGAAAAACCATAGCCTTGACTAGACGGACCTTAGTTGGCAAGGTAATGTCTCTGCTTTTGAATATACTCTCTAGGTTGGTCATAACTTTTCTTCCAAGGAGTAAGCGTCTTTTAATTTCATGGCTGCAGTCACCATCTGCAGTGATTTTGGAGCCCAAAAAAATAAAGTCTGTCACTGTTTCCACTGTTTCCCCATCTATTTCCCATGAAGTGATGGGACTGGATGCATGGTTGAAATTGGTTGTCTCAAGGAACCTAGTGTTTGCCTTCCCAACATGAAGTTTAGCAGCTCCCATTTCAAAATTGGTTATGTAACTCCAGAGAGGAAAAAACCATGTTAGCAGCTGTCTTACCCCCCGAATTTCAGCATCTATGGATCTGAAATGTTCAGAAATGTTTTTGATTTGGCTGAAGATAGAATTAAGTTCCTTCTCTAATGCTAAGAAAATTTCTCTCTGTGAAGGAGTTATTATTATTGGTATGTGATAAGTAGGGTGACCATATAACTAATCCGACAAATTACAATACTTTTAGGAGTAAAGAGGGCAGTGATAATAATTAAGCAAGGACAAGTTGGCATTAAAACCAAGACTCAACTTGGCATATGACAAGAATGATAAATGAAACTAAAACTAGCCTCTTTTCTCTGTGCATGTGTGTATCTGTTAATCCCATACTCCTAAATTATCCTTCCCCCTAGAACTAGCATCTTCAAGGTATGACAAAGGTTTTATGCTGGATAAGCCCAACTGGGATATTATGTGACATCTTTATTATTCTTGTCCTGGGTTGGCATTTTGCAGGCAGATTCTTTACCATCTGAGCCACCAGGGAAGCCCATTGATAAGTCACCCAAGTCTTATAAGTGCTGCGAGAGCTCATGGTAGGATTCTGATAACACCTGCATTGGAGCCCTGCAGACATGGTTGTCCATCACTGATGCAACTGCTTAATAGAACACCCCACAAAGTTAGGCCAAGTTAGTGGACAAAAACATGGACTAGGTAATTTTCAACAGATGACCAACTGCCACCTGAACATCCAAATGGATTTTATTCTGAGCTCGCTTGATACGCTGTAGTTCAGTGGAGGGTGACAGGATGTGAAGGAGACGTGAAACCTTGCCAGCTGAATGACAGCTGAAGAAAATGGGAACATATAGCTTGGAGCAGGGAAACATGGGGGACCCCAGGAGCAGAATCAGACGACTGACTCACTGCTGTGTGCAAGAAGGGATAGGCTTATTCTGAGTTGCCCAGAGTGTGGTACAAACTCCAGGCAATCAGATTTTGGCTCAATTTAAGTGACTTGTCTTTTTGTTGTTGTTTTAATTTTGAGGGAAATGTTTTAATGATAACAATAGCATGTGCTCTTTGGAAAAAATTTAAACGAGAATGAAACCTACAAGGTGAAAAGTAAAAAAGCCTTCCTCTTCCCACCTGTTCCCACTTCCCTCACCCAAACCCATTCCTCAGGAATATTCTAGATCTTTATCCTCCGGCATCCCTATCTGTGCACGTGCAAACACACCATCCACACATATACACATGCATACTATGTTGACTTATGATTTTGTTCTATTTTTGTTTTATTCTTAAAAGTATAGCCATAAAATTGGCATATCTTGGGAGGTTATTAAGAAGGGCCCTCCTATGTAAATTTCAAAGATTTCTGAATGATGTGACCTAGGGATGCCTTGCTAAAGGATTGATAACTGTCAAACGACTTTAACTCTTGACTGTAAGGATTTGAAGTGTTCCACAATTTTAGTTCGCCTGTTTTTTTGTTTTTTTTTTTTCATTAAAAGCTTTTAGGAGGTGCCTTGAAAAATAAGTCCATATTTTGCCCTGGCACATGTTCACTAGTGGTAAAGAACCCGCCTGCCAGTTCAGGAGATATGAGATGCAGGTTCCGATCCCTGGGTCGGGTAGATCCCCTGGAGAAAGGCATGGCAACCCACTCCAGTATTTGTGCCTGGAGGATCCCATGGATAGAGGCGCCTGGCGGGCTACAGTCACAGGGTCTCACAAAGTCGAACACAACTAAAGTAACTTAGCATACATATTCCCAAGAGGAAAAAATGTTCAACTGATTTAAGAGGTTTGAAAATGGAGGGGGCCTCTAAGAGTTTTGGACACTGGCTACGTTTAAGCAGAGGGTGAATGACCACTTCATTGAGATGCTGTGAAGGAGATTAAAGCCACAGATGGGAAGGAAGGGATGCAGAGATTTGGACTGTGTGCCTTCCCAGATCTATTTCAACGTGCTGAGTCCCTGACTTCCTGCGCATGCTCCCCTGGGGGGTAAGAAAGATTCAGGAGGAGCTCTGTGAACAGAAGCATCCAAATGGCCCCGACCTCCCCTCCCCCACCAGGAACAGCCAGCCGGTACACAGCCGGGCTGCTTCCGGAGGCCGCCCACTGACACGTGGCTGGTGGACGGGAACGCCTGCAGGCAGCAATGCTTGTTCCAGCTGCTCTTGAACCTTGGGCGCTTTCATCTTGGTACCTTGATTTAAAGGAAAGCAAATTCCTCTCTAAACACTGCAGGTTCTGAATTGATAGCAAATACTGTACATTCTTAAGGGCCTGGCAGGACAGGAAATTACTCCTTCACCTGTTTCCTATTTTGATATTTCACCAAGATGGAATTTAGTGGCTATGAAATATATTATTATTATAGTTGATCTTTAAAAAGAGACATTGGTTAGAATTTTCAGTATTTAGAATCCCCCTTATTCGTTCATGGGGTGGACAAATGTAAATATTTCTTTTTTTTTACCTTAAAAAAATAACCCCGAGACACACTGCAAAAAAGTACATTGAACATCTGTATATGTACATTCACCAATTATTAACATTTTACCAGATTTTCTCTATCTCTGTCTATATAAATATACATATTAATATCATTGTCAGGAACTGCTATAGGTTGAATGTTTGTGCCCCCCTTGATCCATGTGTTGAAATTCTAACCCACATTGTGATGGTTTTGGGGTGGGACCTTTGGGAGGTGATCCGGTCATGAAGGCAGAGCACCCAAGATTAGGAGTAGTGCCCTTATAAGAAGACCTAAAGAGACATTTCTCCAAAGAAGACATACAGATGGCCAAGAGGCACATGAAAAGATGCTCGGCATCAGTAAGTATTATGCAAATCAAAACTACAATGAGATACCACTTCATACCAACCAGAAACAATAAATGCTAGAGAAGATGTGGAGAAAAGGGAATCTCTTGCACTGTTGGTGGCAATATAAATTAATACAGCCACTATGGAGAAGATCAAGGAGGTTTCTTTAAAAACAAAAAATAGAGTCGTCATATGATCTAGCCATCCCATTCCTGGGCGTATATAAGGAAAGGATGAAAGCTCTAATTTGAAAAGACACATGCACCCCAATGTTCATAGCAGCACTATTTACAATAGCCGAGACGTGGAAGCAGCTTAAGTGTCCCTCAACAGATGAATGAATAAAGAAGATGTGTCTCTATCTGTATATGTACACATACACATATATAGTGGAATACTACTCAAGTCATAGAAAAGAATGACATCTGCAGCAACATGGATGGACCCATAGATCATCATACTAAGTGAAGGAAGTCAGACAAAGATAAATATCATATGATATCACTTATATATAGAATCTAAAAGAATGAGACAAATGAACTTATTTACAAGACAGAAGCAGACTCACAGACTTAGATAATGAACTTAATGGTTACTAGAGGGGAGGGTTGAGGGGAGGGATAGAGCAGGAATTTGGAATTGATATGTACACACTACACTATACTTAAAATATATAACCAACAAGGACCTACTTTATAGCCCAGGGAACTCTGCTCAATATTCTGTAATAACCTAAATGGGAAAAGAACTTGAAAAAGAATACATATACATATGGTATAACTGATTCATTCTGCTGTACAACTGAAACTAACACAGCATTGTTAATCAACTATATTCTGATATAAAAAAAATTCAAAAAAAGAGTATTTACCAAATTTTTTTTAAAAGAGACCCCCCCACCCTCCGCCTACAAAGCTCCCTTGACCCTTTCCCCCTTTGAGGATACAAAGAGAATAGACAACCTAGAAGAGGGCCCTCACTTGGACATGCACAATGATCTTGGACTTCTAGTCTCTAGAACTCTGAGAAATACTTTCTATAGTTTATAAGTCATCCAGTCTGTTTTATTCTGTTACAGCAACCCATATGGACTGAGGCAGGCGGTATTTGAGCTGAGTTACAGGCATTGTGTTTCTTCTCACCTAAACATATGTGCAACTGTTTGCTGAGAACAAGGGCACAGTATAATGATCCAATTGAGGACACAATCCCTTATAATACTATTATTGAACACAATCATATTCAAATTTGCCCATATTTCTAATACTGTTCGTCCTGGGAGTTCATTGGAAGGACTGATGCTAAAGCTGAAACTCCAATACTTTGGCCACTTCATGCAAACAGTTGACTTATTGGAAAAGACTCTGATGCTGGGAGGGATTGGGGGCAGGAGGAGAAGGGGACGACAGAGGATGAGATGGCTGGATGGCATCACCAGCTTGATGGACATGAGCTTTAGTGAACTCTGTGAGTTGGTGATGGACAACGAGGCCTGGTGTGCTGCAGTTTATGGGGTCGCAAAGAGTCAGACACGACTGAGCGACTGAACTGAACTGAACATGCTCTTCCAATCTAGGATTGCATATGTACACTTAGTTGTCATGTTTCTTTAGTCTCTTTCAGTTCAATGGTTCCTCAGTGTTTGTCTTTTATAATACTGATATTCTTGAAGAGTACAGGCCAGTGGTTTTCTAGCATGTCTTTTGATTTAGGTTTATTTGGTGTTTCCTTTGGACAAGATTCAAACTATGTACCTGCTGTGTCCTTCTCAGTACATCACCTTAGGAGGCACTTGCTGTCTGTTTGCCCCATTATTGGAGACAGTGACTTTTGATCATGTGGTACCCAGATGATTTCTCCACTTTACAGAACCCTTTCCCTTTTCATAATCAGTAAATAATTGATGAGTACACACTGGCATTGTCACCCAGCACTTTTCACTCGAGATAATTTTTTCTCTTTGTTGTACTAAATAATCTATGGAGAGTTACTTTTAGGCTATGTAAATAGCTTGTTTACAAGCAAACTGGTTTTAGCATCCATTGATAATCCTTGCCTGAATCGATGACAATGGTGCATAGATGCTTCTGGAAAAAGGAACATTGTATTAATAATACTGAGGTTTCTTCCTTGCACCTTTCCCCATATTCCTCCTCCGACACCAGAAGGAATGCCCCAGGCAAACCATTTTGGCCGCTATGACTAAAAGTCCCTGACAGCACCTTCTTCCCACCATCCCAAAGTCTGAGCTCTGCCTAGAGGATGAGGCAGCCATGGTACAGCGACGGGAGCCTGAGGTTGAGAGGCAGATGAGCCGTGGCCTAGCATCTCTACCTGGAGAGTCCACAGCTTCCTCGAAATGAACACAGCCTAAACTGAACTCCTTTGTGAAGCCATGCCCTCAAACCTGTGCTTCCCTCAGAGTTCCGATTTCAGTGAACATCACCACTATCTACCCAAGTTGCCCAAGCCCAAAATCTGGGCAGCACACTCTAGTTCTGACTCCTTGTGACTCCCCACATCTAATTAACAACCATCCTATGTGATGATACTTTCCAAACATCTCCAAGAATCCATCCTCTTCTCTCCAGCCCTACGGTACCACCTGGTTCAGGCTACCACTATCTCTCACCTTCTTTTTCAACAGCCTCCTGACTGTCTCCTTAACTCCAAGATTATGTGAACCCAAATCCATTCATTTCACTTCATTCAGAGTCACCTTTCAGTGGTATAAATCTGATCGTGTCCCTCCTCACCCTCACCCCAGTACACCCTTTGGTAGCTCCTCATTCCTGTGAGGATCATTTAGCTAAAGTGAGAAGTCTCAACTCCCTACCATGGGATAAAATGACCGCAGCCTAGAGTTGGCCCATTTCACCAGTGATATTTTTCATCATGGAACCACTTCTTGACTGACTTACTGACCTCGCTTCTGGCCACACAGACCAAGACAGGCACAAAGTGACATAACTGTATATGAAACATGTTCTTGAAAAAAAGCACATGCAGCTCCTCAATGTGCACATGTAAAGCAACTTTCCCTCAAGAAATCACGGAAGCAGCTCTGACCTGGCCATTTCCGGGACTCTGACTTTAGAAAATCGTCCCCCAGCGGTGGATCCTCCTCCTTACTTGAAGAGAGAGATTAAGCACTCAGCAGGAGAGTTCCTTAAGTTTGCTCAACAGGGCGGGTGAGGCGATTGAAAGACTGGCCACCAGAGGGCGCACCATGACCCTGCAACAGGCTTGAGGAGGGCTGGGTTCCATATTTATCTTGAAAGAAAAGATATTAGAAACATATTACATATATTTATTTATGCTTTCTGACTAACATATGCATCCCAAATCCCAGAGCAGCCACGTGCTTTTATTTTTGTGCCGTATCCATGGTTTCAGGACAAACATGCTAAGAAAAACTTTTCCCATCACTGAACAGAAAAGGAAATATGAAAGCTTGGGCTGTTTTCTTCTTCCACAAGTCAGACCACCTTTTAAACAGTCTCTCCTTAGGCACTGAAGACACGTCTAAAACTAATTCACTGAAGAAATATCTAAAACTCTTTATAGCACATTACTCGTAAATATTGGAAATTTCTCAACAATAATGAGGATCAGGCAAAATGACAATATTAATAAAATATGATTAACAGCTACTTCTTATTGAGTATTTACTGTTTCAAATATCATGCTAAGAGTTTGATATTCATTCTAACTAAATACAAATGTATGCAATTCACAGAATAAGCTTTAAATATAAGTATTATTCCTATTTTGCAAACAAGAAAACTGAGCCCCAGAGCACTTCAGTAATGTCTAAGATCACAGAATCGGAATTTAAATGGAAGTCTGTTAGATATCAAAGTCTGTGTTCCTACTCAATGAGCTCTGCGTCTTGGTGGCCTCTCCTCTTTCTCTTAAAATCCCACAGTCTTAGAGAGAACTGGATAGGTGGACGTGGAGCACATCTCTCCATGGATACATCAGGAATACATCTTCAGATTCAGAAGTGCGTGCAGAACACCAGCTGAGAGCCAACAGGAGTACCTGACCAGCGGATAAGAATATATAGAACCACGCAAAACTCGGTAGGACGAAGGAATTATGGGGAAAACAAGAGTGTTAGCAGGACTGGACTTGCCCTTGGTGGGTGGGGCCCCTGAAGCAGGGGTCCAATCCCCACCTCAGGGCAATTGTCTAAGTCAGAGGAGAAACATTTAAGGCTGAGAGTGAAACAGTTGATCTGTGGCAGTCTAAACAGAATGAGAAACAGATAGTCTGCCCCAGCCATGCATACCCTGACATGGAATTCAGGTTCCCTGGAAGGTGCAGTGGCTGGGAGCTGGAGTTTAGGGATTGTGGAGCAATCCCAGGGTGAAGGCTGCTGATGACTGCAGAGAGACTGATGGAGGGGAGTTAAGGGAAGAGACTGAGGTGGGAAATGCCTGTGGAGGAAAGCTGGGCAGCAATGGAAGCAAAGCAGTACTGCTGAGTCACGTGTAGGGGGTGGAGCCATCACTACAGCCTCTCTTTCCCCACATGCCAGCATCTGCAACTGAAAAATAGAGAGGCCTGGCCATCAAACGCCTGACACATTGAACTACAAAGCAGGACCCCACCCAGGGTGCCCCTTTAAGTGCCTGATGCGCCAGTATACAGAGTAGGACCCCAGCCAGGAGAGCCTCTCTATGTGCCTGAAGTGCCAGGGAACAACAGAGAAGGACCCCAGGCAAGGGAGCCATCTAAGTGCCTGAACGGGCGGAGCTACGGAGAAAGACTGGCCAAAGAGGCATTCTGATTGACAGCTACAAGAGGCTTGAAAAAAGACTCTGATAAGGCCATAACTCCTGCGGTGGAGGCAGTCCCTGTCACAGCACACTTGGCACTGCCAGGGTCCCCGCAAGCCAAGAAGCTGCGCCACCTTCACACTCAACTCTCACTGTGGCAGAGCTGACACAGGCAAGAAAGAGTCTTGCATCTATGCACGCAGGGTCACTTCGCTCGTGTCTGACTCTTTGTGACCCTATAGACTGTGGCCTGCCAGGATTCTCTGTCAGGGTGGGGGGTTCTCTAGGCAAGAATACTGGAGCGTACTGGCCAATACTGGTTGCCACATCTTCTAGAGCTCTATATTTCCTGCTGCCCTAGCCGCCAACTTCCCTGAGTAGCAGGTGCTGCCAGAACCCCTGCGACCCAAGCAGCTGCACCACCTCCACACCTGGCCCTCACAGGGGCAAACCCAAGTCCTCCAGGGCAGCCTCAGGAGCAAACCCCAGTGGACGACCCACATGCCAGAGGTGGAAATAAAACCATAATTAAAACCCAGAGGTAGTGTGGCTAAGGAAGAAGACCCAAAACTTTCCCACCAGCTGTACAAGTTGCAGATTAAATCCACACAACCAACTAGGCAGACTCTGTGTCTATGGAATATATAAAAGGCCATTGAGAGCTCCCACAAAAGAAAACACACTAATTCTGATAACTGTGGACATTGGAGGCAAGAACACAGAGGAGTAGGACCAGATTAGAATCTGAGCTGCCCCACAGCAGGTCCCGAGATCAGCGCAGTGTTGGAGGGCATCCTCGGGAGGCGAGGTGGACTGTGACTCCCAGCAAGGGAAAGGACTCTGACAGCAGTGAAACAAGAAAAACATTTATTCTTCTTACATTTTGACTTGTTCTGTAGATTTTTTTGGACTTTTTTTTTTTCTTTTTCCTTTTTTATCCTCCTCTGTTGTAGTTGTCGATTCTACTGGCACTGTGAAATCTAATTAAGCTTTTGAGCTTTCACTTTTTTCTCAGTCACATTTTTTATTGTTATAAACCTCTGACTTTACATTGGGCTTTTGCAGTTCTGTGGAGTTTTCCCTTTTTTTCCTCTCTTTTTTTAATTTTAACTTTTAATTTTTTAAACCTATTATTTTTTCTACATTTATTCCTTTGTTTGCCTTTCCTACTGTTCTTTTCCCCTTGCAGTTAATCTTTAATGTATACAAATCTTCTTTATCTACCTCTAACTCTGCATATCTATTCTTTATTTCTTTTCTTTCTCTCCTTTCCTCTCCACATATTTGTTAGTTTTATTTTCATTGCTTTATTCCCTAATTGGCACCTTGCTTTAGTTTGTTTTCCAGTTTGTGCTTTAGTTAGTTTTGTTCTGATAGACATAATATTTGGTTTCCTTTGTTTGCTGGGTCAATCTATTGTACTTTACTTTTGTTGGACGATTTTGATTTTGCTTATAGGAGTATATGTATATGTGTATATTCAGTCACACTTTTTACTGTTGCTATAAACCTCTGCCTCTATGTTGGGCTTTTGCAGTTCTGTGGCGTTTACCTTTTTTTTCTCTCTTCTTCCATCTTTTTTCTTTTCTCTTTCTTATAATTTTATTTTTTTAACCTATCATATTTTTTCAACATTTATTTCTTTGTTTGCCTTTCCTACTGTTCTTTTCCCCTTGCAGTTAATCTTTAATGTATATAAATCTTCTTCATCTACCTCTATTTAACTTTGCATATCTGTTCTTTTTTTCCTTTCCTCTCAATGTACTTGTTAGTTTTGTTTTCATTGTTTTATTCCCCATTTGGCACCTTGCTTTAGTTTTTTGTTTCCCAGGTTGTGCTTTAGTTAGTTTTGTCCTTAACTGGTAAATATAATTTTTTATTTTCTTTGTTCACTAGGTCAATCTACTACTGTACTTTATTTTTGTTGGACTGTTTTGATCTTGCTCATGGGTGTATATGTATACATTACATTATTTTAATTATTATTTACCATTTGTCTGGGGTTTATCTTTGGTTTCTCATTTTTGGATATTTGTTTTAATCTCACTTAATGCCATAACAAACTATGATGGAATCTTTGTTCCTGACCAGAGATCAAGCCCTGAGCCTTTGGAGTGGGAGCACTGACTCCAAGGCCCTAGACTACCAGAGAACTAACCCTAGGGAGTATCAGATAGAATTCACACAAAGGAAACCACTTGAATACAAGACCCAGCATCACCCAGTCATCAGCAGACAGGATTATCACCTCACTCAGCCTTACCCATCAGAAGAATAACAAACAAACAAACAAAACCTCAAAACTCAGCACAAATCTCACCCTATACAAAGCTTACACAAACCACTGGACCAAACTTAGGAGGGCAGAAACCAAAAGACAGAATTCAACCTTGAAGCCTGGGAAAAGGAGACCTCAAACAATAAGTTAAAAAAAATAATAACAGAAGAGGCAGAGAAATACTACACAAATGAAGGAACAAACTAGAAACACTGAAGTAGAAATAAATGAAGAGGAAATAGGCAAATTACCTGAAAAAGAATTCAGAATAATCATAGTAAAGATGATCAAAAACCTTGACAACAAAATGGAGAAAATGCAAGAATCAATTAACAAAAGACCTAGAAGAATCAAAGAATAAACATACAGAGACAAACAACACAATTACTAAAATTAAGAATTCTCTAGAAGGAATCAATAGCAGAATATCTGAAGCAGAATGAATCAGTGAGCTGGAAGATAAAATGGTGGAAATAACTTCTGAAGAGCAGAATAAAGTAAAAAGCATGAAAAGAACTGAAGATAGTCTCAGAGATCTCTGGGACCATATCAAACACAACAACATTTGAATTATAGGGGTCCCAGAAGAAGAAGAGAAAAAAAAAGTGTGTGAGAAAATTTTAAAGAGATTATAGTTGAAAATTTCCCCAACATGGGAATGGAAATAGTCAATCAAGTCCAAGAGGCACAAAGAGTCCCATACAGGATAAACCCAAGGAGAAACACGCCAAGACACATAATAATCAAACTGACAAAGACTAAACACAAAGAAAGAAGATTAAAAGCAGCAAGGGAGAAGCAACAAGCAACATGCAAGGGAAACACCATATGCTTAACAGCCAATCTTTCAGCAGAAACTCTGCAGGCCAGAAGGGAATGGCAGGATATATTTAAAGTACTGAAAGGGAAAAATCTACAACCAAGATTACTGTACCCAGTAAGAATCTCATTCAAAATTGATGTAGAAATAAAAAGCTTTTCTTTTTATTTAATTTAAAGTAAAAGTTAAGAGCATTCAGGACCACCAAACCAGCTTTATGACAAATGTTTAAGAGATTTACATAGTTGAGAAATACAAGAGAAGAAAAAAGATCTACAAAATCAACCCCAAACAATTATAAAAAATGGCAATAGGAATATATATATCAATAATTATTTTAAATATAAATGGATTAAATGCTCCAACTAAAAGACACAGACTGGCTGAATGGATACAGAAACAAGACCCATATATATACTGTCTACAAGAAACCCACTTCAGACCTAAAGACACATATAGACTGAAAGTGAGAGGATGGAAAAATATATTCCATGCAAATGGGAAGCAAAAGAGAGCTGGAGTAGCAATCTTCATATCAGACAAAATAGACCTCAAAATAAAGTATATTACAAGAAATAAGGAAGGACACTACATAATGATCAAGAAATCGATTCAAGAGGAAGACATAACAATTGTCAATATCTACGCACCCAACATAGGAGCACCTCAATACATAAGACAAACACTAACAGACATAAAAGGAGAAATTGACAGTAACACAATAATAGTAGGAGACCTTACCACCCAATCACACCAGTGGACAGATCATCAAAACAGAAAATTAATGAGCAAACATAGTCTTAAATGATAAATTTGATGAGATAGATCTCACTGATATCTTCAGGACATTCCATCCAAATGCAAAAGAATAAACCTTTTCTCAGGTACACGTAGAACATTCCCTAGGATAGACCACATCTTGGGTCACAAATCAAACCTCAGTAAATTTAAGACAATTGAAATTATATCAAGCATGTTCTCCAACCACAACACTATGAGACTAAATATCAATTACAGGGAAAAAACTAAGAAACACAAACACATGGAGATTAAATACATTTCTAAATAACCAACAGGTTACTGAAGAAATCAAAAGGGAAATCAAAAAATTTTCTAGAAATAAATGACAATGAAAACACAACTCAAAGCCTATGGGATGCAGCAAAAGCAGTTCTAAGAGGAAAGTTTATGGCAATAGAATCCTATGTCAAGAAACAAGATAAATGTCAATAGACAACCTAACTTTACACCTAAAACAACTGGAAAAAGAAGAACAAAAAAAAACCCCCAAAATTAGTAGAAGGAAAGAAATCATAATGATCCAGGCAGAGATAAATGAAAAAGAAATGAAAGAAAAAATAGTAAATATTAATAAAACTAAAAGCTGGTTCTTTGAGAAGATAAACAAAATTGACAAGCCTTTAGTCATACTTATCAAGAATTATGATGAAAATGTTTGCAACAGACAATGCAGAAATACAAAGTATTATGAGACTATCATGAACAATGATATGGCAATAAAATGGAAAACCGTGAAGAAATGGACCCATTCTTAGAAAAGTTCAGTCTTCAGGAAGAAATAGAAATTATGAACAACCCAATTACAAGCACTGAAATTGAAACTGTGATAAAAAAATCTCCCCAAAAACAAAAACTCAGGACCAGATGGCTTCACAGGAGAATTCTATCAAACATTTAGAAAAAAGCTAATGCCTATCCTTCTAAAACTCTTTCAAACATTGCAGAGGAAGGAACATTTCCAGACTCATTCTACAAGGCCACCATCACCCTGATACCAAAACCAGACAAAGAACACAAAAAAAGAAAACTACAGGCCAGTATCATTGATAAACATAGATGCAAAAATCCTCAACAAAATTTTAGCAAACAGAATTCAGCAACACATCAAAAAGCTCATACACCATGATCAAGTTGGTTTGATTCCAGGAATGCAAGGATTCTTCAATATATACAAATCAATCAATGTGATATACCATATCAACAAATTGAAAGATAAAAACCATATGATCATCTCAACAGATGCAGAAAAGGCCTTTGACAAAATTCAGCA
Source organism: Capra hircus (assembly GCF_001704415.2). Taxonomy (NCBI): domain Eukaryota; kingdom Metazoa; phylum Chordata; class Mammalia; order Artiodactyla; family Bovidae; genus Capra; species Capra hircus. Next base: position 44,510,836 of record NC_030815.1, on the reverse strand, counting down.
GCCATTTATGATTAAAATTCTTCAAAAAATGGGCATAGAAGGAACCTACCTCAACATAGTAAAGGCTGTATGTGATAAGCCTACAGCAAACATTATTCTTTCAGTGAAAAACTGAAAGCATTCCCCCTAAGATCAAGAACAAGATAAGGGTGTCCACTTTCACCACTATTATTCAACATAGTTCTGGAAGTCCTAGCTACAGCAATCAGAGAAGAAAAAAGAAATAAAAGGAATCTAGATTGGAAAAGAAGAGTAAAGCTCTCACTGTTTGCAGATAACTTGATACTGTACATAGAAAACCCTAAAGATATTATCAGAAAATTACTAGAGCTAATCAGTGAATTTAGCAAAGTTGCAGGATACAAAGTCAATACACAGAAATCACTTGCATTTCTATATACTAACAATAAAAAATAAGAAATAGAAATTAAGGAATCAATCCCATTCACCATTGCAACAAAAAGAATTAAATATCTAGGAATAAACTTACCTAAAGAGACAAAAAAAACTGTATACAGAAAATTATAAGACGCTAATGAAAGAAATCAAAGATGACATAAACAGATGGAGAGATATTCCATGTTCCTGGGTAGGAAGAATCAATTCTGTGAAAATGACTATACTACCAAACACGATCTACAGATTCAATGCGATCCCTATCCAATGGCATTTTTCACAGAACTAGAATAAAAAATTTCACATTTCATATGGAAACACAAAAGACCCCAAATAGCCAAAGCAGTCTTGAGAAAAAAAGAATGGAGTTGGAGGAATCAACCTTCCTGACTTCAGATTATACTACAAAGCTACAGTCATCAAGACAGTATCATACTGGCACAAAAACATAAATATAGACCAATGGAACAAGATAGAAAGCCCAGAAATAAACCCATGCACCTATAGGTACTTATTTCTGACAAAGGAGGCCAGAATATACAATGGGGCAAAGACAGCCTCTTCAATAAACAGTTTTGGGAAAACTGGACAGCTACATATAAAAGAATGAAATTAGAACACTTCCTAACATCATACACAAAGATAAACTCAAAATGGATTCAAGACCTAAATGTAAGACCAGAAACTATAAAACTCTTAGAGGAAAACATAGGCAGAACACTCGATGACATAAATCAAAGCAAGATCCTCTATGACCCACACCTCCTAGAGTAGTGGAAATAAAAACAAAAGTAAACAAGTGGGACCTGATTAAAGTTAAAAGCTTTTGCACAGCAACAGAAACTATAAGCAAGGTGAAAAGACAACCCTCAGAATGGGAGAAAATAATAGCAAATGAAATAACTGACAAATGATTAATTTCCAAAAGCAGCTCATACAACTCAACACCAGAAAAACAAACAACCCAATCAAAAAGTGGGAAAAAGACCTAAACAGACATTTCTCCAAACAAGATATACAGATGGCTAACAAAGACATGAAAAGTTGCTCAACATCACTCATTATTGGAGAAATACAAATCAAAAATACAATGAGATATCACCTCACACAAGTCAGAATGGCCATCATGAAAAAGTCTACAAAAAATAAATGCTGGAGAGGGTGTGGAGAAAAGGGAATGCTCCTGCACTGTTGGTGGGAATGTAAATTGATACAGCCACTATGGAAGACAGTATGGAGATTCCTTAAAAAGCTAGGCATATACCCTGAGCAAACCAAAATTGAAAAAGACACATGTATCCCATTGTTCATTGCAGCACTATTTACAATAGCTAGAACATTGAAGCAACCTAGATGTCCATCGACAGATGAATGGATAAAGAAGTTGTGGTGCATATACACAATGGAATATTACTCAGCCATAAAAAGGAACATATTTGAGTAAGTTCTGATGAGGTGGATGAACCTAGAACCTATTATACAGAGTGAAGTGAGTCAGAAAGAGAAAGATAAATACTGTATCCTAACACATATATATGGAACTAGAAAAACAGTACTGAAGAATTTATTTATCGGGCAGCAATGGAGAAACAGACATAGAGAATAGACTTATGGACATGGGGAGAGGAGGGAAGAGGGTGAGATGTATGGAAAGAGCAACATGGAAACTTACATTACCATATGCAAAATAGACAGTCAACGAGAATTTGCTGAATGGCTCAGGAAACTCAAACAGGGGCTTTGTATCAATCTAGAGGGATGGGATGGGATGGGAGATGGCAGGGAGGTTCAAAAGGGGAGGGAATATGTGTATACCTATGGTTGATTCATGTTGAGGCCTGACAGAAAACAACAAAATTCTGTAAAGCAATTATTCTTCAATAAAAACATAAATTAAAAAAAAAAATCCCATGGTCTCCACTTCAGGACCTTCCCTCTTTCCTTTCTTCATGAGTACACTTACAAGACCAGGTATGACTGCAGCAGACATCTACTGTACTCTAGATCCAAACTGCCCCACTGTTCCCTGGACCTTCCCTTCTACTCCCAATCAAAAGTACACTGCCTTGTGTCGCGTTCCCTCAGGGCCACTGTTTCATGCCTAAGTACGTTTTGTGCCTGGCAGTCAGCCAGTCAGCAAATATTATTGAACTTCTTGTGCCAGACCAGTATGGTTCCCACACATGGGGCTCAGTAAATGCCTGTTGGATGGATGGATGGATGGATGAATACTAACACACAGTTAGTGACAAAAGATGAAGTTTCAGGTAGAGGACGGAAGATGAGTTCTGGAATAAACAAGACTGCAATTCTGGCTCTTTCATTTGAGTGGTTCTTAAGTACTAAGTATTAGCCAAATATTTCTGTGTATGTTCATTTCAGGCACTTGGTAGTTCTACCCCACACTGCTTAGGTGTTTCCAAATTCCCAGAAGGCATTAGTCTTTGAGATTTGGGAGTAAGAGACCAGGACTTTCAGGCATTCTCAGGAATTCTGAAATCATGAATTATTCCATATTTTTCATGACATTCAATTTATATGTATCTAAATAATAATAGGTAGCCATAATAATTAACATCAAATCATTTTCCCAAGATAGGATTATACTGCCAGAGGTTTTCTGTAAAAAAATAATAATAATAAAAGCATGGTTTATTATTGTTATGGATCAATCTCTTGTGACAAGATGATGTATTTCAATAACAGGCACCAATAATCTCTTCTTTATATAGACATTTGATAATAAAAATACTAAAAGAAGGAGAGAGTAGCACAAGATAAGTATCCAAGAAAATTATTATAAAAATGGAATATAAGCCAGTACATATTTCTATAAGGTATTATTATTAAAATGAAAATTTAGAACACACCAAACATTGTCTAACCAATTTTCCTTTATGCCTTGACAGTTGCCCAGTTGTTAGGAGAGCATCCAAAAGCAATTCAAGTCAAATGCTAGAGTACATATTATATAAGTTCATTTTCTTTTCTACTGATGAAAATTTTAAATTATTTGTCTCTTCTGCTTGCCCTGGTTTTGCTTTTGCTGTTGAAATTGATATTGCTTTTGCTAATTCAGATTTCTGTTCATTTTCTGATTTCCTATCGGAGCATTCCACAACAATTGTTGCATCATCTGCTCTTTGCATTTCTTTCAGCTAAAGTATTTACAAAGAATTGTAGCCTAGAGGGAATATTCAACCACTGGAAAACACCAGTGAATGTTACTGTTGTTGTTTAGTCGCTAAGTCGTTGTCCGACTCTTTTGAGACCCCATGGACTGGGGCCAGCCAGGCTCCTCTGTCCATGGGATTTCCCAGGTAAGAATACTGGAGGGGGGATGACATTTTCTCCTTAAGGGGATCTTCCCCACCCAGGGATTTAACCTGTGTCTCCTGCTCTGGAAGGCAGGTTCTTTACTGCTGAGCCACCAGGGGCTATGTCCAAACAACATCACACTCAGATCTAGCAAAGTTAATAGCACTAAAGAGGAACATGCGCTGAATGTTTACAAAGCGTACTTCTTAGAACACCACTCAAAGGATTCTTATGAAGTACATGAAGCACAAAATTCATTGATATTTGTTTGAAAGAATGGCTCACCCAGCAGCAACGGCCATGAACACACACTTAAAACATACCAACAGGTGCCAGCAAGGCTGCCTGATCAGATGACCTTGGCTTCTGGGGTGTTCCTCTTCCTGTTCCTGGAAAAATCAACCCTAACCTTCGATTCTGCACAAGAGCATTTCTTGGTCTTGCTTTCAACTTGACATGAGTGAATCCCTTGAGCCAGTTGATTCTTCATGATTTAACGCTTTTAGAAGAATCATAATTTTCACATTCTCCCCATTTCTTCACTGAGTTTTACTGGGACTTGGGATTTGGAAAAACATATACATTTCTAGAAAAATACCCAGAAGGCATTTCACCATGAAAATAGTACCACTGCCTTTAAAAGTGAGGGGTAGCATGTGGCAGGCTTTCATGGATGGAACATGTTACTTTCAGGCAGAAACAGAATCATGATGAGATTCGCCATGTTCCTTCTGCTGCACTAACCATGGAAACACATGTTGAATTAGAACCTCCAGAACCAGGGTCTCTGAGTGACTAAGATAAGCAGAGCCCACTGACACTCATTTGATATCCATGGGAAACTTTGGTGAGATTTCTGCTGGTCACTACAGCATAAGCAAAACCTACAGTGACATCTCTCATATCCCTGGTGGCACAGATGGTAAAGCATCTGCCTGCAATGCAGGAGACCCGGGTTCGATCCCTGGGTTAGGAAGATCTCCTAGAGAAGGAAATGGCAACCCACTCCAGTACTCTTGCCTGGAGAATCCCATGGACGGAGGAGCCTGGTAGGCTACAGTCCATGCGGTCACAAAGAGTCGGACACAACTGAGCGAGTGGTTTGCCTTTTGCCTTTTCTGAATCTTAGTTTCCTTATTTAAAAAGAGAAGTTTCTACTTCAGGGTTTTATTTTTGGTTTTGGTACGGACTAAATAAGATAAGCACATGGAAAGCACCTAATACAAAGTCTCATGTATGGTAGATTCTCAACATATGGTTTCCGTGCAAAGGCACAAAAAGAATATCCTAGGAATTGCTCACATGAAAAAAAAACTGAAGTCCAAGTGGCATCAGACTTCCAAGGAGCAATGCCTTCAAAATTAGGAAAGTCTTTACCCAGACAAACTGTCAAGTATGGATAGGGGTAGAATACAGGTCATGTGCATGATATATTTTGCAGCCTATGGGCCCTTCCACAGAAGGTACTCCATCCAAATGAGTGAGTTATTCATCCAAGAAGAATACACAGGGTTAGGAAACAGAGCAATCCAACCTGAGATCAAGGGAATCTGTTGAAAGGGCCTTAGAGCAGGAGGGCAGGGCTGTGGGGGAGCCCTGCCCAGGAACAATATTAAACTGGTAGGAGACTTATTGTGTTTGGAAAACAGTGCCAGAGGGCAGCAAGTTTGAGAATTAATGACAGTACCTGGATAACTGAGAACACACAAAAATATAAGGCAAGGAAATTCCCTAGTGGTCCAGTGGTTAAGACTCTGTGCTTCCCACTGCAGGGGGCTGAGGGTTTGTTTGATCCCTGGCTGGGCAATTAAGATCCAGCATGCCTTGTGGTATGGTCAAAAAATGTCTTGAATTCAAAAAAATAAAAATATAAGGCAATTGTTAACTCTAAGATGGAGAAAATGTTGAAAAAAGGAAATCATAATTATTACTTGACTTGGCAGGCAAGATTATATTGACATGGTTGCAATAATTTTTTCTGTTGATGACTGATCTAATCAGAAAGTTTAAAGTAACTGCCAGACATGGTGGAACAGGGGAGGAAAAATCAGGGAAGTGTTAAATCTGCATCTTGCAAATTGGGAAATCAGTAGATGATGCCTGAATTTGGTAAACCAAGAAATCAGTATTAGCAGATTATTTAAAAACATGGAGGCATGTGCTGGATGAAGTACATGAGAGATTTGGAAGTGGTTACTTCTGAGGAGCTGTATTCAAGGATGGAGACCACTGCGGGCAACAGCTGCAAGCAAGGCTACCCGACCAGATGGTTTTGGTCTCTGGGGTGTGTCTCTGTTCTGGTTCCTGGAAATATCAACCTTGACCTTTGACATCAGCACTTTAACAGCAACCTTAACATCAGCACTTCTGGGTTTTTCTTTCAACTGGACATGAGTAAATCCTTTGAACCAATAACATCTCTATATTGATTTTATGGTTTATGTTTCCAGTTACAACTGGGTAGTGCTGTTTGACTCTATTTCAGAGCAGTATGTGTCTATATTTTAAAGATTACGTTACTATTTAAAAACTAATGAATATTAATATCAACATGAAGCCCTGAGTTCCAGTCCTGGATCAACCACACCAGCAAGTTTTGTGACTTGGATTAAGCCCGCTGGGGGTCCCCTCTCAGTTTCCCCATTTGTAGGTGGGAGGTTTGAACTTGTTATCTACAATCCCTAAAATCTCAAATATGCTGTCATCAAAACATCAATTGGTAGAATACCTTGCAAAACCTGTAAAAAAAAAAGTCACTCCTTATTTTCACAAGCACAGTTCTTTTTCATAGATGAAATACTAAAACACAACAAAACATTTTAGGTTAAAAAAAAAAAGAAAGAAGTACAAAGACTCTGACATACTGGCCCTGTTTTGTCATGGATCATGTTTAATAGCCTAACAAGCTTTGTAAAAGATCCATTTTCAGTCTATGCAATATGGATAAATAAATATGACCTTGAGAGTTCTCATTTTCACATGCCACATTTTTCCCCTCAGGACAGTTTCAACAGTTATTGAACCAGAATTTAGTGTCCAGATAAGCCACTAAGAATAATCTTCCCCCACTTGGAGAGATCCCTGAGTGCTTCTTGCAGGCATAAGATGTCTTGGGTGGAACTAAAGAAGCAGATGGTTCAGAAATTTTCACTGGAGAGAATTTCTTCTCCACCTCCCCTCAGGCTCCCGTGGACTGGTTCCCTTGCTGTGCTAAGCTCCTGAACAAGGAGCAGCAGAAAGCTCAACATTTCCAGAGGAAAGATAAATTGAAGTCAGCTACTCCCAGACAGAGGATTCACCCCAGTGTCTGCCTCCCACTCCTTTTTCTTTACTCCCTCTCTGCTCCTTTCCTTCCAGCCGCCCACAACATCCTTCACAGAGATGTAAGGTTCTGGTGATATGAACTTACTTTCTCCCTTTGTCCCTCGGGCACAATTTGTTCTTTTCCAGAGTCAGAGCTCACTTCACCAGCACCAGGTGGTCTGGCTGTGAGCAGGTGAAGTGAGCTGGGTATAATTTTTAAAAAAAATTTTTTGAGGGGGAGGGGCGACAGTAATCCCCTGTTATAAGCCTCCACTAAAACTTGGATTCAGAGAAGTGAATCTGACAGCTCCAGACTCCCGGCCGTGGGGTCCTCGATTAATTTCCAAGCTCCAAGTCCAAGATGAGGGAGAAAGGGATCTCTTGGGCAAACATCAGAGGTACGTTCAGACTCAGCTGCTTCTCCCCCAGCTTCTCCACTTGGTTTTATGGACATGAGGTCCGTCACACCCTGCATATGCCAGCTCACTGAGTGCCTTAGCTGTATCCCCATTTACAGGTGATGAAACTGAGGCACAGGAAGGGGAAGCAGTTTGCCCAGATTTTCATAGCCAAGGCTTGGTGGAGTCAGATAGGAACTGCTGTGCTTAGTCACTCAGTCGTGTCCAACTCTTTGTGACCCCAGCAATTATAGCCTGCCAGGCTCCTCTGTCCATGGGGATTCTCCAGGCAAGAATACTGGAGAAGGTTGCCATTTCCTCCTCCAGGGGATCTTCCCAACCCAGGGATTGAACCCAGGTCTTCCACATTGCAGGTGGATTCTTTACCATCTGAGCCACCAGGGAATTCCATGAATACTGGAGTGGGTAGCTTATCCCTCCTCCAGGGGATCTTCCTGACCCAGGAATCAAACTGGAGTCTCCTGCATTGCAGGCAGATTCTTTACGAACTGAGCTACCAGGGAAGTTGTGTTACTCTGAAGTCAGTGTCTTTTCCCCTTGGGCTGCCTCTCCATCTCCCTGATGGCACCGCCTGCCCTGATGTCTCAAGACCAGGCTGGAGAGAGAGACTGAGTCGGATGCAGGGACCACATTTGGCTGGGTTTGACATGTGCTCAGTGGTTTGGTGACTAAATATAGGCAGCCTTGAAACGTCTTGGCTATTGACTGTCTTCCTTCAGTTTTGGTCAGCTCGGGCTATTCTTGGTTTCCTTCATCCCTTTGAATCCCAAGTACAGACTGAGAAATGGTCATGGGTGACTCTTAGGACACGCCAGAATTCCACTCTGACTTGGCCACAGCATCAGTGAGCTTATGGGTCAAGCTCTTGGACACGCAGTCTGGGAGCACAGAGTGGCCTCACTGCCCTTCTTTTTCATGCCTTTCATTTCCATTCATCCACCCCGTCTTCTGACTTGTGGTGGGTGGGGAGGGGCAAGGGTTTCTGCGTAACCCTGTTCCCTAGTCTGGTCTACACACCTTCTTTGCCCTCAGGCTCTAAGGACTGGCTTAGAATCTGCTGTCCATCCCTCTGTTTGGGAAAACAACTACCAGACACAGTCTTGCAGGCAGCGGGGGGAGCCCCTCAGGCAGCGGGAGTGCCCCTCAGGCAGCGGGGGAGGCCCCTCAGGCAGCAGGTGGGCCCCTCAGGCGGCGGTGGGGGGGGGGCCCTCAGGCAGAGGCGCTGAAATCCCTGTGGGGCCTCCGGGTCCCAGCGAGTCATGTAGACTCAAAGGCCCTTCCAACCACCACCGAAGGCCCTAGCTTGGATCTTACGTAATTACTCTTACAATAGACTTTTTCAAAAGCTCTTGGTGTACTTAATTGTGTCTCACTTTTTGTGACTGTTTGGACTGTAGCCCATCAGGCTCCCTAGTCCATGAGATTCTCCAGGCAAGAATACTGGAGTGGGTTGCCATGCCTTCCTCCAGGGTCTTCCCCACCCAGGGATTGAACCCAAGTCTCCTGTGTCTCCTGCACTGCAGGCGGATTGTTTACCTGCTGAGCCAGCAGGGAAGCCTGGCTAAACATGTTTTATTTTAAAATGACATTTCTTGGGTAAAATTTTTGGGTCAAATATTACATATGCTTTACAGAAAATTTAGAAAAGAAAACAAAAGCACAAATAAGAGAAATAAGTATGTACTGCAATTCCATCAGCTGGAGATGATATTTTAAAATGTATAACACTTCATCCATTGCTTGGGGGGCTGCCTATCTATGTTCACTTTTCTTTCTAAAAATGAAATCATATCCCATTTACCATGTTACCTAACAGCCACTTCTCTGCTTTCTCCTTGGCAAGTCAACCCAGATTTTGTTCAAATATAGGACAGCCATGTGCCCGAGGGAAGACTGGGACCTTCTCTGGCCTGAGGAAATGCAACTTAACTGGTCTAGGTCATTCTGAAAAATTCTACTCATCTTGCCAGTGAATGGCTTGGGAATAAACATGTGACAATATTTTGGCCAAACAGACAGGAAGGAAGTCTTTAGGGAACTTCTGGGAAAAGTTTCTCTGCTCTTTAAAAAAAAAAAAAATCTAATATTGCTTCAGTGGTACCCTTGCATTCATTTCTCACGTCCTTAGTTTAAATTCTGGTTTAAATGTTCTGAAAATTTTTGAGACTTTTAATACATGTTCCAAATTGCCTAGCAGTCCTTATCAACATATTTTGTACTAACAATTAAAAATTCTCCATGTAAGTTCTGGTTTCTCTTTCTTTAGCTATCAAAGGAATCATTATCAATAAGTATTATTCCTGCAAATGCAAACTTATTTTCCAACATGAGTTCTGTTTATGCAGAATATGTCTTCTAATAAACATTAGTACTTTATATTTTTCAACCAAGTTACACTAAACTCAAATTATTAGAATCATAGGATCTAACCTCATATGATTCTAATAATTTGAATTTAATGTAACATGGTTGAAAAATATAGACTAGATCCAAGTAAGGCCATGTGTTTGGGTGGATGGTGCTCAACGCTGGCTACACACTTAGAATCACCTGGGAACTTTTAAATAAAAACACAACTTTTATAGAGATATAACTGATATTCAATATATTATTAATAGAGTTGGCAATTTTATGCTTTAACATACATACACATCCATGAAACCACCAAAATCAAGATAATAAATATATTTATCAACTCCAAATTGCAAGGCTTACTATCCTTGGTATTGCCTGCAGTCCACTGACTTGGAAATGACTTTTCTATACTTTGCCTGTTTATTTAGTTGTCTCAGGTAGGAAGGAAAATCCACTCCCTCTTACTCCATCTTAGACTGAAGCAGATACTCCCCATCTGGGGAATTTTGTAAAACAGTCTCTGGGTTTTATCCTAGAACAAATGAACTATAATTTGGGGAGGGGGATAAATTGTACTTCTTCGTATTTTTTCATTAAGGTATAATTTACATACAATAAAATTCATACTTTTTAGCATACAGTTTTGTGGATTTTGGCCAGGGTATACACTCATGAAACCATCACCACAGTCATGATATAGATCAGTTCTCCCCCCGCTTCCAAACTCTTCTACTCCTCCTTGTAGTCAAGCCTCCCATCACCGACCGCTAGCTCCTGGCAGCCATCGATCCTGCTCCTTCCCGTAGTATGAGTATGTGGACCAGAGTGGATGTTTGAACGAGGGAGACTGGCAGATGAAAGGCCTACAGCCAAGAGTACACACTGGCCCCTCTGAAGGAACCCAGGAGTAAGCACTCTTGGCCAGAGCTGCATTTTGCCCCTTAGCCTGGTGAGCAGCTATGGTGTCCAGCTGGGTTTCCTGGGCCCAGAATGGCCATCATAATCAAAGCCTTGTGAATATTAACAATACCATGAACATTAAGTACCTCTTGGTCCCTCCATTCTTTCCTCTCTCTGTTCAGTACTTACATGCTCTGTATTCCTATCATGTCTCCTGGGCCACCAACCTATGTATCCACACTGCCTATTTGCTTTTCTTGTCTTCTAAAGCAGCACTGACTTTTCTTAAATAATACACAGATGCATACTATGAGGTATATGTGTCTTCTTGAATTATGGATAAAGAAGATGTGGTTCATGTATACAATGGAATATGACTCAGCCATAAAAGGAACAAAATCGGGTCATTTGGGGCAACACGGATGGACTTAGAATCTGTCATAAAGAGTGAAGCAAGTCAGAAAAACAAATATCGTCTACTGAGCTTATAGATGGAATCTAGAAAATGGTACGGATGAACCTATTTGTAGGGCAGGAATAGAGATGCAGATATACAGAACAGACTTGTGGACACAGCGGGGAAGGAGAGGGTGGGACGAACTGACAGAGTAGCCCTGACATATACGCCTATCAGGTGCAAAACGGGTAACTCGTGGGAAGACCCTGTTCAGCACAAGGAGCTCAGCTCAGTGCTCTGTGATGGCCCAGAGGAGCAGGATGGGGTGCGGCGGGAGGGAAGTTCAAGAGAGAGGGAATAAAGTATACAGAGAGCCGACTCACTTTGTGGTAGAGCAAAAAACTAACACGACATCGCAAAGCAATCATACGTCAATAAAAATGCACACAATGTTGTGGCACACATAAATGCCATCTTTCATGTGTCCCCATAGACACAAAGATGAAGAACTGCCCCTCCTTGTGAGGAGAGGCCTCACTCCGAGGGTGTGAGACACAGGACCGGCTCTTGAAGACATGAGTGGAGCAACACTGTAACCGTGGGAAATAGCAATGATAATTACAAGCATCTTGCTTGGGTCTCCCAAGAGTCTTATGAAGGTGGTTATTCTTACTCCATTTTCCCTTGAGGAACAAGCACAGCGAAAGGAAACAATTGATCAAGGCATTCAGAAGAGTTTAGTACTTCTGGCTTCATATTACATATGAATCCACTTCTTTACATATTACAATGGGGATTAAATCATCTCCACCTTCTCCAAGTTCTTTACAAAGACAAATGGTTCTAAGGAGACCAAAGAGTGTCTGGAGACAGGGTTGATGAGGTGAAAGGGAAGAATTCCCACGCTTTCTCCAGTCATGTGGTCAGATTCAGAGAACAGCAATGACTACATCCAAAGAAATTCTCTCTGCATTTGGCAACTGTTCCCTCATCCCGTTAAGCCAATAAAGCTTATAAAGAATAAGCTGCTAGAGGTGAGTGATCAGTTGAGAAGGGCAAAACCAGTTGTCAGCCACTCCTGGGTTTAGGCGGTCCAGGGCTTAGATCTGAAACATGGAAGCAGCTACCAGCTGTTGGGTCCCCACCCAAACTGAGAACAAAGATTTCAATGTAACAAACTGTTTCAGACTTTCAGAATTCTCAGCCATAGACAAGTTTGGCCCTTTATGGAAAGGCTTCCATCCACTTTGCAAAGCAATTTTCCTTCAGTCTCTTCCTATCTCTGGGCTGTAACTCAGGACAGTGGCTCTCAGAGTGCAGTCCCTGGACCAGAGTATCAGCATTACTTGGAAATCCCTCTTACAATTGAGGTTAAAAAAACGACATAACATCAAATTGACCATTTTAAGGAGTACCACTCATCCTCATGTAGTACTTTCTTAGTACTATGCAACTACCTGCCTCTACCTAGTCCCAAAACATTTTCATCAATCCAAAAGGAAAGCCTGTGCCCAGTAAGCAGTCACTCTTCCCCTCCCACCCCCAGCCCCCAGCCCCTGGCAACCACTGATCACTTTCTGCCTCTGTGGACTTGCCAATTCTGGATATTTCATTTTTCATTTCATGACCACATGACTGGAGTCATGCAATATGTGACGTTTTGTGGCTGGCTTCTTTCACTTAGCATGATGTTCTTGAGGTTCATCCAGGTTATAGCATGTGTTAACACTTCATTCATTTCTATAGTTCTAGGAACTTTTTAGAAATGTAAATTTCCTGCCTCACACAGACCTAATGCCCGAGAAGCTCTGAGCCGCCTTTTGGTTCCTTGAATGCATCCTAGTATCTAAGAACTCCCGATTTAGGAGATGTCAGCCCAGGCTCTTTAACTCAGAAGGCAGTTGTTGGGTTCCTAAATCCAGGATTTTGTTATTCTGCCCAAAACCCTGCGACAACATCAATGTTTCAAAACCAAAATGTTTCTGCCTTTTTCTTGAGTTGTAGGATAGGGCTGTCAGGATCTGCCAATTTCATTCCTTGTCTTAAGAAACAAGCTGAACATCTAGAGCACATTCTTTCAAAATAATCCCAGACTGTCTACAGTCTCTTGATGTTAACTTCACCCTTTTGTGTTCTATTCCCATCCTATTTATAGAATGGCTAGTTTCTTCTGAACATCTCCAAAGGTGCCTTCTGTTACCCAGGCTGCACACTGTAGGTGCTGTGAACAGGGCTGGCCCCGCCGGCACCTTCCTTGATGCCCTCTTTGGGGACAGCACACAGTCATTCCTGTGAACACGCCTCGTCTCAATCCAGGAGCCCACTTAACGGCTTTCCGTTGCACTGAACCAAAAGACATTTCTTTAGCTTGACACCCAAATTCTGAGTTTCTTTGGTATGTTCCCCTCATGGTTGCTTGTGTAGCCCATCTGGCCCTCTGCTAATAATTTGTAGGTTTAGGAACAAGAGCTGTCCTCGATGGCATGGGAACCTGTAGTGGGAAACGCAAAGAACTGGGCCCAAATAATTGGGTTTCAGGGCTGACTTGACTCATGTCCTTGTTCACTCAACAAACACAGAATTCGCTGAAGGCTGTGCAGACTAGCTACCGGGTGAGAACACAGCATGGGCAAGACTGACAATGCCGCCCTCTGCTCCCAGTTTTGGGAGCACAGTAGTCTAGTGCAAGGTCCAAACAAGCAAAGAGGCCACTTCAGCACCACGTGAGGAGGTGCTGTGGGGAGTGTCGATGACACTCTGTGGAGGATGCGCCAACGGCGGCAGTGGAAGAGGCTGCGGTGCTTGTGTTAGGGGGAGCACACCGACTGAAACCGCCCGCCCTGGCCAGGCGCCAGAGCGACATTTGCATGAGCTGCTTTATGCCAGGAGGTCCTGGTAAGGAACATGGAACTAATAAGCCACCACCAACCGGAAGAGTTCGGGAAGGGTCAGAAGGAGATACCGCCTGTCTGACCACCTTCCAGAATCCCTCTCGCTGGCATCCATCTTGGTTGAGCAATGTGTGCACCACCAGGAAGGACTGTGAGTCAGAATGATGGGCAGAGCAACCCAGAAACTAACCCCGTCACCATAAAACCTGAGACTGGGAACCACGTGGCAGAGCAGTTCTCCCGGTTTCCCTTACCCTACTGCTCTCTGCCTGGGCGCCCCTTCCCAATAAAATCTCTTGCTTTCTCAGCACATGTGTCTCCTCGGACAGTTCATTTCTGAGTGTTAGACAGGAGCCCACTTTTGGGCCCTGGAAGGGGTCCCCCTTCCTGCAACAGTTGTGGTGTGTGTGTTCAGAAGAGGTCAAAGAGGACTCTGAGGAGAAAGAGAGGGATACGTTTAGACATGCAGGATGAGTTAGCCGAGCAGGATGTCAGGTGGGGTGGGGGTAGTTCAGTTGGAAAGAGCATTCCAGAGAGCGGAGACGGCACATGCTCAGGCTGGGAGAGAGAAGGGGTGTGTGTCTTGCTAGGAACTAGAAGGATTGTGAAGTCACTGGACTGTCGTGTCAGGGCTGGCTCTGCTGCAATATACAGTTAGTGAGAGAAGAGTCTACAGAGCCCATTGAGTGACAGGAAAGCCACGGCCTCCTTGTCAGTAAACTCAGAGGGAACCCACAGCAGGGTTAAAGCTGAGCTGTGATTTGACCTGCTGTGTGTGTTCCGTGATCACTTGGACTATGTAAGGGGAGTGAATTGGAGGGAATGAGAAAGGAGACTGCGAATCCGGTCAAGAGGCTCTTGCACCTGGGGCCTCTCATACGTCTGCTTCTGAGCGTGTAAATTCAATACACTGGAGAACAGTCTGAGAAGGTCTAGTGGACGGAGGAGCCTGGTGAGCTGCTGTCCATGGGGTCACACAGGGTCAGACACGACTGAGGCAACTTAGCATGCATGCATGCATTGGAGAAGGAAATGGCAGCCCACTCCGGTATTCTTGGCTGGAGAATCCCAGGGACAGAGGAGCCTGGTGGGCTGCCATTTATGGGGTCACACAGAGTCAGATACGACTGAAGTGACTTAGCAGCAGCAGCAGCAGTAAAGTCAAAGATATGTGTGCTTTGTAATCCAGAAACTTCATCACAAGAAGTTATGAGGAAGATGCTCATAACTATATTCTTTGAAATGAAAAATGGAAGCAATTTAGGTGTCCATGAGTAGGAGAATGGATAAAATGTGATACATAAAACATGCTATGTTTATATGATGGATTTTTATGCAGGAGTTAAGATGAATGAACTGGGGCTGGATTTATCAAACTGAAAAATCTCAAAAGCATAATGCTGAACAAAGAGCCAGGGTATACAGAAATGCAGGCACAACTTGACATCCTGTGCTTAAAAGTTTGTAAGGTCCACCATTACTTTACACATCCTTAAGAGAGAAAAAAGTGCTGAGAACTGAACTCTGACAAAATGCATTCTTGTCACTTATTAGATACTTTATACTTATTAGAAAATCTTTTACACCATATATTACTCCCATGCATGCATAAAAAGGGGAAATAGAAGTGAAATAAATCAGTTATGGGTTCCCCCAACTTTTGCACATATAAATCCTAACTCTTCTAAATTCTCTTGACTTAAAGTCACAGATGTCTGTGTTTCCCAAATAATAAATCCTCCATCCAACTACAGGATGGGTGATAAGGCATTCTTAAGTAATCCATAAGAAAACTCACAGTCATTGGCACTGGCCTCTTAAGCTATTTTTGCAGCTAGGCATAACTAAGCTTCTTTGCAGTCCTCCTTCTATGACACTGCTGGGCGTTTCTGATTTATCATCGCCCCCACGATCCCCTCACGATCACTTGATTCCTGAAGGGGAAGAGTGCCCCTACTAATGTCTCCACAATTTTCAGCAAGATTGCTCCTGCTGCTTTTGGATGTGTAGGCGGTAGGGAACGATTGCCACCCAGCTATCGGAAGGTGCCATCAGTTACAAGAGCGTCATGATTTCAGAGATATTCAAACGGGGAAAAAGTTGGGTGTTTTACATTTTGGAGGATAAGTTCAAAACAAGAGAGTCTTAGCAAACCCACCTGCCTTCACAGTGGTGCTACATCCTCCCATTCAGCCTCATAATGAAGCCAACATTTTGATGTCACTTATGGGTGGAGTCTAAAAAAATGATACAAATGAACTTACGAAACAGAAACTGACTCACAGACACAGAAAACAAACTTATGGTTACCAAAGGGGAAAGGAGGGGGAAAGGGATAAATGAGGAATTTGGGATTAGCAGATACAAACAACTACATATAAAACAGATGACCAACAAGGTCTTAGTATATAGCGCAGGGAACTGTATTCCACATCTTGGAATAAGCTATAAGGGAAAAAAAACGTGTTCTTTAGAAATGAGGAAATATGGTAGTTGTCATTTATGAATAAAGACATATTTATAAACCATAAAAACTATGTGTAGAAATAATAAACATCATTTAAAGACTGCTGCCAGTGGAAATCTGCTGTATGGTGCAGGGAGCTCAAACCTGGTGCTCTGTGACAACCTAGAGGCGTGGGAATGGGGTGGGAGGTGGGAGCGAGGTCCAAGAGGGAGGTTACATATATATACCCATGGCTGATTCATGTAGATATATGAAAGAAGCCAACATGTTATTGTAAAGCAATTACCCTCCAATTAAAAATAAATAATTAAAAAATAAAAATAATAAAGACAGCTGCCATCATAGAGAGAGCGGTGATGCAGAAACAGAGGGCATGTTATGGGGACAGATGCACGCTGGGACTTCCAGTCAATTGTTCACATTCCCATCTTTAAGCTTGGCGGTATCACATGGGTGGCTATTTGTATTACTCGCCACACTTTCTGTAAGACAGCTATTTCACAGCTTATAGAAAAAGGCTTCCCTGGTGGCTCAGCTAGTAAAGAGTCTGCCTGCAATGTGGGAGACCTGGGTTCGATCCCTGGGTTGGGACAATCCCCTGGAAAAGGGAACGGCTACCCACTCCAGTATTCTGGCCTGGAGAATTCCATGGACTGTATAGTCCATGGGGTCGCAAAGAGTTGGACACAACTGAGCGACTTACACTTTTACTTTCAAAAAAAAGGAGACTGCCACACTAGCACAATTCTGTTAATAGTCCCTGTGTGAATCAGGGAACGTGTGCAACTTCAGCTTTCTAATCTATTAATACATTGCAAAGAGGGTCATACCTCTTCTCCTTGCCTCAGAGGAATTCTGGGTTGTTGTGAAGGTCAAAACTGCAAGTGCTTGTGCAATCCATTGTTAAACCATAAAGCACAGCAGAGAAAGGGTACTGAGACTGTCACCTCACAAGTGCACCAAACCTCTTAGCAGGGATGTGTGGGAGGTGCTCGCAGCAATGGCCCCCAGTGGACTGGGCCCCCCTCTATCTGCACCCCTTCGGCAGCATGACTCGGCCACTCCTCCCATCAACTGGGAGCCTGTTTCTCCACTCCTAAGCTCTGGGCTGGCCTTGGGACCTGCTGCGATCCACAGAATATGGTGACTGTGACACAGCAAGCGCGAGCTTAGACCTCAACATGCAGGCGTCTTTCCCTGGAACACTTCAGGTTCCGGAGACACCCCCACCTCTCACCAGGCTGGGCAGCCCAGTCTGGCCTATTGGAGAATGAAAGTTGAGAGGAACCAAGAAGCCCAGCCAACAGCCAGCACCAACTGCCAAACGTGAGTCAGGCCTTCTTGAACTTTCCAGTCCCACTGACCCTCTGGTCAAATGCTGCCAACTAACAGGAATTAACCCCTCTGATGACCCACAGAACCACGAGAAATAGCCATCAGGGGCTTTAGGTCACCGTGTTTCAGGGTGGTTTGTTTTGCAGAGTTGGATACACTGACCGGTGACTGAAAGTTTAGTTTAGTCTATTCTGCTGATGACAATACCTTTGCCACTTTGTAAGTTGAGCGGTAAGTAATTATTAAGCACCTACTCTGTGCTGGTTATGGGTTTTGTGCTGTGAAGACTACCAAAAAAGGACTATAGATAAATGCCTCAGCCGTAGCACAAACGAGAACTGTAACCTCATTAGGAAAAGAAGATGCAAATGATAGAAAGTAAAATAAGAATGTGCTAAATTGAGAAAGATGTGCTCTGCAGAGGGAAGTGAACATTTTCTTATTACGTAGCAGAAACTCTGACTTAGTTCATAGAATCCTCACAACAACTCTATAAGGCAGGTACTGTGATTATTCCCATTTCACAGGTAAGGAAACTGAGGAAGCTGCAGGGAAGTAAGCTGTCCAGAGTCACATAGCCAGCAAGTGGTTGGCCCTGGCCTGGGAACTAGTAGCCTGACAGCAAAGCCCACATGTGCCCCAGACTGGACAAATGACAGTAAGGCTAGTGCTGTGAGGATATAGGGACAGATGCTTTGTGGGGGGGGGGGGTGGTTCCTAGGCAAGAGAGACCTCAGCTGGCCTTGGAGGTTGGGTGGGAGCTGGAGTGGAATTTAGAAAGTTCCAGGCAGAGATCATGGTGTAAGCACATGGGGGGTTTGGCGTCCCATGAGAAGCTGAGCCCAGCTGGGTCAGAACCTGCCTCTCTCCAACCCAGGAGTCTGTGACTATCCTTCCAGGCCACCTACATCCCAGTGAGACCCCCATTGCCTGGCTGAGGGGAGGCCCGGGAGAGATAGGCTGGGAGGAGCTTGGAAAGTGGAAGTAGTGTCTCAGGGCAGGATGGAGGGGCAGGACAGAGCCAGGAAACAGGGATGGGGGCCTCCAGGGCTGTCAGGATTCTCAGCTGGGCTGAGGAGGAGGCAGTGAGTTGGGGAGTTGTCATCCTGCTGCCCCACGGAGCCCATGGGCATCAGCCAGGACAAGCTGCTGGGGCAGGCCGCGGGTGCCAGGCCAGAAGACGCCCCATTTCCCTGGGATCTGTGGGGTGGACTTGCTTCCTATGTCCCTGTGTGCACCCAGACCACCTTTTCCTGCTGCTCTATACTAGCAACAGCCAGCAAAATTATTTCTGCCAAAACCTATGCTATGACTCTAGAGGGAGAGGCGTGTTCAGAGATGCTTTTGAAATTCTCCTAAACAACCTGTGAGTTATGATGGAACATTTTAATAAGAGTCCAGTTCTTGTTGTATGTGTTCTTGGTTAAGCTATGTCATTTCACCTTATAAATGTGCTTTTACCGGTGAGGTGGTGATGGGGGTTGCTGGTTGCTTACTGGTGTAGTTACTGTTCCTGAGAAGGACCCATGAAAAGCAGAGACCACAGAAGCATCATCTGGCTTCACCACTCACTCACCCCCATTCCCACCCCCGTAACACTGAATTGCTCACAGCCTGTGGGAATTCAGGAAAGGCTTCCAGTGAAGAGGCATTTGAAATGGACCTTGGAGGATGGAGATTTCGATGGGTGAGGCCAGAGGATATGGGTAAACTGAGCAATGGCCCGGGCCCCCGCACATGCAGGGGGTGAAAAAAAAAATCTATGTAAGAACAGAGCTGGGGAAAGAGAGTAAGATGGGACATGTCAGACGGCTAGGTTGGCGGTAAGGACCTTGAACAGACAGTTGGGAGACATGGGCTTGCCTTCTGAAAGCAAGATGACAAACACATCTCGTGAAAGCAGCAATTGTTCCTGCTTGTTCTTAATTCAACCTTGTGGATCTGGATAAGTACAGACAGATAAAACTTGTGTGATTCTGAGACCATCCTGTGGAAAAAGATCAGAATACTCTACCTGAGCAAACCCTTGCAGAGCAAATGGTATAAAGTGCATATTTTGGTGAACTTTACATTGTACATGTAATACATGGTTGGGGTAGAAAAATTTGAAAACGTGGATAAGCAAAAGAAAGAAAAAAGAAATAACACTTATAATTCTACCATCCAGAGATATTATTATGCCTTTCAGACTTCTGTCAATGTATGGATATAAATTTATGTTACATAAGTGGGCTCATACTGCTTTAGAACCTACTTTAGAAAACTTAATATCTTGTGACTATCTTTCCATATAAGTAAATACACTCCCCAGCATCATTTTAAACGGCCATTTTTTAGTCCATATTGAAGAACACCTTGAACCGTCTTCAATCTCCCACTTCTATTTGTGTTAAAATCTTAACTGTATCCATTCAAGCGATGAACTTAGCCACATGTACAGAAGAGGGCACTTGAAAAATCAAACCCAGAGTAATCATCCCCATTGTGTTAATCACTTTAAAGCTCTTTTCATTGCATACCTGATGGAGCACTCTGCCGCCTGGCAGAGAGTCTTCAGGTGGTGCTATTAGGTGGCACAGTTCCTTCAGGACACAGATGACTCATTTGATGACTGTGTGGGCTACTTCTGTGTGGACTTGACCCGACTTCTATTGTCTTGTATTTCTGTATTCACTCCAACTCCCTCAAAAAAGAAATGACAAGGATTCGATGTTTTGTGATTGATGATGCATTCTTGAAACAGGGGAAAAAAATAATGGATTCAGTAGATCCTGCAAAATGTTTATGAGGAGACTGAGCAGAAGAAAATGCCTTTTCTACCAGGTAAGCTGCACCTGGGGCCTCCTGAGAAGTTAAACTGCTGATATCAGACTCACCCTGATAAGACAGAAATGCCGAGCTGAAGTGTGCCCCCTAGCTTTGCAGAGCCTGGTTTTCTCTGGCACCATCACGTACGATAAAAGTGGTCTCTCAGATGCGAGCGTCTTTCAAATGACGACATCAAAAACAAATACTACACATTTGAACCTCAGGGAAGAATGAAGTATATGGACCTCATTGCCTCCCTCTAGTGGTTATGTCCTGTTTCAGCGAGTCTCTTGGCACTTGGATGGGTCCTGTACTGGGAAGCCCAGCGCCCTCTTGTGGAGGGCAGGAGAAGGTATCCGCATTTCTCATAAGGGCAGAGACCTGGACTGCGGAGAAGCCCGTGGATTGGCAAAGACAAACTTGACCTGAGGAACTGGTAAACACGAGTCACCTCCTCCAGAGCTTGTGGACGTGTCCCCCACACCGACATATCTTAGAAGCAGAATCTAATAAATTCTCATGATTTAATTGTCTTTTTTTTAATTAAATACTTGCTAATGTTCTATTTATTCTGTTACTTTGAACGTCGTCTTGGAATTAGCCAATTTAAGGAGTAGAATATAGCCCTGTTTATCAGACATGGTCCATGTATAAAGAGAATGCTCCAAAGAGCTGATAGTGCAACCCATGGACCATGATAACTTGACAGGTTTTGCAGATAGAAGATAATGATTAAAGATGTGGGCTGTGATGCCTAGTTCCCGTGCTGGTTCTGCTAACTGGATGTCAGGCAGGTACCTGACTTAACTTTTAAAAACCTCACTTTCCTATAAAATGAGAATGCTGATAGTTCCCACCTTGCCGAGTTAGGACAATTCAGTGGTGAAGCATTGGCCTGCGAATGCAGGGCCGCAGGAGCCGCAGGTTCAATCCCTGGGTCTGGAAGATCTCCTGCAGAAGGAAATAGCAACCCACTCCAGTATTCTTGCCTGGGAAATGCCCTGAACAGAGGAGACTGTTGGGTTACAGTCCACAGGGTCACAGTGAGTCAGAAACAACTGAGGACGCATGCAAATAAATATATTAGCACATTGTACTTAGCAAATGCTATTACTATTTACCAGAAGATTAACATTTTTTTAAAAGGTGTATCACTTTCTTTGTTGCCTTCTATGACAAAGTACAATGACAAACATTAATCATTTCTTAGGAGGCTCCTATTTCTCCTTGTGAAAAATGACTCTATGCCCATCAGTAAGGCAATGAAGAGCTGCTGCTGCAGCTAAGTCACTTCAGTCGTGTCCGACTCGGAACAACCCCATAGACGGCAGCCCACCACGCTCCCCCATCCCTGGGATTCTCCAGGCAAGAACACTGGAGTGGGTTGCCATTTCCTTCTCCAATGCATGAAACTGAAAAGTGAAAGGGAAGCCGCTCAGTCGTTTCCGACTCTTAGCGACCCTGTGGTCTGCAGCCTACCAGGCTCCTCCGTCCATGGGATTTTCCAGGCAAGAGTACTGGAGTGGGGTGCCATTGCCTTTTCCGAATGAAGAGCTAAGAAGTGGCAGAGGTCTGACTATGGTTATCCAACTTTTTTCTACTACAAACCTGGTGGCCTTCATGTGAACTGCCTGTCCTACATCCTGAGTTCTTACTTCTACTTCCATTTTCACCTGTTCTCCATTTCTAACACCACTGTTGACTCCACCGTCTCTCCAATCTGCTGTGGACTCAGAAAGGAGGTAACAGAGGTCATTAGAATTTTGCTTTATGCCATAGGTTAAATAGGCTCCAGCGGGAACATCTGAGCTCTTTCCCTCTTTGCAAAACACATAATCTCCTGTCTGAATACATGTATGCCTTTTAGGATCCATGGAATCCATACCTAAAGAGTAGAAAAGCACTAAAAAACAAAAATTAAAAAAATGGAAGAGTTAAAAGACTTTTTAGGATGGGCGGCTGATCATGTGAGCAGGGAGCTTTGGAGGAAATCCTATTTTGTCTTTTGTCTCGTTTTTGGAGGGAGGGTAAGGCTGGATTCTACTCCCTGGCCTGGAAGCACTGGCCCATAGTGGTTGGGTTGGGTACTGGCGGGGAGGGCTGGCTACTGTTTGACAGAAAACGGTCTTGCAGGTATTGGTAATGGAAGTTCAGTTCAGTCGCTCAGTCGTGTCTGACTCTTTGTGACCCCATGAACTGCAGCACACCAGACCTCCCTGTCCATCATCAACTCCCGGAGTCCACCCAAACCCATGTCCATTGAGTCGGTGATGCCATCCAACCATCTCCTCCTCTGTCTTCCCCTTCTGCTCCTCCCCTCAATCTTTCCCAGCATCAGGGTCTTTTCAAATGAGTCAGCTCTTCGCATCAGATGGCCAAAGTACTGGAGTTTCAGCTTCAACATTAGTCCTTCCAATGAACACTCAGGACTGATCTCCTTTAGGATGGACTGGTTGGATCTCCTTGCCATCCAAGGGACTCTCAAGAGTCTTCTCCAACACCACAGTTCAGAAGCACCAATTCTTCGGCCCTCAGCTTTCTTTATAGTCCAACTCTCACATCCATACATGACCACTGGAAAAACCATAGCCTTGACTAGACGGACCTTTGGTGACAAAGTAATGTCTCTGCTTTTTAATATGCTGTCTAGGTTGGTCATAACTTTCCTTCCAAGGAGTAAGTGTCTTTTAAATTCATGGCTGCAGTCACCATCTGCAGTGATTTTGGAGCCCCCAAAAAATAAAGTCTAACACTATTTCCACTGTTTCCCCATCTACTTGCCATGAGGTGATGGGACCAGATGCCATGATCTTAGTTTTCTGAATGTTGAGTTTTAAGCCAACTTTTTCACTCTCCTCTTTCACTTTCATCAAGAGGCTCTTTAGTTCTTCTTCACTTTCTGCCATAAGGGTGGTGTCATCTGCATATCTGAGGTTTTTGATATTTCTCCCGGCAATCTTGATTCCAGCTTGTGCTTCCTCCAGCCCAGTGGTAATGGAAGAAAAAGCAGATATTAGCCAGAGGAGCATAACTGGAGGAGAATCTGAACCAGAGTCAAGATGGGAGCAAAGACCACAGTGAGGAGAGGCAAGGTGGGTCTATGATTGAAAGTACAAATAACAAGGTATGAAGTGGGGGTGTGCTGCCTGTAGTTTGTAGTGTAGTGAGGTCTGGGAGCATGATTCCTCCAGCTTTGTTCTTCCTTCTCCAGATTGTTTTGGCTATTCAGGGTCTTTTGTGTCTCCACACAAATTTTAAAATTATTTGTTCTAATTCTTTGAAAAATGCCATTGGTATTTTGATAGGGATTACATTGAATCTGTAGATTGCCTTGGGTAGTGTGTCATTTTAACAATGTACATTCTTCCAATCCAAGAACACAGTGTATCTTTCTGTCTGTTTGTGTCATTTTCAATTTCATCAGCATTAGTCATATAGCTTTCTGAGAACAGATCTTTTACCCGTAGATAGCATATTCAAAAGCAGAGACATTATTTTGCCGAATAAGGTCCATCTAGTCAAGGCTATGGTTTTTCCAGTAGTCATGTATGGATGTGAGAGTTGGACTGTGAAGAAGGCTGAGCACCGAAGAACTGATGCTTTTGAACTGTGGTGTTGGAGAAGACTCTTGAGAGTCCCTTGGACTGCAAGGAGATCCAACCAGTCCGTTCTGAAGGAGATCAGCTCTGGGATTTCTTTGGAAGGAATGATGCTAAAGCTGAAACTCCAGTACTTTGGCCACCTCATGCGAAGAGTTGACTCACTGGAAAAGATTCTGATGATGGGAGGGATTGGGGACAGGAGCAGAAGGGGACGACAGAGGATGAGATGGCTGGATGGCATCACTGACTCGATGGACATGAGTCTGAGTGAACTCCGGGAGTTGGTGATGGACAGGGAGGCCTGGCGTGCTGCGATTCATGGAGTCGCAAAGAGTCGGACACGACTGAGCAACTGAACTGAAGTTTTTAATGACACTGACTGCCACAGTGTGTATTTCATTATAGATCCAAGATGCCTAATGACATTTAAATTTTTTTTATTTTATGTTGGGGTATAGCCAATTAACAATTTTGTGATAGTTTCAAGTGCACAGCAGAGCAACTCAGCCATATATACACATGTGTCCATTCTCCCCCAAACTCTGCTCCCACTCAGGCTGCCACAGAACATTGAGCAGGGTTCCCTGTGCTAGACAGCAGATCCTTGTTGGTCTAATGACATTTTGAAACCGATTTATATTGTAATTTTCCTATTGTGGTCTCTCACACTAGAACACAGCCACATTGCCTGGCATGTAGAAACTGCTTCTCTTAGATGGCTTTTTCTTAGAAACAGACCCTGAATCAAGAAATGTGAGTGCATGTGAGTTATTAAGGAGATGCTTCCGGGAGAAACTGCTACGGAAGCAGGGAGGCTGGAGAGAGAAGGGATGCCATCAAGAAATGGTGCGATGGCAGAAGAAAGTCCTGGTCTCTGAGTCCCAGGGGAGCTCTGGAAAGTCAGCTGCACCTCAGAGTTTCTCCCTCTGGGAGGCAAGGAAGGCAGTATTCCAAATATTCCCTCCCACAGTGAGGTCAGTCACTGCGCAGCAGAGGCCAGGGAGTGCACAGTGGGTAATAAACTCCCACTCTCCAAGCAGACAAGATGACTTCAGCAGCCACAGTCAGAGCTTGGAGGAAAGGGGACGCCGTGAGCAGCTAGCCATGCAGCACAAAAAAGCTGGGGCCTGGGAAGCGTGTCAGGGGTGTCCCCTCAAGTTCTCACTAAGGATGTAATAAATGAGTGGATCAATGAACAAGAACAAGGCCCCCACCCCTCCATAAGGACACACATGGTACCATTTTTTGCTTTATATTACGTGTACTTACATCCCCATTACCTAGTGTTCTATGGATTAGATTTTGGTAAAGAAACATTGTTCAGCCAGAGAGCTAAGTCCTCCTTATCCAGGACACTGGGGTTTGGGCATAAGCCCCTCCAATGACAGAGACAGCAGAACTGGGTTGGTTTCCAGAGTCAAACCTTCCAAAGAACTGGAATCACCAGTGCATTAGTGTGACCTCAAGAAAGATGTGACCAATGTGGTCCTGGTCCTGGCATTAGTATGAACAGGAAGGGGTTTAATGTGACCCTGCCCCTCTCATTAAGTGAGTGACCAAAGAGCAAATAAGACCCTGCAAGTCCATCCCCAGGGCAACATGAGGTGATTGAGAGTCCAATGTGAGAACAGAAAAAGAAGAGATCAAAGTCAGTCTCCCCGTGGGGAGTGGCAATAAACAGCCCAGAAGATAAGTTTTTATGCCCATAAATATCTTACATGATGATGAAGAGAATACACAGATGTGTGAAAACCTCATAAACAGGGAAGTGGCTCTGTCCCAGCTGCTCACAGAGAACTGCATCACCATCCACTACCCCAGAGGAAGGAGCGAAGACTGAAACTGGGATGACCTCCATTCGTGAGGCTTGTTTCAGTCGAAATGGGTCTAGTATTTTGGTAGAAATTTTGCCTTCCTGTAGGGAGGTAGCTCGGAGAAGGCAATGGCACCCCACTCCAGTACTCTTGCCTGGAAAATGCCATGGACGGAGGAGTCTGGTAGGCTGCAGTCCATGGGTCAATAGGAGTCAGACATGACTGAGCGACTTCACTTTCACTTTTCACTTTCATGCACTGGAGAAGGAGATGGCAACCCACTCCAGTGTTCCTGCCTGGGGAATCCCAGGGACAGAGGAGCCTGGTGGGCTACATGGACACGACTGAGCGACTTCACTTTCACTTTTCACTTTCATGCATTGGAGAAGGAGATGGCGACCCACTCCAGTGTTCCTGCCTGGGACAGGGAGCCTGGTGGGCTGCCATCTATGGGGCCGCACAGAGTGGGACATGACTGAAGTGACTTAGCAGCAGCAGCTATGTAGTCAGTCCTTGTTGCGCATCTATTTTCTGCATAGCGGCTTGTATCTGTTAATCCCGCGCTCCTCCTTTATCACTCCCCTCACCCTCTCCCCTCTGATAACCGTGTTTGTTTTCTGTGTCTGTGAGTCTGTTTCTGTTCTGTATATAGATCCTTTTGTGTCATAGTTTAGACTGCACATATAAGTGATAGCATGTGATATCTGTCTTTCTCTGACTTCTTTCACTTATTATGATGATCTCTGGGTCCATCCATGTTGCTGCAAATGGCATTATTTCATTCTTTTTTATGGCTGAGGAATTATGATTACTTCTGAGCTTTCACTACTAGTAGTAATGTGCGATCACCAAGTGAATTGTGAAATCTGTATAGCCCAACCTGTATACAAAAATGGAACAGGGAATGAACTAAACCCATTTACCATTCATTGACATTTGCAGTATGCCTTGCTTTGCAGCTGGGAAGAGTAGTGTGGGAGCAGGGGCAGCAGGTTGAAAACTGTGATAGAATCTCTGATGCCAAGAAAATGAGTCAATATCTGTGGTAGAAAAAAGATGGGTTAGTACCACTATCTGTGTTGACAGTTTGAGATAACAGGTGTTAGTAATTTTCTAGAAAGAGATTTCCTATATATTGAGAAATACTGAAGGGGGCGGGAAAGTCACAATGTTTGAATGCATCCTATGCCTCCTGATTGTCTACATATAAGCAAAGGCCCTGCTCCCGACCTTGAAGAGTATTTCCCATTGCCAATCAATGCTGCTGGTAGAAGCCTGCAACAATAGTCTTTCTGGAGCCATGCCCAGACACAACTCACTGTACCAAACAAGGCTACTAAGAAGAAGCTTTCTTGGAGTGGGCTCCATGTGCCACTCCTCTGCTGCGTGACCCTCTAACACCAGGGTCCAATTAACATCCATGAAACTGACCCATCCTACGGGACTCTTTCCTGCTTGGAAGTACCTGTCGCATAATTGGGGCTGGAGCACTACTCTAACCATGAAAATAGTGTGGCTAATGGGTAGGAACTCAGGGAAGGGAGGAGTTTTCATTTCAGGTGGATTACCTGAGAGCTTCTGATGACCTCCTTACTGTCCCTCCATCGCCCCCACCATGATCACTACCACTCTACCAGTGTTCTTCCTCTCATGAGGGGACAACAGCTGGCTTTCTGTACACTTGTCTCAGCAAACCAGGAGCTGTATAACTAAACACCAAGCAAGTGTTCAATAAAAGAAATTACAGAAGCCTCCAGAGAAGGCAATGGCACCCCACTCCAGTACTCTTGCCTGGAAAATCCCATGGACGGAGGAGCCTGGTGGGCTGCAGTCCATGGGGTCGCGAAGAGTCGGACATGACTGAGCAACTTCACTTTCACTTTTCACTTTCATGCATTGGAGAAGGAAATGGCATCCCACTCCAGTGCTCTTGCCTGGAAAATCCCATGGACGGAGGAGCCTGGTGGGCTACATGGACACAACTGAGCGACTTCACTTTCACTTTTCACTTTCATGCATTGGAGAAGGAAATGGCAACCCACTCCAGTGTTCCTGCCTGGAGAATCCCAGGGACGGGGAGCCTGGTGGGCTGCCGTCTATGGGGTCGCACAGAGTCGGACACGACTGAAACGACTTAACAGCAGCAGCAGCTGAATGTCACGCCTCCTGAAAAGATACTCAAATTCAGGGTTGTTTGTTTGATAATTTTTATTTTAACATTGTTCTGGCCAAACAAAATATATCTACAGTCCATATGCTAGCTTCACAGGCCACCAGTGGGTTACTCCTGATGTGGACCATTCTTTCTTTAATGAGCAGCTTTTAAATTTTTATTTGCTTATTTTAGTGAGGTGTAGTTGATTTATAATACGATGTAGGTGTCAGGTAAACAATATAGTGGTTCACAATTTTTAAAGGTTATACTCCATTTAAAGTTATTATGAAATAAATATTAGCTATATTCCCTGTGTTGTACAATATATCCTTGTAGCTTATTTATTTAGACATAGTCATTTGTACCACTTAACCCCCTACCCCTGTATTGCAGCTCCCTCCCTTCCCACTGGTAACCACTAGCTCATTCTCTGTATCTGTGAGTCTGTTTCTTTTTTGTTTCATTCAGCAGTTTGTGGTATTTTTTAGATTCCACATATCATACAGTATTTGTCATTCTCTGCCTGGCTCATGTCACTAGGCATAATACCCTCCTAGTCCTCTCTCAACCTCAATTGTGCACTTGAATCACATGAAGAGTTTTAAAAAATATACTCATAAGAGACTTCCCTTGTGATCCAGTGACTAAGACTCTGGCCCCACCCAGCTTTGATCCCTGGTCAGGGAACTAGGTCCTCCATGTCACAACTAAGAGTTTGTATGCCACAACTAAGACTCAGCACCGCCAAATAAAAATAAATATTTAAAGAACAAAAACATAGCCATAAATGAGTTTTTGGTTCTATACCAGACCAATTCATCCAGAATTTTGGGGGTGGGAACTGGGCATTACTATTTTTCAAAAGCTTCCTTAAGGAGTCTACTGAGCAGCCAGGTTGGAGGACCATCATTTCAGGCTGCTTTTCTGCTGCTCCTCCAAACTCAGAGAAGCAGAGACAGCCCTGAGAAACAAGCCAATAGGAATGCCCTCAGATACCCTTTAGATGAGGCTAAGTTTGGAGAAGACACTGTCAAGGATGTTGGTGGTGGTCCTTGTAGTTCCTACAGATTCCTGCAGACCTGGCTTATCTCCTTAGATAAGGAGATTAAGACCTGGCTAGTGCTACTATATATGTAGAGTACATCATGTGAAATGCCAGGCTGGATAAAGCACAAGCTGGAGTCAAGATTGCCAGGAGAAATATCAATAACCTCAGATATGCAGATGACACCACCCTTATGGCAGAAAGTGAAGAAGAACTAAAGAGTCTCTTGATGAAAGTGAGAGAGTGAAAAAGTTGGCTTAAAGCTCAACATTCAGAAAACTAAAATCATAGCATCTGGTCCCATCACTTCATGGTAAATAGATGGGGAAACAATGGAAACATTGAGAGACTTTATTTTGGGGGGCTCCAAAATCACTGCAGATGGTGACTGCAGCCATGAAATAAAAAGACGCTTGCTCCTTAGAAGAAAAGCTATGACCAACCTAGACAGCATATTAAAAAGCAGAGCCATTATTTTGCCAACAAAGGTCCATCTAGTCAAAGCTATGGTTTTTCCAGTAGTCATGTATGGATGTGAGATTTGGACTATAAAGAAAGCTGAGCACCAAGGAACTGATGCTTTTGAACTGTGGTGTTGGAGAAGACTCTTGAGAGTCCCTTGGACTGTGAGGAGATTAAACCAATCAATCCTAAAGGAGATCAATCCTGAATATTCATTGGAAGAACAGATGCTGAAGCTGAAATTTCAATACTTTGGCACCTAATGTGAAGAACTGACTCTTTTGAAAAGACCCCGATGCTGGGAAAGATTGAAGGCAGGAGGAAAAGGGAATGACAGAGGATGAGATGGTGGGATGGCATCACTGACTCGATGGACATGAGTTTGACTAAGCTCAGGGAGTTGGTGATGGACGGAGAAGCCTGGTGTGCTGCAGTCCATGGTGTCATAAACAGTTGGACATGACTGAGCGACTGAACTGAACTGGCTCTCAGCCTTGAGAACTTCATCTGTATATCTTCCCCTATAAGCTTCACCTCTAACAACCCATCCTCAAGCATTTCTATCTACTACCAAAACACAAATGCTGAGAACTAGGCCTTGCCCTCCAGCAAGGCAGGAATCCAGTCCCCTTATGACTCCAGGGAACGTGGTTCAAAAGGAAGGTGGTTGAGTGGAGCAAAAAGAATAGAGACAGAAAGAACAACAAATAAGGAAAGAATGAAAACATGGAACACGCAGCTAAGTAGGAGCTAAGGGCCTCACCCAACCACAACTTCAACTCAGACCATTAAAGTCCCACATGTTATGTCCACACATGGTCACAATGCTTTGTGTATTAGTGCCAAACTTTCAAATTAGCTTAAGGTTTAAAATGAATTATTTCTTAACATGCTGTGTCCAGGGTCTTTTTTTTTTTTTTTTTTGTGGACTGCACAAGAAGTAGCTGAGAATGAATCTGTAAAAGAAAAAGTCCTCTTCATATCTTGAATTTGAAGGTAAGGCTGAAAGAAATGATAACCTAACTTCTGTGTTTTAGATGTGAAGAAACTGAGGTCCAGGATGGTGGAATGACTCCTCTAACATCACACAACTATCTTGTGGCAAAGCTAGACGTGGTATCAAGATCCACAGTCAAAACACCCATCTCTGCCAGTATAGTCTGGGTACAGCAGCAGAATCCTTCCCGATAGAGATTCTGTAAGGCCCACATCAACTGGCCAGAGCTGTACATCCTGGATGTGTTTTCATCTCTGTTCTAGGACACGCATTGGGAGGCAGTTGGTTGGTTGCTCAGTTGCTTCAGTCGTGTCCGACTCTCTGTGACCCTATGGACCCCAGTCCATTAGGCTCCTCTGTCCACGGGATGTTCCTGGCAAGAACACTGGAGTGGGTTGCCATGCCCTCCTCCAGGGGATCTTCCTGACCCAGAGATCAAACCGACATCTCCTGCATCTCCTGCATTGCAGGCAGATTCTTCACTGACTGATCCACCTGCGAAGCCCACTGGGAGGTAGGGGTGACCTTAAAAGATACATGTATAAACCACAAGGATTCCTTCTGTTCTTCCCCGTAGTTGGATATGCAGAGTCTGCCATATCCTTCTTAGACTGTGTGGGTCAATGATACAGAGCATCCCTGCTGGGGGACAGTTTGGACACTAAATATCTGAAAGAAAATAGCAAATCTTAATCACCCCAAATCCCAAAGGTAGCTAAATGACCACATAATTGACTGAACCAAAACAAACAGAAAAACACAACTGAATATGCTGCCCACTAACTGCTGTTATTAAAGAATAAAAATCGTATCCCCAAGTCATCATTAAAAATCGAGATAAAAAAGTTGAAGGCATTTTAATTTTTTCTTCATAAATCTGGATACTCATTCTTAATTCCTAAGCTCTTTATTACCCAACTAGGGGCTTATCCTTTCACTGGCAGCTTCCCTTCTGCATTTCTCTCTCTTCAGCATGGACATCACATTGACCCCCAAGTATAGCAGCAGTTCCCCTTCTTTCTCCCATAGATTCTCAGGCTCATGTGAAATAGAAAAGCCAGGGGCTCTAGACATGCTCTCAGTCCCCTGTAGAAAAACCCACAGAAGATCCCTCCTCCTCTTCCTAGTCTCTGCTGGGCAGACTCAAGCAACCCACTGCTGTGACTGCTCCCTCATCTCTCTCTGTTCCCTGACATTTGGGACATTGTCTCATTTGCTCAGAATCATTTTTTTATCCTCAGATAATTTTCTCTATCACATATGTTAGTGATTATTTACTTATTCATCTTTCCTAATCAAATTCTTACTTCTTGAGGACAGAAAGTACATTTCTGTCATTTTATACTTTTCAGCATCCAGTAGGTTATGCAGTTAATGAGTTATTATGTACATGAGTGAATGAAAGAAATAAAGACCAAAATGAAGGAAGTAGTTTTACTACCTTTGTTTATGCTGATGGTCCTTTCTCTAAGGGAAATAGATATTTTGTCCAGCTGTGTATAAATGAAAGTTGCTCAGTCGTGTCCAACTCTTTGCAACACTATGGACTATAGAGTCCATGGAATTCTCCAGGCCAGAATACTGGAGTGGGCTAGCCTTTCCCTTCTCCCGAGGGTCTTCTCAACCCAGGGATTGAACCCAGGTCTCTCGCTTTGCAGGCGGATTCTTTACCAACTGACCCAACTGTGTATATAAAAGCACAATTAGAAAAGAAGTATTTCAAAACACAATTTTACAAGGGTGACTTCTACTTGATTATGCCAAAAACGAGAGCCCAATGAACCTAAAGTTAATGTTGATTTTAAAAATGTATTGATCTGGTGTTTCTTGGTGATTTAATATAGGCTTTAGACTGCAGGCTGAGGAGGTATGTAGAATTAGCAGAGAATCAGCCTTAAAGAGAACAGTTGTAAAAGAGAGTCAAAAATGCCCCAAATAGCTCCTTCGTTGGTTTGTTGCAGAGCCCTATACCTAATGAAATTAAAAACTACTATTCTTCAGAACAGTAGTTCTGAAGTTTTATTTTTATTATTCTTGAGATAATTCAATAATCAGATATTGAATGCCTATGAATCATTAGATCTGGGCATGTTGCCAAGGATGTTTCTTGCCTACAGGCATAGAGCACTAAATGGTTGACTCAGTAGCATGGAATTGTTTACTTTATTAACCAACTAGGAACACTTCTATCCTAGCAAAGATAGGGATTTAAGCAAAGTTAGGCAGTTAAGTTTTACTGGCACCAGTATTCTTCCATTAGAAGTATTTCCTTTGACACTGTTCCTTTTTGGTGACACCTTGTATGGAGAAGGCAATGGTACCCCACTCCAGTACTCTTGCCTGGAAAATCCCATGGACAGAGGAGTGTGGTGGGCTACAGTCCATGGGGTCACAGGGTCAGACACAACTGAGCGGCTTCACTTTCACTTTCACTTTGCCTGGGATGGAATTTGCATAATTTTTTTTGGCTCATCTTAGGGAAAAATAGATTTTCACTTTCTTTAAATGAATGGGCTATTTTCCTTCAGGACCAAATCAGCCTTGTCATTTGAATCAATGTCCCAAACCATGCAGCCCAAGTGATGGCACTTGCACGTCACTCACGAGGATCTCTCCTATGACACCAAACAGACATTTACAACTTGTTAGATAACTACTTGAATTTTAAAAAGTTTAATTCAGAGGATACATTTTGTCATTCTCCCTGGAAGACTGCTTATGGCTACATAGTTTTCACAATGCCCACTGTGAAATCTCTGACTTCTAAATCTACAGAAGACCCACATGGAAAAATTCCTTCCTGTGGGGCCCTAAATGGGAAACCTTAAAAAGAAGTGCTAGCTTTGCGGTTTAGGGCTAAGATGGCGCCTGGGGGAAGAGATGAGGGCGTGGCTTAAGTTGTTTGTCAAAATTTTTGATTGGCTCTCTTGATTTCCGTGCACGTGGACAACGCGTGACACCATAGACCCCTGTCATGATGTAAGCACATGGTAATCTGACCTTTAACTTGATTGGTAGAACTATGGAAAGTCCCTCGCAAAACCCCCCTGCTTGCCTATATAAACCAGGAGCTTACGCCAATAAAGCGGAACTGCTTAGACAGAACCCCTTTCGCATCTGATTGTCTCTCGCTCGCCGTGGGGCTGGGTTGGCGGACAGCAGGCTCACTTTTCCTCGGGACCCCTCAGCTCTGCTGACGGAAGTTCCACTGCCTCTCTCTTTCCGCGGAGCGCCCCCTGCACCTTCCTTTCCAATTTTACTATCAGAAAATTAATCCTTAAGTGAGTTATGTATTTCTTGTGGGTCAAGTTTATCAGTCTCTACACTGGTTGTAATATCACAATAATCGGACAAAGACAAGAAATAAAAGAAAATCAAATTGGAAAGGAAGAAGTAAAACTGTCACCATTTACATTTGACACGCCACAATTCAGAAAAATCCTAAAGGACCCACCAAAAACCTACTAGAGCTCAATCAATTTGGTAAAGTTGCAGGATACAAAATTAGCATCCTGAAATCTGTTGCATTTCTATACATTAACAATGAATTATCATAAATAGAAATTAATAAAACAATCTCATTTACCATCACATCAAAAAGAATAAGATATCTAGAAATAAATCTAAGAAAGTAAAAGACCTATACTTGGAAAACTATAAGACACTGATGAGAGACATTGATGTTGACACAGGAGATGGAAAGATACACTGTTTCTAGGGATTAGAAGAATTAATATTGTTAAAATGACCAAATTACTCTAGGCAATCTACAGAGTCAATGCAATCCCTATCAAAATACTAATTGCATTTTTCACAGAATTAGACCAAAAATAATTCTAAATTTTGTATGGAAACACAAAAGACCCTAAACCGCCCAAGCAATCTTGAGAAAGAGCAGAGCTGGAGGTATCATGCTTGCTGATATCAGACTATACTACATAACTACAGTAATAAAAATCAGTATGATAATGGTACAAAACCAGATACATACATCAGTGGAATAGAATGGAGATCCCATAAACAAACTTACACACTAGGGTCCATCAATCTATGACAAAGGAGGCAAGAATCTAAAGTGAGGAAAAGACAGTTTCTTCATTACGTGGTGCCAGGAAAACTGAAGAGCTACATGTAAAAGAATGAGATAAGAACACTTCCTCATACCACATAAAAAATAAACTCAAAATGGCTTAAGGACTTAAGTTTAAGATTGGAAACCATAAAACTCTTAGAAGATAACACAGGTAAAATACTCGTTGACATAAATTATAGCCGCATTTTTTTATCTGTCCCTAAGGCAAAGGAAACAAAGACAAAAATAGATTGCTGCTGCTGCTGCTGCTAAGTCACTTCAGTCGTGTCCGACTCTGTGCGACCCCATAGACGGCAGCCCATGAGGCTCCCCCGTCCCTGGGATTCTCCAGGCAAGAACACTGGAGTGGGTTGCCATTTCCTTCTCCAATGCATGAAACTGAAAAGTGAAAGTGAAGTCACTCAGTCGTGTCCGACTCTTCCCAATCCCTTGGACTGCGGCCCACCAGGCTCCTCCAAGACTAGTAGGATCTAATTAAAGTTAAAAGTTTTTTCACAGCGAAGTAAACCATTGACAAAATGAAAAGACAACTTACTGAATGGGAAAAAATATTAGCAAATGATATGATCAACAGGGGATTCATATTCAAAATATATAAACAGCTCATACAACTCAATATCAAAAATCAAACAAACAACTTGATTAAGAGTGGGAAAAAGACCTGAATAGAAAATATACAGATGGCCAACAGGCAAATGAAAAATGCTCAAGATCGCTAATCATCAGAGAACTGCAAATCAATGCCACAATGAGATATCACCTCATGCTGTGCTGTGCTTAGTTGCTCAGTCATGTCTGACTCTTTGTGACCCCATGGACTGTAGCCCACCAGACTCCTCTGTCCATGGGATTCTCCAGGCCAAAATACTGGAGTGGGTTGCCATGCCTTCTCTCAGAGGATCTTCACAACCCAGGATCGAACCCATGTCTCCCCCATTGCAGGCAGATTCTTTACTATCTGAGCCACCAGGGAAGCCCAAGAATACTGGAGTGGGTAGCCTATACCTTCTCCAGGGGATCTTCACGACCCAGAAATTGAACTGAGGTCCCCTGCATTTCAGGTGGATTCTATACCATCTAAGCTACCAGGGAAGCCCTATCACCTCATACCTCACACCCATCATCAAAAGACCACAAATAACAGCCATTGATGAGGATGTGGAGAAAAGGGAACTCCAGTATATTGATGGAAGGAATATAGATTGGTGTAGCCACTATGGAAAACAGTGTCGAGGTTCCTTAAAATACTTCTAAAACTAGAACTACCATATGATCCAGCAATTCCACTCCTGGGTATCTAGCTAAAGAAAACAAAATCACTAATTCAAAAAGATACACATGTTCCAGTGTTCACAGCAGCTCTATTTACAATTGCCAGGATATGGAACAACTTCGTCCATCAACAGGTAGGTAAAGAAGATATGCTACTTACACACACACACACCCCACCCCACTGGAGTACTACTCAGCCATGAAAAAGAATAAAACTTTTGCTCTTTACAACAATTTAGATGGACCTGGAGGGTATTGTGCTTAGTGAAATGTCAGACAGAGAAAGACAAAGACTGTATCTTATTACTTATATATATATAATCTAAAAAATAAAATGAATGAATATAACAAAACAGAAACAGATTCACAGTGAACAAACTAGTGATTACCAGTGGGGTGAGGGAAGGGAGGAGGAGCAAGACAGGAGTAGGGGATTGAGAGGTACAAACTACTCTGTACAAAATAAGTAAACTACAAGGATATAGGGGCTTCCCTGGTGGCTCAGATGGTTAGAGTCTGCCTGCAATGCAAGAGACCCAGATTCTATCCCTGGGTTGGGAAGATCCTCTAGAGAAGGGCATGGCAATCCGCTCCAGTACGCTTGCCTGGAGAATTCCATGGACAGAGGATCCTGATGGGCTACAGTCCATAGGGTTGCAAAGAGTCAGACACAACTGAGTGACTCACACTTTCACTTCACTTTCACTGTACAGTATAGGGAATATAGTCAATATTTTGCAATCAAAACAGTATGGTACTGGCACAAAAACAGAAATACAGTCGAATGGGCAAGATAGAAAGCCCAGTTATAAACCCACAAATCTACAGTTAATTAAACTATGACAAAGGAAGCAAGAATATCAAATGGAGAATGGTCTTTCAATAAGTCGTGCTGGGGAAACTGGACAGCCACATGTAAAAGAAAGAGAACATTCTCTAACACCATACAGAAAAGTTAACTCCAAATAGATCAAATACTTAACTGTAAGATCACATCTATAAAACTCCTAGAGGAAAACATAGACAGGACACTCTTTGACATAAATTGCAGTAATATCTTTTTGGATCCACCTCTGAGAGTAACGAATAAAAACAAAAATAAACAAATGGGACTTAATTAAACTTAAAAACTTTTTGCATAGCAAAAGAACTATAAACAATTAAAAGACAGCCTATAGAATGGGAGAAAATATTTGCAAAGAATGCAACCAACAAGGGATTAATCTCCAAAATCTATTAATAGAAATAGCCAGTGCAGCTCAACCAAACCAACAAACCACCAAGGATTCCAATAAAAAAATTTGGCAGAAGATCTAGATAGACCTTTATCCAAAGAAGACATAGAGATGGACAAAAAGCACATAAAAAAATGTTCAACATCACTCATTATCAGATAAATGCAAATCAAAACTACAGTGAGGTATTACCTCAAACCAGTCAGAAAGGCCATCATCAAAAAGTCTACAAATAATAAATGCTGAAGAGTCTGTACAGAAAAGGGAACCCTTTTGCATGGTTGGCTTGGGTTGTAAATTGTTGAGAAGGAAATTCATTGGAGAAGGAAATGGCAACCCACTCCAGTATTCTTGCCTGGAGAATCCCAGGGACAGAGGAGCCTGTTGGGCGCTGTCTATGGGGTCACACAGAGTCAGACACGACTGATGTGACTTAGCAGCAACTGTGGAAAACAGTACAGAGATTCATCCAAACACTAGAAATAGCATTACCATATGACCCAGAAATTATACTTTTGGGAATATATACAAAGGAAATAAAAATATGATATTAATGAGATATATGCATACCCACATTCATAGCGACATGATATTCACAATAGCTAAGACATGGGAACAACTTAAGTATCCATCAGTGGATGAATAAATAACTTGTGAAATATATATATATATACACTATTCTACTATGTGAGTATATATATGTACATATATACACACATACAACCCACTCCAGTACTCTTGCCTGGAAAATCCCATGGACGGGGGAGCCTGGTGGGCTGCAGTCCATGGGGTTGCTAAGAGTCGGACTCGACTGAGCAACTTCACTTTCACTTTTCACTTTCAAGCATTGGAGAAGGAAATGGCAACCCACTCCAGTGTTCTTGCCTGGAGAATCCTAGGGACGGGGGAGCCTGGTGGGCTGCCGTCTATGGAGTCGCACAGAGTCGGACACGACTGAAGTGACTTAGCAGCAGCAGCAGCATACACACACACACACATACACACGCAAGAATAGTACTCAGACATAAAAAGAAGAAAATCCTGCCATTTGCAGCAACGTGGATGGGTATTACGCTAAGTGAAACAGGTCGCACGAAGACAAATGATGATCTCATATGTGGAGTTTGAAAAAAGAAGAAGAAAAAACCCAAACTCATAGAAAAGGAGAATAAATTTGTAGTTATCAGAGGCAGAAGATAGTGGATGAGAGAACTGGATGAAGGCGGTCAAAAGTTTCACACCTCCAGTTATAAGTACTGGGGATGCAATGTACAACATGATGATTATAGTTAACACTGCTATAGGATATATTTGAAAGCTGTTAAGAGGATAGATCCTAAGAATTCTCAGCAAAGGTAAATAAACACTTTTCCTTTTTCTTTTTTCCTTTAGTTTCCTTTGTGTATGTGTGTCTATATGAAATGATGGATGTTAACTAAACTTTTTTTCTTTTTTGCCACATCACATGGCATGTGGGATCATAGTTTGCTGACCAGGGATCGAACCTGCGCCCCCTGCCTTGGAAGCACGGAGTCTCAAAAGGGAAGTCCCCTTAACTAAACTTCTTGTAGTAATTTTTTCACAATATAGACAAGTCTTTATGCTGTTTACCTTAAACTTATACTGTGCTCTATGTCAATTATATCTCAATAAAACTGGAGGAGAAAAGATGTCATAGGAGTTGACTGGTCAAGGGTATTTTCTAGTTCACCTACTCCAACCAACTCATTTTACAGGTGAGGACAATGAGCTTTAGTCTGAGTTCAAGGTTACAAACTAATTAGCAGCCAAATTTAGATTTCTGGATCCCAAATTCAGAGTTCTTGTGATTACATTGCCATAAAACGTGTATTGTTAATCTTTCATGGGTCACATCAGAAACATGATCTGACTTTACATGCTAGATCTTGAGCTTGAAATTAGGACAGGACAGAGTTGCCAGCTGTCAAAGTGAGTCCTAAGGAGAGAGAGCTGAATGGGGCAGGGGTGGTACGAGCAGGAGTTTGGAAGACTTTTAAATATAAGTGATGGCTGGGATTGTTGGGAGGGGGAGACAAGACCTAGCATCAAAGCTACAAGGAGAGTATTGAGAATGGTCAGTTTCCAAAAGATCGATTTGCCTGTAGGATAGGAGTGAAAAAAAAAAAAAAGAATCCTCAAATATATTAGGGTTGTGTCCTTTATTCATCTGTTCTAGCATCTTTGTCGTCTGAGATATCGTAAGATGGGGATCTCTGAAGTTTTAGAATAAATAAACAAAATATACTATCAAAATCCCACTTATAAATCTCTTCCCTTCTTCACACAAAAATTGTAAATACAGGAAGGATTTCATTTTCAAGCACTCTAAGAAACTGCCCCTGATTATTACTATTATTCGTCTTCCCACTCCTCCTTCCTTCCCCATCCATCTCTTTATTGACTTCTCTCTGAAATAAATGTACCACTATCTAGGCTCTGAAATTTAAGCTGTTTATTGTAATTTGACTTACAGTGTGTGCGTGCCCAGCTGTGTCCGACTCTTTTGACCGCATGGACTGTAGCCCGCCAGTCAATGGGCTTCCCCAGGCAAGAATACTGGAGTGGGTTGCCACTTCCTACTCCAGAGGATCTTCCTGACCCAGGGATCGAACCTGGGTCTCCTGCATTGTCAGGTGGAGTCTACCAACTGAGGCACCTAGGAAGACTCAACTGTTATACTATCGTAACTATGAAGGAACTTCTCTGAAAGGACCACTCCCACAGAGAAGAACCCAGACTTTAACAGCCCAAAGAAATGCTTTCCTGTGTTACTTCTTTGGAAGTTAATTCCTTGCTCTTTATACACAACCACGATCTGCCTGTTTTATGATGGCTGGTAACTGAAGCAGGCTATAGAAATAAATAATTATGTAACCATGTCAACCTGTTACATGGTTGTAAGACAGTCCGCATTTTCAAATACACACATGCACACACACTTTCAAGCTGAGAGTCTTCACTGTGCAGGTTGTAAAACCGTGAATCATTTATTTAAAGGGAGAAATGTGATTTTGTAATTGTGAAGACTAATGAAATTGTACATAGTCGATGAATTCATTGATTATCTCAAGGTCTGACAATCTTATTAAACTGCTTTCTAGATTCAATTTGAACTCTCATCCTCTGAAAATAATAAGCCACTTTGGGGAACATGGTAATGTATAGAGTCATTAAGCTTCTCAGTAAAGATTGTATTTTTTCTGTAAGATTTTCCTGTATGAGTGTGAGAATAAAGTTAGAACAATTTCAGAGGGATTAAGTACACAGAAAGGAATTCATTCCAAGCAATAATTTGGAAAGTTGTATTTGAACCTTTATTAGAGCTGTAAGCCCTTAGAACTTACCTGAGCCTATGGAGTTCCGTTATGTGAATTCAGTGGGCTGGAGAAAATTTTGACAATGATTCTTTAATGTCACAGTCAACCCTAGAAGTGAAGGACAGGGAAGCCTGGTGTGCTGCAGTCCGTGGGGTAACAAAGAGTTGGATACAACTTGGTAACTGAGCAATAACCCTAGAAAAACTAAGCTACACTTCCCAACTACTCCAGTTTTATGCGAAAAATAGCAAGTGCTCAGAACAATTTCCCCTCAAGTGTTCTGCCATAGGACTGGTTCTTAAATCCGGGTAACCTCCAAATCTCCTGGAGGGCTGGGTGCCAGTCCCAGAATTCCTGATTTAGCAGTTCTGAGTGGGGCCCAGGAATTTACATTTCTACCAACTACCCAAGTGATACTTATTCCCAGGACCACACTTTAAGAACTAAAGATTAGTGTATATGTGAATACACACACACACACACACACACAGACTTTCATTATATGACACATATGTGATTTTATATATATACATATATGTATGGGCTTCCCTTGTAGCTCAGTTGGTAAAGAATCTGCCAGCAGTGCAGGAGACCTGGGTTCAATCCCTAGGTTGGGAAGATCCCCTGGAGAACAAAATGGCAACCCACTCCAGTATCCTTGCCTGGAAAATCTCATGGACAGAGGAGCCTGGTGGGCTGCAGTCCATGGGGTCACAAAGAATTGGGCACGACTGAGCGACTAACACTTACTTACACTTCCTTACTTATATATGTGTATGGGGGGTGCGGAGAGAGAGAGTGAATGATAAAGCAAAGGTAGCAAGTGTTAATTGGTGAATCTGGGTAAAAAGTATTTGTGAATCCTTTACCCTTAATGCAACTTTTCTCTAAGTTTGAAATTATTTCAAAATAAAAATTAAAATATTATACCATGGGGTTTCCCTGGTGCCTCAGAGGTAAAGAGTCCATCTGCCTGCCAAGGCAGGAGACACAGGTTCGATTCCTGATCTGGGAAGATCCCGCAAGCGATGGAGCAACAAAGCCCACATGCCCAAACCACTGAACCTATATTCTAGAGCCTGGGAGCCACAGCTGCTGACGCTTGCACGCCCTGGGGCCTGAGCTCTACAATAAGAGAAGCCATCCTCATAAGAAGCCTGCGCGCTGTAGCTGGACAGCAACCCCCACTCATGCAACTAGACCTTCCGATTCAAATACTTTACTCTCTAACTCTCATCTGTTTCTTCAGAGGAATTAGTGTACTTGACACTTAACTAAAGGTTTACTCATCATAATCTTTTCCACCCTGCTTTATCTTCTGAAAGTTCTGCATGGAAGCCATTTTTCATCTAGCTTTGTTCATGGGCAAATTATAAATCTTTATTGCCCAAGGGTTTTGAGAGAGACAAGGTCAGGGCCAAGATTTAAAAGAAGCAAACCTTGTCTCTGGTACCCAGATTGAATAAGAGGCTAGTTTTAACAATTGTTTCAACTCTAGCGCTGTAATTCATGCTGATATTCTTTGATTTGTAGTTTTTGTTTGTTTAATCCTAATCATCCAAAAACTGGGTTTCTAAACCCAATAGCTATGTAGGGTGAACCAGTCACCAAAAAAAAAAAAAAAAAAAAAAAAAAGGCATAGTTTTATTTATTAGGCTGCAGAGAAGCTGTTGGAAAGCCTGAAGGAAAAGCAGATGGTTCTTTTTTTAAAAAAAAAAATATTTCCTGGTGAATTTGGGATACTTTCCTATAAGAAATTACAGATCATTATTTTCCAAGTTACAGCTTTAGTCAGACAGATGGCACAAGACAAAGAACAAGCATTCTAGAGCGTTTCCATGGTGATTGCAGAAGAGGCGTGGCCTGTTTGCAATGATGTGTAGTGCAGCATCTAGGGTGAAGGTAAATCCCATGGGATTCATTCTGCAACGCCCATGGATTTGAAGCTATTCAAAGGGTATTTGTTGAGCCTCCATTGTCTCAAAAACAGTCTCCTGTTTATAGAGGGGAAGGGAGGAGAATGTCAGACAACACATTATTGGCTTTTCCCTCTAGAAGTATACAATATAGAGTGACATACATATGGATAAGAGCATTAATGAAACCTGTGAATTTGTCATTAATACAGCATTTTCTTTAAACAAGTGCTGTCTACATAAGAAGTGGCAAGAATACAATCCTGGTAATCTGGGTTAACAGCAGGGTCTTTATTTGTACACCATGTCTGAGGCGTTGAAGCCCTATGACCAAGAGTATGAGTTCTGAGCCAGACTGCCCATTTCATTCCCAAGCATTGCCATTGCTTAGTTGATCGACCCTCCATAATATTTAAGCTTACTGACTCTCAGTTTCCTCATCTATCAAAATAGGAATAATAATGGTGTGTAACTCAAAGAGTTGTTAAAAGGATGCCACGAGTTAAGGCACGGAAAGGGTTTGGAACAGGTAGGTGTTCCATACATGTTGGCTATTAGCAAGAGGTATAAGCCCTCAATGCAACTTTATTCGCTAGTTTTCAAAAGACCAAGCTCATCTGATCTGAAGCAGAGAAAGAACAGAGTCGTTAAGATGACACTATTATCTGGCTTGGTAACCTTTGGAAGCAGCTTCATGTCTCTAACCCTCAGTTTTTTCCTCTGGAAAATAGAGAATGTTGTAGTCACCTGTTGTGGTCACTGTGCAGAAATGAAATGGACCCCTCACTCAAAATTTGGTTTGGATGTGGAGACCAAGGATGTCACACAGACACACGAAGAGGGTCTGGGAAGATTTATGACTCACATAAGGTTTTCTGGGGGACTCGAAGGTGGTTTCCCAAGTAAGTCCAAGGACAGTTTAGGGGAACAAGGGAGGGACATTGGCTTTGATGTTTTATAATGAGGGGGTGGGGCTGGGGTAAGGGTTCCCACTGACAGCGGTTTACATGGTTTTAATTTCCCAGCAGCACCAAAGTAGGGAGTGCTTGTGTTTTGTTTGTTTGTTTAATAAGCTCGCCAAGATACAGGGTAAAAGGGCAAAGTGGGGCCTGACAGCTGTCAGCAGCGAAGCATCAACGATGCGGTCAGGGACTTCCCTAGTGGCGCAATGATTAAGAATCCATCTTGCAATGTAGAGGATATGGGTTCAGTCCCTGGCCGGGGAACTAAGATCTCACAGGCCCCAGGGCAACTAAGCCCATAAGCCGCAATGGAGAATACCATCAGCTGCAACAGAGACCTGATCCAGCCAAAATGAATAAATAAATAATTTCTTAAAATGGGGTCAGATTCTTTATTAGACCACATCAGAGGATTGTTATGAAGATTACATGAAATTACGCACAGACTTAAACTCAGTGGCTAGCAAATAGTATATACTCGATAAATGCTACCTTTTGAAATAAAAATATTTTCTTCTTAAAAAGAAAAATCCCTCAATTTTTAAAACTTGCCAGAGAATGCAAGAAGCAACACCTGCTTTCCTCTTGTTCTATTTGTTTATACTTATATGCATTAAAAAAAAACTTCAAAATCATCTCTACATATGAAAAAATAATTACTTGCAGTCTCCAACAGCAGAAAGACTGTGTTCTAAGAATTCTGTTCTAAATTGTCACTTGAAACACTTTTCCCATAGAAACAATGTTATAAATAGAGTTAAGTCCCCGGGGGATGCTCAAATTCTTCCTAAACTCTAACTAAAATTGTCCTTGATAGAGCAGTGGACTCTTAGTCCTAGAACAGCCCAGGGTCTCTCAGAACCCCAAGCTCTCCCAGGTCAAAGTGACCCCAGGTGACCTAAGACAGACTTTTGGAATCT
Source organism: Capra hircus (assembly GCF_001704415.2). Lineage (NCBI taxonomy): Eukaryota > Metazoa > Chordata > Mammalia > Artiodactyla > Bovidae > Capra > Capra hircus. The sequence continues at coordinate 44,466,436 of NC_030815.1, read as the reverse complement.
AGATTTGGAGGAATTGGCTGAATGGGAGCTGAAAAGCATGGTTTGACTGATGGGGGCCCGTGTGCAATTATCAAAGCACTTCATGACAATCTCTAAATCAAACCCTGATGGGAGTGGCTCTGGGGGCCTCAAGGCTGTCTCACATCCCTGCGTGTGTGTGGAGCGGGGTAGTGCTTACCTTGAAGGGTAGGGAGTGCTTACCTTGAAGGGTAGGGATGCTCCAACTCTCTGCCATCCTAGAGAAGGGTTTGTCCAGGGACAGGACACTCCAGGGGTGGACCATAGCCTGGGGGAGGGGAAAACAGGGTTCTATTTCCTAGAGGCATATTCTGAGGTGTGGGACGCCTGGAATGAGTGGTTGAGCAGAATTGTCTCTGGTTTGTGGGAAAGGCCAGGCCCAAGCCCTAAGCCAGTCTCAGAGGGTGTGCCTCGGCACTCTCTCTCATCTACACTAATGGTCCTTCTGGGCTGTGGGGAACTACAGGGGTGACATTGGATAGCAGCGGCAATGTGAAGGAAGACCATCTGGATAGAAGATGAAAACCTTCAGAAGAAAGGGCAGTCTAGGCTCTCTGAGGGGGCAAAAGACAGGCTGGCAGACTAAAAGAGAATAGGATCAGCTCCCTTCATAAACCCACTATGTGTCAGAGACCACACCAAGCATTTTATCTGTATGAACACATTCATCACCCTCTGATGCACTATTTCCATCCCATTTTATAGATGGAGAAAATGAGACATGAGGAAATTAAATAACTTGTTTAATGATCAGACAGCTAGTGAGTGGCAGTGCCAGAAATTGAACCTCGTAAGTGGCTTGGCTACTGCTGGTGGGGCCTTAAGTGCTATGCTTTCTCCTCTTTCACACAAAAGCATTCACCTGGTGAATCCCACAAAGACAAGGAGAGGTATATGTGGCAAAAGGCCAGATTTCCTGCTAGGAAACAAATGGGGGCGGGGACAACTGTGAGTCAAAGTGCCTTCATGTTCTGGAATGATCAGGACAAGCAGGCTACATGCCTCACTCACATGCTGAAGTTAGTTCTCCTTTAAATACAGATGTGTCAGATGTGATGGATGCCAGAGGTGCAGGAACAAGCAAGATTTGGCCCCTGCCCTCAAGATGTTCTCACAGTCTTGTGAGCAAAACAAAGAAGCAACTGAATGAGCTGGAAGGGGTATCAGCCCAGCCAGAAACAGGACTTAGCCTTGACTCTGGAGGGATACATTATGCTCCGCCTGGGCTTCCCAGGTGGTGCAGTGATGAAGGATCCACCTGCTAACGCAGGAGACACAAATTCCATCCCTGGGATGGGAAGATGCCCTGAAGAAGGAAATGGCAACCCACTCCAACATTCTTGCCTAGGAAATACCATGGCCAGGGGAGCCTGGCAGGTGGCAGTCCATGGGGTCACAAAGAGTCAGACACAACTGAGCACAACACAACCCCCTGTTTCTCCCTGCAACTCTCTCCCCTCTGCCTGGTGGCCACTGAACATCCATAGGGCTCATTTGAAACCCATCCCTGTGTCTCCTGACCTAGCGAAAGTCCACAGTAATATCCTGCCTTCCCCTCTCATAACAGCTCTCAACATCTGAGCTTTACTTGTCCAGGATCTGTCTTCCCATTGAGGGTAATCGCCTGGTCTGTCTTGTTTGCTGGTGTGTCCTTAGCACACAGGACAGCGTAGATGCTTCACAATCAGTCATCAGTTAAACTAGCATTTATTTATTTAGTATAAGCAAACTCCATGCATGGAAGGTATGAGAACAATGAGAACCCCTTGATAAAGTTGAAAATTTCTGAAAAGCCTATTTGATGCCTAGGAGTACACTTGTTCTACAGGCACTTGGAGCTGATATTTCTCGATTTGTATTATAGAAATTTTTTACACAAGAGTATGGATGTTTGTTTAACTTGTAAGGATGATTTTTCAAGTCATCACCATCTGGCTGGAATTCATAACCAAATTCATCAATTGCACAGTGTAATTTTTTATAAGGTCATTATGGAGAGAATTCCTAGAAGAGTTCATTATTAATGTTCTTCTGACAACATGCCATGAGGTAGAAACATCTGATCCTCATTCTTTTAAAACATTTCCTATTCATTCTTTTTTTAAACATTTCCTTTACTTATTGTTCAAATAAACACACCACCAAAGCCTCTTATGATTCTATTAAATGCAATCATATTATTTAGTCTTTTGTAACCAGTAGTAATGTGCCTGCCTGCATGTTAGTAACTGAGTTGAAATGCTACTTTCCAGGCCATAAGATCTGGCCTTACTCCTAAAGTTTGTGCTCCCAGGATGATGATCTAAAAAAGGCTGAGTCTTGGAAAAGTGAGACTTGGGATAAACATAGCAACTACTTCTTCATCGGGCATTTGCAAGGTCTAAATGAGCTACTGGGGGACAATGCCTGGCACATGGTGAGCAATCATTAGTTGCTATTATCAGTCATTAAGTAGCTATTATTAACATTCTCTCCAGAGCCAATTGCTATCTGCTCCATGATTGCAAAATCATAAGTGCCACTTAGACTAGTATCTGGTACAGAACAGGGATTTAATATTTATTGAATATTAGTTAATGTCACTCTAAGCCAACATTGCCTACTCATGTACCAGGCAGTTGATGGATATCAGGACTATCCTCATCTCATTTCTTTCCTTTGATCCCATTTAAGTTCAGTTCTGCCCAACTCCTGGCCCCTGACTGTCTCCAGTTTTCATCCCCATTCCTCCCTTCCGGACTTTCACACTTCCCCTGATTTCCTTGGATTGACCAAGGCACTCTATAACGAGCGTTTCCCTTTTGCTCTTCTCTGCCTGGTTGTCTGAGGGAGAAAATTCTGCCCCACTTCTCATCTTGATAGCAAACTCTACTGCCAGCCTCGCTGATTGTTTTTTCAACTATTTATCATCTATGTAGCACACCTCTGGAGAAGGGGAATGGCAATCCACTCCAGTATTCTTGTCTGGAGAACCCCATGGACAGAGAAGCCTGTGGGCTACACGGGGTCACGAAGAGTGGGACACGACTGAGCAATTAACACACCAACACACGTGTAGCACGCAGGCCCTGGAGAAGCAGCGGTGAAGGAGAAAGGCAGGCTCCCTTGTCTTTGTGATAACAGGCTAAAACCATCATGATCTCTGTTCTTTTTATTATATTGAGGCCCAGGGGTGCAGAGAGACAGGCTGTAGATTCATGAAGGGTGAGAACCATGGCAAAACTGATGAGATGCCCAGCTCTGGCCTCTTGAAACACCCTCACCAAAGAAGGTGTGGGCCAAGGTCACCTGGCGTTTCAATAAACAAAGGGTGTTGCCACCATCAAGCCATCAGCCACTGCGGCCACCACTGATGGTGAACACTGAGGGGAATTCAGGATGGAGAGAAAAAGGACATGGGCCTAGACAGTTAAGACGCATATCCAAGGAAAGACTTCAATGACCCCAGACTCTTGCACCTTCTCATACACAGACTAGCTCTAAAATCACTAACCTGAGGGGTCTGCTTTTGTGATTAGCAGTAATCTTGTGATGTTTGACTATATGGTTTTGTTTTTCTCCCAGCAAAAACTATATATCCTGGCTCCTCCCTAACCTCTTTGGAGCAGTTCCTTGGAGTTATTTGAGAGGCTGTCTCCTAGGCTATACTTCTCAGAAAGTCCCTGAATAAAACTTAATTTGAATCGTTCAGGTTGTACATTTTTCTTCATTTGACAGTATATTCCTTTAGAATCCTTGTATCTTAAATATCATGGAATATGCTCCTTTACTTTCAATCCTAAGGACTTAGTTGTTGCTCACTACTAAAAAAGCTCACACTTGAGAACCCAGGTAAACTTTACTTCAGTTTCCCATGACCAACACCTCACGCCAGCCTTTAACTTCCATAATGACAAGGTGGGTTGTTGAAAGATAATTCCTGCTGAAACTCCATGATAGCACTGAAATATGCCCCATGAGCTCTTTTAAAGTTTTGCCTCTACACACAGATTCCACTTTGTGTTTCCAGACACTTGGTTGTTTGAGAAGATGCCAAAGTTTTACCTCATCATCATTATGTGAGTGAAATACGTGCTGTGAAAGTCCCTGGACTTTCCTTAATACGCTTAGTACTTAGTAAATGATTATTGAAGCAGTCTCCACAACTTGACTTCCATTCTCAATTTCTTGGGGGGGGGCGGTGTGGGGTGGGGGTGGCTGCAGGGAAAGTGTGTTGCAAATAAAATACTTCAAAAGCTGTAAGTCCCTTACAGTCATAAACAAAATCTGAATATTTTAAAAGGTAAACTGCATGCTGATAACAATATAGTAAAATTTTCCCCACATTCTGCAGTTTTACAGAAGAGTATGCAACTAGGTAAGGCTTTTACCAATAAATCAGTGTTTAAAACTTAGATGTCCCTGGTTGTCAGTGCTTTATCAGCCTGTCTTTCCACAGGAGACACACAAGAACCAAATGGAAATTTTCTCTAAATGTCACGCAGTTGCATAGTAATAATGCTGGCTCTCACTTCTGTGATGGCTTACTGCGTCCCAGGTGCTTCTTTATGTCCTTGACATAGGTTAACACATTTAATCCTCACAGCCACCTTGGGAGGTAGGTGTTATCTGGGAGAAACTGAGGCGCAGAGATGGCCAGAACCATTACGCAAGGCCATATGCTGTGCTGCGCTCTGTCATTCTGCCCCTCTTTGCGACCCCATGCAATGTAGCCCACCAGGCTCCTCTGTCCATGGAGTTTTCCAGGCAAGGATACTGGAGTGGGTAGCCACTCCCTTCTTTAGGGGATCTTTCTGAGACAGGGATCAAACTTAGATCTCCTGCATTGCAGGCAGATTCTTTACTGTCTGAGCCACCAGGGAAACCCATGCAAAGTCATACCTGCATGATATTTGCTATAGCCAATATACATTGGCTACTAGGTACTGAATTTTTTTACACTTGAAGTTTTTTTAAACTTCAGTTTGTTTCCAAAGGAAACTTCATGTCTCTAACTGTAGATGGAAAAATCAGTATCACTTGCCATAAATAGGAGGTAACTATGAAAACAGATAGAATGAGCGCAAAACAATGTTATTAACTTTCAGCTTGATTCTCTTGCCTGCCAAGATCAGAGATTTGCTTTCTCTTTGTTGAGAAGGAGCGGGCGAAGAGAAGCAGGTGTTACCAAGGTGTTAAAAACACATGAAAACCAAAACATAAGACCAAAAAAAAAAGTAAAATTTAATGTACGCATTAATGCCACTATAAAAGTTGACTTTCTCCTTAACATAACTGCAACAGATAAAAGACTCTCAAACTTCATTCTCTTATTATGTGCTCTGGATTCCAAACCTGATGTTGTCCCTTCTTTGCCCTGTGTTATCTGACTGCCCTGAGCCCAAGGTTTCTATCTGAAAATGAGAACTGCCTTAGATGTGCAGACATCACATATATACCAAGCCAGGCACAGTAGGTACTCAAAAAACCACTGTGTTCAGTGGTCACTTCTTGAAAAGACATGCCACCTTATTTCTCTTCTTGAGATGAGACACAGGTTGGGCTGTCTCCTGTCCCTGTGTCAGCAGAGCAGGGGTGGGCTAAGGGTCAGGTGGGTGTGACATTTCACATTCAGGAGAGGCAGGGTAAAGAAGCTGGGAGGGCTACTGATCTGAGGAATCTGCTCATCTGCTAGGGGTCCCAAATAGATGGTAAGGAGAGACAGGAAACTTCAATCATAAATGTCTTAGAACTGTTGGAAAGCAAGGGAGATCACAGAATCCACTCCTCCTCAGGTCATGGGTCAGGACGCAGAGCCTTTGGACTGCAGGACCCTTCCCTGTAATCCCTAGGCAGTGAGAGGCAGCCAGACTCTCAGGCCCCTCTGAGCACTGAGCTCTTTCCACTGGATGTCCCGTTGGCCCCCTTCTCCTGAGCTGGTCAGGGGCTCCATGCCCTGAAGACCCATATTTCCAGAGTCAGGATCTTAATTTCCAAAATGATCCTTGGTTCCAATGCTATCTAGTAATTTGCTGCAACATTTGTAGCCTTTCTGAAAAAACCTTGCAGTCTTTCTCAAGAAAGCCAAGCCTTTTTTTACTTTCTTGCCAAATCCTGATTACATTAATTTTCAAAAGATAAAACAAACTAAGTCCACAGCAAAGGGAAATAGTTGCACTTGGAGCTTTGATCTGTCTCAAGACAATTCTGATTCCCTCAAGACAGCATTTGCTGAGTCACATACCATGGAACACAGCCTAGTCTTGCAGCTCCCTCTCCAAAGGAGAAAGACAGTGAGGGGAACCAAAGAGGAGAAGGCGGGACAGACAGGCTACAAACCCAGCGCTGAGTGGTGCAAACAAGTTCCAGAAAAACCAGCAAAAGGAAGCCCCCAACCTTCTCTCAGTCAGACAGGCTGGGTGTTGGGTGTCCATGGTTTGGGGGAGAAAACAGAGGAGAATTTAGTCCTGGGAAAAACATCGTGAAGCGGTGCTGACTGCGATTCATGGATCAAGCGTTAAATTCCATGCCCATACCCACTCCTAGAACTCCGCAAGAGTTGCATCCTTTGGGGGCCTAAGTTTTTTGTACAAGGGTAGCAAAGAAAAGCCCACAAAAGCCAGCTGGGAAGGTAAAGGAGTGAGACACTGGCCAGAGGGACAGCGACCAGAAGGGCTTCTCACCTGTCTCTCTAAAATGGCAGCTGGGGGCCTTATTCACAAAAGTCAGGACACAGATGCAACCTAAATGTCCATTGACAGAGGAATGGATAAAGAAGATGTGGGGGGGGGGGGTGTGTGTGTGTATGAATATTACTCAGCCATAAAATAGAAGAAAATAATGCCATTTGCAGCAACATGAATGGACCTAGAAATTATAAACTAAGTGAAGTCACGTTCTTTAGACAAAAAATAAAATGATACAAATGAACTTAGATATTGAAATAAGAGAGAAACAGACTCACAGACATAGATAACAAATTTATGGTTAACCAAAGGTGAAAGGTGCTGGGAGGGATAAATTAGGAGTTTGGGATTAGCAGATACAAACTACTATATATAAAATAGAGAAACAACAAGGTCCTACTGTAAAGCACAGGAAACTATATCCAATATCCTATTATAAACCAGAATGAAAAATATTTTTTAAATGTGTATAACCACTTTCTTGTACATCAGAAACTAACACAACATTTTAAATCAACTAGACTGTGTGGATCACAATCAGCTGTGGAAAATTCTTCAAGAGATGGGAATACCAGACCACCTGACCTGCCTCTTGAGAAACCTATATGCAGGTCAGGAAGCAACAATTAGAACTGGACATGGAACAACAGACTGGTTCCAAATAGGAAAAGGAGTACCTCAAGGCTGTATATTGTCACCCTGCTTATTTAACTTATATGCAGAGTACATCATGAGAAACGCTGGGCTGGAAGAAGCACAAGCTGGAATCAAGATTGCCGGGAGAAATATCAATAACCTCAGATATGCAGATGACACCACCTTTATGGCAGAAAGTGAAGAGGAGCTATAAAGCCTCTTGATGAAAGCGAAAGAGGAGAGTGAAAAAGTAGGCTTAAAGCTCAACATTCAGAAAACGAAGATCATGGCATCTGGTCCGATCACTTCATGGGAAATAGAACAGTGACAGACTCTATTTTTTTGGGCTCCAAAATCACTGCAGATGGTGATTACAGTCATGAAATTAAAAGACGTTTACTCTTTGGAAGGAAAGTTATGACCAACCTAGACAGCATATTCAAAAGCAGAGACATTGCTTTGCCAACAAAAGTCCATCTAGTCAGGGCTATGGTTTTTCCAGTAGTCACATATGGATGTGAGAGTTGGACTGTGAAGAAAGCTGAGCGCCGAAGAATTGATGCTTTTGAACTGTGGTGTTGGAGAAGACTCTTGAGAGTCCCATGGACTGCAAGGAGATCCAGCCAGTCCATTCTGAAGAAGATCAGTCCTGGGTGTTCTTTGGAAGGAATGATGCTAAAGCTGAAACTCCAGTACTTTGGCCACCTCATGCGAAGAGTTGACTCATTGGAAAAGACTCTGATGCTGGGAGGGATTGAGGGCAGGAGGAAAAAAGGACGACAGAGGATGAGATGGCTAGATGGCATCACTGGCTCGATGGACGTGAATCTGGGTAAACTCCGGGAGTTGGTGATGGACAGGGAGGCCTGGCGTGCTGCAATTCATGGGGTCACAAAGAGTCAGACATGACTGAGCAACTGAACTGAACTGAACTTTATTTTCTAAAACAGGCAACTGAGTTGCAGCTCTTGGATTGTTATCATGCAGGACCAGGGATGCAGAATCACCAGATGCATAGGTTAGGAAGCTATTATCTACTCTACATTCAGTTTTGATAATGAAGCCTCTCTCTTTTGTTAGCTGCCTTCCTAGTAGGTTGTGCCAGAAGGGGGCACTAGAGGGAGCCTGGATGGCAGGAGTTGGGGGGCAAGTCCCTTGGGCCTGTTTGCTTGCTGGAACCACCAGCTTCATCCCAGCAGCAACATCTGCTTCCAGATGCCAGCTTCCTTTCCCACTCTCAGAACCAGCCTGTGTCCTCACAAAGGAACCAGCAGCTACCCCTCAGCTCCACAGACCTCACTTCTCTAAGTCTCTGGGTTTTGATATCCCTGTTTGTTCCCTTCATTCCACCAAACCCAGGAGTGGTGGCTCCTTCCTGCAGTTGCCACATGTGGTTACCACAATGTCCCCAATTTTTACTTTTTAGCCTCCCCAATACTTATTTAATGAAGCCTCTACATTAAATCTCTGTTGAAATACCCAGTGTAGGTTTTGTTTACCTAACTGAGCTCTGATTGATCTACCAGTTCTTTTGACATTAGGAGAAGTGGAGTATGTAGATCATGTTATGGAATTACTCAGTTTTAAAAATATTGTGAAAAGAAAAACAGGTATCTGAAGACCAGATTCAGCCTGGGAGTGAGTGCAGTGGTGTTCTCAAGATGAGGGCTGCTGTGTTCCTTGCCAGCTGCTGGGACCATCAGCTCTGGGCGGCTCACTGCCGTCCCCACCATCAGAACTTCCTTCTGCTGGAGGGAACTCCCTGACCTGGTCCAAGAGCGAGCCCCTTCCCAAGGACAGGCTATGGCCAATGACCGGCTGATACAGAGAAACAAATACCTGACCTCAAGCTTCCTTCTGGAACACCTGCTGGGGGCCATCCAGCTTCAGAGGCCCCTGCAGGACTGGCTAAGGCCTTTGGGTTGCAACCCTATCATGGGTCAACTTCTTGCCTTGCCCAGTTCTGCCTTTCTCACATCCTTACTGGTACCGCTCCCTAGAGAGCTCCCCAGTGAGCTTGCATGCCTCTCTCTATCAAGAGTCTGTTTCCAGGGAACCCAAACCAAGCCAAAGCTGTATTAGTCTGGTGTGCAGAGCACTGCACTCTCAGAAAGCATGTGAAGAAAGAGAAACACTTCATTTCACCAAGACGCATTCCACTGGAAAGAGGGCAAAGTAAAGAGAGAGACAGTAATTGGGAGAGTCCATGTGCAATATAGAGTGGAGATGAGGTGAACAGTCCCCAGAAGCAAAATGGTCATTAAGACTTCCCTGGAGCTTCTCTGGGAGCCATGGCAGACACCACTCCCCAAAGCCAAGAAGATACAACAGCCACCTCAGCCTTTTCCATCTCTGAGTGCACCGAACAGGGAAGCACTGCTAGGGACATTATCTCAATGCAGCTTGAACTTGCTCCACCACAGAGGTCTCCCTGCGGCCTCGTCGGGGAGCCAGTGACTACTCTGCATTTGCATCTCGGCAGCAGCTTGCAAAGGTAGCAGCAGGTCCGAGGTTCCTCCCTGTGGGACAGCGCTGGGGCCCCACCGCCGTGCAGGCTTTTCACCCGCAGCAGGAAGGAGGCTCACTTCCACCATCCCCTGCACTGCTTGGTGCAGGAGGGAAGATGTACCTGAGCAAGGTGTGGCCTTCGTGGTTTCTTCAGAACCCAGTACGTGCACCTCCAGGCCTGGCCCATGATAGCTTTCCTGGGAACATGAAATGGCTTCTTTTGTTGTTTTTATTAAAGTATAACACATCCCTTTCCCTGCTAACCCCCTTCTGTAGCTCACCCATGTCCATCTGATCAGCAGGCTGGTCAGAATCACGTCAAAGGAGAGAAGTGGGGAGGCAGGGGTCAACCACGCTGTAATATTTAACTATATTACTTAAAGTCACCGGAAAAACTCATTTTAATTTTCAACTTCAAAGAGAGGCCAAAGGAATTGCTGTAGTATCCCCTCGGGACACCTTGACATGCACCATGTCGAAAGGCAGGAAAGGTGAAATGAGCGAGGCCTCTGTTATCAGGAGTCAGTGGTCTTGCTGGCTCCTCTCCGTAGGCCTGAGGTTGGCAGGGGAGCAGAAGAGACAGACAAACGATAGGCAAGGAGGAGGTAGAGGGGATCAGGCTACTTCAGCTGTCACTAAGTCACATCTCTGAATGTGTTCTGATCCTTAGACAGAGAAGTCAGAGTAGGATGAGCCACTGTAGGCATCTGAGTAGCCAGCAACTTAATATCAAACGAGCAGCAGAATCGGAATCCGGGTGAACATGCTTCTGTTAGATGAAGTCCAGTTGGAGTTGATAGCCCTGATAGCCCTTCTTTGGAATATTAAAGAAGTCCAAAACCTCCCAGAACACATCACAAGGCAGTGTTGCACTTTCAGGCAATCAGGTGTTTTTCTGAGGATGCAACATTGCAATTGACCATGGAAATTACTTAAAAGAAATGTCTTAAACACAGTTGCTTCAGTCCACTCAAAAAGGAATGATTGAGCCACTGCTGTACACCAAATCCTGGGCATGGCACTGTGGGTCAAAAGCGCAGAGGCAAAACTTGATGGAGCTTAGAGTTTCATGGGGAATACAGACCTTAGAACAAGTAAATAATTACAGTTGTGCTATGTGTCATGTTGGAAGGACTGAATCTTACTCGGGAGCCAAGCAAGGCAGGCCTTTCTAAGGAGGTGACAGCCTTCTGAGACTTCAGCAAATGAGGGAGGGTTGGATACAATAGGAGGTAAGGGGGAGAAGAGAGCTCCTGGAGAGAAAAGCATCTCTGGAGGCCCAAACATCAGACAGTATGGTACCTATGAAATGCAGAGAGCAGTGCCACATGGGAAGCGATGAGGGCCAGATGGAGCAGTTGGTTAGGGACCAGTTAAGGAGCTACTTAAAAGCTAGACTGACTTGTGGCTTTACCCTTCAATTTGAGTAGGAAAGTGACATGGTTAATAGATCACTCCGTCTGCAGAGTGAGGAATGGATTAGAAAGGGTAGGAGATTTTGTGGAGAGGAAGGAGGCAAATGCTCTAGTCCAGGAGGGAGATGATAGTAATCTGTACCAGGATGGTAGCATGTAAAGAACAGGGAGGAAGGCTATAAAGCAATTATCCTTCAATTAAAAATAAATAAATAAAAACAAAAGTACATAGGAATAAAATAAAACTTAGAGACCGAGAATGCAGAGTGTGAAGGGCCAAGAATGACTCCCAGGATTCCAGTTTGTCCAGGTGGGTAGATGGCTGTGTCTATTCCTGACGGAAGAAACACAGGAGCAAGAGCTGGCAGTGGGGTGAGGATGACGGAGGCCTGAAACTGATGATGGAGAGCTGAGCTTTGACTGAATTGCTCTGTGTTTTCTGGGTGGATAAGTCAAGCAGAAAGTTGAAGATATGGGCTTGGAACTGATACAGATAGACAAGTAAAGACAGAGGTTTGAGGGTCACAGAAATAAATGAGATCATGTACACTTTTGGTCCTTGCACTTTTTTGATGAGGAACTAAAATAAGAAATGCATTTTACATCATACACACACATGCAGTTCCCCTGAACAATTCTTACCTTTGCTATGTGTTATGTTCAGTAGCTGTCTGTTCTTTCCCCCATGCTGGTCAAAACGTCTATGTTGATTTAATGGCCCGACAGTGAGTTACTAGCCACAGTTTGAAAAGTCTAATTTAGAGAACACATGATGGGAAGAAAAGAGGGTCCAAAATAGAACCATGAGGAAATCCATGGGTTAGGGCTCAACTAGAGAAGGTTGGTACCTACAAAGAAGGCAGATCCAAAGCGGTCAGCGAGGCTTCTCCTTCCACTTGGAAGTTGAACACAGCAGCTTCAAAGACCACAACATTACTGTAATATCCAAAGCCAGAAAGTGCTAAGTCTCAACCTTGGGTCTCTTTATTAGACCAAGTAGCCCTTCCCAAAAGCATCTACAAGACTTCCCTTTTATCTCACTGGCCAAGATTCATCACACCGCTAGGCCCAAGCCAGTCACTGCTTACAGGAGTAGAATTATCACAATTGGCTTCAGCTGCTTGATATATCCATCCCATGGAACCAAGCAGGGGTTACTCACCCTGAGCACAAGGTATTGTAAACACCTGGCCATTAGGGAAAGCAGTCACCTAGCCTCTGCTGCTTAAAGAGGGGTCCAGGGACCAGCAACATCAGCATCATGCAGGAACTTGCTAGAGCTGCAGAATTTCGAGCCCCACCCCAGACCTGCTGAATCAGAACATGCAGGTTCTCAGGCTCCTCGCGGGATTACATGGACTTGCAGTTTGAGAAGCATAGGCCTCAACACCGAGGACGCCCGTGGTATCTGCCACGTTGCCTCCCCCTGCTCTGCTCTTTGTCCATTTCTTCCCTCACTTATTTGCTGTCACAGATCTCAGAGGGCCACACATGCTTTGCAAGGCGTTGCTTCATTTATTCTAGCAGGGCCTCTTTTCACTCTCCGCATAAGGAGGCAGAGCAAGGTTTTAGAATAAACACAGCAAGCTTCCAGCTGTGCTCCGCCCACCACTTTAATACTGTTCCTTTAGATCATCCTGTTCTGACAAGGTGTGAAATCCTAGCCAAGGCTGATAACTTGGCTGCCAGAAAGTTCAGTCTTCTTTCACAGCCCTAGGCAGAATTGAGGGGTTTCGTTTCCTTTTTAAAATAAAAAAATATTTTTTAGTATAGTCTCTTTTTACTGCAGGCTCTGCAGGGAGCATGAGGTAATCTTTGCCCTGAAGCTCCAGCAAATAATCTCAAGTATTGGGACAGGCTCTCATTTAGCAAGTTTTGTCCAGTGTTTCAGGCTCTGAAACTTTAAGAGACACAGAGAGGACCTAAAAAAAAAAATTTCAGAGAAGAACAAATTTTGTTAAAGAATTGGAGAATTGAACCTAAGAGGAAATGGTAAAAGATTAACATTTGCTGGCTGAGGGAAGGAAGAAAGAGGAGTAAGTAATTAAACACAGAAAATTGGATGACTGAGGAGGCTTCACCCAAACAACTTAGGAATTTTTATTCTTGCTTTCTTGCTGCTGCTGCTAAGTCACTTCAGTCGTGTCTGACTCTGTGCAACCCCATAGATGGCAGCCCACCAGGCTCTCCTGTCCCTGGGATTCTCCAGGCAAGACACTAGAGTGGGTTGCCATTTCCTTCTCCAATGCATGAAAGTGAAAAGTGAAAGTGAAGTCCCTCAGTCGTGTCTGACTCTTAGTGACCCCATGGACTGTAGCCCACCAGGCTCCTCCGTCCATGGGATTTTCCAGGCCAGAGTACTGGAGTGGGGTGCCATCGCCTTCTCCCTTGCTTCCTTAAAAAAAAAAAAATCAGGCGTGGGACTCAGAATTTGACAAACTGTCAAAAGTTTAGCATAAAATGTCTTCCTCAACTTTCTTCCTATTCATTCATTCATATTTATTGACTACCTGTTATGTACTGGGCCTTCTGCTCTGACAATCATATTTTATTCTAACTGGCATGAAAACATATCCTTCTAAGAATGGTAAACATGCCAAGATGCTCCTTTATTTGAGACAACATCTCTGATATAGTTCTGATAAAATGTAACAACCCCAATATAAACACACTATTTCCTTATGTGGCATTTACACTTCCACGGTTTGTGCAAAAATGCCTTTTCCAGTCTTTATTTCCTTGCTTATCTCGCCTGCCTGCCTCTCCTATCCTGTTGGTCTACCCATCTTTGCCTGAACATGCCAAACCCTTTCATGCAGTTCCCTTAGTTGGAATGCGCTTCTCCCTAAAAAATGTCCTTCAATGCTTTGAAATACCTTCAAGCTTACAAAGCTCATCTGTAGTCTTCTCTGCAAAGGCTTCTGTACCCTTGCCATTTAAAATTAGTAATTTCCTCCGTGATCTTCTAATGTGATGCTTATACTAGTGTGGCACTTAACTTCCCTTTGCCTTATGATTGTTTGTTTGCATGTCTCACAGTAAGTTTTCTAAGAGCAAAGACTATGGCTTACTCTTTGTGTTCCCCCAGCAACTAGGTGCATGCCTGGCGAGAGTTATTGCCACTCAGCAAATATTTCTGGCTATTTGAGTCTTCTGGACCTACAGCAGGTTCTCGGTTCTCGGTCCCTTAAGGTTGTGGGGACATGTGGCCAATTACCACCAATGAGTATAAGTAAAGTGATGTGTGACAACCTGGGCCAAAACTAAATCCCCAATGCAAGACCCTTTAGGTCATCTTTCTTCTTGGCTACTGTGGCTGTTCATGCTCTGGAGAATAGTTCCTCACTTCTCTGGGATAATGTCAGCTTATAACAGAGCCTCAGCTGATCTATGATGACCATAGTGAGTGAACAAGAAATAAACTTTTCTCATTTAAAGTCACTAAGCTCTGGAGGTTGCTCCAAATAAAGCCTAGCCCATCCTGACTGATACACTTGTAAATGGCAGTACTGTGAGTCTAGAACTTTTGCAAAATCCATTAGAAGCAGTAATCAGTAATTATATCAATAGTAGACCAAGTGAAATCACCAGGCTTAAACTCAACTGTCAGGAGAGGCATTGTGAGCAGGGTAGGATGTAGAGCGCATTAGGGTCTGCAAACTGGCTGTAAATGAGCTGTGAATGAGCTTGGCCACTGATGCTCTCAGAACTCAGCATTCTCTGACCTCAGTGAGAGCTTACATACTTACCTTGGGGTGCTGTTGCAGGCATCAGAAATGGTAAATGAGTGGTACCTGGTACATGGTGGTACTCAGCATAGTGTTATCACAATTTAGGTGTGTTTTCCACATTGGACTGTGGGATGTGAGAAACTACAAATTTCAGTTTAAACCAAGATACTGGGACTTCCCTGGTGATCTAGTGGCTAAGACTCTGTGCTCCCCGTGCAGGGGGCCGAGACTCAGCCCCTGATTACGGAACTAGATCCCTCATGCCACAACTAAAGATTCCACATGCCACAACTAAAGATTCCACATGCCACAACTAAGACCTGAGGTAGCCAAACCAACTAATTAGAAAATCCCACCAAGGTATTCACTGCTACCCTTCCATTCATCAGGAGCAAGTTGTTCCCAGCAATCTTCTTTCATTCAACTTTCAAAAAATAAATTTGGGTCCCTATTGATCTGTAAAAATCTATGAAACTATGATATGTGAAAAGATGATAATTTATGTATAAATATAACTTCTCATTCAGAGAGGAACATTTTAATAAGTGATTCAACTTTATGTGCTTGCTAGACACCAGTGACTCATATTAAATAAATAAATGCACTGAAAAAAGGGAAAGAGAGGGGAAATAAAAAAAACTCTGGATGAAAATGAGAATCATCAGCTTTTGAGGCTCCCAATTATACTCATAAAATTCAAAAAAATAATTCTGAGTTTGATGATAAAACTTCTGAATATGTTGTCTTATGCCTTCTTGGTTTAATTTTCAACACTTTCTCAAGTATAGTGAACTATTCTTCCCAATATGCTTCAGTAAAGATTTCTAACAATCTGAATGTCACAATCCCAGGAGAGTTTACAGGCCCTGCCACGGCATTTTCCCAACTTGATTACACTCCTGGCTGTGAGGGGGGCATGACTTCAGTCTCAACGTAAACAGAGAATGACTCATCCTTCTGAGGCAGTGAATAGCAACTTGGGTAGATCAACACCATCTTTATACTTCTTACTGCACCAGTAACTTAGAAACACATCCCCTCTAAAGCATTTTATACCTGTTTGATAAGTGCTGAAAGAAACATTGTTCTTTAGAGATAGGTTCTTGTTTCTGGGTTTTAGTCAGAGGGAGGAAAATCTCTACTATATTTCCCAAACCAACTAAAAGGATCAACTTCTTTTTTTTTTTTTTTTTTTTTTTGGAGGTAAAATTGGTATATAACATTATGTTAGTATCAGGAGTACAACATAATAACCCAAGGGTTGTATACATTACAAAGAGATCAACACATAAGTCTAGTCGCCATTCATCACTATAGAAGAGACCCTCTCACCATTTTACACTCCCCCCCACCTTCCCCTCTGATAACTACCAATCTGTTCTCTATCTGGGTGTTGGTTTTGTTTCTTTTTTTAGAGTCACATACAAGCGATATCACACAGTATGTATCTTTCCCTGCCTGACTTATTTCACTTAGCATAATACCCTCAGGTTCCATTCATGTTGTCGCAAATGGCAAGATTTCCTTCTTTTTTCCTTTTCCCTTTTTATGACTGAGTAATAGTCCACCGTCTGTGTGTATATATCACATTTTTAAAATTCATTCATCCACCAGTGGCCGCTTAGGTTGTTTGCATATCTTGGCTATAGTAATCAATGCCACAGTGAGCTTAGGAATGCATGTATTTTTTTCAAATTAGTGGGTTTTTTCCCTTAGGATATATTCCCAGAAATGGAATAGCTGGATATGGTTGTTCTATTTTTAATTTTCTGAGAAATATCCATACTATTTTCCATAGTGGCTGCACAAAGATCAACTTCTGTAACAGTACAAAAATGGAGGAGAGGGGAAGTCAAATAAAACACAGGAGCACACTATTCAGCGTTCTCTGTTCCCAAATTAACCTCCCTCTCTGTGTTCCCTCTCTACCTGCTACCCTTTGTTCTTACCTGTTCAACTATTAGAAAAAAAAAAATCAGATTGAATCAGGAATGCTGATGAATTGCTACATGCCAGATATTTCATTTAGTCTTAAGGATCTGAAAAGCTGACACTTTTCTCTTTCCTCAAGGACCTTATGATTTAGTGGCAAAGAAACAGAAGAAAGTTAGTGTGTATACTCCAGTATGATGAACTATGAAAGCTCATTCATTCAGAATAACATTTTCAACGTGTGTTGTTGTTCTAGTGGGAAAAAAAGCAAAATATAAAATTACATAAGTAGAGTGATTCTAATTTTGTAAATAATATCCACTCACGTATTCATACACTCAGAAAAAATATGAGGATCAAACTGACAGGCTGAACACATCTGTATGCTTTTCCTTCCCCCGCTAAATTCCACTGAAATGCCAATCAAGAAAAGTTACAATCAAAGATCAGAAAATATGAAGATACCCTGGAAAAGAGAATGAAGAATTGGACTGAAAGAACAATAAAAGTGGAGGCGGGGTAGGGCGGTTGGAAAGCCAGCAGAAGAACCCTGCTAAGATACCAGCTGTTTTGTACACTAACCTTCTAAAGGAACTTCAAGCTCAGGGTTAACAGTACAGGGTAGGGAGTGGCTTTGTCAATTATCTGGTCAATATATTAAAAGATGGCATTATGAACTGATGGGCTTATCACGATCTGCCATGCCCTTCATATACTGAAGTTCTGGCAATAACGTATCTGTTCCTCTGTTACAACCTCAGCAATTCGACTCCCCTGGTGGGCCAGCAGTTAAAAGTCCGCCTGTCAGAGCAGGGGACACAGGTTCGATCCCTGGTCTGGGAAGATTCCACATGCCATGGGATAACTAAGTCAGAGTGCCGGAACTACTGAAGCACGAGTCGCAGAGCCTGTGCTCCGCACCGAGAGGCCATTGCAATGAGAAACCCACACACTGAGACAAAGAGCTAGCCCCTGCTTGCGGCAACTAGGAAAAGCCTGCATGGAGCAACAAGGGCCTAGTGCAGCCGTAAATAAATTATCAATTCTTTAAAAAATCCTCAACAGCTGCTTCAACCAGTGAACCTGGGTGGTCTCCCATCAGAAGAGCTGATTCTGGATGGAGAAATAGGGAGGAACTTGATGACTATATTCATACAACCAGAACTGGAGGAGAAAGAGGCAACAAGAAACCACAAGATGCTTCCGATAAAAGAAGTTCCCGGACCTCAGCTGCTGAGGAGAGCCACCTCCCACAGCAGGATAATCTACCTGTACAGAGGCAATATTCTACTCTGCACACCCTAGAAGCTGGCTCTTTGACTAGAACTTTCATTCACTATAATGATTACTAAAGCCATAAAATAGAAAAGCAGGCTGGTGAGAGAAATAATCAGACTTCTGGTTTATTGAAAGTACATTCACTATACTTAAAATTGGGCTGAATATCCAAACGAGCTGTTGGGCTGCACCTGGAAGGCCTACAAGGCCTATACTCACCCAGCTTCAAGGCTTTAAGAAAGAGCCTGGAGTCCGCAACAGAGACATTGATTAATGGATGGGGGCACTCACTTTTCTGCAGCAAAGTCCTGGAGCAGCACCTCACCGTCTGCGGCTGAGGGTGGGTAGGATATGAAGACCTTCTTCACTCCAGGGCAGAGCTAGAAATCACCGAAGATAGGGGGCTGATGTCAGGTGGGCTCATTAGTTACCAAGGAGACCAGCAGAGGGGCCACCCTTCACTGCCTCTTGGATAAGAACAACCATCAGCTGGGGCCTGGGGCAAGTAGGCAGTTCAGTCCTGTGAGTAGGGGTAGGTGAAACAGGCACTGGTCGGGCAGGAGATGTACAGAGGGCAAGAAAACAGCCATCCGGAGTGGCCTGGCCAGCCGTGGGCACAGATGAATATTATTTTAATGAGCTGCAACATTCAGCTGAGGAACTCTTTCAAAACAGGACAAAGATATAAAGAATTTCCAGAAGCTACTACATCTGTCTAGAGAGTTTTGTAATGGAAGGAACAAAGGCAGTAGATGGAAGGGCATTCAAAGTCAGAGAAGATTATTTTTCAGAGCTGAAGAAACATTAACTCAAGGGTTTTTATGTAATTTATTTGTTTCAATTCATTTCAGTTTTTGAAACTTTCGGTTTCAGGTTGTCCCATCTTGGGCTAGTTGAAATAATTATTTGGGGATTTCCCTGTCTTTTAGTTTTAATTTTGTTTTAATTATGTAAAACATGTAGATAGTTCCAATGTCAAAACTATATTTTTTTCTCAATATCTTTCATTAATTTGCATGAATAGTCTGTTTAAGGTGTTTTCCAAATGTGCAGATGTTTTACGTTTTTATGAAGCCAAACCTGCTTTTATTCTTGATGACTTATATTGCTTAGAAAGTCGTTAGCACTTCCAGAAGTGAATTTCCTACTAATGTTTTAAATGTGTATGATCTTCCTGTAAATAACATCAGATGTGAATATATGGGACTAGATTGATTTTCTGCTGGTTGTTGTTGTTTAGTTGCTAAGTCATGTCAGACTCTGCGTGACCCCATGGACTGTAGCTCTGTCCATGGGATTTTCCAGGCAAGAATACTGGAGCGGATTGCCATTTCTTTTGCCAGGGGATCTTCCTGGCTCAGGGACCGAACCTATGTCTCCTGCACTGCAGGCAGATTCTGAGCCACTTGGAAACCTTCAAAACTGTTTTTAAAAGGCACATTCAGACCAGTCTATCTTCCAATCTTATCCCTCCCACACTGTTACCTCCCTCTGCCTAAAGGTAAACATTTTTAAAAATTAATTTTGTTTGATACTTTGTTTCTTTTTCAAAATATATAGGCATTTATGCATATATAGTTTTATCCCATTCTTTTCTAAAAGTGACTTTATTTAATAGACTTTATTTTTTAGAACAATTTTAGGTTCACAACGAGACTGAAGGGAAGAGCAGAGATTTCCCATATATGTCCCTTGCTGCCCTCACAAGCAGAGCCTCCTCCATTATCAGACCTCACAACTACTGAACCTATACTGATAGATTACTATCATCTACAGCCCATAGTTTATATTTGGATTCAGTCTTGGTGTTGTACATACTACGGGTTTAGACAAATTTATAATAGCATGTATCTATCATCATAGTATCAACCGCTCCTTTTTTTATACCCTAAACTCTACTGTTTCCTTTGACTATATTTTCATCCTCTAAACTCTGTTACTTTGACTTTATCTTATGAAAATATCCTGGATAACATTCTATAATAACATGAAGATATTACTCATTCCTTTATAATTGTATAACATCATGTCATGTGGATGTACCTTAGTTTTTTTTACGTAACCATTATTCATAGGCAATGGGGTGGTTCCAGTCTTAGGTAATTACAAACAGTACTGTTGTAATGAGCAGATCCATACATTTAAACTTTTGAGTTTTTGCCAGAGTATCTTTGGAATGAATTTCCAGAAGCGTGATTTCTGGGTCAGAAGAAAAATACAAACGTAATTTTGTTAGATTTTGTGTTTCCACCAGTAACATATGAGAATGTCTTTTCCAAAGCCTTATCAACAGAATGTGTTGTCAAACTTTGAGACTTACCAAATAGGTGAGAAATTATATTTTACTTTTTCTTATTATAAGTAAGGTTAAACTTTTTTTTCATTATTTAAGTTATATTTTTCATTTCTTTGTCTATCATTTATATGTTTACATATTTTGCTCATTTTTATGTTAGATTAAATTACTTGTTATTTGGAAATGATGGACAATATGATCATGGTACATAAAAACTTGTGGGACTAAGGCCAAAGTGACACACAAGAGAAAATACATAGCCCTAATTATACTGATTAGAAAGCAATAAAGATGGTAAATGAATCATCTAAGCATTTGATGGAAGACACTACAAAAAGATGACAAAAACAACCATTAAAAGTAGACTAAAGAGCATATTCTAAAGAGCAGCAACTGATGAAATATAAAACTCAGATGAACAATAAAAAAGTAAAGGCCTAATTCACTGCAGATATAAGAATGACAAAGAATGCTTTTAAAGTACAATAAAGATCTTTTGATAAGAGCAGAAAATTGTGACATATAAAACTTACAAAACAAAGCAACTATACTCCAATAAAAATTGTAAAAAGAAAAAAATAACTTACAAAGCAAAACAGAGTCCTTTTGGAAAAGACCTAAAACCAAATGTGTCAGCTCTTGGGAAAGATCAGTCCATGAATAAGTAGCTTTGAAAAAAGACTAGTAAGATGGCTTTGACTTGTCTCATCAAGGAAGAAGCACAAAGACACGAACAGCAACGGTCAAGGACTGGAACGGTGACATGCTTATAGAGCCAGAGGAGGCTGTAAGATTATGAGTGAGGCAACTTTAAACTATATATATATTGGGCTTCCCTCGTGGCTCAGGTGGCAAAGAATCTGCCTGTGGTATGGGGAAGGTCCCCTGGAGGGGGCATAGCTACCCACTCCAGTACTCTTTCCTGGAGAATCCCATAGACAGAGGAGTCTGGTGGGATACAGTCCATGGGGTCAGTGTGTTTCCTAGGAAAGTGTACATTATAAAAATTGATTCAAGAAAAGGAGATAGCTCTATACTAATCCCTATGAAAGTTTGAAAGAGTAATCCCAATTGACCCACTTGGAAACATTGTGCCGAAAATGTTCTGCTTCTGCCTAGAATGTAGATAGTTGGGAAAACCTTTGTTGTCACTCTCCCGCCAAGAAAATGTCTGAAAACCTGCAAATAATAACTTTTCTTGAATCCATTGAAGAGCTGAGGTTAGAGGGGAAAGAGCATGAAACCAAAGGAAGGGCAGGAACCCCCAAGGGAAGCTGGGCATGAAGTCTGGCTAACCTGTGACAGAGCCCAGGAAGAAGAGATGCGGAGTGTCACATAAGCCAGTATAAAGAATCCAGTTACCGTTTTTGGTGAACTGTTTCATGTCAAATGTGGGCTAACTTGAGAGAACAGAACCACTGGGAGGTGCAGGTGCAAAGGGAGTTTGCACCTACTTTTCTAGGTTCTTTTCTGTGGACCATCGCCAAGCTGCAGCAAGAATGTCAAAATGCCACCTAAACTTTGTTAAACAGCAGCTTAGAGAGAGAAGCGCAGCAACCATCCCCCGCCCCACCCCACCACCAGAACAGAGGTGACCCCATGTAGCTGGGGTCAGTGCAAAGAAAAAACCCTCTACCTCTAGAGGAGGGTCAGGAAACCATCCTGAGGCCAGATCTTGAGAGGAGACTCACGTTGGAGACACATGAGACATGGGTTTAATCTTTGAGTCGGGAAGATCCCCTGGAGGAGGGCATGACAACCCACTCCAGTATTCTTGCCTGGAGAATCCCATGGACAAAAGAGCCTGGTGGGCTACAGTCCATGGGGTCACAAAGAGTTGGACACGACTGAGCACACACATACCATATTGAAGAAAGGGTGGGACCACTGCAAAAGCCTTCGCCCCCAAGACCCAGGACCACAGAGCCGACCTAAGACTAAGGGGGACAGGATAACAGAGAAAGCCTCTGACCCCAGCATCCAGCTAGCAAGCACAAGTCACAGGCAACAGTACCCTAGTGCTGAAGGAATGGGCGGGTGTGAAGACTCCTTGAGGGCACACAGTGAAGCTCTACAGTTGAGAGCAGAGGAGGAACACTGAAAAAACAAAAGCCCTCAAGCAACCCAACCCTCAATCCAAGCACCAGTTAAGAAGAACTGGAGAATAGTCATGCGCTGAAGGGGAGAAGGCGATGGCACCCCACTCCAGTACTCTTGCCTGGAAATCCCATGGACGGGGGAGCCTGGTGGGCTGCCATCTATGGGGTCACACAGAGTCAGACACGACTGAAGTGACTTAGCAGCAGCAGCAGCAGTGTGCTGAAGGGGAGAAGGCGATGGCACCCCACTCCAGCACTCTTGCCTGGAAAATCCCAATGACGGAGGAGCCTGGTAGGCTGCAGTCCATGGGGTCGTGAAGAGCTGGACACGACTGAGCGACTTCACTTTTACTTTTCACTTTCACTTTTCACTTTCATGCATTGGAGAAGGAAATGGCAACCCACTCCAGTGTTCTTGCCTGGAGAATCCCAGGGACTGGGGAGCCTGGTGGGCTGCCGTCTATGGGGTCGCACAGAGTCAGACACAACTGACCCAACTTAGCAGCAGCAGCAGCAGCAGCAGTATGCTGAAGGGAACCATAGCAACGATGGAGTCCAAACTCAGCTCACATCTTGACTAGACTCAGTTGATCCATTCCACTGATAGGGGAGCACAGAAGGAGGTGTTCCATTTTGAGGTACAGTATAAATGTTACTTCTCTTAGTCTCTACTGTCATATATACAACATCTGACATTCAATTTAAAAAAAAACTACAAGATATAAAAAAGGGAAAAAAATATCTTAGAACTAGTGGTTTTATGGGTGTGTTCTTACCAAATCTTTGAGGATCATATAATTACGCTATCATTTAAGTTATCCAAGAGTATCAGAAATGAGGGAGGTGGGAAACAGAACATCAGTATTAAAGAAAATTTCATGAGCTGGGACACAGAACCCACTCCATATGTACAAGTCACTGGCCGTCACACTAACTGGTATAATTTAGGCAGTCAAAGCTACCCTGGCTGGAGGCTTCTGCTCCCATCCAAACTGGCCACAGAAATATGGTCCCCGTTCAGTTTTCCAAGGATCCATAATGAAATGAAATCTCTTCTGGCTTGTTTCTGGATTAAATTAAAGTTAAGCTCTATTTAGGACAGAATTTGTCTTATTTTATCCACAGACAGAACCTGATTTCCTCACCAAACCTTTACTTACAGAGGGAGCAGCCCATAAGCCATATTTGCTAATTCGATTTTTTTTTAAACGTTTGAAATTTTGATTTATCTTGATGACTAAGTTTTCTGATGGCCTCAGAAGTTGAATACTCTGGTCGAGTGCCTCCTGGGCCTCACCCTGTTCTGGCATTGCTCAGGGTCCTCTGCCCTGGAGATTCACTAGGTTCATTCCAGAGGGAGGCTGAGTCTCGTGTGCTGGTCTCATATCTCCTTACCCAAAATGCCACCCATTTGCTGCAGTTTGTCTTCTGCCAACCTTTAATGCCTTCATTTAAATCTTCTTGAGTGAGTGAGCGGGGAAAGAGTGAGGTGGGGGGAAAGGATCAAAAGCAAAGAAAACAAGGAGCAGGAGGAGGAAGTGGCCAGTGCCCAGTGAACCCACAAGTGTGAAAGGCTAATCCAGAAATCACTCAGTAAGCACCACCGTGAAACCAGACCGGGTGACATCGCTCGCCACACAGACAACTCACCTTCCTAACCAGCCATGGAAACTTCACTTCCTAAACCCAAGTGACCTTAGGAAATCTGGCCACTCTGCCCCAGCTCTTGGCCCCATGCTCCTCCTATACAAAAACTTCTACACACCATTAGCTTCCTTCCAAAGTCCGCATCCACTTGTCAGCCAGGGCAACATGCTTTGCCTGCTTTCAAGGGAAGGGTGCTGGCCCATGTGTCCAGGAAATGAAGACTGGAATGCAGAGGGTTGTTTGAAGTTCTAAGGCCTCTTACATGGGAGAGTTTGAAAGAAGGGTGAGGTTTCCGGAGCTCTGACGTAGAAGGGAGGACAGCACTTGGAACTCTGCTGGACTCGATGTTCAGAACAGCGCTGGTGGGTCAGCTCAAAGGAACAGAGTGTTGAAAGTGTGATTATGTTTTAAACTAGTTTGGCTGGCAACCAAATAACACAGCACTGCCTGCTCTCAGGTCAGGCACTGCTGCTAATTGGTGAATTTTAATGAATGATAATGATAAATAAACTAGCTTAGAAGGAAGACATCACTGTGTAGGTGAATCTCTTGTGGAGGACGTGGGAATCAGGATGGGTGTCGGGTCTTGGCTTCCACTGGGTCCCAGAACATTTGTTTATAGAGGGTGGGTCTCTGTCCATGCCCTTCCTGGAGTATGCATTTTCTCATCAATCCCATGCTCACTATATGAACTTAGGTGAGTCATACATCTCTTGCCCTGTAGTTTCTCTGCCTTAAAAGGAGTATCACCGGCCCCTTCCTCTAGCACTCAGTGCTGGGTAGGTGGCAAGGTGGGCAAGCACAGGAAAGATGCCATGGGAGTGAAGGCAGGCCCAGAAGACAGGGCTGAGCCCATGAAAGCCTAGCCAGAGGCCCACGGGTCTCCCGAAGCTGACTCTTTCAGGTGATGTTTCTGGTGTTGGACTCTTTATTGGATTTGTTTCATTTTTTCCCAGCTTGGAGGATTTGGCCTCCTTTTTTTTCTATCATCACAACTGTTCTGCTGGGCTGTCCACCCCTTCGAGGCTGACGCAGACCAGGCGGCTTTCTCTCAGTCTCTGTGCCACTTCATTATCATAGAAGCAACACATCTACTTTCATTTTTCGCTTTTCAAAAATGTTTCCACTGTGAGTGATTATGGGGAAAGAGGGCCTACCAGAGCCCAGAGAAGAGCGAAACCACAGCAGTTAGGATTGTTTAAAACTGCGAATCACTGGTTTTAGTTACCTAAGGTCACTTTTGAGGCATCCAAGGAGATGCTCATAGAACAGTGATGTGTGCAGTTCAGAATTGAGGCAGAATATCTAAAATAAGCAATTATTTAATAATTTATATATTTAATTATAACAATAAACATAATATGTGCAAATAGCTTCAACATAAATCCTTAACTAGTATATCTCAAGTACCATGAAGGAGATACACAATTCTTAGAAATACTTCATATTTCTATGTTGGTTTTTGCCTTTTTTCTAATCTATTCTCTTCATATACTGCAGATTCTCTCATACTTTCTCCTTGGGCCTCCACCTCATCCTCAATAAACTCAAGTACTCTGAGTCCAGGAACTCACTGTTTAGTTTATATAAATTTTATGCAAAATAACTAAGACCTTCCACCCTTCCTGAATCTTGCTCTTCCCTCTTCAGTTTCTCACCGAAACAAGCAAAAAACCAACCACCACAACAAAATACACTGCTCTGAAATGACAGACACCACTTTAAAGGATGTGGGAGAGAAAGGACCTATCAGATAAACTAGAAGGCACTAGTTAACCTTTATTGGAACTGGAGGAGAGAAAACGTCCTTGCTCAAATATTCATGTGACCACAAGAACTAGGCCTGACTTTTCATAATGCCCAGTCTGATCATCCTCAGGTTTTGGTTTGAAACAAAGAAGCCCAACCCTTTGGGTGGGCAGTTCTCAAAGAGAAGGCAATCCCTCCTTACTCTAATACCTGATTATAGCTTGGAGGTACTGCCTGATACCTGGTACCTGTCTAATACCTGTTTTTGGGACTCTGCTCCTCGTGCAGAACTTTTAGTCGAAAATACTGGGTCTTTTCCAGCTCTCTGGAGTTCCAGCAGTGATGGTAGTAACAAGCATAGTGAGGGTGACTACAGCTGACTTTGATAGGGCACTTTCTATGTGCTCCACACTGGACGCATCATTTAACACTGATCGTCTCCTCTGGTTTCCAAGTCCTAACAAACTGTTTACCTACAGTTCATTACCTACTGCTGTCTAACAACTTGCCCCCAAACTTAGCAGCTTAAAACAATACATGCTTATCATCTCACAGTTTCTGTGGGTCTAGAATTTGGCCATGACTTAGCTGGGTCCTCGGCTTCAAGGTCTCTCCATCAAAGTGTTGCTTAGGGTCTGGTCACCTCCCTGCTCAACTGGGCAAGTCTTTCCTGTCCTTTGCAGGATGCAGTTCCTCCCTGGCTGGGGTAACTCAAGGCCTCAGCTCTTCACTGATTGTCAGCCAGAAGCTGCCTTCTCTTACGGCCCTCTCCAATATGGCAACTTTCATCCTCAAAGAGTGCAAGCCACAACGGCAACAGAGAGAGTCTGCTAGCAAGACAGAAGTCAGTCTTTCGTAACCTAATCTCAGAAGGGTCATCCCATCACCTTTGCCATATTCTCTTGGTTGGAGTCAGGTCATTATGTCCAGCCCACACTCAAGAGGACATGGATCCCAGGAGGGAGGGATCTTTGGAGTTCACATTAGAAATCTGTCAACCTCAAGACCAATTGGATCTAAGAATTCCTCTGTAAGTTTAACTGAAAGTGCTCAAGAATTGTACCTTGAGAGGTGGACAACATTCTCTATGCTAATAATGACTATATTGGCATGTTAGATAGGGGAAATAAACATATATTTGATTACAATTTTGAATATTACAAAAAACTGGAAAAGAAGAGAGGAGTTGCTTTAAGATAATAAGGATAAAATCAAGACCAGAAGATGAAAGTCAGTTGAGGATAAGGATTGAAGCTAACAGAGATAGAGGTTAGGAGGTGAAATGAGGACAGACTGTGTATCATTTTTTATCCAGGAACCTCTCTCTCTCTCCTAGCCCACAAATGAAGGTAGAGCTGAGGAAATAGTAGGTATGAAGCTAAAGCGTATCCATGGAACTTCCACTAGGGCATTGCACAAAGAACTGTTTCCATTGGGAAAGTAATGGAAAATAACAATAATGCAGTAGTGGAGTAGAGGAATATCAAAGAGGAACTGAAGAGAATCTGTTTGGACAAAAGTGACACAGAGTCGCCCTGGGAAGGAGTTTTGGCAGGAATATGCCAAGTGAAGGTGAAAGTTGCTCAGTCAGGTCTGACTCTTTGCAACCCCATAGACTATATTCTCCAGGTCAGAATACTGGAGTGGGTTGTGTTTCTCTTCTCTAAGGGATCTTCCCAACCCAGGGATTGAACCCAGGTCTCCTGCATTGCAGACGAATTCGTTACCAGCTGAACCACAAAGGAAACCCAAGAATACTGGAGTGGGTAGCCTACCCCTTCTCCAGCAGATCTTCCCAACCCAGGAATCAAACCAGGGTCTCCTGCATTGCAGGTGGATTCTTTACCAACTGAGCTATCAGCGAAGCCCAGGGATATGCCAGAGCACCAAATAAAAGAGAAAGGAATCACAGCCTGAACCAGATCTGGCATAGGACTACAGTCCATGGGGTCACAAGAGCTAGACACGACTTAGTGATTAACCTACCACCACCACCATCCAAACCAAAGACAGACAAGACAGAAGATACAAATTCTAGGTAGAAAACAGAAGACTGGTTCTGGAAGGTTTTTTAAGGCAATGCTTCATAGAGCAGTGGTACAGGGGAGAGGAAGGGAACGATGTTTAGTAGCGTCCGTGCTGTGCTCAGTCACTTCAGTCATGTCCGACTCTTGGCGACCCCCTGGATGGCAGCCCACCAGGCTCCTCTGTCCATAGGATTCTCCAGGTAAGAATACTGGAGTGGGCTGCCATTTCCTTCTCCACGGGATCTTCCCGACCAGGGTTCAAATCTAGATCTCCTGCACTGGCAGATAGATTCTTTACCACTTATGCCACCTGGGAAGTCCCTGAGTAGCATCTACCAAAACAAATTTCATTTACTATGTATTTTATGAGAGAAAAAAAGGCAGGACTTTTCAGAGCCTTTAATATGTTAGTGCACTCTGTGAAACCCTAAGATACATAGTCGCGGGGGGCGGAGGAAGGATTGAACAGGCAGCACTTCTTATACGTAGCTGTTTTGCATGGAGGTGGAAACATGCTACGAATGTTTAGGGGATGCTCTTTTATCAAATATCAGTGGCCTTTTTGAGAGGAGGAAGGGTGAGATCTGGTTTAAATATTTCTAGTGAGCAAAGTATGGTGGCTGGTAGGTGAGCAGTAAGCAAAATAATTTTATCTCACACCTATATATTAAATAAAAATGACCTAGGATTTCAACATTTGGGCCCCCAAAATGGGAAAGACACAGAATCAAAGCAGAAGTCACCAGATCACTACCACTTACAACCACCCTCAGAAATTCCCTCACATTCCTGAAGCTCTATTACAGTCCTTGCCAGCACTCTCTTCCCCCTCCTGCTGACACTCCTCTTTGAATCAGGGAGTTCACCCCTGGGCTTTTTTTTGGAATTTTTCCAACATCATATTGTGAGGTCAATAAAGAGAGATTGAGAGAAGCAAGACAAGTATGATAAAAGCCTTTAAAAATATCTTTTTGGGATAGAAAAAGGAAGAAGCAATTAGGAAAGGACTACCTGCCAAACCACAAAGAAAGTAGTTCAGCAAGGAATGCTAATTTCTCTATCATTCATTTGGAATCACCTGTCCTGGAGATCAAGAGACCTTTGAATCAAAGGATGAGAGACCTTTCAAATAAGTGGGGTCAGCCTAGGGTCCCATCCAGCTCAGAAGAACAAGGGAGCTGTGCCTGCAGGACACTCATTCTTGCAGGACACAATGCTGTGTTTTTAGGTTAATCGTCCAAGGATATTAGAGTTATTTTCAATGGTTAATGAATAGCTTCTAAGAGCCTGCTTCATTTAATTGTCCAAAGGCCAGTTGGTCCCAGAGCATATAAAGCTGTGAGCTGGCTAATGAGAGCATTCTCTCTGAGCAAGGGAAGAAGGGGAGTGGCAGGCTCGGGGATCTGGGCTCCAAAGGAGCAGCGATGCAGAACAGAACCTGTCTAGTTCTCTGTGTCTTTGCCCTCCTGATGGGCTTCCTGATGATCTGCCTGGGGGCCTTCTTCATTTCCTCAGCCTCTCTGTTCAACTGCCAGGGGAACTTGACCCTGGCCTATTTGCTTCTGCCTCTGGGGTTTGTGATCCTTCTGAGTGGAATTTTCTGGAGCACCTACCACCAGGCCAGTGAAAGCAAAGGGGTTTTCAACCGTGTGCTCAGACAGTATGGTGCTCAGGGGGCCCTGCCCCTGGCCACAGTGGACAGGTATGTGCTCAGAAGCTGGAGGACTGGGGAGGGCTGTGGTGTGGCTGAGTTCTGGAAAAAGTCAATGACTTTTAATCTACTGGGGAGCAACTTACAAGTCCCATGGGGTTAGCAAGGATGTGGAGAAATTGGAACGTTTGTGCATTGCTAGTGGCAATGTAAAATAGTGTAGCTGCTCTGGAAAATGGTATGAAGGATCCTCAAAACGTTAAACGTAGAACCACCATTTGATCTAGCAATTCCACTTCTGGGTATACAGACAAAAGAAGTGAAAACAGGGCTTTGAACAGATACTTCTATATCAGTGTTCACAGCAGCATTCTTCAGGATAGTGAAAAGGTGGAAACAACCCATATATCCATCTAGCGGATGAATGGATAAACAAAATACAGTACATACAAAAGATGGAATATTATTCATCCTTGAAGAGAAAGGAAATACTGATGCACTTATAACATGAATGAACCTTAAAGACATTACACTAAGACATTATACTAAGTGAAACTGGCCAGAAACAGGCCCCCAAAACAAATACTATGTGATTCCACTTGTATGAGGTACCTAGAGCAGTCAAATTTCATAGACAAAATGTACAACAGTGATTCCCAGGTACCGAGGGAAGGAGAGAATGAAGAGTTACTGTTTAATGAGTACTGAGTTTGAGTTTAGGATGGTGGAAAAGTTCTGAAGATGAATAATGATGATGGTTATAAAACAATGTGAATGTATTTAATACCATTAAACTGTGCACTTAAAATAGCTAAAGTGGTAAATTTTCTGTTATATATACTTTACGACAATAAAAAATTTTGATTAACTTTAGTTACAATTAGTATCAGACAACCAAAACTCTCCTAATTTTTGGCTAAACACAGAATCATTTAGGGATAAAACCCCAGGCATCATTCTTCAGATACAGACAGGCTGCCTGCGTGCTTGCTAAGTCATTTCATTTGTGTCTGACTCTTTGCCATCTCATGGACTCTAGCCTGCCAGGGTCCTCTGTCCACGGAATTCTCCAGGCAAGAATACTGGAGTGGATTGCCATGCCCTCCTCCAGGGGATCTTCCTGACCCAGGGTCTGAATCCAGGTCTCTGTCATTGTAGGCAGATTCTTTACCATCTGAGCCATCAGGGAAGCGAGACTCCATAAATTCTTTGTCCTCTTCATCTAAAATGTTTTAGCTACTCCATGTATCTTGAATATGAGTGATTAGCCATGACAATGATTTTTGACATGATGCTATGATACATAATACTATACTTAATAAGATACTAACTACAATGACCAAAATCTATTTCCAACGTTATTATACTAACTGCAAAGTCTTTGGATTTGCTAAAGGAAATTAAAGGTGAAGTGACTGCAGAAGATGCTTCTAGATTGATGTTTTCTCTTTTTTCCTTTGCTATAAATGTTATGTGATTGCCTCTAGAATGTGAATCTTGATAAGAGTAACCGATTGCCTTAAAGATGTAGCTTAGATTTTTAAGCACATGCATACTATTGTACTGAAACACTCTAAGCGATGGTGTCACAACACCCTCATTTTACTGCCTCTTTCCGGTACATCTCATAGATGCCCAGCCCACTTAGCATGGCTAGGGGGTCAGTAAATGGTAAGTCACACTTCTCAGAAGTATCTTCATTTGAAAGGGGTACCTAGATTGAGACTTCAAAGCAAAGGGGTCTGCAAAGGTGGAACTCAGGACACTGGGACTGTGAAGTGGTGTGGGGAGGGCGGGGGCTGGGAGAAGTGGACGGGATCTGGGGCAGGCAGCAGTCATCCTGGAGCCTCTCAAATCACTCCAGGGAACAGCTCACCTTGGTGTCTTCAACGCTTTTACATATGTGCCCCATGACACGGCCTTGGCTATTCTGAGTCAAGGCTGGGATTTATGCTGCACAGTAGATGGCTCCTTCAGTTCCTTGGCTTTGGGCCTGGTAACGTTTGGAATGGAGCTGTGGCTGCAAATGGCAGTCCTTGTTCTGTTGTGGTTACGCACCACAAACACTCCCTGCAGGCACTGGAAGGGTTCACTCTATAATCACACAGGTCAATCAAGCTCACCCTCACTCTTCTCCACTTCTGTGCCACCCCCTATCCCATTCATGATGGAGAAGCCAGAGGATTTAGCAATTAGCAACGTTGGGCAAGATTACTGATGAGTACATCAACTCTTGCATGAAAGGCTCCTTTAGCCATCAGCCTGTTGGCATGGAAAGGGCCGCTACTGAAATCTATATAAAGCTGTCAGTTGGAATAGTTTGAGAAATCAGTATTTTGTATGTGTGCATGGAAATGGGGCAGGGGCGAAAATACTTGAAATGTGAGTAATAGAGGAGAGAAGCATCTGATATTGTTCAGGAATCTTCATGGAGCTGGTTTTCATTCATTATTTTGTTGGCTGTAAGGCTCTGAGACCATGAGTACAGCTGACTAGAAGACGATGTGTGTGAATGGGGACAAGGATGTGAATGAACTAAATAACTGGTTAGAGAGACAGTCCACAGTCAAGGCCTGTCCCATACCCCTGCTAAGGATCTCCCGCTGAAATTTCCTGGTTCCAATAAGTAAGAGAGAGGGGATAATGTGGAATAACCCACTGGGGAAAGTATGACTGTAGAGGCATACATCCCATGGCTGATAAAGAGGGTTTTGCTGGAAGAGCAGCACATTAAAAAAAAAAAAAAAAAAAAAAAAAAACCCTGGGATGCCAGGGAGGAAGAACATCTGTTTCAGAATCAATGTTTTCTAACAGTTTAGCTTCACACAGTGTGATTTGGGAGAGGAGGACATATGCCTCCTTGGCACAACCTGCTTAAATAACACCCGAATGTTTGTGGCATTTTGTCCCCCAGACCAGGTTTTTACCCTCCAGCTTACGAAGAGAGTCTTGCTGCTGACAAGCAAGCCTGTCACACAGAGCAAGAGATCTCGGGTGCTCCTCCACCTCTGTACACAGAGAAGGGCCTTGAATTTCAGGATGAAGACGGGGCCCACTCAGAGGACCCACCACCCTATGGCGAGTCTGCAGCAGACGGGGTGGCAGCAGCAAGGCCGTGGCAGGATGCTCAGAGGCAAAGCCAAGAGTGCTGAAGCAGGGGAAGTGCGCCAGCCCTCACGACGCACCCTCATGGGAGGCAGCTATGAATAATAAACCCAGGCAGGGACTGCGGGAGGAGAAGCCACATCAGCGACCCCAGAGGAGAGCTCGCAGCGGGACCCTGTGAGGCCAATGCGATTCCGCGTGTGTGCTTGGCCTGCAAGGGCAGGGTGGGGCACCAGGCAAACATTTCAAAGGATTCGCAGTCACCCCAACCCAGGGAAGCTTTTGGACTGCAAAGGTTTTGTTGTGAGAGCTCTGCTCCTTTCTGCTCATCCCCAACACTTCTCCCATCTCCTGACCGGCAGCACGGAGGAAGAGATGCCGTTTGGACACCATGCACCTTCATGGACTGCATTACAAATACTCACAAAGGGAAAAGGCAAGCTGGCCACCAACGGTCATTATCGTTTAAATTGCGGGTTCTGCTGGCTGGTTTCATAGTTATCCTCATTTACCGTACTGCCAGTGGCACGCTAATTCACACATTGTAAGAGATTTGCCCCTGGAACCCATTAATGTTACTTTGTATGACTTTAAGTATGTATATTTTATTTCTGTCTGAAAGGAAAGTGACTTCAATACTTACTTTCAAAATGGTTCAAGCACAAAGTCTTAAATGAGTATTTTAAAAATGGGATGGTTTTACAAGCATATATAGAAGATTTCCTAGAGACTCAAGTTGAATAAAGAGAATATTCAAAAATTCACAATACACAGGATTCAGGGGAAAAAAAGTATTTGTGCTAGCCATAGGTTGTATTAATACAGAAGACACAAATCTTGAAAAGCTTTAAAATACCCATGTATTTCAGTGAATCCCCTGTAAATCTCTAGGATTTGAAAGAAAGGAGACTAGAGTGTAGTACCTTAATTATTAACAGACAATTCTTTGTGTCTCAAAACATAGATCCAGACACTTTTAGATTTAATACATTTATTTTGAAGCCCAATGCTTCCTCTTCAGCTTTACTATGTCTTATGATCTTATTATAAGTTTTAATACATGAGGACAAGTCAGGTGGCAGAGTGGTGGGAGGATATACAGCCTGATGCTTTAGAGCTTGAGAAAGAAACTTCATCTCTCTGGGCCTCCGTTTCCTGCCCTGTCAGGTGAGGACTTTATGCTGGGATTAATATATGACAATTATGGAATACCTTTTATAAGGCATGCTCTTTACTACAACTGTTTATGCTTTTTATTTAGCCCTCATTATAGTCTTCAGAGATAAGTGCTGTGGTTATTCTCATTGCAAAGATGCATAAATTGAGAGTTCGAGAAGTTAAACCTTTCCAACAACATAGTTATTTCCACGAGGGTGAGGAAAGGTCCATAGAAGAGCAGGGAAGACTTTACTTCACACTTCTGTGCTAGGTTGTGCTAATCCTGTCTTACTTCCCTCCTTCCAAGGAAAAGTTAAGACTTATCTCCCCCTCAGGAAGTAGGCCCTAACAGGAAGGGGAGCCCCAGGGTAGCAGCATTATCTTAAAGCCCTTAGAGGCAGCAAAAGTTGCTTTAGTGTTAACCGCTGGCTTCTCTTTTAAAATGTAAATAAACCTTCCTCCGTTTTTCTGCGGAGCTTGGCCCTCACCAAGTTGTAATTTCCTTTCATCTGATTGTTATACCATGATGAAAGATACCTCCTTCTGATAACAGACAGCCTTGGTGAAGGGCACGGGAGGGCTTTGGACACTGGAGGGAGAGATGAAGAGCTTTCGAGGAGGCTAGGGTTGTAGAGATGAGATGGGGACCCTGTGGCCTCCTCCTTCTGTTATTACGGAGCGCTCAGATGAAGCATGTCCTGACACGCAGGAAGCCATCCGAGGAAATCCTGGTTCCTTTACACAAAGCAGGACTTTGGGCATCTGTGATTTGAGTCCTTGACATCAAGAGCATAACTGGACATGAAGGTCACTCATGGTTGTCCAACAGGAAGGTGGTCATTTATTAGCAAGGCAATTTATAATTTCTCTCTTGTCATCTCTTTCTATTCCTCTACTGAGACGGTTATCCTGGAATTCTCCTTACGGTCTGAGCACATTCACTGACTAGAACAAGCTCTATCACTGGGCTTTTGTCCAGAATTTGAATTTGTAATAGATGTTTTTTCCAAATACTACTGAGACAAATGTAATTTTCATTTATATGAGAAAATTGTCTTAATCTCTTAACTGCAATAAATTTTGTACTTAAATGTTTCCCCTTTTTGCTGTTTTGTATGAGAAAAAAAAATCAATAGAGGAGCATAAGTCAAAGTTTTATTCTCCATGTGAAACTAACAGCATCTAGATGGGTTAATCTCGCAAAGCCTAACAACCTAACTACTGAACGGCAACTACTGATTCAGAAAATAAGCCCAGTGCTTTTTGAGAGGACATATGACTAACAGGTGTTAACTGCCTTTTAAAAACACAAAAACAAATACACTCTGAAGCAAGCATCAAAAACATGATTATTACCCACAACAAATTCTGCCTTTCAGAACCTATTCAAACCCACTGGGCAAATCAAACAAAAGTGTCCTGTTGTGATCAAGAAGAATTCGTTGCCCAACCCCTCACCTCCCCAGAGGATTCACTCAGGAGAAGTAGACAACGTATCCCCTTCTCCTCCTAAAGTTTATGATAAAATTAATAAAATTAATACCATGAACTGAGAACCAGGATTTTGTGAATGGCAGGGAGGGCGCTGAGACTGAGAAAGTGCAGGCTTTGCTGGTCCCCTCCTCTCTAACGTGAACAGAGGGCTCACGTGTCAGTGGGGAGGGGAAATGCTCAGAGGTGTCCTCGCCATTATCAGGTCTCTCTGAGTGGCAAGTGAAAGTGCCCACCTCCGCCCCCAAAGACGAGCATGACCCGGCCAGTTAGGACAGTGTGGGGCATCTTTCACACAACCGAGGTGTCAAGCGCACCTTTTTGACCCCTCCACTCAAAAACTCACAAGCACTTTTACCAACGATCCTATCCATCCTTTAAGATTTTACTTAAACACGCTGTCTTTAGCGAGGTATCTCCCCAGCTCATCCATTTTGCAAGACACCTACTAGGTGCTCAAAGACATGGAAAGACGATAAAAGACATGGGTTTACACCGCGGCCCTTCAACATATTCTATAATGCTCCATGACAACTTAGCCTGATTCACATACCAAGCGGGCCTGCCGTCAGCCGCAGGAGCCATCGGCTGTTGAAGTTTCCAGCCGGTGCGAGTGGAGCAGGCGTTCCACTAAGCTCTGCTGCCTTGGATAATCTCTTGCTGTGTGTAACTGTTGAAGGGTCAAAGACTGAAACACTAGCAGTAAGTTCATTTCCAAAGGTGCATGATTTCTGTAAACCCTTCACTACTCAGGAATGGAACGCTCTTCAAGGCTGGTATCTGGAATATCAGCCCCCATGTGTTTCACAAGTACCTGGTGCGTGATCAACCAATGAAATGGAGGCACCTGTTGTGGCCCTACCGGTTTTCACAGGTGCGTTTCAAATTCCCCACGCCCTACGCAAGTGATGGACATGTCGTCGGGTAAATCCCACGCCTTACATTGAGCCACACTGGCCAATCAGAAGTTACCACGCCATTAACCCTGTTATTGCCTATGCTACCTGCGGAGAACGCTGGCTCAGTGCAGCCAACTGTCAGCCCATTATGCCGTCGTGGGACGGGTCATCAATCTGAGGCTTCCTGTGCAGAAAGCCTTCAGGTCACAGGCAAAGCCTTCAGGTCACAGGCAAACCCTTCAGCCTGCAATGTTATTCAGCACTATTCATCCCGTGAATATGGTAGATGTGGGCTGCATCTCAGATTAGTAAAATTTATAAGAGATCTTATTTTAATAATGACTGTCTATCCATTTCCAAGGTCAGTCAATAAACTCAAGAATCACAGATGAGGCAAAACAACTTTTTTGATCTAGGGGGCTGGCTGACACTAAGCAGGATATTTCACGTCCTTGTTCCCCTCCCAGTAAATACCTCCCTGACACACATACACACACATCTCCAAACACCTCCTGGGTGGGTAGTGGCACTGCCCTATTTGAGAATCGCTGCATTATATACACTGTTGCTTGCCACTGTCCTGGGGGCATATGGTGTAGTGAGTGAATCTCTCAATACTAGCTGATCACAAGGGTGGTCCGGACAGTTGCCACGTTCATTGTCCCTTCTAGGATCATCTCCTCTGGTCCCCACAACATTCTTGGACCTCTCTAGTCATTTACTCTTAAGTAAGACTGGCAGTTGCAGCGCTATCTTTAAGAAGACGAGGAACATCATGTGCAGAAGGGTGATTTCCTGCCCTTCACCTCTCCTGAGGCTAAAGCAAGAGGACATCCACATACAGCTAGGCAAGAGAAGCTTGGATTCTATGTAGAGCAGAAATCATACTTTGGCAATGTGAATTTGAGCAGGATCCAGAGGCAGGCTGGGTCCTTTGGCAACCTTGCTGAGAAAAAGCTCATAAAAATACGTGGCTGTGCAGCTGCTGCTTTCCAAAGCTGGACCCAAGCATTTGCTCTGTCTGATACACATAACGCTGTGTCTGCTTCAATCCCATTCATCCAAGCCAACCTCTCACTAGACCCAGAGCAAGCCTCCTCTCCAGTCATCCTACCTCTCAATTTCCAGCCTTGTTCTTGCTGCATTCACCCCTGGTGAAATTCTGTAAGCGATTGTCAGGCTCAGGAAACTCCGCTCTTTGGGAAACACCTTGGTTGCCTAGTGCCTTCCGTCTCTGAGTCCATCTTTCTGTGCACTCTCAAGCAGGTTGCTTGTGCTGCCGTGAAGTTCATGTCTACCTGATTCTTTAGCATGTTTACCACAACCTCCTGTTTCCAAACCACAAACTCACAGGAGTAGTATTTTATGCACCCATGTGCTACACCAAGAAACCCAGGATGCCACATAGAGTAGTTGTTCAAGGAGTGCTTGCTGAATGAGTGAATGTATATTTGGGCTGCTGGACACACATGACTCCATACTGAAATAAAGAAACAGAATTTTAAAGTGAGGATTGATTTACCTGGGGACTTCAAAGTTAGAGATGATGAAAAATTCAAAAACTTGAGAAAAAAATATTGAAGAAAAACATAGGCTTTGTTAAGCCTAAGGGTGTGCCTAGTTGTGCTGACCATCATGGACCTCCACTTGAAACACGCCGAGAATCTAAGCAACAAGACAAGTTGTATTCCATCGTTGATGAATTTTATAACTAGTTCCTTAGACTCTCAGCCACTCTCCTGCTATTTTGAAATGAAGATACTTGTGATGAAAGGTTAGATACCATGCTTCTGATGCCTAAAGGCAGTTTTGAGCATTGTGCCCTCTCCGTTCTATTTACTAAATTCCCAAGGTCATCATAAGGAAAACCAGCCCTGCAAGAGTTCCGAAAGGCAAGCCTATCAGAAGAGTGACCATGACTGGAGTTTCTCAAATGACAAAACAAGCAAAATCCACAATTCTTGCATAAGGCTGAAATCAGAAATTTCTTTTATTGGCTAATAAAGAAAGGTCCTAGCAAGTATCTGACAGAAGCATAGATAGAAAATGGAAACAATACCTTGCTGGGGATGTTTCCCTGCTTGCCCTAATCTTGACTACAGCAATAACACACTGCTGAACAGTCAAAGCGCATCACCTTATCTCACCAGTGACACGGCAAGTGACTGCCGTTCCCAAGGAAGCAAAACACGTGCAAACAGGTCCCGTGAACCCAGGCTTCTGGCCGAGAGGGCTGATGGAGGCTGCCAGGGCTGCAATATCCTTTTTCTGGGCCAAGAAAGCCAGTTGTGACCCTCTGCTCTCCAGCAGGGGACCCCACCCTGCCCTCCATCTCATTAGGGACATCACCCGGTGCCACCAGTCAGGTTCTCTTCCAGCATCCACTTCATCTCCTACTTGTGGAGCATGTCACTGTCTCCTTTTACAGCCACGATAAGTAAGATCTGAACCGTGTCCAAACAAGTGCAGACCCTCACTGGGAGATAAGACAGCAGAAAGAGAAAGTCAGAGAGCCGATGTGGTGGTATTTTGCCATCTCAATGGGAATCAGATCGACCCATGTATCAACCCATGTGATATAATCAAGGAAGGACCTGAAACTGTTCAGCATTCATTCTCAGAATCCTGCCAGGAAACAGACTCCCGCCTGCATAATGAATGGCTGAATTTGAAGGAATGCAGCCAGCTTAATAGCTAATACTATTTATAAAATAAGAGAGAAAAAACACCCTTTGATATGTTTTGTTGAAAGTGTGCCATTGTGGTTTGTGGAAAGCTCTAGAAGATGTGAAGAGGGTGGCACAGGGACTTTGGAGATGGGAAGGAGAGTGAGTGGCCATAAAGTGGTTGGTGGGCATGAGGTGGGCTACTAGGAGTTGTACAATTTTTGCCCAAGGGAGACGTAACCTGGGATGAAAAGGAGGAGAGTCTTCTTAGGTCTGCCTGAGGGGACCTGGGGCTTAGGGTCAGCTGACTTCTGGCATTGCCCTCTCCGCTATTCCAGAACCTTCTCTCACCTGGCACCAATGATGCACAGATGCCCTGACTGCTCCTGGACCACTGATTCTCTCTCCAAAGGGCAGATTCCCTCTTGTGACAAACCACAGGTATCAAAAGGCAGTGTGGCTTTCACAGACAACCGAAGACCCTGTTGCATTGCAGAAACTTACTAAAACCCAAACAAAACAGATTTTTTTCCCCACCTACACCCACCCGCCCCCCAACAACCAGCAAATCATTTTTTTTCAAAGTCATAAGAGGCACAAACAGGTAGCAAGAAGGCATGAGTGAAGTGTCCCCCGCTGAGCGCACTCTTTGGCCCTGGTGAGTGATCTTTCCTCCATTCAGGTGATGACAGTGGGGCCCCTCCGGCCGGTTCTCTCATGAATCTGGGATATTTTCAGCGCGATGGCTATGAGAGGGCTCAGCACTGCCTGAAAAAGAAGGAAGAAAGTCTGTGAACAACTCATGTCAGTCACAGGAGGGACGCAGGATGGGTTTCTATCCAAGCATCTGGATTCAGTTCCAATTTGCGATGCACAGGCAGTCGTCACAGGGCACCCTTTCTCTGGTCCTCGGTTTCCTCTTCTGTAAGAGGAGGCTGGGGTGGGCAGGGTGGCAGGTAGGAGAGGGACAAGATGATCTCCAAAGTCTTATCTAGCTCTGCAAACACTGCTCGAAGACAGGAACTTGCACAGTCCAACTACTGGAACGTTGGAGCGTTCTAGGATCAGAGCGCTGTCATTCAAGGAAGTTCAGAAAACCCCCCAGTCTCTGCGACAGCGCCCTCCTCCACACGTACGCGCCACAACACACACCCTCCCCCTCTACATGAACTTGAGGAAAAACATGCATTCTCTATCCTAAGTCCACGGGCCTGAAGAACCTTGATGTTTTCGAGAAAGGCCAACCCTTCAGCTTGTGCAGCAGAAAATAACAGCTTGTCTCCTCCCATCTCGTAACACGGCGGCTCACGGGGCAACTTGGTGTCCCTTAGGAGGAGGCAGGGAGCTTTGAGGGCCTAGGGGATAGATTCTTGGAAAAGCAAAGGACATGAAGGGGAGTATGAATTGTGTCTTGCCCTTCAGCTGCTCATCATTTCATGGGAAGCAGGCAATATTTTCCAAAGTGAGGAGTGCACACTGTTCAAGATGGTTTTAGGGGGTGCTGGGGATTATTTTCCATGGTGCACTGGACATGGTGCTTGAACACTGAGCAAGCCACTGTTTTCCATTCTTCTTTAATCTTCCTAATTTCATCAAAGAGAAAATCTACTTGCTGCCAATCTTTAACACATTTATCAAGACAGAACATGCCTCAGGCAAGAGTTAGTGAGATAGAAGGCAATACTGCTGTATGTTTTTACTGAATTCATTTTTATGGCAAATTTTATTTATCAAGGGATTACTCTTTTATTTATCAAGTGAGTTTATCAAGGAATACTATTTTTTTCCATGGAGAGCACTGATGTAGTTTGTTTGACATCACTG
This sequence comes from Capra hircus, assembly GCF_001704415.2. NCBI lineage: Eukaryota > Metazoa > Chordata > Mammalia > Artiodactyla > Bovidae > Capra > Capra hircus. The sequence continues at coordinate 44,425,641 of NC_030815.1, read as the reverse complement.
TAAGTTTCAAGATTAAGGATTTTCTATGCCATACCTTTACATGGTAGTACCTATTGGCAAGAGGTGAGAGCAACTCAGTTGTAAATCAATACTGTAAACACTGCAGGTGTTCTCTTAACAGATCTCTGCTGAACTCTACAGATGAACCTATCCTCCCCATTTCTTCTGTAAAACATCCTGACTGATGCCACTGTTCTCTAACATAGTCACCTACTTCTGCCTCAGCAGCTGAGCTATGTGCTTATTAGGAGTCAGTTACATTTGTTCCTAAACATGTTAATGCCTGTTGTACTTGTTATTGAAACTTTGAATTTATTAAATTATATGTAAGCCAGTGAAATGTGAGAATAAATAGGAAGAGTTCTTTATATGAACATTAAGTTGAGTGCTTTGGGAAGAATTAGATAATGGTGATTAGTTATGCCTGTCAAGTTACACTTGATATGTAACTTTGAGATTCTGTAAAATATTGGGGAGAACTTTTTAAAGTATAGAAAATTCTTTTTCCAGATTGCCTCATAAGTGGCTTTAAGTTCTCACTGACAATAAAGAATTTAAAGTGAACATTACAGATGATGAATTATGAGTGGGAATCTTTTGAAGAAAGATAATCACACCACCAAACAGTACAGACCTTTCCTATTCAAAGAAAAGGTCTTGAATCAAATTCTAGCATATATATATATATATATATATATATATATATATATATATATATATATAAGCAGTCACACCAAGAAAGCAGGAACTTTGTCTAATTTAAGGCTAGAAAAGTGCCTGCTACTTAGGAGGTGCTGAATAAATATTGATAGAATAAAAGAATGCTACGTCAGTTTGAAAAATTGAAAGTAATTTGTTTTGTGCTAAAAATACAATAGTCAAGATACAAATGCATTTAATTACCTCTTAACTCTCTTTTTGTTGTAATGAACCAAGCACTTGTCCCTTGTCCTGACCATGCCATAAAAGAAGGCTTCCATGGTAATTACGAAAACTGAAAGGAAGGAAACATTTTTGAAAACTCCCTACGAGAAAGGCCTTAAACATGAGAATTCCCACTCTGAGCCCCAGGTCAACCTGACCCAGAAACTGTGGAACCATTTGCCCCTCAAGAGACTGTGAGGGTTTGGGAAGAAGAGCATCCGTGATGATCACCTTGGAGTGAACATTACTTGGATCCTTCCACATATTTTGTAGGAAGCTAGGGAATTCTGAGATCCCTCAATATGCCCAAGTGTGAATTTTATGCCAGCCCTGTGAAATGGGAGCTTCAAGTCATGATTAAGGATCATAAAGTAATGTGTGTTTGTTCTTGCTCGAGTGTGTGTGTGTGTGTGTGTGTGTGTGTGTGTGTGTGTGTGTGTGAGAGAGAGAGAGAGAGAGAATGTGTGTATTTGTGTGTGTACACAGAATGCATGGTCTAGCATGAATGGTCACACCAAGAGGGTGCTAGAAAAGTGCTGCTATTTAGGAGGCGCTGAATAAATGTTGGTGGCAGAAAGGAGGCTATATCAGTTTGATGAAAAGAACATGATGAGGCTGATGGACTTCTGTGGCTATTCAAGAAGGGCACTCTGGGTGAGCAGGAGGGTCAGAATTTTTACTATCACGTTTTTCTTTAGAAATTACATCTTTAGGGCTTCCCTGGCGGTCTAGTGGTTAAGATTCCACACTTCCACCGCAGGAGGTGAGGGTTCGATCCCAGGTCAGGGAACTAAGATCCCACATGCCTCATGGCCAAAAGGATAAATAATGAAGTAATAACCTTAAAAAAAAAAAAAAAAGAAATTACATCTTTAATATATGTGAACTCCAGATACTGCTCTCATATCATCAATCATTCATCATGAAAGAGAGATAGGGCTAAAACTAAGATCATGGCATCTGGTCCCATCACTTCATGGCAAATAGATGGGGAAACAGTGGAAACAGTGTCAGACTTTATTTTTGGGGGGCTCCAAAATCACTGCAGATGGTGACTGCAGCCATGAAATTAAGAGATGCTTACTCCTTGGAAGGAAAGTTATGACCAAGCTAAACAGCATATTCAAAAGCAGAGACATTACCAACAAAGGTCCGTCTAGTCAAGGCTATGGTTTTTCCAGTGGTCATGTATGGATGTGAGAGTTGGACTATAAAGAAAGCTGAGTGCCAAAGAATTGATGCTTTTGAACTGTGGTGTTGGAGAAGACTCTTGAGAATCCCTTGGACTTCAAGGAGATTCAACCAGTCCATCCTAAAGGAGATCAGCCCTGGATGTTCACTGGAGGGACTGATGTTGAAGCTGAAACTCCAATACTTTGGCCACCTGATGCAAAGAGCTGACTCATTTGAAAAGACCCTGATACTGGGAAAGATTGAGGGCAGGAGGAGAATAGGACGACAGAGGATGTGATGGTTGGATCACTGACTCAATGGACATGGGTTTGGGTGGACTCTGGGAGCTGGTGATGGACAGGGAGGCCTGGCGTGCTGTGGTTCATGGGGTTGCAAAGAGTAGGACATGACTGAGCAACTGACCTGAACTGAATCTTCCTGAGGCAACTGGAAAGGCTCTCAGATTGGGGAGTGAGAAGAGGGATGAAAAATTAGAAGCCTGTTGATATGAGATTTCTGAGGAGCTGCTGGACACAGCACCTGAGAAGCAGAAAGGAGCACGGGATGGTTTGTTTTGACTCATTCACGTCACAGATGCGGAAATGGAGTTCACAGAGGAGATATGATTGGCCCAGGGTCACATGTCTGTCTGGTGGCTAAGCTGGGATAAGTAACAGTGGTTCCTCCTCTACTGCTCTTTCTATGACACAATTTTGAACGTGAGACTTGTGCATGACAAGGAAAACTGGAGTGGACAAGATGAGCCTAAGGGGAGAGATGGGAGAAATAGTAGGATCATCAGCCCACTATATCAGCCAAATCCCATGTCAGATAAGGGGCCATGTAGACAGTAGGGAGAACAGGGGGGCAGTGGACAGTGGGGAGAAGAGCATTTCCAATTTTGTGAATGTACTAGAAGTTCCAAGATGATTCTTCATGAATAAAGGAAATAAACTAACAGAGACAACAATCCGTTAGAAATAAAGCCTCTTTTTTTTTCTGTTTCCAGTGTCTCCTGGAGTGCTTGACACAGTTTTTCTACACTCGAGTAGGAAACAGTGAGTGCTCATTCTGCAGCCAACTGTGTCAGCAAAGCATCCACTCAACCATGCTCAAACCACGGTTCTAGTGTTCTTCCTCTACCTTGGATGGTTGAGTGGAGTCTGCTGTTATCTTGAGTTAATAAGCCTAAAGAGGGAAATGGAGTCTGTCTCTAGTTAAAATTTGGATACTTTGTTTATTGTGGATTTTTTTTTTTGCATTAAAAAAAATATTGCATACAAATTTATCTTGAGTACTGAATTTTTTGGCACTCCCTTAAATTTTGCACCATGCTAACCTCACCCTCATCCCAAGCAGAACAGTACCTCTTAACCCCTGAAGATATAATGTCCTATTCCATGCAATCTATGAATGTGAGCTTGCTTGGAAAACAGATGTGATTAAGTGAAAGATTTTGAGATGAGAAGATTATCCTGAATTTTTCAGCTGGGCCCTAAATGCAATGGCAAGAGTCCTTATAGGAGAGAGTCAGGGGGATCACATGCACACACAGAGAAGGAAGAGATGAGACGATGTAGGGATGTGGCCGCAAGCCAAAGAATGCCTGCAGCCACCAGAAGGTGGAAGATCAAGGAAAGGATCCTCTCCCAGAGCCTCCAAAGGGAGTGTCTGCCTACCGACACCATGAGCTCAGAATTCTGGCCTCTTGAACTCTGAGGGAATACACGTCTATTGTTTTAAGTAACCCAGTTTGTGGTAGTTTGTTACACAACAGCCAGAAGAAATGAATACACCCTTCCTTTTCACAATACCTCCCCAGTCTTCCGCCTGCCCCTTGTCTCACCTCACTGTGCCCCTTGAACTCTGAGCAGGTAGCCCACATTCTCTTCTCCATTTTCACATGTATTGTTCTTTCATTTTGGACTGATGCTGAAATCTCACCCATCCCTCAAGGCCTTTTTCATGAAGTCTGTCTGATATTCCCAAGCAGGATCTCTCCATTCTCTGACCAAAGTCTAGGCTACAAATGGCAAACTTTTTCTTAAATGTGTCTCTCTTCTTCCAAATACTACGCGTCTTGCCTCTGAGAGATGCTAAACAAAAATGGTGGGCTTGGAATACTGTTTTGAGTGCTTAATGCAGTGGGTGATCTACTGAGAAACTACCTTGGGCTTTGCACCCCCTTCATCAGGACGATTCACCAGGAAGAGACGAAACTGTCCATCCAGTCCCCCTCCTGCCCCCTCCTCAGGCCAAGCAGAGGCCAGGAACTGCTCTGCCCATAAAGGGTCAACAGGCACTTGGGTGGTTCCAACCAGCACTAAGTATAAACGTGCAGCTAGAGCTGGGTGAAACCTTCACAATCCAGAATTCAAAGAAAAGGAAAGCTATCCAATCCAAGAAGCAGTGAAGGGAAAAAATCTCTGAGTTCTGGAACTGGTGGGAGCCTCAGCCCCCTCAGATGCAGCACCACCAAGGAGGGAGGGACACACTGAGGAAAGGATGGCCTGTGGGCAGTGGAAAGGACTATTAGGGAAAAGACCCTGCACCCCTGCCCAGAGCAGTGCCCCAGACAGAGGATGGACAGCACGCAGACAGAGGTGAAGGCAACCACAGAGGCCTGCACTCTTCCCCAGGATGCGTGCACCACCTCCCTGCTCCATCTCCTCTGAGCTGTTTCATATGATGTGGAAAAGGGAAAGAGCCCCAGATGGCCACTGCTGTGCTTCTTGCCAATTCAAATGGGAGCTAAAGACCCATACAATACAGGAATGTGACATTTCTTGCATCCTAGGAGTCTTGGAGCAACCTGCTGAGATTCTGAAATTATAACTTGGAGGCATCCTCTGGCTTTGTCTCCAGTGTTGGAGAAAGGGTTTTTGGGTTTTCTTTCTGAACTTTGTAAAAGTTGAAGTATAATTGATTTACAATATTGTGTTAGTTTCAGGTGTACAGCAAAGTAATTCAGTTATACATACATATGTATCAGTTCAGTTCAGTCGCTCAGTTGTGTCCGACTCTTTGCGACCCCATGAATCGCAGCACGCCAGGCCTCTCTGTCCATCACCATCTCCTGGAGTTCACTCAAACTCACGTCCATTGAGTCAGTGATGCCATCCAGCCATCTCATCCTCTGTCATCCCCTTCTCCTCCTGCCCCCAATCCCTCCCAGCACCAGAGTCTTTTCCAATGAGTCAACTCTTCGCATGAGGTGGCCAAAGTATTGGAGTTTCAGCTTTAGCATCATTCCCTCCAAAGAAATCCCAGGGCTGATTTCCTTCAGAATGGACTGGTTGGATCTCCTTGCAGTCCAAGGGACTCTCAAGAGTCTTCCCCAACACCACAGTTCAAAAGCATCAATCCTTTGGTGCTCAGCTTTCTTCACAGTCCAATTCTCACTTCCATACATGACCACTGGAAAAAACAAAGACTTGACTAGACAGACCTTTGTTGACAAAGTAATATCTCTGCTTTTCAATATGCTATCTAGGTTGGTCATAACTTTTCTTCCAAGGAATAAGCATCTTTTAATTTCATGGCTGCAATCACCAACTGCAGTGATTTTGGAGCCCCCCAAAATAAAGTCTGACACTGTTTCCACTGTTTCCCCATCTATTTCCCATGAAGTGATGGGACCAGATGCCATGATCTTTGTTTTCTGAATGTTGAGCTTTAAGCCAACTTTTTCACTCTCCTCTTTTACTTTCATCAAGAGGCTTTTTAGCTCCTCTTTACTTTCTGCCATAAGGGTGGTGTCATCTGCATATCTGAGGCGATTGATATTTCTCCCAGCAATCTTGATTCCAGCTTGTGCTTCTTCCAGTCCAGCGTTTCTCATGATGTACTGTGCATATAAGTTAAATAAGCAGGCTGACAATATACAGCCTTTCCTATTACTCCAATATACTTCTTTTCCTATTTGGAACCAGTCTGTTGTTCCATGTCCAGTTCTAACTGTTGCTTCCTGACTTGGGTACAGATTTCTCAGGAGGCAGGTCAGGTGGTCTGGGATTCCCATCTCTTTCAGAATTTCCCACAGTGTATTGTGATCCACATAGTCAAAGGCTTTGGCATAGTCAATAAAGCAGAAATAGATGTTTTTCTGGAACTCTCTTGCTTTTTCGATGATCCAGTGGATGTTGGCAATTTGATCTCTGGTTCCTCTGCCTTTTCTAAAACCAGCTTGCATCTGGGAGTTCACGGTTCATGTATTGCTGAAGCCTGGCTTGGAGAATTTTGAGCATTACTTTACTAGCGTGTGAGATGAGTGCAACTGTGCGGTAGTTTGAGCATTCTTTGGCATTGCGTTTCTTTGGGACTGGAATGAAAACTGACCTTTTCCAGTCCTGTGGCCACTATATCTGTTCTTTTTCAGACTCTTTTCCCTTATAGTTATTACAAAATACTTAGTTTGTTTATAGTTTGAGTATAGCTCCCTGTGCTCTACAGTAGGGAGAAAGTTTTGATTACATTGCCCCTCAAATCCCAAACACTCACATAATGTACCAGAGAGAGCCATGTCCTGGGATCTGTAACTAACAGTCAGGGCCACTTTATAAGGGCCTGGCCCAAAGAGGTAAGTGGGGGTGGAAGTGTATGCCAGCTCCTCTCAGCAAGGTAGGGGTCCTCTCAAGGAGCTACATCAGAGGACAGGCTGCCTTTGTCTTTTCACAAAGATGCTCTTTCCCAGCCTCACTATCCTGTGCATTCCTCCTGAGGGGGCCTTTTTCTAATTCCCCAAAAGGAGCCCTAGAGGCTAGATGCCGCCCTGTTTCCAGGAGCCCATATTTTAACTAACAATGATGACTAGTTATTTCAAATCCATTTGAGAAGCATATACAAGAGAAACTGTTACTGAAAGCAAATATCAAATAATTTCTTTTGCTAATAAAAGTTAACTGAAAATGCTAAACACTGCAAACATTTTGCTCTTTTATTATTAATACAATGCATACAACCATGCTCCTAAATTTAATCCCCCTTTCATGTAATAAATCTATGTGTCTTGATCCAAAATGGAGCTAAAATTAACCAGAATACAGAATATGAAAAATGACTATAGATAAATCTGAATTCCAAGCACAAGCTCCCTCCCTGAGGGTGCCCATCTATCTTGCAAATATAAGAAAACAGGCCTCCATAAAAGCTCTCTTCTGAGGGGGAGAAAACCATCTCAGGAGATGAGCGATGAGAGACTCCCAAAGAAGTTCAATCAAAGCAAAAACTAAACTAGCGGACTGGGAATTCAGTGATGAGCCTAACAGAAACCGCACTGCCCAGGCCTGCTCGGCCTCCTTCTACCCCCTCCCCCATCTTTACGATTGACTTGGGACTTTAGGAGGTGAACGGCAGCACTTAGGTCGCAAATCCAAAATCAAGCAGAAGAGTCACGAAGCCATTTTCCCTACTTATTCAAACTGGAGCTACCTTTGGGTCCACACTCAAAAGTATCATGTTAGGCTGGAGAAGGAGAGAATACACACACACGTGCTGGCCAGCATTTGGGGGCACGGTTGAAAGGCACTGAGAAGAATCTTGGGGGCCTTTCATTGTCCTGTTGTGCAAACACAGACCGACCTGCAAGAGTTCACAGCTTCCCTTTCATAGAACTGCTCCCCGGTCACTCTCTCCCTTTCCCTCTTTCCTCTCTTCTTTCTATCCCCCTATCTGCCACCGAAAACAGGGCAAAAGATGGGAAATGACTGACTGGTTCAAACTGCCACACTTTCTGCCTACCTCCTCCAATGTCCCTAGCGTGTCTTTATGTTTCTCTTTACTGGGTAACTCCACAATAGACATCAAAGGTTTTCCTGATGAGAATACACTTGCCAGTTTAAAGGGAATAGATTGCCCACCTCCCCACTTGCAAAACTGTTAGCAAAATGTAACTCCAAGATCATGGCATCTGGTCCCATCACTTCATGGCAAATAGATGGGGAAACAGTGGAAACAGTGGCTGACTTTATTTTTCTGGGCTCCAAAATCACTGCAGATGGTGATTGCAGCCATGAAATTAAAAGACTCATACTCCTTGGAAGGAAAGTTATGACCAACCCAGACAGCATATTGAAAAGCAGAGACGTTACTTTGTCAACAAAGGTCTGTCTAGTCAAGGCTATGGTTTTTCCAGTGGTCATGTATGGATGTGAGAGTTGGACTATAAAGAAAGCTGAGTGCCAAAGAATTGATGCTTTTGAACTGCTGTGTTGGAGAAGACTCTTGAGAATCCCTTGGACTGCAAGGAGATTCAACCAGTCCATCCTAAAGGAGATCAGTCCTGGGTGTTCATTGGAGGGAATGATGTTGAAGCTGAAACTCCAATACTTTGGCGACCTGATGCAAAGAGCTGACTCATCTGAAAAGACCCTAATGCTGGGAAAGATTGAGGGCAGGAGGCGAAAGGGATGACAGAGGATGAGACGGCTGGATGGCATCACTGACTCAATGGACATGGGTTTGGGTGAACTCTGGGAGCTGGTGATGGACAGGGAGGCCTGGCGTGCTGCGGTTCATGGGTTCGCAAAGAGCTGGACACAACTGAGCAACTGAACTGAACTCCAAGATTAAAGGCAAAGGTTTAAAACACACACACACAAAACACTCTCCAGTTCATGTTCTCAAGGGACTCTCTTTGTAGTCGTTCACCTCCTCTTTTGAAGCCAGGATCTAGCTTATCAGTAATCATAGCCATTTTAAGACAACCAGATTCCTAGGGTTGGAACAATAATGTGATTCAGCTTGGGTTTCTGCATGTAGATCCCAGAATGCCTTGCTCCTTAGAGACAGATTAAAAGCATCAAGAGCAGTCTCCCAAAGACTGGTCAGCAGATGGCTACCTGAGGATGAGATAGGAATCACCTGGGGATGTTCCTCCGGGCTCCCATCACAGAGATGCCGTTTCAGAGAATCTAGGTACCAGACAGGGAATGTGCAGCTCTAACAAGCTCCCACAATGATTCTGGTGCACATGCAGCTATTGAAATCACACTTATTTGTGATTAAACATAATTTTTTTGTTTGCTGTATAAACACTTATAACACTTATTTCAAAAACATTTTCCAAACCAGAAGGTATAGAGAAAGAGAATATGTCTTAGGAACTCCATGCTGCTGAACCATCATTGGCTTTTAGGCCTGGGACCATCTTTATTATATTGATATTATTATCCCAATTAAAAGGATAAAAATGATGTTAACAGTTTCCCACTAAGAGGTGGGGTCTAGTCCCTCTTCTCTCGAAACTTGGCAGGCTTGTTCAGCCAATAGAGTTTGGCAGGAGTGCTGTTCTATGACTTGTGAGTCTTGGTCACAGATGCCTGGCAGCTTCCCCATACTGCCCTCAGCAACCTCCTGTGTAAGAAGATGACTATCTCGAGGCCAAAATGGTGACGAGGTCTCCAGAAGATTTCAGCTCCCAGCCATCTGAGTCACTCCCAGTTTTTTTAGTTTTCCCACTGGAGATTCTAAGACATTCGGGTGCAGAGGCAAGCCACCCAACTCTGTTATGCCCAAATTCCTAGCCTACAGGCCCCATGAGCTTGCTGAAATCATTGTTGTAGGGTGCCACCAAATGTTAGGGTGATTTGTGAAGCAAGAGTAGCCAATCAGAGCGAAAGGTGAACCATCCAAACAGTGTTTTAGGTTGATACATTGCTTGACCACTCAGGAAGTGGGGAAAGAAGACTTAAGTACAATGAGAGGACTTACAGTATGTTGGTTGCACGCCTGGATCTATTAGGCTTGGCCTTAAATCCCCCTCCAGCACTCACTAGACAAGATGCTTAATGTCTCTGTGTATGCTTGGTTTTGTTTATCCTGCTCATCAATTTTGAAATTGGGATGCTAAGAATAGTTCCTGCTCCACAGAACTGTTGTAAGCGTGAAATGAGATACAGCCTGGCCCTCAGCAGCATCCCCGCTTGCACTTGCGGCTCTATCACTGAAGGCTGCCAGGAGGCCTCACCCTGCTAAACATGTAGCTTGCACATATGAAGATCACGTAATTCCTGCTCTTGTCTAAGCAGTCTTGGAAGCCAGAAGATGTTGTTTCTTGACTGGGTTTAAGTCACAGGCAATAGAATCAGCTATACAAGAAGACAGAGAATTGATTTACTGGCTTGCGAAAGTCGTGGGAAAATGAAATGCCTTCTCTTGCTTTCATCTATAGTTTGTGCCTTGGGTGCTAAAGTTTTGATTCTTCTTTAGCAGTTTTTAATAGCTGACACTATGTATTGCATGCCAAGCAGTATTCCAAATTCATGCACTGAGTTAATCTTTATAGTAGATTGTTATATCTTTATATAATCTATGATAGATATATCTATTATGTGAGGTAGGTAGTATTCACCCCATTTTAAAAATGAGAAAACTGAGGCTCAGAAGTATTACATCACTTGCTCAAAGACATGCAGCTGGTAGATGGCAGGGCTGAGATCTGAACCCAGTCACTGGCATGATTTTAACTGCAAAGTTGGGCTGTATCTCACTACCCTACACTGCCCTTCTACTGAAGAAAATGTTTCCATTTTATGAGTATTTAAAATAATGTTTTCATGCCTTGCTGTAAAAGGTTTCTCTGTTCACAGTACTGTGAAATACAGCAATCACAGGGAAGTACTAAAAGTTATAACTGAATTACAAGTAAAGCTGATGCTTGGCTTCTGGGGCCCTTGAGGATTTGAGTTCTACATGAACACATCAAATTGTTTCCCTAATTAGCATGACATCCTGTCAACATATCTAGCCTATGTCCAAGAGTTTTCTTTAGCAGTACTCTATGAGATTAAAGGACTTCCTTTTGATTCCTAGTTGCAGAATTTTTTATCATGAATATAGATGATTTTAAAGAGCATCTGTCAAATGCTTTTCTGTATCCACTTTGTTATTATTTTCTAAATCAATTGCCCTTGTGATAATACTCCATATCATTTCATTCCCTAGTATATAGTTAATTTTCATACATGTTCCCTGTGGCATGAAAAGAATTTACATGTGGATGTTGTTTGGTGTAGCATCCACACACGTCACTAAATAAGGCATATTAACTATGCCGTTCAACTATCCCATAGCCTTACTAATTTTCCATCACCTTGTTCTAATAATTCCTGACAGTGGTACTGAAATATTCCAAAGCTATTTTACATTTCTCTATTTCTTCTTATCTTTTATCAAATTTTTGCCTTATAAATATAAAATTGTTAGATCTTCCTGGGGGAATTAAACCTTTGATCATTTTGAAGAGCTCCTCTTTATATTTAGCAATACTTTTGACTTTAACCTGAAACTAATGAAGTCAGATTTTTGGTTATTATTAGTATATAGCTTTCTCCATTTTTTTGAACTTCCAAATTTTCTGTATTTTTGTGTAACAGGTCTCTTATAAACAGTTTTTGCCTTTTTAAAAAAATCCAGACTTTGTTTTTTCCCTGGAGCATTTAGCTCATCCACATTTAATGCAATGACAAATACCCTTGTATTTAAATCTACCATCTTACAAGCTTTTTATTTGCTCTGTTTTTCTTTCTTGTCTTGATTTTTAAAACTAGTCTCTGTTTTCCTCTCTTATACCAGAAGTTCTATCCTTTCTATTTGTGTGTGTGTGTTGTAGTTACCTAGAAATTAAAAAAGCATTTCTTAATCTATCAAAGTATAATAATGATTCATATTTTTACTTTTTTCCAAGATATGCAAGGATATTAATATACCTTAACTATGATTACTCTCACTGGTTCTTAGAACTCTTGTGGTTGTACATTTTGTGTGCACACTAAGTCATATCCAAGTCTCTGCCAGCCCTGGGCTGTAGCCCACCAGGTCCCTCTGTCAATGAAATTTCCAAGGCAAGAATACTGGAGTGGATAGCCATTTCCTTCTCCAAGGGATCTTCCCAACCCAGGGATCGAACCTGCATCTCCTGATTGGTAGGTGGATTCTTTACCACTGAGCCACCAGGGAAGCCTACTGGCTTTATAATATTATTTTAGTTCTTTATAATATGAATAGGAGAAGGCAATGGCACCCCACTCCAGTACTCTTGCCTGGAAAATCCCACAAGCGGAGGAGCCTGGTAGGCTGCAGTCCATGGGGTCACTAAGAGTTGGACACGACTGAGCGACTTCACTTTCACTTTTCACTTTCATGCATTGGAGAAGGAAATGGCAACCCACTCCAGTGTTCTTGCCTGGAGAATCCCAGGGACGGGGGAGCCTGGTGGGCTGCCGTCTCTGGGGTCGCACAGAGTCGGACACGACTGAAGCGACATAGCAGCAGCAGCAGCATAATATGAAAATGATAAAAATTTCAGCATCATGACATTACTATTTATGTTTTACACAGCTACTGTTCATATAAACCAGTCTTATTAATTTTGCTTTTTATTCTTTGATGCATCACTTAAGTTCTATGTGGGATAATTTTCCTCCTAACTGAAAAATATCTTTGAGAATCTTTTTTTGTGTGGGTCTGCTAGTAGCCTATTCTCTCAGTTTTTAATTTGTCTAAAAATGTCTTTATTTTGTTTTCAATTTAGAGAGGTAGTTTCTAGACTGTCAGTTATTTTATTTCAGCCTTCTGATTTTCAATGTTGTTGAAAAATTAGCTGCCAATCAAACAACTTTGCCTTTGATTTTTAGATTTTAATTTTTTGTCTTCGATTTTTTGCAGTTTTAGTCTGATGTGTTTAGGTGCGAATTTATTTTTATTTATCCTGCTTGGGCTTCTAGAATCAGTGAATTGTTTTCCTCCATTGGTTCTGGGAAATCCTCAGCTATTATGTTTTCAAGTTTAACCTATACTGCAATCTCTCCTCTCCTTTTGAGACTCCAATTAAATTATGCTAGACCTCAATATATCCTTCACATGTCTTACCCTCTTTCTAGTCTATATTTTCTATTAACTGTGGTGCACATTGCTGTCTCTTCAGGTGCTTTATAATCTTTTATTGTTTAAACACCATTTTGTTTGAAAAAATTACATACAGAAATAACTTGAGACCTAGGATACTGTTAGCACCCTCCATCTCATTCTATAGACAGTGCAGCAGAATCTTCAACACCAGGCTCTCAAATGATAGACTGTGGATGGAATTTATGGACAGTGAATATATATTTTATGAGTGCAGAGCTATACCACTTAGAAAGAGTAGGTTATTCAAATTTTCAGGGCCAAAGTTTTCTCATTTGCACAACAAGAATGGATGAGTACCCATCCCATTGGACTGTGGGGAGAATTAGGTATAACACACACAAAACATGCAGCATTCACCCAGCCGAATACAGGCAGGTATGTGATACTTGCTAAGGAATATTATTATTGTTGTTGTTGCTCTTGAAGCAGGAAGCCTGGCTTGCTATAACAACATGGCAGAAGTGAGTAGACTAGCATTCTAGCCCTAGCAGGTTAACCTTTGGTAGACACATAATAACCCCACTGCTTTCTGCTTCCTTGCCCATAAAATGAAGTTCATATGATCTTTTTTTGATAGAAGCTTAGATAAAAGAAGATGAAGAATATCACAAGTATCCTTAGCTCTTTGAATGAAAGACACCTAAGGCCACTCCAGTCAGAACTAAAATCTCTCTGCATCAGTGAGATGCTCTGGGCCCCAGGAAATCCCTTCCTTTTTGCTTGTGTTCACCCGTGGCTCCTCTATCCAGCCAGCATGAACACAGTTAGACGTCAGGTGAACCAGACAAAGCTGAAAACAAAGGAACAGACATGGCTGCACTCGGAAGACATTCCTTTAGGGTGTATCTGCGTCTACAGCGGTGAGTTAGCAAGGACCACAACACAGAGCATGAGGAGCAAAAGCAATGAGAGAAGAAAGAGAACTTGTGCTGTGAGGCTGCCGGAGCCACAGAGAGGAATCCTCAACTCCAGGCTCTAAGATGGTAGGAGTGACCTCTCCTTGAGACATAAAGCAGTGTGAGTGGAATTAATGGATGTCCTCCTCGAGACAGAAAGACTGTGAGTGGAATTTATGAACGGTGAATATGCATTTAACACGCGCAGTGACTGACAGGGTCTTCCGCTTTTAACAAAAGAATCTGTTATTCTACGGACTTTGCCTTTGTACTGGGCTACCATACCACCCTGAGGTACTTAGAGTACACTATGATTTTTACCTGGTATTAATAATTGAAGTAACGCTGGATCATGGAAAAAGCAAGAGAGTTCCAGAAAAACTTCTGCTTTATTGACTATGCCAAAGCCTTTGACTGTGTGGATCACAATAAACTGTGGAAAATTCTGAAAGAGATGGGATTACCAGACCACCTAAGCTGCCTTTTGAGAAATCTGTATGCAGGTCAGGAAGCAACAGTTAGAACTGGACATGGAACAACAGACTGGTTCCAAATAGGAAAAGGAGTATGTCAAGGCTGTATATTGTCACCCTGCTTATTTAACTTTATATGCAGAGTACATCATGAGAAACGCTGGACTGGAAGAAACACAAGCTGGAATCAAGATTGCCAGGAGAAATATCAATCACCTCAGATATGCAGATGACACCACCCTTATGGCAGAAAGTGAAGAGGAACTAAAAAGTCTCTTGATGAAAGTAAAAGAGGAGAGTGAAAAAATTGGCTTAAAGCTCAACATTCAGAAAACGAAGATCGTGGCATCCGGTCCCATTACTTCATGGGAAATAGATGGGGAAACAGTGGAAACAGTGTCAGACTTTATTTTGGGGGGCTCCAAAATCCCTGCAGATGGTGATTGCAGCCATGAAATTAAAAGACGCTTACTCCTTGGAAGGAAAGTTATGACCAACCTAGATAGCATATTCAAAAGCAGAGACATTACTTTGCCAACTAAGGTCCGTCTAGTCAAGGCTACGGTTTTTCCAGTGGTCATGTATGGATGTGAGAGTTGGACTGTGAAGAAGGCTGAGTGCCGAAGAATTGATGCTTCTGAACTGTGGTGCTGGAGAAGACTCTTGAGAGTCCCTTGGACTGCAAGGAGATCCAACCAGTCCATTCTGAAGGAGATCAGCCCTGCAATTTCTTTGGAAGGAATGACGCTAAAGCTGAAACTCCAGTACTTTGGCCATTTCATGTGAAGAGTTGACTCATTGGAAAAGACCCTGATGCTGGGAGGGATTGGGGGCAGGAGGAGAAGGGGACGACAGAGGATGAGATGGCTGGATGGCCTCACCAACTCGATGGACATGAGTCTGGGTGAACTCTAGGAGTTGGTGATGGACAGGGAGGCCTGGTGTGCTGCGGTTCATGGGATCGCAAAGAGTCGGACCTGACTGAGCGATTGAACTGAACTGAACTGAATAATTGAAGCAGTGCTAAACTGTCTGCCACAACTTTAGCAAGGTTCCCTATCTTGGTAAAACTGAATCAGAACTTTCTTCATCCTCTGGTTATTTTGAATCTCTCAGTTTGACTACTGTAATTGTGTGAAGAAAACACAGTCTAATGTTGTGGAGTTGATACTGAGGTAGGGTTTCTAAGGAGATGTAAAGTGAAACTGATGTTCTTGTTTTGTTAAGTGTTCTGAGAAGCAGAAGCAGGTCTTCAAAGCTCTTGGGACACTGTAGGTTATTTTCTGCACTTTTGGTAATTTTCCAGGAGGAGGAGATAGTAGCAGAGGCCAGTTACCCCTACACATGCCTCCTAGCAGTTGGGCTTTAGAGGGACTTGTCTGGAAGAAAGTGAAAGTGTTAGTTGCTCAGTCATGTTCGATTCTTTGTGACTCCATGGACTGTAGACTGTCAGGGTCCTCTGTCCACGGAATTCTCCAGGCAAGAGCACAGAAGTGGGTAGCCATTCCCATTTCCTGGGGATCTTCTTGACCCAGACCCAGGGATCAAGCCCGTGTCTCTTGCATTGCAGGCGGATTCTTTACCATCTGAGCCACCAGGGACGCCCTATCTGGTCTGAAGGGAAAGTCAATCCTGTCAAGCAGAAGTGGAGGAGATAAGGACCCTGAAGATTGCCACAGCTGGAATGCTTAGTCCTGAATGTGGACACAGATCCCCTGTTAAAATGCAAAATCTGATTTGGCAGGTCTGGGGTGGGGCCTGAGATTTTGCATCCAAGAAGCAACCAGGTGATACTGATGCTGATGCTGCTAGGCCAAGGACTGCTCTTTAAGTTGTAAGAGTTTCAAATACTGACAGAAAGCGTATAAATTACATCTGCTTTTAAACTTTTTAGTAAATCTTATTCATTACATGCAGGGTGAACTCATCAGGACTGCAAATTCTGAGCAATATCAAAATGAAATACCCTATGTTAATATGTCCGGGTCAGCAGTTGGATTCACTAGAAGAGAAATGCCCGTGTGGTTAAAGACAGTACAAAATGTACAACTGGAAAATCTTAGTCAGTTACCAAGGTATCATAACTTCTGTGGAATACTACACTGCCCATCTTCATTGTAATTCCTGAGGTTGTAACTAAGCAAAGCAACTTTGTAACAAAGCAAACCAAGATCAAAAAGCAACAATAGACTTGGCTTCCTAAGGGATGTGGGGCTTCTGTGGGGAGTGGATTTGAAGGTCACCCAGACAGCATCTGAAATGCAGTCTCTCCTTGTTAGGCACTCCTGGAAGCCCCATTCACACCAGAACACACAAGGGCACTCCTGGGTGTGCACAAGCACTAAGATAGCCCACACTTGCTGCTCATGCATTCTAAGTACCAACCAGAGCTCTCTCACACATCTTTCTTCTTTTATTCCATTTATCCATGAAGTCCTTCCTGAATACTTTTCCTTTGTCTTCCAACATAGTCCTAGTGCTGCCCATATGAAAATCATTTATAAGCAACTGCTTTAAATAAGAAAAAGAAGGAGTCCTTCCTAGAAGAAAGCAAACACTTGAAAAAGGAATTCAATTTCAGGAAACAAACATGCTCAAAGACATTTTTCTTTCATGTTCTGCAGCAATCAAAAGCCAGGGAGCTCCATCTCAGGAGGCCAATTTTGGAGATTTCCAGGGATATTTGATACTTTTTTTTGAAAACATTAGAATTCACCTCTGTATGTAAACACAAATGTGAATACAGATGTAACTGAACCTTTTACAAAATCCATTGTTGAGCCAAACTCATTTGGATGTATACTTACTTCAGTGAATGTAATCAGAAATTGTGCATAAAGTTAACAAAGGCCAGCATCAGCAAACTAGGGTCCTCAGACTAAACCTGGTATACTTGGTTTTTGGAAGCCTGTGAACTAAGACTAGTTTTTGTGTTTTTAAATGGTTGGGAAAAAATCAGAAGAGTTTTTTGTTATTTGTGAAAGTTACATGAAATTCAATAAATAAATTTACTAATTCATTTATGTATTGTTGGTGGCTGCTTTTCTGCTGCAATAGCAGGTGAGAAGTTGCAACACAGACTGTATGACAAGTGTTAGGGGCTGAACTGCGTTCCCCTCCAAATCCACATACTGAAGTCTTGACGTGCTGAAGTACATCAGAGTGTGATCATCTTTGGAGACAAGGTCTCTACAGAGGCAATCAAATTAAAATGAAGTCACTAGGGGAGGCCCTACTCCAATAGGCCTGGTCTACTGATAAGACGAGGATTTGGACACAGGCATACATAGAAGGAAGATCATATAAAGAGATAGAGGCAGAAGGCAGCTATTTACAAACCCAGGAGACAAGCCTGGAAACGGATCCTTCCCTCACAGCCCTTAGAAGGAGCCAATACTGCCAATGCCTTGACCTTGAACTTCTAGTCTCCAGAATTGTGTGAGACAATACATTTCTGTTGTTGAAACACCCAGTCTGTGGTAGCTACAGCAGCCCTAGGAAACTAATACAGTGAGCAAAACAAAGTATTTACTATGTGGCTTTTACAGAGAAAGCTTGCTAACACTTAAAAAATTTAATTGGAGTTTAGTTGATTTACAATGTTGTGTTAGTTTCAGGTGTACAGCACAGTGACTCAGTTATACATATACATGTATCCACTCTGTTTTAGATTCTTTTCCCATGCAGGACATTACAGAGTATTGACTAGAGTTCGCTGTGCTATACAGTAGCTCCTTATGTTTTATATACAGTAGTGTGTATATGTCAATACCCATCTCCTAATTCATGGGACTAATTTTTGCATTGAATGCTTTGAGGTCAGGAAGCACATGCCTCATGACCAGCAACAGACACTCCAGAAATCTTTCCTGTATCTCACGCTTACTCTAGTCTTTAAAATCATCTTTTTCCTCCTGCAAATGAGATGGGAACAACCAACCAATTACACATTATCTTGGATAAAACAGAAGTATTGAACAACCCAACTCAGTACCTCTTGCATCAAGCCAGGAAGGTGGCAAATTAGTTTCACTAGCTCCGTGAATTTACGAATTCTCAATAATGGGAGAAGTGAGAAAAAGAAAGGAGAATAGAGAGACAGGAAAGGAATTTCAAATTCATTTCTGAACCGTTCAAAACAGTGCTGTGTAACTAAAAGATTGTGCCACAGAGTCCTGGCACCCTCTCATAAGACCAACATCTTTAGTGGCTGCCAGTTTTCCGGGGACATCTCCCATAGATCCAGTTGGCCCTCAGAGAATTTAAGGGAAGATGATAAGGCACGACAGGTTAATTTCATTTTCAAAACAAATTACTAGTTACTTTGGGCCTTTTTGATCCTCACATGATCAGAAATATGGTCTACATTGCTATTAGTAAAAATAATGGCAAGAGCAATAATATTATGTGCCAAGCATGTCCAAAACACTTTATATTAATTATTTCACATAATCACCACAATAATCCTATGAAATAAAAAGTATTTTTATTCCTCTGTGATTGATAAAGTACCTGAAATTTACAGAAACTAATTGTCCAAGATTACAGAACTGGAAAATGGCAGAACTAGGGCTCAAGATCAAAGATGTAGGATTCTGAAGCTCAGTCTTTCAACAGTGGGTCATTTGGCCTCAATATGGTATATGAAAAATACAAAATCTTGATGCCTTCACAATTTTATTCATCTGAAAAAGTGACTGTGTTTTTTTACTTCTTTGTCTTAGATACGTCTTTCATTCTGATGCTTTGACATCTCAGGATGTTGCCGACGTTGGAAGGGACTGCTCTTTCAGGGTTAGTTAATTTCTAGAAATAGCAAATGGCTCTCTTGGAAGCACACCTTTCATAATCACATCAACCAATCCAGAGCACACACCCCAAGCATCTACTTTGTTGGGCTCTCAAACTCACACTACTATCTACTAGCCCTAATGACCCCAGGGCCAGGTACTGGACAACTAAGAGCAGTGCCTATACCCCAGAACCTGATGAAATTATTCAGACTAGCCAATTCTAAGCCTATGAACCCTGCCTCACCTCTTCCTCATGGAAACCACAATAAAAGTTCTTACCTACATTCCCCACCGTATCCCTTCTGCCTCATAACCAATCCTGGTGCTTCCTCCTGAGGCCTTGCATGGAGTGACTTGGCCCCTCATCTTGGGAATGGTGAGTAACAAGCTATCTTCTCAGTGACAAATCACATCCTAATCTATTGGCCTCACCATACCCAAACAATAATAAAACCTGTATTTTAAGACACTCTCATAGCCTCATCTACCTCCCATCCCCCTATAATTAAGTTTGGAATACTTACCAAACAATGCCTTGACACAGTGACTTCCACCAACAAAAATGCTCAGAAATGAAACTAACCAACCACCACTCCTGCCCCCCAAACAAAAACAATAATAGTAAAACGAGAGCTTCATAAACCTTCCATTGCTTTTCCTCCTGCCTAAGGCCTAAGCATTCTTCAAGGCAGTGAAACGCAGCTCTCTGAAGTGTGTGTCCCACCTCTCAACTTTCCCGGGAAGCAGAAACAAAGGATGAGGAACCCATCTTTTCTTCAATAGGGTCTTCTGCTTCTTCAGTAGGGTGTCTCTTCTGAAGATTAGGGCATCAAACTTAGAATCAGCTGAGGGCAGACAGGAGAGTGAACAGGTATATTCCTCACCTGACTGCCCAGATCCTGCGTTCATCACGGGAAAAAGTGTGATCATGGCAGGGAACCCAGGTGATGCCTCCTCCTCCTAAGGCTGCTTGAGTACATGGTCTCCTCCTGAGCCTTCTTCTGAAGGTCACGGACAATCTCTGGGTTCACCACCAGTGTTAATTTGCCAAGATACACTCTTATTTACGAGCGCAAGTTTTACTATCCACCAAAGAAGGGCACTGATTCAAAGAAACCCTGAATCACTGCCAGCCAATGAGCCTTCAGTAGCTTTTTGCTGAAAGGCATGAAAACTTGGTTGTGCTGTGCATCTGGGCTGGAACAAAGAGAATGCTGGGAAAGCCAGATTGTGCTGGCTGCAGCCTGTCAAATCCATTCATCTGGCGAGAGGAGTTACGGCCAGTGACCCTCTGTACTTGTGTGACCACGGCAAATTCATTCATGCTCCCTTTTCAAGCTGAGTAAACAAGATCCAGAAGGCTCTGGTTTGTGTACAGAAACAGCACCAGGTTAACCAATAGCTGGTTAAACATGTGCTTTGGGCACAGCAAAGTAGAAGCACCAAAATAAATAGCCTCATAAGGAAAAAACAGTCAAAGTGCTGTTAGATTTCCTTACATTTATTTTTAAAGCTAATTTTGTTTTTTATTTTGAATTGACACATGGGGACATAGGGAGAGGAAATATAATTTCTTTTCAGAGCTATGTGTCTCTAAACAATAATTCAAAATTGACCCAAAGTCCGGATCAAGGCATGACATTTAGCTCTTCTGCCTCTTAAGACCACTAGGTTCTTAGGATAAATCAGCAATACCAAGACAGCCCTAGGAGATCAGGAACAAGGGCGGGGGGAGGGGGGGTTATATGGTATATGAAAAAGGAGGACTTGAGACAGGCTCTGTTGGTGGGACTGACATGAGTGGCTTACAGTGGGAGTAAGCTGTCAGCAAGAAGCATACTTTCCCTCTAGTCATAGAGTAACCACAGAGCGGGTGGACAGGGTGGGTCTCTGCCCCAAGCCAGCATGTGTTCAGTACCTTGAAGAGAACTGTGATCTCAGCAGAGGCCAAGGGAAAGGCCCATTGTCATTAAAATCCTAAACAGCACTGGACTGTAACAGTCACTAGTCACAATCCTGCCAGACTACTAAACCAAGGGGGTTTATCACACACTGTCAGATGACCATCCCAGGAAAGGGTCTCAGTTCCAGGGAAAATAATCATAGTAATGGCAGAACATGAGTCCAGATTTCAATATCCAAATAAGAAAAATAAGGACTGTTTGATGTTTTATTTAAGGGGAAAATTCACCTAAATGAAAAAAATAAAGAAAACCCATACATGTTTACTTCTCAGTTTTAATTTGGCTCCCAGTGACTCTGATCTGTGAGAACACAGTTGTACTTAATTCCTTTCCAGGCCACTAGAGGGAAATCTAAATCTAACTAGGACTTCTTCCTTCTTTTTTTTTAAACGAATAATCACAGAATCAAAATTTTTAGGCTGAAGAACATATAGAAATGTTATCTTTTCTGCCCCTTCCATCCCTGCCCACTTCTAAAAATTATTTGAATCTATGTGGTCATGGAGACTTCCAGAAAAACACAAACCAGCCATCTTACTTGGGCAGGAGCCCTCATAGTTGGGAAATTGTTCTAATAGTCAGTCTGAATTCCTTCCAATTCAGCTTGAATTTATTTCCTCAAATTACATATTCATCAGTTATGGAGAACAGCTGGTCATCTTTCTCAGCATCATATTATTCTTTAAATTCCTGAATACCTCCAGGTCATGGCTGTCTCTCTCAAGCAAAATGAGCCAACTCTTTAACTTGGCCCAAAAGTGTACATCCCAACTCTTCAACCGGGTGTTTCTTCTCTAAACTCTCTCTACATCACCCCACCCTCCCTATACTTTCAGACTACAGCAATACAGGCTAAACTATGAGGAGAAAAATGAAGTATTTCAAGGTTTTCCTTACATGTATGCCTATTAATACATCCCTGTGCTGGCTCTCTTTTTAAATACAGCACAGTGTTTCTGATACATATTTACCTAGTATGATACCAAAGCCATATGTATACATGATGTGTATATGCATATCTGGGCTTCCCTAGTGGCGCAGATGGTAAAGAATCTGCCTGCATTACAGGAGACAGTCCTGTAGGTTCAGTCCCAGGGTTGGGAAGATTCCCTGGAGGAGGGCATGGCAACCCACTGCAGTATTCTTACCTGGAGACTCCCCATGGACGGGAGCCTGGTGGGCTACAGTCCATGTGGTTGCAGAGTTGGACACAACTGAGCAAATAATCACAGCAGAGCATATACATATATACCACATACACAAACATGTACCATATGTACACATAATATACATATATATACACTTTCATACAAAAAATGAATGTCTAAGTTAGTGTGCATTTATGTGTCACTTCTGAACTCCATTGTATTTCCAACTTCCACATTCACACACATTATTTCAATTTCTAACTTCATTCTCCGAGTTTTTAACCATTCACTTTCCTATTAGGTATAAAACATAACTGGTATGTATTTAGAATGTTATTCTTTTAATGATTTTTTAAAAAGACTTATTCATTGATAATTCCCCTTCAAGGATCACAGCCTTGTCACGGCAAAGGGACCTGTGTAACTCAATGAAGCTATGAGCCATGCTGTGCAGGGCCACCCAAGAAAGACAGGGCATGAGGAGTTCTGACAAAATGTGACCCACTGGAGGAGGGAATGGGAAACCTCCTCTAGTCCTCTTACTGCCAGAACCCCATGAAGAGCATGAAAAGGCAAAAAGCTGTGACACTAGGAGATGAGCCCCCCGGGTCGGCAGGTGTCCAATGCGCGACTGGGGAAGAGCGGAAAGACAGCTCCAGAAAGAATGAAGAGGCTGAGCCAAAGTGGAAACAACATTCTGTTGTGGATATGTCTGGTGGTGAAAATAAAGTCTGATGCTATAAAGAACAATATTGCATAGGAATCTGGAATGTTAGGTCCATGAATCAAGGTAATTTGGACGTGGTCAAGGAGATGGCAAGAGTGAACATCAAAATCTTAGCAATCAGTGAACGAAAATGGACAGAAATGGGGTAATTTAATTCAGATGACCATTATATCTACTACTGTGGGCAAGAATCCTTTAGAAGAAATGGAGTAGACATTTCATAGTCAACAAAAGAATTTAAAATTCAGTCCTTGGGTGCAATCTCAAAAACAACAGAATGATCTTGGTTCATTTCCAAGGTAATCCATTCAACATCACAGTAACCCAAGTGTACACCCCAACCACTAATGCTGAAGAAGCTGAAGTTGACTGGTTCAATGAACATCCGCAACACTTTCTAGAACTAACACCAAAAAAGATGTCCTTTTCATCACAGGAGATCAGAATGCAAAAGTAGGAACACAAGAGATACCTGGAGTAACAGGCAAGTTTGACCTTGGAGTACAAAATGAAGTAGGGCAAAGGCTAACAGTTTTCTCAATAGAACACTGGTTATAGAAAATACTCCCTTCCAACAAAACAAGAGATGACTCTATACATGGACCTCATCAAACAGTCAACATCAAAATCAGATTGATTATATTCTTTGCAGCCAAAGATGGAGAAAAGCTCTATACAGTCAGCAGAAACAAGACCTGGAGCTGACTGTGGTTCAGATCATGAGCTTCTTATTGCAAAACTCAGGCTTAAACTAAAGAAAGTGGGGGAAACCACTAGGCCATTTAGGTATGACCTAAATCAAATCCCTTGTTATTATACAGTGGAGTTGATGAATAAATTCAAGGGATTAGATCTGGTAGACAGAGTGCCTGAAGAACTGTGAACAGAAGTTCAGAACATTGTACAGGAGGTGGTGAC
Organism: Capra hircus; assembly: GCF_001704415.2. Taxonomy (NCBI): domain Eukaryota; kingdom Metazoa; phylum Chordata; class Mammalia; order Artiodactyla; family Bovidae; genus Capra; species Capra hircus. The sequence continues at coordinate 44,401,717 of NC_030815.1, read as the reverse complement.
CAAAACCATTCTAAAGAAAAAGAAATGCAAGAATGCAAAGTGGTTGTCTGAGGAGATTTTACAAGTAGCTGAGGAAAGAAGAGAAGCAAAAAGGAAGAGAGAAAGGGAAAGACATTCCCAACTGAATGCAGAGTTCCAGAGAATAGCAAGGAAAGATAAAAAGGCCTTGTTGAATGAACAATTTAAAGAAATGGAGGAAACAATAGAATGGGAAAGACTAGAGATCTCTTCAAGAAAACTGGACATATCAAGGGAACTTTTCATGCACGGATGGGTACAATAAAGGACAGAAATGGTAGGACCTAACAGAAGCAGAAGAGACTAAGAAGATATGGCAATACACAGAAGAACTATACAAAAAAATCTTAAGGGGCCAGATAACCACGATGGTGTGGTCACACTCCTAGATTCAGACATCCTGGAGTATGAAGTCAAGTGGGCCTTAGGAAGCACTACTACAAATAAGATAGTGGAGGGGATGGAATTCCAGCTGAGCTGTTTCAGCTCCTAAAAGATGATGCTGTTAAAGTGTTGCACTCAATATGACAGCAAATTTGGAAAATTCAACAGTGGCCACAGGACTGGAAAAGGTCAGTTTTCATTCCAATCCCAAGGAAGGGCAATACCAAAGAATGTTCAAATTACCACACAACTGCACTCATTTCACATGATAGTAAGGTTATGCTCAAAATCCTTCAAGCTAGGCTTCAGTAGTATATGAATCGATAACATCCAGATGTACCAGCTGGATTTAGAAAAGGCATAGGCATCTGTTGGATCATAGAGAAAGCAAGGGAAATCCAAAGGAACATACACCTTTGCTTTATTGACTATGCCAAAGCCTCTGACTGTGTGGATCACAACAATCTGTGGAAAACTCTTAAGTAAATGGGATTACCAGACCACCTTACCTGTCTCCTGAGAAACTTGCATGCAGAACAAGAAGCAACAGTTAGAACTGGAGATGGAATGACTCACTGGTTCAAAATAGGGAAAGGTGTAAGACAAGGCTGTAGATTGTCACTCTGCTTATTTAACTTCTATGCAGAGTACATTATGCAAAATGCTGGACTGGATGAATCACAAGTTGGAATCAAGATTGCTGGGAGAAGCATCAACCACCTGAGATATGCAGATCATGATACCACTCTAACGGCAGAAAGTGAAGAGGAACTAAAGGGGCTCTTGATGAATTGAAAGAGGAAACTGAAAAAGCTGACTTACAACTCAACATTCAAAAAACGAAGACCATGGCATCTGGTCGCATCATTTCATGGAAAGTAGAAGGGGAAAAAATGGAAGCAGTGACATTTTCTTTTCTTGGGCTCCAAAATCACTACAGATGGTGACTGCAGTCATGAAATTAAGATGACTGCTCCTTGGAAAGAAAGCTATGACAAACCTAGATAATGTAGTAAAAGGAGAGACATCACTTTGCTGACAAAGATCTGTATAGTTAAAGCTATGGTATTTCTAGTAGTCATGTATGGATGTGAGAGCTGGACCATAAAGAAGGCTGAGCAATTTGTACTGATGCTTTCAAATTATGGTGCTGGAGAAGACTCTTGAGAGTCCCTTGGACTACAAGGAGATCAAACCAGTCAATCCTAAAGGAAATCAACCCTGAATATTCATTGGAAGGGCTGACACTGAAACTCAATACTTCATCTTCACCACCTGATGCAAAGAGCTGACTCACTGGAAGAGACCCTCATGCAGGGAAAGCTTGAAAGCAAGAGGAGAAAGGGGTGACAGAGATGAGACGGTGGATGGTATCACCTGACTCAATAGTCATGAGTTTGAGCAAACTCTGGGAGATAGTGAAGGACAGGAAAGCCTGGGGTCAATGGGGTTGCAAAGAGTCAGACATTAGTTAGTGACTGATCAAGGAACAACAACAAAGCTGAAAATGCCATTAGTCAGAAATGCATTTAACACACCTAACATATACATCATCAGTTAGCCTAGCCTGCCTTAAATATGCTTGGAGTACTTACATTAGCTGATAGTTGGGCAAATTCATCTAACACAATTCCTGTTTTATAATAAAGTGTTGAACAACTCATGTAGTTTATTGAATATTGTACTGAAAGTGAAAAGCAGAGTGGTTTTATGGATACAGAGTGGTTGTAGGTGTATCGGTTGTTTACCTTCGAGACTGTGTGGCTGCCTGGGAGGTGAGGCTCAGCCTGGGAAAAGGTCAAAAATCAAAGTACAGTTTCTACTGAAAGTTTATAGCTTTCACACCATCAAAAATTAGAAAAATCAAGTTGCACCATCATAAGTCGGGGACTGTATGTTTTGTTCATTTGGCAAAACTGTACTGGACATTTCCTGTATGCCAGGTGGTACTCTGGGCATTAGGGATGCAGTGAAAACAATTATGCCCTGGCTTCCTGATGCTTTTCTTCAACTGGGTGGAGACAGACAATAAAACAAGTAACTAAATATATATGAATGGGACTATGAGCTACAAAGAAAAGTAAAGCAGGGCAAGGGACCTAAGCTGCACTCAGCTGCGAGGGCTATTTTATGTAGGGTGGCCAGGGGAACCTTCATGGAGAAATAAGGGGCAGGTCATGAAGATTTCAGAGGGAAAAGCATTCCACACAGAGGAAACAGCCACTGTTAAGTGTCTTGAGGCAGAGTGTTCTTGGCATATTGATCAAATAATGGCTGGACTGGAGAGAGAAACAGGATGAGAGGGAGGAGATAAGGTGAAAGGGAGAGGGGGGCCGCTTCCAGCAGCGTCTGAGATCACAGTTAGGGGTCTGGCAATTCTTTGAGTGAGACGGGGAGCCCCGAAGGACTTTAGAGCAACGAGGTGATCTAACATGTTTTTTAAAGCAATTCTTCTGGTTGTGCTGAGATGAGGGTGTGCGCAGGAGGACAGAGAGGAAGGAAGGAGGTCTGTGGGGAGAGAACTGCAGGCCTCCAAAGGAGAGCACCCTGGCCCAGGGTGGCAACAGTTTGGGCAGAAGACAGACTCAGACTCTGGCCGAGTTCTGAGGGTCATGTTGATAGGACTTGCTCTTGGATGTGCATTAGGAAAGGGAGAAAAAAAGGAGTCAAGGATGAATCCTAGATTTCTAACCAAACCTACTAGAAGGATGAAAATGCCATTTACTGAGATGAAGAAACTGAAAGAAGCAGGGGTTGGGGGGGAGGGGGAGGTGCTGGCAGAACTTCAGTTTTGCACACATCAAGTTGAGAAGTCTAGAAAACATTCATGTGGAACCCAGCAGGCAACTGGAAAGTCTAGAGGACAGTGAAGAGCACTAAAAACACATGCTGCCCCTTCTGCCATTTAAAATTTCAAAGTCAATGAACTACACTGTTAAAAAATTCTGAATTCTGAAAATGGACAAAAACTTGAGTAAAAATTAAGTTCCTCCATAAAATTTTTTTCAAGGTATTGTTTTTAGGGCTTCATGGTTCATCTAACTCTTTGCTGATCGAAGTGTGGTCCCTGGACTAGCAGCACAACACGACTCGGGGCTTGTGAGAAATGTAGACTCTCAGTTCAGTTCAGTCGCTCAGTCGTGTCCGACTCTTTGTGACCCCATGGACTGCAGCACGCCAGGCATCCCTGTCCATCACCAACTCCCGGAGTTCACCCAGACTCACGTCCATTGAGTCGGTCATGCCATCCAGCCATCTCATTCTCTGTTGTCCCCTTCTCCTCCTGCCCCCAATCCCTCCCAGCATCAGAGTCTTTTCCAATGAGTCAACTCTTTGCGTGAGGTGGCCAAAGTACTGGAGTTTCAGCTTTAGCATCAGTCCTTCTAAGAACACCCAGAGCTGAACTCCTTTAGAATGGACTAGTTGGATCTCCTTGCAGTCCAAGGGACTCTCAAGAGTCTTCTCCAACACCACAGTTCAAAAGCATCAATTCTTTGGTGCTCAGCTTTCTTCACAGTCCAACTCTCACATCCGTATATGACCACTGGAAAAACCATAGCCTTGACTAGACAGACCTTTGTTGGCAAAGTAATGCCTCTGCTTTTGAATATGCTATCTAGGTTGGTCATAACTTTCCTTCCAAGGAGTAAGCGTCTTTTAATTTCATGCTGCAATCACCATCTGCAGTGATTTTGGAGCCCCCCAAAATAAAGTCAGCCACTGTTCCCACTGTTTCCCCATCTATTTGCCATGAAGTGATGGGACCAGATGCCATGATCTTCGTTTTCTGAATGTTGAGCTTTAAGCCAACTTTTTCACTCTCCTCTTTCAGTTTCATCAAGAGGCTTTTTAGTTCCTCTTCACTTTCTGCCATAAGGGTGGTGTCATCTGCATATCTGAGGTTATTGATATTTCTCTCAGCAATCTTGATTCCAGCTTATACTTCTTCCAGCCCAGCGTTTCTCATGATGTACTCTGCATATAAGTTAAATAAGCAGGCTGACAATATATAGCCTTGATGTACTCCTTTTCCTATTTGGAACCAGTCTGTTGTTCCATGTCCAGTTCTAACTGTTGCTTCCTGACCTGCATACAGACTTCTCAAGAGGCAGGTCAGGTGGTCTGGTATTCCCCTCTCTCTCACGATTTTCCACAGTTTATTGTGATCCACACAGTCAAAGTCTTTGGCATAGTTAATAAAGCAGAAATAGATGTTTTTCTGGAACACTCTTGCTTTTCTGATGATCCAGCAGATATTGGCAATTTGATCTCTGGTTCCTCTGCCTTTTCTAAAACCAGCTTGAACATCAGGAAGTTCATGGTTCACGTATTGCTGAAGCCTGGCTTGGAGAATTTTGAGCATTACTTTACTAGCGTGTGAGATGAGTGCAATTGTGCGGTAGTTTGAGCATTCTTTGGCATTGCCTTTCTTTGGGATTGGAATGAAAACTGATCTTTTCCAGTCCTGCTGCCACTGCTGAGTTTTCCAAATTTGCTGGCATAATGAGTGCAGCACTTTCACAGCATCATCTTTCAGGATTTGAAATAGCTCAACTGGAATTCCATCACCTTCACTAGCTTTTGTTTGTAGTGATGCTTTCTAAGGCCCACTTGACTTTGCATTCCAGGATGTTTGGCTCTAGGTGAGTGATCACACCATCGTGATTATCTGAGTTGTGAAGCTCTTTTATGTACAGTTCTTCTGTGTATTCTTGCCACCTCTTCTTAATATCTTTTGCTTCTGTTAGGTCCATACCATTTCTGTCCTATATCGAGCCCATCTTTGCATGAAATGTTCCCTTGGTATCTCTAATTTTCTTGAAGAGATCTCTAGTCTTTTCCATTCTGTTGTTTTCCTCTATTTCTTTGCACTGGTCACTGAGGAAGGCTTTCTTATCTCTCCTTGCTATTCTTTGGAACTCTGCATTCAGATGCTTATATCTTTCCTTTTCTCCTTTGCTTTTCACTTATCTTCTTTTCACAGCTATTTGTAAGGCCTCCTCAGACAGCCATTTTGCTTTTTTGCCTTTCTTTTCCATGGGGAGGGTCTTGATCCCTGTCTCCTGTACAATGTCACGAACCTCATTCCATAGTTCATCAGGCACTCTATCTATCAAATCTAGTCCCTTAAATCTATTTCTCACTTCCACTGTATAATCATAAGGGATTTGATTTAGTTCATACCTAAATGGTCTAGTGGTTTTCCCTACTTTCTTCAATTTAAGTCTGAATTTGGCAGTAAGGAGTTCATGATCTGAGCCACAGTCAGCTCCTGGTATTGTTTTTGCTGACTGGATAGAGCTTCTCCATCTTTGGCTGCAAAGAATATATTCAATCTGATTTCGGTGTTGACCATCTGGTGATGTCCATGTGTAGAGTCTTCTCTTGAGTTGTTGGAAGAGGGTGTTTTCTATTACCAGTGTGTTCTCTTGGCAAAACTCTGTTAGCCTTTGACCTACTTTGTTTTGTATTCCAAGGCCAAATTTGCCTGTTACTCCAGGTGTTTCTTGACTTCCTACTTTTGCATTCCAGTCCCCTTAACGAAAAGGACATCTTTTTTGGATGTTAGTTCTAAAAGGTCTTTGCAGCGGCCGAGAGGAGCAACCCCACATCCAAGGAGCAGTGGCTGCACAGGCGCAGGAGTGCCGAGAGGATCTACTCCACGTTCAAGGTCAGGAGGGGCGGCGGTGAGGAGATACCCCTCGTCCAAGGTAAGAAGCAGTGGCTGCGCTTTGCTGGAGCAGCCATGAAGAGATACCCCATGTCCAAGGTAAGAGAAACCCAAGTAAGACAGTAGGTGTTGCAAGAGGGCATCAGAGGGCAGACACACTGAAACCATAATCACAGAAAACTAGTCAATCTGATTACATGGACCACAGCCTTGTCTAACTCAATGAAACTAAGCTATGCCATGTGGGGCCACACAAGACAGACGGGTCATGGTGGAGAGGTCTGACGGAATGTGGTCCACTGGAGAAGGGAATGGCAAACCACTACAGTGTTCTTGCCTTGAGAACCTCATGAACAGTATGAAAAGGCAAAATGATAGGATAGTGAGAGAGGAATGCCCCAGGTTGGTAGGTGCCCAATATGCTGCTGGAGATCAGTGGAGAAATAACTCCAGAAAGAATGAAGGGATGGAGCCAAAGCAACAACAATGCCCAGTTGTGGATGTGACTGGTGATAGTAGCAAGGTCCGATGCTGTAAAGAGCAATATTGCATAGGAACCTGGAATGTCAGGTCCATGAATCAAGGCAAATTGGAAGTGGTCAAACAGGAGATAGCAAGGGTGAATGTCAACATTCTAGGAATCAGCGAACTAAAATGGACTGGAATGGGTGAATTTAACTCAGATGACCATTATATCTACTACTGCGGGCAGGAACCCCTCAGAAGAAATGGAGTAGCCATCATGGTCAACAAAAGAGTATGAAATGCAGTACTTGGATGCAGTCTCAAAAATCACAGAATGATCTCTGTTTCCAAGGCAAACCATTCAATATCACAGTAATCCAACTCTATATAGACTCTGGCCTTCCCCAAACCTGAGTCAGCATAAGCTTAGCCAGATCCCCAGGTGATTCTTATACACATTAAAGTATATGTATACCAAAGTATATGTATGTTAATATATACGTATATGTATATAAGTATCTTGGGCTTCCCAGGTGGCTCAGTGGTAAAAAAATCTACCTGCCAATGCAGGAGGCACAAGACATGTGGGTTTGATCCTTGGGTTGGGAAGATCTCCTGTAGTAGGAAATGGCAACCCACTCCAGCATTCTTGCCTGGAGAATTTCATGGACAGAGAATTTCACGGGCAGGCTTCAGTTCATCGGGTTGCAAAGAGTCGGACACGACGGAACGCATGTATGTGCACATGTACACACACACACAAGAATATTAATGTATACTATACAAGTATATATATAAGTATTTACTATGCTTATCTAATTAGAATCACCTATTAATAGGAAGCTTTTTAAAATTAGAGGCCTACACAGAATAATTAAAGTCAGTCTCTGGGAATAGGCCCAGTCATAATATCCTCACCGAGGCCCCCAAGTGGTTCTGATGTGCAATCTGGGTTAGAACCACTGATCTAACTCTTCCTGGCCTGCTCCCCTTGTACTACTAGGCTTATATTGCTGATGCTTTTAAGAACCTGTCTGCAAAGAGGCCTGCAGATCTAAGATGGTATGGAGGTGTGTAGCTAGAGGAGCCATCTGTTTTGGTGTGTTGGGGATAGTCTCAACATAGTGATTATCAGTGCCCCCATTTCACTCAGAAGAATTGTAGTTTAGATGATAAATTATATGTTCTTCCAACATAATACAAAAGGGCTCTGGGCTTTATATTTCTAGATTATAAAGTCATAATAAGAACAGGTAGAAGAAAATATCAGATAAATTCAGTGTAGAAACTTCTGGTGCTTAGATATTAGCTTTTAAAATACTATGTACAGCTTATCAGAAATACATACATATGTTCCCTCAATTTGTAAGGAGGGTTAGAGAAAATCTGTCTCCTTCAAGAGACTGGGGGGTGGGGGGGTGGAGCATGGTTATATCCTGCAATTAGAGTACCAAAGCCAGCTGCTGATTAGTAGGGAGCTGATTATCAGCCTGTGATTACCCCAGGCCTTAGCAAAACTTCTCCTTCCTTTTCCTTTTGGATCTTTAATTGTTCATTAGCTACTCCACCCTCAGGCTCAAAGGGACATGGAAAGAAGTTAAAAAAAAAAAAAAGGTTAATTTAGTGGCCCTGATAATAAACTTGATGGGAAAGAAAATGGAAACAATTGGACTGTTTCTGGTTACCTGTGAATTTAAATTAGTTTGGCTCATCCCTTTTTCCAAATTATTCCCAGCTGGTGTGAGGGTTCACTGAAGCCCTACTGATTCCCAGTAAAATTAAAGTAATCTTGTATTTTTGAAAGTATGTAATCTTCCAGAAATAGGGCTTGGAAGCTTTCCCTCCTCATTTACCAAGGGCACAGGGTGAGGGCAAGGCGAGCGCCTCCTCATCTCCTCAGAGCTGCACCCCCCACCTTCTTCTCCCCCACTATCAACTCATAGGTGTATATAGACAGAATTTTTAAATCTGATGCAGGTAAGAAATCATTTTACACAACTTAAGACAAATGGTATAATTACTGTTAAACAAAAGGACCCAAATGGAAAAGCTACACACAGGAGGAGAGACTTGTGTGCATAGAGATTGTATCACAAGTTTTCCTAGTTGCATCACCAGGATAGTTATGAATACTTCCACAAGGCAACCACAACATAAATGTTTAAAACATGTTCTGTTCACATGTGTTTCAAACGTCTGGAAAAGAAACTATCCACATGCAAAGTAAAAGAGCCAGATGCTGATAAGTTAGTTAAAGGGAACTCGCTGCATGTGCACTCAGTCGTGTGCAACTCTGCAGCCCGTGGACTGTAGCCTGCCAGGCTCCTCTGTCTATGGGATTTTCCAAGCAAGAACACTGCAGTAGGATGCCATTTCTTACTCCAGGGGACCTTCCCGACCCAGGATCCAACCTGTGTCTTTGGTGTCCCCTGCACTGGCAGGTGGATTTTTTTTTTTCACCACCGTGCCACCTGGGAAGAACTGTTGTTGAATAACAACAGTAAGGGAGTCTTCTTATTAAACAACTTAAATGGAGATAGTATTAAATTAGGGTGGGTAAAACATCAAAATAAATACCTGTTGAATTAAAATAAGAGTATCAATAGAACCTCTATAGATTAGAGAGGTACTTTTATAGGCTTCTGAGTGCAAGGAGAGGGTCGGTGGGGGCATCTGTTCTCTGCTTTCCAGGCTGTAAGTGAGAACAAGCTAGAAGGATGGAAGAGGTCTCTGTGACTGAGAAAGCATCACAAGCTGGTGTTGCCTGGCCAACCCTGGACCAGTAATAATCTTAGCAGCTGGAGCAGGTCTTATATTTGATCTCTGTTAACAGTTAACCACAGGCTTTTCCTTCCAGAGCTCTTGGAAGGCAGAGGCAAGTGGTCCTGGAAAGCAATGCTGGAAGGAGGCCCCCGGCGGTTAAACTCAGACGCTGAGGGACAGGTCAGCAGTAATTGAGCCAGGTGGGCCTGCAGAGAAATGCTGTTTCCTTTTCCTCAGGGGATTAGAAAATCTACTCTACATTTTATCTTGACTGAACTGTATCATGCAATATGGCTGAAGTTGATGAGTCAATGAAGTCTGTTGTTTGAATAAGAAAATCTATTTTTAAGCTAAAATGTTTCGCTAGATCGTAAGTTTAACATTCTGAGGCCCATCTAGCAACGACTGAGAAAACCCTCACTTAGGATTAGAAAGGGAACAGCAGTCATGAGAAGAAGAGCCATATCAATGAAAGGATTTCTGAGTCATTCAAAATGGCAAACTTTTTAAACCAATGGAATGGATAATAACATAGCCATGGTGACTATAACCAGCATTACTTATGTTTTTATTTTCTTTCACCCACAGACTGATGTAGATACTTACCACAATCCTCTAGCAGCAGGCCTGTGATGGCTTTCAGTTTCAAAGGAAGCCTTAAAAAGACTAACACCACTTGGCTTTGTGGGACTACTTCAGAGAGACACTCATATGTGCGTAGGATTTTTTTACACATGTCTAATGGCCTAGACATCATACTTCTGCACATGGTGCAGAGGTAAATAAAAATAAGCAAATATCATAACCACTTACCCCACGCAAATAGGGAAAAGAATATTGAGAAAAAATAGCCTTGAGTCAGAGTGAGTCAGAGGCCTCGGGTCAGAGTGAGTCAGAGTTGGTGACGCCAGGAATATCATTCCTCACCCTGTACGTAGCTCTGGACTTTCAGGCCCTCACTTTAATCTCACTTCCCAACATGAAATGTAGAAGAGTTTTATATGGAATTTTTATATGGTCTCCAATTCTTGCACGATTAGGTACTATCTTGCATGAAAAGTACCCACTAACAAATTATGTTGGCAGACTGTGGCACATCCCTGCATGAAAAATCTGGGATCCTGAGAAGGAAAGGCCAGAGTCTCAATGCTGGCCCTGTGCTCTGCCCCTTCACACTCTCAGTGATCCTAACCATAGTTCTCAGTCTCCTGTTTTAGATAATTTTACTCCAGACAGATCTACTGGTTACAGGGTCAGGTGTAAGAATCAATGGTATCATTTTTATAAAATTCTTTGAGATTCTCCAAAGAAAGAGGCAATTTTTAAAAATTAAAAACCACTAAATTACTGACAAAGAAATAATAACCCTTCCTGGTATTTAATTCCTTCCAGGGCACAAATTTGGCAAATTATAACTGAAAATTCTGGGCATCACTCAACTGAGAAACAATGAGTTTTTCTTTGTTCCTCTCCTTCTCCACAAAAGAAGCGCTGCAGAGGGAACCAGTGTTTTCATCGCAAGGAACCATCTCATCAAGGATTCTGCTTCAAAACCCAGGTTAAACTAGAGATCAAGGCAGGGAGGGGCAGCCTGCAGTGAGGCTGGAAGTACCCAACATTAGAGTGAGGGTTTTCTGGTATTACTTAATGTTGCCTGGAGCTTTAACAAATTTGGGAGTGGGGATATGGTTGTGCTGTTGCTCTTCTAAGTGAGTTTTTAACTAGCCTTTTTTTTGACAACTTGAGAGGGCTCTGCTAAACTCAGGCCAGCCCAGCTTTGTCAGTGTCCTCCCTGAACTTTAAATTCAGAGCAGCCCTGGCCCCTCTTCTCATGCTGGGCCAGGCAGCAACCTCAGGGAGGAAGTCCAGGGTAGCACCTGTACTGGCACCTCAAGGTCATCATCCAACTTGGAGCTTTCCAAACACTTGGGAATTGATCATTTAAATGAGTATAGTCAAGGCTCTGAGGAGTTTGACCAGCTTGACTCTAACTCAAAATTTTCTCAACTTATCCATACAAGGTGCCTCTCTTGAGGTCACTACAATCCAAAAACTACAGGACAGTCGGGAAGCAAGTAGTTTGGGAAATGCTGGTCTAAACTCATAGACGCTTGAGAGCAATTTTTCTGTTTCAAACACTGCAGTGAAAGAGTTAAAATTGCTTAGAGTCATTCTAAGTGTGCCTTTGGCTGTAGCTATCCATATGCCTCTCTAGAAAGTAAAATCACCCTCACTACAGGCCCATTGGAGCTCCTGAAATTTGCCATGAGTGTAAGATACACTATGCTGAAAGTATAGCTCTGTTTTGTTACCTGGGGCTCCTGGTCATGACCGCTGGGATCCCTCTCGTAGCTTTCTGCATATAGTCTGATGGTGGCCCGCACGCCACTGGAGGAACTGAGCCGGAAGATGAGCCGAGATGCATCAGAGAAAATGATCCTCAGACCCTAAGAGCAAGAATATCGAGGATGGATCAGTGAACAAATAAATATATATGTAAAAATGATGAATACTGACTTTGGAGATTAGCATATTTCTATGCTCAGATATGCAGATGACACCACCCTTATGGCAGAAAGTGAAGAGGAACTAAAAAGTCTCTTGACGAAAGTGAAAGAGGACAGTGAAAAAGTTGGCTTAAAGCTCAACATTCAGAAAACGAAGATCATGGCATCTGGTCCCATCACTTCATGGGAAATAGATGGGGAAACAGTGGAAACAGTGTCAGACTTTATTTTGGGGGGCTCCAAAATCCCTGCAGATGGTGATTGCAGCCATGAAATTAAAAGACGCTTACTCCTTGAAAGGAAAGTTATGAGCAACCTAGACAGCATATTCAAAAGCAGAGACATTACTTTGCCAACAAAGGTCCATCTAGTCAAGGCTATGGTTTTTCCAGTGGTCATGTATGGGCGTGAGAGTTGGACTGTGAAGAAAGTTGAGTGCCGAAGAATTGATGCTTTTGAACTGTAGTGTTGGAGAAGATTCTTGGGACTTCCTTGGACTGCAAGGAGATCCAACCAGTCCATCCTAAAGGAGATCAGTCCTGGGTGTTCATTGGAAGAACTGATGCTGAAGCTGAAACTCCAATATTTTGGCCACCTCATGCGAAGAATTGACTCATTGGAAAAGACCCTGACGCTGGAAGGGACTGTGGGCAGGAGGAGAAGGGGACGACAGAGGATGAGATGGCTGGATGGCATCACTGACTCGATGGACATGAGTTTGGGTAAACTCCAGGAGTTGGTGATGGACAGGGAGGCCTGGCGTGCTGTGATTCATGGGGTTGCAAAGAGTCGAACACGACTGAGCAACTCAACTCCAAAGATGCTCACCATCATGACAACTTATAACTGGCTCTCACTCACTCCAGTGGGACAGTGAGGTAAATCCAGATGCTCCCTAAGGTTATCTATTCATCTCTATTCTGTTTCTGTTGCTTTCTGGTGAGTGTTGGGGAGGGTGGGATTAGGAGCAACACTATCAACAGATGCTCAAGCTCCCTTGGTCTGGCAATTTGGAAATCAGAAAGAGGTGGTGGTAACAAGGATGGGGTGATATTTAATTAGTGTCACTGGAGCCAAAGTTTGTCTCTTTGGAACCTGCTGGATGCAATCAGGTAGGCAATTTATCTGTTACAGTGAGACAAATTATCCACATCAAAGCTCCCCCACATGATGTTAGACTTGGCTCTAACTTCACCTCCTCTCTGCTCCTGCCCATGTTCCCACACTTCTCTGGGAGCCATGGAGTCCTACAATGAAATGCTCAGGGCTGGAGCTTTTGCCGGGTTTTGAGGGTTTCTGTGTGCAGCCTCATCCTCTTGGCTCTCTTTTTCCTTCTTGCTCGTAAGACCTGGCCACCAGTGTGTGATGGGGGCAGAGTTGCAGCAGTATCTCACACACTGCCCAGTATTTGACTTTGGCTCAGAACAGCATCCATTCTCTATGCATCTCTTATTAGTGGCAGCAACATTAAAAAAAAATATGACTGTGAGATCACATTGTGACTTCTGTTGAAGGAAATTTGTTTTCTTGAGACAACTGATAAAGTTATTATTATAAATAACCATATTGACAGGGGCCAGAGGAAAGAGAGGCAGGAACAAAATAATATGTCTGGCTGCTTGTTGGTTCTGAAAAAGTAGAAGTCTTAGGCAAATTGATAGCAGACATTTTCCCTATGAAATTTGCTTGGAAACTTCTCTGGCCTCAAATTCTGCTTGTTAAGAATAAGCCATTAATAAAAATATTCATACATGCCACATGAACCTGATTGCTAATCTCTTACCCCTACCCTCATCTGGTGATATTGCTGGGAAACACTGTGATTCCATCTGAGCAGTTTTCTGCTTTTTAAGTTTGTAAGCACATTTTGTTCCAATTGCAAAATAAAAAGCTTAATCTCTTTTTGAGTGGTTCAATGTCTGCCACAATTTGTGTAATAACAAGGAGCCATGTCCCTTCCTGGCATGTGCCTTCCATTGCTCTGTGGCACAAGTTCTGCAAACAGGATAGTTTTGCCCAGGAACCATTCATGGGCATGCGTTTTACAGTGACCCTCGTAGATCTGGTACAGGGCTAAGCCCTGCGTATATGAAGATAAAGACAGTATGTGCTCTCCATGAGCCTAAAATATTCTATTACAATGAGCAAAACTATTTTCTTAAGCATCTTGTGTTGCTGGATAAGTGAATAGTTAGGAAATTCTGAATGGAGCAAATAAATCAATTTCTCTGCTATCCAGAAAGTATGATATACCAAATTCTGTATAGTCTGATAATGAAACCCCAAAGGTTGGTTCCACCACTGAATTCATAGCCATGTTTTTAAAAACTTCAAGGCTGAAGCCCTAAAGCATCTTTTGTTGCAGATGCTAAATCAGTTGAATCAGCTCCATTACACAACTAACAATTGTGTACACAACTAACAATTGTGTACACAACTAACAATTACACAGTTAGTTTATGGCCACTGTTGTTGTTCAGTTGCTGTCTTGTCCGACTCTTTGTGACCCTCTGGACTATAGCATGCCAGGCTTCCCTGTCCTTCACTGTCTTCTGGAGTTTGCTAAAATTCATGTCCACTGAGTTGGCAATGTTATCAAATCATCTCATAATCTGCTGCCCCCTTCTCCTTTTGTCTTCCATCTTTCCCAGCATCAGAGGGTATTTAAGAATTCAGGCCATGATAAACCATCAACATGGTTTATTATCTGCTCATAGCTAAGCCCTTTCTTTACAGTGAAATGATGTTTTTTCTGTTGTTTGTTTTTTTCCCCTGCGTGTGGTTATACTCATGGAAGTTCGATTAGAATCTACATTGGGTAGTTTGAAATAGATTTTGCACTTGAAAAGATGTTAAAGGAGTGAATAGCACACATTAAGCTGCTGGAAATAACTCAATGTCAATGTCATCTCTCTTTCCTAAGGAGATCTTAATGGAGAATCCACGTTGCTTTGTTAGACCTCCCAGTGAGGAACATAACAATTCTCTTTCTCCACGTGGAACCAAAAAAATATGTAGAACGAGTCCAGCTCTGTGCTGCAACAACCTGATCGTTCCATGACTGTTGAGCATCATTTGGATGTATGAATAGTTGTACCAGATTGTTTTGGGGTCTGTACATTGCTCTGGTGAACTTTATGAATTTGCAGCATCAGCGTAAGCCATGTTCTCTCCAGCATATATCATCACCTGCTATCAACTAGATAATGAGGCCAAAATCACCACTGACCAAGACTTGCCAAGTTTCAAAATGTTCCATAATTCCAACCAAAAATACCAGGAATACACTTTGCTTTTTATTTACTTTTTTTTTTAGGTTAAACTCAGGCTTAGTGATATAGTTTGTCAGCCAAATTTGACCTGCCACTTGTTCTTATAAATCAAGTTTTACTGAAACACAGCCATGCCTGTTCATTTCTGTGTTGTCTATGACTGATTTGTGTTACAACTGCAGAGCTGAACTGTTGCAACAGACTGTCTGGCTCATGAGAGCTAAAATATTTACCATCTGGCTCTCTACAGAAAATATTTGCTGACCCTTCATATAACCCCAGAGTCGGACACGACTAAAGTGACTTAGCAGCAGCAGCAGCAGCAGCAGCATATAACCATTCCATTATCCACAACATGGAATAACTCTACCCTGTCAACTCTACCCTAGAAAATTGAAAATATAACTATATGTCTATGGAAATCCCAATAGAAAGAAATTATGAGGACTGTTATAAGGGTGTCCTCCAGGTACCCCAACTTCTAGTCACTGTTCATCTGGACAGATATTTGGCCTCAATCAACTTACTTCTGATCACCTACTCGTGACAGAAATGGACTTATTAAATTACATTTTAGTTTTATGTCCTCACCTTTATTGCAGGGTCTGCATGGCACAGTTATAAAATCTACTTTTTGCAGTCACTATAGGAGACTGTATGAAGGTCCACATGAGACATCTCTTCAAGAGCCAAGTGTTAGGAATGCCTTTCCTCTGCTGAGTAACTAGGGTTGTTTTTTTTTTTGTCTTTCTGACAACAAGACCTTTATAACTAACCATGGTTCCCTTTTCAATATGGCTGCCAGGATACTTTATGCCAAACTTGAGGTTAAGCCCAAGTGGATCCTTATGATTTGCATAATTATGAATTCTTCTTCCTCTGTTTTTGACTCTCTACTCTTATTTATATTTTCCCTAGTCTTGATTTCTGTTTCTTATTTATATTCTAACAATTTCATTATGTGTGAGTTTGCTGCCACAAATCCTCTTGAAGAAACAAGGCCTAGAGCAAATGAATAAAATAAGTTCCCTTTAAAGTCTTAACCCTAAAGTGTTGGAATCACTGAATTGCATCTCGGTCATTTTTTAGCTGATAAGCTCTGGGAGGGCAAACCCTTACGTCCTTGCTCACCATTCACGGATACAGCCTAGGAAAAGCCTGGTACACAGTAGGCCTTCCATTGACACTTGCTGAGTGACTGTCATTACATGCCCCACAACTGGTATGGATACTGCCAGAAGGCCTCCTTCCACATTTTACAAGGCCAAGTGGAAACACACTCATATTCTCCACTGGCGAACTGGAGCTAACGTATTCACTCTGAAGGTTAATTGTGAAGGACTCTGTGTCTGCTCATTCTTCATTTTTAGGGCAAAGGTCAGTTTCAGTTAAAAACAATGGAGTTGAACCATAGTAAGCTCTTTTCCCCAGTTGTGTGATCTCGTAAAAATTGTTAGCTAGCCCATTAACTGCAAAACTTAATACATACTAAAATCAGCCAGGGGGTCTTTAAAAATAGTGGTACCTGACTTTCATACAGGCATGGTGATTTAGTTTGTATGGAGTGTGACTTGGGCATCGGTACTGTAAAAGCCCTCCAGGCGATTCTAATGTATAGCCATGTGTGGACACCAGACTAGTAGTCTTTTTTTCTCTAGGTCACCTACTTCATGTATCAAGTGACTGACTATCCTACATGTCAGTCTTAAGGAAGATGCCTTTATGAACTGAGGTTTCTGGCATACACTACCAGCAAACTGGGGTCTTAGGAGGCCATAACACAGGGGCCTAATGAAACATCATGTTGCTGCTGAGTCCTGAAAGCCTCCTCCTTGTACCTTGTCAGCAGCAGAACCACCGGAAGCATCTCCTCTTGAGCATCTGACACCAACTTTTTAGCACAATTGCCTAAGGAATTTCTGAAGCAGTACTGAAGGGATCCATGATACCACTGTAACCACAGCAGCTATAGCAGCTGAAATTTCCATGATGACACAACAGCCACACTCAAAGAAGGGAGAAAGATGTCCTCCTCCATTAGAAGATAATGTTAATTAATGGGATGGGGCATTGCACTTCCAGCCTAGGGTCTTTTCCCCCTTGGAGTGACCATAGCTATATGCTTCAGTGACCAGGGTAGGTTTTCCCACCTTATCTTTGTCCCAGTGAAAAAGAATTGTTAAAGAGCCACTCCACCCAGAAAGCCTTCAGTCTGCTTCCGGTTATCTCTATAATATTTATTTTCCTCCCCATATCTGCCCCTTTTTGGTTTGCTGTTGGTGGAGAGTCAGTGTGGAAGTGATACAGGAATAACAGCGACAAAGAGAGAACGGGACTAGAATCCTGGCTAGCTCTATCAGCCGGTGGTCTTGAGTAAGTCACTTAAGCTCTCCAACCTTTAGTTTCCTAAAAAGTTTATGAAAATAATACACCCTGGCTTACTGGGCTGTTGTATCAGATCAGAAAATGTGAGAAGTGCTTTAAAAATTACAAATCACTGCTGCTGTAAAGCGGATACGACTGAGCGACTTCCCTTTCACTTTTCACTTTCATGCATTGGAGAAGGAAACGGCAACCCACTCCTGTGTTCTTGCCTGGAGAATCCCAGGGACAGGAGAGCCTGGTGGGCTGCCGTCTATGGGTCGTATAGAGTCGGACATGACTGAAGTGACTTAGCAGCAGCAGCAGCAGCTGCTGTAAAGAGAATGTAAAGAGAACTCTTTTTCTAGGTTAAAGCTCTTAGTGAAAATGGTGCTGTGCTCTAATTTGTCTAACTTTCCAGATTTTGCCAAAGATTGCTGTATAATGCCTAAATGGCAGTGGTTTGTGGTGTAATGCTACATGTGTGTATATGTGTGTTAGTCACTCGGTCATGTCTGACTTTTTTGAGACCCAATTGACTGCAACCCTCCAGGCTGCTCTGTCCATGGGATTCCCCAGACAAGAATACTGGAGTGGGTTGCTATGCCCTTCTCCAGGGGATCTTCCCAACCCAGGAATCAAACCTGAGTCTCCTAGCAATGCTACATATGTATTTTTAAATTGGGCAGTTAAAATTAATTTTATTTTTAAAACTTTGCCATGTCCTCTGAAATCACTACTAAACACACAGGTATGTTACCATTTATCTTCTTCATGCTTCCCACTGAATGGCTTTTTGACCAAAAAAAAAAAAAATAACTCTTTCCTGGTTGGCCAATTTTAGAGTTTTAAGGTCCTGAAAGGAAGACCTTAGGGTAATCCAGGCCACTTTCTCCTTTTACTAAAAAAAGGGAGGTTAGAAAACTTGCTCAAGGTCACACAACCAGTAAATGGAGGAGCCAGGGTTTCAGCCTACCTTTTTTCTTCTGGCTCCAGGCTTGTAATCTTAGTTGAACCATATGAAACCACTGATAGCCATTCTTTGCTTTCATGTGAAATATTTGAACAATATCTCCTGTGACTTTGTATGGGTCCCCTAAACTGGCACAGAGCTTTACATAGAGTAGGTATCTGATAAATGTTTGATACATGAATTTTTTTTAAGCCCTGTGTAAATCAATGCAGGGAAATTTGCAAGATGCTAAGTACAAGCAGAGCTACCAGATGTGGGTTTAGAGATCCTATGACATGTTGCAGCCAGGCGGGGAAGGAGGAACTGTACATTACCAACAGTTCTTTGGCAGCATCTGCCCTAGTCAAATACTGACTTAGGATGAATTCCAAGGGAACACAGCGTATGGCCCTGAAATCCATACAGTGTCACCTATCCGGCCGGTTGGCCCCCCCAGGCATATGAACCTGGAGACAGGGCAGGCTTGGAAGAGAGAGACTCTGCGAGATTGACTCACATGTTACTTCCCATACGAAATCCCAGTGATTTATCTGGAAAGCTTCAAGGTGAAAATATCACTGTGTAACATCTGAACCATATTTTGTAGAAGAAAGCATGCAGCCTAGAAAGCAGAAGATTTGGATTGGATAGACATTTCTTGCCATGAAAAAAATTACCTAGAATTACCCCATTTTTCTTTGTTTAAGTCATAGAGTTAGCTGCGAGCATGAGTTCAATAGTGGCTGAGCTGGGCAGCTGCTAGTCCAATCCATGCCCTTATATAAATTCCAGGCAGTGCCCCCTCTGGGTGGACAAATTACACAGAAGCATCCTTCCTCTTGGCTGGTCTGGACTAGCCAAGAATGGCTATCAGTGGTTTCATATGGTTCATATGCTTCTCCTCCCCAATTAGGCCCCTGCCTTTGTGCAGTGCACTGACTACATAGCTGTACCCAGCTGCCCTACCCTTGGGAGCAAATCTCATCTAGACTTTTAAATAAACAACTAGCACTCATGGAAACCAACAATTGCAAATGCTCATCTAGAAAAAATCAAGGTCAAATGGCTTCTTAAGTACACTTTTAAAACACCTATCCAGCAAAAGTCACATTAGTGATGAGAAGCCTACTTGGAAACTGAAGACTGGCAAGCCAGTCCTCATCCAGATTTCAACTGTCAAGTTTGGAACAATGGACCTAGGTCATACACATTCCGTTTCCCCGTGTCTTTAGCCAAGATGGCTGCTGATGTCTGTTCACTCAACATCAGGCCTGGTTCTGGGATATTTTGAATTCACACATACTCTACCCAGACAACAGGGGTAGTTTCCTCCCTCAGTTCCTGTGATAAGTTTCAGCTTTTTCCTTTAATAGTTAATTTTCCTGGGGACATCTGCCCTCCTGACTATACACACACGTTAGTACTTCAGTAGGGAGTTTACTGGGATGCCATTCCAGAATGCTTAGATTCTTATCACACATCTTAGCAGGTTTCTATCAATACTACCAACATTTTAGAAGATAGTCCTAAAGCAATCAGTTATGTCAGGAAAAGGTAATTCATTACAACAAAACCCAAATGAATCAGAAGGAGGTGAGTCAGAACTCCCCAACTAACCAAAAATAGTCTCTCTCTCTCTTTCCGAATCAGCCAACAGATCATTACAAAGCACTGAATACATGTTCGGTGATTGGAAGGCAAACAGGCAAAATCACAGGAAAAGCACCCATCAGGAAAAACGATTTTTAATCCATAATTTTCAAAGTATCTACCAAGAGGCCCAATTATCTTTATTTCCCACAACTACAGTGCTGCAGAATGAGCACTGGAGTTGGAATCATAATCACAGCCATTGTAACATCCCACTGGGAATGTGACAGCACATAGGAAACTCAGCTCTTTCTCCGGAAAGCTAAACAACAGTGTAAGTACAGTTGATGGAAGAAAAACATGTACAGTAGTCTGATAAGATAGTTTCACCTGAGCCAGCCCCCATCCTCTCTTTAGAGCACAGCTTAAATATCACCTTCCCATGGAGAGCTTTCCAGAGCCCCAGTCTAGGTTTGTTCCTTCTGCAGTCCTGTGCTTAGTTACTCAGTCGTGTCTGACTCTTTGTGACTCCATGACTAGCCTGCCAGGCTCCTCTGTTCATGGGGATTCTCCAGGCAAGAATACCTTGAGTGCCCTCCTCCAAGAGATTTTCCCAACCTTGGGATCAAACCCAGGTCTCCCACACTTCAGGCGGATTCTTTCCTGTCTGAGCCACGAGGGAAGCCCTCCTTCTGCTATGCACTTCCAAACAAGTGATTTCTCTGTAATGCTCTTCAATAAACCCTGTAGTCATTACAAGTTTAATGGCAGTCTGTCTTTCCTGCTAGCAAGTCCTATGTGCTGCTATATCCTCGATGCCCAGCAAGCTGATTGGCATGCAGTAGATATTTGAAAACTAGTCATTCAATGGAGTTGGACACAAATGACTCAAACTTCTGCTACCTTCACCATGTTGTATTAAGGTAGGAAAGGAACATATATTTATTAAGAGGAATTTTTTTAACAACCACAACTTGTAACAGCATAAGGATTTCTTTCTTTTTTTAATTTAATTTTTGGCTGTGCCATGTAGCATGTGGGATCTTAGTTCCATGATGAGGGGTCAAATCTGCAACCCTTGCATTAGAAATGCAGAGTTTTAACCACTGGACCACCAGGGAAGCCCAGAAAGGGAGTCTGTTAACCCAGATTTGATCACAGTATATATGTAGTGATAACACTTCACTCCCTAAACATGTGTGTTGCTTGATACAGGAGGACCATTAATGGGTTCTAACATTCAGATTTAACTAAATCTACAGGTGGGAGAAGAAGTCTGACTGAAGTGATATGTTCAATTCTACTTCTAGGTGTGCAAACCACACTCCAGCAAATGGCATGTTATGGGACAAGGGCTGTTAATATGACAGTCTCTTAGTTGCTTCATTGATTGGAACATAATAAAAGTTTAAGCTTGAAGTTAAAGGCTGACCAGTTAACTCTGAATAGAGAGCCCCTCCAGAGCCCTAGATTTCTCAGCTGACATTATTCAGTTGCCTTCATGTGAGGCTGCCAGAAACGAGGCCTCAGTAAACCTCTATATCTGTTGACCAGGAGTTGGCAATACCATGGTATATATTAAAGCACCACATGTCAGACTAAAATGTGATTTCAAGATTGCCAATTTGCTATCTTTATTATTTCTAAACACTGAAATTAAAAAGTACAGACACCTCCCTACATATTAAAATAACAACATTAAAAGCAAATTAACTTCAGAATCAGTCTTCAAAGTGTACTTTTTCTCTGAACTAATTTCAAATGGCTCTTTTTTCCAGGTTGAGGACGACATCAAAATGTTTCCACACAGCTTGCATAACTTGAAGAGGTATTAATAAGTTCAGAGTTAGTCTGACATAATCAAATTGGATTTGGTTTTCCACATCAGCTAACTGGTATGCATTTATTTACATCAGTTTTTTTTTTAAATTATCAGCTGAACTTCTACTTGCAAATTACTTCAGCACTCATAGAATTTAATGATTTTGATCTTGGTAAACAGAAATATGGGAGCTGGATGAGTCAGAAAGAGAGACTCAATTGGTTAAATTTTGCTCCTAAAGTATCAAGGTTTCTCATTTCAAAGCTAATTTTCAAATTACAGGTCATAGTTCTGGATTGAGGCCCATTCTGGTGGTAATATGCCTTCACTTGGTGCTGGTACCATTTGTCAAGTTGTCTTTCTTTCACAGAACTGGAATTGGAGCACCCCTTCTCCCAGAGCCAGGAGAGTCTCATAGTTAGGGGTATAAGGAGGGGATGAGGAAGGACAATGGTAAGAGAGAATCTGGGTATCCATAACGCCCCCCAGGATAGTGACTGTTGAGGGAAGAGAGAATGTGCCAAACACCAGGGAAAATATTGATATTTGCACGATGAGTCCACCCTTGAGAAAAGACTGGGCCACCCTGTATGCAACTATTAATCAACATCTATACCCCTATTCTTAGAGTAGCTAGCTATTGGCTACTATTTCCACTTGCATTTGAAGTAACCATCAGCATTCATTCATGTTACTAGATTTTACCAACCAGAAAATAACCAGTGACATATCCTCTCGGGACCACGAAGGATGAGCTTCTATTACTGAACCACACCTCATTCAACTGCTATTTCTAAATCAGAGTCTCTCTTGGGTCCTGTTTAGTGGAAGGCACACATCAACTTTTCTCTTCACGCCCACAGTCACAAAAAATATCAGACGCTTGGAGGCAGCCATAATAAATTCCATGAGATCTGACAGGCCACAGTAAGGCCAGTGAAGTCGCCGGAAATTCATGTGAGGGGTTTCCCTCTTGCTCCTTTTTTTTTTTTTTTCCAATTTGCTTGTGCCAGGATCTTTTAGTTGTAGCACGTGGAATCTAGTTCCCTGACTGGGAATTGAACTCAGGCCCCCTGCATTGGGAATGCAAAGTCTTAGCCACAGGATCACCAGGGAAGTCCATCCTTCTTGCTCCATGACTGAGGCTCCGCAGAATCTCACAGGCAGGACAGACTTTGCTGAACTTTTTCGTAGCAGTGGAGTGGACGGGGGTGGGGGATGGGGGAGTGGCTTATCACCAGAACAGGATTTTAATTTCATTTTCGATGGAGAAACATTTCTTCTTTATCTCTAGAGATACATGTGAAACAACTTTATTTTCCCACGGTCTGTTCCCTGACTCTGACCTCAAATGAAGGACAAAAAGGAAACAGAGCTGCCTTAAAAATCCTTTTTCTTTTTGAAGCGAAGTGTGTGTGTGACAGAGGACAGAGGATGTTGGGGGAAGCAGAGAAATGTGAGTTTGAATCAATTCACAGATAACGCAGGAACTGAGGGGCTTTCCCATGTCTTCACATGACACCCTGCAAAGCTGTATGTTGTTGAATTCTTTCCCCTGCTTTTCTTACCACAGACAGAGAAGCCTGGCAAGCTACATAGGGTCACAAAGAGTCGGACACTACTGAAGCAACTCATGCATAGTTCATTAAATGCCAAAATCTTGCTTTCCCAAGGCTGTTCTTTTAATACAAGTTATTTAAGTTAATCATTTATTAATGTGTGTTATATACTAGGACTTTATATGTATTATCTGATTGAATTCTCCCAATGGCTGTATGAAGCGGCCACAATTACTGTTCCTATTTCCACAGACAAGAGAGAAAGGCACAGGGAAGCTGAGCAACTTGACTAAGATCACCCAGCCAGCACAAGGCATCAACTGCACAAGTCCGTGTACTACAAACCACTGAATGGTACACTTTAAATGGGTGAATTGCATGTTACATGAACTATTTATCTCAGTGAAGCTGTCATAAATTTATATTAAAAAACTGCACCACTAGGTTTAGGAGATATAAGCTATTATATACAGAATGGATAATAACAAGATCCTACTGTATAGCACAAAGAACTTTATTCAGTATCCTATGATGAATCATAATGGAAAAGAATATTTTAAAAAAGAATGTACATGTGTGTATAAATGAATCAATTGCTGTATAGCAGAAATTAATACAACTTTGTAAATCAACGATACTTCAGTAAAAAAACTGCACCATGAGAAAAACCAATTATATGCATTTGGTAGGCTCTCAAGAAACATCTCAAGAAATATGGTTTTTCCAGTAGTCATGTATGGATGTGAGAGTTGGACTGTGAAGAAGGCTGAGTGCCAAAGAATTGATGCTTTTGAACTGTGGAGTTGGAGAAGACTCTTGAAAGTCCCTTGGACTGCAAAGAGATCCAACCAGTCCATCCTAAAAGAAATCAGTCCTAAATATTCATTGGAAGGACTGATGCTGAAGCTAAAACTCCAATACTTTGGCCACCTGATACAAAGAACTGACTCATCTGAAAAGACCCTGATACTGGGAAAGATTGAAGGCAGGAGGAGAAGGGGATGACAGAGGATGAGATGCTTGGATGGCATCACTGACTCAATGGACATAAGTTTGAGCAAGCTCCGGGAGTTGGTGATGGACAGGGAAGCCTGGCGTGCTGTAGTCCAAGGTGTCATAAAGAGTCGGACATAACTGAGTGATTTAACTGACTGAACTGACAAGAAATATCTATTGAATAAATGCACCAAAGCATTTTATTTTATAGCTATTTTAAAATAATACCAGTTTATTTAAATTCAAATATGTCTTTTAGGAATGGATAGTGGAGAAGGCAATGGCACCCCACTCCATTACTCTTGCCTGGAAAATCCCATGGACTGAGGAGCCTGGTAGACTGCAGTCCATGGGGTCGTGAAAAGTTGGACACGACTGAGCGACCTCCCTTTCACTTTTTACTTTCATGCACTGGAGAAGGCAATGGCAACCTACTCCAGTGTTCTTGCCTGGAGAGTCCCAGGGACAGGGGAGCCTGGTGGGCTGCCGTCTATGGGATCACACAGAGTTGGACACAACTGAAGTGACTTAGCAGCAGAAGCAGCAGTGTATCTTGCAACCATGCCTCTATTTCCCCAGCCTCAATTGTCCCCAGAAATGAACGCTGATAATCCTGACATCCCAGGAATTCTGAGACATAGGCCTCGGGAGTGAAAGCTTAGCAATGGCCCCACCTGTGGAGGAATTTCCCCTGTGTGTCAACAGGACCATCTGTGGTGAAAGAACCATCTATGATTTGCTGATACTAGGTATGAACCTGAGTGTTAACTGATCTCCCAAAACCCCCAGTGAGTTCAACCCAGACCTGCAGGAAGCTCCAGTGTGACTCTGGGACACCAGCTGATGAGGGCATCACTTGGGTCCTAGAATCTGGGAAGATGAACAACCACCCTTCCTTCATTACCAAAGAAACTCCCAAGAGCAGGTTCTGATAGTATTTATGGTCACCTTTGAGCTCATACGAAAGTGAAAGTGAAGTCACTTAGTCGTGTCCAACTCTTTGCAACCCCATGGACTGTAGCCCACCAGGCTCCTCTATCAGTGGAATTTTCCAGGCAAGAGTACTGGAGTGGGTTGCCATTTCCTTCTCCAGGGGATCTTCCTGACCCAGGGATTGAACCCAAGTCTCCTGCATTGCAGGCAGACGCTTTACCGTCTGAGCCACTAGGGAAATCCAGATGAAAGAATATGGAAGAAAATCAATAAATTCTAGAGTGAAAACAGAAACCAATATTCAGGGTTGAAGGGGAGGGACATGGAATAAATCAAAGGCCACATCTGAAATCCAGTTGAAGAATTAGCCTGATATGAAAGATTAAAGAGGAGTCAAGAAAAAAGCACCCAAATGCTGAGGCCACTGAAGAAGACACAAAGCAGAGTGCTAGTGGATTTAACAGCAAAACAAATGAGCTCAAGCTCTGCATAAGGAGATCCAGTTCAGAACCTACCAATGACTGGACAATCCCTTCAAGGATCATTTTCAAGACTGCCTCATCGGGGAAGAAAAAACTTCTCAGGGATACTTTAGAAAGCATGTATTTTACGACTCTTGAGTTCTATAGCAACAACAACAAAATGAGTCTTAGATTAGGGAAGTTTGTTCTGAGGACTCTGTATGAAATAGAAGTGAGAATATGGTACAAAACTGGAACAGAATTTTATCTGAGGCATGGAGGTTCAAAGATGTGCTGAGCTCCTGGCTTCACATCTCCAGGACTCACTGGTATTATTTTAGAGAGAATTCAATCCAGTCTACAAGAAAGCATTCTTGTGCAAAACAAATCAGAGCCATGAAAGATGCAGGGTGCACTCCCTGTGTAAAGGCTAGGAGTTTTTGTATATGTTATTTCATTCTATTTCTAAAACAACTCTGTGACCCAGATGTTTTACAGATGAGAAAGAAACCAGAGACCAAAGAAATCTAACAACTCTCCCAACTAGTAGGTGGTGGGAGCAGGATTCAATTCTGGGTCTTCAAACTTCTTCATGACTAGTTTTTCCACTATCCTACACCTTTCTAAAGTAAGACTGTGATGAACTTGTCCAGCTATGGAAGGCCTTCTAGAATGAAAGACTGACATTTTGACAGAGATGAAAGCTCACTGTAAAACTAAAGCGGACTAGACTAAGAATACAACCAGAGTAACAGGAGGGCACTGGGCTTTGGAACATCAGCAAGTCAGAGGACCCTAGGACAAGGACTAAGTATAAAACACTAGTCAAAGTAAAAACAGCAATATATCTCCCCTCAAACCACAGCGTCTGATTTATTTTGTTGTCTGTAGTTGATGAAGCATGTATAAGAAGGTAAGAACTGGGGAATTTTATAATGGAACTTTTCTTAACATTACCCAGAATGTCTTATTCAGACTATAAATGATAAAATATGTTCCCAGAGTGACCAACACTGCCAAAATTGAGAAGAAAAATAATTGTAGTCACTTTCCATGTCTCTTACACAATTCACAGAGATGAGATCACAGAAGAAATTGTGGTCGATTTTGCCACTTATCTTTCATGATACTTCTCAACCACAGATTTTCTTTTTGGGGTTGTGGGGCAAAATTTCCAATTTTTTCTTCCCCGTCAGAAGCAACAAACCCATCTGGCTAAGCTCCCTTCATTCCTCAAAGACATAAGGTAACAAAAGGTGAAACATCCCTGCACCTGCGGGTCCCAAGGAAAAGTTGTTGGAAACTTTTCTGAATCTGTCACCCATCGTGGCCACTACATAGAGAGACTCAGGCTGCAAATATTTCAGGGAGAAATGTTGAGTCTAAATCCATTCATGGTGTTGAGGCCGATCAGTTACCAGGTGGAAAGAAGACTGGACAGAGAGCCAGGGCCATGTGTTCTAATCCACCCACTGCCATTAAGTACGTAGGTAATCTTCACCAAGGGCTTTCCTCTCTGCTGGCTACAGGGCTCTCATTTATAAAATGAAGGGATCACAGTAGACTGCCCCTAAAGACCTCTCCGGTTGTAGGACATTTTGCATTTCCCCCGGCCTCTCATCATTTGATAACCTGTCTGGCAATGTCCTAGCAAGTACCTGTTTCTTGGTCACGGTGCCATCCACAGGGTCCACGTATTCAAAGCTGTCTGTCTTCGCCACACTGTACACGTGGCTCCCCACAGCAAACTGCTGGCCGATGAAGGACTTATCTGTGAGCAAGGCCTCCAGGTCCCTCATGATGTAATAGGTCGTCTTGGGCTCTAATCCCTCATAGTCAAACCTGGTGAGGGGGACAGGACACAGGCTAAAGACAAATCTAATCGGAAAAACAGCAGCCAGGCAGGCCTCTCGGGTTGTCTAATCACTGGTTTTGTTTCCGTGGAAGAACAGCACAGAAAAGCGCCCACACCTGGTCAACCTCTTCCCCTGGTCCCTCACTCATTCCCACAGCAGCAGCAGCATCCTGTAAACATTAAATCATGGCCATCCTTTCCTTTGAATCCCTCCAAAAGTGCCCATCATCTTGAGATTAAAATTTAAAACACTCACCACAGTCTATAAAGTCCTGTGGGATACAACATGCCCACCTCCTTGACTTGGCTGTGTCTCACTCTGGCCCTTGTTCACTATGCTCCAGCCATACAGGCCTCCTCTCCAGTCCTCAAAGATGCTCCACCCTCTGGGCCTTTGCTCTTGCTGTTTCCTCTCCCTGGTACAGTCTTCTCCAGGCTATTCCAATTGCTGATGCATTTCCTTCCTTCAGTTTTCAGATTTACTGTCGCCCCTAGAAACACTTTCTCTGACAAGACCTCTAAGGCACCTCCCCTCTGTCTCTCCCCGTCGCTCATCATCCTTTACATCTTCTTTTGGTAGTTATCCCAATCTGTATTTGCTTTGTTTATATATTAATTTACTTATTTCTTGTCTTTGCTCATGAGAACTGTAAGCCCCAGGAGGGCAGAGATCTACTCTGTTTCGTTCTCTCTGTTGCTTCTGATAAGTAGTGGTTTTTGTAAGCAATGGAATGAATATGGGAGGAGGTGAAGGCAGAAAGGGAGGAGAGAGAGGAATCAAGGCAGGGAAGAGAGATGGGGAAGGGAACTCAATGTACCATAAAATTCTCTTGGAAACTTGGGAGAAATATTATAATTGTTTCTTTAAAAAAAAAAAGGTCCTCCTAGCCAAGAACATCACATATAACAATGGGGCTGGGAGGCGATTAGAGGGGGGGAAAAGACTAAAAATAACACCTATCTCATTTGTTGTTGCTGGGTTTAAATAGGATAATACATACCAAGTAGTTGGCACAATGCCAGACACTGGTGCTTAAAGCTCTTACTTTTATTCTTAGTCACTATCATAAAGAAACTATAGAGTCTTTCCCAGTGTCAGATGGGTTTGGCCAAGTCCTAATGGCATACTCAGGGAGGTCTGTTTAAGAAGGAAATACTAGGAGGGGCAGCTGTGCTCAAGTGGTGGGATCTCAAATTTGGGCTCTCTTTAACACAGGGAACGGAGAAAGCAATGGCACCCCACTCCAGTACTCTTGCCTGGAAAATCCCATGGGCGGAAGTAACACAGGGAAGGTGAGTTCTCAGAGTGAACTAAAGAAGGAAGATCTGAATAGTTGACAGTTTTTCTCTACCCAAGATCTTTTGAGACTTCAGTAAACATCAGGTTATTCACCAACATGGACTGATACCGTGTCTAACAATGGGTCCCCTGCACCTACATCCCTTTCTTCTTCTGTTCTCTCTCTCCTACAGAAGGTGTGTCCTCCCAGCCTGAGAAAAAAAAAAAAAAAAACAGGGAACTCTCTCAGAACATTCTTTCTCAGCTTGTGTTCTAAGCCTAGATTCTCTTTATCAGTAGTTTGTTGGGAAGGTAAAGACCCAACCAAGCAGAAAAGGGCATGAGGATGAGATAAGAGGCTCTAGTAAGAGACAGAGAGGCTCTGAAAGAGTCTTAGCAGTTGAGAAAATACACGAATGTGACAGGTCACGTTCAGCCATGGCTGAGACCATCAGACCAGCTGCCCCAACACTCATCTTCATACACGAGCAAGTTCTATCACAACTTCCCCTCACTCCCCCAAACAAGCCCCTCTGACTATCACCACTACCAACACACGTTCAAGGAAAGAAATTTTAAAATGGAGAATTCTTTCTGGGGTCCACTCATACAGGGAAAATCATCTAGGTTCTCAGATACAACTTCAGGCTCAGTATCAGTTAAACCAAATTTGATTGTCTCCTGCCCACTAAGAAAACAGGCTATAGATAGTTCTCCTTCACAAGCATTGCAACCTACCTTTCCCGGGGGCTGGAGGAAATGTTTGCTTTCATTTTACCTCCTCCCTCCTCCCTTTTTCTTTATCTCTGTGATCTCTTTGGACAGAAAACTGAATCATAATTGAATGCCCTACAAGAATTTATATCTCCACTGTATTATATTCTCTAATATGGTATTTGTTATGAAAAAAGTAATTATCATGTAAGCTCTTGGCCACAAAAAAATGAACTGTATTATAAATACACTTATCATAACACCATGTCTTCAAAATGCTGGCAGAAAGCTAGATAATCATTCCACAAATTATGAGGAACACATCCCCGACTCAAAGTGCTTTCACTAAGCCAGAGGTTGGCAATCAAAATATATTTTATCAGGTTGGATTTTATGGCACAGCTTCAGACAATAAAAGGATTTTCTGTGCCAACTGGCCCCTCTGGTATGCCAAAAGAGCCCACAAGAATCAGGATTTGGGGCGGCTGTTAGAAATACTAGTGAATAAAAAAGTTCCTACCTGCCTTTACAGTTTTTATTTTATAACACAATGAATAATTCGAGATGATTTGCAGGCTGTCACATTCTTAGCCTTCTTAATTAGATAGGAACCAAGAATGTGAGGCTGTCTCCATTTCCCAGAGCACTGCAGCCTCTTGGATTTTAATGAGTAATATCGCAAGCCTCCTTATTCTCTGATGTTTATCTAAGTAAATGACCTCGTAAGAGAAGAAACAATCACCTTATAAGGGAAGTCTAAAGCTTTCTTTCTGTCCCTTAAGCTCTTGAAATGCAACCAAACCTCGAAGTAGTTAACTATTCAAAAGCAAAGCAAATGAGGTACAGTGTCTGTTGTTAATACACTGAGAGCTGCTGAGACTACCCAAAGATTATCTGCCCTAATTCCACAGCCTCACAGTTAACATCTTTTAAGACCACTGCTCCTCCTAAACCATGGTTTGGCACTATTTATACACGAATAGCATCTCTAGGTACACACATCTAGCTGCCAGCCACAAGCCAAAGACTGTCCCCCTTGCTTGCAGGGGACAGGAAGGTAGTTGAGACTTCCAGCCCACTAACAGTCACTTTGTGGACCATTAGTGGGGAGGTAAGACCAAGAATGGTAGGGAGAGGATTACAAAAATCACTCTGACCTGTGGCAGCTTCTGTCTCTTCCCCCATTTCCTTGATAAGTATGGGTGGAAAACCAACAAGAAAAACCCCTGGTCTGACTGTACAACTTTTAATGGCTGCCAGAGGACCTTTTGAGGTTCTACAGTTCAAATTTCATCTCAGGATGGCTGCCCACTATATAGGCACTGATGAAAAGATTACAGACAGGAGTCACCAGAGGTAGAGAAAGTTGTATTCTCTAATTTGGTACTACCTTGATACCACCCGCAACCTCTCAGGGGTTATCTCGCTCTAGCCTCTGTATTCCTCAGATCTTCCTGAAAGATGCTTCCTTCATAAGATTCTAGCCACCCACCCCCGCGCTCCTTTTTTTTTTTTTTAACTTTTCTAAAAGGAATTTCCTAAGGTCCATATGGAGACCCTTAGCCTTCTCACCTGCAATAGTAGTGGCGGCCAAATTTGGCCCAGTGATCTCGGACAATTTCCTCCACACTCTGCTTCCGGGCAGCAATAATGGAGAGCCAGACCAAGACAGCCCAGAGGCCATCTTTCTCCCGGAGGTGATCAGAGCCTATGGGAGAAAGAAATATTATTCTGAAGATTTGCTCATGGGGGAAAAATTAAAGCTAAATGAACTATTAAGACAGTTAGAACTTGAGTGGTATATTGAAATGATAGCATATATATTGATATTTATCTATTGTGTTAAATATATACCCCATAATATACCTGTATTTCCAAACATATGCAAGTGAAATTCAAATAAAATAAATAATATAAAAAATGAAAACCCTGGAAATTGTTGAAAGGATCAGAGAGCCAATCTGATGTCACATTTGACTAACGGTATTGTTCATTCAGCAAATATTTGGTGATCCTTACACTACACCAACATTGGGGGAGGTGATAGGGATCCAGCAGTGAAAAAGATAGCTCTTTATTCATAAAGTTGGAGTTCAAGTAGGCAGGGACAAGCAACAGAAAAGTAGACAAAAGAACAAGATGAATCAAACAAGCACAAGGATGGTGACAAAAATTAAACTGGGTGATGCTGCCACAGAGCATGACATCAGCAAAGGCTGCTTTATTAGAGCAGCACGACTTTCCTAGAGCAGGCTGAATGGCATCCTATGTTCCCCCTGCCAAAGACAGGCCACTGCTCCCCATGGCCCACCACGAACCTGTGAAGGTAAGCTTGTTTGGGTAAACAGTCCTGCCGATATAATTAAGGATGCTGAGATGAGATCAGCCTGGATTATCCAGGTAGGCCCTAAATGCAATGACAAGTGTTCTTAGAAGAAAAGACAGGGGAGAAATAAAAAATAGTAGTTTCTGTGAAGACTGAGGCAGAGAGTGGAATGGAGTTCAGTTCAGTCGCTCAGTCACGCCCAGCTCTTTGCGACTCCATGGACTGCAGCACGCCAGGCCTCCCTGTCCATCATCAACTCCCGGAGTTTACTCAAACTCATGTCCATTGAGTCAGTGATGCCATCCAGCCATCTCACTCTCTGTTGTCCCCTTCTCCTCCTGCCTTCAATCTTTCCCAGCATCAGGGTGTTTTCCAAGCAATCAGTTCTTCGCACCAGGTGCTGAGTTTCAGCTTTAGCATCAGTCCTTCCAATGAATATTCAGGACTGATTTCCTTTAGGATGGACTGGTTGGATCTCCTTGCAGTCCAAGGGACTCTCAAGAGTCTTCTCCAACACCACAGTTCAGAAGCACCAATTCTTCGGCACTCAGCTTTCTTTATAGTCCAACTCTCACATCCATACATGACTACTGGAAAAACCATAGCCTTGACTAGACGGACCTTTGTTGGCAAAAATGTCTCTGCTTTTGAATATGCTGTCTAGGTTGGTCATAGCTTTTCTTCTAAGGAGCAAGCGTCTTTTAATTTCATGGCTGCAGTCACCATCTGCAGTGATTTTGGAGTCCCCCAAAATAAAATCTCTCACTGTTTCCACTGTTTCTCCATCTATTTGCCATAAAGTGATGGGATCAGACGTCATGATCTTAGAAAGTTTAAGTTTTACCACCTTTTTCATTGAGAGTGGAGTTATGCTGCTATAAACCAAGGAATGGATGGAGCCACTAGAAACTGAAAGAGGCAAGAAAAGATTTTCCCCTCAAGCCTTCAGAGGAAGCATGGCTCTACCAAAACCTTGATTTGAGACTCTTGGCCTCCAGAATGATAAGAAAATAAATTCCTGTTGTTCTAAGCCACCCCGTTTTGGGTAAATTTTTGTGGCAGCCTTAGGAAACAAATACAGGGAGTCAGGGTTAGCCCCACAGGGGTGACGACATCTGATCTGATACCTGAGAAGAGTCAGCCCTGCAGAGATCTCAGGACAAAGTCTTCCAGGCTGAGGGACAGCAGTACAAAGTCCTGAGGCAGGAAGGAACTGGGAAGCTTATTCCTACAGCTATTTACAAACAGAGGTAGCTTGTATTGAGACATTCACACAATGAAGCATGCAGGCTAAACACGTAGCTTCTTGTGCAAAAAGAACCCAGAGAAATGTGCTGCAGGCTCATTTAAGTACCTGTCTATTGGCCAATTGTAACCTTTTCTGGAAGTGAATAAAGTCCTAAACACAAAGGAATGTGTTGTAGTGTAAGAAAGATGGTTCAACGGGAAAGGCTTGAGGAGGGTTTTGGAATCAGGGTTTAAAGTCAAACTTTGCTACTTCTCAGGTGTGTGAGAAGTTACCGAAAAATTGTTAACCTGAGTCTAGGGTTCTCATTTGTAAAATGGGGACACCATGGCCCATCTTGAGGGGTTGTCTTATGAATTTAATCAAGTTCAGAGGGAAGGCTCTGGAGTCAAATTGTTTGAAGTTCAAATTCTGGCTCAGCCACTGACCTTTGCTGGCCTCATCTCTAACACAGGGAAAGAACAGCCCTTACCCCATGGGTTACTATCAAGAGGCAGTGACTAGATTATGCGTAGGTATTAAGGTGAATGACTGGGTTACCACAAGTGGTGGTGGTGGTGGTGGTTGTTCTTATTGGCAATTCACATAAAGCACCAACATGGTGCTGATTCAATACACACTTTGAGACAGAGTGTTCTCAGTTATTCACATACTTTTTATCCTCTGACTTTAGCAAACAGCATTGTCTTAAGAAAGAACTATAGACCAAGGTTCATAACACTATATAGGAGGTGGTAACCAAAACCATCCCCAAGAAAAAGAAGTGCAAGAAAGCAAAGTGGTTGTCTGAGGAGACCTTACAAATAGCCGAGAAAAGAAGAAAAGTGAAAGGTAAAGGAGAAAGGGAAAGATATTCCCAATTGAATGCAGAGTTCCAGAGAATAGCAAGGTAAGATAAGAAAGCCTTTTTAAGTGAACAATGCAAAGAAAGAGAAGGAAACAATAGAATGGGAAAGACAAACAGTTCTCTTTAAGAAAACTGGAGATACCAAGGGAACATTTTATGCAACAACAGGCACAATAAAGGACAAAAACAGCAAGGGCCTAAGAGAAGTGAAAGATATTAACAAGAGGTGGCAAGAACACACAGAAGAACTGTACAAAAAAGCTTTTAATGACCTAGATAACCATGATGGTGTGGTCACTCACCTAGAGCCAGACATTCTGGAGTGTGAAGTCAAGTGGGCCTTAGGAAGCATCACTACAAACAAAGCTAGTGGAAGTAATGGAATTTCCAGGTGAGCTATTTCAAATCCCAAAGGATAATGCTGTTAAAGCACTACACCCATTATGCCAGCAAATTTGGAAAACTCAGCAGTGGCCACAGGACTGGAAAAGGTCAGTTTTCACTTCAGTCCCAAAGAAAGACAATGCCAAAGAATGTTCAAATTACTGCACAAACGCACTCATTTCACATGCTAGCAAGATTATATTCAAAATCCTTTGAGCTAGGCTTCAGTAGCATGTGGATCAAGAATTTCCATGTGTACAAGATGAATTTAGAAAAGGCAGAAGTACCAGAGATCAAACTGTCAACATATACTGGATGATAGAAAAAGCAAGGGAATTAAAAAAAAAAATCTACTTTTGCTTCACTGACTACTCTAAAGCCTTTGACTGTGTGGATCACAACAAACTGTAGAGAAAATTCTTAAAGAGATGGGAATACCAGAGCACATTATCTGCCTCCTGAGAAACCTGTACGTAGGATAAGATGCAACAGTCAGAACTGGACATGGAACAACAAACAAGCTCAAAACTGGGAAAGGAGTATGGCAAGGCTGTATATTGTCACCCTGCTTATTTAACTTCTGTGCAGACTATGTCATGTGAAATGCTGTATGGATGACTCACAGGCTGGAATCAAGATTACCAGGAGAAATAACAACTTCAGATACGCTGCTGATACCATTCTAATGGCAGAAAGTGAAGAAGAAGTAAAGATCCTCTTGATGAAGGTGAAAGAGGAGAGTGAAAAAGCTGGCTTGAAATTCAACATTCAAGAAACAAAGGTCACGGCATCCAGTCTCATCACTTCACGGCAAATAGATGGGGAAAAAGTGAAAACAGTGGCAGATTTCATATTTTTGGGCTTCAAAATCACTACGGACAGTGACTACAGCCATGAAATAAAAAGATGCTTGCTCCTTGGAAGAAAAGCTATGGCAAACCTATCACTTTGCCCACAAAGGTCAATATAGTTAAAGCTATGATTTTTCCCATAGTCACATATGGATGTGTGAGAGCTGGACCATAAAGAAGGCTGCGAGCTGGATTATAAGGAAGACTGAGTGCTGAAGAACTGATGTTTCCAAACTGTGGTACTAGAGAAAACTCTCAGGAGTCCCTTGGACATCAAGGAGATTAAACTAGTCAATCATAAAGGAAATCAACCCTGAATATTCATGGAAGGATTGATGCTAAAGCTGAAGCTCCAATACTTTGGCCACCTGATACAAAGGACCAGCACATTGGAAAAGACCCTGATGCTGGGAAAGATTGTGGGCAAGAGGAAAAAGGGGCAATAGAGGATGAGATGGTTGAATGGCATCACTGACTCAATGGACATGAATTTGAGCGAACTCAAGAAGACAGTGAAGGACAAGAAGCCTGGAGTGCTGCAGTTCATGGGGTTGCAAAGAGTGGGACACAAGTTAGCAACTGAACAACAACAACAAGAAAGGGGACGAGGACCATGGGGTGGATCATTTCTTCCTTCAACAGAGTAATGAGAATGGGTACTTGGGGTTCAGAGTTATGAAACATAACTCAGAGAGGAAGACCCAATGACATCGAGCTGTTTATGCTTTGAAAATAGGCTGAAATAATACCTTAGTTAAGCTAGACATCTTTGAGAACTTCTCACCAAAGCTATGAACCATTTATACCTCTTGTTACATTTGCAATGTTACATGTTTTTCCTCAAACAGGAAAATATACAACCTTGAGAGGTCAATGCAAATACTTAAAAGGAGAAATGATCAAGTCTTTGGCTCCTCCGTACACTGATCAATGGTCTGCTAGTGACACTTTTAGACGTCTGGTTGTCATTGCCTCTAGCCTGAGAAGACTTTGGACTTTTAATCATCACAGCATGGAGTGACTCTAGCTCTATCCAAGTAACTGTGCACAGTGCTACATAAATGGAAGAAATTTTAGAAGATGCTGGGTTAGCTCCATGGCCTAGTGCCAAAAAAACAAGTCTAGGAAGCCCTGCCCAGTGGGATAACTTCAAAATCCTTTGTCCTTTTATAGCTGAAAAAAGTCACTTTCATTTACTGGGTAGAGAGAAATACCTTTTTGTTCTAAAACATGGGCTTTGCATATTCTGAATCTCCAGCTGGATTACATTACGTGGAGATAGACCCATGAGATGCTGTTGAGTTTGACATCTGATAGGATGTCATAATTTAGGGTAGAGAGACACAGAGTTATTTTAGTATGATCAAAAATATAAAAAACATACAAACTCACCTCAACTGTTAGCAGCCAACCACATAATAAATTGTGAATTGGCCTGGATATCCTCACTTACAAGTTAAACACTGCCAAGAGTCACAAGGGGCCAATGATCAAGTAAAATCAACCATGTTCCTTATAATTTTTGGAGGTGGGGATAGAAACACTGATGATTTGCAACTACATGCACATGCTTCCACTGAACTCTCATAGTGTACTTTAGAGGGGGTTTTGGGGAAACAGCTCTCCTTTTAATAACTTCAAGGCAAGTGAACTATAATGCCATAACAGCGACAGATAAATTAAACAGTCAAACAAAGGCATCAAATGATTTCCTAAGACCCCGCTATAAAGAGTGAAAAATGGAGGGAAGATATGCTTATACTATACATATGACAGGACCACTAAACTTTGTATTAAAAATGTTTTTATAAGTCAATCCAAAAAAGAGGGACCCAAATAGAAAATTGTGTGGATAGGCACACATGAGCAACTGTCAAGAGAGAAAAATGTTAATAGTCAAAAACATTTGAACAAATGTTCAATCTCACCTCAGTCAAAGAAAAGTCCACAAAATGGAATCACATTTGGGACTCTCAAATTAGCAAAGGGGGCAGCAAACACTTAGTACTAGCAAAGTACCAGTGTAAATATGCACAGTTTGGTAGAATAATTTGGCAGTAATGATCATGGCATCTAGTCCCATCACTTCATGGCAAATAAATGGGATAAAAATGGAAACAGTGGCAGATTTTATTTTGGGGGGCTCCAAAATCAATGTGAACAGTGACTGCAGCCATGAAATTACAAGAAGAAAAGCAATGACTAACCTATATAGTGTATTCAAAAGCAGAGATATCACTTTCTGACAAAAGTCCATATAGTCAAAGCTATGGTTTTTCCTGTAGTCATGTACAGATGAGATAGTTCAACCATAAAGAAGGCTGAGTGCCAAAGAACTGATGCTTTTGAATTGTGGTGCTAGAGAAGACTCTTGAGAGCTCCTTGGACAGCAAGGAGATTAAACTAGTCAATCCTAAAGGAAATCAACCCTGAATATTCATTGGAAGGTTTGATGTTAAAGCTGAAGCTCCAATACTTTGGCCACCCGAAGAGCTGACTCACTGGAAAAGACTGATGCTGGGAAAGATTGAGGGCAGGAGGAGAAGGAAGCGACAGAAGATTACAGGATTGAATGCATCACTGACACAATGGACATGAGTTTGAGCAAACTCCAGGAGATAATGAAGGACAGGGAAGCGTGGCATGTTGCAGTCCATTGGTTCACAAAGAGCTGGGCATGACTTAGCGAATGAATAACAATAATGATCAATAGCCTTAAAACAGTGCCCAGCTTTGGACCCAGCTATTCTATTTCTTGACCTTTAGTCAAAAGGAAATTCATCAAAGCAGCTAAAAGAAGAGGGAAAGTTGAATAAATAATAACAAACAAAAAATATTTTTTAAAAGAAGAGGAAAAGTTGAAAAATGAATGCAAATTTTTTTAGTCTTTTTGAGTTTTTTACAACATTGCTTCTGTTTTATATTTTTCTTTTTTGGCCACAAGGCATACGGGATCTTGACTCTCCAACCAGGGATGGAACCCACACTCCCTGTATTGCAAACTGAAATCTTAACCAGGGAAGTCCTAATAATAATTGTTAAAGAATAGGAAATTATGGAAAATCTATATTAAAACTTATTGTGCATATCAAATATTGAATAAGAATCTTTGGGAACACATGTAATGGGTATAATGATGTTCATCCAAGTTTAATAAATGTTTAAAAAATCAGCTTATTAACAACCTCAGATATGCAGATGATACCACTCTAATGGCAGACAGTGGAGAGGAACTAAAGAGCCTTTTGATGAAGGTGAAAGAGGAGAGTGAAAAAGCTGGCTTAAAACTCATCATTCAAAAAACTAAGATCATGGCATCTAGTCCCATCACTTCATGGCAAATAAATGGCTGTAGGACTTGACAGAAAACAAGGACAGGGAAGGCGGTGCACTGCTGAGCTGTTAACACTGGCCTTGGGGGAAGCTGAGCTTAGGGGATGGGTTTTGTTCACCTCACAGGGAGACCCCACCTTCAAAACCAAAGTTTCAGATTCATCCCCAAAGGCCCCTGGGCGTTTCTACTATTGCTGACCAGGCATGAAGAGGGATTCATCCAGGCTGTTTCACCCTCTTTGTTCCCAGGCAAAATCTCTATACTCTACAAACAGCTGTTTGGGAAAAAAAGCAAATAAAATAGTTCTTTCACTTCCTCATTTCATATATTCACATCTGTTCCATCTTTAGGACATGAGATTCCAGAAAAAATTCTTTGACACTAACATTTATATAAGTGTACTACTGCCAGTAAATTTTTTTAACAGATTTTATTTTTTTAGAGCAGTTTCAGCTTCATAGCAAAATTGAATCAAAAGTACTAGTTCTCATAATAGTCCCTGTCTCCACAAACACAGCCTCCCCATCATCAACATCCTGCACCAGAATGGGACACTTGTTACAAATGATGAGCTTACGCTGGTGACACATTATCACCTAGAGTCCACAGTTCACATTAGGGTTCATTCTTGCTGTTGTACCTTCTATGGGCTTTAACAAATGTACCCATCATTACAGTATCACACAGTACAGTTTCACTGTCTTAAAAATCCTCCGGGTTCTGATTATTCATCCTTCCCGCCCTTGTAGCCCTGGGCAACCAGTAAGCCTTTTATTATCTTTACAGTTTCGTCTTTTCCAGATTATCGTATAATTGGACTCACACAATATATGGCCTTTTTAGTTTGGCTTCTCTTCACTGAGTAATATGCATTTAAGTTTCCT
Organism: Capra hircus; assembly: GCF_001704415.2. Lineage (NCBI taxonomy): Eukaryota > Metazoa > Chordata > Mammalia > Artiodactyla > Bovidae > Capra > Capra hircus. The sequence goes on along the minus strand of NC_030815.1, from coordinate 44,362,243 downwards.
TGATGTCTTCTCATGTCTTAATAACTCATTTCTCCTTATCAGTCGTGTCCAGCCCTTTGTGACCCCATGGACTGCAATCCGCCAGGCTCTTCCGGCTATGGAATTCTCCAGGCAAGAATACTGGAGTGGGTAGCCATTCCCTTCTCCAGGGGATCTTCCCAACCCAGGGATCCAACCCAGGTCTCCTGCATTACAGGCAGATTCTTTACCATCTGAGCCACCAGGGAAGCCCTAGAATTAAATAACACAGCACAAATTTTGAAGTTTGCTTCTCTGGATACCTGGCTTGTAGTGCAGCCAGAGTTTGTCACCTGGTTCGGGACACTGCAAGAAGCTTTAACCCATATTTCCAAAGCCTGTAAGTACCACTCAACTGCCCTATCCAAGCTAACACAGCCTGAAGCCTGCTCAGACTCACTCTGACCAGCACAGAGAACCAACCATCTTCACCAAGATACCAGCTCAGCTCTCTGGCCACAACTCTGGGAAGAACTGACTCCAAAGACAGGTTTATTTTTTTCTCATCAGAAACATCCCTACTTCCCTATTCCCTCAAATTAGACTTGAGTTTTCTCAAGCTTTAAAACCATATTACTTTGAGCTAGGCAGTATATCAGTAAGTATACTGCCCTCACAAAATAAACGGGGAAAAAAAAGAAGAGTACTCAATCTCAAAGGAATTTTCCTCTAATCGAAATGCCAGCATGGGCAAATCAACTCAATAAAACACCACACACGTTACTAACAGATCAAGTCATCTCAGTTGAGACTCTGATCAGGAAAGTCTGACTTTGTCATTCAGGAAAATACAAATCATGGTGCACCTGTTGCCAACTCCAAGCTAGAAATAAGTTAGTGTTTCTCAACCCAGGCTGCCCATTGGAAACTCCTAAAGAACTTATTAAAAAATACCAATGCTCAGGCCCCACCCCAGAACAATAAAACCAGAATTTTTGGCAATAGGAGCCAGGCATTAGTATATTTTTTAAAATTCATTGAGTAATTCTTATGGGCAGCCAGAGTTGAGAACCATTGTTTTCAGAGGTTACTCAAAATAGTCCAATATTGGCAGCAGATTACTGAGGGACACTGAATTAGGCCTCTTCCTCTATTTGTTCAAATTTAGCACTAAAGGAAAGTACCCATTGGTCTCTAGTTCAATGGATGCCCCTGGCCTTAGTCAAGTAGGGGCCTCTCACTGGAGCCAGCTTTAATATCATGGTTTTCCTCCTTTTTGCCTGGAAATCTACTGAGGGCCTTGCCAAATTTGGGGTAATCAACCCATCCTGGTGTGCCTAGGACTTTCCCTGTTTTAGCAGGAAATGAGCAACATACCAGGAACCTTCTCCATCCCAAGCACACCAGAATGGTTGGACATCTGATAAGGAAGGTCACTTGCTTAAAGGGGTTCCTGATGGTTTTTAGAATATGTGCAGATACAGCACATACCTAAGCACACACATTTCCTAGAGCCAGAAATGACGGGAAATTTCTCTATATACTTGCTCTTGATGCAGAATGACACAGCGAGTTAAATTACATTTTTAGAAGAATAACAGCAAGGTACAAAGCACTTCACTCAGTACTTTACACATCTATTATCTGACTTTGACAATTTGATAGCTCCTTTTTACAGATAAGAGGTTGAGGTTAGGTCATTTGTATGAAGTCACATGGCCACTAAGTGAAGAAAAGCTTCACACCTGGACAGTTTGGCTCCAACGTCTGTGGACATAACCACCTCTGGAAACGCCCAGTAATGCTGGTGGTCCTCAGGAGCCACAGTGAGGCAGATAAAATGCCGCATGTGGTTGGACCTGAGGCAGCCCTTGTGAATATCTGCATGATGGATTTGATTTTTTCCTCCCTAGACATTCAGGATAAGATGCTACATTTCCCTTTACTTCTCTTTTCTTATAAATTTATTCTTTTCATCTACCAGTGAAGCTTTCATTAATGGACAGTGAAATTCTTCCCATCCTCATTTTATCCACTCAAGGATCTGTCTTTTAAAATACAGAAGTTATGAGGGAACACTGGGAGGCACCCCTTGCAGGGAATCTAAGATTCGAGAACGTGTTACTGAACTGTGACAGGTTATTTTTTTTTTTCCATGTCTCAAATTGTTTGTGTTCAGCTCTTCAAATCTGGCCAAAAATCAGGGCTCATGGAAAAACTTTCCCATGATTAAAAAGAAATTTTTTTTAAATTAATGCTCTAAAATATTTACCAACTGCAAAACAAAGCTGTCCTGCTCATAGGCGGGTTGGAGGCAGCTGTCAGCTCAGAAACGAAGGACAGCAGTAACTGATTGTGTAGCTCATGATGCCTGGGGGGCATACTGCCTCCCAATGAGATGTAACAATAAATTTGATGATGGTGATGGTGTTTGACACAATAATGCAGCAGGGTTTTTGGCTAATATCCTGACTGTTGCAACACACTGCAAACTCCATGAGGGAAGGGCCTGTATCTGAAATGACTCATCATTCTATCTTGGCCCTGGCTCATAGAAAGTGCACAGTAAACATTGTTGAATGAATAAATGAATGATTAGGTGAAACTCTAGTACGTAGTTTGATATAATTCATCAGATTCGTTCCTCACAAAAAGCTGGAAGCGACCTGAAAAAATACATGGGAAAAAATTTTATAGATCATCCCACTGAACAGATTCATCTTATAAATGAGGAAACTGAAGCCCAGAGAAGTTAAGTGATCTGTGTAGGGTAGTTCAATGACAGAGAGGAGGAGTCAAGGTCTAACTGGGTCACTTCCTAGTGCTGTGCTGTTTACATAACACCAGGTCTCCTGGCATGCATCTCATCCCATCCAAAAGAATTAACCAGACCAGGGAGAAGGACCCCTTGGCATGTCCTTAAAAGAGGCAGCAGAGTACAGTGGGGCCAATGAGACTGGCTTTGAATCCTGGCTCTGCCACATGAGATTCCTCCCTAATCCTCCATGACCTTGTCTATAAAATTGGAGTTATTATGGTTGCTAGTAGCAGCAGCAGCAGTTCATTTTAGAGTCAAAAAGTCTCAGTGAAATGTCATATAGGCGGCCCTAGGCATTATACTTATCACTCAGGAGGTGCTCAGTAAATAATAAGTGTTAGCACTGTTGCATTAACACAGGCCCTAAGGCAGCCGGGCCATCCATCCCAGAGGAGGAGAAAGTGTTAACATCGGGTCGGCCATCTGACACTTTTCCCTTACACAAGTACGCCAACATACAGGACAGGGGGCCCTTCTGACTCGTAAACATCCCAGCCCACTTCTCTGTTGCCAGTGCTGGTGGGAACAATACAATTCTCTAAGAATTGTTCCTCAATAGTCGGAGAAGGCAGTGGCACCCCACTCCGGTACTCTGGCCTGGAAAATTCTATGGATGGAGGAGCCTGGTGGGCTGCAGTCCATGGGGTTGCTAAGGGTCGGACACGACTAAGCAACTTCACTTTCACTTTTCACTTTCATACATTGGACAAGGAAATGGCAACCCACTCCAGTGTTCCTGCCTGGAGAATCCCAGGGACAGGGAAGCCTGGCGGGCTGCCATCTATGGGGCCGCACAGAGTCGGACACGACTGAAGCGACTTAGCAGCAGCAGCAGTCATTAGCTGAACCAGAAATCTCTCCAAGGGGTTTAATGCCTGCGCCATAGGGGTGAGGACCTGTCCCTCTTTAGTCATTGCAGTCCTTTAGTCATTTAGTCCCAGTGGAGCCACCTGGCAACTGGAAGACAGTGTGGGGGGGGGGCGAGGGGAGCCTCAAAGCACAACGTTAGGGATTGCATCTTAAATACCAAGGGATGGCCCCCTTGTTAAAAGTCCCCTGTGCTGTGCTGTGCTGTGCTTAGTCACTCAGTCATGTCTAACTCTTTGTGACCCCACGGACTGTAGGCTACCAGGCTCCTCGGTCCATGGGAATTGTCCATGCCCTCCTCCAGAGGATCTTCTCAACCCAGGGATCAAACCCAGGTCTCCTACACTGCAGGCAGATTCTTTACAGCTAAGCTATGAGAGAAGCCCAAAAGTCTCCTAGAAATTGTGAAAAGAAACCTTTATAGTCTGTTTGGAATTCTTCAATCTGTAAGGACTGAAGGATGGTTTCCCAGGATTCCCAGTCCCAAGCTGCACTGGTAAGCATGGACACAGCCTCAGATGGAGGCCCATTCTTTTCTGCTCCACACTATAGTTTCACACAACACCCGCTCTTGCCACTTTTCATCAGCTTGCAGGATGAATTAAAGGGTCAGAGGAACTGGAACTGTGGAGCCATCAGGAAAAGATTTTTTTCTGATGGAGACATTCTTACCACTCCAAGTGGGAGTTCTCGTTCCCAACACACAGGTTGAGAGTTTGTAGAGGTCCAAATGAGAGTTTCAGTTTTCAGAGTTTACAAGGAGTGTCTTGGGACATGTCAATCACACCATTTCTGTGCTCTAGCCCAGCCTAGATTGAATTGCACATGTACACACATCCTGTTTCAACTTGCCCAGGAAAGAAATTGCTCTCCTAGTGCTGATAGTGTTGTCATCACAGCGTCCTCAGGTCACATCTGCTATCCAAACACAAGAAAGAGCTGTGGTAGAACCTTGATAATCTGAAATTCACAGATACGTGGGTGTCGTTCTCTGGCCTAGAGGCTGGATAGATGTGAAAACTGCAAAATACAAGAACTAACGATTATCTAAATGGGGAAAGAACTAAAGATTTCCTTTATCATACCTTTAAAAAATCTGGTATTAAATAAAAATAAATCTATAAATTAGAGACAGTTCAACCTACTCAATATTGTTTAACAGCACTCCTATAAACCCAACCTTGAGTTAGGATGTACACAGTTCATGTGTGAAATATAAACAAAGGAAGAGGTATGGAACTTGAAAGTATTATAAACTCTTTACCTGTTAGCGGAAATAAAATGTCCATTCACAAGGCAACTGGAGAGTGAAGTCAGTAATATAAACCATAAGATAGTAGAGCAGAGAATGTCTATGATGTAAGAATTTAGTAAATACATAAGGTCACTAAAGCCAGAACCCAAGCACTATTGAACATGGCTATTTACAGGTAATCGTCAGTAGCCCTCAACCACTCAACCACAGGAAGGAAATAAGGTAATACAACTTGAATTACAAATACTTAATAGTACTTAAAATTTTAAAGCTTCATTAACACAGATGTGGGGATGAAGTGTTCCTAGAAATACTTTGCTAGCTATTAATTTGTGCTAATAATGATAGGATGGCTGAAAATGTTAAAACTTGATCTTGAAATTTTATGTAATTCTTATGTACACGTGCTGTCGCTTCAGTCGTGTCCGACTCTTTGTGATCCCATGGACTGTAGCCCGCCAGGCTCCTCTGTCCATGAGATTCTCCAGGCAAGAATACTGGAGTGGGTTGCCATGCCCTCCTCCAGGGGATCTTCCCGACCTGAGGATCAAACTCACGTCTCTTATGTTTCCTGCATTGACAGGCAGGTTCTTTACCACTAGTACCACCTGGGATAACATCTCATTCACCCCCTTCCAAATGGCCTATGTTTATGTGGTTTTGTTTTTATGAATCCTCTCAAATCTTTGGACACCCTAATGCCTAGATTTCCAGAAATACAACCACTCAAGAGTGATAAAAATACACTTAGTAATAATGCAAAGAAAATACCAAAGTGGAAATTTTTTGTTTCTATACATTTACTTCATCCATCTTCCCAATCTCCTTCCCTCCCTTCTTTCTTCTATCCTTCCATCTACCCCATAAATACTCCAAGCCTATCATATATAAAACAAAATAGAGCTGAGCTAGATAGACATGGCTTTTATTCTCAGGGCATTTATAGTCACATGGCAAGCAGAGAGATCCAGAAAAATCTCAAAAGAATGGAAAGATACTTGCAATTTCCTGTGTAATGAAGTACATACATACTGTGGGCCTCTTCCTTTTGTGCTACAGCCTATAAAAGGAGCCAACTTTATTAGCACCAGGCTGAACTCCAGAGTTCACAGCAGAAAGAGTCATGTTGGTGTCAGGAGACCTGGATTCAACACCAAATTTCCAGAAAGAGATGGTTGTATACAAAAGGCTTAGCAACACTCCGGTACATACTAAGTGCTCATTGTAAAAGACAACTATTATTATTGTGGAAAACTTATCAGAGAACACTTTCTTGGGCAAAGTAAACATTATTGCATTGCCTTATTTTGTTTGACTATTGACATTCAGTTCAGTTCATTTCAATCGCTCAGTCGTGTCCGACTCATTGCGACCCCATGAATCGCAGCACACCAGGCCTCCCTGTCCATCACCATCTCCCGGAGTTCACTCAGACTCATGTCCATTGAGTCCGTGATGCCATCCAGCCATCTCATCCTCGGTCGTCCCCTTTTCCTCCTGCCCCCAATCCCTCCCAGCATCAGAGTCTTTTCCAATGAGTCAACTCTTCGCATGAGGTGGCCAAAGTACTGGAGCTTCAGCTTCAGCATCATTCCTTCCAAAGAAATCCCAGGGTTGATCTCCTTCAGAATGGACTGGTTGGATCTCCTTGCAGTCCAAGGGACTCTCAAGAGTCTTCTCCAACACCACAGTTCAAAATCATCAATTCTTCGGTGCTCAGCCTTCTTCACAGTCCAACTCTCACATTCATACATGACCACTGGAAAAACCATAGCCTTGACTAGACGGACCTTTGGTGGCAAAGTAATGTCTCTGCTTTTGAATATACTATCTAGGTTGGTCATAACTTTCCTTCCAAGGAGTAAGCGTCTTTTAATTTCATGGCTTCAGTCACCATCTGCAGTGATTTTGGAGTCCAAAAAAATAAAGTCTGCCACTGTTTCCACTGTTTCCCCATCTATTTCCCATGAAGTGATGGGACCAGGTGCCATGATCTTCGTTTTATGAATGTTGAGCTTTAAGCCAACTTTTTCACTCTCCTCTTTCACTTTCATCAAGAGGCTTTTTAGCTCCTCTTCACTTTCTGCCATTAGGGTGGTGTCATCTGCATATCTGAGGTGATTGATATTTCTCCCAGTAATCTTGATTCCAGCTTGTGTTTCTTCCAGTTCAGCGTTTCTCATGATATACTCTGCATACAAGTTAAAGAAGCAGGGTGACAATATACAGCCTTGACATACTCCTTTTCCTATTTGGAACCAGTCTGTTGTTACGTGTCCAGTTCTAACTGTTGCTTCCTGACCTGCGTACAGATTTCTCAAGAGGCAGGTCAGGTGGTCTGGTATTCCCATCTCTTTCAGAATTTTCCACAGTTGATTGTGATCCACACAGTCAAAGGCTTTGGCATAGTCAATAAAGCAGAAATAAATGTTTTTCTGGAACTCTCTTGCTTTTTCCATGATCCAGCAGATGTTGGCAATTTGATCTCTGGTTCCTCTGCCTTTTCTAAAACCAGCTTGAACATCAGGGAATTCACAGTTCACGTATTGCTGAAGCCTGGCTTGAAGAATTTCGAGCATTACCTTACTAGCGTATGAGATGAGTGCAATTGTGCGGTAGTTTGAGCATTCTTTGGCATTGCCTTTCTTTGAGATTGGAATGAAAACTGACCTTTTCCAGTCCTGTGGCCACTGCTGAGTTTTCCAAATTTCCTGGCATATTGAGTACAGCACTTTCACAGCATCATCTTTTAGGATTTGAAATAGCTCAACTGGAATTCCATCACCTCCACTAGCTTTGTTCATAGTGATGCTTTCTAAGGCCCACTTGACTTCACATTCTAGCATGTCTGGCTCTAGACTAGTGATCACATCATCATGATTATCTGGGTCGTGAAGATCTTTTTTGTACAGTTCTTCTGTGTATTCTTGCCACCTCTTCTTAATATCTTTTGCTTCTGTTAGGTCCATACCATTTCTGTCCTTTATCGAGCCCATCTTTGCATGAAATGTTCCCTTGGTATCTCTAATTTTCTTGAAGAGATCTCTAGTCTTTCCCATTCTGTTGTTTTCCTCTATTTCTTTGCATTGATCGTTGAGGAAGGCTTTCTTATCTCTTCTTGCTATTCTTTGGAACTCTGCATTCAGATGCTTGTATCTTTCCTTTTCTCCTTTGCTTTTCACTTCTCTTCTTTTCGCAGCTATTTGTAAGGCTTCCCCAGACAGCCATTTTGCTTTTCTGCATTTGTTTTCCATGGGGATGGTCTTGATCCCTGTCTCCTGTACAATGTCATGAACCTCATTCCATAGTTCATCAGGCACTTAATCTATGAGATCTAGGCCCTTAAATCTATTTCTCACTTCCACTTATAATCATAAGGGATTTGATTTAGGTCATACCTGAATGGTCCAGTGGTTTTCCCTACTTTCTTCAATTTGAGTCTGAATTTGGTAAAAAGGAGTTCATGATCTGAGCCACAGTCAGCTCCCGGTCTTGTTTTTGTTGACTGTATAGAGCTTCTCCATCTTTGGCTGCAAAGAATATAATCAATCTGATTTCGGTGTTGACCATCTGGTGATGTCCATGTGTAGAGTCTTCTCTTGTGTTGTTGGAAGAGGGTGTTTGCTATGACCAGTGCATTTTCTTGGCAAAACTCTATTAGTCTTTGCCCTGCTTCATTCTGCATTCCAAGGCCAAATTTGCCTGTTACTCCAGGTGTTTCTTGACTTTCTACTTTTGCATTCCAGTCCCCTATAATGAAAAGGACATCTTTTCTGGGTGTTAGTTCTAAAAGGTCTTGTAGATCTTCATAAAACCATTCAACTTCAGTTCCTTCAGCGTTACTGGCTGGGGCATAGACTTGGATAACTGTGATATTGAATGGTTTGCCTTGGAGATGAACAGAGATCATTCTGTCATTTTTGAGATTGCATCCAAGTACTGCATTTCGGACTCTTTTGTTGACCATGATGGCTACTCCATTTCTTCTGAGGGATTCCTGCCCGCAGTAGTAGATATAATGGTCATCTGAGTTAAATTCACCCATTCCAGTCCATTTTAGTTCGCTGATTCCTAGAATGTCGACGTTCACCCTTGCCATCTGTTGTTTGACCACTTCCAATTTGCCTTGATTCATGGACCTGACATTCCAGGTTCCTATGCAATATTGCTCTTTACAGCATCAGATCTTGCTTCTATCACCAGTCACATCCACAACTGGGTATTGTTTTTGCTTTGGCTCCATCCTTTCATTCTTTCTGGAGTTATTTCTCCAGTGATCTCCAGTAGCATATTGGGCACCTAATGACCTGGGGAGTTCCTCTTTTCGTATCCTATCATTTTGCCTTTTCATACTGTTCATGGGGTTCTCAAGGCAAGAATACTGAAGTGGCTTGCCATTCCCTTCTCCAATGGACCACATTCTGTCAGACCTCTCCACCATGACCCGCCTGTCTTGGGTTGCCCCGCAGGCATGGCTTGGTTTCATTGAGTTAGACAAGGCTGTGGTCCTACTGTCCACTTAAGCACGGCCGAGAGGAGCTACCTCACGTCCGAGGTCAGGGGCAGCGGCCTAGAGTGCCAGGCTGTGACGGCGCAGGAACGGCCGGGAGGAGCTACCCTGCGTCTGACGTCAGTGGCGGCCGGGAGGAGACACCCCGTGTCTGAGGCCATTGGCGACCAGCAGAAGCCACCTCGCACCCGAGGCCAGGGACGGCAGCTGGGAGGAGCCACCCACGCCCGAGGCCAGGCCCGAGGAGTGGTGGCTGCCCAGTCACAGGAGGGCCTAGAGGAGCTATCCCACGTTGAAGGTCAGGAATGGCGGCGGTAAGGAGATACCCCTCATCCAAGGTAAGGAGCAGCAGCTGTGCCTGGCTGGAGTAGCCGTGAAGAGATACCCCACGCCCAAGGTAACAGAAACCCAAGTATGATGTGTTGTAAGAGGGCATCAGAGGGCAGACACACTGAAACCATACTATTGACATTAGCTTTCTAAAAATACATAACAAAAGTAACAGTAATACTCAAGATGGTGGTCAGCTTGGAGCTCTTCTAGGCCATCACAAACCCAGCAATTCTTTGCATTATCTGTAAAGGGACAAGTTCTAGGCGTGGTAATTCATACACTCCCCAGATGGTATGACTTCTTAGAAAACTGATGACAATGATGGCAACCAGCAGAACATCATTAACAAATGCTCCCAAACTTCAAAGTTGTTGGTTTTTAACTCTTCGTTTTCAGATTTTAGTACCCCTTTTTGTGTGTGGGAATGAGTCCAGATTCCTCCCAATTTGGAACTTGAGAAAAGTAACCAGAATGCCATTTAGAGGAACAGTTATTTTCTATTTAAAGCTAAGGATTTATAAAATGTTCTCCTTTCCCTCTGAAAAGAGTTTTCCAAAGCCCTTCCAAGGAAGTGGGTGAATATTTTTCCTAGCACAAAAGATGGTTTTGCTTCTGAAATGACCTTGGTTCTCTGACAGAGCAATAAATACAGGTTTCCTATTATCTAAGACTCGCACCTTTCCATGGGCAAGAAGCATGGACTCTGATCTTACCACTAGCATGTTACCTTGGAAAGTTCTTGGAGTTCAAGATGCTGGTAAGGGAAATTCCCACTCAGGGTATATCTTGCTCATCTTGGACAAAAAGCTTGGCATCTTGAGCCTGAGGCAGATCCATATTTTCAAGCTTTCCTGGCACTAAAGTCTGCATTCCTAGTTGGTACACAGCTCCATGCCCCAAGAGCATTGAAAAAGGCCACCACTAGAGAAAGCTTTGGCTTCCCTTGTGGCTTAGCTGGTAAAGAATCCAGTTGCAATGTGGGAAACCAGGGTTCAATCCCTGGGTTGGGAAGATCCCCTGGAGAAGGGAAAGGCTACCCACTCCAGTATTCTAGCCTAGAGAATTTCACGGACTGTGTAGTCCACGGGGTCACAAAGAGTCGAACACAACTGAGAGACTTTTACTTCACTCACTAGAGAAAGCTTTGATAAGCTTTAGAAGTGTCTGCCCAGTCTCAGGTTTAGAATCTTTTCATCTCTGCTTTTTCCTTCCCTTATTAGCTCACTTGATTTTGAGAACTATAACCTAAGGTAGGTGGGAAGCGCCTGTGAGCAGCTGACTGTTACAGGCAAGAACTGTAGGGGATCAGAGAGCCCATGTGGTTTGTCTGTAAGTGGCAGGTGATCACCAGCCTCCTGTTCCTGGGCCTCTAGACTTCCTGACCTGAACCTGGCATCACATCTCAGAGATACTTGTTATACCATTCCTGATGAAAAACAAATACCGGTTCTCACCAGAGGAACGTTTCCTGCTCTTGACTGCACATCAGAATCACATAAGGACACTTACTTAAAATGCAGATTCTCAGGCTTGAGCTAGGGATTTCAAACAAGGGTAGGATAGAAAATCTATATTTTTATCAAGCTTCCCAAGTGATTCTTAACATATGTAGCTCAATGCCTCTCCAAGAACCAGCATTAATAAGGAACAGCATGAAGCCGGTTTCTCCTTCCAAGAATGAGTGGTCCAGCTCCTCGGGCCTTCTAACAGTCATCTACTATTAAGTGCTGGAGAGACAGAATTAGCCATTGCTTTCATGGGAAAGACTGATTGGCACAGTGGAAAGCAGTATGCATCGTATGGCAGGAGACCTGGCTGTTAGTTCAACTGTAATTAAAGCCACGTCGAGGCCTTTTCCAGGCTCTGGGGCCCTGGGTGAGTCACTTAACTGCTTCCTGGGTTCAGGAGCTTCATCTGTCAAATCAGGCTAATGTCATCCGAACCTGAAGAATGGTGGGGCTGGGTTCTACACGTTGAAAAATCGGTTGTGTTCCTTGAAAGGAGAATGACGGGCAAACAGAACAGTGAGAGACTTTTAAAATTTCCCTTCTAGTCCAGCCTACGTGCTGCAACTAGCATAGCAATCTGAAAGCAAAGATTGCTGGAGAGTGGCTGCAAACAGATATCCCTCCTCCCCTGCAGACCATGGATGGATTCCTAGATCCCCTGGAGAAGGAAATGGCAACCCACTCCCGTATTCTTGCCTGGGAAATGCCATGGACAGAGGAGCCTAGTGGGCTACAGTCCATGCGGTCAGAAAAGAGTCAGACACAACTGGGGAACTGAGCACACTCAACATCTAAGCTAGGCAGGCAAAGGGCTTCTAAAGTGGGCCCCTCGCCATTGGTATTTCCAATATCTTGATTGGAAGAAACTGTTTCTTGATATTCCCTTCTCTATCCTACCCTATATGTCAGAGGTTAGTAAACTTCAGCCCATGGACCAAATTTGGACTTGGGCCTATTTTTGTAAGTAAATTTTTCTTGGCACACAACCATACTCATGTATGTAGTGTCTATGGCTGCTTTTGTGCTACAGTCATTCAGTTGAGTAACTCTGGAAGAGAACGTATATAGCCTCTCAGTTCACAAAGACTAAAATATTCACTACCTGGCCCTTTACAGAAAAAGTTTCCCAATCCCTGGTATAGAACGGTCTTTTTCAGTTTTTGCCCATGATCCACAATAAATATGCTTTACAGTAAGACCTACTACTATACACACAGATACCTGTATGTATATTTGTATGTAAAATTTCCCAAAATAACATTTACCTTTACTAAATGCAATGCATCTGATAGTTTCTAGTCTACTGTCTTAAAAAGCTGTACCAATCTCATGATCCCAAATTAGCCTTGATTCATATTTGGAAAACACTTCTCTAGATAAACTAAACAGCTAGCTACTTACAACACATGTCCTCTCATCTCCCACTTCTACTACTTTCTTGACATTGCCGTCTCCATCTAACAAGGCTCTGTCCTGTCATCTCTATATGTGCAAATCTTTCCCGTTCTTTAGGAACTATCCAACTCCCATCTCTTCCAAGAAGTCTGCTTTGAGCCTCCGGTTCCAAACTACTTTCTCCTTTTCCTATCTGCCACAGTACTTTTTCTATTCCTCTATTGTGGAACTTCAAATTTTCTGTTTTGTAGAAAAGTTATCTGTGCATCTTTCTATGTACCCTAAAGATCTTCAGTTTCTTAAAGGCATGAACTTAAGCATTTTGTATTCTATATATCATCCAATATAGTGCCTTGTACTCTGTAAGTACAGAATAAATGTTTTTTTACATTGAAGTCAGCAAATATTTGTTATTAAGGGTATAATATGGTTTTATACATATAATATTTTATTCTTTAACTTTAAAGACTACAAATTTATGGTATATTGTAAACACTCAGTAAATGTTTATAAAGACAAGCAGAGAGAGAAAGGAGATAATCTGGACTTACCAGTTCTATCCCAGTTGCTAGATTTGTGTTATTTGGGCAGAACAATTTTAGGCAGAATTGTTATATACAATATACAATTCCTGACTTTTTTGAGTCACAGTCACTGGTTTAGACATACAGAACACTTATTTTTCAAAGCATCAGCAGAGAAAAAATGTAACAGTTTTAACTGTCCTAAGCAGACCTGCCAGCCAAACATTCTGATATCAAACATAATCATTGAGACAGCTTAATACAGTCTCTCCTTTTCCAGGAGACCCTTATCCTGGAACCCTTTTCTCCTTTTCCTGCCAACCCTTTTGTACCATTAATGCTGTTAGAATCTAACTAATTTTGGTAAAAATTACATTCACATAATAAAGGAGAAAAAACCACTAATATCACTTGACTCTGAAAGGGTATCTTCCAGCGGCCATTTATTATATGATTCTAAGTAATATGAGAATGGAGGGGGTTTACGTAAGCATGACATGGATTTTACTAACATTAAAAAGCAGTCATCAAAACAGATGGTAAAATATTGAATTAATTTCCATTAAAATCATGAACTATCACAATTGCTTTTTAATATTATTTTTAACATTGTAGACTATAAAATATAAGGTCTTTAATATAAGACTATAAAATAGAAGGTCTAAATAGTAGAAAAAACATAAAAAATCTTTTAATTGTAAATTATAATACTGTATACCTAAAATGAATGTCAAAAATGTAGAAGTGTTACAAAAGAAAATACCATAGTCAATAACAGAATCCGTTATCATGGTTGCAAACCAGAAAAAAAAATTATTAATAGTTTCTCTTTATGTAACACTAAACAAATTAGAAAGGAACGTTAAAATCAAGGCTATTAACAGCTCTATAGGACATAAGACTCAGTTTCTTCAATGGATAAATTAGAAAGAGAAAATATAGAGGAGACAAATGCAGATTAAAAGAGACTTAAGAGAGAGATTATCAAATCCCTTATGACTATACAGTGGAAGTGAGAAGTAGATTTAAGGGACTAGATCTGATAGACAGAATGCCTGATGAACTATGGATGGAGGTTCATGACATTGTACGGGAGGCAGTGATCAAGACCATCCCCATGGAAAAGAAATGCAAGAAAGCAAAATGGCTGTCTGGCGAGGCCTTACAAATAGCTGTGAAAAGAAGAGAAGCGAAAAGTAAAGGAGAAAAGGAAAGATATAAGCATCTGAATGCAGAGTTCCAAAGAATAGCAAGGAGAGATAAGAAAGCCTTCCTCAGCGATCAATGCAAAGAAATAGAGGAAAACAACTGAACGGGAAAGACGAGAGATCTCTTCAAGAAAATTAGAGATACCAAGGGAACATTTCATGCAAAGATGGGCTCGATAAAGGACAGAAATAACAGGACAACCTAATAGAAGCAGAAGGTATTAAGAAGAGGTGGCAAGAATACACGGAAGAGCTGTACAAAAAAGATCTTCACGACCAAGATAATCATGATGATGTGATCACTAGTCTAGAGCCAGACATGCTAGAATGTGAAGTCAAGTGGGCCTTAGAAAGCATCACTATGAACAAAGCTAGTGGAGGTGATGGCATTCCAGTGGAGCTGTTGCAAATCCTGAAAGATGATGCTGTGAAAGTGCTGCACTCAATATGCCAGCAAATTTGGAAAACTCAGCAGTAGCCACAGGACTGGAAAAGGTCAGTTTTCATTCCAATCTCAAAGAAAGGCAATGCCAAAGAATGCTCACACTACCACACAATTGCACTCATCTCATACGCTAGTTAGGTAGTGCTCGAAATTCTCCAAGCCAGGCTTCCGCAATACGTGAACCGTGAACTTCCTGATGTTCAAGCTGGTTTTAGAAAAGGCAGAGGAACCAGAGATCAAATTGCCAACATCTGCTGGATCATGGAAAAAGCAAGAGAGTTCCAGAAAAACATTAATTTCTGCTTTATTGACTATGCCAAAGCCTTTGACTGTGTGGACCACAATAAACTGTGGAAAATTTTGAAAGAGATGGAAATACCAGACCACCTGACCTGCCTCTTGAGAAACCTATATGCATGTCAGGAAGCAACAGTTAGAATTGGACATGGAACAACAGACTGGTTCCAAATAGGAAAAGGAGTACATCAAGGCTGTATATTGTCACCCTGCTTATTTAACTTCTATGCAGAGTACATCATGAGAAACGCTGGGCTGGAAGAAGCACAAGCTGGAATCAAGATTGCCAGGAGAAATATCAATCACCTCAGATATGCAGATGATACCACCCTTATGGCAGAAAGTAAAGAGGAGTTAAAGAGCCTCTTGATGAAAGTGAAAGAGGAGAGTGAAAAAGTTGGCTTAAAGCTACCATTCAGAAAACTAAGATCATGGCATCTGGTCCCATCACTTCAATGGGAAGTAGATGGGGAAACAGTAGAAGCAGACTCGGACTTTATTTTTTTGGCTCCAAAATCACTGCAGATGGTGATTGCAGCCATGAAATTAAAAGACGCTTACTCCTTGGAAGGAAAGTTATGACCAACCTAGATAGCATATTCAAAAGCAAAGACATTAGTTTGCCAACAAAGGTCCGTCTAGTCAAGGCTATGGTTTTTCCAGCGGTCATGTATGGATGTGAGAGTTGGACTGTGAAGAAAGCTGAGTGCCGAAGAACTGATGCTTTTGAACTGTGGTGTTAGAGAAGACTCTTGAGAGTCCCTTGGACTGCAAGGACATCCAACCAGTCCATCCTAAAGGAGATCAGTCCTGGGTGTTCATTGGAAGGACTGATGCTAAAGCTGAAACTCCAGTACTTTGGCCACCTCATGCGAAGAGTTGACTCATTGGAAAAGACTCTGATGCTGGGAGGGATTGGGGGCAGTAGGAGAAGGGGACGACAGAGGATGAGATGGCTGGATGGCATCACTGACTTGATGGACGTGAGTTTGAGTAAACTCCAGGAGTTGGTGATGGACAGGGAGGCCTGGCGTGCTGAGATTCATGGGATGGCAAAGAGTTGGACATGACTTAGCAACTGAACTAAGCTGAACTGAAGAGAGATATTAACCAGTTGCAATGTAAGGCCGTTTGGATCCTAACTGTAAAAATCTACAAGACAGTACCATACCCATTCCAGTAATAAGAAAAGATTAGGAAATCTGCAAAATCACAACTTTTGGGGAACTGATTAGAGATTTGATGTCACAGGCAATAAAGTGGATTCCAAAGAGTCTCAAGCCCCTTCAAGAAATGATAGGACACAAAACCATCTCATCTCTGGCAGACCACAGGGAAAAGAAGATGCTTCCATACAAATGAATAATAAGAAGTCACATAAGAGTTTAAAAATTTGTAAGGGCCAAGTATAGCTTTTATCATGTTACTTTAAAATTGCCTAGAGTCCCAGATATAAGGGGCACACTTGTAAGTTCTTTCCATAGGTTCCACTGGGTACTCAGGCAAGGCTGGAAAAAGAGAGATTTGTTACTGTTGGTATGCAGGATATAATCAACTTCTGCCCAAGAGATAAGCATGAAACTCTTCTCGTTCCCCGAACATTTCTTTCGTAGGAAATGAAAGCCTAGAGTTCCTGGATGAATGAGCTGCAAACCATCTTATGCCTAGGACCCAGGCAAAGATTTGCTGCTACTGAAATAAGAATTGAAGTAAAAAACCTTAGAGACAGGGTAGGAAATCTTGGGCCCAGAATTCTATACCAATACTAAGTAGAGGTCTGCTACCATTAGAGAAGGGTCAAGTACTTGGTGATAAGAGGTCTATTTTGTATCACCTACATGTAATAACTGCTGAAAGCTGTGAATGAAACAGAAACACTGAAAAATCTCTTTCATAACCCATCCTCACTTTCAGTACATGGTAAAAATATCCCACTCCTGGGAGAATTTGAAGTCTGTGATACACTAAAGATTTTCAACAGAAACAATGAAACTCAAACACAGCTCAAGACTTAATTACATTTAGCTTAACCTTGCACACTAATGCTCTTTAGAAAGAAAGATGACACCCTTTTCTTTGTGTAAATATTACTTACATTAGTCTCTGCTGTTTTTATAGACATACAGTCCAGCATTAAATGAAAAATTACAGGATATACAAAAACCAAGAATGAGTAAACCACTGTTTTATCAACAGACAAAGAAATCAAGAGAACCAGAACCAGAAAAGAACCAGATATTGGAATTATCAGTCAGAAAGTTTATAACTACGTTTAACATGTTCAGTAATCTAATGGAAAAGGTAAACAGCAGACATAAACAGATCAAGAAATGCATCAAAGAGATGAAAGTTATTTAAGAAGAGTCAAAAAGAAATGCTAGAAATAAAAAACACAGTATGAGAGATGAAGAAACACTTTACTAGGCTCAGCAAAAGACTGGATAGAGCTCAGTAAAGAATCAGTAATATGCCGATAAAGATTATCTAAACTGAAACACAAAAAGAAAAAAGAGTAAAAAAATCAAGTAGTGCTTGTAAAAGCTCTGAGACAAACATATGGACACAAATTATCTAATATATGAGTAACTGGAGCCTCAGAGGAGACGAGAGAATAGGGAAAGAGAGATATTAAAAAAGATAATGGCTGAGAATTTTCTAAAATTAATGAAAGACAACAAACAACAGATCCAAGAACCCCAAGAAGAATTTTAAAAATACATGTGCCTGCTGCTGCTGCTGCTAAGTCGCTTCAGTCGTGTCCGACTCTGTGCGACCCCATAGACGGCAGCCCACCAGGCTCCCCCAGCCCTGGGATTCTCCAGGCAAGAACGCTGGAGTAGGTTGCCATTCCCTTCTCCAATGCATGAAAGTGAAAAGTGAAAAGTGAAAGTGAAGGCGCTCAGTCGTGTCCGACTCTTAGCGACCCCATGGACTGCAGCCCACCAGGCTCCTCCGTCCATGGGATTTTCCAGGCAAGAGTACTGGAGTGGGGCACCATTGCCTTCTCCAACTCAGCACCCTGGCTGCCTCTAAAAAAATGTTTTCACGACAGACTCTCATACTTTGTGTTTTTTGTCTTTTGTTTTTAGAACAATTTCATTTTGTGCTTCAAAGACTGCTGATACTATAACTAAACTGTTAAAAACAAAAGATAAAAAGAAACTATTAAAGGCAGACAAAAGTGGGAGGTAGGGGAAATTTGAATACAGAGCAACAGTAATAATTAGAGCTGATTTCTTGGGAACTATGGGCTTCCCTTGTGACTCAGCTGGTAAAGAATCTGCCTGCAATGCAGGAGACCTGGGTTCAATCTCTGGGTTGGGAAGAGATCCCCTGGAGAAAGGAAGGCTACCCTCTTCAGTATTCTGGCCTGGAGAATTCCATGGACTGTGCAGTCCATGGAGTCACAGAGAGTCGGACACGACTGAGCAACTTTCACTTTCACTTTTCTTGGGAACTATGCATGCCAAAAGATAAGATATATGTACATATATATATATATATATATATATATATATATTTAATTTCCATAATAGACAGTTTGGAAAGAAAGGGAAATTTTTTAAAAGAAGGAAAAATGGGCAGAAGATGGGAGTGTGTCATAGCATGTATCCCACCAGGTTTATTCTAATTTTTTTTTTTTTTTTTTGCCTCTAACTCCTTCTCCAGCCTTTGACTCACAATGGATTCACAGGTTTCCAAACTGGGGTCACAGCATGCTACAGCCACCCTCTCCAGTAATACCAACCCAATAAAGCCTACCAGTGCCAAAGCTCTCTTCTCCACACAGAGAGCACCTGCCCGAGTCCATCAGATTTGAGAAGAATCTCCATCCAGCTGGGGTCTCATACACAGGGACCTTCATTGATTTGGCCACTCTGAAAAACAGAATTTAAGGCAACAATCAATCCATATTTCTCCTTTCTTTTTTTTTCTCAGCACCTAAGCAAGTCTTTAAGATTTGTTTATGCCATAAACTATATTTTAGAACACCTTGAACAATGTGGACAGTTTTCAAGATGTGAAGCCATAGGTGAAAGTTTATGGATAGCATATTCTCACATTTATGATTCCCTTCTATATATATTCCTTAACCTTTGTGGTAAGATCCAATTGGGGATCTGAGAATCTAAATTAAGGTGGTGTTTGGGTGCAAACACTTTGGAATATTGTTTGACATTATCTACTAATGATGCATATGAGGAGGGCATGGCAACCCACTCCAGTACTCTTCCCTGGAGAATCCCAAGGACAGAGGATCCTGGTAGGCTATAGTCCATAGGACGGCACAGTCGGATATGACTGAAGTGACTTAGCATGCACATACTAAAGATGAATATATACACATCCCATGAACAAGCAGTTCAACTCCTAGAAAATAGTAGACACTGTGGTACACTGCTTAGCTTTACCCGCCCCCCCAACACACACACACACACACACACACACACACACACACACACACACACACTTTGGTGGTTTAGTCACTAAATTGTGCCTGACTCTTGCAAACCCATGGACTATAGCCCACCAGGCTCCTCTGTCCATGGGATTTCCCAGGCAAGATTACTCAAGTAGGTTGCCATCTCCTTCTTCTCCAGGGGATCTTCCTGACCCAAGAATCAAACCCTGGGTCTCCTGCATTGCAGGCAGATTTTTTACCAACTGAGTCAATAGAACAGGAACATTCTTTCTATGAGCTGCTAGAGATGTTGATTTTCTCTTATTCTCAAAATATTCCAAGAAAAATACACAGTCATGCTTACATCCTGGTAGGAATAGGGAAATAAATCCTCCCCAAACTGGAGAGAAAAAGTTTTCAAAGCCATTAATTTCATGGTCAGAAGTTCAACAAAGACGAAATCATTCACACAGAAGCTTTCAAGGGCAGTTCACAGTGAAGGCTGGCTCAAAATTAATTTAGCTAAAATGAATGTATATGACCACAAAATAGAATGCAACTGGGGCAGAGGTGAGGGTAAGAAAAAGGCTAGAGGGTGTGAGATATATATTCTCTGGTTAAAACTTTCTTGTCGGTTCAAAGCCAAGTTGGCAGAACTTAAGGGAGGAGAAAGGATTTCCCCAACTCCACCCTTTTCAGTTAATCACTCTTAGGAGGTCATTAGGCTAAAGGCTGAGGCTGGATTTTAAAGGACTGGATACTTTTATAACTATGAGCCACAGTTGCAGTTATACAAGCTAAGATAACAATATGGGTAATTAAATTCCAGGATCCCAAGCATGAGTTGATTGTGTCCTAAAGTCAGAAAGGAATTCCCCCTCCCTTCTCCTTCTACTGAACTTGGGATCCATCCCAAACATAGCATTCAGCAGATACCAGGCTGACTGGAGGAGCCTGGCCTCTTTTTGGCAGGAGGCCCCCGTGGAGTCTCTGAAACTCTCTGGTACAAAAGCTAAAACTGAAGCTGCTCATGCTGAGGGTCTGCTCCCCTCTTCTTAACTCCCACCATCACATGCTGGAGACAAACAAACCTCACTTTCTAGGAAAGACCAGAAGGAAAAGAAAGAAAGTGAATCTGGGCCAAAATTTTCCTAAAAACGGGAGTGAGCTCTCCTAGCAAAAAGGAAAAACACTGGAAAACAAAGAAACATGGTAGATACAGGCTCCTCATTGTGGAGGAGCCTCTAAAAATGTGGCTTCAGGTTGGAAATAGCCTCAATCTGCCAATCCAACACTTTCTCTCATGACCCCTCCCACATGCTCCTTTAAAAAAACTGAACTCTCTTTTTCTCTTTTACTTTGTGGGGGTGGGGGTCACCACGCAGCATGCGGGACCTTAGTTCCCTAACCAGGGATCAAACTGGAGCCCCTGCTATGCAAGTGCAGAGTCTTAACCACTGGATCAACAGGGAAGTCCCAATCATTTCTTATTTCTTAGATATGCTGTTGCATTTTTGTTGTTGATTTCTGAGTCCCCTTCTACCTGCTTTTCATGTTACATGGATTAATCCTCCTTTCCAGTCTCTCAGAATACTTCACGTTGCTTCAAAACCTATCTAAAATGTCCCGCCATCATGAATCTTGTCGCAAAGACTGCTAGTGGTCAATAAATGCATCTTTTCCTGGACGCACAGCTAGACTACATTTCTTAGCTTCCCCTGAGGTTCGCTGTGGCCATGTAGAGTTCTAGCCAGTGGAACTCTAGTGGAGATAATGCATACTCTTTTCAGATATGGCTATTAAAACTTCCCATCCTCCCTGTTCCTTCTCCTTCTGCCAGTTTAATATGGACAAGCCCCGCCATCCTAGAAGCCACATGTTAAAGATGATGGGCCTACAAGTTGGAAGAATCTGGATCTCTGAATCACCATTTGGAAGAAAATTAATCACCAATCAGGAACACTTGTTTTTAACTTTTAATGACTGAGGAAAAATCTTTTGTTGTGTTTGAGCCATTGTACATTTTGGGATTAGTTTTATAGCAGCAGCTCTATTATCATAATAATATAATTTGTTTTTCATTGCCATGATTGACCCAGAGTAGCCCTCCCTGCCTTAGGCTTCCTCTCTGGGTATGGGGTCTTTATGTTCACATGGTCATTGTATGTGTTTTTACCTCCTTAACACTTTCCCTCCACACACAGACACTACCACCACCACCAATGTGTTAGTTCTTTGAAGGTAGAAGCTACATCTTACGTACCTTTATAGCTCTTCAATGTCAAGGATAACAAAGTACCTTGTCAGACTTGCCCTCAATAAAGTCTATATGATTTCGGTTGACTAATATCTACTATTTAAGGAATATTGTTGAATAGCAAGGGGGAAATGATCTCTACTTGATCTTTTCTCATTTTGCTGCTGCTGCTGCTGCTGAGTCGCTTCAGTCGTGGCCAACTCTGTGCGACCCCATAGACGGCAGCCCACCAGGCTCCCCCGTCCCTGGGATTCTCCAGGCAAGAACACTGGAGTGGGCTGCCATTTCCTTCTCCAATGCATGAAAGTGAAAAGTGAAAGGGAAGTCGCTCAGTCGTGTCCGACTCGTAGCGACCCCATGGACTGCAGCCCACCAGGCTTCTCCATCCGTGGGATTCTCCAGGCCAGAGCACTGGAGTGGGGTGCCGTCTCCTTCTCCCTCTACTCTAGCAACCACTAGTTTATTCTTTGTGTCTATGAGTCTATTTGTTTAGGCTCCTTATATTAAGATACAATTAAGTGATTATAACTTAATCATTTTGAGCAAAGGGAATTTCTCCAGGTATTAATCGGTGGGGCTATCAGGACAGAGGCTTCTCTGGTGGCTCAGAAAGTAAAGAATCTGCCTGCGATGCAGGAGACTCGGGTTCAGTCCCTGGGTTGGGAAGATCCTTTGGAGAAGAGAATGGCAACCCACTCCAGTATTCTTGCCTGGAGAATCCCATGGACAGAGAAGCCTAGTGGGCCACAGTCCCTGGGGTCACAAAGAGTCAGACATGACTGAGCGACTGAGCAGCACACGCAGCAGCAGTGCCAGCTATCAGGATAAGACAAAGGCATTCCCTGAAAGCCAAGACTGCAGAACAGAGCTGCTGCAGTGAATATATGAGCATCGAAGGTTTGAAGAGCAGAAAGACACATCATTTTATCTTCCCAGGCTCGGCAGTCACCCTACCCTCATGTGCTCAAACAAGGTAACAGACACAAAAGTATCCTGAAAAATCCCTGAAAGCTCACTACATATACAGGTGCCAGCATATCCATCTTTGTGCCTCCCACATCCAGCACAGTGTGTGCCCATAGTAGGTATTAAAATATCTATTAACCTAATTATACAGTGCTACATCATTGGGTGCAATAATATTTTACTGGAATGTCAATGGTTATTAATGACTCTCTTACCTTGCTATAGAACAGCCAAATAAACAATGACTAACTATAGCAAATATGTGAAGCAGAATCAGCTGTTCTTGGAATTCTACTTTAAGAAAGTAGCAATAGATTTAAAAAGGACAAGACCCAGGTCCCTCTTCTTCTGATTTATCTGCAAACATCCACTTTCTAAAGAGCTTAGCAGACTTCTTGGTCCTATTTTCTACACACTGAACTCTCAGCCCCTTTTTAAAAAGTTTCCATCTACATAGATTACAAGATACCTGCACTGTGCGTGCGTGCTGCTACTTCAGTCGTGTCTGACTCTTTGCGACGCTATGGACTGTAGCCTGCCAGGCTCCTCTGTCCATGGGATTCTCTAGGCAAGGATACTGGAGTAGGTTACCATTTCCTTCTCCAACACAATGTGTATCAGTCATCAAATCATCATGCTGTACACTTTATATTATAGTTTTATCTGTCAATTATACCTCAATATAGTTAGAAACTTCCCTGACTTCCCTGGTGGCTCAGACGGTAAAGTGTCTGCCTACAATGTGGGAGACCTGGGTTCAATCCCTGGGTTGGGAAGATCTCCTGGAGAAGGAAATGGCAGCCCACTCCAGTACTCTTGCCTGGAAAATCCCATGGACGGAGGAGCCTGGTAGGCTACAGTGCATGGGGTCACGAAGAGTTGGACATGACTGAGCGACTTCACTTTCACTTTTCTATAGTTAGAAAAAAAATAATCAGAAAAGCTAGTCATTGGTGACAAGGTCAGGATAGATGTTATCTCTGGGGAGGAGTGGAAGATAGTAATTGGAATGGGGATCAAGAGAGCTTCAGGAATGGGTTCTGTTTCTTAATCTACAATGGTAGTTTCGTGGGTGTATATTCTCTATGGAAAGTGCTTGAGCTATGCATCAGGTGTGCCTCATGCATATAAAATATGCATTATGCTTCAATGAAACATTTATTTAGAAGAAAAAGCCCTCTGTAGTACTTATGACTAAGTACATGTTTGAATTAGTAATGTTTACATCATCCCAACAAACAAATCACTGGAGATGGAGTTTAATAGCATTTGGATACGGTGGGCTAAGGTCTAGTAGACATGTAACAAAACTGCTGGCAAGTCAGTCCTTCAGTATTTTCACATTGATGAGTTCACTACCGGATCCCTTCTTTGATATCTGGTACCACTGGCTAGAACTGCTCTGAGGTAAAAGGCTTAAGTGAGTTTGCAGTTTAAAAGCCTATCTAAGGCAGCCTTCTCAGCTCATAAGTAAAAATTAGCCAGAGTTCAGCTAAGCCTTGTTCTCCAATAGCAAATCTCAAAGTCCACTCTTCAACTCTTTTGGATGGAGCAACTCACTGTTGTTGCTATTTAGTGTCACTAAGTGGGACCTGACTCTTGCGACCCCGTGGACTGTAGCTCTCCAGGCTCCATGGGATTTCCCAGGCAAGAATACTGGAGTGCGTTGCCATTTCCTTCTCCAGGGAATATTCCTGACTAGGGATCAAACTTGCATCTCCAGCATTGGCAGGTGGATTCTTTACCATTGAGGCACCAGGGAAGCTCTATAGCAACTCATACTTCTAGGTAAAGTAAGTATAAAACATGAGGCTGTCATAATAAGATGACCACAAAAGTTTTTCAAACATATATAGATAATATATAACGTATTTTATATGCAAATATATATAACATATTATAAATATATATATTACATAAATGTATAAGTTTATATATAAATTTTATATATTTCTATAAAGTCAGAGAAAACCAAATACAGTATATTAATGTGAATATATATATATATATAAAATCTAGAAAAACAGTACTGATGAACCTCTTTACAGAGATGAAATGGAGATGCAGATCTAGAGAATGGACTTGCGGACACAGGAGGGGAAGGAGAGGTCAGGACAAATTGAGAAAGTAGCATCAACATACATACACTACCATATGTAAAACAGATAACTAGCAGGAAGCTGCTGTATAACACACGGAGCCCAGCCTGGCACTCTGTGATGACCGAGAAGGGTGGGACAGGGCAGTCACAGAGGTTCAAGAAGGAAGGGATATATATACATATATATATATATATAACTAATTTGCATTGATGTATGCTAGAGACCACCACAACACTGTAAAGAAATTATCCTCCAATTTAAATTTTTATATATTCATATATTATATATCTTTGTTATATTATTCAAATTGTATATATTATACAAATATATAAACTTTAGCAGACACCTGCCTGTTCCTGGGACCTGTGATATCTCAGCCTAAACCATAAAACTCACATATTAAATACCACCTCCCTTGCCTGCCTTATCAAGGAGGTCATAAGGATCAAATGAGACAGTATATAAAGATAAGAAAGTGCTCTAATAACTGCAAAATGTCCTGCAGTGTTTTGTTGTTACTCTTCTGAGTACTGAACCTTTCACTTAATCCGAAGGGAAATAAACATATCATTTAAAGAATATTTATAATAAAAAACAAAATATAACGGGATGTGTCATGTTTCCTATAAAATTCTAGATTTGGGGCAACTGTAAAACAGAGGTACACCTTGAACCCAGGTGCCTTGGTTGCTTTATCGAAAAGCTATGGCAATTTCCTTTTAGGTGGGTGTTATAAGGGAAAATAGGATCCTTCCCAATTTGATTTTTAATTTTGTTAGGAAACAGAAGGCACGCATACTTTTGAGACTCTTTATTAAAAGAAAGAAACTGACTTTGGGAAAGTGAGCAAAGATCCAAGAGAAAAATATGTAAAGCTGAAAGAATCACAGGTTTACTCTCCTAAGCTAGAGTTAATCTAGAGCCTTATGTCTGGAATCAACAAGTTTATATGTTTACCATCTTGATGCTTCAGCACTTTGATGTAAACTGCTCCTGGTTCTAATTTTATTTTCAAAGAAGAAAAACTGCTGAGGGACTAGGGCTGGCAAATTCTAAGCCCGCCCTAAGCCTGAAGTGTTCCAGTTAAGCTGAGAGACAAAGAGATGACTGTCAGCTGTCTTTCAGATTCCCATAAGATTGCTCCCTGAAAAGCAAAAAGTGAATCATCTTGTCTTTCTGTTTTGCTTTAAATTTTAAAGTATGATGACAATTCACTGAAGCTTTTTAAAAAGCCTATATACACTTGGAAGATTTAGAATTAATTACACTTATAGACTAAAAGTAATAAATACGAAATGATGTATCAGCTCTAACCCAGGAGATAAAACATCTCACTACACAAAGCTTCTCTTTCTATCTGTGCTTCCACTTCTGGATTCGATTAGCATCTTTTCCTGGATGGTATTAAAAAATCTTATTGATCCTATGTCATAAAACAGGAGAGATGGGGCATCTGGGCATGGAACAGCAAATAAACATACAGCAGCTGTAAATGCACACTCATTTTAAAGGAAGAACAAAGCCCAGGGAAAACAAGTATTTTGTATAATACTGCATCACTGCTCAATGGGTAATACCATAAGCAGAGGTAAATACTGAAATATCGGGGCATTATCAGTTTTCTGAAAGATCTGTGGCTTAATGTATGACCCAGCTTGCTGTTTTCTGGGAAGCCAGCTCAAATCGTCAGGCAGCCATCCCTAAATGGACACTGAGAAAATGAGCATCTATCAAGGGACACAGAAGCAGTCACCCCAATTGAAAGGTACCATACATTCAAGACTGCACTTACTCTTCCAGGATGCTCATCCTTACTCAAGGATTGGGTTTAATGTCTTTAAGTATAAAGAAAGCGCATGCCTCATTAACACATCTTTTTTAAAAGTTTTGATCTAATGAGACATAGTTATAAGGAAAGAAACTACTGAAAGAGCTGATGCTCTTTTGTGGGAAATGATGTTCTCAGCACAAGGCAAAGTTGAGTAGACAGGAAAGGCAGGCAGACACACACTACTGTGGAATTAAGTCCAAATACATCTGCATGGATGACAGAATGGACTCTGAATTCTGACTGCCTGAGTGCCCACCCAGATACTCTTCTAGGCTGGTTGGCCAAGTTACTTAGACTCTTTCACCTATGAGATGGAATAACAGTGAATTTCCTTATACGGGGAGGACTAAATGGGGTGATCCTTGGGAAGGCCCGGACACCCAAAGCAGTGAGGGACAGCGCAGCAGCTGGCAGCATTGTTACCCCTCCAGTGGCTGTTTCCTGCATTCCCCTCTGCCCTCTGGCCAGGGAAAACTGAGATGACAGAGCCTCCTTAGAGCACCACGCAGCTTCAGACGCTGGCACACAGAGCTCACACAGACGGGGGTGCTCTTTCTATCAGTTACAGTCCCAACAGGAATAGATGATACACGCACATGGAGTAGTTTGAGCAGAGTTTAACACAGGCGCTATCTACACAGGGGTGGGCACTGGAGCAGGGGCACACAATGCGCAGCATAGGACCCCCAGGCAAGTATCACTGGGTGAGCACTACCTCACCCCCAGGCTCATCCCTTGATCAGAGAGAGAACTGGGTGGAGAGGGCTGCCTGGCAGGAGTCACGACCTTCAGAGGGGGCATGTTGCCAGCCCACAGAACGCACTACGGAGAGGAATCAATTCCTGACTGCACTCTCCTCTGTCTGTCTGGTATCTGCAGTACTCCCAATTCTCCAAACCCAACTGAAATCAGGAGGGAAGACAGTCCATAGAGGTCAGCCTATGGGACAGAGTGTAGGGAAAGCGTGGACAGGGATCCTGGGGCAAATGGAAGATACCAGCACTCTTTATCCGGCCCCCCAGATTCAGGCTACTTTGACTGTCCATGTTAATCTGTCCAGTCCCTTCTTTGTGCCACCATAGCACCTCCCCCGATACAGTCAGAACAGGGTACTGCATTAGATGTTGAGACAGCTGACCCCCTCTAATCTGTGAGCCCCTGGAAGGCAAGGACATTGACTGGTATAGATCAAGTACTTAGTGACATTTGCTAATTCTATGCAAGTATCGTAGGGTCTATCAGAACACAGACTTCTCCTACATGGGTACCAATGTCATCTAGATTCCAGAACTAAGTATTTCAAATACCAGAGGGAGGAAGTACATGAGACCACTGAAAGCTCAGGATAAAACTAAGTTAGGTAGATGAACTTCCAAATGGAATTACATACCAAGAGTTGGCTAAAAAGACTGCTAACCTAAAAAGACTGATAACTGTATGTTAGTTTACCAAGTCCAGTGCTGTAATAAGTTTACTGTGAAAAGGAAAGAGATTACGGTAAAACTGGTCTCTCTTTACCCTGGTGGAATTTCTCAGAAGTAAATGCTTACTTCACTGTAAAACTTATAGAGGGGAGGGTACATATTTCTCGTGTGTATAAGTAGCACCTCGTGGGACTGATGTTTCATGCAAAACATACTGGAAAACACTGGTTAAGATAAACCAAATATATCCCCTATATAATTATGGCAGGGGTGTGCCTCAGAGGACTTTACTCCCACTGAACAGTTTTGAAAAGCAAGGAAGAAGAAATATGTCAAATAGCCTTGAGTCACATCAAGGATTCTCAGGAAGAGGCCTTTCCCAAAGAGGTTTGAGAGATGAGTTAACTGGAACGGCATCCCAGAGAGGCAAATACCCTTCTACCAGGTCCCAGACTGCAGGAAGTTCTGGGCTCAGTAGAGAGAGGCAGACTAGGGTCACAGCTAATGGGGGTGATGGTTGGCAGGGCTCTTCACTGTCTAAGTCTGGTCCTGGGAAGCGGTAGGGGAAGAAGTAAGAGATGAGGAAAGCAGCTGTTTGCATTCAGGGTGACCCTGCAGTGGGACAGACTCTCTCTTGAGGGTCTAGTGGTCTCTGGGGAACGGGGACCAAAATAGGTTGGTGAGAACACACAGTTCCTATAATTAATTGAAGAAGCAGAGTCTCCACAGGGAATCAGAAAGCCACTCAACTGTCCTGTCCCCCTTCTCAGAGACTGAGGCACAGATCCCCTGTGTGGATTTATTCTGTGTTTTAGGCTGATGCTGCCTCAGCCTAATTGGGGGCCTATAGAGAAGGGACGGGGTCGGGACAGGACATGATGGCTTCTGGGCGTTGAAAGCCACTGTGGGAGAACAGTCTGGTGTGAGAGGAACAATTCTCTTCCGGCCAAGATCCCACTTCCTATGGTGAAGGGATGACACGGACGAGCAGTAGGAGCACCACTCTCTCTGTCAGCCTAGGGCTGCAGCCCAAGCAGTGCCCTTGGCTAGAGCTACTACAGTGTCTTTGAGACCCCAATAATTTCCAGCTTTCAAGAGGTATTGTGGCATACTGCTTTTCTTAGAAGAGAGAACTTTAATGCCAACTGCAGAAACACCGTGATAGTAAATATTTAAACGGAAGTGTTCTCAGTGGGAACATTACCCACTTGGA
The DNA here is from genome assembly GCF_001704415.2 of Capra hircus. Classification (NCBI taxonomy): domain Eukaryota; kingdom Metazoa; phylum Chordata; class Mammalia; order Artiodactyla; family Bovidae; genus Capra; species Capra hircus. The sequence continues at coordinate 44,332,930 of NC_030815.1, read as the reverse complement.
ATGCATGGGCCTTACACAGCGCACAGCCTGTGCAACTGGGTGCGGCAGCTCTCCATCAGCTCCACCTGGATGCAGCCAGAGTAGGAGCTACAGCCCTCAAGCCCCTTGAACACATTCCTGGCATGGCAGAAGGACCCTCCCCAGTAGTCACTTGACTCCGCATAGCAGAGGGACCCTCCCCAGTGGTCACTTAACTCAGGGTGAGCCCTAAAGCCTTCCACAGTCTTTGGATTGTTGAAGACACAGCTTTAAATGGCACATTTTCTTATCCCTGACCAACGGCATTCAGAAGTAGTGCACGTGTGGGTAAGGCCTCAACCCATATCATACTAGCCATATTAAAAAATACCCACATCGCACATAAAAATTGATTTACTGTTTCAAGAGAATCTTGAAAGGATTTTTATAATTTTGTTTTTGAAATGATGCTACAAGTCACTCATTTAATCAACTATTGACAAGATTTCTCATCTATTATGCACACTTGGGAATTCTTTCAAAATGAGGACATATACACTACAGATTATTTCTAAGCGTTGATTTGGATACTAAATTTAATAATGGAGTGACAAGATGTTAATTTTTTACATTAAACTAGGCAGTTAATTATGTTGATATTGCAGTTTTCTTCATTTTGGAGTTAATATAGTTGATTCTTGAACAATGTAGGAGCAGGGCCACCTACCATGCACAGCTGAAAATCCATGTATAACTTTCCAGTCAGCCCTCAGTATCCATGGTTCTGCATCCACAGATTCAACCAAAGTCAGATCATGTGTTATTGTAGTAGGTATTTAGTGACAGAAATCTGTGTATAACTGGACTTGTGCAGTTCAAACTCATGTTGCTCAAGGGTCAACCATAATTGTTTTCAGGTCGCTACTTTCAAGTTCATGAATATCAAAGGCCCTAGGCAAAAAGCCAAGAATGCCAAGGAGGAATAAAATGACCCAAGTGCATGTGGGCATGCGTGTGTGTGTGCCTGCTTGTGTGTGTGTGAAACGTGTGTGGGGATGGGCATGTGTATGCACGTCATATGGGTGCATGCACGTGTATTGTGCGGATGAGTGTGTGGGTGCTGGGGGCAAGGCAAGGTAGTATAACTGTTGTCAGAACCTTAGGTAGTTTCTCGGACAGTAAGATTTCACGGAGAGTGCTTCATCTTCTCCTTCACTTCATCCCTACCACGTTCTGCGTATACTATCCTCATTTTCAGCAGGTCTTACAAATTTATTTCTGAACATTCCATCCCAGAATTCTTTCAACCAGCTCCCACTTTCTCTGCCAATATCCAATGCAGTTAAGTATGCCCATCTGGAAAGCCAGATATGGATGCAATGCAAGCCCAGCGCACTAACCTGGCACTAGGCTGCTGACTGAGTTTCTTGGAAAATTTCAAGGCAGTGCTCCAAGGGTCAGAAAAACACATCATCATTCAGTTGTAACAGACATTCTAGCTGATGAAATATGACCACTGGGGTTTTATCCCCTCGTGAAACCAAACATGCATATTCAGCCCAAAGAGAAGTGGCAAAATGACTTCATACGATGTGAACTTTTATAAATGTAGAGTACAATGACCCTGGACTTAGGAGTACAAATACCTCTATGGGGCACCTAGAGAGTGTTTTTTAAAGGCCTCACCTAGCACACAGCTTGGAAAAGTTTTCCTCTTCTTTTGTCTAGCTGGTGGCACTTAATCACTCACCTTCACAGTATAGGTCAGTGCTTCCCTCCCACTCTTTCTTGATAATAACCATCATCTGTACTTAGGAAACATACAAATTGCTAGGCCTCTCCAAGAAGATCTTGAATTAGTAGGTCTTGGTGTTTATACTTATAACAAGTAGTATTTCTTATCTCTAGAAGATTCTAGGAATCTTATTTTAGGAAGGTTTAAAAAAGCTATGAGTTAAGACAAACTATCAATATATACAAATGGTAGTGATGAACTAACCTATGCAACTATATATATGTAAGTTAATTATATATGTTTATAGGCTTTGGGCAAGATAAAAACCTTTATTTACAACTAGTGTATTCCTTTAAAGATAAATACAGTAAAGTATTTGGATAAAACATGACAAATATATATGATATATATATATACATGTGTATGTATATTCAAAATATTAATAAAATTTTGTGTACATATTGCACAATGTTTAAGAAGTCCTCAGAGAATATTAATTACTCAGATTGATACTAAGCATCAGGGTTTGCCTAGATGTGAGTCTGTCTTGTGAAGACACAGAAGATGGCAACCAAACCTTGGAAGGCTGAGATTCAGCTCTCATCTCACCATAGCACTACCTGCAAATGCGAGGACAACTACCCCTAACCATCAAGTACTGTACTGTCTTTGAAAATCTGACAAGCCTGGGTTCAAAGCACAGCTCTTACACTTTTAATCCAGTGAACCTCACAGGCCATTTATCATCTCTTATTTGGGGTTTACATCCAAGAAACTTGAATAACAGCAATAGAGGAATAGGTTTACTTCCCCACTCACTTTTCCTATAGCACTCTAGGGAGACTGGGCAGCAGAATGGCACAAGCTTGGGCTTCTTGGATCAGCCAACCTGGGTTCAAATCCTGAATCCATCTTTCATCTTTCAATAACTTATTTTGGTAAGTCGCTGGATTTCTGTGAGTCTCAGTGTCCTCAAAGGAAGAGACGACACACAGTAAGCATGCCAGAAAAGCAGCATGATTTAACAGGCAGAAGTCCTCATCCTCGCTGGGATAAGCGGGTCTTTTGAAGGCTTCCAAGAAAAGTGACTCAGCCATTAGTGATAGCCTAAAAGGAAATGGGGGCTGCCAGAGGGGTCTGAGTCTGAGAGATGGCCATGTCGAATCAGGACCTACCACCACCCTGCTTCTCCCCACTGTGGACCGGCACAGAGTGTTTCCTGGAAAGGTGTGCCATGGGAACTGAAAAGGCTATGACCTTGGGGGCCCCAGGGCACTCATAGCTGAGCTCTGCATTGAAGGAAAGAGCCTGTCCTCTCTTGAAGAAATACTCTCCAATTTTAACTTCTAGTGACTCCAAATATTTGCAATTTCCCGGTAAGCCATGCTTCCTGTCCCCCAGGACTCAGGGATACATCTTCCCTCACTTCAGCTAGCCAATTCTTAAATGTCCTTTAAGTCTCAGCTTCTGGGAAGAACCTCCAGACCCACAGAGGTTCCTTAAAGTGACAAGATCACCCCACCACAAGTGTCTCTTCTGCTCTCCCATAGCTTTGTGCAAAACATCGTTGTCCTGGTCCATCTCCTCCAACACCTTCAGGAGGATCCGGGCTGTGTCTTTCTCTAAAGACCAACTTTTGAATAGGGCTAGGTACTAACAGGTGCTTGAGGGATATTGATGATTGAAAAACAACTTCTGAGCTACATTTTAACAGGGTCAGGAAAGATTATCAGAAACTCAGAGGTGGGGAGATTCTAATCCCCAAGCTTTACCTGCTTGAGAACTGCTACAGGGAGCAACAGGTGCTCCTGATGGGAGTTGGCTATAAATGTGAACAGAAAAGCAGCTTGAAAACCTCTGACCTAACTTGAGAATAGAAGAGAGGCTTCTTAATGAAATTAGCAGGGGGCTCTGGGGTGCTGGATAGAACCCTCTGGATGGGACCAGGGCTCTGCACTGAAGGGATGTCCTATGCAGGTTTCCCTAAGTGCACCCTCCAATGGCCCCTTGGCTTGGGTGAACTTGGTTGCCCTGGCAGCATGGCTGATGCTGGACCAGGGTTTGCAGGAGACACACAATCGTGTTTCTGTCCTTCTGACTTATCCTGAAGGACTTTGTTTCCTGGGAAATGTAGCTCAAACAGGTAGAATTCAAAGAAGGAAGTGAGTATAGGATTAACTGTAACCAGAGGAGATGATCTGTGTGCCTACAAGTAGAAAGAAGCTTCTCCTCCTCTTAAGGCTTCTCTTTCCCTCCTCTCTCCCCAAACTTAGCTGTCTCTTTTCCTTTGACTTCTACCCTAGAATTGACACCAGTGGTCTGTTTCCTCTCCCTTTTTGTGGTGCTATGGCTCCAGGAGTGGAGTGTCTCCTCTTGGGAAAGGGAGTTATGGAGACAGTGGGACAGAGTGAACATTTGGTGAGCATTGCCCTTGGACCAGGCACCGTGCTTGGTGCCCTGTGGTTATGCACTGACTCTGGCCAGCAGTCCCAGGAGGGAAGTATCACCATCCTCCTCGTCATGCTCTATTACTTGCTGCCTCTTCCAGAGAAAGTGCCCCAGTGCAGAAGCTCTGCGGCACAGGTGATCTGAGCTGACTGGACCAAGGCTGAACCAGGTGTGCACCGGGTACGTGCAGCTACACTGGACCACAGACAGCAGAAGCGTCTCTACGTCACTTACCATTGGCAGTAAAGAGCCCTCAGAACTGCAGCTTATTTACATGAAATCTCTAGTAGGTCTGTAATCAACCCTTTCTCTGTCCTGGCTCTTGGCAACTGAAATGCGTGGGTGTAAATGACCATTATCACCAGACTACAGACCACAAAACCGAGGTACCAAGAGATTAAGTCGTTTGTCCAGTGCTGTAACTGATAAGTGGCTGGGTGGGGATTCAGGCCCTGACCTGCCTGATTCCAGAACCTATTTTCTGTACAACGAACTGTGCCAAGACATTCTTCAGGGCTGCTAAGAATACTTTTGGATGTGTTTTGCATTTAAAGAAAATGTTTGTAAAAAGAGTGCTGGATCAGAGCAGTGGGAGCTATAGGAAATTCTGGCCTCAAAGAGCAGAACTACAGCTCTCTCCAGGCAGCCATAGTAATGATAATAAGAGGTAAGAGGTATCAAGCATTTACTATGCACCAGGCATTGTGCTAAACACTTTAAACTGGATTTTACCACATTTATATCCCCAATTTTTAGATAAAGACATTGGGCCTCAGAGAGGTTCTGTAACATGTCCAAGGTCTCAGAGCTAGGAAGAGGAAGCTCTGTGGTTCAAGGCCAGCCTCCCTGAACTCGAGATCTCATGCTGTACAGAGACAAATGCTACAGTGTAGACGAGACTCATCTGAAATACAAAGGAAGCCATGGTCTCCTTGCTGCAGCTGTCATAATAATTCATAAGAAGGAGCAGGGTGGGGAGTGTCCAGATGAATATGGATATATAAGTTGCGATGTTCTCACTGCAAGTCAGAAGGCCACGTTGTGAGACAGGCTTTTAATAAAAGTGAAGAGATTGACAACACTAGGCAGTGAGCGTGGTCCTCTGAGGTTTTCCTCCACTGAGCTCGGCGCCAGCACTGCCCTGTGATTCACGCTTCCAAGTGACACAGAGCCTGCAGGCAGCAGCCCTGCAGTAAGAGGAAAATGGATGGAGTGCTCGGGGATGTTTTGCCTGCACACGCCGCGCTCCCTTAAAAGGCCTTGAGTGCACATAAAGTTCTGACATGAGGGCAGGACCACATAACGTGGGGCCTCTCTTTCCCTTATATGGTCAAGTATGACAATGGCACCCTCCCTCCTAATTTATGAAGCACGCGAGTGGAGGAATGTCCATCAGGAGACTTGGGGAGGTTTCACCAGAGAGAAGATACAAAGCTCATCTCTCTGGCAAAGGACTTCCAGGACCAAGTGGATCAGAATGCATACTTGCTGAGGTTTCTTTTCGGGTTTTTTTTTTTTTTAACTCTGAAGAATAAACATTTTTGCTCCTCTCAAATATCAACATTTCTTAAAGCCAAAGAATATGCTGAGCTCCCCCAAGTATCAGAGAAAAAGAAAAAGAAAGCAAGAATTAAAATTTGTAGGATTTCTTCATATATCTACCCCTCCAGCTCTAGCCTTTGTTTCTCCGTTCAGTACACACAAAGACACACATACACACACAGCATACATACAACCACTCAAGCATCTGAAAAGAAAGGACCATTTCATTTGAAGTATAACAGATAAACAGGATAAAGTCCTATTCAGGAACAGTCAGCTACAAAAACAAAGAGTTCTTATCTATAAATGGTCTTAGTTCTTTTGTTAGGAAACTATAGCCTAAGTTTTCCCATCCAAACTTGCTCCTAAGAGAGGAATCAATACAAGAGGGTGTATCGAATGGGAATGTATAGGAAAGTACTTTGTACATCATAAATCATATGATATCCACATTTAACTCAAACACTTGTTAGTGTCCTCCTAGTAATATAATTTTTAAGTGACTATTATTCTGTGTATTATATAATATACAAGTAGGTTTCCTGGCTATAACCAAGCATAAGCTATATTGCTATTTAAACTACTTTCACCTTGACTATACTTTACTTTCATTTGGTCAGGACTCTGAATCTATTCGAAGCATGCTGCTGCTAAGTTGCTTCAGTTGTGTCCGACTCTGTGTGACCCCATAGACGGCAGCCCACCACGCTCCCCCGTCCCTGGGATTCTCCAGGCAAGAACGCTGGAGTGGGTTGCCATTTCCTTCTCCAATGCATGAAAGTGAAAAGTGAAAGTGAAGTTGCTCAGTCGTGTCCGACCCTTAGCGACCCCATGGACTGCAGCCTACCAGGCTCCTCCGTCCATGGGATTTTCCAGGCAAGAGTGCTGGAGTGGAATGCCATTGCCTCCTCCTATTCGAACCATAGGCTGGTCCAAATAACAAAACTCTTCTATCATGTTTCAAAAAGTCAAGGAACCCTGGGGTGTCCATTACAGGTTTTAATGGCACATTGTAATGGCAATCCACTCCAGTATTCTTGCCTGGAGAATCCCATGGACAGAGGAGCCTGGTGGGCTATGGTCCACAGGGTCGCAAAGAGTCAGACATAACTGAAGCAACTTAGCATACACATACAAGCTAGCAGGCACCAAAAGAGTCAGGCATTTTATACACATAAAGCATATTCCTTCACCATTTAAAATGATGTGTGCATACAGCACCTTGGGTGAAATACTCTTAAAAAGCACTTGGGAGATCCTCAGACAGAGAGTGCGGTACAAACTACAAGACTCAAGAAAACAATGGACTGTGACTCCTTCAGTATAACTCCCCAAATAAGATGTGCTGAATGTGAAAGTGTAGCCTGGAGTTTCAATTTCTTAAAACCAGAAATTCAGAAATCAAACTCTGCTGACCCCAAGAACATGTCTTCATTTAAAAAGGTATATTTAATAACCTCATAGGATTGGCACGATAAGGGAAGCTCTCAAATTATTCAGGGCCAACTTTCTACTGCACAGCTTTATCACACGGCTACATTTAAGGCAGAAAGCGTTGAGAGGCATGAGGAAAAATGCAGGAACCCTGGGCAGTTGTGTCTTTTATGCCTGAATACTTGACCGACGGAGCCCCTGGCTGCCCTGGTGTTCACTGTCTTCCCAGTGTCTTCACACTATCTAGGGGGCATAGGAGGGAGCTCTCAGGGCCACGCCTGTTGCCCTACTTTAAACATTTGGAAATACCTGCAGCTCCAACTGAGGAGGTTTCCTTTGGTTTGACTGGAAACCGAACAGCAGGCATGCAAGCCTGGAGGCATGATCACCTGCATCAGAACTACCTGACCATTTCATTTAAAATGTACACCTCTGGGCTCCACTCAGCATGACTCAACCTGAATTTCTGTCTATATGGCTTTGCATCTGGATTTTAATAAGAACGTCTCTCCCCAACCAACCCCACAAAGACTCCTATGCATGCAAACATTTAAGAGTCATCAGGTGACACAGTGGTAAAGAATCTGCCTGTCAATGTTGAAGACACAGGAGACATGGGTTCGACCCCTGGGTCAAGAAGAGTCCCTGGAGTAGGAAAAATGGCAAGCTGCTCCAGTATTCTTGCCTGGAAAATTTCATGGAGAGAGAAGCCTGGCAGGCTACAGTCCATGGAGCCACAAAGAATAGAACACGACTAAGCGACAGAGTACACACGCTGTAAGCGTGTTCAGGAACACGTATTCAGGAAACTGCTGAATTTAAGTCTTATGCACAGCTTAGGTATACAATCATGACCCTGGCCCCAAGGTACACTTCTCTTAAGATCTGTATCAAAAAGGGGTCTTAGGGAACAGCTAATTCAGCCTCCTCATTCTGTAAATAAGGAAAGCAGAAGTCCAGGAAGAGTGACTGACTCGCTGTGGCATCCTGCTGCCACCTCTTAGCAGTGTACTTTGGGAGTTCTGGTCTTGGTCCAGTTCTTAGAACACTGCTTTTTCTGCTATTCAATTCAGTTCAGTCGCTCAGTCATGTCCGACTCTTTGCGCCCCCATGGACTGCAGCACGCCAGGCTTCCCTGTCCATCACCAACTCCCGGAGTTCACTCAAACTCATGCCCACAGAGTCAGTGATGCCATCCAGCCATCTCATCCTCTGTCGTTCCCTTCTCCTCCTGCCTTCAATCTTTCCTAGTGTCAGTTTTTTTTTTCCCCAATCTTTCCAATGAGTCCGTTCTTCACATCAGGTGGCCAAAGTATTGGAGTATCAGCTTCAGCATCAGTCCTTCCAATGAATATTCAGGACTGATTTCTTTTAGGATTGACTGGTTGGATATCATTGCAGTCCAAGAGACTCTCAAGAGTCTTCCCCAACAGTTCAAAAGCATCAATTCTTCAGTCTCAGCTTTCTTTATAGTCCAACTCTCTCATCCATACATGACTACTGGAAAAACCATAGCTTTGACTAGATGGACCTTTGTTGGCAAAGTAATGTCTCTGCTTTTTAATACGCCCTCTAGGTTGGTCATAGCTTTTCTTCCAAGGAGCAAGTATCTTTTAACTTCATGGCTGCAGACACAATCTGCAGTGATTTTGGAGCCCAAGAAAATAAATTCTGTCACCGTTTTCATTGTTTCCCCATCTATTTGCCATGAAATGATGGTACCGGATGCCATGATCTTAGTTTTCTGAATGTTGAGCTTTAAGCCAACTTTTTCACTCTCCCCTTTCACTTTAATCAAGAGGCTCTTTACTTCCTCTTCACTTTCTGACATAGGGTGGTGTCATCTGCATATCTGAGGTTATTGATATTTCTCCTGGCAATCTTGATTTCAGCTTGTGCTTCATCCAGTTCAGCAGTTCACATGATGTACTCTGCATATAAGTCAAATAAGCAGGGTGACAGTATACAGCCTTGACATGCTCCTTTCCTGATTTGGAACCAGTCTGTTGTTCCATGTACAGTTCTAACTGTTGTTTCCTGACCTGCATACAGATTTCTCAGGAGGCAGGTCAGATGGTCTGGTGTTCCCATCTCTAAAAATTTTCCAGAGTTTGTTGTGATCCACACAGTCAAAGGCTTTGGCATAGTCAATAAAGCAGAAATAGATGTTTTTCTGGAAATCACTTGCTTTTTTGATGATCCAACAGATATTGGCAACTTGATCTCTGGTTCCTCTGCCTTTTCTAAATCCAGCTTAAACATCTGGAATTTCTTGGTTCACGTACTGTTGAAGCCTCGCTTGAGAATTTTGAGCATTATTTTGCTAGCATGTGAGATGAGTGCAACTGTGCAGTAGTTTGAACATTCTTTGGCAATGCCGTTCTTGGGGATTGGAATGAAAACAAAAAACTGACTTTTTCAGTCCTGTGGCCACTGCTGAGTTTTCCAAATTTGCTGGCATATTGACTGCAACACTTTCACAGCATCAGCTTTTAGGATTTGAAATAGCTCAACTGGAATTCCATCACCTCCACTAGCTTTGTTCATAGTGATGCTTCCTAAGACCAACTTGACTTTGCATTCCAGGATGTCTGGATCATACCATTGTGGTTTTCTGGGTCATGAAGATCTTTTTTGTACAGTTCTTCTGTGTATTCTTGCCACCTCTTATCTTCTGCTTCTGTTAGGTTCATATTATTTCTGTCCTTTATTGTGTCCATCTTTGAATGAAATGTTCCCTTGGTATCTCTAATGTTCTTGAAGAGATCTCTAGTCTTTCCCACTCTATTATTTTCCTCTGTCTTTGTCTTGATCATTGAGGAAGGCTTTCTTATCTCTCCTTGCTGTTCTTTGGAACTCTGCATTCAGATGGGTATATCTTTGTTTTTCTCCTTTGGCTTTAGCTTCTCTTCTTTTCTCAGCTATTTGTAAGGCCGCCTCGGACAACCATTTTGCCTTTTTGCATTTCTTTTTCTTGGGGATGGTCTTGATCACTGCCTCTTGTACAGTATCATGAGCTTCCATCCATAATCCTTCAGACAGTCTATCAGATCTAATCCCTTGAGTCTATTTGTCACTTCCACTGTATAGACATAAAGGACTTGCTTTAGGTCATACCTAAATGGTCTAGTGGTTTTCCCTACTTTCTTCAATTTAAGTCTGAATTTGGCAATAAGGAGTTCATGATCCGAGCCACAGTCAGCTCCTGGTCTTGTTTTTGCTGACTGTATAGAGCTTCTCCATCTTTGGCTGCAAAGAATATAATCAATCTGATTTCTGTGTTGACCATCTGGTGATGTCCATGTGTAGAGTCTTCTCTTGTGGAAGAGGGTGTTTGCTATGACCAGTGTGTTCTCTTGGCAAAACTCTGTTAGCCTTTGACCTACTTTGTTTTGTACTCCAAGGCCAAATTTGCCTGTTATTCCAGGTGTTTCTTGACTTCCTACTTTTGCATTCCAGTCCCCTATAATGAAAAGGACATATTTTTTGGGTATTAGTTCTAGAAGGTCTTGTAGGTCTTCACAAAACCGTTCAACTTTAGCTTCTTCAGCATTACTGGTTGGGGCATAGACTTGGATTACTGTGATATTGAATGGTTTGCCTTGGAAATGAACAGAGATCATTCTGTCGTTTTTGAGATTGTAGCTCAGTTGGTAAAGAATCTGCTGGCAATGCAAGAGACCTGGGTTCGATTCCTGGGTTGGGAAGATCCCCTGGAGAAAGAACTCGCAACCCACTCCAGTATTCTTGCCTAGAGAATCCTCATGGACAGGGGAGGCTGGCAGGCTACAGTCCATGGGGTCGCAAGAGTCAGACATGACTTATCGACTAAACCACCACCACCACTGCATTTCAAACTCTTTTGTTTACTGTGATGGCTACTATACTTCTAAGGGATTTTGCCCACAGTAGTAGATATAATGGTCATCTGAGTTAAATTCACCCATTCCCGTCCATTTTAGTTTGCTGATTCCTAAAATGTTGATGCTGATGTTCACTCTTGCCATCTCGTTTGACCACTTTCAATTTGCCTTGATTCATGGGACTAACATTCCAGGTTCCTATGCAATATTGCTCTTTACAGCATCGGACTTTACTTCCATCACCAGTCTCATCCACAACTCTTGGATGTGTTGTTTTTGCTTTGGCCCCATCTCTTCATTCTTTCTGGAGTTGTTTCTCCACTGATCTCTAGTAGCAGTGGGGACCTACTGACCTGGGGAGTTACTCTTTCAGTGTCCTATCTTTTTCCCTTTTCATGCTTTTCATGGGGTTCTCAAGGCAAGAATACTAAAGTGATTAGCCATTCCCTTCTCCAGCGGACCACATTTTTGTCAGAACTGTCCACCATGACCCATCCATCTTGGGTAGCCCTACACATGGCATGGCTCATAGTTTCATTGAGTTAGACAAGGCTGTGGTCCATGTGATCAGTTTGGTTAGTTTTCTGTGGTCGTGATTTTCATTCTGTCTACTCTCTGATGAATAAGGAAGCTTCCTGGTGGGAGAGACTGACTGAGGGGGAAACTGGGTCTTGTTCTGATGGGTGGGGCCAGGCTCAGTAACTCTTCAATCCAATTTTCTGTTGATGGGTGGGACCTGAGGCCAAACTATGGTGGAGGTAATGAAGATAACAGTGACCTCCTTCAAAAGGCCCCATGCAGGCACTGCCTCACTCAGTGCCCCCGACCCTGCAGCAGGCCACCAATGACCCACTCCTCTGCCAGAGACTCCTGGACACTCACGGACAAGTCTCGGTCAGTCTCCCACGGGGTCACTGCTCCTCTCTCCTGGGTCCTGGGGCATACAAGGTTCTGTTTGTGCCCTCCAAGACTCTGTTTCCCCAGTCCTGTGTAAGTTCTGGTGACTCTATGATGGGGTTAACGGCGACCTCCTCCAAGAGGGCTTATGCCACACCCAGGTCTGCTGCACCTAGAGCCCCTGGCCACTGCTGACCCATACCTTTGCAGGAGACACTCAATTCAAACACAGTTCTGACTCAGTCTCTGTGGGGTCTCTGGGTCCCGGTACACACAAGGTTTGTTTGAGCCCTCTGAGCATCTCTGGCAGGTAAGGGGTTTGATGCTAAAGGAGACCTCTGACCTCAGGTTCCTATTATTTTTGAAACCAGCTTTTCCTTTGATTCTGAGAGTTACTCCTTATCCTTCCACTGCATTCCTTTCAAGTAACCTAAAATTGGCCTGTCGTTTATATGCGAAGAACTCTACTTGACCCCTGGTTTTCTTAACCCAAAACCATAAACAGGCAAGCATTTGATTCAATCCTACAGAAAGGGAAATTGGGGTTAAATATCTTTGTTGGAAGCAGAAAGGATACAAGAGTTTGCAGTTGGATGAGTGGGGATGCAGTACTGAAAACCCCTGTCTTCATCAATAGCCACCACACTACTCTTTCCAGAAAGCCTAGTATTTTGCCTTTGATCCCCAATCACTCCACCCTTAAACTAAAAGGCTTAAGATACTATCTGCGCAGCTGAAAATAGAAATAATCATGAACCCATAACTGCAAAGTGATCCAAATGACTCTTCTAAGTGGTGCACGCAATCTCAAGATTCAGTGCCAAGAAGTCATTGGGCTCACCACATCTCCACAAGTAGACAGATTCTCCTCCTTGTCAGTCTGGGTTTTATCTTTAATGTCCTCTCCCCAGGGCAGCACTATGGTCCCTGACATGCAGGACATCTGCGTGCAATTTCCACATAATAGGAGCAAGACTTGTTATTTTAAAGCCATAAATGCTATTAAGAGGTCTTTCTGCCAAAACCCATATGGCTCTTTTGTTACAAAGTTATACAAATATTTGTGTTTTCCGTTTGACTTGGCAGCAAGACAAACTTTCAAATTCTTTACTGTTCTTGCTTTGAAATGGCTTCCTGTCTCCTTTTGCAGGTTATTTACTATTTACTGTGATTCTCTAAAACAAATCTAAGTTTTTAAAGCAGAGTTCTAAAACTCTGTTGTTTAAGAGGACCATCATTGGGTAGTTGCTCCAGAGAAGTGCTATTCAATCCAGACAGCACTTTAGCACTAAAAGGAAAGATTTTTAAATGTAGTTTTTTAAATTAACCAACAATAAAGTGGGCTTTTTGATGTGTTGTGTTCTATGAATTTTGACATATGTATAGATTCACGTAACTAGCACCACAATCAGGAGACAAAACATTTCTATCACCCACAAAAAAACACCTTTATACACCGTTCACCTGCTCTGGCCCCTGGTAACCACTGCACTAGTTTCTTTAGTTTTGTCTTTCTGAATACCATATAAATGGATTCACACAGTATGTGACATTTTGAGTCAGCCTCCTTTTACTCAGCACAACCACCTGAAATTCATCCAAGTTGTTATGTGTACCAGTAGTTTCTTTTTATTGCTAAGTAGTATTCCATTGTATGGATATATTACAGTTTATCTATCCATTCATCTGTTGAAGGATTTGGGGTTATTTCCATTTGGAGGATATTATGAATATAGCTGCTATAAATATTTGTGTCCAGGTTTTTCTGTGAACCTAAAGTTTCAATTCTCTAGAATAAGTACACAGGCGTAAGATTACAGAGGCATATAATAATGATCTGTTTAACTTTATAGGCAACTGATGAACTGTCTTCCAGAGTAGCCATATCTCCCGTTTTGCATTCCCACCAACGGTGTATGAGGGCTCGAGATGTGCACCCTCATCAGCACGTGGTATTAGCAGGATTTTTTATTTTAGTCTTTCTAATCATTATGTAGTGGTGTCTCACCCCAGTTTTACACTTGATTTTAGCCAAAAGGACAAAAAGTGATCATCCCGGTTTTAATTTGCATCTCCTTAAGGTTAATAATGTTGAATATCTTTTAATGTGCTTATCTGGCATTCATACATTTCTTCAGATCAAGTGTTTTGCTCATTTTTAATTGGATTGACAGTTTCAATTCTTCTAATATATTTGAAAAATTATACTTTTTCTATGAATTGCTTTAGCACTTTAGTGAAAAATCAACTGGGCATATTTATTTAGGTCTGTTTCTGGACTCTCTATCACATCTCAATGATATATATGTCTATCCCTTTGACAGTACCACATCACTTTCCACTAATTAGTAAATCTGACTCATCCAGCTTTTTCTTTTTCAAAATTATTTTGCTTATTCTAGTTCCTTTTCCTTTAAATATAAATTTTAGAGTTGATCTGTCTATAACTACCAAAACCCTATGGGAACATTTATTGGAATACCATTAAATATACGTATCAATTCGAAAATAAATGACACCTTTACTGTGTTGATTTTTTTCAATCCATGGACATGATACATCCCTTCCAATTTAGGTATTTTCCACAAATGTTTTGTAGTTTTTAACATATAGATCCTTGTTTGTTTTATTAAATTTATAGCTAAGTATTTTATTTTTCTGAACACTATAACTAGCACTGCATTTTTTCATTTCAGTTTCCAACTGAACATTGATAGTATATGGAAATAAAACTGATTTTTGAGCATTGACTTGTATCCTATTAACCTCCTTTAATAGATCTGGGACTTTTTTGTGGATTCCTTGGGATTTTCTATGTAGCAAATCATGTCACCTGTGAATAGGATCAGTCTCATTTCTTCATTTCTACTCTATATGCTTTTTAATTCCTTTTCAGATGTCTTATCACATTGCTAGAACTTTCAGGACAATGTTGATCAGTAGTGGTGAGAGTGGACAACTGCGTCTTGTTTCTGATCTTGAGGGGGGAGGCATTCATTTTTATACCACTAACTATAGTTTTAGCTGTGGGTTATTTTGCAGATGCCCTTTAATAGACTGAAAAACATTTTAAATTGAAGATTATCAATTTTATCCATCTTTTCAAAGAACCAGTTTTTTTGATGTTTATTTTTTAATTGTTTTATTGTATTCAATATCATTGATTTCTGCTCTTATATTTATTATTTCCTGTCTTTTCCTTGATTTGTATTTATTTTTCTCCTTTTTTTCTAGCTTTTTAAGGTGAAAGGATACATTATTGGTTTGATAACTGTCTGCTTTTTTAATATAGGCATTTGATGCTGTAATTTCCCACTTCTGTAATGCTTTATCTGCCTCTCACAATTTTTTCTGTGTCATATTTATTTTCATTTAGTTCAAAATATTTTAAACTTTCCTTGAAACTTTCTCTTTGATCCACAGGTTATTTAGAAGACTGTTCTTTAAATTCCAAATATTTAGAGATTCTCCTTTTATCATTCTCTTACCAAACTTTAGTCTAATTCCTTTATGGTGAGGGAACATACAATTCTTCTATATTTTGTTATTTCTGTTTGTCTTAATGACCCAGGATATATGGTCTCCCTTGGAGAATGTTCCATGTACTTAAAAAGAATACTTATTCTGCGGATGGTAAGAGTATTCTATAAATATCAGTAATACACAGTTGATGGATAGTGTTGTTCAGTATTTACATGCCCTTGCTGACTTTCTGTCTAATCGATCTGATTTTGCTGTTCTATAAGTTTCTGGGAGAAAACTGTTGATTTTTTCAACTAGAATTTTGGGATTCTCTATTTTTTCTTCCTCTTTTGTCCATTTTTCCTTCATGTACTTTGAAGTTCTGTTATAGGAGCAAATACACTTAGGATTATTACGTACTTTTAGTAAATTCTTTCAATAAATTGGCCTAACATAATTTCAGTTTTTCAAAGACTTTGCAGTACTTCTGAGTTCTCAAAGCCAGTGTATACTGTTTAGGGTCATATTCATGCATGCTCAGCTCAGGAGTGAATCTAGTAATTCATACATAACTTGAGGGTTATTTTACCTGACTCCATCCTCTTTTGGGGGCTTCCCAGGTGGTGCTAATGGTAAAGAACCCGCCTACCGAAAACTGGACAGCTACAGGTAAAAGAATAAAATTAGAACACTTCCTAACACCACACACAAAGATAGACTCAAAATGGATTAAAGACCTAAATGGATGACCAGAAACTATAAAACTCTTCAAGGAAAACATAGGCAGAACACTCAATCACATAAATCAAAGCAAGAGTCTCTATGACCCACCTCCTAGACTAATGGAAATAAAAACAAAAGTAAATAAGTGGGACCTGATTAAACTTAAAAGCTTTTGCACAGCAAAGAAAAATATAAGCATGGTGAAAAGACAACCCTCAGAATGGGAGAAAATAATAGCAAATGAAACAACTGACTAAGGATTAATTTCCAAAACATACAACCAACTCATGCAACTCAATAGCTGAAAAACAAACAACCCAATCAAAAATTGGGAAAAAGACCTAAACAGACATTTCTCCAAAGAAGACATACAGATGGCTAATGTGAATAAAGTCACTCAGTCGTGTCCAACTCTCTGTGACCCCATGGACTATACAGTCTATGGAAATCTCCAGGCCAGAATATTGGAGTGGGTAGTCTTTCCCTTCTCCAGGGGATCTTCCCAACCCAGGGATCAAACCCAGGTCTCCTGCATTGCAGGCAGATTCTTTACCAGCTAAGCCACAAGGGAAGCCCAAGAATACTGGAGTGGGTAGCCTATCCCTTCTCCAGTGGATCCTCCCGACCCAGGAATTGAACCAGTGTCTCCTGCATTGCAGCCGGATTCTTTACCAACTGAGCTATGAGGGAAGCCCAACAGATGGCTAACAGACACATGAAAAGATGCTTAACATAGCTATTATTAGAGAAAGTGAAAGAAAGTGAAGTCGCTCAGTCGTGTCCGACTCTTTGCAACCCCATGGGCTGTAGCCCACCAGGCTTCTCTGTCCATGGGATTCTCTAGGCAAGAATACTGGAGTGGGTTGCCATTTCCTTCTCCACATTATTAGAGAAATGCAAATCAAAACCACAATGAGATATCACCTCACACCAGTCAGAATGGCCATCATCAAAAAGTCTACAAACAATAAATGCTGGAGAGGGTGTGGAGAAAACGAACGCTTTGGCACTGTTGATGGGAATGTAAATTGATATAGCCACTATAGAAGAGAGTATGGAGATTCCTTAAAAAACTAGGAATAAAACCACCATATGACCCAACAATTCCAATCCTAGGCATATACCCTGAGGAAACCAAAATTGAAAAAGACACATGGATCCCATTGTTCACTGCAGCACTAATTACAATAGTTAGAACATGGAAGCAACTTAGATGTCCATCAACAGACGAATGGATAAAGAAGTTGTGGTATATACACAATGGAATATTACTCGCCTATAAAAAGGAATGCATTTGAGTCAGTTCTGATGAGGTGGATGAACCTAGAACCTACTATACAGAGTGAAGTGAGTCTGAAAGAGAAAGATAAACATTGTATTTTAACAGATATATATGGAAAATAGTACTGAAGAATTTATTTACAGGGCAGCAATGGAGAAACCCCCCATGGAAAAGAAATGCAAAAGACCATTCCCATGGAAAAGAAATGCAAAAAAGCAAAATGGCTGTCTGAGGAGGCCTTACAAATTGCTGTGAAAAGAAGATAAGCAAAAAGCAAAGAGAAAAGGAAAGATAAGCATCTGAATGCAGAGTTCCAAAGAATAGCAAGGAGAGATAAGAAAGCCTTCCTCAGTGACCAATGCAAAGAAATAGAGGAAAACAACAGAATGGGAAAGACTAGAGATCTCTTCAAGAAAATTAGAGATACCAAGGGAAGATTTCATGCAAAGATGGACACAATAAAGGACAGAAATGGTATGGAGCTAACAGAAGCAGAAGATATTAAGAAGAGGTGGCAAGAATACACGGAAGAACTGTACAAAAAGATTTTCAGGACCTAGATAATCATGATGGTGTGATCATCCATCCATCCATCACCTAGAGCCAGACATGCTAGAATGTGAAGTCAACTGGGCCTTAGGAAGCATCACTATGAACAAAGCTAGTGGAGGTGATGGAATTCCAGTTGAGCTGTTTCAAATCCTAAAAGATGATGCTGTGAAAGTGCTGCACTCAATATGCCAGCAAGTTTGGAAAACTCAGCAGTAGCCACAGGACTGGAAAAGGTCAGTTTTCATTCTAATCTCAAAGAAAGGCAATGCCAAAGAATGCTCAAACTACCGCACAATTGCACTCATCTCATATGCTAGTAAATGCTCAAAATTCTCCAAGCCAGGCTTTAGCAATACATGAACCGTGAACTTCCTGGTGTTCAAGCTGGTTTTAGAAAAGGCAGAGGAACCAGAGATCAAATTGCCAACATCCGCTGGATCGTGGAAAAAGCAAGAGAGTTCCAGAAAAGCATCTATTTCTGCTTTATTGACTATGCCAAAGCCTTTGACTGTGTGGACCACAATAAACTGTGCAGAATTCTGAAAGAGATGGGAATACCAGACCACGAGACCTGCCCCTTGAGAAACCTATATGCAGGTCAGGAAGCAACAGTTAGAACTGGACATGGAACAACAGACTGGTTCCTAATAGGAAAAGGAGTACGTCAAGGCTGTATACTGTCACCCTGCTTATTTAACTTATATGCAGAATACATCATCAGAAACGCTGGGCTGGATGAAGCACAAGCTAGAATCAAGATTGCCAGGAGAAATATCAATAACCTCAGATATGCAGATGACACCATCCTTATGGCAGAAAGTGAAGAGAAGCTAAAAAGCCTCTTGATGAAAGTGAAAGAGGAGAGTGAAAAAGTTGGCTTAAAGCTCAACATTCAGAAAACGAAGATCATGGCATCTGGTCCCATCACTTCATGGGAAATAGATGGGGAAACAGTGGAAACAGTGTCAGACTTTATTTTTTGGGCTCCAAAATCACTGCAGATGGTGACTGCAGCCATGAAATTAAAAGACGTTTATTCCTTGGAAAGAAAGTTATGACCAACCTAGATAGCATATTCAAAAACAGAGACATTACTTTGCCAACAAAGGTCCATCTAGTCAAGGCTATGGTTTTTCCAGTGTCATGTATGAATGTGAGAGTTGGACTGTGAAGAAAGCTGAGTGCCGAAGAATTGATGCTTTCAAACTATGGTGTTGGAGAAGACTCTTGAAAGTCCCTTGGACTGCAAGGAGATCCAAACAGTTCATTCTACAGGAGATCAGCCCTGGGTGTTCTTTGGAAGGAATGATGCTAAAGCTGAAACTCCAGTACTTTGGCCACCTCATGCGCACAGTTGACTCATTGGAAAAGACTCTGATGCTGGGAGGGATTGGTGGCAGGAGGAGAAGGGGACGACAGAGGATGAGATGGCTGCATGGCATGACCGACTCGACGGATGTAAGTTTGAGTGAACTCCGGGAGTTGGTGATGGACAGGGAGGCCTGGCGTGCTGCGATTCATGGGGTCGCAAAGAGTTGGACACAACTAAGCGACTGAACTGAACTGACTGAATGGAGAAACAGACATAGAGAACAGATTTATGGACGTGGTGAGAGGAAAGGAGAGGTTGAGATATATGGAAAGAGTAACACGGAAACTTATATTACCATATTCAAAATAGATAGCCGGCGGGAATTTGCTGTATGGCTCAGGAAACTCATACTGGGGCTCTGTATCAACCTAGAGGGGTGGCATAGGGTGGGAAATGGGAGGGAGGTTCAAGAGGGAGGGTATATATGTATCCCTATGGCTGATTCATGTTGAGGTTTGACAGAAAACAACAAAATTCTGTAAAGCAATTATCCTTCAATAAAAAATAAATAATAATAATAATAAAAGAACCCACCTACCAATGCAGGAGACGTAAGTAAGAGACATGGGTTCGTTCCTTGGGTTGGTAATTTTCCCTTGAGGAGGGCATGGCAACCCACTTCAGTATTTTTGCCTGGAGAATCCCATGGACAGAGGAGTCTGGCGAGCTATGGTCCATTGGGTTGTAAAAAGTCAGACACAACTGAAGCAACTTAGCTCTTTTTGATCTCCCTGATACTTTCCAACTTTCCTAGGGCTCTTTTTGGTACTCTGACCAGAAAGCTGGCACTTTATTTACTCCATTCTACCACAGACTTCCCATGTCTGCCCCTGTTCCTGAGGGTAGGTATAGTCAAGCAGTGGGAAGACAGAAGGAAAACAAAGCAGTGGTATTTTTCCCACTCTCTTGGAACTACTTGTCCAGGTAAGAGGAATGTTTCCTTCCCCCTAAGCTTTAGGCCCCAGTTAGTCACTTTACTACTACTGTTACTGCTACCCCTGGACTTCTTTGGAGCTATGGCATGAGAGAATGGAAAAAAGAGAGGGAAACAAGAAAAATGGGGAGCTTTCTCACTCAAACTCTGTAAGTGTTAGGCTCCTTGAACCAGATGTAGAAGACTTATCTGGAGTTCTATCTGTGCTGATGTGCATGTCCAAGTTTTAGGTTGCAATGAGTTCAGGCTGGAAGATTCTAGATACACACAAAAGGTAAACTCATTACCAGTTTCGTAGTGCTTTAATTTATGGTCTTCCTCAATCTGTCTACTACTTACTTTTAGAGTCCTCAATTAGCCAATCCATATTCCTGTCCAGACTGTGAAGAAAGCTGAGCGCCGAAGAATTGATGCTTTTGAACTGTGGTGTTGAAGAAGACTCTTGAGGGTCCCTTGGACTGCAAGGAGATTCAACCAGTCCATCCTAAAGGAGATCAGTCCTGGGTGTTCTTTAGAAGGACTGATGCTAAAGCTGAAACTCCAATACTTTGGCCACCTGATGTGAAGAGCTGACTCATTGGAAAAGACCCTGATGCTGGGAAAGATTGAGGGCAGGAGGAGAAGGGGATGACAGAGGATGAGATGGTTTGATGGCATCACCGACTCAATGGACATGGGTTTGGGTGAACTCCGGGAGCTGGTGATGGACAGTGAGGCCTGGCGTGTTGCAGTCCATGGGGTCGCAGAGTCAGACACGACTGAGCGACTGAACTGAACTGAACTGAACTATGCATGTGTTTAGTATGTGCATATGTGTGTGCATGTTTATGTGAGTCTGTGTGTGTTCCTTTGAAAAATTTGATCTCTGTCCTTTAATACCTAAAGATCTCTTACATGGAGCCAAACTAGTCATTGTTTGGAAACTTTGTGATATAGCAACATGTATAAAGTGTAACACCCTTTGGAAAGAGCTATTTACCAATTTATAGATGGTTGCCTGTGAACTGGGCTCCCTGAGGTGTTACTTAGAATTCCTTTTTCTTTAAGGGAAAACATTAAATGGAACTTGCCAGGCTTCTTTTTTCTCCCACTAAGAATATCTTTTCACCAAAACCTCTTCTTTCAACAAGAACCCAGAGGAAATGAAGCAAGTGGAGGAAATTTGTAAAAGAAAGAAAAATCTCAAACATGTTACCAAGTATTTTTAATTTGCAAGTTACCGAAGGGTATGTGACATGTCTTATTTGATTTTAATTTCAAAGTGATGTGACCTGACAGGGATAATGAAGTGAAATCTATGCTACAAACTTTTTATATATATACCAGTTCTGTTATTGTCAATAATAGAAAATCAGGAGTTACTTATGTATAAATACAACATCATATTTTAAGTTTAGTGAAGAAATTCATTAATAAATAAGAATTTACACTTAGTTCCAAGCTGGTTCACTTAAGTGGTGGAAGCACATTGCTATCCAAACTGAAGTTCAGCACCTGAATACATCAGGAAATACAGTTCACTTCAGTCGATCAGTCATGTCTAACTCTTTGCAACCACACGGACCACAGCACGCCAGGCCTCCCTGTCCATCACCAGCTCCTAGAGTTTATCCAAACTCATGTCCATTGAGTCGGTGATGCCATCAAACCATCTCATCCTCTGTCGTCCCCTTCTCCTCCTGCCTTCAATCTTTCCCAGCATCAGAGTCTTTTCCAAGGAGTCAGCTCTTCGCATCAGGTAGCCAAAGTATTGGAGTTTCAGCTTCAGCATCAGTCCTTCCAATGAACACCCAGGAATGATCTCCTTTACAATGCACTGGTTGGATCTCCTTGCAGTCCAAGGGACTCTCAAAAATCTTCTCCAACACCACAGTTCAAAAGCATCAATTCTTCAGCACTCAGCTTTCTTTATAGTCCAACTCCCACATTCATACATGCTGCTGCTGCTGCTAAGTCGCTTCAGTCGTGTCCGCCTCTGTGTGACACCATAGACGGCAGCCCACCAGACTCCTCTGTCCCTGGGATTCTCCAGGCAAGAGTACTGAAGTGGGTTGCCATTGCCTTCTCCCATCCATACATGACTACTGGAAAAACCATAGCTTTGACCAGATGGACCTTTGTTGGCAAAGTAATGTCTCTGCTTTTTAACATGCTGTCTAGGTTGGTCATAACTTTTCTTTCAAGGAGCAAGCTTCTTATGATTTCATGGTTGGAGTCACCATCAGCAGTGATTTTGGAGCCCCCCAAAATAAAGTCTCTCATTGTTTCCACTGTTTCCCCATGTATTTTCTGTGAAGTTATGGGACCAGATGCCATGATTTTCATTTTCTGAATGCTGAGTTTTAAGTAAACTTTTTCACTCTCCTCTTTCATTTTCATCAAGGGGCTCTTTAGTTCTTCTTCACTTTCTGCCACAAGGGTGGTGTCATCTATATATCTGAGGTTATTGATATTTCTCCCAGCAATTTTGATTCTAGCTTGTGCTTCATCCAGCCCAGCATTTCTCATGATGTACTCTGTGTATAAGTTGAATATGCAGGAAATACAACTGAGTTCAAAATCCAAGGAGGACATATGACTTGTCATGTGGCTTGTCACCACCCTAACCCAGCTGTCCCTTCTCACTGGCAGCCACATATTCCATTCTGTATGTATTTTTCTTACTTTATCTTCCAGGTTCTGTTTTTTCATTACTCTGACTTATCTATAACTCCCACTCACTCATGACCATCATGGCCCCACCAGATTCTTTCTATTAATACCTTATGACCTAAAAGCTTCTGCTCCTGTTTAAGGAGGATTATAACCTGGTTCTTATATATTCATATTACTAAATCCAAGTTTACAAAAAAAAAAAAGAATCTGATCGTGTTTTCATTTCCTGTTTATGAATACTTTTTCACTCTATTTCAAAGGACACTGACCAATCTGTGAAAAAGCCACATTTGAGCTAATTGCACATCTTTGACCTAATCTGTTATGGCTCAAATTCATTTAAAAATCAAATTATATCATTCATTGGCAAAATCTGTGATGCACACTCAATCTGGTTAGGTTCCAACATCACAGAGAAATTTAAAATTTTAACACTAGATTTCAGACCTTTAGCTAATATAACTAGCACCTGGATAATTTGCAAATAGTCTTTCACACAGAAGGTGTCAAAGTATCAACCAATGCAAACTCAAAACCATACTTGTATTGGTTTGAATAGCTTTCAAATACACTTTGATATTTGCTGTATTAAACCTGGACTGTTTCCTTGAGGGACTTCTAGGAACTGGTGAATACTGAATTTTGCAGAAGATAGTTCCAGACATCTACAGATTTGTTCAGCTAAGTAAATAAAGAGTAAAGTCTCCATCATTCTGCCCTTCCACTTCTTTTGGCTCTGAGCCCTTCAAAAGCAGAAGGTTAAAAGAAACCAAATCAACATCTTTCCCAACCTCTTCATTTTATTTATGTATTTGATTTTTACAAGGTTCAGTAAGCAAAACATAGCCATTAAATGAAAGATTACCATCACATGAGTGCTATAACTGACTTGGAACTTGATTAAAACTAAATCTGTTCATTGACCAACAGGTCAAATGTGCCCTTTCCAAGTACTGGGGAATGTTTAAGAGCACACATAAACACATAGCCATCAAACTGATTTGAACTGGACAAAATAAACAAAATCTGGTCTAAATGGGAGTTTGTTCAGTTATGTCTCTCAGCTTTCAAAAGGCCCTGAAAGAAAAATTCACAGCTTGAATGTCTCAAAAGAATCCTCCAGGGGGTTAACAGATTTGTTTATTAATCAAAGCTAAATCAGAAGGAACTTAAATTACCTCTGCTTTCACAATATTTTAAAGAGGAGATTTTCATACTGGTTAGGGACTGCCCTAAACAATTCTCTGAAATGGGCAACATCAGTTTGTAAATGTAAAGATACATGGGCCACTGAAAATTCAGTTCAGTTCAGTCGCTCAGTCGTGTCTGACTCTTTGCGACCCCATGAATTGCAGCACGCCAGGCCTCACTGTCCATCACCATCTCCCGGAGTTCACTCAGACTCATGTCCATTGAGTCCGTGATGCCATCCAGCCATTTCATCCTCGGTCAGCCCTTCTCCTCCTGCCACCAATCCCTCCCAGCATCAGAGTCTTTTCCAATGAGTCAACTCTTCACATGAGGTGGCCAAAGTACTGGAGCTTCAGCTTTAGCATCATTCCTTCCAAAGAAATCCCAGGGTTGATCTCCTTCAGAATGGACTGGTTGGATCTCCTTGCAGTCCAAGGGACTCTCAAGAGTCTTCTCCAACACCACAGTTCAAAAGCATCAATTCTTTGGCGCTCAGCCTTCTTCACAGTCCAACTCTCACATTCATACGTGACCACAGGAAAAACCATAGCCTTGACTAGATGGACCTTAGTCGGCAAAGTAATGTCTCTGCTTTCGAATATGCTATCTAGGTTGGTCATAACTTTCCTTCCAAGGAGTAAGCGTCTTTTAATTTCATGGCTGCAATCACCATCTGCAGTGATTTTGGAGCCCAAAAAAATAAAGTCTGACACTGTTTCCACTGTTTCCCCATCTATTTCCCATGAAGTGATGGGACCAGATGCCATGATCTTCGTTTTCTGAATGTTGAGCTTTAAGCCAACTTTTTCACTCTCCTCTTTCACTTTCATCAAGAGGCTTTTTAGCTCCTCTTCACTTTCTGCCATAAGGATGGTGTCATCTGCATATCTGAGGTTATTGATATTTCTCCTGGCAATCTTGATTCTAGCTTGTGCTTCATCCAGCCCAGTGTTTCTCATGATGTACTCTGCATATCAGTTAAATAAGCAGGGTGACAGTATACAGCCTTGACGTACTCCTTTTCCTATTAGGAACCAGTCTGTTGTTCCATGTCCAGTTCTAACTGTTGCTTCCTGACCTGCATACAGATTTCTCAAGAGGCAGGTCAGGTGGTCTGGTATTCCCATCTCTTTCAGAATTTTCCACAGTTGATTGTGATCCACACAGTCAAAGGCTTTGGCATAGTCAATAAAGCAGAAATAGATGTTTTTCTGGAACTCTCTTGCTTTTGCCATGATCCAGTGGATGTTGGCCATTTGATCTCTGGTTCCTCTGTCTTTTCTAAAACCAGCTTGAACATCAGGGAATTCACAGTTCACGTATTGCTGAAGCCTGGCTTGGAGAATTTTGAGCATTACTAGCATGTGAGATGAGTGCAATTGTGCGGTAGTTCGAGCATTCTTTGGCATTGCCTTTCTTTGGGATTGGAATGAAATCTGACCTTTTCCAGTCCTGGCCACTGCTGAGTTTTCCAAACTTGCTGGCATATTGAGTGCAGCACTTTCACAGCATCATCTTTCAGGATTTGAAACAGCTCAACTGGAATTCCATCACCTCTACTAGCTTTGTTCGTAGTGATGCTTTCTAAGGCCCACTTGACTTCATATTCCAAGATGTCTGGCTCTAGACTAGTGATCACATCATCATGATTATCTGGGTCATGAAGATCTTTTTTGTACAGTTCTTCTGTGTGTTCTTGCCACCTCTTCTTAATATCTTCTGCTTCTGTTAGGTCCATACCATTTCTGTCCTATATCGAGCCCATCTTTGCATGAAATGTTCCCTTGGTATCTCTAATTTTCTTGAAGAGATCTCTAGTCTTTCCCATTCTGTTGTTTTCCTCTATTTCTTTGCATTGATCGTTGAAGAAGGCTTTCTTATCTCTTCTTGCTATTCTTTGGAACTCTGCATTCAGATGCTTATATCTTTGCTTTTCTCCTTTGCTTTTCACCTCTCTTCTTTTCACAGCTATTTGTAAGGCTTCCCCAGACAGCCATTTTGCTTTTTTGCATTTCTTTTCCATGGGGATGGTCTTGATCCCTGTCTTCTGTACAATGTCACGAACCTCATCAAATACCTTCCATTCTTTCATTTCACAGACAGGAAGCCAGCACAGAGGAGAGAAGAAGCAATCTGCTCCAAGTGTATAACTTGGTAATAGTAGAATTCAGATTAGAACCCACGCCTTTGAGAGCAAAAGGTTTTTTCTTTGGAGACGGGTGTTAATTTTGCAATTGCAATTGAAATTTTGAAGGCACACTCTCTTTAAGCTGGAAATTACACTTTTAGGAGTTCATAGTATAGAAATACCAGCACAAATATGCAAAAATCATATATACTAGGACATCCACTGCACCATTGTTTGTGGAATGAATAGCTGAAAGCAACCTACATGTTCAACAATGGGGAAATTATTGAGTACAAGATTCTATTACCATGTAATGAAATAAAACAGCTGTTAAAAATAATACAGTGCATTTAAATATTCTGACATATATTCATAAAAAACTGTAAAGTGAAAAAAGCAATTTTCAGATCAAAGAGTGAGTATGACCTCATTTTCTTTTTTGTTTAAAAAACAAATTAAAACTGTGCACAAGTCCGTGTGTGCGTGTATGCATACGTCTGGAAAGCCACACACCACAGAGGGAGGAATTTAAAAAAAAAACAAAAAGTAACATTACAAAAAGTCTCCCACAAGGATAATCAAATAATCTGAGAATATGTTAGTAACCCGAGGCATATCGTACTCAGGAAAGGCTCCTGGGCTGTAAACAGCTCACAAGTGAGCAGGAGGAATTCCCTGGGTGGGACTTGGCAGTAGTTTTGGCACTGCATTGATCTCCAGCAGTCACCACCACTCCATGCATTCTGACATGAAAAAATGATATTCCCTCCATCTTGTATAAAGTGCTTTTCAAACCCGAGTATCATTCTCCCCAGCACTGCCCCCTTCCAACCAGCTGCCCCCTTTACCTATTCCTAGAGGGAAATTCTAGAAAACCACAGCACAGACTCCTGGAAAATCAGCCCTCCCTGTGAGATGGAATAGACTAAGACTCTTAATAGTGCATTTTACCCCTGTATCTGTTACAAATCTAGAAGAAGATTGTAAATGTATTATCTGAGGTTTCTCTGAGCACACATTCCATTGCCATAGGCTTAAGAACTGTGGATAAGTTGCCTCTTTTGGAAAGCTTAACCTCAGCTAAGTAAAGCAAGAGCTTTAATAGCTATATTAAATCCCTGTGTTCTTTTTTAAAATGCTTTTGAAACAGAAACAAAATTTATTATTATTTGAGTATTCCTAGCCTCACTCTGAACCCTGGAAGCCTCTGCTCCCCAGTAAAGATAATTTTGTCTCTGCCTGCTTATTGTCTCCTCTGCGTAGCCTCTGAAGACATTTTTTTTTTTAAAATCTTGCCAACTTAATTGCTGGCTTGCTGTGACACAGAATAAGAAGAATGGGAAGAAAGAGGTAGGACTCAAAAGAATCCAAGACGTGAAAAAACAGAGGAGAGCACTGGGGAGACATGGAAAAGAGAAAGTATAGGAGAAGGCTCCAGGCGGCCTCCAACAATAAGGAAATGGAAGAACAGTATGAGAATCATAGACAAGTTCTGTACATTTGATCCACTTTAACATGTTCTGAGAACTGTAAGCAAAGTTTAGAACCACTGTTCATTTGCTTTTAGTTGTTTCTTTGAATGGCACACAGCCCTGAAACTTGGTCACATGAGGTCAGAATTTATTCAGGTCACAAAATATTCCAAGGGAACAGGCAGATATGATATTCATAGAACTGTATTTAAAAGAATCACAGTGAGAACCAATAGGGAAACAGAGGATTGAAACAATACTATAGAGTAAATGAACCTAATAGACATATATAGAACATTCTATCCAACACCAACAGAATACACATTCTACTCAAGTGCACAGGGAATATTTTCCAGGACAGATCATATGTTAGGCCACGAAACAAGTCTAAACAAATATAAGAAAACAGAAATTATATCAAGTGTCTTTTCTAACTACAATGGTACAAAATTAGAAATCAATACCAGGAAGAAAGCTGAAAAATTTAAAAACCCATGGAAATTAAACAACACACTTCTGAACAAACACTAAATCAAAGAAGAAATGAAAAAGGAAATTTTGAAAATTATTTTGAGACAAATGAAAATGGAAGCAGAAAAAGCAATTTTGAGAGGAAAGTGTATAAGGCATACACTAAGAAAAAAGTTCTTAAATAAACAACCTAAAAGTATACCCTAAGAAATTAGAAAAAAATGAAGCCCAAAGTTAGTAGAAGGAGCGAAACAATAAAGATTAGGTCAGAAATAAATGAAATAGAGAAAAGGAAAACAGAAGAGATTAATAAAACTAAGAGTTGATTCTCTGAAAAGATCAACAAAATTGATAAACTTTTAGCTAGACTCACCAAAAAAAAAAGAGGAATAAAATGAATAAAATTATAAATGAAAGAGAAGCATTATCAGCTGATACCACAGAAATACAAAGGATCATAAGAGACAACTAGGAACCATTATTTGCCAACAAATTGGGCAAATTAGAAGAAATGGATAAACTCCTAGCAGCATAAAACCTACTAAGACTAAATCACAAAGAAATATAAAACCTGAACAGACCTATGAGTAAGGAGATTGTCAGTAATCAAAAATCTCCCAACAAAGAAAAGCCCAAGACCAGATGGTTTTACTAGTGAATTCCACCAAACATTTAAAGGATTAATGTCGATCCTTTTCACAGTCTCCAAAAAGCTGACGCGGAAGGCACACTCCCAAACTCATTTTATGAGGCCAGCATTACTGTGACATCAAAGCCAGATAAGGACACCTCAAAAAAAGAAAGCGAAGTGAAGTGTTAGTCCCGCAGTCACATCGTGCTCTGCGACACCATGGGCTGCAGCTTGCCAGGCTCCTCTGTCCATGGAATTCTCCAGGCAAGAATACTTACTACTCTAATTCAACAGAGTAATTGAAGTCCTAACCAGAGCAATCAGGTAAAACAAAAAATAAATAAAAGGTAGCCAAATTAGAAAGAAAGAAGTAAAATTGTCTCTGTTTGCAGATAACATTATCTTATACATAGGAAACTCTAAAGACTCCACTGAAAAACTCTCTTTAAGAACTAATCAATGAATTCAATAAAGTTGCAGGATACAAAATCAACAGACAAAAACCAGTTGTGCTTCTAAACACTAACAACAAACTATCTGAAAAAAAAATAAACAATCTATTTACAACAGAATCAAAAAGAAAAAAAATCCTTATGTGTGAAAGCTAAAAAATAAATCATTGAAAGAGAGAGTAGATTGGTGGCTGCCAGAGGTGGGGGGAAGGTTGAGGGAAATGAGTGAAGATAGTCAAAGGGTACAAACATCCAGTTATAAGTAAGTTCCAAGGATGTAATGCACAGCACAGTGACTATAGTTAACAATACTCTATTGTAGACTTATAAGTTGCTAAGAGAATAGATCTTAAAAGTTCTCAGCATAAAAAAGGGTAAATGTGTGGAGATGGATATGCTAACTCACTCATTGTGGTGATTATTTCCCAATATATATATCTATCAAATCATCACACTGTACAACTTAAACTGGCACAGTGTAACATGTCAATTATATCTCTATAAAACTAGAGGGAAAAAAGATCAAAATTCATTACAAAAATTATTTATTGATAAAATTTGAATATCAGATGCATATATGCATATAATGACTGATTTTTTTAATTTCAAAAGACAAAGAACTTGAATTCAAGGAAAGACTTAAATGAGAAAATAATACTCTAATCAGAAAAGAACAATCACCTAAAAGTTTTCAAACCTTCTGTCTGTCTTTGTTTCTGCTCATAAGAGACAAGACATGGAGAACTCAAGTATATACACATACAGGTATGGGAAAGGAAATCTGAGATTTCCCTTAAGATGAGAAAGCTGAAGCCATTTCTACACCTGGTAATGAGGGCTACAAGCCTCCAAATAGAAATAATATCCAAGTAAACTTAATTCCTGAAAAGTTGATGGATGGATTTAATGTCATTGGGCCTTGAAAAAATCAGGACTAAATTAGGGAATAAGAAAATGTGAAGGTCAGAAAGGAATATACATAAATGCTCTCCTAATTTTTCTCTAAATTATTTACCTCTTGTACTAGTGATACACTAGAAGAGATTACAAACACTGAAAACATCAGTAAGTAGAATTTACTTTAACAGAGTAAACATTCTGAAAAGGAAAAGCATGAAATGCCTTTATTTGATTATCCATGAGACATGGAGCTGTTTGGTGGATTGCTCATGCACAACCACTGCGAGCACAGGAACTGGGATATGAGACAGAACAACAACAGCCACGCTAGTCTGGGCTGGAAAATTCAACCTGTAGAATGAGGACAAATATCTCAAGGTTAAACTTGAAATCGTAAAGAAGATAAAAGGAAACCATATATTTCCCAAAGAATTCATTTTTGAGAACTATTTTTCAGGTTATTTCTACATTTCAAATGATATATCTCAAGATAACAACGGAACTTTTTCAATTGGGTTTTGTTAAGAGAATAAAGCAAATAATAAGCAGCCTCAGGTACCCAGGTACCCAGACACTGCTCCTCCTCGCAGCAATACCAACACTAAGTCCTGTTCTAGCTCACTGGCATTCTCCCCTATGTAACAGCATGGTGAGGTTCAAGTTCATCCCTGGCAGTTGTTCAAAGGATCAGTGTGGAAGATAGAATAAAAGGAAACTGCCTTGAATTGCAACAATATAGATTATTTTTCAGAAAGAATTCAGAACTGTGATAGCGATTAAACTCTAGGATGGAGGTCTGAGAAAGAACTATCCCGTTCTTCTCCAGATATTGGGACAAACAGAACAAATACTCTTTAATCCAAGACAGTGTATTTCCTAGGAACCAATGAAAAATTGTACTGGGGGAAAATTTTCACCACATTTCATGCCAAATATATTTCATACTATTTCATTCCAAAATGCACTTATTTCATTTAACTTCCAAAAACACTGACAAAGAACATTGTCAGGCAAAGAGTTTTGTTTTTTTGTGGGACACAAGAGCCAAAATTACTTCTTAAAGGGAGAGTATTAATTGGCAGTTGGATTAATTCTTTGATGTAAGATTGTGTTTTATGAACCTTGTGTTAACAGGAACAGTTAAGTGTCACTCTACTGCTTTAGAATCTGAATTGATTGGTCTTATTAGTTGACTGGTTTTGTCAGTTGATTTGTTAGTTGGTTTTGTTGGTTAGTTGATTAGTTGATTATTTTTAACCATTGATTGTATTTACTCCTGTAGAAATTAAGAAAATGTAAACTCCCCACAGTAGGCATCTATTCAATTAGTGCTCATTTCAGAGGAAAAGAATTAATATTTTCTTGAGATCCTTAAGATGATACTAGAAAATAAGGCATACCCAAAGCCTACCATGTGCTAGGAACTGTTTTTAAAACTTCAGAGTATTACTTCATATAATTCTTACAGCAAGACTGGTATAATCCTTACAACAGAACAATTATTAAAGCAGACCCTAGAGTGCTTTACCCATGTGCCTTGAACCACTGGACAAAACTAAACCAAGGCAGTGTTCCTCTTCATTTTGTAGATGAGGAAAGCAAGAGACAGAATGGCTAGAAGACTTGTCCAAGACTACCCAGCAAGTAAGAATAGAGTTGGCATTGGAACCCACCCTGGCACCATGGATTCCATTTCCCCAGTTATGTGGTAGAATCTACGCAGAAAATCTAAATTGTGGGGCGTGTTCTCCAAAACACAAATACTCCTAGAAATTCCATCAGTTGCATTGGATTTCTGTGTATGTGAGATTACAGAAAGTGAAAACTAGCAACTTCCAGGGGAAATTGGGTCTCCGGCAGCTGCAAGCACAGAACAGGGTTTCCTCTAACTGACATTCCTGGAAATCCTGATTCCATGCAGAATCACAAACTCCAGATTTATATTTCCATACTCCTGACAGGTTGCTAGCTTGCAGCTGAAACACAGGATGTGATCCTGGCTCAGGGGAAAAAAGAATTACAGTGCCTGCCTGAAAGTCAGTCAACAGAGGCAAAAAAAGAAGACACACAGGCACCTTTGAAACAGGAGCTGAGATGAAAAAGTTTGAAAGCATTTGCTCATCAGCATAAACCTGGGATAATGAAACCACCTATGGGTAGTCAAAAGTAAATCAAACACCTACCAAACCTCTAACTACATCTGCACATATGAAACTGCCACCTACTCGCCATGCAAGACAGCTGTGCTATATCCATCTCCCTTTTTACAGTTAAAACTTGCAGATCATTAATACTCTGTCTGAAACATAGAAAAATTGTTTAGTCTCAACAGGTTAAGTGAAAATCTTGGGCAAATAACATCTTTCTGGTCAAATTAGAATAATTAATTAATATTATCATACTGAATTTCATCTGTTTGTTAGGTCCAATACATTTATTTTTACTAAACTCTACAGATGATTGTACCACAAAGCATAAAAAAGTGTAGCATAATTTTTAGCCAAATTTGGGTAGCTCTTTAATAGAATATGGTAAAAGGAAAGCTGCAATGTTCTGTCTCATAAAGAGAACTCCAAGTCATTGCTCAATCATGCAATGTCCAACATGAAACAATCTGGGGTCTGAAAAATGTGTCAGAGTTCTCTGAGGGTTTCCACAGAAAACAAGAATAATTCGAATTCTGGAGCAGAGCTGTCCTCTTTAACAACCTCTGCCCTCAGAGTTCAAGCTAAGCCAACACTATAAGAGGCTTCAGGGTAGACCCAAGACTGGCTTTCAGCCAGCCTTCAATAAATTAGAGAGACTCCTGAGGAATTGGTTGCAAAACAACCCAGAGTCTGAGGCCAAGGCAAACTTTTCTGAACTGTTTACTCAGTTTCTACTCCCCTTATCAAGGCTGTCCAGCAATAGGCAAGTCGCATACACGTGATATTTAAACAAGGACTTATTTATACACAAGTCAAAAGCTCAGTGTTCTGATCTTCCCTGAATTGGCCAGAGACTCCCCCCAGCATCGATGCCCACAGCAGGTGGCCTTATGATGCTCAATGGGATCAAAAAGGGATTTTCTGCTCCAGAGGGGATTTGTAAATCCTCCCTGGCCCTGCTTTGTCAAGGAATTCTGTTTTCACTGGCTCTTACAGCACAGTCTGGAGTTCTGGACACAGGATATGGTTCTCAAGCACCACAGGAGAGACCCCGTCTGTCATCTCAACCTCTGTAACAAGATCTTGCTTACAGAATGACTGATATTAGAGGGGAGATGATTAAAATGTTTGGCCAGAGCAATAGGCTTCCCTGAAATCATGTTACATGGGTCAGGCCAGCTCCAGCCTGCAACCCTTTCTCGGGGAATTCGCAGACTGAAGACCAAACTCTTCCACTCCCACTGGGAATTCTGCTCTAAGGGCAATGAGGCCACCTGTGCTGCATTTGCCTCTCTAGCTCCAGATTCTAGCACCAGTGTCTGGCATTTTTAACAATGCTTTGATGAATGAATGTTTCAGCAAGTCAGGTGACAGTAAGGAGCCTATCCTGCATTAGCCATCTGCTCAGTTCATTTCCAGTGAACACTCACTCACTGAGATCTTATGACAGGCCAGGCCATGCAAGGATGCATAGATGATTAAGACAGTCCTGCCCTGAAGGACCCTGTGGTCTAGGGGGAGGCCTCACAGTTGAATCATTTTTGATAGAGCCTAAAGATGGAAATATGGCCACCAAATGTAGAGTCTGAATCCTGCTGGCTGCTTTCAAGAGGGCATTTAAACATTCTGTGACATTCTAGGAAAGTTACCAGAGGGAGGAGTAGTTGGATGAAGGGAAAAGCTCAAAAGACAGGATAGATTTAAAAAACCAAAAAACCTGCTCATTCACTTTGACTCCATAATCCCTCCTCTGGAACTAGTCCCAGAGCAATTTGGTCAAAAAAAAAAAAAACCAAACCAAAAACCCAAGCCTAAATGTAAAAAGATGTTTTTCACCATATTATTATAATAGGGAACAACTGTAAACCATTTAAATGTCCATCAATAGAAAAAATGCTAGTAGATTACAGCACAACCTAACGTTAGATGTAAAAAATAGAACACAAATTTGTATAAGGTACTGCGATTGGAACCATTTATATGTAAACAAAGATCAGAAAGGAACTAAAAGTAATTATATGGATATGTAAGGAACTTGAAAATTGCAAGCTGCTTTTACATATTCTCTTCTGGGATACTTTACAACAACTCTGGGAAATAAATAGTGTGATTATGAAGCCACATTTTTTCAATGTCTAAAAAATGAAGATTAGAATACAAAGCTTAAACACTAGAAAGACATATAATCTCAAAGTCCTTCTTTCCATTATACTACTCTGTTTCTAGAAAATTAAAATCATTTCTGGGCTAGTATAGACAAAACATGTGCTAGTTTTTAATTACCAATATTTGGGGGAAGCAAAAATTGTGTTTGGGTATTTCCATAACAGCTTATGGAAAAATCTGAACAAGCTTTTTGGCTAACCCAATAGATGTTTAAATAATTTAAAGTGTTTTAAGTAGCACATTTAACTTAAAAAATATATGTAGAGTAGCATTGAGGAGTTTCACATACCAAATAACAACGATACTCAACTTTGCTGAGAACTAGGAGGTACTTCTAGTCAGGGCTATGGTTTTTCCTGTGGTCATGTATGGATGTGAGAGTTGGACTGTGAAGAAAGCTGAGTGCCGAAGAATTGATGCTTTTGAACTGTGGTGTTGGAGAAGACTCTTGAGAGTCCCTTGGACTGCAAGGAGATCCAACCAGTCCATTCTAAAGGAGATCAGTCCTGGGTGTTCTTTGGAAAGAATGATGCTAAAGCTGAAACTCCAGTACTCTGGCCACCTGATGTGAAGAGCTGACTCATTGGAAGACTCTGATGCTGGGAGGGATTGGGGGCAGGAGGAGAAGGGGACGACAGAGGATGAGATGGTTGGATGGCATCACGGACTCGATGGACGTGAGTCTGAGTGAACGGCAGGAGTTGGTGATGCACAGGGAGGCCTGGCATGCTGCGATTCATGGGGTCACAAAAAGTCGCACACAACTGAGCGACTGAACTGACAACGCCCCTTACCAGCAACAGTAACTTGGAGTAGTATCTGCATTAGTCTACACTTCACCTCTCTCTCCCCTTCTTATGGCAGATTGGATTGCTATGATATCATTAACCAAATGGGACACTTTCACCATGAGCCTTGCTTGTCATCTTTTGAAAACACCATAGCCATTTGGATGTTTCTACCATGTCATCAAGGGAGTTGCCTCTCTTGTCTTTCTCTTGCTCTTTTTTTCCCTCACTGATATAGACGTTTTGATAACCTTGATTTGTTTCTAAGCTTGTCCTTTTGCCTGTCAAAGGGCAGGAAACAAGGATGAGGTGACCCACATTGCAAAGAACATACAGAAAAATTCTCAAAAAACAAATCTTTCACTATAATTCTTGAATTATTTTTTTATTTGGAATAAGAAACTTCATTATTTTAATGAACAGCTAGTGAACATCCAGAGACTAATACCAAATTTGCCTTGCCAGAAATGTGTTTAATCACATAATATTAATTTTAGATAAAGAAGGAAGAAAGCCAATTTTGGACATCAGAAGACATGTCTGAGTAGGGAAAGCAACTTGAAATCAGTGTGTCAGATTCTGGAAGAGGTCTTTAAAATCAAATATAGTTCATCCTCCCTCCTAATATAAATTCCCTCCTGTAATGGGGGATAATGGAGCCCACTAGCTTCTGTGGGTTTCAGCACTTCCATGTCAAGGATATCCATTTAATTCCTTTTCAGAGCAGAATTAATAATTAATGTTTCTCTTATATAGAATTAAATCTTTTCTCTCCCTAAAACTTTCACCAGCATCTGCCCTCTGATTAAAAACAGAATAAACCCATCGCTTTTCCACTTAATCATTTACGTTAAGATTTCCCCCAAATGGTTCCCAAGGAACCCTAGTTCTTAAGAGATGTTCACAGGTGCACCTGGGTTGGGGATTATTTGCTCAAATAAGTTGAGAAGAGACTGCACTCTATACTCCTCTATTGGAGAATCACAGAAACCATTAAAGGCTGTGAAAAGTTTTT
This sequence comes from Capra hircus, assembly GCF_001704415.2. Taxonomy (NCBI): domain Eukaryota; kingdom Metazoa; phylum Chordata; class Mammalia; order Artiodactyla; family Bovidae; genus Capra; species Capra hircus. Next base: position 44,296,712 of record NC_030815.1, on the reverse strand, counting down.
TTAAAAACAAATGAAAAACTCTATTCTGCCTTTATTTCATCCCTTTTCAAATATATTTTGTCTATGGAACCCCTCTGCCTCGCTGAGGAACACCCATTAACATCTCTCAGGAGTAGTGTTCTAAGAAACACTGTGGGAATCCCAGAGCTGAGTCTTTTCTTTGCTAAACATCTCTGGTTTTGTCAAGAGCTCCACACAGGAAAAACTGCCAGACACTTCACCCTTCTTGTTCATCGCAAGGTCAGGGGTGACTGAAGGGCAGATGTGGGGAGGGAGAGGAATTCTGAAAAGATGTTAGGAGACAAATGACCACAAACTGCATCTCCTTCTAATTTTGTCAAGGGACATGGTAGCACTGACACCTGCATGAGTTTGAAAATAACACCCAGCCCCCTCAAATTCAGCCCCGTCTTCTACATCTGAGTTAGTTTTGTGTCCCCAGCGCTGCCCTATTTTCCTATCCACTCACTGCTCCTCCCATGGCAAGGAGAGAAAGAAGAGGAGGAGGAGGAAGGGTTATGTATCTGCACGCCATGATTTGCCCTCTCCAAATGTGCTGCGGAATTGGAGGGTGTCTCTAATCATTCATGGAAGGCTAGCGGATCTTCAAGGACCTCAGGCCCCAAAGAAAAGGGAGAGTGGGAGAACTGGCCTGCCTGAAACTGTCTTCATTCCCATACTGTCCCGATTCAAACTGTGACTGTGCAAAGCTTTTCAGCTCTGCTCCTAAGCTGTTTTCCCTTCAAAGAAGCTTTGCCATCCTAAGAGCTTTGCTACTCTTAAATTCAGATTATTGTGTGTGTTTTTAAAAGTATTTTTGCCTTTGCAGAATGCTTTTTCCTATTACTGATTTTCCTATTAGTATGCTAATTTATTTTCTTGCCTTTAATCATCTCACCTATGTGTTTACCTTTTTCACTCTCCTAAGTGGGGAAGAGGGAGCACCAGAGAATAAAGAGAATCTTGAGGATCAGTTGTGCTACCAAGATGGGGTGGCAGCTTTTGCCTCACTCTTGTTATCTCCTTCAATCCCTCCCAATAATTTAACTAAATGTGAACAAAAACTGAGCTCCTCATATGCAAATTGAGTTTCAAAACAACTCTTCAAGACCTCTTCTGAAAATTATGATGACTACAATCTCCCTATACAGACATTGTGGAACTAATTGACGTTATTAAATACCTTGTTAAGTCATTAAATCACTATTTTATTATTGTTGAGGATTTTTCCTTTTACTTTCTCTGTCAAAAGTTTGCAGAATCAGTGAGTTTTCTCACTTCAATAGAGTTTTTTTTAAGTTTATTGCATATTTAAGAATATATTTTGATGGTATTATATAATACATAGATATTCATAAAAGTTATTTTAAATTAATTCTTCTTTATTTAATTTTTGGCTATGCTTTGTTGGATCTTTGTTTGGGGTCTTTGTCGCTGCACAGGCTTTTCTCTTGTTGCAGCAAGTGGGGGCTACTCTCCTTTGTGGGGCATGGGCTTCTCACTGTGATGGCTTCTCTCCTTAGGAAGCAAGAGCTCTAAGCCCATGGGCTTCAGAAGCTGCAGTGCATGGGCTCAGTAGTTGTGGCACATGGGCTTAATTGCCCTGCAACGTGGGGGATCCTCCCAGAATAGGAATCGAACGCATGTCCCCTGCATTGGCAGGCAGATTCTCAAGCAATGGAACCCCAGGGAAGCCCATAAAAATTAATTTAAAACAATAGAAACCATCTTCATTACTTTAATATTTTATTACCTTGATTTTTGCTTTTTTTCTCCTAATTTTTTAAAATATATTTTTGCTTAACATTTTACTTAACTATTTAAACTCCATTCTGAGACTCTTTCCTATAAAAAGATATATTAATTCATTTACATTTACAATCCATACATGGACACAAAGCAGAGACTTCCTTCTGTCCTCTTGTTCTGTACTTTCTGTACTTTATACTTGTTTGCTAATTCTGTCTCAATCTTACTGCTTATATTTTCTTCAGTGATTTAGCAGTAGTATATCCTGTTCTGAATTCTATTTGTGGTTTATTCACTCAACACATATTTGTTGAGTACTTACAACACACAGAGTCTATACAACCTTCTTTAAACTTCAAAAAATTATAATCAGTATGCAATGTTTTAAAAAAGGTTAGGAGTAACTTCTCTTATACACTAATACTTAAAAGGTTGGCATTTTGATTATTTAATCAACAGCCTTTACTTGGTCATTTCCATTTTTAATATGGATAATGTAAACCAACCTAGATAGCATATTCAAAAGCAGAGACATCACTCTGCCAACAAAGGTCCGTCTAGTCAAGGCTATGGTTTTTCCACTAGTCATGTACGGATGTGAGAGTTGGACTGTGAAGAAAGCTGAGCGCCAAAGAATTGATGCTTTTGAACTGTGGTGTTGGGGAAGACTCTTGAGAGTCCCTTGGACTGCAAGGAGATCCAACCAGTCCATTCTGAAGGAGATCAACCCTGGGATTTCTTTGGAAGGAATGATGCTGAAGCTGAAACTCCAGTACTTTGGCCACCTCATGCGAAGAGTTGACTCACTGGAAAAGACTCTGATGCTGGGAGGGATTGGGGGCAGGAGGAGAAGGGGACGACAGAGGATGAGATGGCTGGATGGCATCACTGACTCGATGGACGTGAGTCTGAGTGAACTTCGGGAGTTGGTGATGGACAGGGAAGCCTGGCGTGCTGCAATTCATGGGGTCGCAAAGAGTCGGACACGACTGAGCGACTGAACTGAACTGAACTGAACCCAAGTTAAAACTCATCACCTAATTCTCATACTTGTTCTGAACCTCAATACAGATGTTTAAGTCTCTCCCCAGATGTAAAAGAAACGTTAAGATCTTAGGGACAAAAAAATAAAATGTAGAACTGTCTAACTTTCTAAGATTCGAAGAATTCTTAAGATGCTGTTTCAACTTCCTTTTGAAATTGGAAAGTCCATTAATCACATAGCACAGTGTGGTCATTTAAAGTCATCCCCAGTCCCTCCCATGATTAAGAACTTGGGAAATTACATACTACTCTTAATTTTATAAAGACACAGAGACTCAAATATATAAGATAAACATATAAGCAGAACTCAGAATTAATCATATGTAAATACAATATGAATGAACTCAGATTTATATTATACTCTCTTTCAGTATTCTTTCTGTAAAATCAAGCTTGAGTTTTTATTTCATTCATTGCAGATGGTGACTGCAGCCATGAAATTAAAAGATGCTTGCTCCTTGGAAGAAAAGCTATGACCAACCTAGACAGCATATTAAAAAGCAGAGACATTACTTTGTCAACAAAGGTCCATATAGTCAAAGCTATGGTTTTTCCATAGTCATGTATGGATGTGAGAGTTGGACTGTAAAGAAAGCTGAGTGCCAAAGAATTGATGCTTTTGAACTGTGGTGTTGGAGAAGACCGTTGAGTGTCCCTTGGACTGCAAGGCGATCCAATCAGTCCATCCTAAAGGAAATCAGTCCTGAATATTCATTGGAAGGACTGATGCTAAAGCTGAAACTCCAATACTTTGGCCACCTGATGCAAAGAACTGATTCCTTGGAAAAGACCCTGATGCCGGGAAAGATTGAAGGCGGGAGGAGAAGGGAATGAGAGAGGATGAGATGGTTGGATGGCATCACTGACTCGATGGACGTGAGTTTGAGCAAGCTCCAGGAGTCGGTAACAGACAGGGAAGCCTGGTGTGCTGTAGTCCATGGAGTCACAAAGGATTGGACACGACTGAGTGACTGGACTGAACTGATGTTTACTGCATGATGATATAGATCTTATCCCACTTTTTAGATCCAAGCTAAGATCTAGCAAACTCAGACACTATAAAACATCTGGCTGGTTACTCTGTTTTAAAAAAGGATTTTAAAGGGAAAAAATTTTGTTAACCAAACTTCAAAAAATCTGCTCCAGAATATTAGATCACAAACTTTGCTAAACTGCTTTTTCTAATGAAGTTTTAAAGCAGATTCAGGGTACACTCAACACAGTACCCTGTTTTAAAATAGGATAACCAAATCGACAGACCTATAAGTTTGCTAAATATTCATTTAAAATTCTATATAATCTTTCCTCTCTACAAATTGCTGGTACTCGTGTCTTAATTTAATATCCACCTATGAAGCAAATACCTTGTACCAGTCAGGGTCCAATCAGGAAAGTAGGTATTTCAAACAGTAGGAAATTAATAATGGAGAATCCAGGAGATAGAGGAGTAAGCAGCCAAACTGAAGAGAATGAGACATACAAAGATTTGCAATAACAGGAAATGGTCACAACCTTCAGGGCTACAGGGACAACAGGAGGAGCCCAGGTGCTACAACCATCCAGAAGGAACCACCTCCTCACCTCCGGGGTAAGGGAACAAGCTGGCAGCAGACAGACACCTTAGGGAAACACTGCTCCCTGAGATGCAGGGCAAAGGAGGGGGCAAGCAGGGAATGGATCTTAGTGTAAAAGTGGAGCTGGCCAGAACACATCTAACCTCACACTTGTCACACTATGTTCTCCATCAGGGATACAGGCACCCACGTGAGCACATGTATGTATGCACTCACATACACATATCACATTATTCATTCATCTGTCTTTCCCCAGCCTCGTCTTCCAAGGACGAAATTATCCATGACCAAAATATGAATCCTAAGTTAATTTAAGTTCTTTCAAATCTTCTATGATCATCATAATACCTACATGCCTGTAACATTCCACTGCTTCAAACCACATTCAAAACCATCCATGCACTTTTTAGTTTTCACAACCACCACGAGGCAACATGTGTATTAACATTCTCAATTGTAGAGAGATTAAGGTATCTAACCCAATGCATTGCACAAATAGGTCCAGAGTCCTGGATTCTCCAGGCACCAAGACCAGACTCTGTCTTTTGCCTACTGATGAATGCCTGAAGGTCACAGGCAAGCAAAGTAAGATCTCTAGGCTCTAAGTTACCACAGCTGGCTACAGACTAAAATCGAGGCTATATTAAGTTAATCACAGGCAATGGCCTCTCTTAATTAACTTTATGCTTCAAGTTACCCATTTTAAGAAAAATTCATCTTAGCAATAATTTGTACAGTGCATGACAGCTTACAAAGGTTCTCCTCATTTTCCTATGTGATCTAATAATATTCCTGAAATACAACATGGTAACTAAACCATATCTAGTTTACTGGCATTGTGAGTGAATAAATTCAAGTCAGGGGATGGTGGTTTTTTTTTTTTTGCATTCCTTGTACATAATATGAATTATGTGATCTTCTATATGAATTCAAAAGGATCCATCTCCTTCATTTGTGTTCAATATCCCAATTAGAGGACTTTTCTTCAGATGCGACCTATTTCTGACTATTTCCAACTATTTCCCTGACCCTCCAAATCACAGACAAAGCAGCTTTGACTCTGGAACACATCATACATCAGAGGTTTGCTCCTGGGAGTAACAGAGTCTTTCAGGGTCTTCAGAGTCCTAGAGGGAGGGCTGGGCTGTGCCTGCCACCAGTAAGGCAGGAATGGTTGATCGCATTAAATAGCTGGTATTCCTCCTGGTTTACCTTTGCATAAAATGCTTGATGGTAACTTGATTGAGTCTGCAAGGAGTGTCAGCTGCAAATACTGGAATCAAGGCACTTTCCATGCCTTTGGAAACTATCCTTAAGCAGGACTACAGATCAAAAGCAGTCACACTATTGGTGATGGAGCACCACAACCTGATTGGAATCTGACTGTGACAGTCTTCCAGCAGAGCTAGCACTTAGAAGAATGAGGATTTCTAGACAATGTCGGGCTCTGACAGAATTCTCACCAGAGGGAGAAGGGAAGAAGGCCATCTCACAAAATACATAAAGTATGCCCCAGCTGTGACACCAAAAGTTCTCTTATTTCTACAATGAAAATGTTCTGTTTGGACTCTGAGAATATGCGGAGGGCATAGTTCGGGTGACTGACATTTCTAGACTGGGAGCTTTGAAGTGCTGCGTGAAAGGAGCAGTGGGTACTGGTTCCCATGAAAGGCTTCTACACAAAGTTGAGTGTCACAGGAGGAGGAGATGGTTTGCAGAAGAGCTGTGGGATTCTCCTGGGTCCTGCTTCCTCTTCTAGCTCCTCTCTAGTATGGGTTCACCCACTTCCGCTTCAAAATGCCAGCTGGGTCTGAGCAATACCCACTCTGGCTCTAGCTGAGGCCAAATCTCCCCAGACAAGGCTCCACCCACAACCAGCTTCCCAAGCAGAGTGCCCTTGTCCGTCTGGATGCCTGACTGGTGATAGAAATGGAGGAGGAGGAATAAAGGTGAGGTCTGGGAGCTGATCATTAAATCGATGTGTGTTTTCAGACACAGAAAATGAAGTTATAGTTACCAAAGCAGAAAGTGGGGAAGGGGTAAATTAGGAGTTTAGGATTAATATACACACACTACTATACATAAAATATATAGCCAACAAGGACCTACTTTATAGTACCAGAAACTGTACTTAATATTTTGTAACAATTTATAAGGGAAAAGAATCTGAAAAAGAATATATATGTACATGCATATGAATCATTTTGCTGTACACCTGAAACTAACACAACATTGTAAATCAGCTATACTAAGGCAACTCACTCCAGTACTCTTGCCTAGAGAATCCCATGGACAGAGGAGCCTGGTAGGCTACAGTCCACGGGGTCGCAAAGAGTCGGGGCACGACTGAGCGACTTCACTTTCACTTCAATAAAAAATAAAATAAAATTTAAAATAAATTAATTTAAAAATTAAAATATACTAGTAATTAAGTTTTAAAAAATCTGTGTTTTGTCCATAAGATGTCCAGTGATGTGTACTCCACATGTTTATGGAAAATTATGAGCAGCCACAAAGCTTTCAAACCTTCAAAAAAAAAAGCCCTCAAGACATATCACCTTCTGTTTATCTTCTCTCTCAATTGAAAGTATGTCATAGTGTACTTTTATCACAATGCCTGTATCTCCCTCCTAATTAAAGAAATAGTAATATGCTATGGAATTGAGATAAATTGTTATATTAAATCATGTTAATTTCATAAGATTTCTTTAATCTGATTTTCTTCTGTCAAAATCCCAAAGCAGAGGTTTATTTCTATGTACCAAGAGGAGGTAGGAGGAGGTACCTGGTAAAGTATTAAGTAAAAGTTACAGCTATTTCAAAACAGTCCACCAAATCTTTACCACAATCTCTTTTCTCAGTCGACATTAAGATCACATAAGCCTGGTGCCTCATGCTGTCCCAGTCTCCCTTCTCAACTTTTGTCTCCTCACACCTCTTTCCTCCCTCAGACCCAGACACCCAAATTAAGAGGCTGTGTGCTGGTAAGAGGTGGGTCCAGGCAGGTAAGGAGGGAGGGGTCCTGACCCTGACAGGGGTGCTGGCCTTGGCTCATTCCCGCCAGCCCACTGATAACAGCCGACTCCCCGGGGCTCAGACGGGATTAAGCACAGCACCTCGTGGGGCAGGCGCATCAGAAGCAGTGAGTCATCTGGACAGAGAGCAGGCGTGAGGTGAGAGGAACAGAAGCAGCCTGCAGTGGCCATGCAGCGCCCAGTTCTCTTTCTTTCTTGAATATAAGACATCCTTTCTTTTATCGCCCTTTGAGTTTAGGACAAGCTATCAGTGACAGGGTTTGATTTCCAAAGCGCTTCTCTCTCACACCCTCATCAGGACAGGATGTCAACTAAAAGGTCTGCAAGCTAAAAATAAGACCACTTGTCTGTCAAGAGCACAGGGGCTGAGTGGGTTCAGAGCTCAGGAGGCCTTTGTCTAAACTGAAGCAGAGCGGCAGGGGAGGTGGCAGAAACCTAGCGGGGCAAATCTCGGGGGACTCCTTCCTCTGAGTGCACAGAGGTAAATAAAAAAGCATTCTACCGGGATTGCCCAGTGAAATGGGGCACAGGGGTTGGCAGGTAGATCTGACCTCTGGAGTTCAAACAAGCCTGAGGTGCCTTTGGTCAAACTCAGCAAACAAAACACAGGACCCTGCAAGCAGGTTTAAGGGTAAGAAGACCATAATCCAAGGAGGTGACAGACAGGAGAAGAAAGCAGAGCGAGAGGCCCTCGGTGACCCCAAGAAAAACAGTTCTGGCTCTTGTCAGGACAAAAACAGAGCAAAAAGGAAAGATCAAAGGCGGGAGAATTAATTCCTTCTCCCTGGTGGTGTCAGAGAGGGCTTTGGCAACTGTCTCAAATGAAGTGTAAACCAGGCGGGGAGCAGTTACTGCCCAAGATTCCATAACACAGAAAGTGAAATTCAAGTCCCCAAAAAGCCAGGGGCAGGCTGGAGACACAGTCCAACTGAGGCAGAGCTAAGACACTTTCCCCAGTTTCCCTCAAGTTCTGGCAGATGCCATCAAATTCCAGAAACACAGAAGAAAAAAATCTTTCTTGACAGCCAGGAAAAAAGAAAGGCTCAGAGGCTACAGCTGAACTGAACAGGTTTTGAAGATAGATTCTGACCCAGAATTTAGCAGCATCATATGCTTCCCTGGTGGCTCAAACAATAAAGAATCTGCCTACAATGCAGGAGACCCAGGTTCAATCCCTGGCTCGGGAAGATCCTCTGGAGAAGGAAATGGCAACCCACTGCAGTATTCTTGCCTGGGAGAATCCTGTGGACAGAAGAGCCTGTCTGTCCATGGGGTTGCAAAGAATCAGACATAACTGAGCGACTAAACCACCATATGTTTTTAGCCTCTTCTTGCCTGATTAGGCATATAACGTACCCGTTCTAGCAGTTGTTTAATTTTTCAATTCAACTCTGTGGTTACAAAATGCCTATCCTCCATTTTGGATATTGCCCTGAATAACAGAAATGAGAGGATATGTGACCCAATGGTTCACAAAAAAAGGTCATGTAGGTACTTGATCAAAATTCTCCACAAATGGAGATGAAGCACCAGCATTTCATTCTCCCCCGAGGGCCCAGGAGAGCACAAGCCCAGGTTCTCTGAGTCTAACTGCTTCTTCCTGGGTCCCAGGTCTGGCAGAAACCTAGGAGCGAGTGGAGAGCTACCACATGTCCTTCTCAGCAGTAGTCTGACAGTTAAAAGCGCACGCCATTGTCAGTGAAGGGACTCTGAAAACAACCTGTCACTATGTCTCACCATTTTTTGACAAGGAAACCCTATTTCAAGGGAACCTTCTGCTAAACCTAATTTAAAAGCTATATCTACTTTGTCTATCGTTGTGACTGACACTATAAAGACCCGTATCCCATCAAGAGGGTAGTTATCAGGATGGAGAGCCTAGCAAGAGGATGGCTACTCATGGGGCCGAGCTTGCCCAGTTTTCACACCTCCCATTGGTATTTGATCCTGGCTTTCTAGCCAACCTGCTGAACCCCATGAGGAAAGAAAGAATCTGTCAACATTCAGAGCTGAGGAGGAAATAGCGGTTTTGAGATAAAATTCCTTCTGTGGCAGATGTATATTTTTCTAGCTTTATCAAGTGTCTTTTCTCAACAGAGTCGCACAGCAGTAGATTTCATAAAACAACAAAATCACACATAATCATGAAAGCTAGAAGCACCCCCTCCTTGAGATTTCCTGCTCAGAGGAGGCAGAAATAAAGTTCTAGAGCTGGGCACACTTCTGAGTCATCCCACCATAACTGCAGTTTCTCTGCATGCCTCAATTTTCTCATTACCTACTTTTCATAAACCAGGCACAAACAATTGGATCTGCATATTTAGGGAAAATTAGGATGTTGAAATGTATCAACCCAAATGAGAAGGAAGAAAATAAGTATTTTTGATGTCTCAGTTTGAGGTCCGCAGGAGCAGATCTGAATCCTGAAGTAGGGGTTCAGGTGCACACATCAATCTGAGGGGGAAGCAACTGGAGGGAGTATAGACCGGGGGGAAGAGCAGTAAGATACGGGACGGAAGAAAGCTAATAAAGGCTGAGCTCTCAAACCAGTTGTTACAGTGGGTGATCGAAATTTAGTCCTGCAAAGATGCTCTAGGAAACTGTGAAAATACATGTCTCAGGCTTCCACTGAAGGGCAGGGGAACAAGGGTATTGATACGCCAACTCTCATCAGGCACTCATGCAGCAGTCACAACAGAGCCATCCATAACTCCTTGTGTGGACTCCCTTGGACTCAAAGTGTCTCACTTAATATTTAATTTTTTCTTACCATTTCACTGTGGGGTTTTCTGAGAATGGCAGGAAGTCACTGGCTAACTAATAATCAGATAGGCCGAGCATCTGTAGAAGGAATTCCTCAGATCTTACATCTTCCCAGAAGCAAGCACAATTTATTTTGGACCTGACGGCAGTTTCATTCACTTTGAACTCTTCAGAGGCAAATACTGACTTTACTCTTCAGAATAATGTTGAATATTTTTGAACACTATGAGATACCAACTTGACTCTTTTGGATATTGAAAAACGAGGCAGTTTTTCCTGCAAACCAATTATATAATGCTACTGAAACAGTGGCTGTAATTAATTGTAGGTAGTAATCTTGAAGGTGGGGAGGGGAGGCAGACATATCTTAAGGAGTAGACGACAATCTCTAAATTGTGTGTGAGTGGATGTGAATCTCTCTATTTGTACTCGTTTCCCAGATATTTTGATATTTTTAGGGAGACTCCTCCTCCACAGGGAGCCATCCTTACTCGTGAGTGAGGATGTGGCATAAAATGAAGGTTGAAAAGTATATACTCATCACCAAAGTCTAGAAGAGAAACGTGACGAGAGAGAGAAACCATAAAGAAGAGAGGTACCTGAAGAGAGTAATGGTTCCCTCTATATAAGAAATAGCTCAGGATACTCTCAAATAATGCTGCTTGCCGTGCGCACACTTGGACAGATGGGGCCACACTGTGCTGCCTGTTCAAACAGTCCCGATGTCGGGCCCAGCCCTGGCTTGAGAAGTGGAACACACAGTCACGACAGGTTTCCTACCACATCGCTTGTGTTGATGTTGGAGCAGATGAAAGCAGATGTTTCCTGTCAAACTGCATCTCTCTCCCTAAAGAACACATCAGCATCCTTCATCTCTTCAAGCCACACAGAAGACCGGGGCCTCCATGTAACTGGATTTCTCCTTAACGTCACTGTTCCATTTGCTAGATCAGTTATTCCTAAACAACGTGCTCTGGAATTCTGTGTTCTTCTCATAAATGGAACATGGCACAAAGTTTTATAAAAGGGAGAAACTATTAAGAGAATGGCCCCCAGAGCCAATGAAAGTAAATAGGTCTCTGACATGCAGCTGCCATGACTTGTTGACACTCTTGGCTTAAAAATACCTAACAGCTTTAGGGGATAGACAGGGGATGCAGAGTGTGGGCCTTGAGATCTGGAGATTCCCCTGGAAATGGGTCCAATCAACAAAGGGTGATTTCATCAATTAAGGAAAACCCAGCCACTTGTGGAGAACATTTGGCAACTCTTCAGCTGTGCGCCCTTTCCTATTTTAGGAAATAGAGAACACTGAATAAACAGAACGTAGGAAATATTAGCATGTGATATTTGTCAGAATCACACTATAAATGTCTGTTAACCCGATGACTCTCAAACTGAAGTATCAGGAAGTACGTGAAAGGCTTACTTTCAGTTGCCAGAAACATTCTGATTGAAGGAAAGAATTTTCCTCAACAAACACTTCAATAAAATCGAAGATTTAGATGAGGGAGGAAAAAACAAGGTAGAAATAAGGTAGACTCTGTTATTAACTAATAATAACAGCAATATCCACAAATGCCTATTTTCTGCTGATCATTTTACATATATATTTTTTTCAATTTTTATTTATTTATTTATTTTTTAAATTTTAAAATCTTTAATTCTTACATTATCCCAACTGAGTTACACAACAATCTGAGGCAGAATTTAAGTACTCTACTTTTCATTTGACAGATGAGAAAACAAGCACAGGGAGGTTAGGTAGCTTCCCTGCATTTACACAGCTAAGTCACAGCAGATCTCATATTTGAACTCAGGTCTTTGTGACTCTAAAGGTCCTTATAGTCATGCTGTAGCATCTTTTCTGGTCACAATGAATGGTTTGCTCCAGAACATTTTCTCTTTTCCTACCCCTGCTTACCACCATGAGGAATGATTAATACTCTGCTCAAAGCATTATATTTGGGTTAAAAAAGAAAGAAAAGAAAGCTCATTCAAGAGCTTCCCATGAGAGACATTCATAACCTAGAGAAGAAAGTTCCATAACAACCGTTAAGTCTTGATCCTGGACTAGGCCAACATAAATGGTTTCCTCTCAGCACTTCATGGCCCCTGGTATAGCATTTCTCATGCTACATTTTAAGTGTTACTCAGAATATCTGTTTCTCTCTCTGAGTCATAATTTTTTTTAGGGTAAGTACAAATTGTATTCACTTATAACACCATCTGACCCAGAGAAGATATTCAATAAATGTATACTGATGAGTAAGTGAACAAACTGTAATAAGCAAGTGACATCAAAGCAATGGCATTTTCAGGAAACACCCATAATTCTACAATGTCTTTTAATGCTGGGCAAACACTTTAAATGAGTTAGCAGCCACTGACAGTTCCCCTCCCAAAGTCACTGACACTGATTTCCTCACTAACAGAACAATGGCTTTATCATTTACCCTAAGCAAAAGTGAACATACCATAGAAAAGGAAAACTACTGCACTGAATGGTTTCCCGGAAAGTTTCTTTGACTTTCAAAAGATGCATGAATAAAAAGCAGCCTCTTTTCTTCCATAAGACCACATCATATATAGGGGAAGAGCTACAATTTCTGGAGCAGCTCCATGAGGAAAGCTCACCAAGGACAAAGACCACACCCTGAGGATGACAGAACCCAGCTCCTTAATGATGAGACCAAGGCAGTGAATTAGCCTCCTTACCTGGGAGCTAGTTCCTTCTAGACATTTTAACATCTGAGCTACAATTTGTCTTTACTGTTTACATCATTTGGAGTTCAGGTTTCTGTTACTTGAAACTAAAAATCACCTTGTTTCCTTTCCCCTAACCCTGCTTTCCAGTCTTTGTTGTTACATCATAATTCCATAGGTAAGGATGGGTATTAATGGGTTTCTCCTGCTCCAAGCATCAGTTTGCTTATTTATAAAATCTTTTATCTTTTCTTTGGTTAATAAGGAATATCTTATCCTCTTCCTCATTGTCATCATTAATATCATCATCATCATCAATTATGTCCTCACTCTAACTTCTTCAGCCTAAGAAAAAAAATTCATGTCAAAGATTAAATAATATTTTATATCTGCATAGACTACACTATTCTGCACAGAATGTTTGGGATATCATCTAAACCCATGGCAGAAATTGTAAGTTGTTCCATGGTAACTATGCTCCTCTTCTTTCTTGATAAGAAAACACTTGAATTTGAGCTGTGCACAGGTCATTCAAAGTGAAGCTTCCACTTCCCAGCTTCCCTTGCAGCTAGGTGTTGCCATATCATTAAGTTCTGGCCAGCAGGATATAAGCAAAAGCATCAAATGTCTAACCTCTTTAAAAATAGAGTGTGTCTATTTTTGCTTTTCCTTTTGCCCTTCTTTATCCTGTACTCCAGTAGCTGCATAAAATGCAGACATGGTTGTTGGAGTTCTGCAATCTTGAAGTCTGAGGGTAAGAGCAACACCAACAGGAGTCAGAGCAACAAGCTAGAAGGAACATGAGTCCCTGGGAGCTCTGTGGAGAAGAGCCTCTATACGAGCCCTGACAACTTCCCTTCTGGAAGGAGTGAGTCAGCTTTGAGAAATGATGGGAATCACTGATAAAATCAGAAGTACCAATATGTTCACATATTTATCTTCTTTTCTGTTTTATTCTACTGTATCTCCCTGAGAGCACACTCAAGTCATCCCACACTGTCTTGATGTCATGCCCACCCAGAGCCACAACAGTCTTTGATATCTGACCTAATTCAAGAGTTGGTCTTCGGATGGAAGTTTCCTCCAAAAATCCAAACAGCTTTGTGCAAACCAACTCTCATTCTCAAATTTCTCATGCTCCTGGCACCCACCTGCTTGATGGGATTCACAAAAATAAACCTCATTTGGGGAGGAATACTCATCCTTCTACCTCCCAAGCCTCTTCCTAGTTCACCTGAGGACTTGGCTAAAGAATCTGCATATAAATAGACTATGGAGGAGCTAATAAACTTTTAAAAAGTCATTACAAATGCAGGAAACAACCATTACAACAAGAAATTGGGATTTAGATGTTAACTGTTAAGAAAGGGAATAGCTAGTGCTATATTAGTAACAAACAAAGCCACTTTCACAAATGTCTCCTCTGTCTTCTCCTTCCCACACACAGGTATATCATAGAGTAGTTAATTTAGTCATAGTGTTTCTCTTATTTTACTTTTTAGCTTTTGGCTGAATAGTGAACAGATTGTGAAATGGGCAAGTACTTATATTATGCAAACAAATTGCACTATATATTTTAATTGGATGTACATATAACACAATATAAAAATACTAGCAGCAGAAGTAGCAGTAGGGGAAAAATCTTTGAATTCTGTATGGGGATTTAAAGGGCTTCTCTGGTGGCTCAGATGCTAAAGAGTCCACTCACAATGCAGGAGATCTGGGTTTGATCTCTGGGTCAGGAAGATCCCTGGAGAAGGGAATGGCTACCCACTTCAGTATTCTTGCCCGGATAATTCCATGGACAGAGGAGCCTGGTGGGCTACAGTCCACGGGGTCGCAAAGAGTCAGACACAACTGAGCAACTAACATACACACACACACACACATATACATACACACACACACACATATACATACACACACACACACACACACACACACACACACATATGTGGGTTTAATTGCTCTGCCCCAAATACAGACAGACACAGGTGTGTTTTAAAAGAAAAAAAGAAACCCTATGGTTTTCCAGAAAGACAATTTTTCTAAAGAGATGAGATAACCAGGGTTCGATAGCTCAGGGTCCACTTACTTCTATGAACAAAGAACTTCTCACTGTAACAACTTTAAAGAATATTAATAAAAAGGCAAAATATCAAATAACAATGGGTCTAATCCTGGGTCCCTAGTGAAACGTTCCATTTACAGCTAGAGAAGAGCTAAAGAAAATTAACAATCATATTTACGAAGTAATCTGTAAAACTACCAAATAAAGATACTTGAGAATCACAACAGCAGTCTTCTAAAAGCTTGTTGTGCTATGAAATGTGAGGCACCCATAGAAGGAACCCCCATTCAATCACCAGTATCTACATGGGGGATATTGGGTCTAAGTGCAGCCACTGGTTAAATTTTTAGTCCCAGTTCCTTAGTGTTAAAGAACTGAGGCTGGTTTGAGTTTGCTATCTGTGAAGTTTCAACATCATGATGATAACAATTAACCTTCTTTGAGGTCTTACTGTGAACACACTGCTCTAAGCACTGTTCATCAAAGTGAAAAGTGAAAGTGAAGTCGCTCAGTCGTGTCCGACTCTTTGCGACCCTGTGGACTGTAGTCCACCAGGCTCCTCAGTCCATGGGATTCTCCAGGCAAGGATACTGGAGTGGGTTGCCATTTCCTTCTCCAGGGGATCTTCCCGACCCAGGGATCGAACCCAGGTCATAGGTGGCTCAGAGGTTAAAGCACTGTTCATACATTACCTCATTTAATCCCAATGAGAATGATGCTGTTATCTCATTTAGCAGGAGAGAACCTGATTAGGGAACCAGCCCAAAGACATACAACCAGAGAGCAGAGGATTCAAACCCAGGTAGTTTGAATGCAGAAGCCAATGAAAGTCAGAGTACCACGTCCCACTCCATGCATGAACACATTTGTGTGTACTGGCAGGCAGGAATGTCTTCACTCCTTAACCTATGTCCTCTCTCAGCAGCACACACACTCTCTCTTTCCCTCCCACTCCTAAATTTAGGTAGCAGAATTTGTGTAAGGCAATCTGCAGGATACTACCTCATGATCTGGAAACACTCTCCAAATCTCTCGTTAACATTCAGATTGAAGTCATGAACCTTTCTGAATCTAGCAGAATACCTTCCAGAGAGAATATTAATAAATCTTGTTGATGGTGAAGTTTGACAAAGGAAGAAACAATGTGGAAGAGAAGACAAACTTCAGCAATGCATTCAGCATCTAGCAGTGGGCTCAGCACACAGCAGGTACTAAAAATGGTTTTTGAAAATTGACAAAGTGGAAGGTAGGTAAGGATGCATGCATGCATGATAAGTCGCTTCAGTCGTGTCCAACTCTTTGTGATCCTATGGATGGTAGCCCACTAGGCTCCTATGTCCATGGGATTCTCCAGGCGAGAATACTGGAGTGGGTGGCCATGCCCTCCCGCAGAGGATCTTCCCAGCTCAGGGATCGAACCCTTGTGTCTCCTGCACTGGTAGGTGGGTTCTTTACCACTAGCGCCACCTGGGAAGCGTGGTAAGGATAGAGGCAGAGAAAAAAGGAAGGAGAAAGGAAAAAGTGAGGAAAGAGGGAAAGAGCAAGAGAAATGGAGGAAGAAAGGGAAGGAAGGGGTAGACAGAAAAGGATGGGAAAGAAAGACGGATGAATTCCTGAACACATGCAAAGATCTGAGGCAAGCACCACCATTCAAATTCTAACACTGTTGTCAGTTACTGGGAAGCAGCAGAGGATCAGCAGGGATATGAGGAGGTAACAAGAAGGGCTTCTGGAGTTCCTAACCAGGTCCTGAATTCTCATTCCAGAACTGAACCACAGTACACTCACCTAGTTCACATCTCTGGCCACCTACTGGTTCTCAAGTTGCTACCATTACTAATTCTGGAAGGAGGAAGAAAGAGCTTGCTCTGGAAGACAACTGCATCCATTCTCTGTCACTTGGTTTGGGAAGGAATAACTGCCCTCCCAACTCCACTAAATGAGGAGAAAGGGCTCAAAACTTTCAGTCTCTCCCACACTCCATGGCCTCAGTGAGCCAAAAGGTCAGAGATGATAAAAACACCCACAAAGTCAAGACTCAAGGGCATGTTCTCAATTACTTCTTTCTAGAAAAGCTTTGTCTCATACACATACACACATGTGTGTACACTTTGTCCTCCTAGTTTGGAATTAATATATACATACTACTATACATAAAGTATATAACCAACAAGAACAGGACCAACTGTATAACACAGGGAACTATGCTTGATATTCTGTAATAACCTGAAATGGAAAAGAATCTGAAAAAAAATATATATATATACATATACATATGTATAACTGAATCACTGTGTTGTACACCTAAAGCCAACACAACATTGTCAACTATAAATCAAATACACTTTGATTAAAAAACTTTATCCTCCTAGACAAGGTAATATAAGCAGGTGAGGCCTGAAAACTTGCTCCCTCAAAGAGACAGCCTAGAGAGAGAGGCAGGGAACCTGAGGATGAAAGTGATACCTTCTAAGGCAAAGCAGAGAGGGAGTGTCTCAGGTGTCACCAAGTTGCTGGATCAAGATTCACCTGAGGCCAAGTCTACTTCAGTTAATATGGGCTGAAACATTCCCTTTATTATTTAGGTCCCATTTCAACTAGTGTTCTCTCATCTGCAGGGCAAAGATCCTGACTGATACAATCTCTCTGTGAGTCCTGGATAGAGAATGTGCATTCTTAAATATAATCACCAACTCACCAAACAATTTCTTTTATGCTAGGATATAAAACACTGATGCCACCAGGGACTCTAAAAGAACTTGGAATTCCAAATGACAAATTTAAACCTCAGGCAGAAACTTGATCAGAGATGAGATGAATGACTCCAGAGTTCTGAAATCTACCCTCACCTGTATAAAGTATATAGACAGGAGCTTACACAATTTTTTTTCTTTTCTTTTTATAAGCATCAAATATCATAACCAACCACTAACACATTACTTATTAAAAGATCCCATTTTATTTAACTGGTAACTTTTATGTTTCTGCTCATCAGTGTTGCCTAAGACTAAAAACTCTTAAAAGGAATCATATCAGTTTAGCCCACTTTACACAGAATGTTATGGAGAAACACTGCTGAAATGTGATAAAGGTTTTTTCATACAGCCACTCCTGATCTTACTACTTCAAGCAGATCCTGAGGTAAGGGTATAAAATTCAAACCCTACCTTAAACTCCAGTCAATATTGTCCTGGAAGTCTTAAATTACAGCCAACAACTGCTTCTTCCAGAACTTTACTAAACAAGAGTGATGTTTAAGGTCAAAATTATAAGACATTTTGGGGTCAAAATAAATTATGCATGTCTGATGTCACCCACCACACACATAGGTCCCTCGACACACACATTGATAGACACAAATGACTTTCACGCAAGATATAATCAGAATTTCTCCTATTCTCAGCAATAAGGAACAGCAAAGAAGTTATGAGATTTGAAATTAGACAATCTAGTACCAGTCTTGACTGATTCCTTTTTGATGGGCAACTGTGGGCCATCATAACGGCCAAAGCAGAGAGGGATTTTCGGGCGTCACCGAGTTGCTAGGTCAAGATTCACCTGAGGCTAAGTCTACTTCAGTTAATATGGACCGAAACATATTACTTAATCTCCCAATATCATACTTTTCCTATAAAGCTTCAATAACCCAACACAAATACTTCTGAGGGCTTATGTGACCATTGAATAAGAAACTGTAACAAAATCCACTATAATTAAAAATGCATTCACCCTCTTACTCTGTGTTGAGCAGGCAAAATCTGGGGAGAGTTTTTTTATTCTCCTGTGCATCTTTCTTAGATAGTATTCTTACCTCAGCCCTACTGGAAAGTGAAATTGATAGACTTGGCAATTTAACCAGTGTTCCAACAGGTTCAGTTTAAGACTACCCTAAGAGGCTGAGGTTTAAAACCCATTAAAAAACTTTTTTTAGGTAAAAGTTATAAAGTTCATTTCAAAATATAAAGCATATACCAAAAGTACATTTTTGCACAAAAAGCTCTTTCACTCCAAAAGGATCTTCAGGCCTAAGATGATTCATCACTATCCTCCGTCATTTAAAATCATTGTCAAGTGCCAAGCTTCTCTGGCTGCCTGACAAAGCATACAGTTCAGTTATGCTGGGCTATCCTATCTTCTTTATATCTTTATGCCACCGATAAATTTGACTAATGACCTTGAAATCTTAGAACTTTCAACTCTAAATGTAAATCTTTCCCAAGACAAGACTGAAAATAGTGTACTAATGTTCTGGCTCACCAGAGAGAAGGAAGTAGTGGACAGCAATTCCAAAGACCACTGGTCTCACTTGAAACCAGCCAGTGTGTATTGATAGTCTGGTAAATGCAAGCCTTGATGCTAGGAACTAGAGGTACTCAGAGTCATGATCCATGACCTTAATCATAAAGGAAGACCCAAGAGAAGTTCTTTGGTTTGTTTTCAAATAAGTAGGATTTGATTATTTTTATCACTTTTATCAAGGTATTACTGATATAAAATAAAATTCACCAGTTTTTAAGTGTACAATTGTATGAATCTTGATAGATAGGTACACAGACAGAGTTGTATTATTAATATTGCTACCATAATTAAGAAACAGAACATTTTTATCAGCCCCAAAAGTTACATCATACCTCTTTGCAATAATGAATTGGATTGATTTTTAAAGTATATAAGTATTTGAAGTCACAAAAAAGAAAGAAGGATATTTAGCCAAATGGACCCTTCAGAAATCAAAACTGAGATTATAAGTAAAGATAAGCCATGAAGTCAACGTTTGCATTGGAGAACTACATGCCACTTAGTTATATGCTCTAGACCAGATGGCACTGGAACCTAGCCTTAAGCGATCTTTAATTCCCACTCACCTAGGGTGGTGTAAATGAATTTCTTTCAGTATTGGCAGAACTCACCAGTGGTCAAAATTATTTGCCAACAAGTGCCAAGCCAATGGGAATGGAAGGACTGAGGATAGGATATTGGAACTGTTATTAATGACTATGCCTTTCCAGAAACAAAACTCAAGGGTGGCCAGGAGTCCCTACAGATATAGCAGGCCAGAGAAAGCCAATTCTTAAAAATGGTTTGTCCAAGATTACATGTAGCAGTGATGATAACTATATGTTTTGGAACTCAGATTACTGATTGCTCATTCAAAATTGTTTTACTGACCAACACAGAGAGCAAACACCCAACCAAGACAGCTCTGAACAACTGAACAAAAGATGGTTTATCCAACATCTCCAAAGTTCTTGCAGATTCTAGTCTTAAATGTTATCAATTTATTCCTCTCACTTTAGGTAATTAATCTATAAATGCCCTCTACTTAATATGGGCATGAAATTGCTTTCTCATCTGACACCAACTCATAGAAATACTGACAAGCAGGCTTGAATCACCATCAGCATCCTTTGCAGAAGGTAGACACAAAAGGCATAGAAGGTATCCTCTAACCTAGGATGAAATCAGTACTCACCCTACCTACCAGGGAAAGGAATAAAGAAACCTGAGCTTAAGTTCAGGCTCTGGTAAGTGTGTTTACCTATTGACTGAGAAATAAGTGCTATGCCATTGCTTCCTTTGATCTCATTTTTACTGTTATAATCAATACATAGCATAACTAAAATTCAACTCACCTCAAAGTTACCTAAATATAAATGAAAACCATAAGTCAGGCACAGTTTTATTAGACACCCAAAAGACCAAAAAATTATACATCATTCCTTTTCTCCTTATCACTCGGTATATTTATTATCCTCTGCAACCAATAAATTGACAAATTTATTTTGTAAAAAAGTTCAAAGAAGCTTGTTTATATATCATAGCAGTTAACTTTTAGAATTATGTGATTAGATCTGCAGCTCAAGCTACTTTTTCTCCCAAATAAAAAAATATTCCAAAAGGGAAAAAAATCTTATTCATTCATTTGGTAAGCGTTTTTGAGAACCTATCCTATGCCAGGCACTGGCCAAAACCTTTGCTTGTGGGGGATTTACAGGACATTAGGAAATAGACAAACACGTTTTTAATGTCTGTGACAACTGTGATAAAGAGACCTCTGAAGAGTATGTTCTATGTGCTGCTTTGGATGGAGAAATACGACATCAAAAGGGTACTACCAAGAAGGTGATACTGACTCAAGTCTTGAAAGATCAGGAAGGACAAAGTAGGCAGTGGACAAGGTGAAGGGAACACATTTCAAGGAAAGAGAACAGGATATGCAAAGGTACATCAGTGTGAGAGGTCATCAAATTTGGAAACTGTAAGGGGGCTTCCCAGGCGGCTCAGTGGTAAAGAATCTGCCTGCCGAGCAGGAGATGCAGGCTCAATCCCTGGGTTGGGAAGATCCCCTGGAGAAAGAAATGGCAACCCGTTCCAGTATTCTCACCTGGGAAATCCCATGGGCAGAGGAGGCTGGTGGGCGACAGTCCATGGAGTCACAATAGAGTCAGACACAACTTAACAACTAAACGATAGCAACAAATATATAGAAGGTACAATGAGCTCATGGAAATCCATCAAAAAAGGGGAGAAAATCCTAAATACAAAATCAGGCAAAGGCTAGCAACAGAGTTAATAGAAAGGAAACCCCCAAATCTCAAGCATCTGAAGAGATGTTCATTATTAATATGAGCAATGAAAATTTAGTACAGCAATGGTGTATTACTCTCTATCTCTTCCACTGTTCATTGATTGACTCTTCCATTAGTCAATAGAAGTATTGGTCTGGACTTGAAGATGCAGAAACTAGCAGGGAAGCAGACTAGTGAAGTACAATCTAACACAGGATTTGGTCAAATTAAGTATACACAGTGCTTCTGACCCAACAATTCTCCTCTTGGATACACATGTTGAAGAAACTCTCATATAAATCCCAAGGGGACTATGAAGCCTCATTCACTGATGCAGGAGGTAAGAGGCAGCCTGAGTGTTCAGAGGATCAAGAATGGAAGTAACCTGTGGATGCACACCATGGACTACTAAGCAGCAGTCAGAAGCAACACACTACATGCACACTTAGCCACTAAGAGGATTTTAACATAAAGTCTTTAGTGGAAAAGAGTAAGAAACCAAATACAGTCTATTTATAGTACTAGTCACAATCATTTGAAGTACATGCAAATAAAACAACATACGCAAACAAAAGGATACCCAACAAATACACATTTGTGATTGTTTCTGGGAGGAGGGTAATCAAAGAAAAGAGAAATACGTTAATTTTTTAATAATAAGAAATGAGTCTCCCACTGGACACATTATGAAAAGACTGTTCAATGATGAGCATGATTAACTCAGCTGGCTACACCTGAGGTCCAAGAAACTGGGGAGAGGATGAGACTGGAGACAAGCAGGTAGAGATTACCAAAAAGATCGGCCATTGTGCTGGCTGTTCCTTGCTTGCCCCTTCCACCTGAGAGTCCTCCATTTCATTCAACGCCCATCTCTGCCCTGTCGGCTTCCCTAGGAGGCTGAGCTGCAAGGGCTGCCCCCTGGCTTCCTGTGGGGTTTGGTCAAGAGGAGGCATCAGCAAGAGACTGGAGGGTGGGAAAAGAGAGAAGTTAGGGTATTTATACCTCCCTGACAAGATCAGTCCTGCCAACTCCAAATCTTCTCAGGCTATGGTTACCCAATCCCTCCCTGACTCTTCAGTCCTGGGGGATTACTAGCTTTCTGATACTGTGAGTCCTGGGATGCTGCTCCATCACTTCTTGCCTTTTTTTTTTTTTTCTTTTGGTTTCCTTCATTATCTTTGTTCATACATCTGTAGACCAGGTTATTAAAGCTACTATTACTAAATTCTTTTTAGCAAACCCTTCTGATGGTGCCATTTCCTTTGTCCCTTGAACATGAATTAAACAGCTATGGACGGTTTTAGGGCAATAACTACCATTATAAAGAGCTTTTCCTCTCTTTCCTGTTTTAATATAGGTTACACTTGAACATATCTATCTGCTAAGGCAAAATAATTCCTATCACTCTATAGCACAACAGATCTATGGGAGACTGTATAATTACACATTAGCTCACAACACTCTCTCTCCCTTACCACCGTGCATCCTGACTGATCTTGGAGACAAAGTAACACAGACCTAAAGTGTGTAACAAGGACCAAGTTCATCGTAGATCAGTAGATGTTGCATACTTGCTGGATTAACACTGTCTAGATTCCAATGACCAGCTGGGTAGGTTCAAGATAAAGCTACAGTACATATTTCAGATTGAGGACGGGCAACAAATAGTTGTAGATCACATTCTGAAAAAATTAGCATTTTCACATGTGCTATGGGCCATTTGTAATCTCAGCATCAAAGCCAGGCCTACCTGCGTGTTTCTAGTCTTTGGTCCTACCCATAAACTCCTCAGAAAGTCCATTATCTATCTTACCAAGAAGGATGTTCCACACTTGCCCATTATTACTATACCAAGTTCATTTCCCCTGAACATGCATTCCAATTTGTGTTTATATGCTTTTTCTTTACTTGTTATTATTCATCTTCTGCATCAGACAGTAAGTTCCATCAGGGCAAGGGACAACTGTCTAGGATATAGAAGGCCCTTAATAAATATTTCTTGAGTGAATAAATGGTGAACAACAGGAGTGACACAAAAAGCAAAAAGAGAGTAGAAGAGTATTAATTCCCTTTTCCATCATGTTTATGGGTGGTGGACCTCATATGGCCTCCCTGTAGTCAAAACATACTTTCTAGATATGGCTCTCTTGCAGTGTAGTCTAGGATGCCAGCCTTGATTGAGGCTCTAAATATCTCTTAATGAGGAGAGTTCATGTCTGCATGTGTCTGCCTTGCTTAACACGGCATTCAGCACAGGACCAAGCACAGATGGGTGCTTCATAAGTATTATTGAAGGATGATAACACAGAGGATTATTTAATACCACCTCACAGGGTAAAGACAAATCTTCGGCCACAAATATACTTCTAATGTGCTTTACTTCTCAAATAATTTGAACCAAAATTATTTCAGCAACACAGATTCATCTGTAACCACAAATCAGACACATTCAGAATGACAAAGCCCAAAAGAATGCCATTTTCAAGGCTGAAATGGTATTATTCTGGGGTAAATGGAATCCTTGTTTCAGTGATACTGTAAGAGTAGAATTGAAAGATACTGAAAGTCTTCCCTCAGGGAACAACAATTGTCCATGAAACAATGGAAGTTTGTCTGAATAATTCATCAGCATCAAGGGTGCAGGGCTCCCTTATTCTGCAATCCAAGGAGTTTGGGCAAGTGCACCATTGAATGAGTCTGTCACTTCGTGGTCTTTCTTCCAGGGTCTGGCATTTAGGGGCACATTCCTATGATTTTATTAATTAAAAAATAACCTAAATGGGAAACTACTGACAAGATAAAATTTTGAGGCAGCATTTCTTTCACGAAAAAGAAACTTATAAAGTGTCTATCATGAGAATCCACCAGGGACTCCACAAGAGATCAAAATACCCAAAACAAATCACCACTTCAGAGGCCCACAGAATTCTGAATCCCAACCAGCAAGCATGAATAATCCTTTTAAATGGTCACTTACATATCAGAACAGGTCCTCTGTGAACTTTCTAAGCAAGGCTTCTGGTTTCTGACTGAAACAGAGATTCATTGGGCAGGAGGGATAAACTGAAACTGAGAACAACTGGGAAATTTCCATAAGAAAAGAGCACAAATGGGTTGTGTTTTCAGAATGAAACTGGCCCCTCCCGGCCAGGATTTGGGAAGCTGCTGACTACCCCACAGGAGAGCCGAGCAACATTCGCAACTGGTCTCTCAGAAACCATCCTGATTAAGTTGCAGTTACTAGGCAGATGCAATCGTTTCAAATCCCAGGTCACTTTCTTATTAGCTGTGTAACCTTGTGTCACTTAATCTCTCTGATAATTGGTTCAGCATCTTTAATATGCTGAGAGTAATGTCTACCCAATGCATTTCTAAATTACTGCAAAGATCAAGTGAATTCAAATTAATGAAAGTTCTTTCTAAATTGTAAGATTATGTATATGAGTACATGCATGCTCAGTTGCTGGGTCTTTCTGACCCTTTGTGAGCCCATGGATGGCAGCCTGCCAGGTTCCTCTGTCCATGTGATCCTCTAGGGGAGAATACTGGAGTGGGTTGCCATTTCCTCTTTCAGGGGATCTTTCTGACACCGTGATTGAACTCACATTTCTCCCAAGACCACACTGGTAGGAGGATCCTTTACCAACCACTGAGCCACCTTGTGTATCCTCCCAGAATATTAGGTAACCTACATAGAACTCAGGATCCTCTGTGACTCTGGGTTTTCCATTTCTAGAGACAGTCTGGTTTTTGCTTTGCTTTCTACAAGTTTTGCTGATTTTTTTTTTAAAGGAAAGATATAAACCAAGGCAAATGGGGAAGAATGGAATTACACATCCCACCCTTTGGAGCTGCTAGGCAAGAATTTTAAACTGTGGTTCATTAATTATCACAGATTTGACATCAATATCACCTGAGGGAAAGAAGGAACATAGCGGGTATACAAAAGTCATCTGATTCATCTCTGTACTGGGGGAGGATTAAAAGATCAATTTACAGAAATCAATTATATTTCTAATTACTAGTGGCAAACAACTGGAAAATTAAACGTATAAAACTATTACATTTGCGTTCAGTTCAGTTCAGTCGCTCAGTCATGTCCGACTCTTTGCGACCCCATGAATCGCAGCACACCAGGCCTCCCTGTGCATCACCAACCCCCAGAGTTCACTCAGACTCACGTCCATCGAGTCCGTGATGCCATCCAGCCATCTCATCCTCAGTCGTCCCCTTCTCCTCCTGCCCCCAGTCCCTCCCAGCATCAAAGTCTTTTCCATTGAGTCAACTGTGCACATGAGGTGTCCAAAGTATTGGAGTTTCAGCTTTAGCATCATTCCCTCCAAAGAAATGCCAGGGTTGATCTCCTTCAGAATGCACTGGTTGGATCTCCTTGCAGTCCAAGGGACTCTCAAAAGTCTTCTCCAACACCACAGTTCAAACGCATCAATTCTTCGGCACTCAGCCTTCTTCACAGTCCAACTCTCACATCCATATATGACCACTGGAAAAACCATAGCCTTTACTAGACGGACCTTTGTTGGCAAAGTAATGTCTCTGCTTTTGAATATGCTATCTAGGTTGGTCATAACTTTTCTTCCAAGGAGTAAGTGTCTTTTAATTTCATGGCTGCAGTCACCACCTGCAGTGATTTTGGAGCCCCCAAAAATAAAGTCTGACTGTTTCCACTGTTTCCCCAACTATTTCCCATGAAGTGATGGGACCAGATGCCATGATCTTCATTTTCTGAATGTTGAGCTTTAAGCCAACTTTTTCACTCTCCACTTTCACTTTCATCAAGAGGCTTTTTAGTTCCTCTTCACCCATACAAAATACTCATGAAATCAATTTAACAAAAATTGTAAAGATTTCCATGCTAAACTACAAAATATACGGAAGAGAAACTAACCTACAAAGTATGTAAGAGAAATTAAAGAAAACTAAATAAAATGAGAGCTATATCACATTCATGGACTAGAAATCTCAATATTATTGAAATGTAATTCTTTCAGAATTGCTCTGTGGACTCAACACAATTTCAATCAAAACTGCAACTGGCTCTAGTAGAAAATAACAAGTTGATTCTAAAATGTATATAGAAATGCAAAGGACATTAGATACATAATTTTTTCTATATGAAGAAAAAGGTAGTAAGAGTTGGGGGAGTCATCTGACTTAAACAACTACTTTAAAACTTCAATAATCAAGACAAGGAAATATTGGCATAGGGATAGACAATAGATCAATGGAGCAGAAGGGATAATCTTGAAACAGACTCACATGTATACGGTCAACTGATTTTTAACAAGCACATCAAGGGAAAGGTAAATTCTTTTCAATAACAAGTGGATATAGACAAAAAGTGAGCTTCAACCCCTGCCTTATAACCCACAGAAAAATTAATTCAAAATCATCAAAGCCTTAAATGCAAAATTAAAACTACAATGATTCCAGAAGAAAGAATAGGAAAAAACATCTTTTTGACCTTCGGGTAAGCAAAGATTTCTTACAGAGGATAAAAAAGTATATATTAATTATATGAGGGCTTCCCTGGTAGCTCAGGTGGTAAAGAATCTGCATGCTGGTTTGATTCCTGGGTTGGAAAGATCCCCTGGAGAAAGGATAGGCTACCCACTCCAGTATTCTTGGGCTTCCCTGGTGGCTCAGACAGTAAAAAATCCATCTGCAATTCAGGAAACCTGGGTTTGATCCCTGGGTTGGGAAAATCCTCTGAAGAAGGGCATGGCAATCCACTCCAGTATGCTTGCCTGGAGAATCCCCATGGACAGAAGAGCCTGGTGGGCTACAGTCCATAGGGTTGCAAAAAGTCGGACATGACTGAGTGACTAAGCAAACAATTATATAAGAAAAAAAGCTGGACATTGTCAAAATTTAAAACTCACCCTCATCAAAAGACACAATTAAGAATTTGAATGGGAAAGTGACAGGCATGGAGAAAATGTCTGTAATACATATATCTGACAAAAGACTTATTATCCAGGGAATTCCCTAGTGGACCAGCAGTTAGGCCTCTCACGGCTGAGGGCCTGGGTTCAATTCTTGGTCAGGGAAATAAGATTCCACAAGCTGGCAGTATGGCCAAAAGAAACCTTATTATCGAGAACATATAAAGAACTTCTATAAGTCAATAACAAAAAGACAAATAATGCACCTTCAACTGAGCAAATACATTTCATACAGGTACATAACAAAGAAGTTCATAAATTGACAATGAGCATATGAAAATGAGCTCAACATCACTAGAACAATACAAATTTAAACCAAAATGAAACACTATTTTGCACTCACTACATTGGTTAAAATAAAAAAGAATGATAACACCAAATGTTGTTGAAGATATAAAGCAACTAAAACTCTCACGCACTGCAAATAAGAGTATAAAATGGAAAATAGTTTGGCAGTTTCTTGTTAAATTAAACATACATCTATCCTACAATCAACATTCTACTCCTGGATATTAACTGAAGAAATGTAGATGCATACACAAAAAGACATGTGTAAGAATGTTTATAATGGCACGATTTATAGTATCTAATAAGTGAAAACAACCCAAATGTTCATCAACAGGATACTGGAAAAATAAATTGTGATATATTCATACACTGATATACTATACTGTAACATAGGGGAATGAACCAGTTACAAATTCAGTGAATGTGGATGAATTTAAAAAAATATATTAAATAAAAAAACTAGTAACAAATATGTAGTATATGATTCTATTTTTGTGAAGCTCAAGAACAGGCAAAGCCTAAATACAGCAGAAGAAATTACAACAATGGGGCATTGGAAGGAGGAACTTCGGGGGGTGATGGGAATGTTCTATATCTTACTTTCGTTGGTTGTCACCCAGATGCATATCTTTTCCAAAACTCATTGAATTGTACCCTTAAGATTAACTCCTTCCCTGCATTACTTCAGGAATGACTGAATGAATGGTAACACCATGAGGAAATAACTTCACCATCCAGAAGATGAGATTCTGCAGGACAACTGGTCTGGTCTCCTCGAAAATCATTATCATTAACTAAAAGATAAAAGGCTTGTGCTAGATTCTAAAAGACTTAAGAGATGTCACAACCAGATGCAATGTATGATGTTAGACAGGATGCTGCTTTGGGCAAAATCATCTATTAAAGACACTCCAGGGACACTCGGGAAATTTGAATATGATCTTGGTTTTAGATTATATAAAAGTGTATTAAGACAAAGTGTATTAACAAACTTGGAGATTGTTGATAGGGGAAAAAAGTTACAAGGCAGTATGTACTTTCAGATCTCTTTTTGGTTTCACAAAAAGGCAAATATATATTATACATATTGTATTATATTATGTATGCTATACATTATTTATAAATATGCATATATATTATATATGTATATAAAGAGATTCAGTAGGGAAAATACATTTATCAATTAACATAAGCAGCTCAGGCAGAGTTGCTTACATTTTCCTAGTTTTCTGTTTTTTTTTTTTTAACTTTCCAGCATGAACAAATACTGCTTCCACAATAATATACATTGCTTGAAAATATTAGACTCTGAAATTCACTGTTTTCTAAGATAAGGTAAAAAATGGGTGGATAGAGCCAGGGGAAGAAACCTTAGACTGTTACCTACCGAGTTTCCTGTTGAGCATTTTCCATGTGTATCTTGCTTCATTCTTACAACAAACTTATCTTCCCTGTTTTTACAGAACTAATGATGATATAGTAAATGTTGCTCAGTCATGTCTGACTCTTTGCAACCCCATGAACTGTAGCCTGCCATGAAATTCTCCAGGCCAGAATACTGGAGTGGGTTGTGTATCCCTTCTCCAGGGGATCTTCTCAACCCAGGAATCCAACTGGGGTCTCCTGGATGGCAGGCGGATTCTTTACCAGCTGAGCTACCAGGGAAGCCTGAGATAAATGAACATTTTAAAATAATATTATCTGATCCTAAGACTCATGTTCTTTCTACCTTGCTTACATATTTAGTAAGTTTTCTTACCAAACATTTATGAAGTATTTACTGTGAACCATGTGTTCTGTTACATGGTTTATAAGAATTGCCTCATTCCTACCTCATACAATCCATGTACGGATGATACTATTATCATGCTCATCTTAAAGATAAGAAAACAAGAGACACAGAAATCAAATAAGTCTCCTAAGTTCCTGAGAGCTAAGACGTAGCAGAACCCAGCTCAGGCTACCTGATTTTTCACACTTCTATTAACTATACCATGTCTCTAAATTCCCATATCTCTAAATTCAACAATTCCCAGAGTGCGAGGGGAGAATGAATGATAGCCACCAGCAGAGGGAACAGTGACATCAGAGGCCTGTCATGCAGTTTTCCACAGTGACATTTTGCTTACCTGTCGAGGGCTGTGCTGGTGGGCATACTCCTTCCAAACCCTCGGACTCCCATCTGACGGAAATACGGAATGCAAGAGAGGTTGGCGGCAATGATGGCCAAGGAGTCGGAAGGGCTCACAAAGAAGCCATTTTGGCCTAGGATCATATAACGGTCCTGTGGTAAAGAATGTGTGAAAATGTTCAGGCAAAGGCATCTGCTGCTAGCAGTCCATTCCCATCATCATCACAAGGCACTTTACTGCCTTCCTCACATTTAAATAATGTAAAACCACTTGAAGGAGGGCAAAGAGGGCATGGGAAACTAAAATGCCTCAATATTGCAGGCCCAGGATCTTGACACCACTAGGAAAATATCCGACCTGTCAAAATGTAGATGACTTCCTCAGGCTTTAGTAGCCTCTACATTCTTCATTCACACTTCCCCCAAACATAATGGAGAACAGAGATTATTACTAAAATAGCTGGCTTCTTAACATGGTGATTTCAACAAGATCAGCCATAAATAAAGATGTACTACATGAATTTTTTAAAAGAAATAGCAACTTTATAACATACTGCTACTTGGAAAAAGAAAAGTAATGACTATTCACATGCAATACTAGGCCATTAAAGAGAAGGGCAGATGCAAAGCCAGTTAAGGTTCGTATGCCCCATACGTGTCAGCCTCAGAGGTATTCAATAATTCTCTGGTTACCAGTGTCTGGCTCATTATACATCAAAAGGATCAGCAGGCAGAAAGCTTTCCTCCTTACCCCATCAGCATCAAACGCAGCTCCAAATCCATATTCCCCTCCTTTCATAGCTTCCAAAAGGGTGGTTGCATATGTCAGGTTTGGGTCAGGATGCTGCCCTCCAAAATCTTCCAGGGGAACACAGTTGATTGCAGAATTGGCTGGGGCCCCCAGCTCATCACACAGAACTTTTCTCACATAGGGTCCCATAACTTAAAAAAGATACACAGCAATGTGAGATCTTTGCAGAACTCCTCCCCCAAGGGTGTTTTGTTCTTCTTAGAAGAAGAAGGCTACTTCATAGCACAAGAAAAAAGAAGATAAATTCTACAAGTTTTTTCAAGCACAGAAAAATGGGTGTTTCAATTACTACTCATTGAGCACCTATGTGCCAGTGACTATGTTAGGCATATAGAAGTTGTATTCAATAATCCAGTTGCATGAAATTTTTCTCCGAAACTTTCCTAAAATACTGCCAAAAAGAAATCAACTACATAATAATAATACTTGGGCTGTTCTTTTTCTATTAAAAGCATTACTTAAATATATGCAAAAGCACTTAAAGGCTCTAGCAATGTTCTTTGTCTCTACAGATGTTTTAACTTTGCCAAGTGTATAATTAAACACTGCCAACCACTGAAACATATGCAACTAAGTACATTTTACAAGATAAATGCTAAGGAGTTGTGTTTTCCAGTTCAACACACATTCATGGAGCACCTAACACAGAACTCTTATGTGAAGAATGGAGGGTATACAGGGACACAAAGTGCTCTCAGTCTGGGCTCTCAGTCTGGCAGTGGGATGAGTCAAATCTGCAGGTGAGTGACTGGACTTGTAAGACTAGTTCAATTCAATGTATAATGTATTTATTAAATAATGAAATCCAACAACTTAAAAGAGAAATGACCATAGGCAAGGCTTCAAAATGGAGCAGCATTTCTGGGAGAACATGAAAGAATATAAATTTGACAGGAGTAAGGGTGCTATCCAAATGAAAAGAACACTATGAGCAAGGGAATGGAGCCTGAGGTAGAACATAAGCACATTTGGGGACAAGCATGTAATCCTGTTGGCTGAAATATATAAAAGTACCACTTTCCATTTATTTTCAATAGAATACAAACCACAAACGGTGAACACACTTTGATTTTGCCTGCCCAGCACCCATTTTCCTTTCCTCTGATAGCAGTATTCTGGTCTTCTTTAGAGAACCAATCCTTTTTCCATCTCAGTACATGTAATCTGAGTGTGGCTAATCCTACTTCCCCTAACACTAGGGAGGTGACCTAGGACTGCCAGTCCTCCATCCACAACCAGAGTGACTGATTCAGAGATGAACACATGGTACAAGCTAGGCAGTGAGGCCCAAATCCAGAAACAATTTTCAAACTCTTTGAAAAGAGTAACTCTCTTCCCTCTAGGTCAGATAATGCTAAGGCAAGAAACAGAAAGAGCCTTTTCTACGGAATATAACCAGCCCAAAGTTATATTTCTGCAGAATATAACCAGCCTGAAGTTGAACGGTTTTATGAAGACCTACAAGACCTCTTAGAACTAACACCCAAAAAAGATGTCCTTTTCATTACAGGGAACTGGAATGCAAAAGTAGAAGTCAAGAAACACCTGGAGTAACAGGCAAATTTGGCTTTGGAATGCGGAATGAAGCAGGGCAAAGGCTAATAGAGTTTTGCCAAGAGAGCACATTGGTCATAGCAAACACCCTCTTCCACAAGAGAAGACTGTACACATGGACATCACCAGATGGTCAACATCGAAATCAGATTGACTATATTCTTTGCAGCCAAAGATGGAGAAGCGCTATACAGTCAGCAAAAACAAGACCAGGAGCTAACTATGGCTCAGATCATGAGTTCCTTATTCAGACTTAAATTGAAAAAAGTAGGGAAAACCACTTGACCATTCAGCTATGACCTAAATCAAATCCCTTATGATTATACAGTGGACATGAGAAATAGATTTAAGGAACTAGATCTGATAGATAGAGTGCCAGATGAACTATGGATGGAGGTTCATGACATTGTACAGGAGACAGGAATCAAGACCATCTGCAAGAAAAAGAAATGCAAAAAAGCAAAATGGCTGCGTGAGGAAGCATTACAAATAGCTATGAAAAGAAGAGAAGTGAAAAGGAAAGGAGAAAAGGAAAGATATACCCATTTGAATGCAGAGTTCCAAAGAATATCAAGCAGAGACAAGAAAGCCTTCCTCAGCGATCAATGCAAAGAAATAGAGGAAAACAATAGAACAGGAAAGACTAGAGATCGCTTCAAGAAAATTAGACATACCAAGGGAACATTTTATGGAAGGATAGAATCAATAAAGGACAGAAATGGTATGAACCTACAGAAGCAGAAGATATTAAGAAGAGGTGGCAGGAATACACAGAAGAATTGCACAAAAAAGATCTTCATGACCCAGATAATCACGATGGTGTGATCACTCACCTAGAGCCAGACATCTTGGAATGTGAAGTCAAGTAGGCCTTAGGAAGCATCACTACGAACAAGGTTAGTGGAGGTGATGAAATTCCAGTGGAGCTATTTCAAATCCTGAAAGATGATGCTGTGAAAGTGCTGCACTCAATATGCCAGCAAATTTGGAAAACTCAGCAGTGGCCACAGGACTAAAAAAGGTAAATTTTCATGCCAATCCTAAAGAAAGGCAATGCCAAAGAATGCTCAAACTACTGCACAATTGTACTCATCTCACACGCTAGTAAAGTAATGCTCAAAATTCTCCAAGCCAGGCTTCAGCAATACATGAACCGTGAACTTCCAGATGTTCAAGCTGGTTTTGGAAAAGACAGAGGAACCAGAGATCAAATTGCCAAAATCTGCTGGATCATGGAAAAAGCAAGAGAGTTTCAGAAAAGCATCTATTTCTGCTTTATTGACTATGCCAAAGCCTTTGACTGTGTGGATCACAAAAAACTGTGGAGAATTCTGAAAGAGATGGGAATACCAGACCACGTGACCTGCCTCTTTAGAAACCTGAATGTAGGTCAGGAAGCAACAATTAGAACTGGACATGGAACAACAGACTGGTTCCAAATAGGAAAAGGAGTACGTCAAGGCTGTATACTGTCACCCTGCTTATTTAACTTCTATGCAGAGTACATCACGAGAAACGCTGGGATGGAAGAATCACAAGCTGGAATCAAGATTGCTGAGAGAAATATCAATAACCTCAGATACGCAGATGACACCACCCTTATGGCAGAAAATGAAGAGGAGCTAAAGAGTCTCTTGATGAAAGTGAAAGAGGAAAGTGAAAATGTTGGCTTAAAGCTCAGCATTCAGAAGACTAAGATCATGGCATCCGGTCCTATCACTTTATGGCAAATAGATGGGGAAACAGTGGAAACAGTGGCTGACTTTATTTTGGGGGGTCCAAAATCACTGTAGATGGTGACTGCAGCCATGAAATTAAAAGATGCTTACTCCTTGGAAGGCAAGTTATGACCAACCTAGATAGCGTATTCAAAAGCAGAGACACTACTTTGTCAACAAAGGTCCATCTAGTCAAGGCTATGAGTTTTCCAGTGGTCATGTATAGATGTGACAGTTGGACTATAAAGAAAGCTGAGCGCCGAAGAATTGGTGCTTCTGAACTGTGGTGTTGGAGAAGACTCTTGAGAGTCCCTTGGACTGCAAGGAGATCCAACCAGTCTATCCTAAAGGAGATCAGTCCTTGGTGTTCATTGGAAGGACTGATGTTGAAGTTGAAACTCCAATACTTTGGCCACCTGATGCGAAGAGCTGACTCATTTGAAAAGACCCTGATGCTGGGAAAGATTGAGGGCAGGAGGAGAAGGGGATGACAGAGGATGAGATGGTTGGATGGCATCACCGACTCAATGCACATGGGTTTGGGTGAACTCTGGCAGTTGGCGATGGACAGGGAGGCCAGGCATGCTGCAGTTCATGGGGTCACAAATAGTCGGACACGACTGAGCAACTGAACTGAACTGAACTGAATAGGAAAGAATAAAACAGCCCAGGTAGAAAACCTTAGAGTGAAGCCCCTGGAAGATAAATTCCACACATCAGCTCAGAGCTCCCAGCAAAATTTTTAGTGCCTCACTCTTCAAACAGGAGGAGAAGGGGATGAGACAGAGGATGAGACAGTTGGATGACATCACCAACTTGACGGACATGAGTTTGAGCAGGCTCCAGGAGATGGTGATGGACAGGGAAGTCTGGCATGCTGCAGTCCATGGGGTTGCAAAGAGTTGGACATGACTGAGTGACTGAGCTGAATTCACTCTTTAACATGAGACCAAACAGAGTAAAGAACAACATGGAAGAAAGAGAAACTACACAGGGAGAAGAAATCTTTTAAAGTATGTATCCATCATATCCTAAAAGAGATCAACAAGATGTGGCAGACTGGCTATAAAACTGAGAAGACTGAGAATACCAAGTGTTGGTGAGGGCATAGAGAAACTGGAGCCTTCATACTCTGCTGTTAGTGCAAATGGTAGTCACTCTGGAAAATAGTTTGGCAATTACTTATTAAGTTCAACATACACATTATATGACCTAGCAATCTCACTCCTAGGTATTTATCCAAAACAGAGGAAATCATATATTCCTATAAAGGCTTTTTCACAAATGTCTGTAGCAGTTTATAATAGCCAAAACCTAGAAATAACCCTAATTGTATCAAGTGGTGAATGGATAAACAGAATGTAGCACATCTATTTAAAGGAATACTACTCATTAATAATAAGAAATAACCACCGATACATACAACACCATGAATGCATCTCTAAAACCTTATGCTGAGTGAAAAAAGCCTGAAGAAAACGGCTACATATTGTATGTTTCCATTCATATGCCTTTCTGGAAAAGGTAAAACTATGGGGCAAAAACCAGATAAGTGATTACCAGGGACTAGGGGAAAGAGGAAAGGGTGAACTTCAAGGGATGCAAAAGAATTTGTGGAAGCAAGGGAAATATTCTATACCTTGACTGTTAGAGTGGTTACATTATTGTACATGTTTGTCCAATTTCATTAAACTGTATACCAACAAAGTATCAATTTTACTGCAAGTAAATTTTATACCTCAATACATCTGACTTATTTTAAAAACGTGGTATTCATGAAACATTAATAGGAAGTTATTTTTAAAAAGAGTTATTTGGAAAACAAAAAAATATTTTGGGAAATTAAAAATATGACAGTGGAACTGAAAAACAATGGAAGGACTTGGAGCTAAAGTTGAGGAAATCTGCCAGAAAGTAGCACAAAACAAAGAGAAGAAAAATGGGTGTTGGGAAAAGAATAGTATAATTAAAAGATCTGTCCAGTAGAGTCAACATCTAAACAAATAGCCATTATGGAGAAAGGAAAGAGAAAATAATGGAGGAATCATCCAAGAAGTAATGCAAGAAAATTTCCCAGAATGAAAGGACATAAGTTTCTAGATTCCGAGGATCCTCCAAGTGCCTGGCAAAATAGAGAAATATAGTCCCACACTAAGACACATCATTGTGAAAAGAAGGAACACTGAACACATATCAAAGGCCCCAAAAGCCTCCAGAAAAGAAAAAAAGAAAGATTTCAAAACATGAATTAAAAATCAGAATAGCATCAGATTTCTCAAGTTTGGTAGGAATGGCTACAAGACAATCGAGCATTTCTCTCAACTTTTGAAGGAAAATAATATCCAACCTAGATATCTATATTCAGATAAATACCAATTCAGAATGAGCACAGACAACAGGCATTTTCAGCCATGCAATGACTCAAAACATTCACCTCCCATGAGTCCTCTCTCACAGAGTAACTGGAGAATGTGCTCCTCCAAAATGTAGGAGTAAATCAAGAAAGCAAAAGGCAAAGGATCCAGAAATAGGAGAGTCAACATAAGAAAGGGATAAAGGGAATTATAGGATGATGCTAAGTGGAGATTTCAGGACAATAGCAGCTCAGAGAGCTACCAGTACAGACAGAGGAGATTCCAGGTCTCTAGGAAAATGAAGTGAGAGAAGATTTTGACACTAGAAGAGTATGAGGGTTAACAGTGGTAAATACACTTCACAAAAACTAAATAATGAGAAAACAAGATGATTACTAATTCCAAAGAAGTAAAAGAGTTGTGCTGAAAGGAAAATATAATTACAGTATTTTGCTTGGCTCAACCATGCTATAATAATCTAGACATTGCATACTGATCTTACCAAAATGATGATTTAACTTGTTTAAGGAACTGTGTGGATTTAGTGAGTGGAGACAGTGAAAAAGAACTATAGATTCATCTTCCATAGTATGAAGTCAGTAACGCCTCAAAGTGAAAAATCAACAAGGAGCAGTATATTCATAGTATTTAGTAATAGAGAGATAAATACCACTCCCCCGCAAAAAAAAAGACTGCCCCTGGAAAGTAGAAAATTAGGGGAAGGAGTTGTGAAGGATTTTTTTCATAGCAAGCTATGAACTATCTGACTTTTTTAACTATGTACTGTGATCAAAAATTTTTTTTAATTTACAATTTTGCTATTTCCACTCCACACTCTAACAGGCATAGTCTGAAAATCATATGCTCATGCTTTTTTTTTAATTGCATCAAAAAAAAGAGATCAGAGCCCTGAAGCCTTCCAGAGTATCCCACCTATCTATCTGAACATATACACGTCATGTGAATATCTATGAATCCAATCTTCCTCATAATCCCAGAAACCCAACACACATTGAGGTCTCCTTCACCATTTCTTGTTCACCACCTGGTAGAAGACCACACACTTACCTCCATGCATGGCATCAACTCGGATCTTCAGTTGGCCAGGCCCGGTCAGCAAACTCTTAATGGCATTAAAGTCAAAAATGGTCCGAAGGAGGTTGAGATAGATATCCACTGGGTCCACTATCTCCACTATGGATAGGAAAGCCAAAGGAGACACCAATGATTATCCATGAGGGATTCTTGGAAGCATAAAAAAGCATCAAATTCTGATCACAATCCCATCATAACCCCACACATTTTCACAGGAAGCAAAGTGTCCATTTGCAGAGAAAATCACAAAGCACAATCAAGATACTACAAACTTTGCAGGTGATTAAATGGTATAAAAAA
This sequence comes from Capra hircus, assembly GCF_001704415.2. Classification (NCBI taxonomy): domain Eukaryota; kingdom Metazoa; phylum Chordata; class Mammalia; order Artiodactyla; family Bovidae; genus Capra; species Capra hircus. The sequence continues at coordinate 44,258,987 of NC_030815.1, read as the reverse complement.
ATATCAACTTGCAATTCTTCTTTGCAAGTGAAAAATCAACCACAAGAATAAAGTAATTAAGATAAAACTATGCCTATTGTCCCCACTCTCTTCATTCCACCACCTCCCTCCCACAAACTGCAAACACCTCAATGCTAAGAGGCATCTTGGCAAAATCGGTTGCCTCTCCTGTGGGGACTGGCCAAAAAATGACTCAGCTGGCCTGAAACAAATCAAGAAGTAACCTCAGCAGTGACCCCTACTTTCTAAATGCCATGGTACCAAGCAGATTCAGGTTCTGAATTGGTGATAAAGGACATTTTTCTGAGTTTGTGTAAAGTCTCCCATGTGCCCAGTCTATTACCAGGTTCAGGGTGAGTGCCAGATATTTAGAAATCTTCATTAAACATACATGCTCTCCTGCACCACCCAATGACCAGACAACCAAATAAAGTCTTTTCCATTTATTTCACAGATTCATAAAACCCAGAATACATCACACATTTCAAAGTTGGTGTTCAGTACATAATTAGTACCCAGAAAATATTTTTCCCAGAAATAATAAATATTTTATTTTAGGCACTAAAATTAGTCCATGAGCTCTGCTTGTGAAATTTGTAGTTAAATTTTGAAACTTATATATGCTGTTTTTCAAATTTTTCAAACACATACTACTTAGGAACCTTGAAACATTTAAACCTGCACTAAAGGTATTATCAATCCACCTTTAATAATTTTTAGTAAATACAGGTGCAATATTTAGTGGATGAGATTTTATATGTAACATGAAACTATCCCTTCATCTGGTCAAATACACACTAAAAATACTTCTGTTGCACTTAAATCAAGTTCAAATATAATAACTTTTTCAAGAACACAGATAGTTTTTAATCATCCTTAATAGGAAGAGGATATTAATCTATGCTCAGTTGTGTCTAACTCTACAACCCTATAGACTGTAGCCCACCAGGCTCCTCTGTCCATGGGCTTCTCCAGGAAAAAATCCTGGAGTGGGCTGCCGTTTCCTCCTGCAGAGGATCTTCCTGACTCAGGGATCAAACCTGCATCTCTTGCGTCTCCTGTATTGCAGGGGGATTCTTTACCACTGAGCCACCAGGGAAGCCCATACTAATCTATAAAATAAATTAATTAAAAGTTTATACAAAATACATCTAAAAATTATTAACATAGTATACGTTACATATATTTTATCAAAATAAAAATCCATCTATGAAATGAAAGGTTATGGCTTGAATATGTTTGAAATTTTACTCTCTCTACAATATAGCATAATATTTTTGGCAATTTCATTCTCGGTCTAACTCTCGAACTACTTGCCTAAATACATTTGGTATTTATAGCAGGTAAATAGCATTAATACCAAACAAAAACGTAAAAAACAAGGAAGCAAGTAGATTTCCATGTAAACTGAAAGCTCACATCACATAGTTCTTGCTCTTCATCCTTTAAGATGAAATGCCAAAGACTAAATTGTTTCCAATTAACTCAAGCCTTGCTCAACATTTAAATAGCAAGAACACAGCACATAAATTATCCTAAACAATCATTTTCAAATTCTTGGGACCAGGGAATGTCTCCCTCTACCTCGTGGTGTCTGCAGCCCTGTAAAAACTCACCAAGCAAGCAATGTAGCTGGAACAGTGGGCCTGAATCTGAGCCACCAAAGGTCTGGGTCTCTTGGACAACTAACACAACTGTGAAGATTCAATCAACCAGCAAAATTTCTTCCTGGTAATCTAATAATACCTGCTTTTCCTGTCATCTTATTTTCCAGTACATCCATACATATGTAATCAAGTATACTTAAATCACTTAGTTAACATGAAATATCCCTTGCTTTTAGCTGTCAAGCCATTGTGTGTATGAATACTCCCAACTAGATTAATAAAATCAGGAATCATTGCATCCTGTAAGTATCACATGGCTTTCAATTAACTTCTGCTCACTAGCTAAGCAAGCAATTGATTCAAAATCTTCCAAGAAAACTGGCAGAGTTAGCCCAACACTGTGTCTCCGAATAGTACATTTCAATCTCCTCTCTGTCCCTAAAATACCATGTGGCCATGAACTAGCTAGTTTACCTTTGGAACTAAATAAATTAATTGTAAAATAAGGATACCATCTTAATACAAACTGGATTTAAGCTGATAGGGGGACTGAAGGAGTTAAAAAAAAAGTTTGTTTTATTGCTACTTGTATGCTTTCTAGGAGAAAGCAACAGGATAAAATAGAGGGTGAAAAATAATGTGCATTTAATTGGTATTAATGTTATTACATGGTTCAATTTTAATCTACAAATTGAAAGGTTATAATCTGAGGACTTAGAAGTGTTATTCACGCTACCATACAGGATAATATTTTTGGCAATTTCATCCTGGTTTTTAATTTTTGAACCATTTTCCTAAATCCATTTGGTACTTAGTGAATTCCTTTGTAAAATCTTCTATCATGGAGCATGGTATAGAGCAGGTGGTCAACTGTGAATTGAATCAAGGTAAACTGCATGATCCTAGCTTGGAAAAGAAACACCTATCTTTCATGGAAAATTTTAATAACTCCTTTACCTTGTTAGGTCTCTTTTTGATTATCTAAAGTATTTCAGCATCTTCACCTTAATTGCTTAGAAAAGTAAAGACATGTGTTGGCAATTCACAGTCTATTCTTGGAACACTGTAAAAGAGTCAGCTGTGAAATGTTCCCTATGTCAAAAACGATAGTTTGGAAAGCAGTTGTTGAAAGTTGCCAGTTCCAAATATCTTGGCTGCTCTCATTTCCCTCCGCACCACACTCAGTTTATATCTATTTATCAAGTGCCACTCCTAAAATTGATAATTCCATCACTTTTGTATGTGCTCTCCCCTGAAGAAAAAAATGTCACCTCCATCCACAGAGTTCTAATTTTCTTCAAAATACAATTTCTCAATTACCTCTAAATGGTTTGAATTTGTTCTCCAGGTCAAATTCTTGTCTTCCTAGTCGAGACAGGTCAATTCGCAAATCAGGGCATATAGCATATTCCTCGATTGTTTTGCTGATCTGGTAGATTTTGTCTGAGACGACATCTGGAGCAGGACCTAAAATTGGAAAATAATGCACCACCAAAAATAAATCTGCATAAAAAATAAATCAGAGAAATGTTAGCTCTTCCTCCACCAAGCAGGAGGAAGATGTCTTTGTGTTCTAGACAACAGTCAACAGTTCACAGTTCAAATCGCTGCAGTATTTCTTATCCATCCACTCTGGAGGAAATGGGGCCAGCCTCACCTGGTTCATACAAGCCAATAACTCACATGTTGCTTTGTTTCAATTCACTTTTAAGCAGTGAAACGTCTTCCCTAAAAATAGTTGCACACCTGCCAGGGAGACCCGGTTATGTCATCAGCTTTATTCAGGATATGAGACACAAACAGGATATGCATTTGACAGAAGTGAGGGACTCCAGAGTTAAACTGCAGCCTCCCAAGTGCACCTAGAGAAAGAAAGTATGACTCCTACTCCCAGGTCTGCTGCCTATTTGGTGTATACGTTGACCCGGGTACGTTAGTTTTCCCAACTCATACTCTCTAGTGACTCCCAAGTTTCCAAAGTGAAGTTTGAAATATCTGACGCACATCTTCACAAGGCCAAGCTGACAGTTAAGGTCAAGTGATAGGCTTTAAATGAATTGAACATAAAATCAATAGCTGTCCTCCTTTTTCTTGTTAATTTTTGTATCTTACTGCAAGCTACATTGGATTTTTTGCAGTAAGTTTGGGAATCAAGTAAATAAGCAGATTGAAGATCTAAAATATAAATGATTGACAGATAGATAGCTTTGTGTATTGATCTCACTCACTAGTTACATTATAATTTTCTATTGAACTGCAATTGTTTCTTGATTTCTCTTCTATCCCAGCCCTTAGAACTATGCTATTCAATTCAATAGCCTCTAGCCATATGTGGCTCTTGAACACTTAAAATATGACTAGTTATACTGACATGTGCTATAATTATAAAATACACACCAAATTTTGAAGAGTTAGTATAAAACCAGAACAGATTATATTCATAATTTCATAGTAACATGTTGAAGTGATATTTTGGATATATCAAGTGAACTAAAATATTTTATTCATTTCACTTGCTTCTTTTTACTATTTTATGTGGCTACTAGAAAATTTTTAATTACATGTATGGCTTACAATATATTTCTATTAGACAGTGCTGCCTTAGAATATAGCACAGTAGTTGCTGTTTTAGTCACTAAGTTATGTCCAACTCTTCATGACCCCATGGGTTGTAGCTCTCCAGGCTCCTCTGCCCATGGGATTTTTCCAGGCAAGAATACTGGACTGTGTTGCCATTTCCTTCTCAAGAGGATCTTCATGACCCAGAGATCAAACGTGAGTCTCCTGCATTGGCAGGAGAATTCTTTACCACTGAGCCATATCACTGTTATCACCTCCCAAAAAAGGTTCTTTGAACATATAAAAAGGAATAATTACCAAACTCATCAAGCTGCATACATTAACTATGTACAGGTTTTTAATATATCAATTACACCTCAATGAAGCGGGGAGAGAGGGGAAAGGAAAAGCAATAGCACCATTTCAGTGGATGGAAAAAAGCCTAATATATTTTAATACCTTCATGTTCTTCTACAGAAAGAGTGAAAACCACAAAGAAATAAACAAAGTCCTTCTCAACTTCACACCTTACATTTTTCATTCTTCTCCAAAAGTAAATAGAGTTACTTAGCTTTACATTTTTTTTTTATGCTTGCCAGATGATATGTGAATATCCCTCTGGCTCCCAGGTACCACGTTATGTTCTTGGGATACTTCTGTCACATTTTAAAAGTCTCTGTCTGAATTTGTTATGCCACAGTACACTGATTTCCAAAAGTAAAACAAGTTGTAACCAGCTAGATGCTGCTCAGTCAGCTATGCTGATAACCTCTGAGGTCATCAAAATCCTTTGTATCTCTTTGAGTGAGTGAGTAAGTGAAGTCACTCAGTCGTGTCTGACTCTTTGTGACCCCATGGATGGTAACCTACCAGGCCCTTCCATTCATGGGACTCTCCAGGCAAGAATACTGGAGTGGGTTGCCATTTCCTTCTCCATTGTATCTCTTTGCATCCTCCCAGTTCTTAACATTTTCCGCTCCAATGACTTCTTCATTTAAGTCAGTTCCTAGTACAGTCATGCCAGGAATTGTCTCTTGAAATTCTTATTTCAAAAATATCAAATTTGAGTATCTTCAATCCACAAATTCCTAATCTTCCATCTACCCTACTTCTACTCCATACTCCTGCTGAACCTGTTCTTCATTCCTATACAGAAGCCCATCATCACTTGATTACTCCCAGACTATCGGTCCATTCTCATTTCACTGGTTTCTTATCCCAGAAGGATGCTATGGTCTAGCATTTGAGCCTTGCTGTTCATTGTTAGCATAATAAGACAAGCCAACATTTGTTGAAATTTACACATAACACATTTCACGCCTTATGTAGAATTTAGCACACACAAAAAGTATATGAAGTAAAAACTATTAATATCTTCATTTTCCAAATAAGGAAACTGAACTTGGAAGAGATTACTTTAAGCAAGGTCACATCACTGGTGTAACAGAGGGTGGGTTTGAATCCTAAGAGTCTAATGTCAACTCAGACATTCTTAACAACTACCAGCTCTCCTGCTGCTCTGCCGTGCCCATACTGTCATTCCCCATCGCCATCATCTGCTCCACTGCTGCCATTACCAGACTCCCATGTGCTGCTGAAGGCAGTCATGAAATAATCCAAACTGGTTACCCCCAAGAATGAGGCTGCTCAAGTTCACCTTGATCCCCACAATTCCTTAGATATCCTCAACAAATTCCCCAGAGGACCTTTTAGAAAACGTCTCCAACGGGTACCCCAATGTTCATTGCAGCACTATTTATAATAGCCAGGACATGGAAGCAACCTAGATGTCCATCAGCAGATGAATGGATAAGAAAGCTGTGGTACATATACACAATGGAGTATTACTCAATCATTAAAAAGAATACATTTGAATCAGTTCTAATGAGGTGGATGAAACCGGAGCCGATTATGCAGAGTGAAGTAAGCCAGAAAGAAAAACACCAATACAGTATACTAACACATATATATGGAATTTAGAAAGATGGTAATGATAACCCTGTATGCGAGACAGCGAAAGAGACACAGATGTATAGAACAGTCTTTTGGACTCTGTGCAAGAGGGAGAAGGTGGGATGATTTGGGAGAATGGCATTGAAACATGTATAATATCATATGAGAAACAAATCGCCAGTCTAGGTTCGAGGCAGGGTGCAGAATGCTTGGGGCTGGTGCACTGGGATGACCTGGAGGGATGGTGCTGGGGGGGAGGTGAGAGGGGGGTTTGGGATTGGAACACGTGTACACCTGTGGCAGATTCATGTTGATGTGTGGCAAAACCAATACAATATTGTAAAGTAAAAAAATAATAATAATAATAAATAAAAAATATATATTAAAAAAGAACAAAAGAAAACATCTCCATTTATCCCAAGTCCCTTAGCTATCCTTGCTCCATTATCTTCAGTTCAGTTCAGTTGCTCAGTCATGTCCGACTCTTTGCAACCCCGTGGACTGCAGCACACCAGGCTTCCCTGTCCCTCACCAACTCCTGCAACTTGCTCAAACTCATGTCCATTGAGTCGGTGATGCCATCCAATCATCTTATTCTCTGTCATCCCCTTCTCTTCCTGCCTTCAATCTTTCCCAGCATCACGGTCTTTTCCAAGGAGTCAGTTCTTTGCATCGGGTGGCCAAAATATTGGAATTTCAGCTTTAGCATCAGTTCTTCCAATGAATATTCAGTAATGATTTCCTTTTCCTTAGGACTGACCAATTTGACAGGCAACATTTCCTCCTCTTCCTTTACAAGAGGTATAAGCAACTATTTCCCAAAGTTTCCATTCTACACTCCTCTAGATGTTTCTTTCCCTCAGCTCTGCCTTTTCACTCAGACGTTCTGCCCACTTCTTGGAACCTAGGTTCCAAATGAGCTCCACAACTCATGACTTCTGTGATACTGGTCAAGTTTTTTAAGCCACTTTTATTCCTCAGTGACTTCATCAGGCTGCTATGAGCATTAAATGAGAACATGTACGTAAAGTTCTGAGTATGTAGCTTGGCACACTCAAAGTATTTTAAAAAGCATTTTCATTATTGATTCCTTTTGTCCTCTAGCATCTTCTCCCCTATTTACAAACATGCTCAGAAAAGTCCTGTTCTATAAATAATTTTAAAGCAACATAGCTTTAGATGCGTCCTCTCTCTCTGGATGTACCTACCAATTCTGTAGACATTTTGCCTTTTAACTTATTCCATGAGATGTATCTGTATGACATTCAATGGAAGAGATGACTGTGAGCAACTTGTAACTTCGGATGAAAGATGTCATGATAAAACTCACTCTAAGCAGGAAGAAGCCAACTCAATCTCTCCATGCTAGCAGGAATGTTAGTCTCATTAATGACACCAAGACATGTAAACATGAAGAAATAAATGTAAAAGGAAGGACTTTCAACATAGTTAAAGGCTAAATGATAAATTCAACCCCCTTCACCTATTCAGGATATGACTGAGCAAGTCTCATAACCTCCTGCAATTCAGTCTAAAAAATGGTTATTTAAATAGTATCTTTTCCTTTTATACCTCACACATTATCACAGAGATGACTGAGATTCTCTTATAAGATATTCAGTCAGATATTAATTCAAATGTTTAAATACATTATTTAGTTTGGCAACTTTTATATTACTTATATATTACATTTCATTGCCATATTCTGAATACATGAAATGTCCTATAAGTATATAGAATACCTGCGCTTTGCATATTTTTTCCTGAAATATTCAGTAGCTTCTGCAAGACTAAATGTTGGCCCAAGGTGTGCTTTTTGGTGAAGCAGGGTTTCTTGAATCATACCTTCAAAAATAAGGCTCTTCATAAGGTTGTTTTTATTTTTTTTAAACACTTGGCTTGAGTAACATTCTTTCTTTGAATAATATCCAAAATGGCTGCAAGGAGGGGGCAATCATGTACTTCCCTTTCAAGACGTGCTATGGTGCCTGGGCCAGGAATGCTTCATAATGGCAACAGTTGTTGGTTAAAACTCAGCTCCCACCCACATATACATGAAGACTTAGTGTTCTAGATTAAAAGAGATTTAAGAGACTTAAAAACCAAATGCAACACATAGTTCTGGGACAAAACTTGGTTTTAACGAAGCAGATGTAAACAACATTTGGGGGACACTCAGAAAATTTTAAATATAGATGAGACTTTAGATGACATTAGAGAATTACTATGATTTTTGTTAGGTATGATCATGTAGTTATACAGGAATACATCTTTATTTTAAAGAGATGTAGTCAGAAATATTTAAGCCTTCATGCTGTAATTTACCTTAAAAGTCTTTAGGGGAAAAAAGCAAAATGGAAAAACAGAGTAAGGAATATATGGTATCCATCTATTATTATCCTTCCTACCCTACATTTTATATATATTCAAAAATGTTTTAATTCACCCTTATACACATATCCCACCCCACTAGGACTTCTAAACTGTCCATGCTCATTCACTACAGTTGTGTCTGACTCTTGTGGTCCCATGGACTGTAGCCTGCCAGGCTCCTTTGCCCATGGGATTCTCCAGGCAAGAATACTAGAGTGGGTTGCCATGCCCTCCTTCAGGGGATCTTCCAACCCAGGGATCAAACCAGCATCTCCTGAGTCTCCTGCACTGCACAGATTCTTTACCATTGGCCCGCCAGGGAAGCCCTTCTAAACTATAAATTTCTATAAATACAAGAAAAAGTGAAATAATTCTAAGCATGTCAGTAAGAGAAAGTCAACACTATAGGAAAGGGAGAATGTAGGACTTATGCTAAGAAGTCCTGTCTGACAATGTGACCTTGAGCAAACAGCCTCCCAGGGCTTTGATCTGTCTATTTGTAAAATGATGGGAATGATCTAAATGACTTTGAGGGTCTGCTTCAACTTTAAAATCCAGGGTCCTTCCATGTCAGATAAGCATCAATATTCAACCATTTCACTGTGCTGAGGAGTGCAGGGGACCAAGAGACCAAATGGGTATAAAACCCCATTGTGCCCCTTCCTTGTCCCATCACCTGAGGCAACATGATGCTTAATTTTACGTGTCAGCTTGCTTGTGTCACAGAGAGCCCAGATGTTCAGTTAAATGTTACTCTGAGTATGTCTATGAGGGTGTTTCTGGATGAGATTAACAGATTGAGTGAAGCAGACTGCCCTCCCCAGCATGGCTGGGCCTCACCCAAGCCATCAAAGGCATGGACAAAACAAAAAGACTGAGGAAGGGAGAATTCACTTTCCACCTGACACACTGGTGCCACTCTGCTTTCAGACATGGACTCAGACTGGAACTTATACCATCAGCTCTGTTGCTTCTCAGGCCTTCATACTCAGATCAGACCTATATCATCCAATCTCCTAGAAAGATCTTGGGACTTCATAGCCTCCGTAATCACATAACCCAATTCATTAAAATAAATCTCTTTCTAGATCTTCCTGGACTTACAAGTTACATTCTGACTAATCCACTGTAAACTGAAAATATCATAAGTCAAAAATGCATTTAATACACCTAACATCATGGCTTAGCCTAACTTATCATAAGAATGCTGAGAACACCTTGGTAGGCTACAGTTGTACAAAATCATCTATCCTGAAGCCTGTTTTATAGTAAAGTGCTGAATATCTCATTTAATGTATCAAATACTGTACTGAGAGAGAACAACAGAATGGATGCAAAGTGAAAGTGAAGCTCACTCAGTCGTGTCTGACTCTTTATCACCCCATGGACTGTATAGAATTCTCCAGGCCAGAATACTGGAGTGGGTAGCCTTTCCCTTCTCCAGAGGATCTTCCCAACCCAGGGATCAAACCCAGGTCTCCCAAACTGCAGGCAGATACTTTATCAGCTGAGCCACAGGGAAGCCCAAGAATACTAGAGTGGGTAGCCTATCCCTTCTCCAGCAGATCATCCCGACCCAGAAATCAAACAATGGTCTCCTACATTGCAGGCAGATTCTTTACCAACTGAGCTGAATGGGTACAGGGCAGTTGTAAATGTACTGGTTGTTTACCCCTGTGATCGGATAGGAGCTGCACTTCCTGCCCAGCATCACGAGAGAGAATTATACAGCACTGCCAGCTGAGGAAAAGATCAAAATTTGAAATTCCAGTGAAACAAGGTTTCTACTGAATGCATATTGCTTTTACACTATAAAGTGTAAAGTCAAAAAAACCTTTAAATCAAACCATCGTTAAGTTGGAGACAATCTATATGTCCTATTGGTCTGCTTCTCTGAAAAACCCTGACTACTACAGGCACCTCACTGGACTTTTCTGAGCCATTCCCTCTCTGCCTTGCTTATCTGACATCATGGGGTCATTGTAAGACCATGATATAAGAGGAAAGAAACCATGACAATTAAGGCATATTCTGAACCACATACCTCCATTGGCAACATTAAACTTCACTCCAAACTCTCCCCCTGGTCCTCCAGGGCAGTGGCTGGCTGTCAGGATGATTCCACCAGCTGCCTTGATCTTTCTGATAATGCAGGACACAGCAGGGGTCGACAAGATGCCATTCTGTCCAATAATCAGTCGACCAATCTAGATTAGCCAGAAAAAAAAAAATCAATCTGGTTACATGGGATTGAAGTACATTTCTATGAGAAAGTGTCCCAGGCTCTGTTAGCACATACTGGTCACTTGGCAAAAAGAACTGAGGGGGCTTCAGGTGGGGAGAAACATGTGGGGGCACAGGGAGGCAGCTCTCCAGCCCAGTATCTCCAAGACCATTTGGGACACCCATGTGTTGTAGTCAGTTATTAACCTGTAAGTGAGATATGCCTCATTGCTTTTCAGCAGTTTAAAATACCTGCTTCTGATGACCAAAGGGTTAGCTTGACTCATACAAGAAGTTCTTAGTTTGTTATTGGCTCAGAAACTGCACCTGTACATTCTGGAAATTACAAGAAAGAAAAACAGAGCACTTCTCTGCTTCACCTTCCTTCCCTGCCTCAGCACAAGCTCACACAGGAGGGACCTGACTTGCTACAGCCTTGTTGTCAGCAAGTGTATTTTAACTGCACTTGGAAGCCCCAGTTTCCTGAGGGCAGAAGTCCTATTCTGGCCACTAAGTGATAGCATGTGCTGGGGACACTGGAGAAATCCAGCCATGCTAGGCAGCAATCTGGAGGTCATCTATCTGTGTGGCCAGACTCCCTATAACCATGAAATTGAGTTTTAAAAAAGAAAGAAAGCAGCATAACCCTGTAGAGCATTATTGTGCGTGCTTTGTTTTCAAATAGGACCCAGTGTCATCCAATGCAGTGGTTCTCAAATGTTGCTACCAATTAGAATCATTAATGAGAACTGGAAGATTCTTAGTACTAAGATTGCCTCAGGATCAGGCATGGCAGGGGAGAAGCCTGAGCTCCACAGGCTTTTCCAACATCCAGTCAAGTTTGGTGATCAAACCCTCTCCTTACTCAATAAAACCAGTGGCATGGGCATCACTTGGGAGAAATGCCAAATCTCAAGGCCCACCCCACACTTAGCAAGATCCCTACCTTTTGACATAATTCACTTGTCCTTTAAAGTCTGAGAAGTACTGGCATAGCCTTGAAGACCAGCTCTTATGTCCAGCACAATTGCAAAGTTACCCTGGCACCAATAACAACATTGCTGGAACTAGGTCACTGACCAAATATGACAATGAGGAAAGATATAGGGAAAAAAATTTCTTAAAGATCAAACACAAGAGCTCCAAAAATAAAACAGTTTTGGGATAATTTAGTATGGAAAGACACTCAGCTACAACATCTTCATAGTATATATTCTCAAGTGGATGAGGTAGATTATAAACAAATAAACCTAGTAGTAGTAGTAATCGTAATAGTAGTATTAATAGTAATTACTAGTTGGATAGGTACCAGAAAAAAATTAGCAGGATCTGTGATAATAATGGGGTGTTAATTTTAATAATAGCAATAACAATTATAGTAATAATAGCTAACAGAGCTTAGATTTTACTCTAGGTATTACAGGAATCCATGGAAGGGTTTTAAGCACTAGAAGTGACCTTATCAGTTATAAAGATCACGGGCTGAGCAATCCAAAAGAGCTTATTAAAAAGCAAGTCATATCATATTAGCAAAACATTCCAACGACTGTCCTCATGTCCCACCAACCGCAGGTAAAGTCAAAGTCTTCAGTCCATCAGGCCCTCCATGATCTGCCCCCATCACCTGCTACTCTCCACCCCCCTTCCTCTCTCTGCTTCAACGACACTGGCTGGTCTCCTGTTCCTCACACACATCAAGCATGCTTTGTGCTTGCTCTTTCCTCTGCTTAGAACACCCTTACCCAAGTATCCATATGCCTGCCTCCTCCTGTGTTTTGGTTACTATTCAATGCCAACTAATCAAAGACAACCCATGACAGCCCTATACAGTACAGCACACATAAGTCTCTAATTTCCTTGTTGTCCTCTATTTTCCTTAGCTTGTTTAGTCCTTTGGGTTACACACATTACCCTTTAATATTTTCCATCTTATTTATTTCCTCATTATATATAAGTTTCACTGCTATACTCTTGAGAATCTAGAACAAACCTAGCATATAGTAAGTACACAATAAATATACTTAATAGAATAGAAAAAATGAATGATGAATAGATTTTCTATTAATTATATTCATTAATAAAAAATAGAACTGACAAACAGAAAAAAGTGAATAAATGATGAATGAGCGGCTGCGATGTGAAAAAATGCATTAGAGAGTGAGAAGTAGAAAAGAAAAAGGAGAAAGGTCAGATGGAACGCTATCACGGCAGAGCTGAGTGTGGACCCTGTCTTAGACTAGACTAGAAGTAGTAGAAATGAAGAGAAGTGATTATATCTGAGTGTATCTTTGGAAGGAGAATGAACAGAACATGTGGGTATAATGAAGGAATGGAGACACTATGGTAGCCAGCCTTCAAGATGGCCCCCAACAATCCATGCCTCTGGCATTCATGCCTTGGTGCAGTCCCCTCCCACAGTGAATAAGGAAGATCTGGGTGGTTAGCAGAACACTGCAAAACTGAAGGTGTGTGACTTCCCAATAAATGACACTGCCACTTCGGCCTTGCTGTCTTGGATTGCTCACTCTGGGAAACAGAGTCATGTCACTGGGACATTCAAGGAGGCCCTGTGCAGCCACCTGGACCGAGAGCACCTGAGTTCTCCCACCAACAGCCAGCATCACTTTCCAGCTGTGTGTAAGTCTATAGGTGAGCCATCTTGCACTGGCCCGTCTAGACCCTACTGATATGCAGCTGTGACTGAGTCAAAACAACCTGCCTCCACGCCCATAGAAACTGTGAGCAATAATAAATGTCCATTGCTATTTTAAGCCTCTAAGTTCTGTCATAATTTCTTACACAGAAATAAATAAAACAGGGACAGTGAGGAAAGGAGTCAACTCCCAGCTTCTACCTTGAATAATCTGATGAACAATGGCACCATTTACTAAGATGAGAAAGATATAGGACAAAAATTACATTCATTTTATCCAGAGCGGTGATAAATCATGTTCCACGTGCTTATGTTATATTTTATTTCATCATTCAACTCATTTTGAGTATTACCATGAAACAAGCAAGGGTGACACATTGGAAAAGACTCTGATGCTGGGAGGGAATGGGGCCAGGAGGAGAAGGGGACGACAGAGGATGGGATGGCTGGATGGCATCACTGACTCGATGAATGTGACTCTGAGTGAACTCCGGGAGTTGGTGATGGACAGGGAGGCCTGGCGTGCTGCAGTTCATGGGGTCGCAAAGAGTCGGACACGACTGAGCGACTGAACTGAACTGAAGCAATGGTGAAGACTTTGCATATGCAGCAAGGAAGACAAACTAAACACTGTTCTCAAGGACTAAGCCTATATATTCCAAAGCCTGAAAAATATCTGTAACTTAAATTCATTATTTTCTCTCTCTCCCATTTTTTCAGAATTATTCTTATACAAATAATTCTCAAAGGGTGGAAAGTTGTGTGTGTGTACACATTTCCCACAGTGGGACCTAGATATTAGAGGTAGAAATTTTTAAACAATTCCTATAAATGTTTAATAATGAAGAACCTCTACATATGGACATCACCACTTGGTCAACACCGAAATCAGATTGATTATATTCTTTGAGCCAAAGATGGAGAAGCTCTATACAGTCAACAAAAACAAGACCAAGAGCTGACTGTGGCTCAGATCATGAACTCCTTAATGCCAAATTCAGACTTAAATTGAAGAAAGTAGGGAAAACCGCTAGACCATTCAGGTATGACCTAAATCAAATCCTTTATGATTATACAGTGGAAGTGAGAAATTGATTTAAGGGCCTAGATCTGATAGATAGAGTGCCTGATGAACTATGGAATGAGGTTCATGACATTGTACAGGAGACAGGGATCAAGACCATCCACATGGAAAACAAATGCAAAAAAGCAAAATGGCTGTCTGGGGAGGCCTTACAAATAGCTGTGAAAATAAGAGAAGCAAAAACCCAGGGAGAAAAGGAAAGATATAAACATCTGAATGCAGAGTTCCAAAGAATAGCAAGAAGAGATAAGAAAGTCTTCCTCAGCGATCAATGCAAAGAAATAGAGGAAAAGAACAGAATGGAAAAGACTAGAGATCTCTTCAAGAAAATTAGACATACAAAGGGAACATTTCATGTAAAGATGGGCTCAATAAAGGACAGAAATGGTATGGACCTAACAGAAGCAGAAGATATTAAGAAGATGTGGCACAAATACACAGAAGAACTGTACAAAAAAGAGCTTCACAACCCAGATAATCACGATGGTGTGATCACTCATCTAGAGCCAGACATCCTGGAATGTGAAGTCAAGTGGGCCTTAGAAAGCATCGCTACGAACAAAGATGGTGGAGGTGATGGAATTCCAGCTGAGCTGTTTCAAATCCTGACAGATGATGCTGTGAAAGTGCTGCACTCAATATGCCAACAAATTTGGAAAACTCAGCAGTGGCCACAGGACTGGAACAGGTCCGTTTTCATTCCAATCCCAAAGAAAGGCAATGCTAAAGAATGCTCAAACTACCGCACAACTGCACTCATCTCACACGCTACTGGAGAAGGCAATGGCACCCTACTCCAGTACTCTTGCCTGGAAAATCCCATGGACAGAGGGGCCTGGTAGGCTGCAGTCCATGGGGTGGCTAAGAGTCGGACATGACTGAGCGACTTTACTTTAACTTTTCACTTTCCTATATTGGAGAAGGAAACGGCAACCCACTCCAATGTTCTCACCTGGAGAATCCCAGGGACGGGGGAGCCTGGTGGGCTGCTATCTATGGGGTCGCACAGAGTCAGACATGACTGAAGTGACTTAGCAGTAGCAGCAGCACACGCTAGTAAAGTAATGCTCAAAATTCTCCAAGCCAGGCTTCAGCAATACGTGAACCTTGAACTTCCTGATGTTCAAGCTGGTTTTAGAAAAGACAGAGGAACCAGAGATCAAATTGCCAACATCTGCTGGATCATGGAAAAAGCAAAAGAGTTTCAGAAAAACAGGTATTTCTGCTTTCTTGACTTTGCCAAAGCCTTTGACTGTGTGGATCACAAAAAACTGTGGAAAATTCTGAAAGAGATGGGAATACCAGACCACCTGACCTGCCTCTTGAGAAATCTGTATGCAGGTCAGGAAGCAACAGTTAGAACTGGACATGGAACAACAGACTGGTTCCTAATAGGAAAAGGAGTATGTCAAGGCTGTATATTGTCACCCTGCTTATTTAACTTCTATGCAAAGTACATCATGAGAAACGCTGGGCTGGAAGAAACACAAGCTGGAATCAAGATTGCCGGGAGAAATATCAATCACCTCAGATATGCAGATGACACCACCCTTATGGCAGAAAGTGAAGAGGAACTAAAAAGTCTCTTGATTAAAGTGAAAATGGAGAGTGAAAAAGCTGGCTTAAAGCTCAACATTCAGAAAACGAAGATCATGGCATCCAGCTGGTCCTATCACTTCATGGCAAATAGATGGGGAAACAGTGGAAACAGTGGCAGACTTTATTTTGGGGGGCTCCGAAATCACTGCAGACGGTGACTGCAGCCATGAAATTAAAAGACGCTTACTCCTTGGAAGAAAAGTTATGACCAACTTAGACAGTATATTGCAAAGCAGAGACATTATTTTGCCAACAAAGGTCTGTCTAGTCAAGGCTATGCTTTTTCCTGTGGTCACGTATGGATGTGAGAGTTGGACTGTGAAGAAGGCTGAACACCGAAGAATCAATGCTTTTGAACTGTGGTGTTGGAGAAGACTCTTGAGAGTCCCTTGGACTGCAAGGAGATCCAACCAGTCCATTCTGAAGGAGATCAACCCTGGGATTTCTTTGGAAGGAATGATGCTAAAGCTGAAGCTCCAGTACTTTGGCCACCTCATGCGAAGAGTTGACTCATTGGAAAAGACTTTGATGCTGGGAGGGATTGAGGGCAGGAGGAGAAGGGGACGACAGAGGATGAGATGGCTGGATGGCATCACTGACTCCATGGACCTGAGTCTGAGTGAACTCCGGGAAGTGGTGATGGACAGGGAGGCCTGGCATGCACGATTCATGGGGTCGCAAAGAGTCGGACACGACTGAGCGACTGAACTGAACTGAATGAAGAACCTGTCAAATGAAGTGTGATGTCTGAACTTATGGAATATTCTTCAGCCATCTAAAAGGGTAATCATGAAGACTGACCAGTTGGGCAGACTGGGTGAACAATCCAGAGAGTTATGCTCCTCTTCCACAGGGCAGAGCTGTTGCTGGGCAACAGATGCCCAGACAGGAGCTACATTCTCCAGACCCACCCTTGTAGCTACGTGTGGCCATGTGACCAAATCTCAGAATGAGGGAAAAACTAGTGTGAGAAAGAACAGCAGTAATGCGTTTTTGTTCTGACTAGAGACGTTTGTTCTGGCTTACACATTAACAGACGTTAATATACCTTTCTCCTCACTGTTTATTTCCCCTTTCAAAAGCTCAACACAGGTGACCATGAAGCTCTAGGAGATGCCAGCACTAGAAGACGGAAAGTATCTGAATCCCATCTCCTCATTGGATGGACAAGAGTCTTTGCCCACCAGCAACATCCATATTGGACTATTATGTGAGTGAGATAATAATTTCTATTGTTTTAAGGCAATAAAAGTTGCCTAAATTTCAAGTTTATTTGCTGTAACAACTTACATTTTCTTAAGCAGTAGAGAAGGAACATAGACAATAATTTAATGCTTTGTCAAAAGTGCAGAAATCTAAATAACTTTTAAGCGATTACAAAAATGTACAATTATGTACACTTTGGGGCTGGCACTTAGAAAAATAATGAATAAATATGCACAGAAATAAAAATGTATAGTTTGTTAAATAGGAAAGATTATAAACATATCTTTATCTTATTAAATTTGAATTTTTAAAAGATAACACGTAATCTGTTTAAAAGTGAAAAAATACACTTGAATAAAATTTCAACCTAAAACATTTTAGTTATCACTGAAAATTTTACCTGTGTAGATCTACTCATTAACCCACCAATATGCCCCCCAAAATGCAGTAATGCTGGACACTGTAGATAACTCTAGTTGAGAGAATTCTGAAAAGAAACAAGTGCTGGAGGAGACGGAGGAGAACGAGTGATAAGGCTTCTAAGATAAGAAAAGGAAAATCATGAAGATATTTGTGTACCACAGGAGTGCTCACCAAAAGGGGACCTCAGCAGAAGAGGATTTAAATAATCAAGGGGCTAAGATGACCTGCTCCGTCAGTACCAGTCAGCCTCTTTCCCCAGCCACCCCTATCATTGTCCAATGGGCTTGTGAATACAGTGGCCAATGATGGCAAGGACAGAGGTCAAGCATGGGCTCACCACATGGACCTCTACACACTGAGGCCAACATGGCTGCATCTACCACTGAGGACTCCATCTGCCCCCAGCAGAGACCAACCCTCAGTCCAGTCTCCACCTGTGTTCATATCACCTTCTCTGTGTGTCTGTGTTCTCCTCTTTTGTGAATTCTCCCTCTCCCAATTCAGTTCAGTTCAGTTCAGTCATTCAGTCATGTCTAACTCTTTGCGACCACATGGAGTGCAGTATACCAGGCTTCCCTGTCCATCACCAACTCCTGGAGCTTGCTCAAACTCATGTCCACTGCATTGGTGATGCCATCCAACAATATCATCTTCTGTCATGCCCTTCTCCTCCTGCCTTCAATCCTTCCCATCATTAGGGTCTTTTCAAAGGAGTCAGTTCTTCTCATCAGGTGGCCAAAGTATTGGAGTTTCAGCTTCAGCATCAGTCCTTCCAATAAATATTCGGGACTGATTGCCTTTAGGATTGACTGACCAGATCTCCTTGCAGTCCAACGGACTCTCGAAAGTCTTCTCCAACACCACAGTTCAAAAGCATCAATTCTTCAGCACTCAGCTTTCTTTATAGTCCAACTCTCACATCCATACATGACTATGGAAAAACCATAGCTTTGACTAGATGGATCTTTGTGGGCAAGGTACTGTCTCTGGTTTTTAATATGCTGTCTAGGTTGGTCATAGCTTTTCTTCCAAGGAGCAAGCATCTTTTAATTTCATGGCTGCAGTCACCATCTGCAGTGATTTTGGAGCCCAAGAAAATAGTCTGCCATGTTTCCATCATGTCCCCATCTACTTGCCACGAGGTGACACAATTGGATGCCATGATCTCAGTGTTTTGAATGTTGAGTTTTAAGCCAGCTTTTTCACTCTTCTCTTTCACTTTCATCACAGGCTCTTTAGTTCCTCTTTGCTTTCTGCCATAAGGGTGTGTCATTTTCATACCTGAGGTTATTGTTATTTCTCCTTGATTCCAGCTTGTGCTTCATCCAGTCCAGCATTTTGCATGATGTGCTCTGAATATATGTTAAATAAGCAAGGTGACAATATACAGCCTTGATGTACTCCTTTCCCAATTTGGAACCAGGGCAAATGTCATCAGAAAAGCTATGGCTTTCAAGATCTAATAACTGGTTAAAGAAATATAACCTTTGGAAGCCCTGTTACATAAAGAAAAAGCACCCAAAAAGTTAAAAGATCTAGATTTAAGTCTTGGCTTTACCCTTGATCTAAGGCAAATCATGTAATTTCTCTGAG
Source organism: Capra hircus (assembly GCF_001704415.2). Taxonomy (NCBI): domain Eukaryota; kingdom Metazoa; phylum Chordata; class Mammalia; order Artiodactyla; family Bovidae; genus Capra; species Capra hircus. The sequence continues at coordinate 44,239,714 of NC_030815.1, read as the reverse complement.
GCTCGGGGTCTTCATCTGCAAAGTCAAGAAGGTTCAGAGTCATGAAAAGTTACTGAAGATGGGATTATATAAACCCTTTATGAGCTTCAACACGACACAAATCATGCTATTGCCTTACCCAAATTGTCTCCCCTCCCCATTTAAAATTTAATTTTAGACCTTCAGTTCAGTTCAGTTCAGTCACTCAGTTGTGTCTGACTCTTTGCAACCCCATGAGTTGCAGCACGCCAGGCCTCCCTGTCCATCACCAACTCCCAGAGTTCACTCACGACCTGGGGAGTTCCTCTTTCAGTATGCTATCATTTTGCCTTTTCATACTGATCATGGGGTTCTCAAGGCAAGAATACTGAAGTGGTTTGCCATTCCCTTCTCCAGTGGACCACATTCTGTCAGACCTCTCCACCATGACCCACCCGTCTTGGGTGGCCCCACAGGGCATGGCTTAGTTTCATTGAGTTAGACCAGGCTGTGGTCCATGTGATTAGATTGACTAGTTTTCTGTGATTATGGTTTCAGTGTGTCTGCCCTCTGATGCCCTCTCGCAACACTTAACCATCTTACTTGGGTTTCTCTTACCTTGGACGTGGGGTATCTCTTCATGGCTGCTCCTGCAAAGTACAGCCGCTGATAATCCTTTAAACTACCACTTCCCTTTCAGAAAGTCTTAGAAGTACTATCCTCTGCCAATGTTGCAGACTGCTACCTTGCAAGGAAAAGATGGTCTACTTCCAATACTGGCTTTGGTTTTGTTTACAGCACTGAAGCAGGCAACAGCTGACTTTTACTCACATGTGAAATCCAGTCGCAGCCTGGGGAGGTCTGAGCTGTGTCACTCTGCTGTCCCCTCACTGACCCTCCCAAAGGGGCACTGGAGGAACAGGCGTGCCCACACCATATGGCCTTTCTTTTGTTTGTTTTGTTATCAATTTTATTCCATCCTTCTTCAATGCTCCACGTGATGATTTCATGTTCCCATGCTGAACAAGTTTATTTACTAAAATCTTTGTACAAGAATTGAATTCTTTAAGGGATGAAATCTATCTCAAAAAACAGCCAGAACAACTATCTTAACAATTATATACTTCAACTAGAATTTGTTTTCCTGTTAAGTGATATTGCTTTATTTTATTTTGAGATTAGCCTTGACACTTAACAGGATACATTTTTCATTAATTCTTTTTTTAACACGTTTAACAAGTTCCTGTAAGTGAAGAGGCATTTCAATAACATGGTTGGCTTGTCTTTCAATTTGCAAAATCCTATTGTTAAAGTGACATTCTAGGCCTCACTTAATGGATTATTAACTCTTAGTAAGAATTTTGGAGGCCTTTTCTACAGAAATCAAACACATTTCAGAGTTTCTTGTAAACTGAGGATTCTCTGAACTGTATATGATAATGTCTGTGTTTGGCTGGAAGAAGAGAAATCCCACCCAGCCCTGCACCAACCTGGGTGGGCCTTACTGCCCTTGAGAAAGACATCTTTCAGTTCCACCAGGAAAGGGGGCAAAGCAGACCCGAGTCACTGTCACTTGCACATGCACATAAAGGCACACAGACACAGGTCCCAGGATCCACGGGTAGCCATGAGAACACTGTCACACAGGCGCCTGCAGACACACATGTGAGGTACACACTTCCCCAGACACACAGATGCATAGAGCCAGCACGAACTTGCTGTCACCCCGTCTTCTAAATGCTTGGGAAAGAGAGAGTGTAGGCAGCAGCCATGTACAATTACAATCAATCATATCCCATGATGCAATTACTTATAATCCCTCTGAGTCTATTCTTCTAGATGCCAATGTCTTCCACCAACTCTTAAATCTCACCTAGATTACATCACTGTTTACTCCACCCATGAATGGGCACAGCAAGTACCTCAGGAATCGATATGCCCCTCCACACACCAAAGACCAGTGTCCTGAGAAAGAGAAATATATCAAGCTTTCTCCCAGCATGTCCATACTTTACACCATGTGCTATATACAACGAATTATTTAACTCATTTTATTTCTGATGGCTCCCTCTTTTCAGAATACTAACAACTACTCTCAATTAGATTTAGTACGAGTTCAGTTTCTAATTAACTCAAGATTAAAGTCCTAGAGAGCAGCAATATATAATTTAAACCCTGGGGCTGAAATCTCAGAGTAGATGCAGAATTTTGATTCCAAATGATTATTCCCCAGCAACATAACACTAATGAAAGCAGGATTGTTTTCATGTGTAAACTCCCATAAATAAGACTTCCCCTTTATGATTTCCTTTTAACTTTAAATGAGTCATAAAAAAAAAAGAGTCCCAGAGAGAGAAAAGAAAAAGTAAGCATGACATTCTTCAGTATCCTCTGTTCACTATGTCACATCCCTGTAATTCTCAAAGTGAATCAGAGAGAGTTAAAGAGCACACTAAACAGAAACTTTCTTGATGGTTCACAGAGAGTGCTGTTCAGGACCACACAGCCACCACGACATCCACCTACGAAGTGCATGGAAAGTCATAAACACAAAGATGCCTGTTTCTCATCTTCTTGGTTAAACAAAAAACAAAAGCCATGAAGGAAACCCAAAGCCAAACTGCCATGGATGGCAGGGCTTCAGGCTCTTGTCCCAGGTGTCAGAGATGAGTGCCAGCCCCTGACCAGTGCTGCACATGAGTAAGTAGGAGATGGTGAAGTGGAATTTTGAGAAATAACAAACTCAAGACATGGATGTGGTTATCCAAACATCAAGGGACTTCTCCATTTGCACATGGATAATTGTGCAGTTATACATTTTGCTACAGGGAGACCAGATGGAAGCAACGGAGCTCATCCTCAGCTGCCTGTTGCCCTGAAGTCTTGACACACACACCTAGGGGCCAGAAGGAGAGATGAGCTCTCATTAGATCCAAACCAAGATGGGTTTCACATTCAATTCCCAACCTCTCAACAGGTGTAGAAAAGTCACAGGTATCTGCAAGTTTGGCCCAAGTTCTGTTCCTCAATTAGTCCACCAATTCTCAAGGTCTCCCTGAGCAGATAGCAAGCTTTCCTTAAGTACAAAACGGGGGCAATGAAACTGAAGCTTATGTTCCTACTGGTAATTAGGTGCTTGGAAGATACTGAACTCTACCTTAAGATAGAGGACATGGCTCACTGAAATCAAAAAGGGCCTATCTGCTGCCGCTTTTCAAAGTGATCAAGCCAACTGGATACCTGGATAAGAACTATTGGATCTATCCAGGTCAACAAGGCAGAGTTGAGCGCCCTGAGATAAACTGAGATTTTGGTATTCAATGGGAAATGATGTAAAAACAGATTTGCCACCTACCGACTATATGACTTTAGAAAAGATTCTGAAATCTCTGTATTTCAGTTTTGTTATCTAAAAGATGTAGGGTGAAAGATAGCAACAAAGCCAAACTCCGTGGCTTCAGTGTCTGGCACCCAAAAAATCCTTGATGTATTTCCTTCGTCTTTCTTGCTGTTATCATTTCTTAATTCTTAATTATGAATTTCTAATTCACAGTAATTGAACACATTTGATGTTTTACTACCCTGCATTTTTAAATCATATATATATATATATATATATATATGACATTTGAAGAAGTGAAGTGAAGTGAAAGTCACTCAGTCACGTCTAACTTTTTGCTACTCCACGGGCTATACAGTCCATGGAATTCTCCAGGCCAGAATATGGGAGTGGGTAGCCATTCCCTTCTCCAGGGGATCTTCTCAACCCAGGGACTGAACCCAGGTCTCTCACATTGTAGGCATATTCTTTGCCAGCTGAGCCACAAGGGAAGCCCTATATGACATTTATATATTTTATATGTGACATTTATACATATATGACAAATACATATGTGGAATATAAGACATTGAGGAATTATTCATTAGAAGAAAGTAAAATCATCTGTAAATCTAAAAGTGATTACAGTAAACATTTCAGTGTCTACCTTTTGTCCATGTGTCTTTGTGTATCCCCTTCTCTCTTTCATTTACATAGTTATATATTTTTACAAAAGGGAAAGACGTAGCCAACATTTTTCACTTAATGCATCTACTCCTTCAGTGGAGCCTCTCTCTCTCTGTCACTGGATATTTTTCCACAACATTATTTTAGTGCTGTATAGTCTTCCATTATTTAAAGGTACCATGGTTTACTGACCAATATAAATGTGCTCTTTTAGCTAAATTTTTATATGTAAATAGGAAAAGGAGTATGTTAAGGCTGTATATTTCACCCTGCTTATTTAACTGATATGCAGAGTACATCATGAAAAATGCTGGGCTGGAAGAAGCATAAGCTGAAATCAAGATTGCCAGGAGAAATGTCAATAACCTTCAGATATGCAGATGACACCACCCTCATGGCAGAAAGTGAAGAGGAACTAAAAAGCCTCTTGATGAAAGTGAAAGAGGACAGTGAAAAAGCTGGCTTAAAGCTCAACATTCAGAAAACGAAGATCATGGCATCTGGTCCCATCACTTCATGGGAAATAGATGGGGAAACAGTGGAAACAGTGTCAGACTTTATTTTTTTTGCCTCCGGAATCACTGCAGATGGTGATTGCAGCCATGAAATTAAAAGACGCTTACTCCTTGGAAGGAAAGTTATGACCAACCTAGATAGCATATTCAAAAGCAGAGACATTACTTTGCCAACAAAGGTCCGTCTAGTCAAGGCTATGGTTTTTCCAGTAGTCATGTATGGATGTGAGAGTTGGACTATAAAGAAAGCTGAGCGCCAAAGAATTGGTGCTTTTGAACTGTGGTGTTAGAGAAGACTCTTGAGAGTCCCCTGGACTGCAAGGACATCCAATCAGTCCATCCTAAAGATCAGTCCTGGGTGTTCACTGGAAGGACTGATGCTGAAGCTGAAACTCAAATACTTTGGCCACCTCATGTGAAGAGTTGACTCATTGGAAAAGATCCTGATGCTGGGAGGGATTGGGGGCAGGAGGAGAAGGGGACAACAGAGGATTAGATGGATGGATGGATGTTATCACCAACTCGACGGACATGAGTTCGGGTGAACTCCGGGAGTTGGTGATGGACAGGGAGGCCCGGCGTGCTGCGATTCAGTGGTGTCGCAGAGTCGGACACCACTGAGCAACTGAACTGAACTGAACTGAAAAAATGTTTGAGGAGTAACTCACACTATGGAATAAATTAAACTGAAAGTAGCTTGCTACTAATTAAACAGAAAAATATTTGTGTCAATGGGATTCTCCATGCAAGAATACTGAAGTGGGTAGCCATTCTCTTCTCCAGGGGATCTTCCTGACCCAGGGATTAAACCCAGGTCTCCTGTACTGCAGGTAGATTCTTTAATGTCTGAGCCACCAAGGAAGCCCCTATAACATGTCTACAATCTGCACAAGTGAAATGTCTTCTTTCTTCTTTAACCACCAAACCTCCTCACTGAAAAACTGCTGAAGTCCATGATGAGGAGTGAAAGGACCATGTCTGTATCCTTGTCTTGGCCCAGATCTTCTTTCATTGACCCATCTATGCCTCTGACTTGCACCATCCACTTGTATGTCCCATTCCAGGCTGCTAACCTACCTCTGTTGCTGAGCTCACAGTAGAAAGCTGTCCATGCAAGATTAGTTCTTGACTAGAATAGCAAGATTTATATTACTTATGTTTCTTACTAGCAGTCCATCCAGCTCTAGCACAAATTCTATTTATTACCACAGAAACATAGGGCATTCGGGAACATTTAATCACTTCCTTCAACTCTGTGCTGTCTTCAGATATTTCTGACATCTGGGACTCTGCTCCACACTCTCCTTGAATATACCCAGGGAAGAAGATGTATCTTTGGGGATAGGGTGTCCCAGGCACATATACACACATATAAGCTACTTGATAAACTATATAAATGCTTAAGAATACTTTCCATTTGGAACCTTTATAGGTAGACAGAAATATATATGTGTGTGTGTGTGTATGTGTGTGCATATATATATATATATACACATAAATATTTGTTTCATATATATAATACTCACCCAAAACTCAGTATTTTTGGCATTTTTATAAATAGTGTATTATTCTACACATATTCTGGTATATGTATATATTTTTTCCCAGAAAAACCTCAGTCTCTCTTTATAGCTATGCTCTAGTCTCTCCTTATAGCTATGAATAGTTGTCACAGTCAATTAAAATACAAATATGTGGATCTTTAAATAAATTCCATAAGACCAATATCTGGTTGGGAAGTAATTACTGTCCATTTGCTAAATGACTCCATCCGTTCTACTATTTTCCAATGAACTAAAGACCTCTGGCAATCATAGATTTACAACTCAGCAAGATTAAACAATTTATTGTTATTTATGACAGCAAAGCTGGGTCTTCTGTATTATATTCCACATTAGCATCTGTCACTTTACATTTGGGAGATCCTGTCCAAAAAAAGATTATGCCTCCTAACCAAACATTCAGCAGGACTGCAGGAACAGGCACCCTGACAAACATCCTGACAAAATACTTTAAAGCATCACTAGAGCTTGCAGCTGTGCGTTTTCAGACGGCTCAGCAGATGAGCATGGAGTTTCTTAGCCTCTGTTCAGTCTGTTCCTCTCAGTAATCTCTCACATGGTCCAGTCCATTAGGCTTTAAAATCCTCATGAAATGAACAGATTAAGGTCTGGCCTCAGTGGAGCAGGGATAGAGGGGGTGGGTCTGCTCTTAGCACAGTCTAAGCCTCAGAAAGATTTTAGATTGAAAAGCGTAGCATTGACTCAGCTGATTCATAACAGGAAATAATGCACAGATCATGCAAAAAACAAGGCTTGTATGTTGAGTTACAGTCTATGCCAGAGCAGCTGCTGCCACCTCAAGTACCGTGACAGGATGCATGTGCATGTGTATTTGTGTGTGCGTGTGTGTGTGTGTGTGTGTGTGAGCGGGGAGAGGATCATGACTTAAGCAGTTGCCTCCCAAGCCTTAGGCAGCAGCCTGCAGAAATGCCAAAAGCCTTGCCTATGGAACTGTGATCAACAGGCACCTTCTATCAGTAAGGCTGCTGCTGCTACTGCTAGTAAGTCACTTCAGTTGTGTCCGACTCTGTGCGACCCCATAGACAGCAGCCCACCAGGCTCCCCCGTCCCTGGGATTCTCCAGGCAAGAACACTGGAGTGGGCTGCCATTTCCTTCTCCAATCAGTAAGGCTACTCAGCATAAAAAGCACATATGCACACGTCCTTCTTTTATTTTAACTGGAGGAATAGTTTGGTTTTAATTCAGTCATATGAATCAATAAATAATTGATAATAATCCATTACCTCATTCAATCCTCCCAAAACCCCTGGAAGATGTGGGAGGAAGTATTATGACATTCCCTAGTTTTATAAATGAGGAAACAAACCCCAGAAACCTAGGCAACTTCCCCACAGTCATACATGTTGCAAATAGTAGTACCATGATTCTAATTCAGAGCATCTCCTTTCTTCACTGTTTTTTAGGGATGTGTTTAACTATAAAAGCAATGCATACATATGTGTGTAATTACTTAATAAAGAGACATATATGAAGTAGAAAGGTAAAGGATTCCTCTCCCCCCACCACACACCTTCATGCCCTAGATATATTCACTGTTAACTGTTGGCAGTATGTTCCTCCGACCCTACTTTATATACCTAATTATATATACATAAGTAGGATCATGCTACATCATGCTACACATGATCTTCTACTAATTGCTGTATTTCACTTTAACAAACTATAATCTACATCTTTCTCATGTCTCATATAGACCCACTTCTTTTGTTTATGGATACTAATGCATTTCTGGTATGGTTGTGTCATAAATTATGTACCTGCTCTCTACTGCTAAACATATAATCTGTTTTCAAGTTTTCCTTAGCAAAATGCTGCAGTGAATATTCTTGTACATTAATGTTTCCACATTTGTATTAGAAAATTTATAGGATGGATTCTTAAATTAAGGGATTCCTAGATAATTGGACAAGTATTCTGTTAATTTAGATACATACTGCCCAACCGCCTAACAAAGAAGTTGTAGCAATTCAACTGAACAAACATGACAATTTTCCAACATCTATGCCAGCTCTGAGTATTTTCTATTTTTTTTTCAAATTAATGGATTGTTTTTATTTATATTTCTTTGGTTACTAATGACACTGATCATCTTTTCCTACATTTGTAGTTGTTGACAATATTTCTTATAAATTGTTTGAATTTTTATTAATTTCAGAAAGCATTTCGTATATTATGATACTAGCCATTTGCTGTAAAACTCTCCTCCCAACATTCTGTGGGGTCTTTCGTCAAGTAGGATAAACTCTGGTACTATGATTTCAAATTCCTTTCTCTTTTCCATTGTAAATGTCTTAAATACAAAGCCAGATAGCCCTAGTTAGCAAACCAGATTCTCACTAGAGGAAAACAACTGAAAGGCAATAATTGTTCTATTTGTACAAAATACCTATTAGTAGAGACTTGGAAAAGGAAAGAAAATTGTGACCTTATGCCAAGAAAAAAACGTCTTTGGGGACTGAATATTCCTAAAAAACACAGGCATTACTCCAAAATTTGATGTCACTAACAATGTAGGAGATGAAAGATATTTAAAGACTCAGAAAATGTGGGCTTTAACAAGTCTTGTGTATATCCTAGATATCCTCTTATTCATAACTAATGTGAGTCAAGTCAGATGAAAGAGCCCAAAACTTTCCCTTTGGCTATGCAAATATAAACAGTAAAGGCATACTGGCCAAATCTTGAGTATTTGCAATTAGCTGTCAAGGCTGTACACTAACAAAGGACATTGCAGTACTAGCTTTCTACCTTCAATTTAAAGATCCCTGGGCAATATAGATCTTTTTTGTTTGTTTGTTTGTTTGTTTTGCTGCCTATTATTCTCAAATAATCATATTCAAATCTTATTACAGTGTTCGTTCATGTCACTGTTGTCTAATGGAAGAGTGGCCAAGGCCCAAAAGATGAAGGTTAAGGTTGCTAAAGCCAATACCTCTGCTTAGATTCCCCCAAAATAGGTTCCAACTTCTATTCCTCAAGGCTGTACAGAAACTAACAAACTTCCAGAGTTCACAAAGTGAACAGATGTTTTACAGAAAAATTTTAGGGTAAGTTTCAAGCATAATGCTGCTGATATGTATTTGTCTTTTCAACAAACATCATTATGTTTTATCACAAGATTTAATAAAGCAGCTTAGTTAAAAATGCCATCTGGGTCTCTGGACACATTAAACAAAGCTTAAAATAACCCACCCCAGCAACTGGGAGGGCCCAGCTGTTCTCAAAACCTCTCCTACTCCTTTTACTTCCTCATAAAAAAGTAAATGAGGACTTAAGGCTACAAGAGTAAAGAATGAACTGACCCAAACAGGGAGATGGGTGGAACCAAGGGCTCCCTAAAACTTGCTATTGCTTATATAATAGATCTCCTATTTCCACAATTCTGGGAGGAAGATTTGGGAAGGGAAGCAAGATAAAGTTACGGTGGGTCCTTTAGGCTTTTCTAATGTACTACACACCAGTCCTTCCTAATGTCTGAGCCATAGTAGGCCATTCCATTCACCTATTCTGGAGTTGGCACGAGTAGAAAATACAGAGCAATCGCTGTCCAGTTCTTTTCCCTTCTAGAGACAGGACCTGGAGCCGGCCATGCCCAGCTTTCCAGATCCATTTCAGGAAGGAAGCCTTCATGTTGAAGCACATGCTTCCCTCTCTTGCTTCTTGCTTCTTTCCTCCTTACTTGCCACCCACCACCACATCCCAATCTGCTTCTCTTCCAAATGAATGTTCCTTGTCTTTGGCACCAAACCAAGATTTGTTCCTCAGACAGTTCTCATAATTGGCCAAGGTTCATATATTCTTATTCACTGCAGCAAATACCTCTTTAGGATCTATTGGAATCAAATACAATCTGTGACAGTATCTATCCAGAGAGCACACCCAAGTCCCTTGCTGACCCAGCATTCCTCATATTCACTTTATTTTCTACCTCTAAAAGATTTCACAAGACATTGAGAAGCTCTTTAATTCTGTAAGCTGCACTGCAGGCCAATATTACAATCATTAATGCTGACCATCATGTGGCCAGTACAGTGCATGACTAGCCAAAAAATGGATTTTCTCTTGGCTAAATCTTGTAACAGAGCTCTACATTGTTTCAGTTCATACATAGAGTCAAATTAGTACATGAGATGTATTCAGTTGACTATAATAATGCTCCCCTGCATTTCTTAGTTTTGTGGATGTTACAAAATGTTTTCATAAGCAGTGCTTCATTTGATTCCCAGGATAATTCAGAAATGCCGTCATATACAGTTTATAGATGAGAAAACAAATGGTTCCTAGGTATGTCAAGAGGCTCAAGCTTTGGACTGCAACTTGTTTGGCAGAGCTAGAAAATGAGGCAAGCCTTCCAGCTGCTGATTCAGTGTTTTCTCTACCATACCTCATGCCTCCTGGGCTAAAGTCAAAAGAGAGTGTGGTTATCATATGAAGAAATCAGGTTTGGGTTTGCCAATTCTGTATCTGTAGTATTTGATGGGGCTTCCCTCGTAACTCAGCTGCTAAAGAATCCGCTTGCCATGCAGAAGTAATATTTCTGGGTTGGGAAGATTCCCCTGGAGGAGGGCATGGCAACCCACTCCAGTATTCCTGCCTGGAGACTCCCCATGGACAGAGCAGCCTGGTGGGCTACTATCCACAGGGTGGCAAAGAGTCAGACACGACTGAGCGACTAAGCACAGCACAGCACAGCACAGGACTTGGTGACCTACTTTTATTTCATTTAATCAATAGCTGCTGTAACAATCTGGCTCCATGAAACACACACATACATTTAAAATGCTAAGTTACAGAACTGTGCTGTCTAGTACGGTAGCTACTAGCCACTTGTGGCTAAGTTGAAATCTTAATTAATTAAATTAAATGTAAAATTTGGTTCTTTAGCAGCATCAGCTACATTTCAAGTATTCAACAGTGAAGTGTCCTAGTTGGCTAAGACAGTGCAGATTTCAGAACATGCCCATTCTCACAGTAAGTTCTATTACACAGTGCTGATATACAATATCATCTTAGAGAAAGAAGACTTTAGAAAAAGTCAGAAACATCTTAAGGCAGGCACCGTGCTGTCATCTGTTCAATATTAAAGACAGTTTAGGACTAAAAAAGAAGAATGTAACAAAGAGGAGAAGATAGACAGGTGGTCTTAGCCATTGATGGACCTACCCAGGGAAGGGCAAAGGCATTCTTATAGCCTAATATTATGATCCATTTAGCTTTTCAACTCTTCAAGACATTAGAATAAGTTGATACATAGAGGATCTAAACCCCTGAGGAGTATCTAAAGCAGTTGGAAATAGAAATAGGATAAAAATAAACTCGTTACAAACCAAGTTTAATCACACTTCATTTAAATAACACTATTTACTCCATGTACTTAGTTTTCTATAGTTTGTTTTTTGCTCTATATAGCAGGACATAATCTTTGAAGGGGGATTTAAATACTTCTGGAGATTTTTCAGAAAAATTCACATAGCCCCATAAAAACTACTGTAAAAAGGTAGTTTCTTTACATTTTTCATTAACCTATTCAAATTAATTATATAAAAATCCAACAATCTATTTATGTTACTGCTTAGTCGCTAAGTTGTATCTGACTCTATTGCAAACCATGTACTGTAGCCCACCAGGCTCTTCTGTCTATGGGATTTCCCAGTTAAGAATACTGGAACGGGTTGCTATTTCCTTCTTCAGAGGATCTTCCTGACCTAGGGATCTAACCAGCGTCTTCTACATTGGAAGGAACATACTTTACCACTGAGCCACCAGGGAAGCTCCATTATATTCAAAAAAACAACAAAAAAACAAAGTTCATACCAATGGAGGTGGCTATTTCAATGAACTCTTACTCTGAAAATTGGTAATTAAAAAAAAGAGAGGGAAATAAACACACATTCTGTCTTTCATAAGGAACTATATTACAGGATAATCAAAGAGCCCACTAGTGAGAAAAATACCCAGTTTATAGAAAAATGTCAGCTAAAACATACAAATGGAATTAGAGAATTTGAAACTCATCATTTTGAAATCTCTAATGAAATAATCAGTTCAAGTCAGTAACATTAATGAATGCTAAAACAATCGGGTAAAAGTTGATAAGGAATTGAATATTCACATGGTATGAATTAACCCCATAGGCTACTGCTAGTCCCAAAGGGGAAAATAATGGACCATACCACCATATCTCTATAATCATCTCAGAATCACGAATGATGAAGCAACCAGAGATTATGTTTCCTTGTATTATGCAACTGAATACACACCATTGCCATGAAATAATCTTGCAAAAAGAAAATATTAAACCTGAATCTAATTAAGCCTCTAGACTGATTTCTAGTTCTCACACACACACACACACATACACAGAGGAAACGGAATAAAAAGGTAAATGACACCATAAAGAATTAATCATAAAATTCCAGAAAGGAAGTGGAGGAGGCATTTTATAGAAAGACAACCGACCTAGTCTCTTCAAGTCAGTTTCATTAACAAAATGAAAATAAAGAGGTAGGTACTTTATTTTGATTCATTGGAAAAGACTTTGATGCTGGGAGGGATTGGGGGCAGGAGGAGAAGGGGACGACAGAGGATGAGATGGCTGGATGGCATCTCTGACTCGATGGACGTGAATCTGAGTGAATTCAGGGAGTTGGTGATGGACAGGGAGGCCTGGCATGCTGTGATTCATGGGGTTCCAAAGAGTCGGACACGACTGAGCGACTGAACTGAACTGAAGACAAATGTAATGTGTGTTCCTTGATTATAAGAAACAAGTTTGAACAAATCAGGTATAAAAGACGTTTCAGAATAACTGAGGAAATCTGAAGGTAGATTGGGTCATAACTAATATGTAGAAATATTTTTTAAATTTTGTTTGGGATGTTAATGATATTGTAGTGAAGTGAAAGTCACTCAGCCATGTCTGACTCTTTGCAATCCCATGGACTATACAGTCCATGGAATTCTCCAGGCCAGAATACTGGAGTGGGTAGCCTTTCCCTTCTCCGGGGGATCTTTCCAACCCAGGGATCAAAGCCAGGTCTCCTGCATTGCAGTGGGATTCTTTACCAGGTGAGCCACAAGGGAAGCCCTAACGATATTATAACTATCAAGTAAAATGTTCTTCTTTTTTAGAGATTCATACTGAAGAACTTGTGGGTAAAATTTCATTTTTTAAATATACTTTAGCCCCTCAAAAAGATGAATCAAATATAGAAAAACGTGAACAATCCAGGACAGGAGTATGTGGATGTCGTAATCTATTCTCTCCACTTTGCTGAAAGCTTATAAATTTTAATAGCTTTATTACAAAAATTCCTTAAATCTCAAATTGTACAGGTATTTGTCCAATACATTTCAAACTCTATGAGATATTAAAACATTAACAGTGTAGTTTTACCTTCAAAAGATTGAAGGCAAAAGGAAAAGGGAATGGCAGAGGATGAGATGGCTAGATGGCATCACTGACTTAATGAACATGAATTTGAGCAAATTCCAGGAGACAGTGAGGGACAGGGGAGCCTGGCATGCTGCAGTTCATGGGGTTGCAAAGAGCCACATATGACTTAGCAGCTGAACAACAAGAAGTGCATTTACCATTTTAGAAATTCTGAAAACTTCTGTTTTCATCCAGAAACTATATGATCAAAGAGCAAGTATCATTTTTCATAGAAAATGTGCTTTGTAAACTTAACTTTTTCTATTAAAATCAAGATTTTCCAGACAGAGAGAATGCAGCCCACCTGGTCAGATTCAAGTCAGTTCAAAGAGAATAAATCTACATTCTACTATTTTTCTAGGTAGTTTATGAATATCCAATGGGAAATAAAAAATGGCCAAAGTATTTGGAATCATAAGTTCCCTATTCCTGAGTATAGTCAGCAAGTCAAGTCAGGAGGTAAGTGTATCCCCACCAATTTGCAATCACGCAAGACCAATTTTGCTTACAGTGGTCCCTTTAAACAACCTTTCTCCTGAAGCCAGGCTTCTGATTTTCCACTTTGCTTTATCAAAAGCTCCAAAGAAGGTGAACAAAATGAGGAAAAGATTGGAAAAAATTGGTTGTTTGAAATCTTGATAAAGTCAACCATCCCTTTCCCCCATCCCCATCCATCCTAGAAGTAATACTTTCAGATTATTTAAGAGATGGTGCTTCTGTGTGGACTTTAGTTTGTCATTCTTTCCTTCATAACTGCTAGATTAAACTTGACTCTATTTTAGGCATATATATTAACATATGCTATCTCCTAAAATTAACTCCATTCTTAAAGTTAATGTGTATCTATCAGAGAAGACGCACTGAAGAGACTGAAGCGTCCTTAGGGCAAAGTGTGCCAATAAATAATACAGCATAATAACAATTTGCCCATGCAAATCACCAACCGTAGCTTCAAAACTATCCAGACCCATAATAAATACTGGACAGGCTACGTTTCTCTTCTTAGGAAAACTGGCCCAGGAAGGAGTATGAAAGCTGCCACAGCTCTTCCAAGGCTCATTATTCTCCATCATTCCATGGGAACAGCTTTGTCAGACAAGAGTAAAAGACTATTTGTCAACCTCTCTCCAACTGTCTGATTCAAGCCAACTTTCATCAATCCCAAGTGAGGAGCCAGAGAGAAATACAAGTCTTGTATCTTCAGCAGCAGCATCTGCTGGGGTTAGAGATCACAACTCCACAACCCAATGGGCTCCCAGTCCCCTCACCCCCACTTCTACCCAAACCAGGCCCTGTTTTCCCAACTGCTTTTTGGTTATTAAAAAAAAAAATCCTCTTTCCCTATCCTGGAAACACTGAGAAGTGGGAATTATAGTAGATAAATGTAAAGAATAAACAACCTTAGAGCTGTTTTTTTTTTTAAGCAAGACATGAGAAAATTTAAAATGAGTTGGAAAGGAGGGGGGAAGAAATTCAAATGCCAGGTAATTGTTTAGTGTCACTTTTTAAAATGTTCATATTCATTTATACTCATTTATTTAAACCTCTGCAGAGGTTTCCCTTACAGAAAAGTTCTATAGGTGTGGATCTGACTGTATTAAAAAGGCTGAAATTCCTCATTTAGACAATGTTTCCCACAGAAAACTCAGGGACTCTTGAAGTTAGGTATTCCCCCCTTGAAATGCTGCTGGCTTTGGAAAGGAGGAAATCAGGGTATGAGGATATGCCAAAAAGTGCATCAAATTGTAGGACAGGAAGAAAGAGGGGAGAAAGAAAAAAACTCAAGGTCTGAGAATTCAGATAGCGAAAGGAGACTACATAGGTCGTGGGAAAAGGGACAGAATGAAAACTGCAAGGGAGAAGGGGCCTGAAATGTTGTCAACTGTCAAAGGGCATCTAGGAGAGAAATTGGGAATAGCTTTAAGAAAAGCACGGCAAATCTCATTTCCGACCATTTAGATTTTCCTCCGGGGAACTGAGATCCCAGTCTGTATAATTTCAAGTTGACCCCCGCCCCATCCCTTTCCTCGTCAAATCAATTATGAAATAACTCCACAAACCAATGATATTAAAAACCTTCACGCTTGCCAAATATGTCAGAGATAAACACTGTGTGTGTGTGTGTGTGTGTGTGTGTGTGTGTGTGTTTCTGAGCCAACACTACTGTTAAATTTGGCAGAGCCAAGATTTAGAGTGGAAGACTGCAAACAGAATACACGAGTGGTGGGGGTAGAACTATATTGGTAGCTGGAGGGTAGTGAAAGCAATCAGAGCAAATATTTTTAAAGGGCCGAGGAAGAGAAAGTTTAAAAGAACAGCGAGCAGGTGCAGACATGGTCAGAGTCCAGGGAGAGGTGAGGGCGATGTGGCATCCATCGGGATGCCCGGCGGGGCTCAAAGAAAGGCTAGGAACTCTTAAGGCCTTTCAGAGTGGCTAACACAACGTAGCCCAGGCGTCCCTGGTGCGCTGGGGACGCTGAGGGGGAGACAGCGGTGGGGCAAGGGTAAAGGGCCTGGGAGAGCAGCGGAGCTGCTGAGCAGGATGGGGGTCGGGGCTGGCTGGAGGGGAGGGTGGCGGACTCCACGGACAGCGGGTCACTCACCCCGTTGGCCGCAGCCATCTGCACCACGATTTCCGTGGCCGTCCTGCTGAAGTACCTGCCGTCGCTGCCCACCACCATGGTGCAGCCCTGGCGGTCGCGCAGGTCGATGGACGACAGCACGCTCTGGATGAAGTTGGGCAGGTAGTTGCGCTGGCCCTCAAAGAGCCCGGTGGGCCGCCGCAGCCCCCCGCCTCCAGCCGGCCGCTGGTCCTCGTAGGGGGCCGTGGGCACCGTCAGCACCGGGATGGGGCTCCCCTCCATGGCGCCTCCTGGCCGGTCCTGCCGCGGAGCCGGAGGGAATCTGCAGCCCGACGGGGCCCCCACCAGCCTGGCGGTGCGCCCGAGCTCCGCCTCGCGCTGCGGCCCCCTCCGCTGCCGGTCCGCGCCCGGCGCCCTCCCGCCGTGCAGACCGCTCCTCCCTCTGCGCGCGGCCCCTAGCTGCCCCGGCAGAGTTTGGCCTCTACCTTCCAAGAAAGTTTGCTCCCGCCCAACTTCCTCTCTGGCCGGAGAGCTCAATGTGCCCGAAGCTGCTTCTTTCTGCTGGACTCACTTTCAGGGTGTCCCAAAAGTCCCTTCCCAGTGCCAACTACCCTCACTGACTCTAGGACGCCTCCTGGCTGGCCTAACCTGAGCCTTCCCCGGGTGATCGCGTCTCTCCCGCACACTCTCCTTTAGAAAACAGCGGCGGGGTGGGGAGAGTTTGAGCAGGATCGGGGGTCCTCTCCTGCACCCGCAGCCCCTCTCCCCTCCACCTAGCAGTCCTCTCTTCCGGCCTCCCAGGGAATGAGCGGTTCGCAAGCACCAGTTTCTCTTTTGAACAAGGGCAGGGGTGGAGTTGGGAGGGGGCTGAAACCTTTTGCCATCAGAGAACAGCCCCAGCCAAAAATAACCCTGGAAAGGCGAGCTGAGAATTGTTATCTTCTGCCAGTGCTGAAATTGGAGGCTGGGCGCTTCGAATGTGTCTGTGTGTGTACACACACACCCCCACCACTACCATTTGTTGCAGGGAATCACATACTGTCAGGCCCTTCAATCCAGCAGGACCCACCCAGCTATCCACACTTTTCCCCAGGCTGTCTGAAGGCAGCACACTTCTCAGAAAGGAAAAAAAAGTTTTTTGCTTGTTTTTTGTGGTGGTTGCAACAACAGCAACACTGACACACAGATGCCCATTTCCTTATTCTCACCCTCCCACCCTCCCTAGCCCCGCTCCTGCTTAAAAAACAAGCTGTCCCACACTGTACTTGTCCACACTGCTGAGCTCTCACCAGGATCCATTGCTTTCACTGGAAGGAGGGTAAAGCCCTTTGTAAGGTCCTATTAGGGATGAATGAATGAACAAACCCAAACTAAACAAGGACTGGGTACCAAGAACTGGGCTTGTTCCTTTCACAGGCATTCTGGTGGGAAGGGGGCTCAAAGAAGGGGGCCTTCTCTCCATAAAGCCCACCAAAATATCCCAATTCAAGAAATTCCCTGTAGAAAATCAGAGTGAAGAGAAAACAGGTAAAAAGCATAAAGCCCCAAAACAGAAGACACAATTCTTTTTTTTTTTTTTTAACTTTTCGGCCATGCAGCATCTCCCCAGACCAAGGGTCAAATTTGTGCCCCCTGCAGTGGAAGCACAGTGGTTAACTGCTGGACCACCAGGCAAGTTCCAAGAAACAATTCTTATTTTTGTTTCTCTTTTCACCCCCAAAGCATTTTCGCACCCAGTAAAGTCACTAAAATCTCCTGCTACTTCTTCTTCACTAAATATCATCCACTTCCTGGGACTAAGCTCAATTTGCTACAGGATTATAAAGTATTTGATCATAGTAAAATGACTGTGAATAACAGTTCACACTTATGTGCTGTTTTGCACTTTACAAAAGGCTTTGCATCAGTCTTTAGAGACTCAAAATATCTAAAATTAGTAGTAATGGCATTCATATCATTCCCATTTTACAGGTAAGAAAGAAGGCTTTCTGTGAGGTTAAAGGAAGTGGAGAAGATGGCCTACATTCAGTCCAAATTCTTATATGGCCCCTCCCCTTTCTATTAATATCTTTAAAGTGTGAAGTCATTAACTGAATCCTATTGACGGCAAAGATTTTTTGTGTTTGTGGGTGTGGTTATTGTTGTTGTTTTGCGCCCACCCAATCCTCAGGCACCCAAAGTCCATTCCCCTGTAAATTAAAGTTCCTGACTTTATGGTTGAGGGAGCCTTAGCACCAAATAGAATGTCAACCCTTCTATTACAGTGTGGGATTCTTTTAATCACTGTCTAATAACACTTCATTTTGCAGGGAAGCACAGCATCATTCCCAGAACAAGAGAAAGTCGTTAAGTGCTCAGTCCCAGAAAAGACAATCTTCAGACTTGGAGACTTGGCGACTCGGCCCCCAAGCTTCACAGATAACCAGAAGGTCTCCAAGACTCCATCTCTCCGCTCCCAAGGCATGCCTCTCTTTTGACATCACCATCATTCTCTCCTGACACAGCCCAGCTCCTTCCCCAGGGCTGAGGACAAGTCACGTACATCTCAGACAGGACTTTAGAGCTTTACCAGCCTAAAAGCAAGCCTCTTCCCTTGTCTAATCCCCAAAGACTAGAGACTCTGACTGGTCCAGTTTGAGGCAATGCACCCAACCACATAGCAGGAACCCCACAGTGAAAGGGGAAAAAATTCCTCCAAAGTCAGGGGGTGCTGGTCTCCAAAAGGAGGAGAGATTGGCAAACGAACCATAATTGTCCACCACACAATTGAAAATTCCACTGATCAAGTCTTTCAAAAATTTTCTTTTCCCTGAATTCACATAGCACTTGGTATCATTCATAAGGAATGTTCCATGTGCTGCTAAATCTTACAATAGGTTTTCTCTCCTCCACTATATGTGGCTTGGAATAATTCCTTATCTTCTCCTCACTTAAGAATCATTACTGTGAAATGGGGATTATCATAATCCCAACCTCATAAATTGCTGGGAGGATGAAAATATTAGTACAGTGCCTGACAAATAGAAAGGCATTCAATAAATGTTAGATATTCATATTATTGCCAACAATGTATTTGTCATTACGATTAATGTCCTATATAGTAAGAACTACAGTTTATATCTTTATAGACCACCACTGTACTTAAACATCTTTGAGCAAAGGTGATATTATATAAAGTTTGGCTGAATTACTCTGTAGTTTCTGACAATGGAAACTCAAGGTATATAGGATATTTGTCCTTGAAACAGAAAAAAGGGTTTTTGAACTAAAGAAATGTCTTCAAAGTTGCCCCCAATTTTGATCAAGTTAATTCCAATAAATGTGTCACTGATGGAGAAAGGAAGCTGAGAGGGCCTCACAGGTAAGAAATGCCTGCCCATAGTTGCTCACCGGTAAAATGAGGTCAGATTAGATCAATATTTCCCAAAGGGTTTTCCTCAGAACATGAGTGCCTTCCAAATGCTGCACAAACAAGCATTTCACAGTGAAGTAACTTTAAAAAATTCTGCATGTTGTATCTCATTCTTGGAGTTTCCTGATGCGTGTTTTCATATTGAAACCTCTGAAAAGTTCTGCAAAAAGAGATATGAGTTTAATGTTTGGGTTTTTTAAAAAAACCTGCACTTTGCAACTTAAACCCACACAACTAGTTTGTCTGGGGAAAGGGACTCAGACTTAGACTTTGGGACTGCAGCTGGTGACAATCTCCTCCCCCTTCCTGTGCTTCCTGTGTCCTCAGTGGGCTAGGTCAGGGATAAATACTTTGTCCTGGTTCTAAGGGGCTGGTCACCCCTTTGTGCTGAACTCACAATTTCTCTACAACATGTCTCACAATGAAGTGTGTCCTGTTGGCCTGCAGGTGCCTTCCAGCCTCCTCTGAGTCTCTAGGGAAAGTCCTCTCACTGAGAATTCTTGGCCTGAAACTGAGGCAACTGGTATATCCTTCCTTCCCCTTGGGATCTCCTTGTTCTCAAAAAGGTGTCAGTTGCCATCTTCCTGTAAAGACTATGCTAGTGGCTCAGCCACTCAGCCTTTCCCAAAAGGGAATTTGGGGAAAATCAGTCTTGAAACATTTCAGACTTTCTCCACCCTCTTGTAGATTCACAAAGCATATTAGCATATGAAAGACTCCATGAAGTTCCATAGGAAAAAACCTATTTAACTTTAACCCAGCACTTCTAAATTTTATTTGACCCATTTGGGGTCCATTTCCAAATCATCTATTAAGAGATCAAGGTCATCAATATTCCACGAAACTCTTAAGCTCTCTGGGGTCCCTTCCAGCCATATCATTCTATGATTTGCTTTTTTACTTATGAGACATTAAAAGATTAATTCCTATCAGGCTACCGTTTAGAAACTTACCAGAATATGCAAACAGGAGCAGGTAAAATTGCCCAGTTTAAAAAAAAAATCTTTGAATGGTTTTGAGACTTAAAATGAATTTTACATACATATATATATACACACACATATACATTTACATATAATTTTATTTTCTGCCCCACCCCTAATCTCCTGGCTGACAGGAAAGGCAGGCACACATGTCTGGCCCTTGGTAGCTCTATATTCCTACTGAGTCTGCTTCTGTGCACACAGGGCATGCTAAAAACATGCAGTAGACTCACTGACTCCAACAGCAGAAGAAATGCCAAAAGTACAGGACTAGAGGCAGAAAAAGCAGGTGGAAAATGTCATGAGGCAGTCCTCTAAGAAAGCGCTAGTTCCCTTTTAAATCTACCCAAACATTTTCTGGTGAGTGGGGAAAGTTAGTTACACATTTCTCCTAAAACACTACCTTCCACTAAGCCTTCTGTCCCCCAACAAATGAAATAACACATACTAATTCCAACAGAACTTACTGCTTTTCTACTTCCTTCAGCAAAAGGTCACTAAGTGGATGAATGTTCAAGTGATGGAAAGGTCCATGTCACATGTGTACCTTATAAATGTTTGTGCACTTGTCTCTGATTTCTCACATTTGGGCTTCAAAACTCTGTTTCCCACCTTCATCAGCAACCACCCACATGACCTTGGACAAGTTGTTTACTCTCTCCAAAGCTCAGTTTCTGAATCTGTAAAATGGACACACTACTACCTACCATACTCAAAAAGCTAATATGTAAAAACTGCTTAGCACAGGGCCTAGAATATTTTAAGGGCTTAATAAGTGCTTGATGTAATTATTGTGATTATTATATTAATATTACTATCAATAAAGTAATTATCACTGATATTATAATCATTACTATAATAACTACTACAATTTTTATTACTATAACAATTTTTAATCTTTGTATCAGATAGTATTGTCTTTGCGGCAACAATATACTATGTCTGAAAACCTTTACAGGACAGTATCTGTACGAGATTACATGCAAATCAGGAAATGAGGGTTAAGGATGAAAAAAACTATTCTTATTGACCCTTAAATGTGCAAAAAGAGCCATGAGCCTCACACACGGAACTCCAGTTCCTCTGGAGTTTGTTTTTGGAGGTAACCAAAGGATGCTTCAGTTCAGTTCAGTCTCTCAGTCATGCTTAGGAACACTGAAATGCTGTTTATAAATCTCCTGAGACCAGCACAAGAACGTGATTGGCTCAGCCAATGCAGATGTGGTCTCTTGACTGCTGCATGCCCTGGCCTCAACTTTGAAAAACACTTAATGTTAACTAACTTGTAAAAATGGTGGTTTGGGGAAAGCAAAAGTTTTCATTTTAATTCAATTTTACCTAAAAATAATAGGCCTCTGATCTGCCAAGAATAAAAATACCATTTCCATGTGTCCCCCTTTAATATCTAGGAATGACAATGATTACAGTAACAGACTATTTAAAACTTTAGAAAGAATTATATCAAAGTTCTTAATCCTATAAAAGGCAAAAAAAGAAAGCTTACTTTTCTAGAGGCATCTCAATACTTTTCAGCAGATGAATTTTGCTTTTAAAGTCTTCAAAAAGGAACACAATTTAGATCTTTATTAAAAAGAAAATGTATACTCCAAGTTTTACTTAAATTATATTGCAATAGTCGTTTGCAATCACAGGCTATATCAAATATTCCTTTGGTGGTTTTTATGTTTGGGTTTTAGAAAGGGACCCCCCTCCCATATATGGCTAATCTCTGAATAAATATTTTAATATTCCTATGTAGTCATTTTTAAAAAGCAATTTTATATCCATCTATTTCATGGAGCTAAATAACATGGCTTGCCATATAAGCCTTCTGAATGAATTTTTCTCAACCATGAGGTACGGGTGAGTCTGCATGACTGATAGTGAAATACTGTGTTATCAGGACCCGTCAGTTTGATGCCATCCTCAAGTCTCTCTAGCTCAGCCGAGGTTCAACTCAGGTTTTACTCACCCGCTTAACCAGGAACCACTGTGCCTAATAATTCTATATACCCTGACAGGTCAATTTTCTCCATGAGATTTTTTCAGCCTTTCTCTCATTCCCTCAGAGCTCATCTACAAACGACACATATTTGAAAAGTAACTCAACCAAACAGAGAAACAACGTACATGACCATGATCATTGCAGTTTTTTTTTTTTTTAATCATTGCAGTTTAAACTAGAGTTTTCTGGACATGCTGTTTTAACCCAAAAGTGGTGTCAGTGGTTAGCATTTCATAGCCTAAAATATGGTTCCCAACTTCCCAAGGGTATCTTCATTGTTCTGGCATTTTTCTTCACCCTGTTTCTAGTATTTCCTTGAAAGCCAGAAAGTAGTCACTTTTCATTTATCATGGAATTGATTTTCCAACTTTCAGTAGGGGCCAAAATCAACGCAGAGGTTTGTAGTTAACAACAATTCTCTTCGTGTATCTGAGATCCCCCAACAAGTATGACTGACTCAGGGACACTGCTCATAACAGCAGCTCAGAGCTCAACAGTAACCTTCCATCACTGACCTGCCAGGTATCAACAGAGGGTGTTATTCCCTTTCACTGTGTCCAAACTTCTGACAGATATTAATCATTGGGATTCAAGAATGAGATAGACTTTCTGAGAATTCTTAGAAATTCCAGAATTCATGTCAGTATTCTGTAATTCTCATAGCACTTGTACTTACATGTTTCCTAAAAATATTCAGTTTAGTTCAGTTCAGTCGCTCAGTCGTGTCTGACTCTTTGCGACCCCATGAATCGCAGCACACCAGGCCTCCCTGTCCATCACCAACTCCCGGAGTTCACTCAGAGTCGCATCCATCGAGTCAGTGATGCCATCCAGCCATCTCATCCTCTGTTGTCCCCTTCTCCTCCTGCCCCCAATCCCTCCCAGCATCAGAGTCTTCTCCAATGAGTCAACTCTTCACATGAGGTGGCCAAAGTACTGGAGTTTCAGCTTTAGCATCATTCCTTCCAAAGAAATCCCAGGGCTGATCTCCTTCAGAATAGACTGGTTGGATCTCCTTGCAGTCCAAGGGACTCTCAAGAGTCTTCTCCAACACCACAGTTCAAAAGCATCAATTCTTTGGTGCTCAGCTTTCTTCACAGTCCAACTCTCACATCCATACATGACCACTGGAAAACCATAGCCTTGACTAGACGGACCTTAGTCGGCAAAGTAATGTCTCTGCTTTTGAATACACTATCTAGGTTGGTCATAACTTTCCTTCCAACGAGTAAGCATCTTTTAATTTCATGGCTGCAGTCACCATCTGCAGTGATTTTGGAGCCCCAAAAAATAAAGTCTGACACTGTTTCCACTGTTTCCCCATCTATTTCCCATGAAGTGATGGGACCAGATGCCATGATCTTCGTTTTCTGAATGTTGAGCTTTAAGCCAACTTTTTCACTCTCCACTTTCACCTTCATCAAGAGGCTTTTTAGTTCCTCTTCACTTTCTGCCATAAGGGTGGTGTCATCTGCATATCTGAGGTTATTGATATTTCTCCTGGCAATCTTGATTCCAGCTTGTACTTCTTCCAGCCCACCGTTTCTCATGATGTACTCTGCAAAAATATTAAGTGACCATAATAACAAGCAGAGAATCATTTTTCCATGATAGGACTGTATGAAAAGTTTTCATGGTCTTCTGTTTAAAGATATAATACCAAAAGTATGGATTTTGGTATTTAACAAATAAAAAATATTATTATTATAATTAACCAATAAATTGCAATGAGATTATAAAATCCAATACTATGTAAAAATGATCTCTACCCGATAGACACACAAAATAATAGAAAGCATTAAAAAGAAATGAATATTAACACAAAATGGTGCTAAATAAAAATAATTTTTAAATTGGAAGATAATTCCACGATCAAAGACTCTTATTCTTTAAATGAAATTTTTAACCCCACAAAGCATCAAATGTTCTTTCCGATAGAATTCAAGCAATATTTGAAGGCAAGGTCAAGCGTACTACAGAGAAGCAAATGTCAGAATAGTCAATTTAAGGATACCTGGTATGTCTTGCTTCCAATACCTGGTATGTCTTAGAACACCAAAGGATTTGTAAAAAGTATCTTAGACCTATAAACTTACTAATATTTATCTGTAAGAATAATGCGCTGTTGGCAGTGGACAGAGCCAGGAACACACTTAGAGCAGAAGATGCAGCAGAGTCTCACTGACGCTTCCCTTCCACTGCTCATGTCCTTGTTCCCAGAAATGCTGACCTTGACCTTTGATCCTGCACAGCAATATTTCCTGCTCTTGCTTTCAACTTGAAGTCAGTGAATTTCTTCAAATAAGTAATGGACTTTTAAGCTTTAATTCTCACAGGAGAACTGTAACATTTCTTCCATTTTTTTTTTTTCAACCGACTTTTTTCAGAATCTAGAATTTTGGAGTCCATTTAAATTTCCCTCAGAAATGCCAGAAAGGAATCCCCAAATGGAAAAGTGTTTTTCCCTATATTCCTTTTCAGAAGCCATGAACGTGAGAGAATTCCTTCTCATCTCCAAATGTTCTCTGCTCACTATGGTTGTCACCTCTTTACATGCCCTGCTTGCTCATAATTTCTCTTCCTCTGGGAATAGCCCCAATTCCGTAGACAAGTTCTTGGTGGTTATTTCCTTTCTGTATCACCCTGCATTCCTGACCATATACAGGATGTTGACTAGGAAGGACAGCTGGCCCAACTGGATTCTCTTTACTGTCTCTGGAACTTGAACACTGGAACCCAGACAAACAGAAACTAGGGGACACTGTGGCCATATTGATATTGATGACAGGTGTGGGAGCAACAGAATCTATATCTACCTGTTGCTTAGATCCCAGAACTTGGCCTGAATGCTCTTTCCCAGTCATGAGGTATTTAAGACGTCCCAGTGTTCTTCATGAAATCCCTCCCTGGTTTAAGCTAGCCAAAATTAGTTTCTGCTGCTTTCAGTCAGAAGAACCTTAGCCAATACATCATTATTCCTTGGCCCAGTTCCTCTAATTTTTCAGAAAAAGAAGGAAAAAGTGACAACATAAGATACCATTTATCTAACATTTGGAAACACACAAAGGAATACTCTGTACAGTTTATTATGCACACATACGTAGAATGAGCAAACTGTGAACAGTGTGCGCATCTATATCAAGATCATGATTGCCTTGAGAGGAAGGGAGACACGGGCCAGGCAGAGGCCCAAAGAGGAACTTCAACAGTTATGGTAATGCTTGATTTCCAGGTGACCATACGACTCAGTTTGCCTGGGGCTGTTGAGTTTACACTTGTTATCCCAGCATAATTAGCAACAGCAGCCCCTTCTCTCTCAAGAGTATTCCACTTTGGATACTAAGTTCTATGACCATCCTTTCAGAACACTTTAAATAATAATAGAAAAATACTTCTGCATATTTTCCTGTATGTTTGAAGTATTTTATGACAAACATATTTTTAAATTATTACACATACAGAATATAGCTGCCAAAGTCCCTACTTTGATATCCCAGTCATGAGTCCCTCCAGAACACCTCCCCCACACAACACTTGTGAGGATTCAATGAGGCCAGCTCTATGAAGCACTCATCAGTAACCTGCACTGAATGAAACAGTCACCATTTAGATGGCATTACTTTATATTAACCAAATTCCTGGTAAGTTATTTACAGACATTTTAATTTTAATACTTTATGTAAATTGTACATTCATAACAAGGAGATCCAACCAGTCCATTCTGAAGGAGATCAGCCCTGGGATTTCTTTGGAAGGAATGATGCTAAAGCTGAAACTCCAGTATTTTGGCCACCTCATGTGAAGAGTTGACTCATTGGAAAAGACTCTGATGCTGGGAGGGATTGGGGGCAGGAGGAGAAGGGGACAACCGAGGATGAGATGGCTGGATGGCTGGATGGCATCACTGAGTGAACTCCGGGAGTTGGTGATGGACAGGGAGGCCTGGCGTGCTGCGATTCATGGGGTCACAAAGAGTCGGACACGACTGAGCGACTGAACTGAACTAAAGGTTCAAAATTCAAAACATACAAAAGGGCCATGAAGTTTTCCAGTACGGCCCTTGTTTATCTCCTTGTTAATCTAGAAATAAAGGTTTCTAGATTTTTTTACTATCCTTAAAGAATATTCCATGTAAACTATATATATGTGTGTGTTTGTATTAACCCATTTGAAGCTCACAAAAACTCACTGAAAAGGTATCATTATCACTACCATTGTACATGATGAAGTTGAAGCTTGAACTGATTAAGTGACTTATTTAAGGTCACACAGTTGGTAAATAGCAAAATTCAGGTTCCAATCACCTAACCACTACAAGTATTGTCCCAAATTTTGAAAAAGAGGAAGTGGAACTGCCCTATTAAAATGAAGGCATATTTCAGATACCAAAGAAGTTGGCACCCACATTCCCTACTCATCTGGAAAACTCAACTTGCCCCCAAATATCTCTCCTTGTTATAAAAAAGTCCACCATTTCAGATTTTTTACTTAAGAGCTTAGAGTGCTCAGCTCTTCTCCTAGAGCTCCCTAACTAAAACAGAAATAAAAATCTTGAAAGACTAAATATATGCTAACACTGGGAAATTTGTTGGTTCCCCTTCTTAAGGCAAGGCACTGAAGGGGAGGGTCAGATTGGGTGAGCAGAGGGCATCCTTGAGGAGTAGGGGCAAGATAGGATGTGACAAAGAAAACTCACCTCATGGTTTTCCCTTCAACCTGCCCTAACTAAGGGATCAGCGACTGATCACCATCTGAAAACTAGTTATCTGAGTTGCTTTTCATATGATAATGAATATCAGTTTCATCCCTTCATCAAACATTCTCGTCTAGCTCTTCTTTGACCAAGGACACACACATTGCCAGGAAGAGTGTGAGCAGTTAATTCTCCCACACAAGAATCTGTAGGTTCTGAGTTACCCAGGATCACCCACCTCCACACCGGCTCATTTGTATCCTGAGTTCTGAGCAGCAGCCCCTCCCCCCAGGCCACAATTCTGGATACAGCATAGCTTTGAGTACAGCAACATCTAGCCCTCTGGCAGAAAAGTCCCAGGTATCCAGCAGAAAGAAACATGAATATGAACTGAGGAACCGAGTCAAATTGTGTTCCTGTCTGAAAAAGGATATTAAGAGCTTCATTCAGGTTAAATCAGAGTCAATCCGCCAAACCAAGACGAAGTTCATACCTAACACACAGAAATTATACGATGGAGGGAAAGGAAAGATCAGGCCTTACCTTGTGATTGTCTCAGTACAGTATAAAATATTTGTTCTGGAACCAGCTATTTACCTGATCACTTGGACACTGCTTGCATAACCAGAAAAATCGGCCATCAGTTAGGAAAACGTGTGGTTATTGTAAGGCCTAGAACTCAGTTACCTGAAATTACAAGAGAAGGTAACATTTCATCCAAAGTGAGTGCCTTTGTTCATCTTGACTTATTATTCTAGCATCAACAGCCTCTAATAAAGTGTTGAAGATCATGACAGTACCCCCTCTTTCCCCATCTTTCTTGTTCCTCCCATGGGGTTTCAGTTGCCCGAAGTCCACCATTAACAACTCTTTCTGCTGAAATCTGGCTCTCTGAGGAACGGCATCCAGAAACAGAAGACACAGATCAGGGAGTTTCTTCCTACTAGAACTGCTGCTTTAGTTTAAATTGAAAAAGCCCACGCCCAGTTTCTAATGGAAAACATCTGAACCACCAAGTCTTCCACGAGCAAGGCGATGCTTATGCTCTCAGCATGCTCCATCCTACATGCAACCCACAGATTGCTTGCTGAGAAACAAAGCCTGACTGCCAGGAGAGCAACATTCCACCAGACCCTGATTTAGCAAGACATTTCCATATTGTACCCCCAACCAGCTGGAAATCTTCCACTGCTTTTGTGCAAAGACTTAACTCATCTTGCTGAATTTCCTGATTTAAAAGTCTAATTCATTCCACCAAAAGTGTGACAGAAGGAAAAAAGTAGACCAGCCTTCTCCTGCCAGATTGCCCCAGACTAAAGTTCTTGCATTTTCAGTCTGTAAAAACAGTTCAAATATGCCCTGCAGGGGCACTGGTCATCCTCTCATTCTTGCTGCAGTGCTTTAGCTGATGGCACTGGAGCAAATATAAGTTTATCGATTACAACAGCCACTAAACTCACTTCTCCATGAAAATAACAAGTCAAATGTCTCTTAAGTTTATGAAATAAGCACAGCAACAAAAAAAAAAAATGAGTCACAGTTTTAAAATGTGACACATTTTGTCTAAACAGTGAGCTACCTAGACATGCAATGTTTACATTGCAAACCCTCCTGGAACAGGGGTTATGAGGCTCAGCTGTCCTTCGGTGTTCAGGGATGAGCTGTTAAATGCAAGGGAGCCTGCCAGGGAAAAAAGAAGTAAATCCACTTGCTAATTATAAAAATAACATACACATATATGCAGCTATATATTTACAAAAGTATGACTTACATACATGTAATTAGCCCATAATGACTTCTCCTGGCTAATCATCAAGGCAAATCTTTTCTCCTTTTCCTGCACCTTTCTGGGCACCTTTTATAAAACTTCTTTTATATATAAATGATCAGTTAACTTTCTGTAATCTGTAGCCCTCCCCCATTCCCCCACACTATCTATAGTATTGTCTGCCAGCTCCTAGGTTTCCTCAAACCGCTTACCTTCTCTTAGGTTAGAACAGATAGGTATATGCAGTAGGTACCATTAACTCATCCCTACTGGTTTATTTAATTTTTTTAATCACATCCTAGAGAAATCTCAGGATTGCAAACTAGAAGGAGACAGAGCAGCCTCCGCATATCTCAGGAGGAAGAAATTATTAGATGAAGAAAGCTTATTCTGCTAGTCAAAAGGAACAATCTTGCTGATCATCCTCTAAATGCACTTAGGTACTGACTAAAAGTGTACATGGGAAAATGGTCCAACAGCACCACTTACAGTAAGAGCTGTTAAGTGCAAGGTTGTTGGTCCATGTCAGCAAAGAAAAGCAAGCTGGCTCATCAGAAAGATTGATTTTCCCCAGAAATCTGTGAAAATCTGGGCACAGAAAGACTGTGCCCAGGACAGGAAGCCAGTGAAATTAGTTTGTCATCATTTGAAGTTAATACAAAGATTCTAGCAAATTCTGGGGAGAAAATGTTCATATCAGGCTCTGCTGATAGATGAGGAATGACTCCCACTTGAGACAAGCTGATTTTCACCAGAGGCTCCCAGTTTCTGGAAAAATAGACTAGGGAACCCTGTATTACATCTGGTGTATATAAATAAAGCACCTCCTCCTTTGTAATCAAGGCTCTCCCCCAAACTCAAACAAATCCAAACTTTATGAACTGCCTCTTCCAACTAGCTTACTTTCAGGATCTCCAGGACAAAAAGAAATACAGCACAAAGATGCTTTCTCCTAAGGGATCATATACAAATTCACTCAGTCTGTTTCCTTTCCACACAGAGCAACAGGTCATCAGACTTCCATACTCCCCTTGGCTCTTTCTTGTTTAAAGTAAGATAAATCTTAGACTGCTGTCTGCAGATGGCAGGTTACAGGCGAGGGAGGCTTGGCTAGGGAGATCTGCCTTGGAAAAGCCCTTTCCGCTTTCTGTATGCAAGTAAGCTGGCATGGAGAGGTGCAAGCAATTGTGGATGCATTTCAATTCCCCAAACCCTACAATTAGGATTGGAAAATTTTGTCTGTCCCTTCATATATGTGTGTTGATGAAAGAAGGAGTTTAAACTCTCCTTTTTATTTGCTGTATGCATGCATGTGCGTGCTAAGTCACTTCAGTGGAGTTGGATTCTTTGTGACCCTATGGACGGTAGCCCGCAAGGCTCCTCTGTCCATGGGATTCTCCAGGCGAGAATACTGGAGTGGGTGGCCATGCTCTCCTCCAGGGGATCTTCCCAACCCAGGGACTGAACCCCATCCCTTACATCTATCTGCATTGGCAGGCAGGTTCTTAACCACTAGAGCCACCTGGGAAGCCCCTTTTATTGGCTACATTGATTAAATTCATCACACAGTGACTCCATCGTTACTTTGTCTGGATAGACCCAATTCAGGACACATTTTCAATAGCTTTAACCTCCTCAAATCAAAGAACCAGCAGTATTATTAAGTTCTAAGTTCAAATAACGTCTTGTTTTATCTCATTTTTAATCTGTTCATTCCTCCAGATGCCATAATCAGGTAAGATTACAAACCCTGATTGAGCAAAGATATTAATAGAAAATGAAATCCTTATAATTCAGTGTGTAACTACACTTTTAATAAGCCCTCCACTCTTCTTTATGTATATTCCAATAGACACTCCTTCTCAAATTTAAAGTTTAGATACCAAAATGTTATGCCTTTAGGGAGTCTAGTGACTGCCCAATATTATAATTTGATGGGTGAGGACACTGAAGCCCAAAGAAAGTTAAGTTATATATTCCCAAAGCCCTAAGTAAATGAAATAGAAGATGATCAGTAGACAATTCCCACTCACATCCAAGGGCAGAGGCCTGGGATTGCAAGGTATTGATGAATTGTACTATATTCTTGCCTCCTCATTTAGAAATCTCAGAAAATCCTTATTTTGAGTCAGAGTCAGTGACTTCTTTTCCAGGTTCACTGAGTGCTGTCCCCATGCTCTCTCACAAGATGTTCTTGCATCATTCTACACAAAAGCATTTAGCAAGTTCAAGAAATGAACCCAGGCACCAGAGCCTAGCTCTGTTCCCCACATCCAGTAAATGAAATCTATCCATTAGAAGCTGTCAGAATTGAGACTTTCAACTCCCTTGGATTTTGATTTGTGTATAAAACAGTCATTGTTGTTAGGACAGCTTTCCTTGCTGTTAGTGAGCAAGACTTTATTTTTTCATATTTTATAGTAAAATATTAAATTAAAAAGTGCAGACTTGTTTATTTCATCTGATCCTCTGATCCTCCTCTAATTTTCTTGGGGACATAAATGATTTGTTTCTCTCTCTCTACCCAGTGACCAAAAGAATATCGAATGCAAAGCAGCAATCAATCAATATTTTCTGAATAAATAATGATTCTAGCAACCAAGTACATGAGTGCTACAGAATGCATACCCCCTTAATGATCTAACATATCAACTCATTTAACTCATCAAAATCAAGCTCTACTTTTCTTTTTAGCCCTCACAGCCTCTTTTGCACCTGCTTTCTCAGCACTTCTCAAACGTGAGTCACTCTCATCCTATCCTCATAATTTTGCTCTGTCAGCTATCTCTACTGTTATTTATTTAAATGGCCTTGCTTTCTAAATATATGTCTTTTAAAGGGCAGCTTTAGAGCTACTATATACTGAAGGCCAATAACATTTGATCTAAGTACTCATAACAATAAATTCACAACTGTTAAAAAATTTAAATGTTTATCCACACATGCTCTAAATTCATGAGATATGCACACATGTTCAAGAAAACAATTCTGCATTATTCATTAAGTTTTCTCAACATCCTGAGGAGGCAGACAGAACAAATTCTGGGCCCAAAGAATTACGGTGACAGTCCAAGCAAGATGGCAGCCACGTCCACTGGCCCCTTGGATAATGCTCTTTCCTCTGATCCCCAGATCTTATTTCTCCAAATGTGGCTGGCAACCCAGAAGCATCAGTCTACCCTGGAGGCTTATAAAAAATGCAGAAGCTTAGGCCCCACCCCAGGCCTACTCAATGGGAATCTGCACTTTAACAAGATCCCAGTCGCTTCAGGTACACGTGAAAGTTGGAGAAACCCTAGTCTAGATCAATGGTTCTCTAACTTGGCAGCACACTAGAACCATCTAGGGAGACTTAAGAAATACTGATGCTTGGGCTCTGCCTCCCAGATATTCTGATGTTAAGTGTCTGGGGTTTGATCTGGGCCTAGGCAGTTTTTTCAAAACTCTTCCACCTAGAAAAGGCTGGCAGGTTGTAAGAAATTAAAGCCTTTGTATAGCCAAGTTTAAGAAAGAAGAGTCCAGATCAGTGGTACTAGAATTTTAACTGCCCCAGAACCACCTGAAGGGCTTGGCAAACCACAGATGGTTTGGCTCCAGCACCAGAGTTTCTGGTTTAGGAGATTCTGGTGAGGCCTACATATCTGCATTTCCAACAAGTTCCATGCTGATGCTGCTGGTCTAGGGACCAGATTTTGAGAATCCTGATAGTTAGGCAGACCATACCATACATACAGATCAAAGCTCAAACTCATGCCAAGAACTCTTCTAGACCCATAAATAAGCTGAAGTTGAAGCAAGCATCTTAAGGATGAAAAAAGTTTAACTATGAACTACTTAAAGTATTTCATCTGTTCCCTCATATATTCATATTTCTCTAAATGTAAAAATGCCAGTTCTCAGCCTGTTTTCATCCTCATAAAATAACTTTTCCACAAGAATGAGGTCTAAACATTAGTTGTAACATATCTTGGGATACAGCCCCTGAAAAACCCCTGAAGGAGTCTGGCTCTGGGTTTCAACTCAAGTAGGCAGGTTGGAGCCATTCCCCTTTGTGTGAAGAACGTCCCCTGGAGTGCTGCTGCAGGTGGTGCCCTGAATCTGACATTTGGTGGAAATCACACCTTCCCTGGTGGCTCAGACAGTAAAGAACTGCATGCAATGCAGGAGACCAGGGTTGAAAAGTATCTCTGAGAAGGCAATGGCAATCCACTCCAGTATTCTTACCTGGAGAATTCCATGGACAGCAGAGCCTGGAGGGCTACACTCCATGTGTTGCAGCGAGTCAGTCAAGACTTAGCAACTGAACAACAGTCTCTTTGTTTTCACCTCAGGAAGCCACCATAAACTGCTCTGAAGAATCCCTTGAAAGCCATGTTACCTCTAGGACAGCATGTTTTCCCAAACACACTTGCCTTTGCACCACTTATTATAGAGCAACAAAGAAAAGACCAACAACTAAAAGACCTCTCTCTTTTTAAATTCATACTCAGTTCATAGCACATTGTCATTATCAGTTTGTGCAAATCCCCTCTTGTTTTGTTTTCTTTCTCTCTCTTTTTTTCTTGTCCTCTCATTTCTGATCCCCACACTCAACTGCATTATTCCTTAGGCAGCCTCTCTATTAGAGATATGTCCTTAAGTGTACATGTATCCCTGTAGAAATGAGTAGGGCTGCTTTGCATGCATGTGCATGTAAGACTGCTAGGTCGCTTCAGTCGTCTCCAACTCTGCACCTCTATGGACTGCAGCTCATCAGGCTCCTCCTGCATGGGATTCTCCAGACAGAAATACTGGAGTGGGTTGCCATGCCCTCCTCCAGGGGATTTTCCGGATCCAAGGATCCAACCGGCATCTTCTGTGTCTCCTGCGTTGGCAGGTGGGTTCTTTTACCATTAGCACCACCTGGGAAGCCCCTTTGTATGCATATGTGGCTTTAAATTACATTTGTTTTGTCCAGTTGCTCAGTCATGTCTGACTATTTGCAACCCCATGGACTGCAGCATGCCAGGCCTCCCTGTCCATCACCAACTCCTGGAGCTTCTCAAATTCATGTCCATTGAGCCAGTGAGGCCATCCAACCATCTTGTCTTCTGTCATCCCCTTCTCCTCCTGCCTTCAATCTTTCCAAGTATCAGGGTCTTTTCTAATGGGTCAGCTCTTCACGTCAGGTGGCCAAAGTATTGGAGTGTCAGCTTCAGCATCAGTCCTTCCAATGGATATTCAGGATTGATTTCCTTTAGGGTTGACTGGTTGGATCTCCTTGAAGTCCAAGGGACTCTCAAGAGTCTTCTCCAATACCACAGTTCAAAAGCATCAGTTCATCAGTGCTCTCAGCCTTCTTTATGGCCCAACTCTGACATCCATACATGACTATGGAAAAACCATAGGTTTGACTAAACCAACCTTTGTCGGTAAAGTATGTCTGCTTTTTTAATATGCTGTCTAGGTTGGTCATAGCTTTTCTTCCAAGGAGCAAGCATCTTTTAACTTCATGGCTGCAGTCACCATCTGCAGTAATTTTGGAGCCCAAGAAAATAAAGTCTCTCACTGTTTCTATTGTTTCCCCATCTATTTACCATGAAGTGATGGGACCGTATGCCATCATCTTAATTTTCTGAATGTTGAATTTTAAGCCAGCTTTTTCACTCTGCTGTTATATACTCATCAAGAGGCTTTTTGTAGTTCCTTTTCACTTTCTGACATAGGGTGGTGTCGTCTGCGGTTATCAATATCTGAGGTTATTGATATTTCTCCTGGCAATCTTGATTCCAGCTTGTGCTTCATCCAGCCTGGCATGTCATAGATGTACTTTGCATAGACGTTAAATAAGCAAGTTGACAATATACAGCCTTGACATACTCCTTTCCCAATTTTGAACTAGTCCGTTATTCCATGTCCATTTCCAACTGTTGCTTGTTGCCCTGCATACAGGTTTCTCAGGAGGCAGGTAAGGTGGTCTGGTAGTCCCATCTCTTTAAGAATTTTCCACAGTTTGTTGTGATCCACACAGTCAAAGGCTTTAGTGTAAATAACATAGTGGAACTGTATTAGAAATCTCTTTTCTTATCATTGTACTCAACATCATGATTTTAAGACACTGCTTTATGTCCACGTAAGATGCACCCAACCACATTTTGCTTATTGAGAAGTCGCCTTTACACATCTGTTTTTCACACTGAAATCAGCATGCTGTTGAGTCAGAGTGCTTCAGGCTAAGCAAGATTGTTTGCTGAAGTTAATCTGACACCAGATGCATTTATCCCTGTTTTAGGGCTGTAACTAATTCCTTTCCGCTCCATGTGGCCCTGCTCTCTAGCTGGCATCACAGGTGTCTTCTTTAAAAAGATTTTGTGCCTTGGTTTCCTGGCAGTCCCCCACTTTTGGGGGCTCTTTTTCACAAAATTTGCATCAAAAAGAATAGAGATGGAATCCTTCAAAAGAAAATTTTCTTTATCATCTATGATTTATCTTGCTTAAATAAGAGCATTCCAGCCTTGGAAAAGTTAAAAAAAAAAAAAGAGAGAGAGAGAAAAGTTGCCTCAATCTTGGATTACAGGTTTCAGATCAAAATGAAAAAATAGTTAAGTTGCTTATCAGAGTGTTCTGTTCTTACTCTTACTTACTCCTCTTGCAGATGTAAGTAATAAATTCAAAACCAAATTCTCCCTCATGAACTCTCACCAGCACCCATGAGGCAGCAATTTGGCTCACACAATAGCACTTAATTAAAATCTATAACTTCCACAGGTACGTGAGAGAGAAAAAGAAATCATCTTTGGGCCTATTTCCAGCTCAGTCCTTCAAAATATGTGAAATTGTACTTCTTTATCAACTGGACTCCATAAAATGATAAATATATGATATCAAGATTTAAAATGCAAGTAATACTTTCCTCAAGATTCTGAGATGAGCCCTTCACAAGCTTGTAGAAATAAAATATTAAAAATAACTACCATGGGGACTTACCTGGTGGTCCAGTGGCTAAGACTCCTAGCTCCCAGTGCAAGGGTCTGGGTTCAATCCCTGGTCAGGAAACTAGATCCCACATGCTGCAGCTAAAGATCCCACATGCCGCAACAAAGACTGAAGATCCTACATGCTACAACTAAGACCCAAAGCAGCCAAATAAGTGAATAAATAAAAATAAATATTAAAAAATAATTACCATGTATTATATGTTTATAATGTGCCAGGCACTGTGCTAAACATTTTTGTGTGTTTTCCCACTTAATCTTCATAAGCCTGTGACATAGATTCTTTTTAATCCCTGGTTTCAAGATAAAAGACCTAAAGCTCAGAGATAAAAGAAAAATAAAACTTTAATCCCATTATGCAAGATTAGTTTATTCCCTCAAGCCAAAAATACATCTCCCTTCTCCTAAAGATATATTCTTTAACTTGTTACTCCCACAAGAGCCCATCCTCTCTCTCTCTTCCTTGACTTCAGCCAACATCTAGAATTCTCTGGGGTGCCCATCCCCTCTTGCAGTCTGGGTGTCTCTCATAGCAGTGATACAGAAAGCCATTTCCTTGCTCCACAACTAACTCAAACTATGAATTTCTTCGAACCCTTGACTGCCCTTTGTAAATCCTGCCTACTGTAAATCCTCTCCTGCCTTGATTTCTCTGCACTAGATGGTCTCAGTCTCTCCTGCCTCTTTTCAGGTCTCCTGAGCCATTTCGCTAATTCTTCCTTTGCTGACCTCATGCAACAGGGCACAGCACAGCTCCTGCCTCAGCCTGCTTAGTCCCTGCTGGCATCTCAGGACCTCCCTTGCCCCATACTGAAGCCTGTATCCAGAGTAGCTCCCTTCCCCACCCAGGGACCCTTAGCCCTGACCCACCAGTGTTTATCACAGAGCTTGCCAATCCCTCAAACTTTGCCCCTTCCACAATTGCCTGATGTTGGCCATTTAGTACTTGTGTGAACTGAGGCCTCAATTTCCTCCTGTATAACACAACGAACAAGAACTCAGTGATCTCTAGAGTCCTTCCTAGGTGTGCCAATCTCGCATAGTTCCTCTGCATAAACACGGAAAATCAAAACATTTCAGCCTGGCATGCAATGCCCCTCACTCTGCCCTCAGGCATCTCTCACCCCTGTAATACTCTATAGGTCTCTCAAACTCTCCCTGAAACAAACCCAGAGGTGCTTCTCTGCCAGGAATCTCCCTTCTTTATCTCCATTATTTTCCTGCCAAAGTCCCAGGTCAGCTCCAAAATCTTCAATCCTCTAAGCAGTTTTCCTGGCTGAAAACCACTTCCCTCCCATAGAGCATGAGAGTTCATCACAGCACTTGAGATGATCTACATAGACGCAGAACCTGGTGAATGCATGCATGACCCCACCTTCTACCTGAAAAGTTCCGGTTTCTCAAACTAGCCAGTCATAATGGAAACCCCAATAAAAGCTGTGCCCTAAGTTCTTCCCTTGCAGCTGCCTTCTGCTTCTCTGTACCATGGAGGCCAGGGAAAGCCTCTCTCCTAAGGGGATTTTTGACAGAGACCTGAAGAAAGTAAAGGAATGCCATTAGAATATCCAGGCAAAGGGAATCAGCAAGTGCAAGGGTCCTGAGGAAGAAGTGAGTTTGACATGAATGCGGACAGCAAGGGAAGCTTGGAGTCTTAAGAGATGAGATTTCTGGTACCCTTTGACTGCTCAAGGGGCTTCCTTTATGACCCAGCTGGTAAAGAACCTGACTGCAGTGATGGAGACCTGGGTTGGATCCCTGGGTTGGGAAGATTCCCTGGAGAAGGGAAAGGCTACCCACTCCAGTATTCTGGCCTGGAGAATTCCATGGACTGTATAGTCCATGTGGTCGCAAACAGTCGGACATGACTAAGAGACTCATTTCACTTAACTGTTCCAGAGTGTCTATGCCCTTTACCACACAGCCCCAGCCATCCTAAAGTATACCTATGCTAGGGATTTGTCCCCAGATTTCCTTTCATCATGACTTATCTTCAAGTATCCTATCCCAGAAAGCAAAAATTTCCTGCTTTCTCCTAGTAATTAGTAATCTAGCTCCTTCCCAAAATGTAAGGCTAGTGAGGACACAGACTTAGTGTTACCCACTGATATATATTCAGCTCCTTTCTCAGGGCTGGAAACCAAGTAGGCCCTCAATAAATATTTACTATATGTATGAACTGGAAAACCTAGCCATGTGACAAGGTAATGAGACAGCTAACCCTCTTGAAGGCAGGAGATTTAAGTTCTCAACATTTTGACACAAAGCAATAAGGAGATGACCTCTAAATATCACTACATCTCTGAGCCTCAGTTTCCACACATATTAAAATATTGGATGAGAACTGGGCCTGGAAAAATCCTGCTGCAGATATGGCCACGCCCATCCATGTGTCATTCCATGCCCAACAGACACTCTAATGGACCATGGATCTTTTTCAGTCTAGACAAGACCTGGGAGTATTTTCTAACCCTATGTTCTTAGCAGCCTCTGCCAACTGGTCAGAGATGATCCTTACAATGAACCCAATCTGCCCTCCCTCATAAGGTTCCATTTAGCTTTAACATCCTATGATTCACATCGAAGCAAGTCCTTTTCTTTAGCCACACGGAGGCATACATTACTGCAAACTCAACCAGTCCTGTACTCCAGCAAATCACACTGCTCAGGGTCAGGTGAGCCCTGCTGCCTCTCTAACAAGGTGCTTCTAAAGCAGAGACAGAAGACTGGTAGTGCTTGCTTTAATTCTAACAAATATTATTCACCAAAAAATGCTAAGGCAATGCTAACTTTTTCATAACCTCCTAAAGGCTGCTAGGGTGGATCCTCTGATTAAGCTGAGTATTGTGGTTCCCCTCAAATCCTTTCCCATTACGGATTCATAAACACTCCATTTATAAATACACAAGCCCTAAGGCTGACAGCCAGAATGGCCAGTCTTTGAGTTTTTAAATCACTCTAGATCTTCTGGCCAATCAGAGCAAGTTGCTGAGGTCCTTGATTTGGTTACGGTCTACTGGACCCTGAAACCTCTGGCCTGACCCCTCCTAGGGCATCCATTCCTGACCTGTCCCTGACCTCTCTTTCTGTGCCTTAAGTTTTCTTGCTTTTCATGTGACTTGGATGCTCCTCTTTCTTACAACGTGTATTCACCTCTCAGAATATGTCATCTTTCAGCCACTCCGGTAACAAGCTCAGGCCAATCCATCCTGGCCTCATTCACATCCATGACAATGGCATTTCTGCTAACAGAGAGAAATACACAAATTATCTAGATACAGAGCACGACCGTGAAGGACCCTACAGTCATATGGAGAAACATGGAAGACTGACACACCTCTTTGTCTCAACTTCCTCCTAAAACCACCGAAGAAAGTTTTTTAATGACACAAACCCATAAGGACAGAGAAAACTGGAGAAGGATCAGCAGCAGAAAAGTCAGCAAAAAATGAATGAACAACAGCCATTCTAGTCAGCCAAAGAATATGAGCTAAAATAAAACTTTATTACATGGGCCCTGTATCAGGGGACTTTATGGAAAAATGTCTTCAACTCTATGTTCTAAAAATTTTGTTACTAAAACCTTGATCAGATACTTGTTGTCAAAAAAAACTTCCTTTTCACCTGTTCTACCAAAATGTCTCCATGTCATAATCAATGACTACGTACTTTTTTTCTTCTAACTCCGTTTCTCACAATGATGGTGTCTTGGGTGCCTGAAGGGCTCTAAACCCCTATAAACTCCAAGGACCCACTGCCAAGGTCACCCCAAATGAACACATGATGGAAATGAAAA
This sequence comes from Capra hircus, assembly GCF_001704415.2. Classification (NCBI taxonomy): domain Eukaryota; kingdom Metazoa; phylum Chordata; class Mammalia; order Artiodactyla; family Bovidae; genus Capra; species Capra hircus. The sequence goes on along the minus strand of NC_030815.1, from coordinate 44,200,006 downwards.
TGGTGTGGTTGCTATGCAAGCACTGCTCCAAGGCAACTCCCAACCTTCCAACCCTTTACACAAAATCACCATCCTAAACCCTTCTCCCTTCTGTATAAATTTTGATGTGATTACTGGGACCTCAGCCACTGATTCTGACTCATTATTCTGCCTCAAAATAGAATCCCTCCCTCTCTTCAAAATAATTCTCACACTCACACTGATGATAGATTTAGACTGCAGCTCTAAAGAAAAGAATTTTAAATAATATATGTCATAGAGTTTTGTATGATGCTCATTACACAGTTGCCCCTCAGTAAGTGATAAGTAATGTTTTTATTCTCACTAGGGCAAAGGCTTATTTTATTTCCACATGGACATGAGTCTCAAAAATACCTTTGCTAACAACAAGATTTTCCTCAAAAAAATAGCTTAAAATTGTCTCTTGAATAAATTTTGATTCAATTGAGGTCCTCATAATTCTGGTTGACTTCCCTGGTGGCTCAGATGGTAAAGCGTCTGTCTACAATGCGGGAGACCTGGGTTCAATCCCTGGGTCGGGAAGATCCCCTGGAGAAGGAAATGGCAATCTACTCCAGTACTATTGCCTGGAAAATCCCATGGACAGAGGAGCTTGGTCGGCTACAGTCCATGGGGTCGCAAAGAGTCAGACATGACTGAGCAACTTCACTTTCACATTTCTGGTTGTTACCACAGAGGAAAGATAAAAATGTTATAAGAACAAGAGTTACTAATCAACTGCCTTATCAGAGCAGAATATCTAAGGCAAATGATTTCTAAGGCAAATGAAGTGTTCATGGTACCAACAAGGATGAGTTCTATGCAAAATGTGCTCCAATAGAAAAGATAAATCATTCTCAATCCTGGCTGCACATAAAACAATTCAAACAATTAATTTAGAATTCCTTGAAATGGATCCAAGCATCAGAGTATTTTTAAGAGCCCTCCAGTGACTCTAGAATACAGCCAGAATGAAAATCTACCAACCATAGGCTTTTTTTTTTTTAATGATCTGTTGGAAGGAGGGAAAGAATTGACTCATTTAAATATTTAAAATGTCTTCCAAATTACCTGAGTCTCAGCATAATTGCTGCTAAATCACTTTGTGAAAAGTGGCCAAAATCCTGGAGGCAATCAAGAAAGATGTCCTTCAGAAGGCAGATGGAGAAATAGACTGTGGTACATCCAGACAATAGAAAATTACTTAGCACTAAAAAGAAATGAAGTATCAAGCCATGAAAAAATAAGGAGGTATCTTAAATGCATATTACTAAATGAGAGAAGCTAATCTAAAAGGCCACTTACTGCATGATTCTAACTATATGATATTCTGTAAAAGGCAAAACTATGGAGACAGGAAAAGATTGGCGGTTGCCAGGAGGAAGAGAAGAACAGGCAGAGCACAGAGGATTTTTAGGCAGCGAAACTATTTCACATGATACTATAATCATCAGTACATGTCATTACACATTTTTCCAAAACCATAAAATATATAGCACCAAGAATGATCCCTGACATAAGCTACAGACTTTGGAAAATAATGACATGTCAATGTAGGTTCATCAACTGTAACAAATGTACCACTCTGGTGGGGATGTTGATAATGTTGATAATGGAGGAGAATATGCATGGTGAGGGGAGAGGGTATGTGAGGAATACATGTACCTTCCACTCAACTTTGCTGAGACCCTTAAACTGCTCTTGAAAAATAAAGTCCACTGAGACTTCACTGGTGGTCCAGTGGCTGGGAATCCACCTGCCAATGCAGGGGATGTGGAGTGGACCCTGGCTTGGGAACTAAGATTGCACACGTCTCAGGGCAAATGAGCCCACGTGCACCGCAACTACTGAAGCCTGTGTGCCTAGAGCCCTGCTCAGCCAACAAGAGAAGCCACCGCAACGAGAAGCCCTTGCACTTCAATTAGAGAGCAGCCCCACTCGCCACAACCAGAGAAAGCCCTCGCACAGCACAACCAAAAATAAATAAATAAATAAATAAAAATTTAAATAACAATAATGTACTTTAAAAATAAAAACGATTTTTTAAAACAGGAAGCAGAAAGAAACCAACAGTCTGATGCGAGAGCCTTTGAGTCAAAGTCGGGAAGACTAGATCCTAGGAAGTACCAGGATGCCCCAGGCATAGCTGCCTCATTATCTGAGCCCAGAAGAAGCAGTGAGTCTGCAGTTAAGAAGTAAGTAGACTAAGGCTCCAAACAGGAGATGGAGCAGAAGCAACAAGAAATCCGGAAGTGGAGCAGAAGCCAGTCTGACAGCAAGCCGTGAAGACGCGGAGACAGTAGTCACCAGACGACCCCGTGGACACCACATGCAGCCACAGCTTCTCTTTACCTGCAGCCTGAGCCCTCCTGCCGGAAGGCCTGCTTCAGATACCAGTGTGGCAGGCAGACGCTACCGCCATGGGGGTTGCTTTTAATTGCTGTGTGTCGGCTGCATTTGCAACAGGCTCAGAGGACAAAGATACTTGCTCACCTCCTTTTGAGGTATGCACATGTGATCTGATCTGGCCAATAAGATGTGAATAAAAGTGAGCAGGTGCTTCCGATGGAAGCTTTCAAAGCCATTACACACTTCACCACGCCTCAGTCACTAAGGATGCCTCTTGTTAGGACAAAAATTAAACATTTTGTATTAAATCACAGACAGTTGGAGTTTGGTTATTATTGTGACATAAATTCTGTGTGTGTGTGTGTGTGTGTGTGTGTGTGTGTGTGTGTGTGTGTGATGCTCAGCTGCTCAGTTGTGTCTGACTCTTTTGCGACCGCATGGACTACAGCCCACCAGGCTCCTCTCTCCATGGGATTTTCAGAGAAGAATACCAGAGCAGGTTGCCGTTTCTTCCTCCAGGGGATCTTCCCAACCCAGGGACCAAACCTGGGTCTTATTGTGTCTCCTGCATTGGCAGGTGGATTATTTATCACTGCGCCACCTGGAAAGCCCAGCATAACTAGTGTCTATTGATTCATCGTTGAGAAACCTCAGCACAACTGACACTTGGCACTGGATACAGCTGTATTGCGGAGGGTGCTGAGCAGCTTCCCTGACACCCTTTCCCTAGCTGTGACAATCCAAGATGTCTCTAGGTGGTATGATTCCACTTAACCTGAGTACGAGTGGTCAGACTCACAGAGGCAGAAAGTAAGATGGCAGTTTCCAGGGGATGGAGAGAGGGAAGGGACGGGGAGTCACTGTTTAATGGGGGCAGAGTTCCAGTTTCACAAGATGGAAATAGGTCTGGAGCTGGATGATGCTGATGGGAGCACAACAGTGTGAATGTACTTTAAGCCACTAAACTGTACACTTAAAAAATGGTCAAAATGATACATTCTATGTTATGTGTATGTTTTACCACAATTTTTTATTTTTAATGGAGGGGAAAATGTCTCCAGATGTTGCCACATCCCTGGGAGGACAAAATCACCTCTGGTTGAGAACCACTGTTGGCAGTAAGGGCACCTCACTGAAATGTAAGGGCAAAAACACAAGGCTAGGGCTGGGCTCTGTTTTACACCACTAAGGGCTAGAATTTCTCCTCAAACGGTTTTTATCTGCTCTGATTTTCAGCCAGGATCTGCACAACGACCCAGAAAAGGCTCCTCCTTGTGGATCCAGAACCGACATGATAGAAATAAGCCTAGTAGAGATTCTTACACTGGTTTAAGCTTCCTGTTTATTTGATAAACCCTAGGGATTTTATCGGAGAAGGCAATGGCACCCCACTCCAGTACTCTTGCCTGGAAAATCCCATGGATGGAGGAGCCTGGTGGGCTCCAGTCCATGGGGTCGCTAAGAGTCGGGCACGACTGAGTGACTTCACTTTTACTTTTCACTTTCATGCACTGGAGAAGGAAATGGCAACCCACTCCAGTGTCCTTGCCTGGAGAATCCCAGGGACTGGGGAGCCTGGTGGGCTGCCGTCTCTGGGGTCGCACAGAGTTGGACATGACTGAAGCGACTTAGCAGCAGCAGCAGCAGAAGGGATTTTATGTGGACTAAATATTCCTAAAAGTTATTGGTTCCTCACAGACTCTAAGAGGCAAAGGAATTTTGAAACAAAAGAATGGGGTGGGGGGGGGGTCGGTCACCAAGTAGGTGTGTGACTCTGTCATTTAGAAGTGCTCCTGGGTTTCCCTTCTTGAGTTCACACTGAGAAGCAGTCCTCAAGTCTGAGAATAAATTACGGCCAACACAGGGGTCCAAATGGAGATTGGCTCTGCTCTCCATGAACTGAATTCCATCTGACATTGAAACAGCAGAGGGCTCCTTCCATTCACCTGCACCACACCACCCTGCCTGACTACCGTGGAGAATTCTCTTTGTATCTCAGCATTGGGGCTACATCCTTACTCCTCCATCCTTTTCCATAAGGACTTCTCCACACTGCCACAGTCTAGGGCCATGACATAGAGGGCAACCACAGTGCCAGGGGAAGACTTCATCTCAAAGTCAGGGGCCAGAACCCTACATGGCAGGGCTTCTCTCTCTCTGGCCTTCACGGACACTTTCCAGGTTCAAGCTGAAACTGCTCCCCCAAATCTCTCTAAAAAGCATAAACAGATTACCCTCCCCTTCTTGGTTCCCATGGCCAAAATCCTTAACTAATTCTCTACCCACAAAGTAGGACAGTTTCACAAGCTGTTGTTTCAGCTGCTCACTCGACATCTGCTCCTGACTTGCTTGCTGAACACCTCCAGCACGCATGGAGCCGCAGCACTGTCACACTGCTCACACTGCATCCTGCTCAGCTTTCTGCCCCCTCCATCCTCAAATACATCTGTGTCTGCACACACCTACCCTCTCACCCCACTCCCTCTCACAAGGCTGCCCACCACTGGTCCACCCACCTGTGCTCCAGACCCCAGACCCTTGGGAGCTTGCACCATCGATTCCTTGCACTCAGTCAGGAATCTAACCTTCCATCCTCAGGGCTACTTCATTTATTCAACAGAGCAACATGCTTAAGCCTCTCCCACCTTGGAAAAAAAAATCCTCCTTTATCCCTGTGTCCTCTAGATTTTTAAAAATTGTTATATTTCATTCATTTTATTAAAGAAATATTGAAGCAATCATAGCAAATACTTAACTATCAATAAAATAGTAAATGACAGAATTTTTAATTCTCAAAATAAAAGAAAAAAGTTAATTAAGAATGCTTTGACATGGTGTTCCTAGCTATCTTACATCATTTTTTATAGGACAAACAACCATTTCATTACTTCCATGGAATACAAAAGCCTCAAAGGACTTTGTCTAAGTTTATGCTAAAAATCAGTGAAACAGTTCCTTCTTTTGAAAGCAAAGTCTACCAATATTTTTTCCTACTTATTAACTCCTGTACTGAGTGGGCCAGTGTCCCCCACAAAATTCATGTCTCTCCCAGGAACCTCAGAATGTGATCTTATTTGGAAATAGGGTTGTTACAGATTTAATCAATTAAGGCTCCAGTATGATGGTGTCTTTATGAGAAGAGGCGAAGAGGCACAGACAGCACACAGGGAGAAGCCTATACGAGAGAGGAGGCACAGATTTGGGTAATGTGTCCACAGGCCAAGAAATACCAAGTGTTGCTGGAAGCATCAGAAGCTAACAGAAAGGCCTGGAACAGATCCTTTCTTAGAGCCTTCAGAGACAGCATGGCCCTTCTGACAACTGACTTCAGGCTTTTAGCCTCCAGAACTGTGAGAAAATGAATTTCTGTTATTTTAAGCCACTCAGTTTGAGGCACTTTGTCATGGCAGCCCTAGGAAACTAGTACACCCCTAAATCAGTAGTGTTATTTCTGGCTTCAGGATTCCTCTGCATGTGACCTGCTAGAGCCAAATCCAATCTTCATTTTATTTGACTTCCTGGACTTTGAGAGAGTCAGTTCCTAAGCAGGTTGATAGGAAGTCTGGGGATCCCCAAGGAGAGAGGGTTCTGGGATTTTCAAGGAGGAGGAAAGGACAAACTTTTTTTTCCTCTACATTCCTTAGGATTATATAACAATAATGTATCCTGCTTGAGGACAGTCTCTGGAAAAAACCTTCTGGCTAATCCTGTTATCTTAAAATGTAAATTATGGAGTGAGTCTAGTAATGTCTTTACAACCTCCAGACATTCTTTTGATTCACTGTAATAAGTAATTAAAAAGTATATAACTCCATTGCTAACACTAGCAAGGGGGTACTCTTTCTGCCCTCTTCTTATGCCTATGTCAGAGGCCTTCTCTATGCCTTTTATACTTTAATAAAACTATTACACAAAAGCTCTGAGTGATCAAGCCTTGTCTCTGGCCCTAGATTGAATTCTTCTCCTCTGGAGGCCAAGAATCCTGGTGTCTTTCGTGGTTCAGCAACAACCTTTCAGACTCATGTTGCTCATTTATTCCCTGTTGCTCTTCTGCAGCTGTAACATCGCTGGCCCATAGTTCTCCTCCACAGCCTTCTGAGACCCTCCCTGCCTCCTACACACGCAGCCCCCCCACTGAAGGGCAGTGTCCCTGGGTTCATCCCCTGTCTCTTCTATTCACTCCCTGCTGTGATCTCACCCAAACAGCCCCTCTCCTACCATCTCCAAGCTGTGTCCCCCACACACCCCACCTACTCTCCTGAGTTCTAGTTTTGATTTCCTACTGCCTCCTGGCCATTTCCACCTGGCACTCATACAAGCACCTCAAATACCACATGGCTTAGATGGAAGTCATCATCTAGAACTCCCTTCTCCAACAAACCTGCTTCTCCTCTAGAAAGCGTGTCCACTCAGGGGTGCAGGTCGAATACTAGCCCTCTTCTTGGTACCCCACTGCACCCTTCACAGTAACGATCAAGGCCATCGAATGCTGCCTGTGAGGGTCTGGGGACTCCATGCTCTTCTTTCCATACCTGCTGCTGCTGCAGCTCTACCTCAGGCTCTCACTATCTCTGTGACTAGTGGAAAACCTTACCAAATCCCACTTTAAGGCTGCTTGCTATGTGGCCTTGGACAAGGTACTTAACCTCTCTGCACCTCAGATTAGATTTCTTATCTGTAAAATGGGGATAATAACAGTACTACCTCATTGGGTTGTTATAAAGATTAAACGAGCTAATATGTTTGAAGTGCTGGAACTGTGTCCAGCAGGTGGGAAGTGAGCACTGAAGAGTAACCGCTGTTGCTATGGAAACCATTCTCCCTCCTTTACTCCCAGTTCCCCATGTACCTTGCTATCCAGCAGCCAGAATCACTCTCTCATCATTCTTTGTGTTCCCCTGGCCCCTGGCCTCCACACACACTGCCTGGAATACCTTACCCTCTCCCTTCTCAGCCCAAGAACTAGGGAACATGCTTCAAAATGCATCTCCCCTCCACTGGGGTCAGACGTGCTCCTCAGCAGGCTCTCATCAGTTCCTCTGTCAGAGCACAAATCATACTGGATCATAACAAACTGCCTCCTGCCTCTCAGTCAGCTCCTCAGCCAAGGACTTTGCCTTATTGATTCTGGTAACGCCAGCACCTGGCACAAAGCAGCTCATCACAGGCGCTGCTGCTGCTTCTGCTAAGTCGCTTCAGTCGTGTCCAACTCTGTGCGACGCCATAGACGGCAGCCCACCAGGCTCCCCAGTCCCTGGGATTCTCCAGGCAAGAACACTGGAGTGGGTTGCCATTTCCTTCTCCAATGCATGAAAGTGAAAAGTGAAAGTGAAGTCGCTCAGTCGCATCACAGGCTCCAGAACTAAATAACTGGGAGTACAGGGCCAAGCAGAGGTGGGGTACAACCAAGTCCTAGGCCGCCTAGGACAATCCAGTTTAGGCAATGGTCCTGACATAATTATTAACAGTGCTCTCGGTTACTTTTAATAGTGCTCCAACATGCATAATAGATTATAAAGTCACCAAAGGTATTAGAACCATGATTCTCACCCTGACACAATGATTCCTTTGTCTAATGATTATTCTGGAAGGCCCTGTGTACCATTCCTTAAATAAAACTGATAATCTGAATAAAATTTCCAAATAACTGATGCAATGCCCTAGATAGAAGGTAAAGAAGATTTAAAGTGAAAGTAGCTTAAAATAAAATTATATGTATTTTGATGTATAAATGCTTGGGGAATGACATACTTTTGGCCAAGACAGTAACAAAGACCAAAATTACGCTCTCACCAGAAACAACTAAAAAACTGGACAAAAGGCATGAAACAATGGTCTTGAAGACACTGAAATCAAGCAACAAAAGTCTGAATTCCCCTGTTTGGGGAAACAAATGGGCTTTGTTTCTGGTTTACTGCATTGTGAGGGCTCCCAGGCCACAGCACAGGAAGAGGGATGCAGACAGAGCTCACAGGTTTCTCTGAGGGCAGAGGACAGAGCTGGGGGTCTGGGAAGGCTGAGGTGGCTAGAACTTCCACAGCAAGGTACTGGGGAGAAAAGCGCTACACAAAACTGCAGCGGATACTCATCCTCCTATGTATCCAGCACAGTATTGACCAGAGAATCGATGTGAGAAAGTTACCTGAACCTGGAGGAAGAACCATCCACTAGGGAAAAGCACTGGGTGTTCACACGGGGCAACAAATAGTGCCTGCTGCCATCAGCCGAAACGGAAAACCTCAACTCATGAGGCAGGCGTAGAGGACTCAGAGGGGTTTTTGTCTCTGCAGGGAGCAAAACAGTCCTACACTAAATGCTGTTCTTATCATTTAATAAAGCAAGATCTGAAAAGATCAGACTCTTTCCAAGCAGCTTAATGGCATGAGAAACTAAAGCTTAAGAATATTTATAGGAAAAAAAAGAGATTATAACCTATCACTTATCCAAAAATGTAAAACACACAATGTCTGTCATCATCCAATCAAAAATTATCAAGGCTGTCAAGAGGTCAGAAAATATGACACAAAGGTTAATTAAAATCCATCCAAGAAATGACAGACATGACCGAATTAGTATACATTTGAAGTTATTGCAACTGTATTCCACATGTTCCAGAAGCTATAGGAAAGACTGAAACCAGAGACATGAAAAATCTAGGAAAAGACTCAAATTATACTTCTAGAGGTGAACATTATAAAGTGTGAGATAAAAAATACATTGGATAGGATTAATGACCAATTAAACATCACAGGAAAAAAAGACAAATTTTAAAACATAGCAATACAAATTACTCAAAATGAAACACAGAGAAAAGAGGCTAATAGAGTAGCAGTGGGCTATGGGACAACTTTGTGTGTTTGTGCTAAGTCACTTCAGTTGTGTTGGACTCTGTCCCTATGGGCTGCAGCCTGCCAGGCTCTTCAGTCCATTGGATTTTCCAGGCAGGAATACTGGAGTGGGTTGCCATGCCCTCCTCCAGGGCGTCTTCCCAACCCAGGGATCGAACCTGTGTCTCTTACGCCCTCCTGCATTGGCAGGCAGGTTCTTCACCACTAGCACCACCTGGGAAGTCCTAATATTATGTGAGTTTAGAATCCCTGGGGGAAGAAGGGACAGAAAAGTACTTACAGAAATAAAGATTAAAATTTTTCCAAATGCTTAAGTAAGACTGTCACTAGTTACCTGCTTACATTTAAACATGCAGATTACCTGACCGCAACAGCTACAAATGTAGACCATTGTAGAAGGTGATTCAAATTCATATACCATGAATGGTTTTCTTTCTTGGGTGGGACTGTCTATTTCAGGATGTTCATCAACCCTAAATCTCACCCCCAAAAATGTCAGTAATGCCTCCCAATCACTGCACAGAAAACTCAAAAATCCCTCCCTACAATGTGGTGTCGCTTCTCTGAGAGCCACTGAGCTACAACAGATCAGGGCCAGCAAACTATGGGCCCCATTTGTATTGCCTGTGAGCAAAAAATAGTTTCACATTTTTTAAAGATTGTTAAGAGGAAGAGGAGAGAGGAGAAGAAAAGAAAAAGGAAGAGGAGGACAAGTAAAAATAGTAGGAGAAAGAGAAGGAAGAGATGAAATAAAGGGAGAGAGATTGATTATAAGTGGCCCACAGAGCAAAAAATATTTCACTGATCCTTGGTCTAGACTTCAAAGGGAAAAGGATATCACATGGTCCATTTTCATAAGGTGTTTTTAACCTAATGGGTTATTTATACATTAGGATTCATTCTAAGAAGCAGAAACATGACAAGTAATATGCAATAAGGGATTTATTACAAGGATTAGACAATGTGTAACTGTAGGAGCTGGTGAAGAAGTCCACAGGAGACTGATGCCTTTGTGCCTGGTGGGGGCCAAAGGTCACTGCAGGTAGACAATGCATCTGTCTCGAGTGAAGCTACACATGATGCTGGGAAAAGCAGGGAGAGATGGAAACCCACCAGAGCCAACTGGAACCCATGAAAACAAACTAGAATCCATGTCTTTCTCCTCACCTTCAATATCGTTGATAAGTATGACCTGAAGAAGCTGATGCCCTCTGCCACTGAGCTGCACACATGTGCCATCCTCTACATGTTCTTACAACACCGTGGGTTTACCCTGCATTGCCCCCATCACACAATCCTATAGTTGCCTGCTTCCTTGTCTGTGTCCTCTGCTGGACTCTGAGCCCCGGTGGTGGGGACTTCTTCAGTCATCTTCATCATGGTATTATCCGTTGCTCCTAGCACAGTACTTAACAGAGTAATTGCTCAAGGAATACTTTCTAGATGAATGAATGAAAGATAAACCAACATATCAAGTGAAAATCAAGCTGAGCAGAAATGAAGCACGGGGTTCATTCAAAGAAAGGATGCTCCTTTATTCTATAAGTGTGAATTCTAATTTTAGAGGTGTTGTGGTGACTTCGTGTTATTTTCTGAGGCTTTGGTGACAGGCAAAAGCAGTTTTCTTGGTAAACAGGAAGGGTTCGCCCAAAGGGTGTGTACTTCACTACACCGGTCCTTGGGAAGTGATGGTGCATGTGCTTGTCCCTCACACCAGAAGGCTAAGCTAAGTTAGCAGGAGATCTGCACTGGGAACTGTCTGGCAGGAAAGAAATGGCATGCCCTATACATCAACCATATGGGGCAGGAACTAAAGAATGTCTGCCATGTGAAGACCGAGCAGGACACAAGAAAGAAGGTATCAGGGAAGATGCCACCAATATTTAAGGACACATCACGGTTATTATCATCACTAACTAACAGCTGATGTTTAGAGTATTTAACCTGCCAGACTAACCATTCACATGCATTATTTCAGGTGATCTTTACAACGAAATCTAAAATTATCACCATTGTATAGATGGGGAAATTGAGAGGCTGTTTGTCCAAGACAGCAGAGCTAGTAAGAGACAGAAATGGAATGCAAGCCAACACACTTTTCATCCAGAGACCCAATTCCTCACTACCGTCTATTCTTGGAAGCGAGGTTAGTCCTGAGAAAACTGGAATCTACATTTTATTTTAACAAACAGAAGCTGTTCCCTATAGCCAGTATTTAAATGGTTTAAGAAAACATTGGAAATCGATTCCAGGATTAAAGTTTGAAAGCTACTGAACATAAAATATATACATATATTTGTATATACCATGTGATATGGTATGTAATATTATATTGATTAAGTGCCAAATGCAGTGAATTAGGAAATTCAGATAAGCAAAAAATACCCAACATTATATAAAACACCACCTGCTTACTTAACAGGTACTAACAAAGTAATCTATTAATTAATGTATTAGAATATCCAAATCTAGTTTTACCTAAAATCTCTATTTGTTCTAGGGGAATAATAGTTTTTTGAACAACAATAATTTGAATAATAGTTAGATCCATCTAAACAAATCAGAGCCCAAAATACGTAACACATTTTTACAAACATCAGTATGACAGATACAACAGAATCAAATTAATTTCATAAGATACTAAGATGACTAAAACTTGGTCTCTATCTACATAGGGATTCCAGAGACTGGGAACACCAAAACTTCTACAAAGAACTGCAGAATGAGACAAACGATAACAAAACCCAAATGTACAACAGAAAAATGGAAATTGAATTTAGTAGGCATATAATTTTTAGTAAATATATTTCTTAAAGTGAATTTTTTGTTTAGTCTAATTTCTTTCATAAGTCTGTTCAATTTAGACTTATCCTAAAATGAATTTTCTTCTCATGAGCACAGAATTTATGCAATTACCCTATCCCTGATCTCACTTAATGTCACCACTTTTCATTCTAAAATACAAAACAATATAAAACAATTTGTGGGATGGGGCCTGCAGCATGTTGGGTCTTAGCTCCCAGACCAGGGATCAAACCTATGCCCCCTGCATTGGGAGCTCAGAGTCTTAACCACTGGACTGCCAGGGAAGTCCCTAAAACATAAAATTTTGAAACATAAAATGTCTTTGGAACTTCAACTAAAAATTTAAAGGTGTAAAGAACTTCATTCATGCCAAAATAAGACTAGATTTAAATTTTTAGATGAAGTATTTGATTGGTAATTTTATATTTCTATAAATACATGGGAAATAATTTCATTTTTAAAGTTGTAAGAAAATGTTATATTTACATTTAGGAAAAAAATTACATTTCCCAGGCTCATGCTTACCCTAATAATACTTTCTCAACAGTTAGCTCTGCTCTTAAAGGTATCTTAACTAAGCTCTGCCCCCTCTGCAAACAGTATTATTATCAATATTTGCTAATATTCAATAGTCCAAATAATCTTATCCCTGGAAATATCTCTAAATATCATAAAAACATTGCTTGTAACCACAAGTTCACAAATGTCAAATTCTTGGAGATAGTCCAGATTCTTCCACAAAAATTCAATTTAAAGAAAAAGAATTGATGAAACCTAAAAGAGACAGAAGAGACTATATCAAACAAATATAATGTGTAGCCCTTATTTGCATCCAAATTCAGACCAGCCAACTAATAGAAATTTGTTTTGAGAGAATAGAAGATATTTAAGCATAGCCTGGATAAATTGACACTATTAATGAATTATTTAGATATGGTGATAATGACACTGTGGTAACAATGATGTAATTCTTATCTTTTAGAGAAATTTTCAAAAATATTTGTAGATGGAATGGTAAGATATCTGGGGTTTGATTCAAAATAATCCAGTGGGAAAGGACTGTCAGAGGGTAAATATGAAACAAAACTGGCCTAACAAAGAGATATATAGAGGTTAATTATGTTAATCTCTTTATATGTTTGGAAGCTTCCATTATAGAAAAAGTTTAATAAATGAAAAAATAAACACAGCTTGAAATATGGCACAATGTCTCTTACACAACAGATACCATCAATAACATAATAATACAATCAATTTAATTTTAAGAACTATTGGTCATAAGCATGGCTTTGAATATAGACATAGTTACTGGTAGTAAAATGACAGTATCTAAAGAAAAGGAATTAATTTTAATCATGCTTAATTCAATCTCATTGTTCTCTTTGCCTGAACAGAAACTGCTTCACTGTTAGAATAAATCATAACTATCCCCAAATAGATTTAATTACTGATTTCAATAAGCATACCCTGCATTCTAAGAACAAATAAGAAAAGGAAGTTTATAACTAAGTACGTCTTTTATAAGCATTCATTTTAACATATAAACCTTAATTATGTTAAAACAGCTGAGCAACAGGAAGCTGGTGTTACTGAATTTCGACTGGGTCTTCAAATCGTTTTCCTTTTCCTACACCTAATTTTCCTGTGGGTTCTGTTTGGTTGTTTTTGTTTTGTTTTTTTTTTTTTGAGGGGAGGGCAAATTTTGGTATTAATAGCTATCACTTATTTAAGTTCTTTACACCTGGTGGTGTATATGAACTCAATTAATGTTTGCTGCTGCTGCTAAGTCGCCTCAGTCCTGTCCGACTCTGTGCGACCCCACAGACGGCAGCCCACAGGCTCCTCTGTCCCTGTGATTCTCCAGGCAAGAACACTGGAGTGGGTTGCCATTTTCTTCTCCAATGCATGAAAATGAAAAGTGAAAGTGAGGTCGCTCAGTCGTGTCCGACTCTTCACGACCCCATGGACTGTAGCCTACCAGGCTTTTCCATGCATGGGATTTTCCAGGCAAGAGTACCGGAGCGGGATGCCATCGCCTTCTCCGAATTAATGTTTGAAGTGAAGTGAAGTCGGCTCAGTCTTGTCCGACTCTTTGTGACCCCATGGGCCATAGCCTACCAGGCTCCTCTGTCCAGGGGATTTTCCAGGCAATAGTCCTGGAGTGGACTGCCATTTCCTTCTCCAGGGGATCTTCCCAACCCAGGGATCGAACTCGTGTCTTCCGCATTGTAGACAGACGCTTTACCGTCTGAGCCACCAGGGAAGTCCCGAATTAATGTTTAAACCCACTTAATATCAGTGCTGATATGAAAACATGGCCATTAAGACTAACCTATTTTTGTAGAAATTACAAGGTGACATTAGCAATTAGAGTAATTTTACCATTCAGACTGGAATCATATATCAACGTGGGAAGACATTTCTGAACATTCTTCCTAAATGCTGGGAGTTGCGGGGATGATGACTAGAAGTTCCTCACACTACCATAAAATGTGAAGCAGGGTGCAAATTATTAGAAAACGAAATGTGCTCTATCTCCCTCCCCCAGCCTTTGTTAATTCTTAAAGAATTGTGGTTTGATTCTACTTACCGTAGCGTCCGCTGTACCTCTAGATATCCTACAGTCCGTTATTTCATCCATGTCAAAATGAATGAGAGGGAGTGTCTGGTTTAGGCAGATGCCCGGTTTAGGAGCCGAGAGAGGTTCCTGAATCATTAGCTACATTCTCTTGAATAAGCAAGTACTGCACAACCACTGTACGCAGGAACCGGGCGAAACTCACGTTATCGCGGTGCCACGTCGCACCTACGTGGGGCGTGCAGGCCCCCAGGCTAGCAGCCTTCGACCACCTCGGGGTCCAGTCCGCCCAATCCACAGACGCCCTCCCTCCTTCTCTGCGGGGACCCCCACCTGCACTCCTATTCCTGCCGGCTGCGGGGGACTGAGGGCTAGTCCTTCCTCATCCAGGAGCCCCCACCCCTCATCGCCTCTCGCAAGGCCGGCCGCGCCCGACAACCTGGGCACATCAGGGTCCCTTCCGCGCTGTCAGGATCCAGGCCCCCGCGGAGCGTGAGGTGAAGCGCAGGGTCAAGATTCCGAAGAGAACCGGGGCTTGGCTGGGCAGCGCGGGCGTACCTCCACCTCCAAGATGCGCGGGCGGCTGGGGAGGAGGCAGCGGCTCCGGGACTGCAGGCGGACGGATGGGGTCCCGTTACGTACATGGAGGGTGCCTGGGTTCCTGGAGATCACGAGGGGAAAGAGCGAAAATCCTGCTGAGGAGGAAAAACTCACTAAGGACTCTCGGCTGACTCCTCACTGACGACCTTGGGTTAAACTAAGTCCTCTCGTTTGGCGTGGGCCGGGCATGGCCAGTCCCGGGCCCCTCCTTGATCTTCCCTCCGCTCCGCCCAGGCGCTTCCTAGCTTCCTAGGGAAACGCAGAGTCAGGACGCCGGGCTGGGGATGGCACGGCGCGTGTCCTTAGGGCATCCGGCTCTTGAGGAAAGAAAGGCGCCTCCTGACGCAAGGGGCCAGAGACCAGGAGCCTGGATGTAGGCTCTAGGACCCGGGTCGCCTCAGCCTCTGAGGCCTACTCGAGGCCCAGGTATTATAAGGTGACAGACGCCCATGGCGGTTAGTAGTTGAGAAACCCGACAGAGCCCAGTACCACCGCCTAAGGTCCTCGGGCGAGTTTCTTAATTTCTCTAAGTCCAGATTTCTTCTTTATATGATGGAGATTTCATTGTGTCGTCTTCATTGGGTGCTAGGAAGGTTAAAGGGAAATCCATTGCTCCGCAGACAGGGAGCAGATCAGGATTAGCCACTATTGTTAATAATACTAGTGTTATTATTAGCGGGCTGGACCCAAGGGTTTGCCTGGTGGCTCAGTCAGTAAAGAATCTGGCTGTAATGCAGGAGACTCGTGTTCGATCCCTGGGTCAGGAAGATCCCCTGGAGAAGGAAATGGCAACCCACTCCAGATAGAGGAGCCGGGCAGGCTACAGTCTACAGGGTCGTAAAGAGTCCGACACGACTTAGCGACTACACCACCACCCCGGGGAAAGTGACTTTTCCTTGTTTTTTCTTCTAACCTCGCCCTGGTCTCTTTGTGACTCCCAAATCCTTCTCACTGAGCTCCAGCCCTGAGGCTCCACTACCCCGGCAGCTCTGGACGCTTCCAATCAGTCCTGTCTCAGAAGGGCCCGCGTTCTTGCCCAAGCCTTGGGCCCAGGTGGACAGAGCTCCGGGCCTGGGAGGAGCCCTGATGCCTGTACAGAGGCCTCGGAGCCGGACCAGGTACCAGAGGCGCGGCCTAGCGCTCAGCGCGTTCCAGAACTCGGCCCGGCCGAATCACCGCGCAGAGCATGGCGAGCCCTCCGCATGTTCCCGCCGCAGGCCGCCCAGCCCAGGAACTGCGCCGCCATGAGGCCGGCCTGGCTGCGCCAGGCCGCCCAGCTCCGAGGGCTCCGCCAGGGCTCGGTGTTGTGGGTGGGCCCTTGTGGGTGGGCCCTCTGTAGCAGCCGCACAGGCCCCGGTCCGGTCGGCAAGCCCCAGAGAAGGCCCGATCTCTCCGCGCGATCGCGGCGCTTCGTGCAGGTGACCCGAGTTCCACGTTCGATAGGAGAACGTTTAACTTACTCTTCCACAGAATCGAAGATTCGTCGTAGTAATTAGGCAATGAGGGGCCGCTTGGGCCGGGCTCCGGGGTCCGCTGTTCTGGCCTGGGGCCGCGGGAAGAACGTAATCTCTCGTGTTCTGCGGGGCGCGCAGGAGAAACTCCGGCCGGCTCTGGGCTCTTCCGCGGCTGTGCCCCGCGCCCTGACGTTTATTGCTCGTACAAGTGAACGAATGTAGGCCTGGAGAGTTTTCGCACAAGGGGCAGGGGGAAATTGGAATGTGAACGGGTGAGTCGTTAGCATGAAATAGGTTCCCTTTATATTCTCGCTTGTTTCCAAGCATTTAGGTGACACCGGACCCGCAAAATTTGCGAAAAGGATCTTAAAGCTGAGGTGACGAGGGCGAGGCAGACTGAGTTCAGGATTTGGCAACGTCTACGGAGGGAGAAGGGGGAGTAGGGGGGTTTGAGGATCGCCTGAAGGCCGAGAACAAGAGCAGACGTAGTCAACTGGTGGTGTCTGCCTTGCGGGCGGAGGCTGCAGGTGTTGAAGGGAGGGCAGAATCGGAAGCAGAAACGCGTATGGCGGCTACCAAGGTTGAGCTTGGGAACTTTCCAGAACACCCTCTGAACAAACTGTTGCAAGCCGGGAGGAAGTGGAGATCTTAGATAGAGTGATGGGACGGAAATGAGAAGCTGGGATAAAAACGGTCAATTACACAGCTCTAAAAACGTCTCTGTGTGATCCCTCCCTCCGGGAAAGAGAAATTCTCACTTGGGGCAGGGTAGCAGACGACGGGGAACCAGCTTACATTCACAGAGGAACTTCTTCAAAACCCGCAAGGAACACGATTCTTTTGAAACCTGAGACCTGCGCAGGACCGCAAGAGCTGCAGGGTGTCTAGAAATTCGCTTTTTTCTGGCGAGAGTTATTTCTTGATGGACATCTTCGTTTTGTTTGCCTCCCTCCCTGAAACCAAATACAGTGAAACCTTCCTGGTGGCAAAGTCCTTTCAGATTTTTTTTAAAACTTCTTTCTATTCTAAAGAAAGGGAATAGAAGTTTATAGAAGGTACAGAGAAAGAGTTTTCAAAACTGCAAATATCCAGGATCCGAATGCTTCGTTTGATATTTCCCTTTTCTCTGGGTTCTAGTTTTTAAATTTCTATTTTTAAATTGCCTTTTATTTTTCCTGAATAAACTTTGGCCACTACATTTAAGATTCACCTCATATCACCCTTCAGTTTAGTTGGGAGAAAAAAAATCAATGCTTTAGAAAGACGGAATATAAATGGAGAATATATAGTTAGATGGCTTCCAATTATTTTTTATTTATAGATTTCATAAATACTAAATCCCGCATTTTTAAAACCAGGATTTTTTCAACTTCAAATATTCGCAAGTTTTACAAACCATTTTGAAAACATTTGTTTCTTATGTCCATAATGAATATGGGTTATAAAACTAAATTGTTTAATTGAGAGGAAAGAACTAAGTTTTAAAGGAGTTCTAAATTCCACTTGGAAGGCGAAATAACATAAACCATATCGTGTAATGTTTTAGCACTTTATTTAGTCTGTACAGTTAGGTTTAATTTTAACACTGTTCCACGGAAGATGGCACATCAGACACACAGATAGGAAATAAATCCTCTGCAATTAAAATTCTACTCATTACACATCAATTTCAGGAAGGCATAAAGGGCACAAGCATTCTGCACTGGACTTGGGAATAATACTTGCAGTTCCTCGGGAGTGAAGACGGGGGAAACGCGTAGTGCATTGGACGATTTACTTTCTGTTTTGCTTTTAACACCAGAACAAAACGCCCCACTCACGTTCATAGTTCCTCTGCTGCTGCTGCTGCTGCTAAGTCACTTCAGTCGTGCCTGACTCTGTGCGACCCCATAGACGGCAGCCCACCAGGCTCCCCCATCCCTGGGATTCTCCAGGCAAGAACACTGGAGTGGGTTGCCATTTCCTTCTCCAATGCATGAAAGTGAAAAGTGAAAGTGAAGTCGCTCAGTCATGTCCGACTCTTAGCGACCCCATGGATTGCAGCCTACCAGGCTCCTCTGTCCATGAGATTTTCCAGGCAAGAGTACTGGAGTGGGGTGCCATTTCCTTCTCCTCATAGTTCCTCTGGAAATGTGCAAATCGAAAAAGCCTTGGAAGTCAGGACTGGAGGCAGCAAAAGAAATGGCGAGGTGACGCTGACGCCATACGAACCGATATTTGTGGTTGCCCGGCTGCAGGATTCTGATACACGCAAGCCTAGTGTGCAAAGTGAAGTGCGCCATGGCGAGGACAAGACGACCTCGGATGGCTCCGCCCTCCTGGTTGGCTCCCCGTCCGCCTTACTTAGTCAGCTCCGGGACTGGTGGTGCTATTCAAAAGGCCGGTGAGGTCCCCTCTCCGCCCGAAAGGGCGACCAGAGACGTCAGCCTAGAGCCCTCTGCTCCGGACTGACACCCCAACAGCGCCGCGGTGGCGGACAGGTGACGGCCCAGCAGAGCGCCCTTGCTGGGAGCGCAGCCGCTGGTACAATCCTGCTGCTGCTGCTTCAAAATTGTCCGGGCAGCGGATACATGGAGCAAGGGGGCAGCGGCCTGAGGATGCAACAGGCACGACGAACGCTGCGGCAGGTGGCAGTAACCCCACGGGGTCGGGGGCAGACTCTGCGCGGCGCCTGCACCCGCTCCCTGGACCCCTTGCATGATACTCTCGATGCTGAAGGAGGTGCATCCGCCAGCTGGCCGCGACGCCGGCCCCTTGCTCTCTTCCCAAGGCTGGGAGTCTAACGTGGGCTGCAGCGCCGGAAGGGCGCCGGGGGTCCCCATATCCGCGCCTTGCTCTTTCCTGAGAACCTCAGCGTAGGCCGGGGCGGAGAGCAGCAGGTAGCGGAGGGGGTGAGGATGTAGCAGCGCGCACTGGCGGCTCCCAGGGGTGGAGACGGGATAGGCCCCAGGGACAGGCTGTGGCGGGGCCGGGGGCCCAAGCAGCATGCCCGGGTAGGGGCCGTGCAGAGCAGCGGGCGCAGCGGACAGGGGGAAAGGGTGGTGCAGGTGGGCTCCGGGAGGTGGGTGGTGGCGCTTGAAGCGCTTCCTGCGCCGAAGGAAGCTGCCGTTGTCAAACATGTCCTGGGAGGCGGGGTCCAGGCTCCAGTAGTTGCCCTTGCCCGGGTGTCCTGGCTCGCGGGGGATCTTGACGAAGCAATCATTGAGGGAGAGGTTGTGGCGGATGCTATTCTGCCAGGCGGGGAACTTGCGGCGATAGTAAGGGAAGCGGCCACTGATGAAGGCACAGATGCCGCTGAGCGTGAGGCGCTTGTGCGGGCTCTGCAGAATGGCCATGGTGATGAGCGCGATGTAAGAGTAGGGGGGCTTCGCCGGGTGCGGGGCGTCCCGAGAGACCGCTGTAGACCCGGTCGAAACCCCGAACTTGGGGCAGAATTCGGAAGAGTTGCTCGGGCCGCCGCTGCTCTCGGTGCGCTCTCCAGGAAGCGCGCCAGCCCCCTGCCGCGGCTCCTGCGGCTGTGGCTGGTGCAGAGGCTCTGGGAACCGCTGACTTCCCTCGGGTTCATCTTCCTCCTCCTCTTCATCTTCCCCCTCTCCCAGGATATCGATGTCACCATCTTCCCCATCGGAGCCCCGGAGGCGGCGCGGGGGTGTAGGGCGAAGGCGCTCAGCTCTAGGCAAGTTCATGGAGGAGCAGGTTCTGCAGATGCCGGGGAGGTAGCGGCCGCTCTACCTGGCTCCGGGCTGGAAGCCTGTATTGAGTGTTCCAAGAAGCTGAGACGCTCGGGGTCCCCCTTGTAGATGGTGGTCTTTTACTTCTGCCGATTTGTCCTTTCCCACACTGTCCGGCAAAGATGCACTTTGTCTTTTATTGAAGTTTCTGAGTCCTTGTGTGATGGACTCTGCCGCCCCTCTTCAGACCCTTTCTCGCCCTACTTCAGAGCGCCCTTCCTGCCTCCCAACGCAGTGCAGTGATGAGGGTCCTTTGAGCATTACCCTACACAAGAGCCTTCAGCCTCCTCCTTCTTGCACCCACCCGCCAGCACGGAAGGTGCTTCACTCCTCAAGATCAGCCGGCCAATCGGGCCGGGAGTTGCATAGACTCTCTTAACGGCTTTGAAAACCTCTCAAATGAAAAAGCGGGGGCGGGGGTGTAGGAAAATATGTACCCAACAATCTAAGGCCACATCCATATGCAAACCTGTCTCGAAGGATTAAAAATAAGAAGCCGGAGAGGACACTGAAATGTATACAGTGTTTTAACTGTAAAAGAATGTGTAACAATAAATGTTTTTGTTTCATAGTTAGTCACCCGTTTTCATTGATGGGTTCTGTCCTCCATAAGAGCTGAAATAAGGAGTTGAAATATTTTTAATGTTCTAACTACACTCCCCAGCTCAAGAGTGAAGTGTGAGAGTGTTGCCTTGTCCCTACTACCTCCTATCTCAGCTTCCCAAAATGTTCTCCATGACTCAAATTTTCAGAAGATTGAAATATCCTGCCATGAAGTTGTGGAAGTTATGGGTGGAGGGAAAGCAGGAGGGTTAGAGAGAAGTCCCCTTCCAGCAGTGATTCTCAACTTCTTTGAACATTTAACCTCAGTATGAAATATATTTTATACCATGATCTTGCATACAGACTTATACAACTGAGGCAAGTTTCATAAAACAGGTAATCACTGATTTTTTTTAATGGCCATGACCAACTAAATTGTACCAATTGACTAGTACAAACCCAGTTTGAAATATCTTTTACCAAAATGGCTTGACAATTTCAAAGGATACACCCAGTCTGAGACTCAGTCTTTCTCTTCTTTAAGAACCAACATTAAGCACTTTTTACTGTAATAATAATCTTGAAACTTAAATGAGGCAAAAGAGGGCGGCAGTTTCGGTGTCTTTAACTAAATCACCAGGTCATCATTCCCTACTCACACTGGAGAAATGAGATGAGAGAGATGCTCTGTTTCAGTCACTTGCCATCCCTCGGAGTAACATAGTTTTTAGATTGGCATCATTTAAATCAGCCCAGAGAATAAAGTAGCAGTGCTCAGTGCAACATAATTTAATGTGCATTATGATAAAATACCAAGCAATAGTATATATTCATAATTTAATACCCCCAACCTTCAAAAATTTGAGGTGGCATCTAGTAAAAATGCAGAATGAAAATATTGTACTATGCCAGATTGTTACTGATAGTAAATCCTCTATTAGAATTTGAAAAATGACAATTTGCAGTCAGAAATCAGAAGTTGGCTAATATAACCAAAAATAGCTTAAAGGAGTTAGTTTCTTCAGTAGAAAATTTTGAAAACAGCTTTCTTACTAGTCTTTAAAGTTTTATCCTCTACTTCAGAGGTGTTTACCCTCTAAGTCTTCTCAGTTGTATGCAGTCTAAAACAGAACAAATAACAGAAGTTTTCAAGCCTAACAGATTTGTGCTTGAATCCCAAATTAACCAATTACTACGTGTGTGACCTACTCAGCTAAGATTCAGGAGGGCTGGGACAGGTGTCTTATTCAACCTTTGATTCCCTGATGCCTCCCCCTCAGCCCCCTGCAGGTAAGGCACTTTTCTCCATCAGTACAGGGATCCGATTACCTGGGAAAGGGAGCATTGTTAATTTTCCTAGAGTCAACTTCTATGGGGACTGGGGTTATTTAAAAATGAAAGGAGAAAAGTAAGGACACTCTTTAAAAACAAAACTACCCCCTCTGATGAAAGTATGTTAAAGGGGGCACTGGGAAACAAGAAAGAGCTCCCAATGGCCAGAACCAGGACAATCTGAGCAACAAAATAAAAGTAGCATATGCTTGTTAACCAAAGTATAAAAAATAGAAGATTGAGTAAAGTAATACATGGGCAGAAGGAAGAAAGCATGTGTGCATGTTCAATTGTGCCTGACTCTGCGACCCTATGGACTGTAATCTGCCAGGCTCCTCTGTCCATGGGATTTTCCAGGCAAGAGTACTACAGTAGGTTGCCATTTCCTCCTCCAGGGGATCTTCCTAACCCAGGGACTGAACCTATGTCTCTGGTGTCTCCTGCATTGCGGGCAGATTCTTTATCCAGTACATGGGGGTAAAAACGCAAATCTCCCTTGCAGAAAAACTCCAGGTAAACTATGTAGATATTTCACCCTTTAGGAGATGGAGCATAACCCCCCCCCCAATCTTTTACTGTAGGCAGTGCACAATGACTTCCTTCCAAACAGAACCTTTTGAAGTGGGGGGAGAGAGAATAAGTTACCTTGGAGAAACCTAACAGGTTTCACCCAGGTGTTAGGTAAAAATGTCATCATCAACAATCACAAATCACACTGACAGTATGTACCCTTGATATCAGATAACAGTAACTGTAATGTGGTATCCTGTGTGAGATCCTGGAACAGAAAAGGGACATTAAGTACAAACTCCTGCTGCTAAGTTGCTTCAGTCATGTTCGACTCTGTGCAACCCCATAGATGGCAGCCCACCGGGCTCCCCTATCCCTGGGATTCTCCAGGCAAGAACACTGGAGTGGGTTGGCATTGCCTTCTCCGAATACACTATCTAGGTTTGTCATAGCTATACTTCCAAGGAGCAAGAATCTCGTAATTTTGTGGCTGCAGTCACCATCTGCACTGATTTTGAAGACCAAGAAAATGAAATCTGTCACTGTTTCCACATTTTCCCCATCTACTTGCCATGAAGTGGTGCAACCAGATGCCATGATACTCATTTTCTGAAAGTTGAGTTTTAAGCCAGCTTTTTCACTCTCCTCTTTCACTTTCATCAAGAGGCTCTTTAGTTCCTCTTCACTTTCTGCCATTAAACTGCTATCATCTGTATATCTGAGGCTGTTGCTATTTCTTCTGGCAATCTTGATTCCAGCTTGTGATTCATCCACCCTGGCATTTTGCATGATTTACTCTGCATATAAGTTAAATATGCAGGGTGACAATATACAGCATTGACACACTCCATTCCCAATTTTGAACTAGTCCGTTGCGCCATGCCCAACAGTCAAAGGCTTTAGCAAAGTAGTTTTTTTTGGAATTCTCTTGCTTTTTCTAGGACCTAGTGTATGTTGGCAATTTGATCTCTGGTTCCTCTGCCTTTTCTAAATCTAGCTTTTATATCTTGTACCACAACTTTGTATCGATTATTCTGTCGATGGATATCTAGGTTCCTTCCATGTTCTAGCTATTGTATATGGTGTGTTCCTGAAAGGCAGGCACACCACACCCACAAGGCCACACAAGGAAGCTCCTAAGTACAAACTGCTGCTGCTACCGCTAAGTCACTTCAGTCGTGTCCGACTCTGTGTGACCCCCATAGATGGCAGCCCACTAGGCTCCTCTGTCCCTGGGATTCTCCAGGCAAGAATACTGGAGTGGGTTGCCATTTCCTTCTCCAATGCATGAAAGTGAAAAGTAAAATTGAAGTCTCTCAGTCGTGCCTCTTAGTGACCCCATGGACTGCAGCCTACCAGGCTCCTCCGTCCATGGGATTTTCCAGGCAAGAGTACTGGGGTGGGGTGCCATTGCCTTCTCCGAAGTACAAACTAAGGATATCCAAATAAACTATCACTTCAGTTCAGTTGTTCGGGTGCGTCTGACTCTGCGATCCCATGACTGCAGCATGCCAGGCTTCCCTGTCCATCACCAACTCTGGGAGCTTACTCAAACTCATGTCTATCAAGTCAGTGATGCCATCCAACCATCTCATCCTGTGTCATTCTCTTCTCCTCCTGCTTTCAAATTTCCCAGCATCAGGGTCTTTTCCAATGAGTCAGTTCTTCACATCAGGTGACCAAAGTATTAGAGTGTAAGCTTCAGCATCAGTCCTTCCAATGAACATTCAGGACTGATTTCTTTTAGGATGGACTGGTTGGATCTCCTTGCAGTCCAAGGGACTCTCAAGAATCTTCCCCAGCACCACAGTTCAAAAGCATCAATTCTTTGTTGCTCAGCTTTCTTTATTGTCCAACTCTCATATCCATACATGACTACTGGAAAAACCATGGGTTTGACTAGACCAACCTTTGCCGGTAATGTCTCTGCTTTTTAATATGCTGTCTAGGTTGGTCATAGCTTTTCTTCCAAGAAGCAAGCATCTTTTAATTTCATGGCTGCAATCACCAACAGCAGTGATTTTGGAGCCCCCCAAAATAAAGTCTCTCACTGTTTCCACTGTTCCCCCATCTATTTGCCATGAAGTGATGGGACCAGGTGCCAAGATCTTTCATTTTCTGAATGTTGAGTTTTAAGCCAGCTTTTTCACTCTCCTCTTTCACTTTCATCAAGAGGCTCTTTAGTTCCTCTTCACTTTCTGCCATAAGGGTGGTGTCACCTGCATATCTGAGGTTACTGATATTTCTCTAGGCAATCTTGATTACAGCTTGTGCTTCATCCAGCCTGGCATTTCACATGATGTACTCTGCATATAAGTTAAATAAGCAGGGTGACAATATACAGCCTTGACTTACTCCTTTCCCAATTTGGAACCAATCTGTTGTTCCATGTCCGGTTCTAACTGTTGCTGGTTGCCCTGCATACAGATTTCTCAGGAGGCAGGTAAGGTGGTCTGGTATTCCCTTCTCTTTAAGAATTTTCCACAGTTTCTTGTGATCTACACAAAGGCTTTGGTATAATCAATAAAGCAGAAACAGATGCTTTTTCTGGAATTCTCTTGCTTTTTCTATGCACCAACAGACGTTGGCAATCTGATCTGATTCCTCTGCCTTTTTAAAATCCATCTTGAACACCTGGAAGCTCACGGCTCACATACTGCTGAAGCCTGGCTTGGAGAATTTTGAGCATTACTTTGCTAGCATGTGAAATGAATGTAATTGTGTGGTAGTTTGAACATTCTTTGGCATTGCCTTTCTTTGGGATTGGAATGAAAACTGATCTTTTCCAGTCCTGTGGCCACTGCTGAGTTTTCCAAATTTGCTGGCATATTGAATGCACCACTTTCACAGCATCATCTTTTACTAAGATTTTAAATAGGTCGGCTGGAATTCCATTACCTCCACTAGCTTTGTTCATAGTGATGCTTCCTAAGGCCCACTTGACTTCACATTCCAGGATGTCTGCCTCTAGGTGAGTGATCACACCATCCTGGTTATCTGGGTCATGAAGATCTTTTTTGTATAGTTCTTCTGTGTATTTTTGCCACCTCTTCTTAATATCTTCTGCTTCTGTTAAGTCCATACCATTTCTGTGCTTTAGTGTGCCCATCTTTGCATGAAATGTTCCCTTGGTATCTCTAGTCTTCCTGAAGAGATCTCTAGTCTTTCCCATTCTATTATTTTCCTCTATTTCTTTGCTTTGATCACTGAGGAAGGCTTTCTTATCTCTCCCTGCTATTCTTTGGAACTCTGCATTCAAATGGGTCTTTCCTTTTCTCCTTTGCCTTTAGCTTCTCTTCTTTTCTCAGCTATTTCTAAGGCTTCTTCAGACAATCATTTTCCCTTTTTGCATTTTTTTTTTCATGGTGTTGGTCTTGATCACTGCTTCCTGTACAATGTCACGAACCTCTATCCATAGTTCTTCCGGCACCCTATCAGATCTCATCCCTTGAGTCTATTTGTCACTTCCACTGCACAGACATAAAGGACTTGATTTGGGTCATAGCTAAATGGTCTAGTGGTTTTCGCTACTTTCTTCAATTTAAGTCTGAACTTTGCAATAAGGAGTTCATGATCTGAGCCATAGTCAGCTCCTGGTCTTATTTTTGCTGACTGTAAAGAGCTTCTCCATCTTTGGCTGCAAAGAATATAATCAATCTGATTTCGGTACTGACCATCTGGTGATCTCCATGTGTAGAGTCTTCTCTTGTGTTGTTGAGAGTTTGCTATGATCAATGCGTTCTCTTGGCAAAACTGTTACCCTTGGCCCTGCTTCGTTTTGTATTCCAAGGCCAAATTTGCCTGTTACTCCAGGTATCTCTGGACTTCCTACTTTTGCATTCTAGTCCCCTATCTTTTTCAGGTGTTAGTTTTAGAAGGTCTTGTAGGTCTTCACAGAACTGTTCAAATTCAGCTTCTTCAGCATTACTGGTTGGAGCATAGACTTGGATTACTGTGATACTGAATGGTTACCCTTGGAAACGAACAGAGATCATTCTGTCATTTTTTTTTGGACCTTGGTTAATAATATCAATATTGGTTCACCAATTGTAAGAAATGTACCATACTGCTGCCAGCAGTTAACTGTGTGAGTATAAGGGGTGGGGGGTGGATATGGGCATTCCCTTCTACTCTTTGCTCTGCTCAACTTTTCTGTACATCTAAAATTGTTTAGAAAATTATAGTTTTTTAAAAAAGTAAACATGAAGAAAGGGGACTAGTAGCCAAAAAGTAGAAACTCAAATGTCCATCAACTGATGAGCAGAACAAAATGTGGTCTATAGAATTTTATTCAGCAATAAAAAGAAACAAAATGCTGATCCATGCTACAACATGGATGAACCTTGAAAACATTATGGTAAGTGAAAGGAGTCTGAGTGGGAAAACCTATTGGGACAGAAAGTAGATGAATGGTTGCTGGGAAATAGGGGCAGGGGAAATGGAGAGTAACTGCTAACAGATACAGAGTCTGAGAGCTATGAAAATGTTCTGGAATTAGATAGTTGTAATGGTTTCTCCTTTACCTGGGGATATACTAAAGCCAAGAATTGTATACTTCAAAGGGTAAGTTTTCTGAGAATTATATCTAAATAAAATTGATGTACAAAATAATGTTGTTTAGTTGTTCAATTGTGTCAGTGGCTCTTTGTGACCCCATGGATTGTAGCCCACCAGATTCCTCGGTCCACAGGATTTCTCAGGCAATCCCACTAGAGGGGGGAAGCCATTTCCTCCTTCAGGGATCTTCTTAACCCAGAGACTGAATCCATGTCTCCTGCACTGTGGATTAACTTCTTTTAATATCACCGCCATGTTTCCTCCACGGGTGGATTCTTTACCACTGAACCACCTAGGAAGCCTATACAAAATACATCAATGTGAAAAATAAAGAGCTGTATCAATGAAAGTAAATTAACTGAGCTCTTTGGAAACAGAAATCAAGTTTATTATGGCAAGTAATTCTTTAAGAAAAAAGAAAAAAAGACATGACTCTTTGTCCCATCTGATTCTTTAGTGTTGCCTTACTTTGTGCTCATGACACACTGAACCATTTAACATGGGACCCAGTGCATAGTGGGAAATTACTTCTTTCCTAACACTGATAGGCTTTTTTTCCTGAACAAATCTATCAGGGCTTCACAAACACCATCCATCCTACTTTGAAAACCCAACCTTTCTAAACTACTATACAGAAAAGACAGATATCTTATTTCTCTCCATTTCACTATGAAAATTAAAGGCAATTTGGTTATTGAAAGTTAAGGTTGATTCTAATATTAGGACATTCTGAGAAAAAACAAATCTTGTTCTCCTTTCTCATCACAGTAGGCCAAGCTGCTAGACATTCAAAGACAGAATTCACTTCTTTCAACATCACCTCCACATTTATGGCATTCCTAGAACTGGGAAAGGCCTTTCAAAGAAATCTAAAAGTTCAGGTTTCCACCTACACTACTAATCCAAAGGAGATATTTATTCAATTTGTAGCCAGCAACCAAGCCCACAGATGTTTAAAAGCCTTTTAGCTTTATTTTGCTGGTAATTCCCTTCAAACTTCATAATCTAGGAATTAGAGACCCTTTCAATCCCTGGTCTTCCCTCAGCTCTGGGATGACTCTTCCTCCAGCTATCTTAGATTCAGTACCTGTGTTCTTGCCCTTTCATTAAAAGCTGGAAAGGCCTAGGAAAGAACCATTTGTTTTAAGAAGTTGTGCAGAATCTTGAATATTTATCAAATCTTGCTGGAAAAGGAGAATTCACATTTACTAAAACTCTATGTTAAACTGGTAATATCTCTGGTGAATGAAAAATTTCACCTTGGGAAAAACAAGAACAAAGAACAGAACAATGTATTTAAAAGAACATATAAATAACATAAAAATACAGTAAAAAAAAAAAATTAAAACAGTAAGATATCAGTCCATCCAGAAGGGCAAAGGTTAAAATGTGTTAGGTAGGTTTGGAAAAATGGGTACTTTCATATACACCTCTATCACAGCAGAAAGGTACAGCCATTTGGGAAGGCAATTTATCTATCAGCATCTATTAAAAACTTTAAATGTGCATATCCTGGAAGCCAGTGATTCCACTCTTACATACCTCTTCTAGAGAAACACTGTCACATAAAAACAAAGAGGCACACATTAATGTTCACTGCAGCACTGTTTTCAATGTCAAAAACAGGAAACAATTTGTTCATTTGCCACAGCAATCAACCACATCACTTGTCCAGCTCAAAACCCATCAGCCACTTCCCAGGGCTTTCAGAATAATCCAAATGTTTTCCTCTTTACATCAAATGTTTTCCTCAGAAGCAAAAGGCCTGGCCCTGGCTTGTAACTCCAATCCCATCCAATACCCATTTCATACCTGGCTTTCTAACCTTCCACCACCCTTGCCTTCTTCATGGTTTTCTAGCATGCTACACTGGTTCCCATGTAAAGGTCGTCTCCACTACCTGCTCCCTCTGTGTAGAAAGTGCTCCCTGACTTTGCATGAATGACTCCTTTTCACTGTATTCTCAACTTAAAAGCCACCTCTGGCAACCTAGATGAATCTTGAGGGTACTATACTAAATGAAATAAGTTACAGAAAGACAAACACTATAGGATTTCACTCATATGTGGAATATAAAAAACATAATATATATATAATATATATAAGTATATATATAACATAAAAGACATATATATATAAATATATA
Organism: Capra hircus; assembly: GCF_001704415.2. Lineage (NCBI taxonomy): Eukaryota > Metazoa > Chordata > Mammalia > Artiodactyla > Bovidae > Capra > Capra hircus. The sequence goes on along the minus strand of NC_030815.1, from coordinate 44,170,553 downwards.
TATATAAAACATAAAAGACATAATAAATAAATGAGTGAAACAAACCAAACAAAATGAACACATGGATGCAGACAGCAGAGCAATGGTTACCAGAGGTGAAGGGGATAGCTGTATGGGGAAGGATGGAAATCAAATTTCTGGTGGTGAGCACACTGTAGTGTATACAGAAGTAAAAATATAATGTACGTAAGAACCTAACACAATGTGAAAAGCAAATTTCACCTCAATTTAAGAATTTTTTTTTAATGACAATTCTCCCAAATTATACTATAGATTCAACACAGTCCCAGTTAAAATCCTACCAGGCTTTTTGAAGAAACTGATAAGTTAATGACAAAATTTATATTGAAAACAAAAATATCTAAAATAACTATAACAACCCTGAAAAAAAAAAAGACCAAGATTAGAATATTTACACTACCTAATTTCACAACTTCAGTTCAGTTCAGTTGCTCAGTCGTGTTCGACTCTTTGTGACCCCATGAATCACAGCACACCAGGCCTCCCTGCCCATCACCAACTTCCAGAGTTTACCCAAACTCATGTCCATCCAGCCATCTCATCCTCTGCCATCCCCTTCTCCTCCTGCCCCCAATCCCTCCCAGCATCAGGGTCTTTTCCAATGAGTCAACTCTTCGCATGAGGTAGCCAAAGTATTGGAGTTTCAGCTTCAACATCAGTCCTTCCAATGAACACCCAGGACTGATCTCCTTTAGGATGGACTGGTTGGATCTCCTTGCAGTCCAAGGGACTCTCAAGAGTCTTCTCCAACACCACAGTTCAAAAGCACCAATTCTTCGGCGCTCAGCTTTCTTCACAGTCCAACTCTCACATCCATACATGACCACTGGAAAAACCATAGCCTTGACTAGATGGACCTTTGTTGGCAAAATAATGTCTCTGCTTTTCAATATGCTATCTAGGTTGGTCATAACTTTTCTTCCAAGGAGTAAGCGTCTTTTAATTTCATGGCTGCAATCACCATCTGCAGTGATTTTGGAGGCCCATAAAATAAAGTCTGACACTGTTTCCACTGTTTCCCCATCTATTTCCCATGAAGTGATGGGACTAGACGCCATGATCTTCGTTTTCTGAATGTTGAGCTTTAAGCCAACTTTTTCACTCTCCTCTTTCACTTTAATCCAGAGGCTTTTTAGTTCCTCTTCACTTTCTGCCATATGGGTGGTATCATCTGCATACCTGAGGTTATTAATATTTCTCCCAGCAATCTTGATTCCAGCTTGTGCTTCTTCCAGCCCAGTATTTCTCATGATGTACTCTGCATAGAAGTTAAATAAGCAGGGTGACAATATATAGCTTTAGCATGCTCCTTTTCCTATTTGGAACCAGTCTGTTGTTCCATGTCCAGTTCTAACTGTTGCTTCCTGACTTGCATATAGGTTTCTCAAGAGGCAGGTCAGGAGGTCTGGTATTCCCATCTCTTTCAGAATTTTCCACAGTTTATTGTGATCCACACAGTCAAAGGCTTTGGCATAGTCAATAAAGGAGAAATAGACTTACTCTAAGGCTAAAGTTACCAGGACAGTGTACCATAAAAAAAAAAGACAATGATTCAAGCTGTTTGAAACATATTCTCAAGAAAATAATATACCTTCTTTTTTTCATATTTTTTAACATGCTTAATAATTTTTTAAATTTTTATTCTTTAGCATTTCAGAACATCATTGTGATTTTTTAAATTTATTTATTTATTTATTTTTGGCTGTGCTGGGTCTTCATCACTGCATGCAGGCTTTCTCTAGTTGCAGTGAGTTGGGGTGGCTTATTGTGGTGGCTTCTCTTGTTGTAGAGCATGGGCTCTTAGAGCCCACAAGTTTCAGCAGTGGCATATGGGCTCAGTGGCTGTGGTGCATGGGCCCAGATGCCCATGGCATGTAGAATCTTCCCAGACCAGGAACTGAACCTGGGTTCCCTGCATGGGCAGGCATATTCCTAACCACTGGAGCACCATGGAAGTCTCATTGTGATTTTTAAAATTTATTTTTAATGGGAAGATAATTGCTTTACATTTTGAGAACTTCATTGTACTTTTCCCAAACCTTCATGTCATATACGGTAATGGTTATGGAATAACCCAGTTTCATCTTCTTTCTCCTTTGAATGTTTCCTAATAGGTTTCTCTTTGTTCCTCCTCTCAATAAATTTGTTAATTCATAACATGTTTGAACTCAAGTATTTAACTTAAATAAATTCTACATCCCTTTGGTGCAATGGGGAAAAAAAAGACACTGAATCAAAATAATGTCCACAGAAACACACACACACACACAAGTGATTTTTAGCAAAGGTGCAAAAAGCTTATTCAAAGGGGAAAAGTTTTTTCAAGACATAACAATAGAACAATTAACTTGAGATGGATTGTGATACTTAACGTGGAGCTAAAATTATTAAGTTCTTAAAAGAAAACATAGGAAAGATCTTTGTGACACTAAGATTATCAGAAAGTTCTGAAACAGGGCACGCACATGCTCAGTCATTTTTACAGTCTTCTGATATTTAACAACCATTACTCTTCTTTAAATCTCATCTCATGCTTTTCTCTTCCTATCTGAATATAGTTATGCTGACCTGGCCTTCGGAAGGAATAGGAGAAAAGTAATCCAATATATACTTACTTACACACCTACTATTTATATAAAGATTGTTAAATTATCAAAAGTTCTCTGTAATTACATTTAAAGTACCCTGTCACTTTTTAGTTTACACTGAAAAATAAAGAAGTTCAAAAAACCCAAGATGGATTTAATACCAGCAGTAAAATCAACTCTAAAATTAAAAGTTCTATAATTGAAATCTTTGAAATATATTGCAAAGTGAGTGGCTGAAGTTCCATTACACTGACTACTAGTAAGGCTTAGAATCTGACTCTAAGAATAAGAGAGTCTCAAATAATTTCTTTGACTCAGAAATTACGAGTAATTTCTTACAAGTATCTACCACAATAAAGTTCTTATTTCCCTTAATAAAAATAGTGACATTATCTATTTTTTAAAAAATTTCCTTTTAACAATAAAATTACATCCAAGCAATCAGGTGAAGTTCTAAGGGAAAACAATTATGCTGAAATAAGACTAAGTTTTACCATTTTAAAAAAATTATTTTTAATTGGAGGATAATTGCTTTACAGTATTGTGTTGGTTTCCGGCATATATCAACATGATACCACCATTATTATTAAAATTTTCATGGGTAAGAATTTCAGCATATGTAAACTCCAAAGATAAGTCTGCGAATCATCTGTCTACAAAAAAAAAAGTCATAGGAAATTACGTTTTATTGAATGAATATCAAGGGTTTTATATTACTGATTTTCTATATTTATGTGTTCTATAAAATAAATACTATTTTAAAGGATACACCGTTATTCATAAGAAAAGTAACGCAAAAAATAGATGCTTGAAATACATCCAACAGGAAACTTATTCTCACTTTTATTATCCAGTCCTTTTGGTGATGCTTCTAGTGTTATGGACAGACTTGATCCTCTTGGAAATGTGTTGTCCATCGCTTTTCTGTTTCAGTCACAGTAGCTATAAATAGTTGTTTAAGAATATCCTTATCTAAATTCCTGCCTGTAAACAGAACAAAATAGATATGATTATATTATGCTCATTAAAACGACACAGTTTACCTATCAAGTCTAGACCATTAAATGCTTGATAATCTTCAGAAATTTATGAAAATAATAGTAATTAGTGAGTCCTTCCTTAACTTTCTAATTAAGTCCCTGAGAACCAAGCTGACATTTGGATTAATCACTTTTCTAAAATTATTTGAAGAAGAGTAAAAGGCAGTACTTCTCTGATGGTCCACTGATTAAGAATCTGCCTGCCAATGCAGGGGACACAGGTTTGATCCTGCTTCAGAAGATCCCACATGCTGCAAAGCAACTAAGCCTACAAGTCACAACTACTGAGCCAGTGCTCTCCAGTCTGTGAGCCACAACGACTGAAGCCCACTCATCTAGAGTCCATATTCCAAAACAAGAGAAGCCACCACAATGAGAAGTCCACACACTGCAACTACAGAGCAGCCCCTACTTGCCACAACTAGAGAAAGACCACATGCAGCAACAAAGACCCAGTGCAATCAAAAATAAATAAGTAAATCAGCTCTGCTTTCTACTTAAAAAAAAAAGCAAAGGACTTAACAAGTTCTTTTGATGTTATCACATAATTAGCACAAATACATTAACCACAAGCTTATTTGAATTTACAAAAGAAGTTCAGATTGGCTAACACTGCTTAGGTAGTGCATTATATCCCTCTATTTTTAAAAAAATATTTACTTGTTCATTTATTTGGCTGTACTAGGTCTTAGCTGTGGCGTGCAGGAACTCTTAGCTGTGGCACATGGGATCTAGTTTTCTGATCAGGGATCGAGAGCGCACAGTCTTAGCCGCTGGACCACCAGGGAAGTCCCTAATTTTTTTTTTTTTTTTTTTTTGCTTCAGAAATTTAACTGTATGTAAAGAACAGACTTTTGGACTCTGTGGGAGAGGGAGAGGGTGAGATGATTTGGGAGAATGGCATTGAAACATGTATACTATCATGTAAGAAACGAATCGCTAGTCTAGGTTTGATACAGGATACAGGATGCTTGGGGCTGGTGCACTGGGATGACCCAGAGAGACGATATGGGGAGGGTGCTGGGAGGGGGGTTCAGGGTTGGGAACTCATGTACCCTTGTGGTGGACTCATGTCAATGTATGGCAAAACCAATACAGTACTGTAAAGCAAAAAAATAAAAAATGGAAAAAAAAATTTAACTGTCTATAAGGGAAAAATATTTGGAAAAAAATAGATATGTATGTACATATATATATATATATACATACATACATTACTTTGTTGAATTACTTTGTTGTATGCCTAAAAACATTCAGAAAACTAAGATCATGGCATCTGGTCCCATCACTTCATGGGAAATAGATGGGGAAACAGTGGAAACAGTGTCAGATTTTATTTTGGGGGGCTCCAAAAATCACTGCAGATGGTGATTGCAGCCATGAAATTAAAAGACGCTTACTCCTTGGAAGGAAAGTTATGACCAACCTAGATAGCATATTGAAAAGCAGAGACATTACTTTGCCAACAAAGGTCCATCTAGTCAAGGCTATGGTTTTTCCAGTAGTCATGTATGGATGTAAGATTTGGACTGTGAAGAAAGCTCAGTGCTGAAGAACTGATGCTTTTGAACTGTGGTGTTGGAGAAGACTCTTGAGAGTCCCTTGGACTGCAAGGAGATCCAACCAGTCCATTGTGAAGGAGATCAGTCCTGGGTGTTCACTGGAAGGACTGATGCTAAAGCTGAAACTCCAATACTTTGGCCACCTCATGTGAAGAGTTGACTCACTGGAAAAGACCCTGATGCTGGGAGGGATTGGGGGCAGGAGAAGAAGGGGACGACAGAGGATGAGATGGCTGGATGGCATCACTGACTCAATGGACGTGAGTTTGAGTGAACTCTGGGAGTTGGTGATGGACAGGGAGGTCTGGCGTGCTGCAATTCACGGGGTCGCAAAGAGTCGGACACAACTGAGAGACTAAACTGAACTGAACTGATGCCTAAAAATAACACATCGTAAATCAACTGTATTTCAATTAAAAAAAAGTTCACTGTTTGTTACTTACCAATAAGGACCAATCGATTTGTTCTCTCACTGTCATCTTCCCAGTTCACTGGTGTCTCCTCCAGATCATATAGTTCATGGACACCCTGGACAATCACTTGTTGCGGTTTGTCTTTGATTGACACTAGCCCCTGCTCAGAGGAGAATAACAAATCAGCCACAGTTTGAATTTAAAAGCAGAAATTGAGCACCAATATTAATGCATTAATTATCCCCATTTCTTTTTAAAATACAGAATCATAAAGGACATACTGTTAAAATTCCTTAATTCTAGTTATTTGTGCATTAAAAGCCTCCAATTTTTAAAATATGTTTCTGCATACATTAATTTTTTTAAAAACCACTACTTCTACTGATAAAGTTAATATATGTATTATGATGTGTATTCAGTGTTATCACAATGAAAAACTGAAACAACTAAATGATAAAACATGTTAGGTATCAAATTCTACTGATTATTCTACTTTTAAGGACTTTATACTTATTTCCATTTTAGAAGGAAAATTTAAGATGTTAAAGGATTTTGATGATAATATGTTTTTGAATGAGTTGCATTAAATAAAGTAGATAATGATGAAATGAAGGAAAACTATTGTATTTATCTGGATAAAATCCACTTTATACTGATTTGTAGAAATAAAGAGCAAATTATCTAATAAACTGGCTCCTATGGGAATGATATAATTTCTCTGAAATAATATTTATTAGTTATACATATTTATTATAAAATAATACAATATTGAAAAATAATAAGAGACAAACCACTGTCATTACCACCTCACAATTTCTGTGTATTTTTGGTAATATGCATGTATTTTGGGTGTATGTTCTTCCAGTTTCCTGTTCTTGTGCAGTTTCATTTTCTGCTTTTAAAGTTGAGTTTTAATATGTAAGAACAAACATTTTGAAAATAATTACCTAAGCATTAATCTTATACTTATATAAAGTCTTTGAAGTATCAGCTGTTACTAGAGTTCACATTTTAAACATTATTACCAGACCAATAATTTGTAAGAGCCAAGAGAAGGAACTCTATGAAGAGAAAGGCTGTGTTGTCTCAGATGCCCCAGTGTTGCTGTGATGAGAGGAAGGCCAAAAGGAGAACCAAAGAAAGGAAGAACCAGAGAAAATGTCACATATCTAAGAACAAAATCCAAACTGGGATGGTACAGAATGAGCCACTGAACTCTACGGAGTGGTATATATGACTGCTTAATTCTAGGTAACCACCCTACACTCACTAGGGATAAAAAGCAGTTACAGAATGAAACATGATCTTTCAATTAGGATCATAGAATCCAGATGGAGACAGAATCAAGGAGAAGCAGCAGACCTGGCTTAGTTCCTCTGGGTGGGAATGATTTAGCAGTACACTGGGATTCACCTGTGTTCCTTTGCAGCGCCAAACCCAGGTAGAGCCCGCACAGGAGGTAAAGAAATCTAAATTCTTTCCCGGTCACTCTAGTGACCCCAGGAAGTTGGCTGCTAACCAGAGAATCTAGTTACTAACAGTAATGATAATAAATAGCATTAATAAAACCCTAAGCACATTTCTGAAAACATAAGACTGCTCACTGGTTAAGCACACAGCCTAGAACCCACTGCTCCCTGGGAAAAACACCTTGTGTGACATAATAAAGTCAGATAAACATGAATGGATTTCTAAACATTGAGCAAGAATTCTTTTAGTCCTTCATAACTTTGCTGCACAGTATATGAGATGTTTAGTGTCTGCTAAATACACCAAGAAGCATAAGGTTCGGCTGTGGCAAGCTTTCCTCTGTTAATGAAGCTCTCTTAGAAACAGTAACACAAGAAAACATTCCACTTTCTCTGACTGACCACAAGTTGTATGCCAAGAGGAAAGAAATTTCAACAAGTCAAGCTCATTAGCCAGATAACTGCTTAGAGTGCCTGGGAGTAGAGAGCAAGGAGGGATGTTCCAAGGCATGCAGGCTGTTTAGCTGCAGCACCCGGTGAAGCTGTGCAAACAAACCGTGCTTTTACACAACTATGCAATGACTTTCAAAGCTTCTTTTCAGAAATGGAAATAAGGAAAAATGAAAACACACAAGGGTTATTTGAACTAAATTTAGTGCTTGTGTTTTTGACTAACTATGGGGCTTTTTTGTAACAGCCAAGAAAGAGACTTTGTCCAAAAGTATAAAACCGTAAACTGTGTACCACACCTTCAGTCGTATGACCTCCATGCAGTCGTCATCCCTGTTCCTCACGTTCTTTTCCCACAGAAGATTCTGTATCAAGTGACATATTTTAATAAGATCAACCACTGCTCAGAGGAACAGCTACATGGCAAAACAACTGATAAATCATTAATAAGTTAAAAGTGCGTTCACCTGAATATACACATTTAGACTTTCTTCCTCTGCATTTCCTGGTACTTCAAATGTGACTGTAATAATACTCTGTAAATCAAGAGATAGTCGATAATGATTTTTTTATAATAATGTCAATCTGCTTTTTTTTTCAAACCACAAGTGTCAAGATGGAAAGTAAGGAAACATTCACAGACATTTGTGTTGCCTTAACAATTGTATTAAGTGTAACCTTTTCATCATATTTGTTGATTTTTGATATCAGCAACTCCACGTGCTATATTCTGTAGCTAGTCCATGGTTTAGTATTTACACAGAGAAACTCTTGTGAAAAGATACTCATTGCTTAATACATTCATTACAAGATTCTCAGCACAAGATTCCCAGCACTACAGGGAAGGTTAATATAAAGAGTGTATCAGCTGCGCACTAAATGAGGTACTTATGCCTGGGTCATTTTATTTCTTCTCATCATTTACTCATGACAACAAACTGTGGATTAAAGAGAATGATTTCCATTTTATAAATTGAGAAGGATGAGGCTCAGAAAAAATAAACTACCCAGAGCCAGGAATAAAACTCAAATGCAAAGGTTCTCTGGGAAATATAAATACAAATTGAAAGATTCAGTTTATCTCTGACTGAACATGTTCCAAGAGAAGAAGAGTTCCTAGAGATGAGAATGAGTTTTAGAAGGTTGACATTAACATTTATAGAATGTTAACTCTGAGATTTATTTTTTCTCCTAATTGTGATAAATCTCTCACTGACCACTCTAAGGAATCAGAAGCTTAAGATTTCCTCTAGCTGAGCACATAATTAAAATCCAAACCTCCATTTGCCACATTAACCCAAAATTTTAAAATTAATGATAAAAAATACACAAGAGCTAAGCATAACACAACAAAAGCACAAACCCTATCTTGGAGAATAAGATGCTCAAGTCAAGCTTTAAAACAGACATAAAGAATACACTTATATACAGCATTGCATAATTGCCTAGAAACACATATCTTAACATTACAAATCACACCTAAAAATCCATACAAAAATATAGCAAATCATAAAGCATATCAAAATACATAGCAAAAGATTGCCAAATGAAACATAATTTGTTAATTTCAAAAGACAGCAGTAATTTAACCTTTATAAATGCTTAATATGCATCTTATTCAAGTTGGATAACTTGGCTTTTCATGTTGGGATGTCTCAATATAGGACTCAATGCTGTATCAGGAATGATTTTTGCTTTTGGCAAGTTAGAGATATGATGGTATTTCTAAAGAGTACAATTAACTCCAATGTGAAATTTTTTAAAAAGGTTTTAAAAACTAAGACAATGCATCATGGGACTTGAGAAAGAGAGACATTTTAGAACCAGATGTTTTTCTGTACTAATAAACTCTTCTTGTATTAGACAAATCCTAAAGAAGATGAGGTGGCTCAGTGGTAAAGAATCCCCCTGCCAATGCAGGTTCAATCCCTGGCTCAGGAAGATTCCCTGGAGAAGGAAACTGCAATCCACTCTAGTATTCTTGCCTGGGAAGAATACTGGACAGAGGAGCCTGGTGGGCTACAGTTCATGGGTCGCAAAAGAGTAGGACAGACATAGCGATTAAACAACAATAAAGATGAAACCCATAAATGTGCAGTGCAGAAGATGAGGGTCACAACTCAAGAGTTCACCCCTGGCTCTATTAATAAGTATACATAGATTGACACCTGGGTTTTCTCATCTACCTTTACCCGTTCAAACCCAGTTCCTCTTTATCAGAATGAACAAGAAATCCATGAAAAACAAACAAATGCATTAAACATCATTCAGGGATAAAACTTTAATGACATACATAATATGTTCCAGGTATTACCCATTTCAGACTTCTTCCAGTTTATTTTGAATCTAAAATTAACTCTCTTTTTCCTGTCCACAGAAAGAAGCAGAAAACTGAAGCAGTAACTCAGAAGACTAAAGCAAAATAAGGTACTGCCCCTAAAATAAAATTTAGGAATAACTCTTAAATATTAGGATTTTGGTCTATTTGTTCTTTAACCTACAGGATTATCTCCCTCAGTTTCCCACTCTTTTGCAAACAATATCTAACATGTAGTAACATGCAGTAACTTCCCTTTCTTTTTTATCTGGAAAACTAAGCCCACTAATGTACTTAAACGCAAAACCTCTCTGTCCACTCTCCACTCCTCTGGCTTCTCTTTCCTGTGACTCCTCTGCTGTGATATCCTGCCGCTGGGCAGATAGCTAAACATTTGGTGTTTTGATCCAAATCAGTCTGCCTTCTAGAGTTCCCTATTTCTATTATTAATAATAGGCCCCTCTTGAGAAATCTGTATGCAGGTCAGGAAGCAACAGTTAGAACTGGACATGGAACAACAGACTGGTTCCAAATAGGAAAAGGAGTACATCAAGGCTGTATATTGTCACCCTGCTTATTTAACTTCTATGCAGAGTACATCATGAGAAACGCTGGGCTGGAAGAAGCACAAGCTGGAATCAAGATTGCCGGGAGAAATATCAATCACCTCAGATATGCAGATGACACCACCCTTATGGCAGAAAGTGAAGAGGAACTAAAAAGCCTCTTGATGAAAGTGAAAGAGAAGAGTGAAAAAGTTGGCTTAAAGCTCAACATTCAGAAAACGAAGATTGTGGCATCTGGTCCCATCACTTCATGGGAAATATATGGGGAAACAGTGGAAACCATGTCAGACTTTATTTTGGGGGGCTCCAAAATCACTGCAGATGGTGACTGCAGCCATGAAATGAAAAGACGACCAAGGATGAGATGGCTGGATGGCATCACTGACTTGATGGACATGAGTCTGAGTGAACTCCACTAAATCAAATGAGACTGTTCATGTTACTGAATCTCACAGTCCTTGGTCTGCAGTATTATATTATACTTTGCCCTATGTTGATATACCTAAAGTAGGAAAGTACATCAGAATCTCCTGTCAGTTCAGTTCAGTTCAGCTCAGTTCAGTTCAGTTCAGTCGCTCAGTCGTGTCCGACTCTTTGCGACCCCATGAATCACAGCACGCCAGGCCTCTCTGTCCATCACCAACTCCCAGAGTTCAATCAGACTCACGTCCATCAAGTCAGTGATGCCATCCAGCCATCTCATCCTCTGTCGTCCCCTTCTCCTCCTGCCCCCAATCCCTGCCAGCATCAGCATCTTTTCCAATGAGTCAACTCTTCACATGAGTTGTCCAAAGTACTGGAGCTTCAGCTTTAGCGTCATTCCTTCCAAAGAAATCCCAGGGCTGATCTCCTTCAGAATGGACTGGCTGGATCTCCCTGCAGTCCAAGGGACTCTTAAGAGTCTTCTCCAACACCACAGTTCAAAAGCATCAATTCTTCGGTGCTCAGCTTTCTTCACAGTCCAACTCTCACATCCATACATGACCATTGGAAAAACCATAGCCTTGACTAGACAGACCTTTGTTGGCAAAGTAATGTCTCTGCTTTTGAATATGTTGTCTAGGTTGGTCATAACTTTTCTTCCAAGGACTAAGTGTCTTTTAATTTCCATCCCCATGGAAAAGAAATGCAAAAAAGCAAAATGGCTATCTGGGGAAGCCTTATAAATAGCTGTGAAAAGAAGAGAAGTGGAAAGCAAAGGAGAAAAGGAAAGATATAAGCATCTGAATGCAGAGTTCCAAAGAACAGCAAGAAGAGATAGGAAAGCCTTCCTCAGCGATCAATGCAAAGAAATAGAGGAAAACAACAGAATGGGAAAGACTAGAGATCTCTTTGAGAAAATTAGAGACACCAAAAGAACATTTCATGTAAAGATGGGCTCGATAAAGGACAGAAATGGTATGGACCTAACAGAAGCAAAAGATATTAAGAAGAGGTGGCAAGAATACACAGAAGAACTATACAAAAGAGATCTTCACGACCAAGATAATCACGATGGTGTGATCACTCACCTAGAGCCAGACATCTTGGAATGTTAAGTCAAGTGAGCCTTAGAAAGCATCACTATGAACAAAGCTAGTGGAGGTGATGGAATTCCACTGGAGCTATTTCAAATCCTGACAGATGATGCTGTGAAAGTGGTGTACTCAATATGCCAGCAAATTTGGAAATCTCAGCAGTGGCCGCAGGACTGAAAAAGGTCAGTTTTCATTCCAATCCCAAAGAAACGCAATGCCAAAGAATGCTCAAACTACTGCACAATTGCACTCATCTCACATGCTAGTAAAGTAATGCTCAAAATTCTCCAAGCCAGGCTTTAGCAATATGTGAACTGTGAACTCCCAGATGTTCAAGCTCGTTTTAGAAAAGGCAGAAGAACCAGAGATCAAATAGCCAACATCTGCTGGATCATCGAAAAAGCAAGAGAGTTCCAAAAAAAACATCAATTTTGCTTTATTGACTATGCCAAAGCCTTTGACTGTGTGGATCACAATAAACTGTGGAAAATTGTGAAAGAATCTCCTGAAGAGCTTTTTAAAAAAAGAAAGAAGAACAAAGATTGGGATATCACACTTCTTGATTATAAACTATACTACAAAGCTACAGTTAAGTTCTAGGAACTGGTACAAAAACAGACACATAGATCCAGGGAATAGAATAGAGAGCCCAGAAATAAACTCACACTCATATGGTCAATCAATTTACAACAAAGGAGACAAGAATATACAACTTGGAAAAGATAGTCTCTTCAGTAAATGGTACTGGAAAAACAGAACAGCTACAAGCAAAACAATGAAACCAGACCACTTCCTTATAACACAAACTTGAAACAGATAAAAGATTAAATTTAAGAGCTGAAACCAAAAAACTCCTAAAGGAAAGCAGAGGCACTATATTTTTTGACATAAGTCTTGGCAATATTTTTTTGGATCTATTTCCTTAGATAAAAGCAATCGAAACAAAAATAAAGAATGGAACTACATCAAACTAAAACATTTTTGCACAGCAAAAGAAACCTTCAATAAAATAAAAAGGCAATTTGTAAGTGATTTGTCTAATACATGATAAATATCCAAAATACATAGAGAATCATATAACTCAGTATCACAAAACAACCCAAACAATATGATTCAAAAATGAGCAGAAGACCTGAACAGAGATTTTTCCAAGGAAGACACACAGATGGCCGACAGACACGTGAAAAGATGCTCAACATTACTAAGCATCAGGGAAAAGCAAAATAACCACAATAAGATATGATCTTACATCTTTCAGAATGACTATTCTCAAAAAGACAACAAATAATAAGTGTTTGTGAAGATGTGAGGAAAACAGAACTCTCATGCACTACTGGCAGAAATGAAAATTGGCACAGCCACTATGGAAAACAGTAATGAAGCTTCTTCAAAAAAATAGGACTACCATTTATTGCTGTTCAGTAGCCCAGTCATGTCCAATAATTCCACTTCTAAGAAAATGAAAACAGTAATTCAAAAAGATATATGCCCACTAATGTTCATTGAAATATTATGTATTTACAACAGCTAAGATATGGAAACAGGAATCTAAGTGTTCACCAAGAAATGAATGCATAAAGAAGATGTGGTGTGTGTGGGTGTGTGCACATACGTACGTGTATACACACAACAGAATATTACTCAACTATAAAAAGACTGAAATGTTGCCATTTGTGACAGTACGGATGGGCCTACAAGTATGATGTTAAGTAAAATAAATCACACAGAAAAAGATAAATACCATGAATTCACTTATATGTAGAAACCCAAAAAGCAGAACTCACGAACATGCATAACAAAACAGAAGCAGACTCATAGATAACAGAGAACAAACTGGTGGTTGCCAAAGGGAAGGGTCGGGGATAGGCAAAACAGGTGAAGAGGACTAAAAGATACAAACTCAGTTGTAAAATAAGTAAGTCATGAATATTCTATTTAGAAAAGTTTCTCAGGGAAAAATGACACAAATGTGGTAGTACAGCTCCCCATAAATATGAGCCAAAATGGAGATGGATAAGTATGCTGTTATCATGGCCCTATTAAAACTGATTCAAAAATAAATGACAGTCTCAAGGAAAAGGAGAGAATGCAAGACACACTACTCACTCACAGGCCCCCTTCTCACGGTGTTAAAATGGAAGAAAGAAGTTATCTTTAAGCTCCACCATCCACAAATTGCTTTAAAAAAAGGTGGGTACAGTGAAAATACACTTTGTTTGTTCCTAGCATCTTTCCTGCCTTTCCAAAGTCAGTTTTTATTTAAATAAGCCATGGATGTCTATTCCAGACTTTTCATTAATCAGTTAGTTAAATATACTTAAAAATAAGCTGCATAAAGAACCCCTAGGCCACTTTTATATAGTAATTCTCATCAAAAGAACTAATCAAAATATGTTGACTGACATGTAGAATGGAGAAGCCAGAAAGCATGATTTTCTAAGATTTTTAAATAACTCTGCTTTGATGAACTCTCTTTACACATTAAGAAGCTAGATACAGATGACCTCAAGAACATTTAAATTATGAAAACTATCAAAACAGTTTTTAAGATTTTTTTTTTTTACCTGATCAAGATGAGGTTGTGTTGTTGGCACATGTTGAAGTTTTCTCTGCAAACTAAGAATAACTGATTATAAATTCAGAGCTCAACATATTTCTCATTTCACCATATATATTACTTAGAGACACAAAGCTAAATAGGAGAGAACTTCCACAGCTGAATCTGTTACATAGTTCCAATTTTACATGCTGTTTACATATTTTAATAGACAAATGCTAGCAGACTGCTTACAAACCTCTCATAAAAATGTACATTCATTGACATATATACATATACACACAATACAGAGAAAAACTAATCTTAACTATTTTGTGTGGTTAAATAGGTTTCTTCTTATTTCCAAAAGACCTAATATAGGCCTAGGAAAATATACCTAAGCATTTTACAACTGCTGAACATTTCATCTACTCTCCCTGTGAAAATAATGCTTGAACCCAAAGAAAATTAGAAGAGTAAGTTTTTCCATATCAATGTTTTCCCTTGAATGTATCTACTTAAAAAAAATAAACAGTATCCATAAATGTAAGCCTTCTATTCAGTCAGTTACCAGTGGCAGAGAGAAAACTAAAAGACTCCTAAAAATACATTGTTCTGATATAAAAGGAGCTAAAGATCAATATGCCATAACAAATTACAACCATAACAACTACAGGCACCTTTAGAGACTGATGGGGGTAGGTTTGGAGGAAGAAAAGGACTTAAAACCTTGCAGATGTTTTGCCTTGGAGAACAGTGAGGGGTAAATTAGTAACAGCAAGTTTAGGAAAGAGAAAAGGCTTGTAGGAACTGTTGAAGGGAATGAGTCTCCTTGGGGGGTCTCAGTAGGGACAGTGTCAAATTAAATCCTTCCCAGCTGGTTGCTCAGGAAAGGATTCTCTCCTTAAGCATCTAAGCATAAAGAAAAGTTATACAAAGACCTTATCCAGAGCAGGGCCTTCACGTTAAGTAGTTATTTGTTTTAAGCATCACTAA
The DNA here is from genome assembly GCF_001704415.2 of Capra hircus. NCBI lineage: Eukaryota > Metazoa > Chordata > Mammalia > Artiodactyla > Bovidae > Capra > Capra hircus. The sequence continues at coordinate 44,155,078 of NC_030815.1, read as the reverse complement.
TGCAGTAAGCGTGAAATAAAATTACCTTGGAAATTTTGAAAAAACTCTATGTTCTTTCCCTGTGTTTAATATTTAATATTGGACAATGACTGCCTACAACTTGCACAGGCAAGAAAAAGTTTTCCTCTACCTTTTAAGTCCCTGGGTGGGTCTGAAAATTAGACTGACAAAGATTAAGAAGAGAAAAGCATATACATTCATTTAATAAGGGTTTTAGTTGACAAAGGAAACTTCATAGTGAAATGAAGACCTGAAGAAAGGGTAAACCTGGGTGTTTCTGTGCTGGCTTTGATGAAGAGTGGAAAGCCATGGAGATATGACAGGAGAGAGGATGAGCCAAGTGTGGTAAACTATGGAAAACTCAGCAAGCCCTGTGCCTTGAGATTCCCTCCATCTTCAGAGATAAGAACGCTCCTTTCCTTTGGGTATAGAGAGGTTACTGCTCACATAAGTCATACCTTTCACTATGACTCATCTACTTCAGAGGAAATGGGAGAAAATATTTGTGAACCATGCATCTGATAAGGGGTTAATACCTAAGTAATTTAAGAACACCTACATTTCAGCCACACACAACCACATACACACACAAATAATAATAATCCAAATAAAAAATGGGCAAAGTATCTGAACAGACATTTCTCCAAAGATAATATACAAATGGCCATCAAGTAAATGAAAAGATGCTCAATATCTAATTGTTACAGAAATGTAAATCAAAACCACAATGTATCTCACGCCCACTGGGACAGCTACTACCAAAACCAACAGAAAACAGCAAGTGTTGGCAAGGAAGTGGAAAAATCGGAACACTTATGCACTGTTTGCGGGAATGTAAAATGGTGCAGCTGCTATGGAAAACAATATGATGGTTCCTCAAAATATTAAAAATAGAATTACCATATGATCCAGCAATCTCAGTCCTGGGCATATATCCAAAGAATTTAAGGCAGGGTGTTGAAAAGGTATTTGCACACCCAACCCATGATCACTGCAGAATTATTCACAATAGCCAAGAGATGAAAGCAACCTGAATGTCATTATCAATGAATAAATGGTTAAATAAAAAATGACATGTACAATGGAATATTATGTAGCCTTAAAAAAGGAAGACACTATTGTCACATGCTACAAAACAGATGAACCTTGAGAACTAAGTGAAATAAGTTAGTGACAATAAGACAAATACTGTATGATTTCACTTATTTGAGGTATCTAAAGTTTTCAGATTCTTAGAAACAGATAACAGATTGGTAGTTACCAGGGGCTACAGGGAGAGGAAATCCAGGAGTTGTCAACAGACTGGTACAGAGTTTCAGTTTTGCAAGATGAAAAAGTAGACCCATTGCAAACAATGTGAATATACTTAACACTACTGAATGAACTGTACAGTTAAAACTGGTTAAAGATGGTTAAAAAAAAAGATATCAATGACCAGGGAAGAACTATTTGTTCTTTCCCTTATCAAAATGATTCCCTAGGGAAAGAGATAGGAAACTGATCCATTACTATAGGAAAAGGAGTGCTTGAGGGAATACCCCAACTAAAGCTTTCTATGTATCTCATGTGTTTTCTCATAGGAAGTATTACTCACAGTGGATGGGAAAGAAATATTAACATCAAATCTCTAAAGTTAAGTACCACTTACACTGTAACTTCTGTAGGAAAATACATGTGATTTCCAAACATCCAGTTGGCAAAACTTTCAAGAAAATAATCATTAGGAATGATCTACAACATCAAAAATGTAACAGGAAGCATAAATCAAATGTGCATACGTATAAATCATTCTGTTAACACCTATAACTGTAGGGGGAAAAAATACATTATAGAAAAAGTGACCAAACAGGACAGGAAACATACCTTATTCCAGAGAGACTGTCAAAGGCATGAAGATCTAATACTTTTGCAAGGTCAACTCTAAAAGGAAGAACACCAACATGAAGTGTTAAATTCTGTAAAATATAATCAATAAAGAAAAGCAATCTCTATTTTGCCAGAAATGTAGACATAAAAATTAATTAATATATACTATTTGGGCAAACACATAACATGACAGCAAGGAACAAAAAAGCTTTTGTAAAAAATTTCTATGGGATTTATGCATAAAACTTTAAAAACAATAAATGGTTTTAGACCAAGGAAGAAAATTACTTTGATTATTACTTCAATAAACTGTAGTGGGTTTTTTGTTTTGTTTTTACTTAAATTGTCTTTTTAGTTCTAAAAACTTGAGCTCTTCAAACTAGATTTTTATAGCAAAAAAAAAAAATTGGTTAAAAACAAACTTTTCAAAAGTAGCAGTTTACTACTCAAAAGACGAAATGAGCAAAACTGAACAAATGTAAAGAACAAAGTAGTATAGGAACATTATCTTTGGAATTACTGTATTTCTTTTACTTCACCTTTCATGATACAATGAGTAGTATCATAAGAATATAAGCAGTCAAATAATCAATACATAAATATTTATTCTATGACCCTTATCTACATCCAAAGAATGTGGTTTGATTTTATTTCCTTCAGTTGGGGTTGCATATAGACTGAAACTTCCTATTAGTGCTCTATTTGAATAAATATTATTTCTGTTAAAATTATTTAGTGGTAATTAAGCCTTGTTAGGAAAGAAGCGGTTGAAGTCAGAAGAGGTTATCATATCACAATCAGCATTCAGTTTAGTTCAGTTCAGTTTCTCAGTCGTGTCCGACTCTTTGCGATCCCATTGACTGCAGCACGCCAGGCCTCCCTGTCCATCATCAACTTCCGGAGTTTACTCAAACTCATGTCCACTGAGTCGGTGATGCCATCCACTCATCTTATTCTCTGTTGTCCCCTTCTCCTCTCACCTTCAATCTCTCCCAGAATCAGGGTCTTTTCAAATGAGTCAGGCTCTTCACATCAGGTGCCCAAATTATTGGAGTTTCAGCTTCAACATCTGTCCTTCCAATGAATATTCAGGACTGATCTCCTTTAGGATGGACCGATTGGATCTCCTTGCAGTCCAAGGGACTCTCAAGAGTCTTCTCCAACACCACAGTTCCAAAGCATCAATTCTTCGGTGCTCAGCTTTCTTAATAGTCCAACCCTCGCATCCATACGTAACTACTGGAAAAACCATAGCCTTGACTAGATGGACCTTTGTTGGCAAAGTAACGTCTCTGCTTGTTAATATGCTGTCTAGGTTGGTCATAACTTTTCATCCAAGGAGTAAGCGTCTTTTTCTTTCATGGTTGCAGTCACCATCTGCAGTGATTTTGGAGCCCCCCAAAATAAAGTCTGTCACTGTTTCAACTGTTTCTCCATCTATTTGCCATGAAGTGATGAGACTGGATGCCATGATCTTTGTTTTCTGAATGTTGAGCTTTAAGCCAACTTTTTCACTCTCTTCCTTCACTTTCATCAAGAAGCTCTTTATTTCTTCTTCACTTTCTACCATAAGGGTGGTGTCATCTGTATATCTGAGGTTATTGATATTTCTCCTGGCAATCTTGATTCCAGCTTGTGCTTCATCCAGCCTAACGTTTCTCATTATGTACTCTGCATATAAGTTAAATAAGCAAGGTGACAATATACAGCCTTGACATACTCCTTTTCCTATTTATAAAGAATAGTGATTGAGTTCCAATTTTTACGCCGGCCTATGAAATAAGAAAAGGAGTACGTCAAGGCTGTATACTGTCACGCTGCTTATTTAACTTATATGCAGAGTACATCATGAGAAACGCTGGGCTGGAAGAAGCACAAGCTGGAATCAAGATTGCCGGGAGAAATATCAATAACCTCAGATATGCAGATGACACCACCCTTATGGCAGAAAGTGAAGAGGAACAAAAAAGCCTCTTGATGAAAGTGAAAGAGGAGACTGAAAAGGTTGGCTTAAAGCTCAACATTCAGAAAACGAAGATCATGGCATCTGGTCCCATCACTTCATGGGAAATAGATGGGGAAACAGTGGAAACGGTGTCAGACTTTATTTTTTTGGGCTCCAAAATCACTGCAGATGGTGACTGCAGCCATGAAATTAAAAGATGCTTACTCCTTGAAAGGAAAGTTATGACCAACCTAGATAGCATATTCAAAAGCAGAGACATTACTTTGCCAACAAAGGTCCGTCTAGTCAAGGCTACGGTTTTTCCAGTGGTCATGCAGGGATGTGAGAGTTGGACTGTGAAGAAAGCCGAGCGCTGAAGAATTGATGCTTTTGAACTGTGGTGTTGGAGAAGACTCTTGAGAGTCCCTTGGACTGCAAGGAGATCCAACCAGTCCATTCTAAAAGAGATCAGCCCTGGGTGTTCTTTGGAAGGAATGATGCTAAAGCTGAAACTCTAATACTTTGGCCACCTCATGTGAAGAGTTGACTCATTGGAAAAGACTCTGATGCTGGGAGGGATTGGGGCAGGAGGAAAAGGGGAAGACAGAGGATGAGATGGCTGGATGGCATCATCGACTCAATGGACATGAGTTTGAGTGAACTCTGGGAGTTGGTGATGGACAGGGAGGCCTAGCATGCTGTAATTCATGGGGTTGCAAAGAGTCAGACACGGACTGAGCGACTGAACTGAACTGAACCGATGAAACAGTAAGGGCTTCCCCGGTGGCCCAGCAGTAAGGAAACTGCCTACAGTGCAGGAGACAGGAGTTCCATCTCTGGGTTGGGAAGATCCTCTGGCGAAGGGAATGGCAACCCATTCCAGTATTCTTGCCTGCAAAGCAGACAGAGGAGCCTGGAGGGCCACAGTCCAGGGCGTCGCAAAAGAGTCGGACACGAATGAGCGACTAAACAACAGGAAACAGTAAAGGACAGTGATTTCTCCATAATCAAAGCTACAGTGGAGAAATGTTTGAAGAAAAATGACCACAGTAAGATCAGGTTTCAAAATTATAGACTCCAGGGATATGCTGAATATTTATTAAATTTTCTGACAAGGAAAATAAAACTTCAGGGATATGCTGAATATTTATTAAATTTTCTGACAAGGAAAATAAAACTTCATTTGAGAAAGATTTTGTCAAAATTTTTTCAAATATAAAGTATGTAAAAACCATCTCCTTTAACTTAGAGCTGACCAGCTGTGTCTGCCTTGTTCATTCTCAATAGTCTGTCATATATTCATACTTGTAGCAACAAGAGTCTGTTAAATTATGAACCTTATCCTGAAACAAGGCAGACAAATTCCCATCTTATTAAAAGAAGGATATTCCAGAGTTCTATGTTAACAGACTGTAATATTTCAAATTCTTGACATTCTAGATGAGCAGAATTAGGAAAATAATCAAGCAAAGAAGTAAATGTTCCATGAAAAAATTTCTGAATATCAATTTACATAACAGACCAAAGCCTTAATATTAAACATATTTCCCTTCATACCATCACAGTTAAGCAAATATTTATACTGACAGGTGACAAGTGAATGAAGTTTTTCACCAAGTTTGTCATCTTTAACTTAGGAAATAGCTTAAAGTTTTAAAAGTTTACACATGCTAATTGTGTGAATATCAAAATTCAGGCAAACACAAGCTTCTAAACAATCTCCAGTTTTCACTGCAACAGTGTTCTTGAGAATACATGGATAATTCTGCTTTATACCCAGATTCTTTTGATATTTCCAACAAGATGGTATCAATAAAAGATCCAGACAGGATAAATTGTACAGAGAACAAAAAATACCAAAGTCCCTCACTGTATCTCACCAGATTCTCAATGGAGAGGAAAAGAGAAAAGTCCAAGGTTCCAGATGAAAGTTGTCATGGACTTTCCCCAAATTTAGTACCACCATCAAAAAACAAATTTCTTCACTCATCCAAGGAATGTAACTAGAAAACTAATTTTCATGGCATCAAATTTTATTTAATTTCTCCCTTCAGAGATAAAAACAGCAGATCTTTTCCAAAACATTAATATAGAAAAAATAAAAAAACTATCACTATCATGTAAAACCTGAATGGCAGAATGAAACAAACAAAGAAGAAAAAAGTTCCAAAGCTCATAATTTCTCCTAATTTCTTGAGCTATCATGCCAGAAGTACCTAATCTTTTCCCTATGAGGAGCTTTCAATTATCCCTGTCTAAAGACTGCTTTATGTAGCCTAAGACTAGCAGCAAGAGAATGGAAAAGGAAGAGGGTTCTGGCTCTCTCAGGGGAGGGGAGTTCCGCTCCTACTCCAGAAGTATCATCATCTTTTCAAAGTCCAGTGAGTCAGACACATAGGCCACCAGACCATCCCAGATCTTGATAATATCTAATAGTAAGTCTTGCCTTCTAAGGCTAAATTTCCAAATGCCTTCCCAAGTGGCATCTCAAACTCAGTGTTTACAAAATGGAACTAATCCATTTTGGGTTTGACAGCACCAAACCCAGTGCTATCACTGTGCTGTGTGTGTCCTAAGTTGCTTCAGTTTTATCCAACTCTTTGCCACCCCATGGACTGCAGCCTGCCAGGCTCCTGTATCCATTAGATTCTCCAGGCAAGTTGGGTTGCCAAGCCCTCCTCTAGGGGATCTTCCTGACCCAGGAATCAAACCCACATCTCTTGTGTCTCCTGCACTGGCAGGTGGATTCTTTACCACTAGAACCACCTGGGAAACCCCATCGCAAAGTTGCTCCTCCTTCCTGAATCTCCTAACTTGGAGAAAAGCACCATATTCACTCCATATCACCAGAGTCATACTGCCTTTAAATAACTTGCTGCCTCCATAGAAAATCCAAACCATGTGTCATGGCATTCAATACTCTGAGGTAATTGCTTCATCTCCATAGTCATATGTCTTTTCCTCTCTGCAACATAAGATTAACACAATGTGTTTTGCCCGTTCTAAAATATTCACAGCTTCCTGGAATACAAAATCTTTCTTATGCCGAGAAAGACACTACTACTCTGGTCCATTTCAAACTGTTCATGGGATTCTCAAGGCAAGAATGCTGGTTTGCCATTCCCTTCTCCAGTGGACTACAAACAGTTTTGCCAAAAGAACTCACTGGTCACAGAAAACACCCTCTTCCAACAACACAAGAGATGACTCTACACATGGACATCACCAGATGGTCAATACCGAAATCAGACTGATTATATTCTTTGCAGTTGAAGATGGAGAAGCTCTATACAGTCAGTAAAGCAAGATGGGGAGCTGACTTGGCTCAAACCATGAACTCCTTTTTGCCAAATTCAGACTTAAATTGAAGAAAGTAAGGAAAACCACTAGGCCATTCAGGTATGACCTAAATCAAATCTCTTACAATTATGCAATGGAAGTGACAAGTAGATTCAAGGGATTATATCTGATAGACAGAGTGTCTGAAGAACTATGGACAGAGGTTCGTAACATTGTACAGGAGGCAGTAATCAAAACCATGCCCCCCAAAAAGAAATGCATAAAGGCAAAATGATTTCTTAAGAGGCCTTACAAATAGCTGAGGAAATAAGAGAAGCAAAAGGCAATGGATAAAAGGAAAGATATACCCATTTAAAGCAGAATTCCAAAGAATAGCAAGGAGAGATAAGAAAGACTTTCTAAGTGAACAATGCAAATAAATAGAGGAAAACAATAGAATGGGAAAGACTAGAGATCTCTTCAAGAAAATCAGAGATACCAAAGGAATATTTCATGCAAAGATGGGTACAATAAAGGACAGAAATTGTATGGACCTAACAGAAGCAGAAGATATTAAGAAGAGGTGGCAAGAATACACAGAAGAACTATGCAAAAAAGATCTCAATGACCCAGACAGAGCCAGACATTCTGGAATGCGAAGTCAAGTTGGCCTTAGGAAACAGCACTACAAACAAAGCTAGTGGAGGTGATGGGATTCCAGCTGAGCTATTTTAAATCCTAGAAGATGAGGCTTTGAAAGTGCTGCACTCAATATGCCAGCAAATTTGAAAACTCAGCAGTGGCCACAGGACTGGAAAAGGTCAGTTTTCATTCCAATCCCAGAGAAAGGCAATGCCAAAGAATGTTCAAACTACCACAAAATTGCCCTCATTTCACATGCTAGGAAGATCATGATCAAAATCCTCCAAGCTAGGCTTCAACAATACACGAACTGAGAACTTCCGGATGTACAAGCTGGATTTATAAAAGGCACAGGAACCAGAGATTAAATTGCCAACAGCTGTTGGGTCATAGAAAAAGCCAGAGAATTCCAGAAAACCATCTACTTCTGCTTCATTCACTATGCTAAAGCATTTGATTGTGCGGATCACAACAAACTGTGGAAAATTCTTCAAGAGATGGGAATACCAGACCACCTTACCTTTATTCCGAGAAATGTGTATGCAGTCAAGAAGCAACGCTTAGAACTGGACATGGAACAATGGCCTGGTTCCAAATTGGGAAAAGAAGTACATCAAGGCTATATATTGTCACCCTGCTAATTTACCTTATATGCAGAGTACATCATGCAAATGCCAGGCTGGATGAAGCACAAGCTGGAATCAAGATTGCCAGGAGAAATATCAATAACCTCAGATATGCAGATGCTACTATCTTATGGCAGAATGTGAAGAGGAACAAAAGAGCCTCTTGAAGAGAGTGAAAGAGGAAAGTGAAAAAGCTGGCTTAAAACTGAACATTCAAAAAATCAAGATCATGGCATCCAGTCCCATCACTTCATGGCCAATAGATGTGGAAACAATGGAAACAGTGACAGATTTTATTTTCTCAGGCTCCAAAATCACTGCAGATGGTGACTGCAGCCATGAAATTAAAAGGCGCTTGCTCTTTGGAAGGAAAGCTATGACAAGTCTATGACATTAAGAAGCAGAGACATCTCGTTGCCAACAAAGGTCCATATAGTCAAAGCTATTGTTTTTCCTGTAGTCATATTTGAATGTGAGAATTGGACCATAAAGAAGACTGAACACTGAAGAACTGATGTTTTTGAACTGTGGTGCTGGAGAAGACTCGAGAGTCCACTGGATTGCAAGGAGATCAAACCAGTCAATCCTAAACAAATCAACCCTGAATATTCATTGGAAGGACTGATGCTGAAGCTAAAGCTTCAATATTTTGGCAACCTGATGCGAAGAACTGACTCACTGGAAAAGACCGTGATGCTGGGAAAGATTGAAGGCAGGAAGAGAAGGGGATGACTAAGGACGAGATGGTTGGACGGCATCACCGATTCAATGGACTTGAATGTGAACAGGCTCCGGGAGAAGGTAAAGAACAGGGAAGCCTGGCACAGTCCATGGAGTCACCAAGAGTTGGACAACAACTGAACAACAACTCTGGTAGATCTGGAAAACTCCTATTCATTCTTCAAGACTGAGGCCAATGATAATCTGCTGAGTCGAAAGTTTCTGACTCTTCACCAAGAAGAATTGAATAGTTTTTCCTCTATCTTCCTACTCTTATAGGATCCTTTGTATTTAATATTCCTGTTGTAAAATAGTATTTAATATATTTGTTTTTAATATATTCTGATCTTCTTAAAGGCAGAGTTTTTACCTTATATATACATTGTTCAAATTGTCAATATGCCACGAAATGTATAGCAATTAGTGGAAGGCTCAATAAATCATTGAATTGATTAACTTATTATCGATCAATTAAACTTTGGTTTTCCTCTGTTCAGTCCACTTAAATTTCCAAGATTAAAAAAAAGTCTGTTAAAGAATGGTACTTTTTCTAATCTTCCACGCATACTTCTGAAATCCATTAGAATTTCCATTTGCCTCAAAATCATCAAGTCTCACCAATAAGACATACTACACCATTCTTACTCCTTAACTAAATACTCAAGGTAAGCCTTTTCCATACATGTTTATAAGTTTCACAATTGCTATACTATCGTAAGTTTTACTGTTTTTACTATTATAAGCATTTGCCAAACACAAAATGCTTAAGGGATTAAAAAAATTTTAAGTACTATTTCAGAAAGCCCCGGGTATCTCAGATGCACTGGCAAACATCAATTGTAGAAATAGAAGAAAAAAGGAGATGTTATCCACTTGTTCATTCATCCATTTGAAATAAAATTTAATCACTGCATGTTTATTGAAAAAATGAGAGAGCAAATGTTAGGAATATTATATAAACAACAAAACTGTTACAAAATAAACCATTCAAGATGAAATGTTTATGCAGGACATAAAGGTTGAAAATTAAAGTCAATGAAAAGAAAAATTAAGCAAGATAAAAAAATTGGTTTACAACATTTGTAAAACCAAACCAAATAAATCTATTAGAACATAATCACATCTATTTATAGATATGATTTTTAAAACTTAAATATTATGTGGTTGTCTATATATTATTTTTTAAGGAGGAGAAAATTTAAGAAGAAAGAAAATGGTAAAATGCAACAGGAAGAAGACAGATACTGAGGAATGGCTCATGGTGTGAGTTAGGTTATCAGAGACATTCTGCACTGGAATCTGAAATGCAGGGAGCACATGTGGTATATGCTTGCAGAGGACTTAACACTAAGGGCATTCTTCTGCTACTTCTGCCAGCAGATGAGCGGCTTCTGAGAATGCATACCAAATTAATTCCCCAGCTGTTCACATGCATAGAAGCAGCTGCTGCTGGTACTGCCTAACACTTATGGTAGTCTGTCAGCACCTCTAATCTCTACCACAGCAGACAAGCCACTCAACTAAGGCTGTTGCCGCACTTCCAAAGACAGAATTTCTGAATTAAGAACCAGGTGGCACTAGACTGCCAGCTCTGAGCCTCAGAGCTGCTGGCTGCATGTTGCTGGGTCTATCAGCTGCTGAGCCATTCTTGCTAAAAAGAAAAAAAAAAAAAAGCTTAACAAAACTACTCCTGCACAGAAAATTTTCTGAAATCATGATAGCACTCAGTGCAAAATAAGAGTTCAATCTACAGAAATCCATTTCACAGATGTTTTTAGAACACATCTATTTTATAAAGTAAAGCACATCTATATGAAAAGAATTAAAAAGAGAGAAGAACCTATAGGAAATCAAAATCAAAATATTTACAAAGAATGCATCAGGAACTTAAAGCTTCCTCGTATTTTTACATGATAGTTTTATTTTGCAACTATGAAACACTAAGAAAGTTTTTAAAATATTAAGAAGTCATCTAAACATCTCAAACTAAGATAAGATTCCTAATAGTATACTTTTTCATATTTCTGTACTAATTACTTCCCTGAGTGGTTCAAAATCCTATGCTTTCTTCCGCGTTAAAGCAAAGGCACAGTTACAGACTATAATCATGGCTCTGAGGCCTTAGTTACAATGAGAAGTGAACATATTAACTAAATAGGCCGAAGTAATATATAAAGAGCATTTAAAACAAAATTTTGGGTCTCATTTTTTTAAAAATGTACATGTCTTTCCTATATTATAATCAAACATAGTTATCAATTACTTAAAAAAATTATTGTTAATATTAGTAATAGCTTTTAAAATACCTTGATCTCTGTGTTTCTAAAATTTTTCCCAGTCCATTTATTGATCTGAAATAAATATAAAAATGAACAGGGTAAAAAAGCAAATGTTAATTTTTTTAAAAACCACTCCACATTATTTCTGAAACATGAAGTGAGCATACACAAGTATATCATACAGCTAGAGAAACATAATAAGAAAACTTACATTTTTTATAGTTTAGTTTTTTCCTTCTAATCATAAATCAGGTATATTCCACTTATGCAATCAAACATGATATGTAAAAATCTACTGCACAACTGACAGACTAGGGACTACTTTGTGTTTATATAAAGACCCTTCACTTTAGAAAAAATGATTCATAAACAGCCAGTAATTCTAATGTTCTTGAAATGAGTAAACACATCAAACTTTTAAACTGACACCTAATTTTCCTCAACACACATTGGTGGAAATGGCTGTACACACGCTAGAAATAAAAACCTAGTTACAAGTGACTTTGACCCCAGCCTGTCCTCAGTTTCAGTCACACATCTGTTTTTTTAAATAGAATAATCTCTTCAGTTCCCTAGCTAGGATCTCTATCTACTCTGCCAGTCCTCCCCTTTCTGGTACAAAGATAATGAAATATGTTTCCCTTTGTATGGTGCCAAAAATACTTGTTAAATCCTTTTCAGTATACAGTATAATATCTATTTATATAATCAATTTCACTACCTTTAGGGTTATTTGCTGACAACATCTGCTATTTTTCTTGTGGGTAAAAATTCCCAAACAATGATAGTGAGGCAAAACTCTCTACTAATTCACAAAACTCTTAATCTTCTCTTTTGAATATACTCTATAACCTGATAGCTATTACCTCTCAAGTATGTTTACTTTCTTCCAACTCTTCAAATCTAATTCTGAGTCAGTCACAAGTCTGAGGTACAATGGAGGGTAAGAAGCCCAAAGAGTCTATAATTTATCACAGTGCTTTGTCAAAGTCTTTTCTGGTATTGCTATACAGTACAGGCTGGCAACAACGTTCAACTGCATATTCTAAAAGCAATGGAAAACAATTTTACTTATTACTATTTACATAAGTCTATTATTCAACAACAAAATATGTGATTCCCTGAATATGTGATTCAGTGATAACTGAAGCAAGTCAATCTTGAGCCTTAAATTTTTACAAGACAACAGTTACAGTAAAAATATTCTGTACATTTTTAATATGCAGGTACTTAACACACATTTCTAATTTTGTACCTAATAGTTGTTCTTAACTTGTTTAAATCCTCTTCTGAAACCAAGTCTGTTTTATTGAGGATGATGATATCTGCCAAAGCAACTTGCCTAAATTAGCAAACAAAGAACAGATGTCAAGAGAAAAGCTAAGAAATGAAAAATAGAAAATGCCTCCTCCAGACCAATTAGCAATTTAAAAGTATACAGTACTCTATGTAATAACTTGATTTACCCCTAAACTATTTATCATTCTTCAAATAGTAAGGATGTATTGCATTCATCACTATATAAATTAGGATTCACATCATTCATTCAAAAAATATTTATTAGTGTTCTTACTGGCTACTCTAAAACTACAAAGATACGCCTCAGAAAGTTTACAATCAAGGACGGTTTATAATTAGGATGATTTTCAACTCATGATTTTCTCTGTAAAGAAATGCGTAATTATGATATCCAATATGGTAGGAACAAGGACAGTCTACTTATTAAAGTATTCCACGTAATAGTTACCATAATTTTCAAAGAAATTACAAAGAACAAGTTCACTTAACATTCAGTTCAGTCGCTCAGTCATGTCCGACTCTTTATTAACATTTTTCAAAAATCTACACTAAAGAAGATATGGAAGGATCTTGAACAATTACCTTCATCATTACAAATATGTATTTTCTAAGACAGATACACTACAGAAATTCAAGCTAAAGAATCCAGTTGACAGGATGCTGGATAACAATATAGCTTACTATGATTAGAAATTCTATTTTCTAGAATTATTAAAAATTTCCTCAATTCTTCAGGAAAGTTTAATCACTAGACTGTTTCCAGTACTGGTTTTATACTACCTAATGGTATAGCTAATAGGGTTTTGCCAAGAGAATGCACTGATCATAGCAAACACCCTCTTCCAATAACACAAGAGAAGACTCTACACATGGACATCACCAGATGGTCAACACCAAAATCAGACTGATTATATTCTTTGCAGCCAAAGATGGAGAAGCTCTAGACAGTCAGCAAATACAAGACCAGGAGCTGACTGTGGCTCAGATCATGAACTCCTTATTACCAAATTCAGACTTAAATTGAAGACAGTAGGGGAAACCACTAGACCATTCAGGTATGACCTAAATCAAATCCCTTATGATTATAACGTGGAAGTGAGAAATAGATTTAAGGGACTAGATCTGATAGACAGACTGCCTGATGAACTATGGACGGAGGTTCGTGACATTGCACAGGAGACAGGGATCAAGACCATCCCCATGGAAAAGAAATGCAAAAAAGCAAAATGTCTGTCTCGGGAGGCCTTACAAATAGCTGTGAAAAGAAGAGAAGTGGAAAGCAAAGGAAAAAAGGAAAGATGTAAGCATCTGAATGCAGAGTTCCAAAGAACAGCAAGAAGAGATAAGAACGTCTTCCTCAGCGATCAGTGCAAAGAAATAGAGGAAAAGAACACAATGGGAAAGAAAAGAGACCTCTTCAAGAAAATCAGAGCTACCAAGGGAACATTTCATGCAAAGATGGGCTCGATAAAGGACAGAAATGGTATGGACCTAACTGAAGCAGAAGATATTAAGAACAGGTGGCAAGAATCCACAGAAGAACTGTACAAAAAAGATCTTCATGACCGACATAATCACGATGGTGTGATCAGTCACCTAGAGCCAGACATCCTGGAATGCGAAGTCAAGTGAGCCTTAGAAAGCATCACTATGAACAAAGCTAGTGGAGGTGATGGAATTCCAGTGGAGCTATTTCAAATCCTGACAGATGATGCTGTGAAAGTGCTGCACTCAATATGCCAGCAAGTTTGGAAAACTCAGCAGTGGCCACAGGACTGGAAAAGGTCCGTTTTCATTCCAATCCCAAAGAAAGGCAATGCCAAAGAATGCTCAAACTACCACACAATTGCACTCATCTCACATGCTTGTCAAGTAATGCTCAAAATTCTCCAAGCCAGGCTTCAGCAATACGTGAACTGTGAACTTCCTGATGTTCAAGCTGGTTTTAGAAAAGGCAGAGGAACCAGAGATCAAATTGCCAACATCCGCTGGATCATGGCAAAAGCAAGAGAGTTCCAGAAAAACATCTATTTCTGCTTTCTTGACTATGCCAAAGCCTTTGACTGTGCGGATCACAATAATCTATGGAAAATTCTGAAAGAGATGGGAATACCAGACCACCTGACCTGCCTCTTGAGAAACCTATATGCGGGTCAGGAAGCAACAGTTAGAACTGGACATGGAACAACAGACTGGTTCCAAATAGGAAAAGGAGTACGTCAAGGCTGTATCCTGTCACCCTGCTTATTTAACTTATATGCAGAGTACATGAGAAACGCTGGGCTGGAAGAAGCACAAGCTGGAATCAAGACTGCTGGGAGAAATAGCAATAACCTCAGATATGCAGATGATACCACCCTTATCCAGAAAGTGAAGAGAAACTAAAAAGCCTCTTGATGAAAGTGAAAGAGGAGAGTGAAAAAGTTGGCTTAAAGCTCAACATTCAGAAAACGAATGGCATCTGGTCCCATCACTTCATGGGAAATAGATGGGGAAACAGTGTCAGACTTTTTGGTGGGGCTCCAAAATCACTGCAGATGGTGACTGCAGCCATGAAATTAAAAGACGCTTACTCCTTGGAAGGAAAGTTATGACCAACCTAGATAGCATATTCAAAAACAGAAACATTACTTTGCCAACAAAGGTCCGACTAGTCAAGGCTATGGTTTTTCCAGTAGTCATGTATGGATGTGAGAGTTGGACTATAAAGAAAGCCGAGCATCGAAGAATTGATGTGTTTGAACTGTGGTGTTGGAGAAGACTCTTGAGAGTCCCTTGGACTGCAAGCAGATCCAAACAGTCCCTCCTAAAGGAGATCAGTCCTGGTTTTTCTTTGGAAGGACTGATGCTAAGAGACTCCAGTACTTTGGCCACCTCATGCGAAGAGTTGAGTCACTGGAAACGACTCTGATGCTGGGAGGGATTGGGGGCAGGAGGAAAAGGGGACGACAGAGGATGAGATGGCTGGAGGACATCACCAACTCGATGGACGTGAGTTTGAGTAAACTCCGGGAGTTGGTGATGGACAGGGAGGCCTGGCGTGCTGCAGTTCATGGGGCTGCAGAGTCAGACACAGCTGAGTGACTGCACTGAACTGAAGTGAATGGTATAGCTGGTTATTTTTAAAGAACAACCAGATTCTCAAAAGTAAATCAACTTTAATTCACTGAAAAGCACGTTTCAACAGTAGGTACATCACAATCCCATTTTTATTTAAGTAAATTTCATATGAATAAAGACTGAATGTATACATCTCAAAATACAGTCAACTGCCATCTTCAAATTGAAGGGCTTCTGTATTTAACTTTATTTTGGCTTCTATGTGTATGTTAGTTGCTCAGTCGTGTCCAACTCTTTGAGACCCAACAAACTGTGTAGGCTGTCAGGCTCCGCTGTCCATGGATTCTCCAGGCAAGGATACTGGAATAGGTTGCCATTTCCGTTTTACTACTTTCTATTTGGTTTACTTATATTTTCTGTAACAAATGCATTTTAACAACAACAAACTCACAAAAATATTTAAGCTTGGTCTAATGTGAATCATAGCTAAATACCAAATGACATGTTTAGCCAGGATTATAAAACAACAGAGTACCATATTGCAAAATGACAGGGAATCAATCACCTGTTTGTATCATCTGCAGCAAATCTTGGCTCATGGAAAGGAGACCTCCCTTTCAAATTGAACAGCATATTCTGGTACTATTGAAAGTGAAAGTGAAAATTGCTCAGTCCTGTCCAACTCTTTGCAACCCCATGGACTGTATAGTTCATGAAATTCTCTAGGCCAGAATACTCGAGTGGATAGCCTTTCCCTTCTCTAGGGGATCTTCCCTGGGACTATTGCCTATTCCCAAACTCTTTCCCCATTAACAAGAATATGCTTAGGGTCAGCAAAATAATTTAAATATTCGTAAGTCTAAAGAGAGGGCTTCTCAGGTGGTGCTAGTGGTTAAGAACCAGCCTGCCAATGCAGGAAACATAGGAGACATGGGTTCCATTCTTGGGTCAGGAAGATCCCCTGGAGGAGGAAATAGCAACCCACTTCAGTATTCTTGCCAGGACAATCTCATGGACAGAGGAGCCTGGCAGGCTACAGTCCGTGGGGTCAGAAAGAGTAGGACACGACTGAGCAAGCACTGTAGACTAAGTCTAAAGAGAACCCAATTAGGAGCATAAAGGTATTTAAACAAAAAATGTTCTAAATGTCAAACTGCAACCATTTCTGTATTGTTCCTCTGTTGCGTTGAATAACAGTGAACATTTGAGTCAAATGAATTACTGTGAAAGAAGGCAGGAAGTGAATCAACTCTTGTTTAACAATCATTTTCAATACCGAAGAAACTGTATGAGAACAAAATATTTTTAAATGTTAACATATTAAAAGTTCCTCACAAAGAACAAATGGGCTCAGCACTCAGTTTATGCTGTAATATAGTTTTAAATAAGATTTTAGTTATCAGACCATTATAAATAGGAATAATTCAAACACAGGAAGAATATTTTCCTTGATTATGTTTTTGTTTCTCAGTTTGTTTTGTTTTCCTATCAATAATTTCCTTTTTCCATTTAGCCAGTAATCAGTAAATACTTTAAACAAATGAATACCTAGAAGCTTCATTGATAAGTCCATCAGGTTTTTCTTCTGCTAAATGCTAAACAAAAACAAAATTTGAACAAAAGTTACTGTGGTGTAACACACAACCTAAAGTCAACACAAAGGATTTTTACTTCTTACCTCTAATAAAAACTTCAAGTTCTATTGGTGGTTTAGTCGCTAAGTTGGGTCTGACTCTTGCGACCTCATGGACTATAGCCCACCAGACTCCTCTGTCCATAGAATTTTCCAGGCAAGAATACTGGAGTGGGTTGCCATTTCCTTCTCCAAATGATCTTCCCAATCCAGGGATCAAACCCAGGTCTCTTGTACTGCAGGTGGATTCTTTACCAACTGAGCTACCAGGAGGGTCCATTAAGTCCTATTATTGAATATCCAAACTCAGGACTAACTTTTCTATCCGAAACCATTTTCTTCCTCACTTGTAAATTTTTTCCTACAGTGAACCTGTGGGGTTTTTTGAGGGGAAGGTGAGGTATAAGGGCTTAAATTTTGTACTCCGACCTCTTCTTTTTCTTAAATGGAAAACCCTCCAGATTTAAATAATGTCATAAAAACACAGAACATTATAGTTCAGAAATTAGGCATTTTCCTTTTTACAAAACTGTCCTTGTTCTAAATATTCATTATTACTTACTTTTTTAAGAGATAATAACCACCAAAATTATACTTTAATAAACTTCCCTCCATTCCTAGCCCTACCCCAGAACCAGGCACATTATGAACTCATACTGTGCCCTTGCAATTCCCTAGAAACAAATGATCTGTTGGAAGGACAGTCTTATATTTAGCAAAAAGTTGGTTAACGTTTTGAAACCTACACTTGAATGGTCTGGCCTCTCCAGTTAACTTTATTTTGCACCTTGCCAGAGTCATGATAGCACCAAAAATACTCTGACAGAGAAGTCCACAGGATAGTTTTCATCTCTCTGGGAGTACGTATTATTTTTCCAAAATCCTATTTATATCCCTAAAGTCACCATTGTCGTAAAGTTCTTCTCTAAAAAATGTTTCACCTTCATTACCTTAACCTTCAATAGATGTTCTCTGTCACAAGAAAAAGTTGCCTACTAATGTCAGAGGCAATTTGACTATATAACATTTTTTGTATTTGAATTGAACCCCACAAATTATTAAGTCCTTTTATAAACATGGTCTCATTTATCCCTAATAACAATTATGGGGAATGACTATTCTTATTTCATAAAAGAAAAAACTAAATCTAACACTGTCACCATCACAGGATACCTTTTCATAGGGTGATTTTTCAAAAATTGCAAGAGGGCTCAATAGAAGTAAAATGAACATAATTTAAAAACCTTTGTGAAAGCTTTTTATGTCATATAAAATCATTCTTGTATGCTGCTGCTAAGTTGCTTCAGTCATATCCGACTCTGTGCAACCCCATAGACGGCAGCCCACCAGGCTCCTCCGTCCCCGGGGTTCTCCAGGCAAGAACACTGGAGTGGGTTGCCATTGCCTTTTCCAATGCATGGAAGTGAAAAGTGAAAGCAAAGTCGCTCAGTCATGTCCGACTCAGTATCATTAATAACTGCATAAAATTATATGCATAATAATCACCTAAAATTATATTCAAAATTATTTCATCAAATCAGTTTTACAATTCATGAAAAGGTAGATCATTAAGGTATTTGGATAGTTTGGAACCTAAGAGCAAACTGGTAATCATTTTATTTACTAGTCTTGGTAAAGTCTATAGAGAAAAACTTTTTTTCTCCTAAAATTATGCCAAATTCTATTTTTGGGGAAACCAGTCTAAACTAAAACTAGAGTAATGATGCACTGATTCCACTTTAGGTGCAAAATGATACCACTTTAGGTGCAATCCTATAAATTCAACTGGTAGGCTACAGTCCCTGGGGTTGCAGAGAGTCAGACATGACTGAAGAAACCGAGCATGCATGCTGAATAGATAAGTGGATGTTGTTATCTGAAGAATACTACATAATGTGCAGCAACAAACCCCCTTCTAGTCAGTAGGAAATCTATTTAATAAAGATGTATTTTTAGCAAGGCAAATGTCTCTGAATGGTCCTATAATATTGAATTCTTTTAAATTTTTGAAATAGTTTCGAAATATTTTGTATTTTGATCTTTTGAAAGATTTATTTACATATGAATTTGGGGCTTTTCAGCTGTGAGCTGGAGGAGTGTGAAAAAGATATAGCAAGAAAACCAGAGATTTTTTTTAAATTTCCATACCTAAGCATAACTAATAAATAATATAGTATTTTCACAAAGTAACTCATGTTTTTAATACATCCAGTCTCCAGAAGATCAAAAATTTTCACTCGAAGCTAATGGGGCATGTAACCTATCTTCAAAAGATTAGAAATTTTCACTCAAAGCTAACATGGACTGAACTAACATTTTATGATCTCTAGGAAGTCAAGAAGCATCAAATACACAAACATATTAAAATTGCCCCAAATAAAAACCTACCAATAAGTACAATTCTATTAAGGATATGATATGTAATAAACATATAAAAAAGCAGAAGAGATAAATGCCCCTGTTCTATGTAAATATGAAGGCTATACAAACATAAACAAATAATAAATGCACATTAACATTTATTTTCTCTGGCTATCAGCTCAACATTTCCTTTATGCAACTTCTTACCTTCGAAAGTCAAACTCTGCAAAAAGACTAAAACCAGTGTCTGCGATTCAAAAGGACATTTTCCAGTGACTTACACCATTAGTCATTAAGTTAGATGACTCCCATTTACAAAGTTAAAAAACAAAAACTGTGACATTCTACTCTATCTATACAGGTAAGGAAGAAAACATTTTTGCAATGTTTTTTTCAAAATATTTTATGTGTGTGTATCCCCAACAGATGTCTCATCGCTGCTTAGAGACTGGCTTTTGCTCACATATCAGAAAAGATTTTAAAAAATTTGGCAGTATTTAATCAAACATATCAAAAAGGTTAAGGTTCCACCCTCTAACTTAGCATAGCATAAAAATAAATCCTTTGAAATAGCACCACTGTATGATACAACTTCAGGAAGGGTTTAGAGGGTGTCCCTTTTCTACAGAAATAGAAACAGCCTGGTAGGAAAGAAAGTAAAAAACACTGTTTTGACCAAAGTAGAAAGAAATCTAGTGTCAAAGATGTCAGATGACACTAAAAAAAAAAAAGGCAGCAGCAGCAGCTATTTCTTTCCAATGGATTGGTTATAGCTAACGCTATTTTAGCTTTAAAAAAAAGATTATTGCATAATGTCAGTCTATTTATTTTTCTGGTCTTTTCTAAGCCAAACTGTTTACTGACTGAATTGTTTCAACAGCTTGTGCAATATAACAGAAGAACCAACAAGAAACCTCTGACTTGACCTTTTCTGTGTAACTTCATTCTTTGATTCTATTGCATTAAATGCTGTCACATTCTTAGAACTGAAGAGGACAATGTCAGTAGCCTGAGTGTCAAGTCCTAAGAATAGAGAGCTGTCATTTGAAGTTGTCCAATTCTTTGCCCATGATTAAAAAATGAATATTTCAGATCAATGGGTGACAATCCCATTAGAGTGATAGCCCATGATATCAATTACCACTTCAGTTTCAATTTGGCTGGCTGGCCACAGGGTACCATTTCTCAGGTTTACTTGTGATGGGCTGGCTCTGTGAAGCATGACACCCTTAAATTGCTGCCCATTATCCAAGTGTCATTCCTTGTACTGCCTCAGAATTCTCTGAATCACAAGCAGCTCCTGAGGTCAAGCTTTGCAACCAAAGGAATTGGACAAGTTGGCAAATTCTTTATATAAAGGAAAAGTTATTTATTTGGCACCTGACTTAGAAAATCTGAAGTTTCCATTATCCTGACAGTATGTCAGTTTTGTGTAGGTATATTGATTTAATAATTTAAGAGGTTTTATCAAGGTGGCAGGGGGTTAAATGTTTACTGTGTTTGCATTATTCAGAATGTTGCTTTGCTTTTTTTGGCTTCTATCACACTCATAATAGATTCTATTTAACTCTTTTCCACACCCAAATATACATAAATTCATAAAGAGTTTGATTTGGCACAAAGCACTTTTAAGTCCATCAAAACAAACAAACAAAAATCCTGCTATCTATCCTGTAAATATTAGAAATTTGGTAATAAACTTATACAGGGGATGGATTCAAACATGCTCTTTAATAAACATTCAGTGACGAATTTTGACTTTTTTCGTTTTGTTTTGCTTCTTCTGTAAGCGTTTTACTAGAAATATCATGATTTCAGGATAGCTGGAATATTTCAGAGAAAAACTATAATATTTGGGATCTTTCTTTGGTTCTTAAGACTACTGATAAAATTTGACTTAACATCTAAAAATGAATTATTTCCCAAACTTCGCAAATTCGGGTCTCTCTATTCCTGAGGGAACTGAAGGGCTGATGAAGGGATATTATTAGTAACCCATTTAACAAGCCTGCCATCATAATGTTACTGAAGGTTTGAGAGAAAAACAAACTTGTTCAAATTAAGAAATTCAGTTATAATGTGGGATAGAACACAAAATGGATGTGAATTTTAGAACATTACATTTAAACTTCTAAGAAGTGATTACTCTGAGCATTATACATATTCCCAGACCAGATCAAGAGATGGAGGATAATTTTATCCTCTTCTGCCTTTAGTAATAACTCACTTGGAAAGTTGAGAAACACTACTTTATTCAGCAATATGCATTTTAAAATCTGACTATTTTTCATTTTGTAAACTGAAGTTCATTTAAATGCGTTTGAGCACCTTGGTAAGCTGCAAAAAATTCACAGCAAGATGCCTTTTAAAGGGGAGTTTCTCCTCCCAAACCTAGGCATAAATCCTTATTTCTTCAAAATATGGCAAAGCACTATATTTTTTAAAAACTCAGTCATCTCCAGCTTGTGTCTGACAGCAGTTTAACAAGAAAAATAAGCTCTCATATGCTCATATCAAGCTCAATTTCCTCTATCAAACAGAAAGACTTATCAATATTGGGGCTGAATCCTAGGGAGGGGTTACACATACCCAAACTTTGTGCTGTAAAGAAAGAAAAAGAGAAGTCGCTCAGTCGTGTCCAACTCTTAGCGACCCTATAGACTGTAGCCCACCAGGCTCCTCTGGCCATGGGATTTTCCAAGCAAGAATACTGGAGTGGTGTACCATCTCCTTCTCTAGGGATCCTATAAATTTTTCTTATTATAAATATTACACTTTCAACTTTTATCACATCAAGTCAGAGAAGGAGAAAATAAACAGTTAACTTAAAAATACAAAATAATAATTAAATGAAATACAAATTTCATCTATTGTTCAGGATATGTAAAAAAACTATTTTTTTTACCGTATTTGCTTTATTCCTCTTCATGCTAAGTTCCCAAAACATGATATATTAAATTAAAAATGTAAAGCAATGGCTTAATATACAGTTCTCTGATAATATTACTGCCATTTTAAAAAGCAGTATCTTTCATATTTACAGTGGAAAATTATTTTTGTTAAGGATATTTCAAACAGACACAAATATAGAAAAAACAATATAATTAATCCCCATATACCTAGCTCTTAACAAATAATGAGTAACTCAGAAATTTTTCAACTTACTTTTAATCCATATTTTGAATCCACAACAGTTATGATACCTACAAAGGAATAAATCTTTTAATCATTTTTACTCTTAAGAATGAAAATTAAAACTAATGCATTTCAGTTCACAAATGTCACTCAATAAAATAATGTTTTTTTCTCTTGACAGCACTGCAATTTAACTCCATTCCATTAGTAAGCAGATGCACTTCAAACATGTCCTTAGCACTATTCTAAGGCACAAGATAGGATATAATAAAAACAAATGTTTAAAATTAAATAAAAAAGAAAATAAGATTTTTCTGGCCTTTAAAAAGCTTACAATCAAAAATATGATGAGATGAATTTCATAATGTAAAGCAGAAAGTGATAGATAAATCACACAAGATAGCTTATCTTCAGTTTACTTTCACATAATCAAAAATGAAACTTTTCTTATTTAAAACATAGCTTAACAAATCTGAGGCATCTTAGAATATCTTATTCCTAACATCTCTCACCAATCTAACTCACACAGTTCTTTTATCTAATATGTACCTAAATTTCCAAATGATCAATTAGTTGGGCAATCTCTGAATTTATATGCTAAATAATCTTCAGAAGGATAACAACAGAATGAGTTTTGATGATGCCTAAAGAATTTAACCAGCTATATTTCATATATATTAGGGCCAAATGATGAGGCCCAATTTCAGTAATTCTTAAAGTTCACCCCTTAGTCTAGGAAAATATGGTTTCAAGAAAGGTGGGGGATGTTTCAGGGGATATATGTGCCTAATTCAGAAAGTTTCTAATACGCCTAAAATAAAGTCTATGAATAAGACTGCCCAAAAGTGTTAGTGGGTAATGGATAGGGAACTTTGTTTAACTGTTACCTTCAAGGGAAAAGGAAAGTAGAAATTTGATCCTCATACTATATATGTTTTTTAAAATAAAAAGTTCTATCAGTTCAGTTCAGTCACTCAGTCATGTCCAACTCTTTACGACCCCAGGCAGCACGCCAGGCCTCTCTGTCCATCACCAACTCCCGGAATTCAATCAAACTCACGTCCATCGAGTTGGTGATGCCATCCAGCAATCTCATCCTCTGTCATCCCCTTTTCCTCACATCAGGGAATGTAGAAAATCTACATAGTATTTTTAAAAGAAAACCTTAATAGAAACACTAAACTGGGAGTTGAGATTATAATGGACATCTAGTTCTAATACTGTTTGGGATTTTAGAATCTGTTCAAAGACATCATCATCAAACCGAACAAGCTTAAAAAGAGTTATCAATACAAGGAATTAGAAGTATAATATGAATAAACAAAAATGATCTTAATATTACATTTTACTTGAAAATTTAAAGAAAAATTCATTTCTAAACTTACCATCAAGATAAATATCAACCCCCAATTCAGCATCAACCCAAAACATAGAAGCTACAGCACCTGAAAATATATAATAATACTCATCAAATAAAAAACATTTCTTCAAACTAGGAAACAAAATTCTATCCATAATGACTTAATCTGCCCCAATGGAATTAGCAGGCAAATACATATATGAATAAAATATGGGTTTTCAATCTTCTTAAGGGAATATAGAACCATTTATTATTTTATATCTATTTCTTGCCCTCTCTTTTACTTCAATTTAAAAAAGAAGAACGGGTATTATTACACACAAATACAATATCAAGCTTTTACCAATGCCATAATAATTTACTAATAAATATTATCAAATAATTTGAGCAGAATGGCTATATGTACATAGGTCTAATTTTTATTTTCTCTCTCCTGAATAAAATAATCATACAGTTCACAAATAATTATCTCCCTAAAGGAAAACAAAGCAAATACAGATAAATCCAAAATCAGTTGTTCAAACTTTTTTGTAAATTTTCAAAAATTTAAGTTTTACAGAATAAAAGTATGACAAAATTAATTAAGCCCCGACTAATAAATCCTTACACTATTTATTAGTATGGCATATAAAATTTAGAGACTGTTTTGAGGAAAAATAATTTCTAAATAAGAAATTAACACTTGTTTTTGAAAGAAACTGGTTCAGCACCAAACCACACACCCTGATTAGTATGCCACAACACACAAAAAAGAAAACTGACAGCAAAGAAAGAATTTGATTTTTCAAAGCATCAGAGCCCTATTAGTGACAGAGCTGTCGAAAAGAATGAGTATGGGGAAAAACAAGGATAACTGAACTCATTCCAATGTCTAAAGCTGTCCACCTACCCTGACAAGATGTGGTCTCCCAAGCATCACTCTGTGTCAACAATGAAATACCTGTCAACTGTTTACAGTGATTATTCATGCAGGATATAGCAAGGGCCACAAGATCTAATGGTTTCCTGATACCTATTGATTTTTTCCCAAAAACTTAATAGTTTTCCAATTTGACTGAAATAGGATTTGTGAGTAACAGGGGCTGAATCAATGCCTGTCCTTTTCAAGGAAATTACTTTACCGTGACAATTATTTAGCTTAGAACCGGAGGGTGTCAGTCTCCTCAACAGGAAACAACTGAATTGCCAATAAAAATTTTCTTCACTTACTTGACTAACAACATGATTTTAATTAATGAAGGAGAAAAAGTAAATCTATTGTGAATATCATTACTTCAAATAATAAGTTATTTTAAAAAGTATTCATTTTTCCACTCAGTAAAATTCCTAACATTGTACACAAATATTTTTTAATTCACTGATTTCTATTCAGATAGCTTGTAAGTCCAATAGCTCACATTTGCATAGTATTAATTTGAGTTTTAGACTGTATTAGAGCTTTTATTCTAAACCTAATGTGTATCTTTGGTTTAATACTTACCAGACTACACATGAAAGAACTACTTAAAATTTGGATGCAGGTGTTTTCCAGGAGAAATAAAGATGAGAGAATGCAGTTAATCAGTGATTCTAAATCCAGGGTGATTCTTCTCCTTAGGGACTATTTGGCAATGCCTGGGGAAATTTTTGGTCATCTCAACCATGGGAGTGCTGCTGGCATGTAGTAGGTAGAAGGGACTCTATTAAACATCATACAATGCACAGGCCAGTCCCCTCTAATAAACAATTATCCAACCCAAAATGTCATTTATACCAAGTTAAGAAACTCTGAGCTAAATTATAGAATCTCCATTCTTCAAAATCTCTTAAAACATAAAAATAAACTAAATAAAAATTTGAAAGTCAAATTTTATCAGCAGCAACCAAATAAACAATCCCCTGATGTAATTTTTGGATGAAAGTAAAAATAAGAAATAGGAAGTTCTATGTGATTTATGATAGTTCTTATATCTACCCCAAACCTCAACAAGAGTTATACAGAAATAGTTTACAAAATCCTATATTTATCATTTTATTCCAAAATCATGAGAAGTAGAACCAAGGGAGAAATAAGCAATACAGAAAAGTTCAACAAAGAAATTTCAAGAGTAAAATTTTCTGCCTCCACATTTTCAGGGGAGAAGGTCACTTTCCAGGGCTCAAAGCAAAATGGAGAGAGAGGTCTGAAGCTCAAGGATGCCCCTATAAAAGGTATGCGAAATCTATCCAGAAGTAGTTCGAGCTAATACAAGAGCGGAACACTTGGTATTGTGAGAGAGCAGAGCCTAAAATATCACATCGCCCATCTGTCTCTCTCAACCACTTCTTTTCTCTCTGTTTCCCCATCCCTCAGGAATACCCAGCTTTCAAACCGAGGCCCAAGAGACCAGCAAGTTTAGGTAACATGGGTAGGGTATTTAAAAAATTCATGAACACCACATCTAAGTAGAGAGAAGTTTTCTGAGTCTCCCACATTAAGCATAAACACAGTGAAAAAATTATGCATATGTATTACAGCTTAGGAGAAGCAAAAAGAAGATAAAAGGAGGAAAGGGAAAAAATGAACAAATAAATGGGGAATACCAATGGCAAAGAACCTGTTCTGAATGGAAACATAACTGAAGAAACAAAAGAAAATTTCCAAGAGGTTTTTTTTTTTTTATAATAAGGAAAAACAATATAATCTTAATTAAAAACAAGCACTAGGGAATTGCCTGGCAGCCAGTGGTTAAGACTTAGCACTTTCACTGCTGGCCATAACCTAGGTTCAATCCCTGGTCAGGGAACTGAGATCCCACAAGCTGCATGGCATGGCCAATAAAAATTTTTTAAAAAGGGCAAAAAGAAACAAGTAAAACTAATTTTTTTTTGAAGACAAGAGTTAAAAAAAAACAAGCTCTAAAGCAAAATAAACCAGAATAATATGAAAAGGTAGTTTGGAATGCTAAAAAATAAACTTAAGGCCAATATACCATTATTTAATGAATTAACTCATTTAAAACATCAACAGACATTGATGGAAACAGAACTACTGACAAAAAGGAAGATTTGAGATGATTCCAGTAAATGCAGAGGCAAAAGGCAAACCAAAACAATTAGAAGATAATAAATGTGGAGAACAAATGAAAATTCAATGTAAGAAAAATTGGTGTCATAAAGAAGAGAACTCAATAATTTGACGGAAAAATTCTTCATGGTAATAAAGGAAAAAGTCCCTAAATGAAGCACTAAACCTACAGACAAAAGAGTGTATTGTAAATCCAGGAAAATATGATTATGAATGACACCGAGATGTATCCTGGCTATATTACTGAATTTAAAAAATTAAGAAAAAAATTTTCAGGCATTTTAAATGGAAAAACAAGTCACTTTTAGGGAGGCAGTTAAGACAAAAAAATCAGACTTTTCTACAGTAAAATTCATTGCTCCAATATAATAAAATAATGACCACAAAGTTTGAGGAAAAGTCTTCTCTAATGTTATTATCTCCTCCTAGCTTGTGGTTCAAGAATGAAAACAACAGGCAGACATTCTCAAACATTAAAGGAAACAACATTGAAACTCACAAATCCTTCCAGATGAAATGAAAAGAAAATACAGAACAAGGAAATTCAGCCAAGCAAAATATTAAGAGATCATAGAGCAACATTTTCAAAGTTCTGAGGGAAAGAAATTGTGATAGAAAAATTTTATACCTAGCCAAGTCATCCCTCAAATATTAAAAAAAAAAGAAAGAAAGACATTCTCAAGCAATGACGTATGCAAGTTCTCCAGGAATACAAGACTGAAAGCTTGAAAAGATTACCACACCATGTGTGTGTGCACACATGTGTGCTAAGTTGATTCAGTTGTGTCTGACTCTTTGTGACTCAATGTAGCCTGCCAGGCTCCTCTGTGCATGGGATTTTCCAGGCATGAATACTGGAGTGGGTTGTCATGCCCTCCCACATGGGATCTTCTCAACCCAGGGATCGAACTCCAGTTTCTTATGTCACCTGCGTTGGCAGGTGGGTTCTTTACCACTAGTGCCACCTGGGAAGCCATGATCATGAAGTTCAGTCGATCAAGAGCCCAATCAACTCAGGAACTCAGAAGTTACTGTGCTGGTAATGACAACTGAAATGGTTTAAACACAGAACTAAACGAAGTATGACAGAATATAAATGTTAGAAACCTTGACAACACAGCAAAGGAAACAATGAACCAAAACCAGATAGGAGAACCTGGAATGTGTTAATTCTCTCATCCTTTATTCCAGACAGTTAACAGATACCAACCTGAAACTTTAAATGGGTAGTTAAAAAAAATAACTTGTCTAATTTATGTCCTTTATAATCTTTTATTTTTTTAACTCACATCTCTAGCAGTGAAGAAGTATTTATCTGACATTCAGCAATTCTTTCACTTCTTTCAAGTTCTCTTCTAAGTTCAAGCGAAAGTGAATTAATAATTATTAAGAACAACACCCAAAACGTGATCCTATTTTATAAAATTACCTCAGCATATTTACACAGAGAGCAGCCTCTCCCAAACTTACCCATAGGTAAGAATCACATGGGGGGCCTATTGAAACAGATTTCTGGGTCCTGCCCTTGGAGATTCTGATTCCACAGAGCTGAGATGAAGCCCAAGAATCTGTATTTTTCCAAAGCTCTGAGCTAAGGCTGATGCTGTCATTCAACATACCACAACAAGTAGCCCTAGCACAGAGAAATCTTGGAATAAAATTTACCTGTTTGTATTTTACAGGGCAACATTTTTCTTTTTAATTTTCTTCTTTGTATTTTCTTAGGTACTACTGCATATTTTTTTTAATAATCAATGTTTCATTTTTAACTGAACAATAAAAGTCATTATTCTAAAGAAAGAAGAAACATTCATCTGTTTATACCTATATCTGTGCAAAAGCTTTCTGAGATTTTTATTTAACTTTTACTTCCTCTGAAAAGCTGAACTGTGTTTTAGTAAATTCACCTACTCTCAAAATCACAAGAACTTTTCTCTATACAGTGGCTATAACAAAATACATTGATATTTTATTTCAAAAAAAGGCACATAGTATATTTCCCTATCTTACCAGACTTAAATTAATATTTAACATCAATGTAATGGTTCAAGTCCTATCATCAGTTAGACCTCTTGGAAATGTATGAAACTGTATGAAAAATCAATGCCTAGTATCAATATAAGGACCAAAAGAGCTCAACTCAATCCCAATTTGAAAACACAGGTACAATGTTATTATGCAATAATTCAAAATAAATTAACAATTGATTACAGTGAACCTTCAGCGCACTCCAGTATTCCTTTTAAACAATTATGACCCCTTAGTTCTTTAATATGATTTTATGGTGCAGTGTCATAGACTTAGATGAAAAAAGAAATGGGTCAGACTTACAAAACTAAATGTTCTGCAAACTAGGAATAAAATGTTACCTAACCTCCTGATGTTCAAGCTGGTTTTAGAAAAGGCAGAGGAACCAGAGATCAAATTGCCAACATCTGCTGGATAATGGAAAAAGCAAGAGAGCTCCAGAAATACATCTATTTCTGTTTCATTGACTATGCCAAAGCCTTTGACTGTGTGGATCACAATAAACTGGAAAATTCTGAAAGAGATGGGAATACCAGACCACCTAACCTGCCTCTTGAGAAACCTGTATGCAGGTCAGGAAGCAACAGTTAGAACTGGACATGGAACAACAGACTGGTTCCAAATAGGAAAAGGAGTACATCAAGGCTGTATATTGTCACCCTGCTTATTTAACTTCTATGCAGAGTACATCATGAGAAACGCTGGACTGGAAGAAACACAAGCTGGAATCAAGATTGCTGGGAGAAATATCAATAACCTCAGATATGCAGATGACACCACCCTTATGGCAGAAAGTGAAGAGGAGCTAAAAAGCCTCTTGATGAAAGTCAAAGAGAAAAGTGAAAAAGTTGGCTTAAAGCTCAACATTCAGAAAACGAAGATCATGGCATCGGGTCCCATCACTTCATGAGAAATAGATGGGGAAACAGTAGAAACAGTGTCAGACTTTATTTGGGGGGGCTCCGAAATCACTGCAGATGGTGACTGCAGCCATGAAATTAAAAGACGCTTACTCCTTGGAAGAAAAGTTATGACCAACCTAGATAGCATATTCAAAAGCAGAGACGTTACTTTGCCGACCAAGGTCCATCTAGTCAAGGCTATCGTTTTTCCTGTGGTCATGTATGGATGTGAGAGTTGGACTGTGAAGAAGGCTGAGCACCAAAGAATTGATGCTTCTGAACTGTGGTGTTGGAGAAGACTCTTAAGGGTCCCTTGGACTGCAAGGAGATCCAACCAGTCCATTCTGAAGGAGATCAGCCCTGGGATTTCTTTGGAAGGAATGATGCTAAAGCTGAAGCTCCAGTACTTTGGCCACCTCATGTGAAGAGTTGACTCACTGGAAAAGACTCTGATGCTGGGAGAGATTGGGGGCAGGAGGAGAAGGGGACGACCGAGGATGAGATGGCTGGATGGCATCACAGACTCAATGGATATGAGTCTGAGTGAACTCCGGGAGATAATGATGGACAGGGAGGCCTGGTGTGCTGCGATTCATGGGGTCGCAAAGAGTCGGACACGACTGAGCGACTGAACTGAACTGAAACGTTATTTGGGTAAAAAGGAACAGAAACCCATGGTTAGGAACAGGTAGACTTTGTGTAGCTTTCAACAGGGAAGTTTAAATGTAATTCCATTCAGAGTTAAAACTTCATAGATAATCATTGCTAATTCCACACTAGAAAAAAGACCCAGTAGGGTTTCCCTGATAGCTCAGTTGGTAAAGAATCTGCCTGCAATGCAGGAGACCCCAGTTCCATTCCTGGATCTTGAAGATCTGCTGGAGAAGGGATAGGCTACCCACTCCAGTATTCTTGGGCTTCCCTTGTGGCTCAGCTGGTAAAGAATCTGCCTGCAATGCGGGAGACCTGGGTTCAATCCCTCGGTTGGGAAGATTCCCTGGAGAAGGGAAAGGCTACCCACTCCAGTACTCTGGCCTAGAGAATTCTATGGACTGTATAGTCCATGGGGTCGCAAAGAGCCAGACACAACTGAGCAATTTTCACTTTCAGGCTTGATTTTACTCTATACCTTATAATAATATTTAAAATTAAAATGATTTCAAGCTTAGTAGTAGGAAAACAAACGCTAACAATTAATTCAAGAGAATAAGTATTTCTGGGATTTAACTCCAAAAGTCCTTAAACATATACCTGAAGTAGAATGTCTCCTTTTTTCCTATGTTTTACTAGATTTTTCTGGAAGTTTTAACAACTCTTCTTCCTACCAATAATCCTAAATCAACTGATAGAAATTGAAATGCTATTAGCATGTTAAAATTATCAAATACTTTGATTGTCGTTCATCTGCAAAAGAAACATGACTCAGTATTTTTTCTCCTTTAAATTAAAAAAAAATTAATCTAGAGTAAAGCTTTAATATTCATTTTATATATTTCTCTAGTATATTTATTTTAAAATGTTTAAGAACTATGTTTTGGTTTTTGATAATGACATTTCTTACCAGGATCTGCTAATCCAGTGGTCTCTAACAGTATGTAATCAAATTTCCCTTTCTTCTTCATCAAATTCTCAATAGCTCTAAGGCCACTGTCCCTGGAGAACAGGAAAACATGATATACAGTTGATTGTCTGAATATTTTAAAGTGATCATCACAAACATTTAAAAATATATTTAGCAACCAGGGATAAAAATATATTTAGGCATGCAAAATTTACTTTACTCCCAAGCTTCTAACATGTCTATCCAATTTCACCAGTTTTGGGGAGCAGGGAGGAATGGATGCACATATGCTGACAAGTAACAAGATATTAGATAAAAGCAAAGGGAAAAAAAAAAGCAGAGGGAATTTTAATTTACTGGACTAAAATAAGTTAGAACCTGTTTTTTTATAGCTTATGAAAGAAAAAGATCAATACAGAAAATGACAAAATGTATGAATTACAGTAGCTTAATAGAACAGCTAAAGGGATATCTACAATTAAATACCTTTTCAGGGTAGTAGGCTTTAATTTCCCTTTTTTCTTAATAATATTAAAAACACAAGAAAACATTTAATTTTAAGTGGCTAAGAAAACCTGTTGTACTTTAGCCTTTATAATACACTTGACTCACAGTCAAAACATCTAAGATAGTAAATGATTTAGAAGAAATTTAATTCACTGGACTATACAAAATCAACAATACAGGTATTAATTTTCACAATTTGCTCAACAAACTTTTGAATGACTACTGTGTGTCATTCCTTTTCTAAGAGTGGTTATATTGTTGAATAAAACATTCACTGTCCTTGAAACAACTATCGCTGGTAGAACATGAAGTTTTTCCTTTTTTGTGGTCATTTATATTGTTGTTAGAGATTGAAATCTTGGAAATAAGACCAATAACTTATTACATTCAGAACAATCATTTTTAAAATATGAAACGAGACTTTTGTGCACCACAGGGATCATTAATTAAAACTTGATGTCAAACACAACAAAAATAAAATTTAATAAAATGACCACAGTATTAGAGCTAAGACAATAAGAAACACTTTAAGAAAATGTATCCTAATCTTAGTTCAAGTAACTAGATATGCAGACTTATAATGTCTTTTAGTCTTAATTCCCTTATATGTTCAACAGGTAAAATAATGTCCACCTGGGAGATCTATATTGTGAATTAACATGATTATCAAAAACAACTAACAAATGTCCAAGTACCTAAAATTGAGAGATTTCTCCTTAATCCTTAGCATTTAAGGAATAAGATCATTTTAAAAATGAAAAACAAAAGCCTGCTATTTATCTCTTAAAACTGAATTAATGTGAATAATTGAGAAATTTAGAAAGGACTTCGTGAGAAGTCCACAGTGACCACACTGCCATAATGTACCGAATAGTATTAAAATTAATAAATTTCCATCTGTTAAAAAAGAAAAAGAAAATGCATCCTAATAGGTATATCTTCTATTTGAAAACACAATGAAGAAGATTATGAAGATTATGTTAATTTATGTTAGAAAATCAAAGCTGGAAATATAGGCAGTAAACATTTACAGAAGCCAACAAGCACAGAGTATATCCATTTCTTACTTTACAGAACAGCAGAGGCAACCGTTTCTAAGTTCCAGCCATTCTTCATAGAGTTCTCCACCTTGGCTGACAGCTAAGGATTTCTCCACTGCACTTCCTAGTAATTAACAGGAAGCACTCTTTAGATTATGTCCACTCATCAACCAAAAACAAAGATGACGATACTCAATAGTACACCAGATTTCGAAGCAGAAAAATGTATTTCATAATTTATATTCTTTCATTCTGCTCAGGCTATCTCAATATTTTAAACTATACTACTCTAGATTATTTTATTTTTTTCTTTCTTTAAAAGGATCTAAGCCCCTAAAGAGACAACTGCAAAATTAATGAAAGTTACCTACTTCCTCTCTAGGCCTCTTACTAGACTGCTGCCATTTCCTAATAAAATAAAAAAGCTATTTTAAAGGCATTCTTTCTTGTCCACGGCCAATTCTCTAGGTTTTTATACATATGCCTTTCAGTCTCTTGCATATTTTTTCTTTTCATTCTTTCTCTAAATTGTTTCAGTGTCTACTAGACAGACTGTTCAGCATCCCCTGTGTGAATAATACCCTTAGTTCATTTTAAGGAAGTTTGCTTGGCCAGGGTACCAATGTGTTCAATTAAAAATGAAATTTTAATCAAATACACACATGCTTCTTAGCAATGCTTACTTGAGA
Organism: Capra hircus; assembly: GCF_001704415.2. Classification (NCBI taxonomy): domain Eukaryota; kingdom Metazoa; phylum Chordata; class Mammalia; order Artiodactyla; family Bovidae; genus Capra; species Capra hircus. The sequence goes on along the minus strand of NC_030815.1, from coordinate 44,121,100 downwards.
AAAAATAAAGTATATATGAGAGTCTGAGATGTTTGTTATCAATAAGGATGATTTAAAAAAATCTTACTTTTCCTCCAACAAAGAAACATGCCCAAGCCAGGAAAGTTCTAAATATCCATTAAAGCAAATGATAAGGGAAAAAAACTAAATAATTTTTCACTGATATATATTTTATGTTTATGTTTTAGTTAGGCAAGGGGTTGCTACAGAACTCAGGGTGTAGAGAACATTTATAAAATGAAAAGGAAAGTATTGTAAATGCTGTAAAGGACAAAGCAGTTAAAAAAAAATACAGAAAGACTGAACAAAATAGTAACAAATGATAATAAATGTAATCAACATCCAACAGAAGATCAATTAATAAGAACTTAGAATAAAAACTATGATTTAAAAAATCTTATGATTTTTATTTTTGGCTGACAGGACTCTAAAGTTTATTGAAATCCTCTTCAGTTTATTAAAACCAGAAATCAAGTTCAACTAACAGGCCTCATCCTTTTCATAAACTTAGTTCCTTTACTGATTTGCAACTGAAAAAAAAAAATTTAAGAAAAACTCAAATGAAGTTATATTTTTTTTAGCTAAGTGTGAGCTTTTATTGAAATTCAGACCTGAGAAGAAAAACTTATAAAAGTAATCAAGAAGTATGTCTAACACTGCTGTATAAATTTCTTAAAACACAGTTCAGTGAAGACAAAAAACTGGAAAGTTAAATACACATATTTTCACAGATAAGTGAAGTTGCTTAAGGATGGAGACCACATATTTATTTTCTAAGCCTTCTGTTTTAACTGCTTTGCAGAATAATAAACATTCAGTAAGACAGAAGTATTTTCAAATATTTTCAAAACCTGCAGTTAAACAATATAGTCAGCACAAAAGGATCTTCCTAATTGGTACGAAAATCTTCCTGAAAGATTTTCTTTCATCTCCTTAGATTTTTACTTCTGGAGTATTTATGTAAAAATTTAATTAATTCTGGTATGAATTCTAACATTATACAAAATAAAACTTTATAGAAACAACCTGATTTCAGTATCTCAACTCCATACAAAATAAAACTTGACATGAAGTGAAGTCCTCAATTGTGTCCGACTCTTTGTGACCCCATGGACTGTAGCCTACCAGGCTCCTCTGTCCATGGGATTTTCCAGGCAAGAGTATTAGAGTGGATTGCCATTTCCTTCTCCAGCGGATCTTCCCAACCCAGGGATCGAACCCGGGTCTCCCGCATTGTAGACAGATGCTTTACCGTCTGAGCCACCAGGGAAGTCAAAACTTGACATAAATGAACCTAATTTTTCCAAAACTATCCATAGCAATGTGTTCACATGGTAATACCTTGCATTTTCATTTCTGCATATGGAATATCAATTCACCAGCTGAATTAACTGTCAATACATTCTTATAGCACGGCATTTATTGAACTTTACTTACCTTCCCCAAATTCATTTAAAATCACTGCTATTCTTTTACTATGTTGCTCCGTCAAAATATAGTTAAGAAGTGTTGTCTTCCCAGCACCTATAAAATACGTTTGTTTTAAATAACAAAAGTCAAAAGACTGATTTTAAAGGGACAAAAATGTTTAAAGAGTCCTAACGCTCTTTAAAATTTGTCTGTTATTCAAATATTATTTAACGATGGTAATATGAGATTCTAGAGGAAAAAATTAGAGTACCCTTTGAAAACTATTAAAAATGCTTTATGTCTTATAAAATTTTACAAATATTTACAAACACTCCAATAAGGTGGCTGACATAGCTTTCTTTGACCTCATACGACAAAAAAAAAGAAGTCTTCTATACAACTTAAACAATTAATGTAAGGTTATCTAACTTTTCTATTAAATAAGGAATTATTGAAATGGCTCCTGAGGAATAAAGTAGTCATGTAGTTTATAAGACATAAAGTATTTAAATCTCTTTACAGGATGACATTGTTTCTTAGCCAAGAATAGATAGTTTACTTCCCCCAAATGTACACATAAAGACCTACCTTTTATTTTAACCACACACAAATTCAGAATGTCTATATGGCTGTTTTTAGTATGCTTAAAGCAATCTATAAAATTGATTTTATACACACTCAGTGGTGAATGGACCTAGGAAATGTTAACAAAAGACACAATAATCAGTATTAGAAAAGTTCATATAGCTACACTAACTCTATCCAGTAGGTGGCATAATGCACCTAAATACATTCAGCTCAAGCAGCAGGAAAAAACATTGGTCTTGTGAACGTCCATAGAAGGGTAAAAAAAAAAAAAAAAAAAAAAAAGATAAATAACCAACCCTAACTGCATATAGATAGTAGTGTAGTCAATTATATAAACATGTAATTTATTTACATATTTTTCTGTTGGTGGGCATACGGGTTGTTCCTAGTGTTTTGCTATTACAGTGTTGCTAAAAAGAACTTGTATACATGCACACAGGTTGTACACATCTTCCGCAGTAACTTTAAAAGATTTCTAGGGTATAATTAGGAGGGATTTACTGAGTAGTAGGATATTAATATCTTCAACCTTTGGGGGCCATATTTGTATAAAAGTTGTTGAAGGGATGGAAGGCTTGTGTTCAGAGGGATTTAGGAAGCTCAGTATCACTAAAGGTTAATACTCATAATGGAAGGAACAGATCTTAAGGACACAGAGCAATAAGGATATTCTTAAAACCAGTCCAAATGTGAGACAAGGGCCCTGAGCATGAGCGCTGCACTAAGCAGTGGCCATGAAAATGCAAAGGATGGGGTGGCCATGGAAGACTTTGTAGAATTACTAGTGCTTTATAAATAACTATGTGTTTGTGCTCGGTCACATCCAACTCTGCTCATGGACTTTTCCAGACAAGAATACTGGAGTGGGTTGCCATTTCCTACTCCAGGGGATATTCCTGACCCAGGGATCGAACCTGCCTCTCCTTCATTGAGGGTTCTTTACTGCTGAGCCATCTTATCAGGAAGCTAAAGATACTAAGACAGTTCAAGCACTCAAGTCTGCTATGGACCGGATTTTATACTGAGCCTTAGTGAAAAGTGCACAAGACACAACAAACTGTCTCTATCTTCATGAAGTTTAGAAACATTAAGGGAAGTGGGAGAAAGAGGGGGAATTCAGATCAGTAAAGAGGCAACCATGCCACAAGATCATCTAGTCAATAGATGTACAAGATGCCATGGAGCACCTAAGAGGGACATCTAGCCAGAGAACTAACAGTAAGAAGGATGTCTTTCTGGGGCCAAAACACTTGCTCTTTTTAGAAGTAAAAGTAGTTCACTTGGCTGGGCCACAGTTTCTCAGGCTAAAGAGGTTGTCAAGAGCAAGATTATAAACTCATGTCAAGGAATTTGAACTTTAACCCAAATAGAAACTGCTGAAGGGTCTGACAAAATCAGATTGACATTTATTAAAGATCATTAAGGCTAAAATACAGAGAACATATTAAAAGGCAATATGACTCAAGACTAGTTAGGAAGCTTTTATAATATTCCAAATGGTTAGGATCACAGAAGCAACCAACATTCACAACGGGATGCTAACATGAAGTTTTGGACATGCAGAGACTGACATGTCTATGAAACATCAAAATAGAAATCACCTGGGTATGAAGCTAAAAAAGAGGACAGAGGAGGGATAAAAAAAATTTTTAAGGGGAAGCCAGAAAAGTAGGCAGAAAATCAGAAGTAAAATGTGATAGAAACCAAGGGAACAAAAATGCTCAACAATAAGCAGGGAAACCATCTCCTAGATTCAGCAACAAAGTTGGTGGCCTGAGGCCTCATAACTAAGCTTCAGACCATTATCTGCAATGCTCTTCTGATCTACCAGTGAGCAAAATGGGGAAGGTGGGGAGAGCAAGTCTAAACTATATTGTTTCAGAACAAAAATTTGCTCAACTTCACAGTGAAGCTGCATCTGAATAACACTGGGAAAATTCCTTTACAAATAAATAAACTCCTTTATAAAATTAACCCTGAGTAAAAATGAAAATAAACTTAAGTCTGCAAAGCAAAAAAGAGAGAGACGGAGTCATGCCAGCGATTTAATTCCCGTTTTTATGTAAAAGGCCCTCAGGTGCACCAAGTTTATACTTGTCTCTATCAGCATCTAGAAATGATACTATTTTCCCCAGATCATTTCACTTTAAATATTTCATTTCACTTCTTTTCCCTACACTTTTAATATGGTATTTATTCCAGCCCTTCTATTTAACTGTAGTTTTAAAATGATACTTCTCAAACTTTTCCACTAAAGTACTCCTAGTGTAAGCACATAACCCGTCCTTCAGGAAACTACTCTGTTTACAAAGTTATGAATTAAGTGACCCCATGAACTCCTGAAAAGCCCTTAAGTTTGAGAAATATAGTCTCGGAGGGCACAGTAATTTTATTCTTACTCTTTCTCCGACAGTACGTTACAAATAGACATTAAAAAAAAAAAAAGGCTACGATAAAGAGTATTTTACACGAAAGGCAAGAAGAAACCGGCTGGTGGGGAAGGGAATATACTGAGGAAGAGCCCTTGGGCGTTTACATTAAGGACACCTTTAATGAGAACCTAATTATAAACCATGCGTTTCTTGCCCCACTAAGCATAAGAGAAAAGCAAACTGAGACAAGTGACTGGTATTTCCATTTTCAAGTTAGGCACTGAACTTCAGAAATGCAACTTGTTAGGGGTTACATGCATAATGAGGGGCGGGTCCGTGCTTCACACTGCAAAGCTAGAACTAGTTTTAAAAATGCGAGGCTAATTTTCAACCTCAGTTGATAAATGCGACCCTAACGCGGAGGGGTCTGAGCATCATTAACCCGTGAGGTGAGAAAGATCCCGTACGGGGAGCAACTGACCCAGCCCCTACCTCAGAGACTCTGGCCGTCGGCCAGAAGGCCAGGATGCCTAAGGAGAAGAGCCAAATCCCAAAACAGGGTTCACTGAACTTTCTGACCGGGATGGTTAGTTACCTAAATACCCGGTGATAATTGTGACTGGGATCTTAGCGCCGGGGCCAGACTTTTCCTTCTCCTCCTTCACCTCTCTTTGCTTCGCCTCAATGGGGACCAATTCAGGACAATCCTCTTCCGCCTGCTCCTCTTCCTCATCCGCAGAGTCAACAGCACGAAACATGTTGCAAACAGCACAGCTCACCTCTCCCTACACTCAGGACCTGGGCTCAAGACCCACCCCCCGCAGCTGCGCACGCAGAACGCGAGGCGCGTGCTTGACGTCATCACTTCGCGACGTGTGGCGCCTCCCGATCCCGCCCCCAGTTACCTGGGCTCGGGCTCAGGGCCGCCACGCCTCTTAGACACGCCCCTACTGGCGCTGGGCACACCCCTCGGGCGTGTTTTATGAACGTGGGAGGAATTGTCAGGGCCGTACCTGGCGTCCTGTCTGCGTGAGACTGCAGCCTTTATAGCTAATGGACGGTTAGTGATAGGGTTGAGGCCTTGAGACCAGGACAGTTGAAATCTGAAGAGTAGCCCATCCTAAACAGCTCTCACAGGGAATAGGCTACATCAACGTGACATTTCTTAGTACCATTAAAAATATTTTCTTAATTCATAGGAGAAAGAATGGGAAGCTATAACAGTACAAAGGTAATTGTAATTTTTCTACCTGAACCAGTGAAACTTTTTTCTATTTTATAATTGCAGGTTTTATGTTTATTCAGTTTTTTACTGTGTACATGCATTACTTTTATCTATTTTATCATCTCATTTTTTAAAATTTGGTCTCAGTTACCCTGAGTTCAAGCTTCTCAGACCATAAAAAATCTGCCTGCAATGCAGGAGACCTGAGTTTGATCCCTGGGTCAGGAAGGTCCCCTGGAGAAGGGAATGGCTACCCATTCCAGTATTCTTGCCTGGAGGATTCCATGGAGTTCAAAAGAGCCAGATAGGACTGAGCAACTAACACACCCTGAATTCATTTATTCATACATTCTTCAGTGCCTGGCACTGTCATCAATAATGCATAGATAGTCTGGACAAAGAATGCCACCTGCCCTATCAGTAAACAAAGTTTTTTGCAGACATCAAGTCATTAACCTCTGTAGCTACCCCAGCAGTGCACCCTAAGGGGATTCAAGGAGGAAAACAGGATACTGGCCCTAGTTAGTTAAGGTATATATCAAAGGAATGATTTAATTAAGCCCAGACTCTTGCAACTTCACACACAAAGAGAAATCACTAAATTTTTTTGTGTACCAAGTTGCTTCAGTCGTGTCCAACTCTTTGAGACCCTATGGACCACAACTTTCCAGGCTCCTCTGTCCATGGGATTCTCCAGGCAAGAACACTGTAGTGGGCTGCCATTTCCTACTCCAGGGGATCTTCCTGATGCTCCCAAGCTTAAGTCCTCATGAATAAAACATAATTCTCAACTTTTAGGTTGTGCATCTCTTAAAGTCTGCAACAGCCCTCCTTTATATTTACATATATATTTATGTTCTAATCCAAGAACAGTACCAAGAAGGACACCTATTCATGTGACTGTCTCCTAGTCCAATGCTCTGCCTCTCCTCTGAGATAGTAACCACTACTATGAATTGATCATGGCTGACTTATTTCCTTTTTTCTTTTTGGTTCTATCACTTATATAAATATGTACTTAAACAATATAATTTTTTCCTGTCTTTGAATTTCATATACTATTCTAGGGTTAGCTGATTTTTCAACTCCACTGTTGTATTATATTGTTACATGACTCATCAGAAATTTATTTATGCATTTCCTATCAGTCATTTTCAGGTTTTGCTCTTATGAACTGCATTGAGTGACCCTTCAGCATTGCTTCCTGAACAGAAAATATCTTACAACCCTGATCACCGTCTCTTAAGTACTCCTCAGGCAAGTTTTTGCAGATTCCCTTCCATGACTCTGGCTGAATGTTACACTAACATCTCTTATCTCTTACCAGGAGGAACCTGTGCCCTATAGCAACTCAGTAAGATGATGGACAAGTATGCTGTAACAGTCTGTAGCTTCAGTCAGAGCAAAAAGAGTTTTATACAGCAGTCAAAATGTCCATCAGCTGATGAATGGATAAACAAAATGATACATCCATGTAATAGAAAATTTATCTCACAGAACAGAAATAAAGTACTGATACCTACTACAAGGGACTTCCCAATTGGCTCTAGTGGTAAAGAACCTGCCTGCCAAGGCAGAAGACATAAGAGACACAAGTTCGATCCCTGGGTTGGGAAGATCCCCTGGAGGAGGGCATGGCAACCCACTCCAGTATTCTTGCCTGGAGAATCCCACAGAGAGAAGAGCCTGGTGGGCTACAGTCCATAGGGTCACAAAGAGTCGGACATGACTGAAGGGACTTAGCATGCACGCACCTGCTGCAAGATGAATGAACCTCAGAAGCATTATGCTGAGTGAAAAAAGGCATTCACAAAACACCGCATATTGTTTCACTCCATGTACGTGAAATGTCCAGATAGGCACATCTATAGAAACAAAATTGATTGGTTGTTACCAGACACCAGGGGACTGAAGGCAGTGATTGCTAATGGGTACATTTTGGAGGTGATGAAAATGTTCTAAAATTCCTTGTTGGACATGGTAGCACAATTCTCTGAATACACTATAAACCACTGGGTTGTACCCATTAAACAGATGTTTTGTTCTGTATATGGATTTTACCCTAGTAGAGCTGCTATTTTAAAAAGTCTTCTGGGAATTCCCTGGCTGTCCCGTGGTTAGGACTCTGAGCTTCCAAATGCAGGTGGGTCTGGATTCAATCCCTGGTCATGGAGCTATGATAAATAAATAAAAATATTTTTTAAAATGAAATAAAGACTCCTACATGCATCAAAATGTGGTGGTGCAAGTGTGTGTTTGTGTAGAAGCGCTGCCTGCAGTCTTGCCTCCAGCAGTTTCAGTCCTGGCCTTCTGAGTAGAGTTATCATTTGTTGTGATTTCACAATTGAGACATACTTTGGTATGAGTATAAAGATCAGAGCTGGAAAGTCTTCCTTTAGTCTTTCTCCTTAACACTCTTCAGCAAGATGTCTCTTCATGAATTCTATGGAGTTCTACCACTTTCTTTTCTGACTCTAGTACCTGGCCAGATGTTAGAAAGCTTGTGCCTGAAGAGGTAAGGGTCTTGACTTAGTTATAAGGCTTTTGATTTCAGCCCTTCTTGCATATCTGAGTTTGACTGCTTTTTGTTGTTTTTCAGTTGCTAAGCCGTGTCCGACTCTTTTGGGACACTATGGGTTCCTCTGCCTATGGAATTTCCCAGGCAAGAATACTGAAGTGGGTTGCCATTTCCTTCTATTTTAACAGGACCTATCAATTTTATCCATTCTATTTTGAGTGAGAAGTTGTTATTTAATTCAAAATGCCTTTTAAAGTAAGCTTTTTAAATGTCCTAAGTATAATATTGTAGAATCTTCAATACAATCTCTTCTATTCTGCAGTCTATTACAGTCTATTCTAATGTTAACTTTAAAATTCCTCATTTTTGCAATTTTATTTAATCACAGTTATTATGGTAAAACAACAGCAATGGTAATGTGTGGATCCCTTACTGAGTGGTATGCATTATGTTAAATATATCAAATGTATTATCTCATTTAACTCAGCAAGTTAAATATAATTTGTATACCCATTTTATAAGCAAGGAAACTGAAGCTTAGAAAAGTTAGATATCTTGTTCAGTCATACATTCAGTAAATGGCAGTCCTACTGCACAGTTCAGACCTTCCTGACACTAAGTTCCATGCTCTTCTAAACCAGGGATCTGCAAACTTTTTCTATAAAGGGCCAGGCAGTAAGTATTTAAGGCTTTACAGTCAAAAGAAAAATTCAAGCATGTTATATAGGTACTTATAAGAGAGAAAACAAATGTCCACGAATTTCAAAATCTGAAACTCATGTAATATTCATGTCATAAAATAGCATTCTTTTAATTTTTCAGCCTACAAAAAATATAAAAATCACTCTGAGCTTGCAGTCTGTACAAAAAGAGGCAGTAAGCCATAGTTTGCCAACCGCTAATCTAATATGCAAAGAGTCTGACACAACTGGGTGACTGAACAATAGCAACAAAAACAATTTAATATGCACTGCCTTGTTAAGCTGAATTAAATGAAATTTTGTAAAAACAGATCACCCCTGCTATTTTAAACTCAACTTGTAAATCATTCACCATTGCAACCCTCCCGTCCCTGCAGGGTTAGTGAGTGTGTGTGTATGTGTGTGTCCTTAGTTGCTCAGTCGTGTCTGACTCTTGACAACCCTATGGACTGTAGCCTGCCAGACTCCTTTGTTTATGGGATTCTTCTGGCAAGAATACTGGAGTGGGTCACCATTCCCTTCCCCTGGAGATCTTCCCGATCCAGGGGTCAAACCCTAGTCTCTTGCATCGCAGGCAGATTCATTACCGTCTGAGCCACCAGGGAAGCCCACCATAGTATAGTACCATACTAATATTCAGAGAAAGGTCTGAAGCTGAGAAGTTTAAACTGTTTCTCTAAGGGCACCAATACCTGGCCTTCTGGAGACCCAATGTAGGCAGCACCTGAGTCTCTGCATTGTGATAGGAGCCCTCTGTTGGCACACAGCAAGTAGACAAGCTCTCACACTATCTGGATTCCAGCAGCTCAGTTTTGTGCAATGTGTCCTTTGTCATAATTCCATACTTCTCCATTTTACCTTAATTTTCTTCTTTTGGATAGTTATGACAGTTGCCTCTAAAAAAAGTAAGGACTGTAGCTACGTCCAAATCAGAGGACAGCTAAAAACAATGCCAACTTGGTATTTTTTTTCCCCTCTCAACTTTGTAACTTCCTGCAAAGGAAAGAACACAGCAGTGAACAGCAGTGAACAGCTCAGAGAAAAGGAAACTGGGGAGAGTTTCAAAATTAGCCCAGTTCCTCTTATCTAGTTGTGGTTAGTAAATAAATAAACAAAATATTTCTTAAATTCTTATATGTATTGATTTATTTGCTATTTTTCATTAGCAACTTGGGAATATCTCTAAAAGGCCAGAGGCCTGTGGTTTTTATTCTTGTGACTGCCTGAGTTAGGACAGAATAACGATAGTCAAGTATCATGTAGTCCTGTTATGACATAAAACCACTTTGAGGACATGAAATAATATTCCTTCCACAAAATATTGAAGGTGACTGGAAGCTGATACAGGATAATTTCTGTGTTTTAAGGGAGTGTGATTTTCATTTCAAAGGCTGTCAGTAATATTATTTGAATTCATTAGCTTAGTCTGTTAAACTATGCTACTTTTAAGGCTTAGTTTATAGTCTATTTATAGTCCAGTCACTTGTAAATCAGGTTCCCACAAAATTTAAAAAAAGAAAAAATCACTATTCAAAGCCTACAGGTTGGCCAACTTGATTGGTGCACAGTTCTCTCCAAAATATACTATCAGGCAAGGAGTGGGCATTGAGAAATACTTTAAAAAAATGAACAATGATTTATATTGTAATGGTTTAGGAGACAGTTTAAATAATATCCTCATCTCTTCTCAACAGAAATTTAAAAGTGACAGTTGTGGCTTTAAGTTTCACTTTCTAACTTTTATGGTTTTAAAGAAGTATATGCCAAAATCCACAGGCACCTGCTCATGACTGCTTAAATGTAAATAAAAGACACAGAAACAAAAGTGGAAGATTCCCATTCTTCCTTTATCTTACTATTTCTCTAAATTTTCTCAGAGTGTTTACTTGCTCTTAACTGAAATACTGTGCTTTCAGCAAAGCCAGGGCTTCCTGGTTTCAAGATCAATGTACTTTGAGTCCCATAGTTCTTTTTCTCAATTAGGCACTACGATTTCATTTGTGGAAGAAGATTCATGAACTTTCTTTAGATTGACTTACTCACTTTCCTCTTATTATTTTAATGTTTTTGTTCTTCCCTTGAATCTCACTGTTCAGTTCAGTCACTCAGTCATGTCCGACTCTGCGATCCCATGAATCGCAGCACACCGGGCCTCATTGTCCAACACCAACTCCCAGAGTTCACTCAGACTCATGTCCATCGAGTCAGTGATGCCATCCAGCCATCTCATCCTCTGTTGTCTCCTCCTCCTCCTGCCCCCAATCCCTCCCAGCATCAGAGTCTTTTCCAATGAGACAACTCATCACATCAGGTGGCCAAAGTATTGGAGTTTCAGCTTTAGCATCAGTCCTTCCAGTGAACACCCAGGGTTGATCTCCTTCAGAATGGATTGGTTGGATCTCCTTGCAGTCCAAGGGACTCTCAAGAGTTTTCTCCAACACCACAGTTCAAAAGCATCAATTCTTCGGCACTCAGCTTTCTTCACAGTCCAACTCTCACATCCATACATAACCACTGGAAAAACCATAGCCCTGATTAGATGGACCTTTGTTGGCAAAGTAATGTCTCTGCTTTTTAATATGCTATCTAGGTTGGTCATAACTTTCCTTCCAAGGAGACTGTAGGCTGCTCCAAATATGTAGCAGCAAATATTTTCAAGCCACCCAGCCACTTCCATATTTCTGTCTCAATCACATCATCTTTCTTTAGGAACCTCCTTCCTATCAGCATTCTTCAGCACACACTTACTCCTTCTGCAGGCTACCTTTATTTCAGTGGTCCTTCCAAACTTATGTGTATAATAATTTGAAATTTTCTGAATTATTACTGTATGACTCCTCTTCTTCTCAATATTTTATAATAACCTATAGAGTAAAACAGTCTGAAAAAGAATATATATAACTGAATCACTTTGGTGTACACTTGAAACTAACACAACGTATAAATTAACTATACTTCAACAAAAAATTAAATAAAATTTAAAAGTAAAAAATAAAGACCATGCTCTTAATCACACCCACACACACATAGATGTATATGTAATTTTATAATATATATAGCAGAAATAGAACATACATAATGATATATCATAACAGCTACAGTGCCCACATAGACCTTTGCCCTACCTGGCACTAGCTGCTTGTTCATTGTGCTTCCACGGTCAGCAGAATGTAAAGCATTCACTTTATTTTCTTAACTGAACAGAATAGTAACCAGAAGAGTACTCTGAATTCCAAAAACTCTTGGGTCAACAAGATTCTGCCTTTCCAAGTTTCGCTTCAAATATCATTGTGACCCATAATTTCTCTTTTAATAGTAAGCAAAGAAGAATCAAGTTTTTAGGTTTAAAATGTTTTATTTCACTAACACAGGAGTCACTAAAAAGATATATTCTCAAGTAGAAAAAGAAAAGTACAGAATTAGCATGGTTTCACTGGGAATGAAGGATCAGGAAAGAGAATGGTTAATATAATATTCAGTTGTAGTTCTTCATTTAAAAACATCTCTACATCAACTTGTTTTCATCCTTAGCACTTTCTGAGCAATGGGTAAAACTTTCGTCACTACTTCACCATGAATTTCTCAGCAACCCATTGCCATTTTCCCAGCTGAAAAGTAAAAATATCCTTTTAACCTTCTGTGAAGAAGGCTGATCTCCGAAGAATTGATGCTTTTGAGCTGTGGTGTTGGAGAAGACTCTTGAGAGTCTCTTGGTCTACAAGGAGATCCAACCAGTCCATTCTAAAGGAGATCAGCCCTGGGTGTTCTTTGGAAGGAACGATGCTAAAGCTGAAACTCCAGTACTTTTGCCACCTGATGCGACGAGTTGACTCATTGGAAAAGACTCTGATGCTGGGAGAGATTGGGGGCAGGAGGAGAAGGGGACGACAGAGGATGAGGTGGCTGGATGGCATCACCGACTCGATGGACGTGAGTTTGAGTGAACTCCGGGAGTTGGTGATGGACAGGGAGGCCTGGCATGCTGCAATTCATGAGGTTGCGAAGAGTTGAAGATAACTGAGCGACTGAGCTGAACTGAACTGAACCTTTAAACTTTTGATTTTGGAACTGCTTCAAAATAACTTTAAAAGTTACAAAAATAGTACAGAGATTTACACATACACCCTTCATCCTATTTCCCCTGATTTTAATATCTCACACAATCCCACTGCAATTATCAAAAGCAGGAAATTAACACTGACACAATGCTATTAACTAATCTACAGACCTTATTCAAATATTGCTGGCTCTCCCACTAACATCTGTTTTCTGACCAGGATCCAGCACAGGCTCTCACATAGCACTTTGCTGTCACATCTCCCGTAATCAGAGGGTATTGCTTAGTCTGTTGTTTATGAACTTGAAAATTTTGAAGAGTGGTTGTCAGTTTTTTTTTAAGAACATCCCTCAATTTGGGTTGGATAAGGAAATGGCAACCCATTCCAGTATTCTTGCCTAGAGAATCCTGTGGACAGAGGAGCCTTGTGAGCTGTTGTCCATAGGGTCGCACAGAGTCGGACACAACTGAAGCGACTTAGCAGCAGCAGCAGCAGCAGCAGCAGCAACAACTTGGGTTTGTCATAAACCTCATCGGGATTAAATTCAGGTTATGCATTTCCGTTTGGCAATACCACATGTTGTATCCTTTTCTGTGTATCACTTCAGAAGGCACGTGATATCCATTTGCCCCTTTACTGGTGATGTTAATTAACTCTGATAATTTATTAAGAGTAGTGTCTGCCAGATTTCTCCACCATAAAGTTACTATTTCCCCATTGTGGTTGATAAGTACCTAGAGGGTGATACTTTGAGACTATGTAAAAGACCATGCTTTTCATCATGCTTGTGCTGTACCCACCAATTTCATCATCTGTTATTCTTTTTTTAAATTACAGCTTTATTAAGGTATAATTTACCTAGCATAAAATTCACTCATTTTAAGTGTACAATTCAATAGTTTTGATGCATTTTTCCAGTTGTACAACAATCACCAAAATCTAGTTTTAGAACACTTCCATCATCCCCCCAAATTCCTTTGTGTTTGTCTATAATCAATCTTCTCTCCACCTTATGCTTCAAATAACCATTGATCTGTTTTCTGTCTTTGTTTATATAATATGCTAATCATTTTCTCATTATTTATTTGCTTGAATCCTTGTCTGCACAAGAGCAGTTGAGGAAGGAGAAATCTTAAGTCTAACACATTGGTATTTGACACAAGACCACTGATCAGCCTGAAAATCAAGAGAAATAATGAGTCATTCATTGACACCAAATCAAAAATAGCCTTTGGAAACTTTGTATTTGAGTAGGAGTTAAATTATCCAGATGCCTTAGATCTTCTATTAATTCATAAAATTCTTCCCAATTAAATTCCTCTCTGAATAAATCAAAGGTACAACTTTTGATATCTTACAAGTGTTCAGGAATTTTGATCCTATCGCATCCACATGACTTGGAAAAATGTTAAGGTCCAGAGGTTTCGTTGGTGTTATAGGTCTTCCTTCCTTGGTTTACTGTTTAAAAGTGTTTTCATCAGAGCCAATTTAATTAACTCAGTGCAATAAAAGGTTGTTATGTCTTTCACACACCCTCCGAGTGAGTATGAAAAAGCTTCATCCGTTTTGAGATGCCAGCTGGCAGTGTATAGACCAGATATAGCTGACAGTTATGTTTTTTGTGTTGTTGCTCTTTAGTCACTCAGCCATGTCCAACTCTTTGTGACCCCATAGACTGTAGCCTGCTAAGCTCCTCTGTCCATGAGATTTCCTGGACAAGAATACTAGAGTGAGTTGCTGTTTCCTTCTCCAAAGGATCTTGTCGACCCTAGGATCAAACCCGCCTCTCCTGCTTGGCAGGGAATTCTTTACCACTGAACCACAAGAGAAGCCCATGTGCTCTGTGTTAAGTAATGTTTTAAAGACCTGGACATTTCCATTTATAAAATTTACATATCTGGCTTTTCTTGAGAAATCCTTAAATCTTGTGATACAAGGCTCATATTTCCATAGCTAGAGCTAAGCAGTGGCAGTCCACTTGAGGAACAGAGCCCGGTGAGAGCAAGGTGCTTCAGTCTGGCACATCCCACCAATTTCTTACTCAAACTTACCAAGACTGCTTCTCTCATTTAGGCTCCTTACTCAGCCCCATTGGGCATTTAAGTTTGCTCTCCTAAGTTGAAATTTGAACAAGATTGTTGGATTTTTTTTAGTTGAGCCAGGACTAACAGAATAAAGCTCACTAATCTTGAGTGTACAGATTGATTTTTTTCACATAATCACAGATTTTTATACAGGAAATTTTAACTTTTTTTCTTCCTTCACCTACACCTACACCTCATACAGACACTATTTCTATCTCCTCACTCTTTCAGTGTGTTTACATTGACTGTTGTTCAGCTGCTAAGCCATGTCCGACTACTTGCGACTCCACGGACTGCAGCACGCCAGACTTCCCTGTCCTCCACTATCTCCCAGTTTGCTCAAGTTGTCTGTTAAGTCAGTGATGCTACCCAACAATCTCATCCTCTGCCACTCTCTTCTTTTGCCTTCAGTTGCCAACATCAGGGACTTTTCCAATATTGGCTAGATTAATATTTATTTCAACATTATTATGACTGTATACATGATATTTACAGGAAACTCTCAAGGAATCCTATGAATATCCTTTTCTTTCTTTCAACTTTTCATTTTCCCTGAAATTAATACTTTTTTTTTTGCTGTTTTTCTTATAGTTTTGTTTGCTTACTATTGTGTACCTATCACTGTTTTATCTCAAATGCTTAAACACTTCTCTAAATATTCTTTTGATATCTTCAAAAGAATCAGGTATTCCTTTAACTTCATATTTTCACAAAAACTATTCTGGGGTCCTGTAACACTTTGTTCTTGGACTTCCAACCTCTAAAAGTGTGAGAATAAAATTCTGTTATCTAAGCTACCCAGTTTGTGGTATCTTGTTATGGCAGACCTAGCAAATGAATACATCAGTATTTTAAAACTGCATGATAATATGCCTTGAAGTTGGTCTAATTTCATTTATTATCTGGGTACTCAGTGGTTCTTACAGTCTGGAAACTCATGTCCTCTCCTTGAATTTTCTAGGATTATTTTATCGTTGATTTCCTTCCCTATATTTTTCCCTGTCTCTCTTTGTGGGACTCCTCTCATACAGCTGTTGATCTTACGGTCCTATAACTTTCTTTCTTTTAATTTTTTTAAACTCATTTTCTGCTTCTATGTCTTTTTGCTCTGCTATCTATATTGAGATTTGCTCAACTTAATTATTCAAAGGTTTTTTTTGAATTTTTCATTCTGCTAGTCCTCGGGTCCCCTTTTTTATTCCCTTAATGTTCTTTTAAAAAATAATACAGTGCTCTCGTTTCATGGGGTCAATATCACCTCTTATCCCTCTATGGATATTTATAATAGTTTTCTGACCCCTTCACAGGCTTGGTTTCTTCCACATTGCTTTTTGTTTGTTTGTTTTGCTCTCTACCTTTCAAGTTGGTTTTCCTTAGATGTCTGACAATCGTTGGTGGTCTATTCACATTTAGGAGTGAGGTACTAAAAAGGCTTCTTAGGAGTTCTGACCCCATGGGTGAGCCTTGTAGACTGTCAGCTTCAGCTTCAAGTTCTCAGGCTGGGCCATACGACTTGATGTCTTTCTCTCAAGGTGGTCAGATGCCCCGGAGAAATTACCGTGGTGCTCTGAAATTAGAACAGAGGTAAAATACTTGGGGCTTTACGGGGCTATAAATGTTTCATAAGTGTTTCTGTTTATGGTATTGAATCTCATCCCCAAATGTACCAAGTCTTCCCTAAAAAGAAATCCTATTTTATCTTATCCAGCCCCTGCCTGGCTGGGAGAGGAACAGTTATCTGGCTGAACAGGCTTGAACAGAGGATCTACGGATCTAACCACATCTTAAACTCACAAACCAATCCTCCTGTTTTTAATCCCACCTTTATCCACATTTATGGAGGTACCAGGTATTCCCAGTCTTTTGGGAGGTCTTTGATGTAATCAGGTACTTTCTAGCTCTTTCCGAGGCAAGTTAAGAGGTCATCTTTCTTGGGTCTATTAAACTGGATACTTCTTGTTTTTATGGCTTTTAAATCCCAAATCTCATTGTTCCTGTTGTCCCTCCTAATCTCATTATTACTGTCGGTTTCTGCCTTAAAAAGCAATTCCTTTGCTGTCATTTTACTGGGTTTCAAGAAAAAGCCAAAGTAAATGCATATATTCAATTGCTTACCCAAATTAGAAGTCAGTTTTACATTTTCACAAGAGAATTAAAAGCTGGCTCAGGAGTGTTTGAAGACAAACAGGTCTGCTTTAAATTTTGCTACTGGCCATCCCCATACTCCGTCTATCTGGTTGACAAACGTGTCCGTGGAATAGAAATTACAGCTCTGACTCATGCTTTTATCTGAGCAACCACAAGTTTATTCACATTTTTGGTTGATTTGTCAACTAAAAGGAAACTAATTCTACTAGCTTTAACTCTAACCAAAGGAATCTGAAAAAACTTCCTATCTTCCTGGCTTTGGTTGGGAGTAATGATCCTCCCCCAATCCCTGATTTTCTTCCAAAATAACACAGCCTCTGAATTTTGAGTGCTCAGTATGTGCTAGGCACTGAGCTAGGCACTTTTACATGCGTTATCCCATTTAATCCTCCCTGCAGTCTTACAATGCCCACATTACTGTTCCCATTTTGCACAGTGAAAAACTGAGGCTCTGAAAAGTTAAAGGGTTTGTTCAGCTTCACACACCTATTAAGTGGTAAAGCCAGGGTTTAAATCTGAGTCAGCCTGTGTCTTGACCCCCTTTCACCCCACTATACTATCTTGATGATGATTTATTTCTGGACTTCTTGAATGCTCATTTGCATGTCCCTGGGTCATTTAATGATGTTCTCTTCTCCATTTTTGATGCAATTCCCATACTAAATGCTGTATGTGAGTGAATGACATCCAGTTGCTTCAGCCTTTCCACCCTTCTTACCCACCTTACACAGCACTTCCTTGGGAAAGATTCCATGACTTTCCAAGGATCAATTTGGTGTCTTTTGTGTGCTCTTGTAACATATACAGAATCCTATTTGCCTTATTAAACCAGTGAGTACCCTTTCTAGAAATTATTTATTTACTTATCTCTCAACTACACTAAACTATAGAACAGTGGCAGTAGTCATCTTATCCATGTGACATGACTATAGCCTAGTGCAATGCCTGGCACATAGCAGGTGCTCATTACATACTTTGTTGAATGAATGAATAAATGAACAAAATTATACTTACATCTCAATCTGAATGAAAATTTTTTCTCATTTAAAATAATGTTCTAATGATATTTTGACATTTGTCAAACAGGATTTTATAAAACTCAAGTCTTTAACGCTTTACATGTACTATTCAGAATACAGATAATATATTTTTAAAAATTTTATTTATTTTTTAAATATAAATTTATTTATTTTAATTGGAAGAGAATACAGATAATATTTTAACTCTCACGTATAAAATGGCAGTGTGGATGTTAATGCATGAAGCAAGTGCTGACAACTTTTCAAAATACCTATTGAATTTCATTGTAGAATTTTAATCTATATGTTAACTAAAATGTCATCTTATCCTCAAATAAAAATCTGTCATGCTTTGAAGCCTTCTGTTTTAATTGTGGGGAAATCCCATAATTTAATGACCAAAAAAATTGCAGGAAATAATCAGAAAAGAATTTTTGATCTCCAGTTGTTACTGTGAATGGATCTGTTGCTATTTTTCTTGCCTCAAGAAAAGATAAGATAACCTCTTATCACCATGCCTGAGGAAATAGAAATTCATACAACTGTTATCAGAATTTATGCAAAATGTTTCTCAGAAGACGTGATTTTCCAGCTCAGACATTCTCTGATTCGAAATCAGCCAAATAAAAAGAAGAGATAGATGGGATAAAATACAAATGGGGAGAAGTAAAAATTCCTTGAAAGAAAGTAACCTTTTACACAGTTTTAAAAATTGCAAAGAAGTCAACTGCTTTGTTGTGACACCTCATACAAGTCTTTATGGTGACTTGAGAAGCCACCTGTTTATTCTATACAGAATCAAGGAAGTAGACATCGAGGAGGCCACAGTTATCCTCCGATATAACCTTGAGGGAAGAGTGTCATTGACCAAATACTAATTTCCCAGATACAGTCATAGCATTGCCACACGATAATGAGAATAAATGGTCTATTATACATTGAAATAATTATTGGTAAAATAAAGCAACAACTATAGCATTTTTCAATAACCTACCCCAGTATCCAAGAGCTCATAATCTAGGGAAGAGAATGCCCTGAACTCTGGCCTTCCTAAATGTGGCAGAATATCTAAAACTCTAGTAACACAATGTTGAAATACAAGTTCCACTGGGATAAACAAATACAACAAATAAGATATTCCACAGCCAGAACACCACATGCAGAATTTATCAAGGAAATTCTGAGAACCATTTCAGTAACTCTTGGATCCCACAGGTTTTTCGAATTCTTTTTTTTTTTTTTTGGAGACTATTTTGTCAGAGAGTTCCTATTTCTGCCTGTTGGGCACTGGGGACATAAATGAAGGAGAACTGCCACTTCCTAACAAGACTTCCGAGACACATTTCAGAGCTTGAAATGACAATTTTATTATTTTTTTAAATACAAATGTATTTATTTTAATTGGAGGTTAATTACTTTACAGTATTGTATTGGTTTTGCCATACATCAAAATGAATCTGCCACAGGAATACATGTGTTCCCCATCCTGAACCCCCCTCCCTTTTCCCTCCCCGTACCATCCTTCTGGATCATCTCAGTGCACCAGCCCCAAGCATCCAGTATCATGCATCAAACCTGGACTGGAAATTTGTTTCATATGTGATATTATACATGTTTCAATGCCATTCTCCCAAATCATCCCACCCTCGCCCTCTCCCACAGAGTCCAAAAACTGTTCTATACATCTGTGTCTCTTTTGCTGTCTCGCATACAGGGTTATTGTTCAGTTCAGTTCAGTTCAGTTGCTAAGTTGTGTCCGACCCTTTGCGACCCCATGAATCGCAGCACGCCAGACCTCCCTGTCCATCACCAACTCCCAGAGTTTACTCAAACTCACATCCATTGAGTCAGTGATGCCATCCAGTCATCTCATCCTCGGTCATCTCCTTCTCCTCCTGCCCCCAATCCCTCCCAGCATCAGAGTCTTTACCAATGAGTCAACTCTTCGCATGAGGTGGCCAAAGTACTGGAGTTTCAGCTTTAGCATCATTCCTTCCAAAGAAATCCCAGGGTTGATCTCCTTCAGAATGGACTGGTTGGATCTCCTTGCAGTCCAAGGGAATCTCAAGAGTCTTCTCCAACACCACAGTTCAAAAGCATCAATTCTTCGGTGCTCAGCTTTCTTTACAGTCCAACTCTCACATCCATACATGACCACAGGAAAAACCTCATCCTTGACCAGATGGACCTTAGTTGGCAAAGTAATGTCTCTGCTTTTGAATATGCTATCTAGGTTGGTCATAACTTTTCTTCCAAGGAGTAAGCGTCTTTTAATTTCATGCTGCAGTCTCCATCTGCAATGATTTTGGAGCCCCCCAAAATAAAGTCTGACACCGTTTCCACTGTTTCCCCATCTATTTCCAATGAAGTGATGGGACCGGATGCCACGATCTTCGTTTTCTGAATGTTGAACTTTAAGCCAACTTTTTCACTCTCAACTTTCACTTTCATCAAGAGGCTTTTTAGTTCCTCTTCACTTTCTGCCATAAGGGTGGTGTCATCTGCATATCTGAGGTTATTGATATTTCTCCCAGCAATCTTCATTCCAGCTTGTTTCTTCCAGTCCACCGTTTCTCATGATGTACTCTGCATAGAAGTTAAATAAGCAGGGTGACAATATACAGCCTTGACGTACTCCTTTTCCTATTTGGAACCAGTCTGTTGTTCCATGTCCAGTTCTAACTGTTGCTTCCTGACCTGCATACAGATTTCTCAAGAGGCAGGTCAGGTGGTCTGGTATTCCCATCTCTCTCAGAATTTTCCATAGATTATTGTGATCCACAGAGTCAAAGGCTTTGGCATAGTGAATAAAGCAGAAATAGATGTTCTTCTGGAACTCTCTTGCTTTTTCCATGATCCAGCAGATGTTGGCAATTTGATCTCTGGTTCCTCTGCCTTTTCTAAAACCAGCTTGAACATCAGGAAGTTCACGGTTCACGTATTGCGGAAGCCTGGCTTGGAGAATTTCGAGCATTACTTTACTAGCATGTGAGATGAGTGCAATTGTGTGGTAGTTTGAGCATTCTTTGGCATTGCCTTTCTTTGGGATTGGAATGAAAACGGACCTTTTCCGGTCCTGTGGCCACTGCTGAGTTTTCCAAATTTGTTGGCATATTGAGTGCAGCACTTTCACAGCATCATCTTTCAGGATTTGAAATAGCTCCACTGGAATTCCATCATCTCCACTAGCTTTGTTCGTAGTAATGCTTTCTAAGGCCCACTTGACTTCACATTCCAGGATGTCTGGCTCTAGGTGAGTGATCACACCATCGTGATTATCCGGGTCATGAAGATCTTTTTTGTACAGTTCTTCTGTGTATTCTTGCCACCTGTCTTAATATCTTCTGCTTCTGTTAGGTCCATACCATTTCTGTCCTTTATCGAGCCCATCTTTGCACGAAATATTCCCTTGGTATCTCTGATTTTTTTGAAGAGATCTCTAGTCTTTCCCATTCTGTTCTTTTCCTCTATTTATTTGTATTGATCACTGAGGAAGGCTTTCTTATCTCTTCTTGCTATTTTTTGGAACTCTGCATTCAGATGCTTATATCTGTCCTTTTCTCCTTTGCCTTTTGCCTCTCTTCTTTTCACAGCTATTTGTAAGGCCTCCCCAGACAGCCATTTTGCTTTTTTGCATTTCTTTTCCATGGGGATGGTCTTGAAACTTCCATATATATGCGTTAGTATACTGTATTGGTGTTTTTCTTTCTGGCTTATTTCACTCTGTATAATAGGCTCCAGTTTCATCCACCTTATTAGAACTGATTCAAATGTATTCTTTTTAATGGCTGAGTAATACTCCATTGTGTATATGTACCACAGCTTTCTTATCCATTCATCTGCTGATGGACATCTAGGTTGCTTCCATGTCCTAGCTATTATATACAGTGCTGCGATGAACATTGGGGTACACGTATCTCTTTCAATTCTGGTTTCCTTGGTGTGTATGCCCAGCAGTGGGATTGCTGGGTCATATGGCAGTTCTATTTCCAGTTTTTTAAGGAATCTCCATACTGTTCTCCATAGTGGCTGTACTAGTTTGCATTCCCACCAACAGTGTAAGAGGGTTCCCTTTTCTCCACACCCTCTCCAGCATTTATTGCTTGTAGACTTTTGGATCACAGCCATTCTGACTCGTGTGAAATGGTACCTCATTGTGGTCTTGATTTGCATTTCTCTGATAATGAGTGATGTTGAGCATCTTTTCATGTGTTTATTAGCCATCTGTATGTCTTCTTTGGAGAAATGTCTATTTAGTTCTTAGGCCCATTTTTTGATTGCATTGTTTATTTTTCTGGAATTGAGCTGCAGGTGTTGCTTGTATATTTTTGAGATTAGTTGTTTGTCAGTTGCTTCATTTACTATTATTTTCTCCCATTCTGAAGGCTGTCTTTTCACCTTGCTTTTAGTTTCCTTTGTTGTGCAGAAGCTTTTAAGTTTAATTAGGTCCCATTTGTTTATTTTTGCTTTAATTTCCAATATTCTGGGAGGTGGGTCATAGAGGATCCTGCTGTGATTTATGTCGGAGAGTGTTTTGCCTATGTTCTCCTGTAGGAGTTTTATAGTTTCTGGTCTTACGTTTAGATTGTTAGTCCATTTTGATTTTAGTTTTGTGTATGGTGTTAGAAAGTGTTCTAGTTTCATTTTTTTACAAGGGGTTGACCAGTTTTCCCAGCACTACTTGTTAAAGAGATTGTCTTTAATCCATTGTATATTCTTGTCTCCTTTGTCAAAGATAAGGTGTCCATAGGTGCGTGGATTTATCTCTGGGCTTCCTATTTTGTTCCATTGATCTATATTTCTGTCTTTGTGTCAGTACCATACTGTCTTGATGACTGTGGCTTTGTAGTAGAGCCTAAAGTCAGGCAGGTTGATTCCTCCAGTACCATTCTTCTTTCTCAAGATTGCTTTGGCTATTCGAGGTTTTATGTATTTCCATACAAATTGTGAAATTATTTATTCTAGCTGTGTGAAAAATACCATTGGTAGCTTGATAGGGGTTGCATTGAATCTATAAATTGCTTTGGGTAGCATACTCATTTCACTATATTGATTCTTCTGATCCATGAACATGGTATATTTCTCCATCTATTAGTGTCCTCTTTGATTTCTTTCACCAGTGTTTTATAGTTTTCTATGTATAGGTCTTTAGTTTCTTTAGGTAGATTATTCCTAAGTATTTTATTCTTTTTGTTGCAATGGTAAATGGAATTGTTTCCTTAATTTCTCTTTCTATTTTCTCATTATTAGTGTATAGGAATGAAAGGGATTTCTGTATATTGATTTTATATCCTGCAACTTTACTATATTCATAGATTAGCTCTAGTAATTTTCTGGTGGAGTCTTTAGGGTTTTCTATGTAGAGGATCATGCTGTCTGCAAACAGTGAGAGTTTTAATTCTTCTTTTCCAATTTGGATTCCTTTTATTTCTTTTTCTGCTCTGATTGCATGGCCAAAACTTCCAAAACTATGTTGAATAGTAGTGGTGAAATTGGGCACCCTTGTCTTGTTCCTGACTTTAAGGGAAATGCTTTCAATTTTTCACAATTAATGATAATGTTTGCTGTGGGTTTGTCATATATAGCTTTTATTATGTTGAGGTATGTTCCTTCTATTCCTGCTTTCTGGAGAGTTTTTATCATAAATGGATGTTGAATTTTGTCAAAGGCCTTCTCTGCATCTATTGAGATAATCATATGGCTTTTATTTTTCAATTTGTTAATGTGGTGAATTACATTGATTGATTTGCGGATATTGAAGAATCCTTGCATCCCTGGGATTAAGCCCCGTTGGTCATGGTTTATGATTTTTTTAATATGTTGTTGGATTCTGATTGCTAGAATTTTGTGAAGGATTTTTGCATCTATGTTCATCAGTGATATTGGCCTGTAGTTTTCTTTTTTTGTGGTATCTTTGTCAGGTTTTGGTATTAGGGTGTTGGTGGCCTCATAGAATGAGTTTAAAGGTTACCTTCCTCTGCAATTTTCTGGACGAGTTTGAGTAGGATAGGTGTTAGCTCTTCTCGAAATTGTTGGTAGAATTCAGCTGTGAAGCCGTCTGGACCTGGGCTTTTGTTTGCTGGAAGATTTCTGATTATAGTTTCAATTTCCGTGCATGTGATGGGTCTGTTAAGATTTTCTATTTCTTCCGGTTCAGTTTTGGAAAGCTGTACTTTTCTAAGAATTTGTCCATTTCTTCCACGTTGTCCATTTTATTGGCATAAAACTGCTGATAGTAGTCTCTTATGATCCTTTGTATTTCTGTGTTGTGTGTTGTGATCTCTCCATTTTCATTTCTAATTTTATCGAATTGATTTTTCTCCTTTGTTTCTTGATGAGAGTCTTGCTAATGGATTGTCAATTTTATTTATCCTTTCAAAGAACCAGCTTTTGGCTTTGTTGATTTTTGCTATGGTCTCTTTTGTTTCTTTTGCATTTATTTCTGCCCTAATTTTTAAGATTTCTTTCCTTCTACTAACCCTGGGGTTCTTCATTACTTCCTTTTCTAGTTGCTTTAGGTGTAGAGTTAGGTTATTTATTTGACTTTTTTCTTGTTTCTTGAGGTATGCCTGTATTGCTATGAACTTTCCCCTTAACACTGCTTTTACAGTGTCCCACAGGTTTTGGGTTGTGTTTTCATTTTCATTCATTTCTATGGATATTTTTATTTCTTTTTTGATTTCTTCTGTGATTTGTTGGTTATTCACTAGAGTGTTGTTCAGCCTCCATATGTTGGAATTTTTAATAGTTTTTCTCCTGTAATTGAGATCTAATCTTACTGCATTGTAGTCAGAAAAGATGCTTGGAATGATTTCAATTTTTTTGAATTTACCAAGGCTAGATTTATGGCCCAGGATGTGCTCTATCCTGGAGAAGGTTCCATGTGTGCTTGAGAAAAAGGTGAAATTCATTGTTTTGGGGTGAAATGTCCTATAGAGATCAATTAGGTCTAACTGGTCTATTGTATCATTTAAAGTTTGTGTTTCCTTGTTAATTTTCTGTTTAGTTGATCTACCCATAGGTGTGAGTGGGGTATTAAAGTCTCCCACTATTATTGTGTTATTGTTAATTTCCCCTTCCATACTTGCTAGCATTTGTCTTACATATTGTGGTGCTCCTATGTTGGGTGCATATGTATTTATAATTGTTATATCTTCTTCTTGGATTGATCCTTTGATCATTATGTAGTATCCTTGTTTTTCTCTTTTCACAGCCTTTGTTTTAAAGTCTATTTTATCTGATATGAGTTTTGCTACTCCTGCTTTCTTTTGGTCTTTATTTACATGGAAAATCTTTTTCCAGCCCTTCACTTTCAGTCTGTATGTGTCCCCTGTTTTGAGGTGGGTCTCTTTTAGACAACATATATAGGGGTCTTATTTTTGTATCCATTCAGCCAGTCTTTGTCTTTTGGTTGGGGCATTCAACCCATTTACGTTTAAGGTAATTATTGAAAAGTATGATCCCGTTGCCATTTACTTTATTGTTTTGGGTTTGTGTTTACACACCTTTGTTGTGTTTCCTGTCTAGAGAAGATCCTTTAGCATTTGTTAGAGAGCTGGTTTGGTGGTGCTGAATTCTCTCAGCTTTTGCTTGTCTGTAAAGCTTTTGATTTCTCCTTCATATTTGAATGAGATCCTTGCTGGGTACAGTAATCTGGGCTGTAGGTTATTTTCTTTCATCACTTTAAGTATGTCTTGCCATTCCCTCCTGGCCTGAAGAGTTTCTATTGAAAGATCAGCTGGTATCCTTATGGGAATCCCCTTGTGTGTTATTTGTTGTTTTTCCCTTGCTGCTTTTAATATTTGTTCTCTGTGTTTGATCTTTGTTAATTTGATTAATATGTGTCTTGGGGTATTTTGCCTTGGGTTTATCCTGTTTGGGACTCTGGGTTTCTTGGACTTGGGTGATTATTTCCTTCCCCATTTTAGGGAAGTTTTCAACGATTATCTCCTCAAGGATTTTCTCATGGTCTTTCTTTTTGTCTTCTTCTTCTGGGACTCCTATGATTTGAATGTTGGGGCGTTTAACACTGTCCTGGAGGTCTCTGAGTTTGCCCTCATTTCTTTTAATTCGTTTTTCTTTTTTCCTCTCTGATTCATTTATTTCTACCATTCTATCTTCTATTTCACTAATCCTATCTTCCGCCTCCAGAGTGTTTTTTATCTCATTTATTGCATTATTCATTATATATTGACTCTTTTTTATTTCTTCTAGGTCCTTGTTAAACCTTTCTTGAATCTTCTCAGTCCTTGTCTCCAGACTATTTATCTGTGATTCCATTTTGATTTCAAGATGTTGGATCATTTTCACTATCATTATTCGGAATTCTTTCTCAGGTAGATTCCCTATCTTTTGTTTGGTTTGGTGGGCGTTTATCCTGTTCCTTTACTTGGTAGGTATTCCTCTGTCTCTTCATCTTGTTTATATTGCTGAGTTTGGAGTGTCCTTTCTGTATTCTGGCAGTTTGTGGAGTTCTCTTTATTGTGGAGTTTCCTCTCTGTGGGTGGGGTTGTACAGGTGGCTTGTCAAGGTTTCTTGGTTAGGGAAGCTTGTGTCGGTGTTCTGGCGGGTGGAGTTGGATTTCTTCTATTTCCTTTCGAAGACAATGGGCTGCTTTTCTGGGTGCCTGATGTCCTCTGCTGGCATTCAAAAGTTGTTTTGTGGAATTTACTCAGCATTTAAATGTTCTTTTGATGAATTTGTGAGGAGAAAGTGGTCTCCCTGTCCTATTCCTCCACCATCTTTAGGACTGTCCCCTCTGAAATGACAATTTTATTGTGGCTGGGAGACACAAGTACACTGCTTGATTCCTGCCCGAGGATATTAAAGTGGCCTGGGGAACAAAGGTAGAGGTTGTGTTGGGATCATCCAGGATAGTCAAACCAAGAGTTTATAAGCAGCTTCTTTTATTTCTTTAAAAAATATTTAATTTTCTCCCATTCTGTGGGTTGTCTTTTCACATTGTTGGTGTGTTGGGGAGGGGCTACCGGGAGTTGCATTGGGTCTTTGTTGTGGTGCATGGCCTTTTGTTGTGGCATAGAGGCTTTCTCTATGTGCCCTGCAGCATACAAGATTTTAGTTCCCTGACCAGGGATGGAACTCATGTCCCTTGCACTGGAAAGCAGATTCTTAACCATTGGACCACCAGGGAAAGTCATTTCCGTGGATGAAAGCAGTTTCAATGGATCAGATGTGGGCCACATGGAAAAGATCCAACCAAGAGTCATTTGAGGTGCTGTCAAGTAGGATCACTTACAGAGTGAAGAACCCTAGCAGAAGGGGAGCTGCAAAAGAGTCACAAGTGAACAATAGGCATAGAAATGTGCAAAACAGGTAACATGACCTATAGAAGAGAGGTCTCCAGGAAAGCAATTTTCTGAAAGACCTAAGAAAGTCCCCAGAAAAGAGTCAGCTTTGAATACTAAAAAATTTCTTATTTACTATTCCTCCAACCCCAAGAGGTCAGAAACTGGCTAGCCAGCTGGAGTAGGAGAAGAAAAGAAAAATAGTATAAAGTGGAGAGAAGAAACCAGACATGCATCCTTCCCCACCTTTGCTGCTGCAGGCTGCCAGGCTCAAGCCCTGCCCAACTAGGGGAATATTTGCCATTAAAGATAAGGTGGAATTTTTATCAGGATCTTGGGCTAGACATTTTGGCCTCAGACTCGAAACTATGTTTGCACCTAAGAACATTGACCTAAGAGGAAAAGTCATGGAACCTACCCATGTTCCCACATGTGCTTGGCAAGAATTATCCTCACTGAATGCACTTTGAGAGGCAGTGCGAAACCATAATAAAGATGTGTTTTGATTCCATTTACCAGTCATATGTTCACTAAATGGGGTTACTAGGACATTTACATTTGTATACTCGGAATTTATTTTTCTTAATTTTGTTATTGAGGTATAGTTGATGTACACTATCATATAAATGTCAGGTATACAACATAGTGATTCATGGTTTTTTTTTAAAGTACTGAATTTTAAAAAAGTTTATTGCTGAACAATGGTCTGGTCCTGGAAAGAGAACCATGTCAGGATTCTAAACACTGAAATGGGAAAAAAAAGTATTTCAAAAGTGCATACAAACTTTGGTCTGGTGGTGACAGGCATCCATGGGCAACAAAATTTCTGAAATTCTATAAACTTGTCTGGTTTCTGTTTTTCTCCAAATGACTCAAGGTGTTTAGGGAGATCATAGTTACTTTAAGAGAGATACCCTCCTTTTGGAGATACCCTCCAAAAGGGTAGAGATTACTCAAAAGGATAGGTACAAATCAGCAAGAAAAACTCTAAGGGTTTTTCATAGGCAAGTGGGACAAAATACAAATAGATACACAAGAAAAATACAACTATATAATGAAATAATATGGGAAATATTCAGCTCACTTAATAAACACATAAAGTATTTTAAAATTTATTTTTAATTGAGTAAACTTGTGAAAATTAAAAGTGAATACCAGTGTTAATGAAGGTATATTGAAAGAGTCTCACACATTGCTGATAATTTGGCATAAACTTAGAGCCAAATTATGGTTGTAATTTTTATTTGTATTTTTAACTTTTTATTTTGAAAACTTTCTAGATTTACAAAGCAGAAACTTCTACTCTTCATCTAGATTGACTAGTTATTTACTTTGTTATTTTCAATTTTATTTTGGTATTATAAACATTATCATTATCATTGTCATTATTAATGACCATCTGAGAATAAGTTCCAGACGTCACACCATTCTGCCCCTTTACCATAAATACTTCAGTGTGTATCTCCTAAGAATAAGGATATTCTCTTCAGTCTCTTATACAACCATGGTGTAACTATCAAATTTAGAAAATGTAATTTTGATACAATACTATTACCAAATACATAGTCAGTTGGCAGATCTTACCAGTTGCTGAGTAGTTTTCTTTATGTATCCTTTGCTTCAACCATGATCTACTTCTGTGTCCCTCATTGCTTTGAATTGCTCTGTCTGTTTAGTCTCTTGTAAGCTGTACCCGTTCCTCCGCTTTTGTCTTTCACTGC
This sequence comes from Capra hircus, assembly GCF_001704415.2. Taxonomy (NCBI): domain Eukaryota; kingdom Metazoa; phylum Chordata; class Mammalia; order Artiodactyla; family Bovidae; genus Capra; species Capra hircus. Next base: position 44,091,951 of record NC_030815.1, on the reverse strand, counting down.
ACTGACATTTTTGAAAAAAGATTGACAGTTGTTTAGTAGAATGTCCTTCAATGTAAGTTTGTCTAAGAGTTCCTCATGATTACACGCAGGCTTTTTTGGTATGAGTTTCTAATTTTTGACCTAATAATTTCCACTTCTGGGAATCTATTATGAAGAAATAATAGTAAGTAAAAAATAGTTTTAGTGTTGTATTTATATGAGATGAGGAATGTCCACTAAACCTATTCTGATAATCATTTTATGATATAAGTCAAATCATTATGTTGTATACCTTAAAAGTATACAGAACTGTATGTCAGTTTTCTCACAATAAAACTGGTGGAAAACCCCAATTTATATGGCTCCAAAGCAGCACAAATATCAAATAATAATAAAATTACAGCCCACATGTTCTGAGAGCATGTACTCAACAACCAGCAGTATGTTCTGTTGTTTATGTGCTTCATCTTATTTAATCTCCCTCCCCCATAAATCCTTCCTCTCTCCAGGTAAGATGACTTTGGGAAAATTGCCTAAAACTTGCTGTAAAGAAATATTTATTTCTTCCTTAGTGTCCAGTGTGCATATGCTCAGGTTGAGGAAGATGGGGGTGGCAGTGCCAGACCTGGGAGACGGAATCCTTACCACCTTTTGTCTATGTTCTCCTGGATAGTCCTTACCATGGATTGCCAGGCTGCACGAGGTATCCCCTAAGAGACAATGGCATTTATAGAAATGGCAGTCACATGGTAGCTGGTTTCATGGGCTTTGGGATAAAGCCTGAATTCTTTGCCAGGACCTTCGCACTCAGGTCCTGCCCACCTTCCAAGTTTCATTTCTTGCCTCTTCAGTCTGCACTCTCTGGGCTCCATTATACTTTTAATTCCCAGGGTGGGCAGTGGTGTCTCCTGGCTCCCTGCCTTTGCATGCAGTGTTTCTTCTGCTTGGAATATCCTGAATGCGCTCTTCTCTGCGTGGTGAATGCTTGCTTGTCATTTAAGACCAGTTCCCATGTCACTGGGTCAGTAAAGTCATTCTTCCTCAGCGATGATTTCTCTGCCAACACCCTCTCACCAGAATAAATCATTTCCTGTCTGTGCTTCCTCACTCTCACAGAGTTTTGTGCAGCAAAACATTCCTGATTGTCCCACGGAACTCAAGCCTCTTCTTTCCCTGGTGACATGTATCTTGCTGCTAGATCATGAGTTCTGGGAAGTCACAGAGCAAGTATGTTAATGGTTTTGCCCTTAGTAGCATTTAGTTCAGAACTGACATGTGGGAACCACTTGATAAGTATTTGGGGAATTAAAGGAAGGTACATAAATGATGAGAGGATTCATTCATTCATTCACAAATTAATCCAAGGTCCTTCTTTCTAGTTATAAAACGCTATAGCATGAATATTTCCTATTGATGAAATAGCATTGTATATTAGAATATGGCCTAATTTACACTTAAAATACTTATATATAGTAACATAACCACATAAGATATATATATATATATATATATACACACATATATGTGTGTGTGTATATACAGTAGTTCCCCCTTATCCAAAGGGGATATGTTTCCAGACCCTCAGTGGGTGCCTGAATCTGTGGATAGTATTGAACTATACCTATACTATTTTTCCTAAACATACATACTATGATACAGTTTAATTTATGAATTAGGCAAGTAAGAGATTAATTATGACTAACAATAAAATATAAAAATTATAGCAATGTACTACAATGAGTTATGAGAATGCAGTCTACTTTTTGCACAAATTTAATGGATTTTTCTTATTAATAAGCGCCTATAGTGTACTGTGGTCATAACTTTCGTAGTTTAAAGTGGGGCAGCAAAACTAGTATGAATTTCTTTTTCCGTTTTCACAATTTTATGGATAGAATATTCATTCTTACCACAGATCTTGACAACCTCAACACATGATTTTTTTTCTTTCCTTTTAAGAACTTTCACCTTTTGACTTAAAAGAAGCACTTTGCGGCTTCTCCTTGGCATAGCCAAATTCCAGATAGCTATTCTTACACTTTTGTGACTGTTAGTAAGTAAAAAGCGAAGCTTGAACACAGGCACTGTGATACTGCATATGATAACTAAGAGAGTTGCTAAGTGACTACTGGCAAATACACTGAACAAAGGGATGATTCATGGCTGAGGTGGGAAGGAGCAGGGCAGTGGGAGAGTTCATCATGATACTTAGAACAGTGTGCATTTTAAACCTTATGCTTATTTCTTGAAATTTTCCTTTTATATTTTCAGACTGTGGTTGACTGAGGGTAACTGAAACCATGCAAAGTGAAGCCGTGATGAGAGGGACTAATATGTACATATTAACAAAGAGTTTCTTAGTTTTATTCTTTTCATATTTGCAGATTTCTTTTGATAACACAAGGAATGAGGTTGAGGAAATTAGAAGTTCCAAATTCTAATATTTGCACTATGGCTAGATTTAAATGCCAGCACACAAGTCTTTCTGTATCTGTCCTCAATTACACGATGACTTGCTAGCAATAATCCATGTACTAGTTTGATTTCTCAACTCAAGAAATAAGTACAAAACAGAGCTGGAATATATTCATAAAAAGGTATAACCAAAAAATTCAAGAGCGTAAAAAAGGCTCCAACTTCCTCCTAAAAGGCACATGTACTTAGCCACTCCTATTCAAATTCAATTTAACAAATATTTATTAAATGTCCACTCTCTGTTCAATATTGGATCAACTTTTCATTCATTTATTCGACAAGAATTCTTTGAACATTTACATTGTACCAGGCATTACTGCAGATAATAGAGATAGAGAAAGGAATAAAATAAAAATCCCTGCCTCATGGAAATTATATTCTAGAAGCATGGGAGATAATAAAGTTGCAAATAAACAATATGCAGTATGTCAGATAGTAACAAGCGCTATGGAGAAAACTGGAAGTTGGAAAAAGAGCTAGGGAAAAGGCATTGCAATGTTAAGTAGATGGTCACAGAAGGTGATATTTGAGTGAAAGCTAATGGAGGTCTTGAATGGCTTGGATGATATGGAATGAAATGTACAAATGTCACCCTTTCTGTATAGACCTGCGGACTTTGCGTTCCACTACGCTGTGGAACGACCTGGTAATGACCTGGTATTTACTGGTAATGATGTATTCAACTAAACAAAGGGTGCTGTCAGACTGAATGAGATACTCCTTTAGGCAGAGGTGGACACGGACAACTTAACTCAAACTTTAAAGAGTCCAGAGAGACTGCATGTGATGTCTGGTGAAGATAGCAAGAAGAATGACATAAGTAAAGGGGGCCCAGGCAGTAAGAACACTGATTTCTGTAGTTGAAGGTCTTCCTTGCTTCAACAGAGGTAACAGATAGTAGCTCGACTGTAAAGAATCTTCCTGCCAAGTGGGAGAGTTGGGTTTAATCTCTGGGTTGGGAAGATCCCCTGGAGAAGGAAATGGCAACTTACTTTAGTATTCTTGCCCAGGAAGTCCCATGGAAGAGGAGCCTGGCAGGCTAGTCCATGGGCTCACAAAAGAGTTGAACACAATTTAGCGAACAAACAGCAGAGGCAAGGGATAGCATTAGTTACACGAAGTGGAGAAACCACTATAAGTCAGTTGAAGAAGGTCACACTTGTTCATAGAGGCTATTGGAAGCCACCAAAGTTAATTGAGAAAGGAAGAAATACGATGAAACAAGTATTTTAATAAAATTAATATAGCAGTAGAGTCAGTTGGATTGGAATAAGGAGAAGATAGAGGCAAGGAACCACTTAAAATCTTATTTTTGTTATCCAGATGTTATAAGGGTGGGTCAGAATGGAAGCAGTGAGAACAATAAAGCAGTGAAGTTTATACAGAGTAAATGACAGGCTTTGTTAGCGGATTAGATCTGAAGGGTAAAGAAGAGTAAGTTAGAGCTGACACATTATAAAGAGGTGAGAAGATGGGGTCATTCTATGACCAAGAACTCTATGATCCAAATAGGGTGTGACTTGCTCAGGATCACATAGTTAGTGAAAACCTGAAGGCAGAACCCAGAATCCATGCTTTATCCTCCATTAAATGACGCCAAGGCATTTAAATGGCAAGTGGAAAATAGTGCCTTCAACAGAAATGAGTGATTATGGAGGGATAGAAAATTTGTACAATTGAGCAGAGAAGATGGAGAGTTTCTGTTTTGTATCTATGGAATTTGGAGATATTTGAGTGGAAAAATCTGGGAGACAGGCAACCCTTTAGGGCTGGAAATGCCCTGTAATAGTCTGAGATCTTGCTCCAGTCACTTAACCTCTCTTAGCCTTGGTTTCTCCATTCACAAAGTGAGAAAATGTTATTAATTAAGGGTTGTTATCTGTTAATTAATATTTGTAAAAAGTTTGAAATAGGCCCTGGTACAAGATAAGTGTTATTTAATTATTTGTTGTAAGAAATACGTAAGATGCAATGTAAAGAAAGACATTGGCTTTCTGGAGAGGTAAGAAGAAGATATGGGGAAAACTACAGGAGAATTTGAGATCATTGATATAAAGTCTGTCATAGAAGGGAGGAATTTTATAAAGGTGAGAAACAAAACCAAATGATGCAAAGATGCAGAGAAAGAGGAAGGTCAAGAGAGGCCATACAGTATGGAAAGAAGGAGGCCTTCCAGAGTAGGTTGGTTTTCAACAGAGTAGCAAGTAGGAGAGAAGCTCCAGAGGGAAGTCAGGAAGAGTGAGAAATGGAAGCAAGGTACTACAGTATTTTTCAAATTTGCCATCAATTTGTGACTATACCCAAGAGGAGATAAAATTTTAAAATAGGCATTTGCCTAATTTAGTGGATGACACATTCATGGTGAAATACTAGAAGGCTATTAAATTTGGAGTCATTTCTAACCAGGGAGTTGATAAGTTGGAGGATAATCATGCTGACCTTACTTTCACAACTATGTACCAAACACCAAGGTCAATGAGTTGAATGTAGCATGAGGTGACATAAGATGGGAGATTTTAAGATTTCTTCCTCTCCACACACAAAAGGTTTCCTTAACTGTGAATTCTGAAAATCTGAGATATTTCTATTATACTTTATCTTTGTGTGCACATCAATATATTCTGCTCTATGTCACAAACACACAGAAACAGAGAAGCCCATCCAAAAGGCTGATTTAGTACACAGTGGAAAGAAGATTCCAGAGTAAAACAATTTTATACAAATAATTTATTTGTTCCCAGTCTGAAGAGGTACTTGAATTGTTCTCTTAGTATTTTTCTACGTAAATCTTTGCTTATAAATTCCAGTGTGGTAAACATACCTGGGAGAATTTTGAAAGTCAGAAACCACATTTCAAAAACCTTCTTTCCCTTTGGATATCACTTCATAGTCTATGTAATGTTAGATTTATTATCTTTGTCTTATACAGTTCTTATAGGCATTAATGTCTGAAGGGGATAGGAGAGTGATATAACAGCTCTGAAGAATTATTATACTACCTGAGAAGCTGAAACCAAAGAAAGATGGTAGGCAAGATATTGGAGAAGGCAATGGCACCCCACTCCAGTACACTTGCCTGGAAAATCCCATGGATGGAGGAGCCTGGTGGGCTGCCGTCTATGGGGTCGCACAGAGTCGGACACAACTGAAGCGACTTAGCAGCAGCAGCAGCAGGCAAGATATAGAATTCAGTTCAAAGGCATTTTAATATTAGGTGGCAAACTAGGGACTATTGGACCAGCACTATCAAATAGGGATATAATGTGAGCTACATGTGCAATTTAAACTTTTCTTTAATGAGAGCCACATTCTAAAGAGGGAAAAACAAATGAAATTTTATAATATTTACCTAATAATATATGCTAAGTATCATTTTACCATGTGATCCATGTAAAAATCTGTGACAGGATGGTCTGCATCATTTTTTCTGCACTGTCTTCAAAATTCTCTGTGTATTTTACACACTCAGCACATCCCAATTCAGAATAACCGCAGTTGCAAATGGTCCATAGCCACATATGGCTAGTGGCTGCCACACTGGACAGTAGTGCAGTTCTGAACCAAACATAGCTCACTTTTGGATTTTTTTAAGCGTCAGCTGGCAAAGAGAGGCATTATATAGGGAGTGCTCTAGTAGAGTAAACCTTAGGGCAAGTCGGTAAGCATGGACTTTTCCACTCCAGTAAGCACTGGGGCTTTCTGACTTCTTTCTTGAGTTTGGGGTTAAACATCTTAGTACACTTCTCAGTATGCAGCAGAAATAAACAGGGCTGCAGCATACTCTTGAACCACAGGAAAGCGCTGTGCACCGTTCCCCCAGAGAAAAGCAATTACCTCCAGTTTTTAAAAAAATTGTTTATTCCTTGCATGGATTATTACATTTATTTAAGTCACCCCAATAAGGATGACGGATATATAGTTTGCAAAAGTTGGTATGTATCTCGAAGTTTCTACCAACTTTTTTTTCTTTTAAGTTGCTTTTCCCCGGGCATGGTGTAGATACTTAATAAGGCCTAGCGCAAAGAATTCCAGGGTTGGTTTCCCGACCTCGCCAATTTTGCGGGGCGGAAGGCGCGGGTTCCCAGCTCTAGCCCACAGGCCCTGGCAGCCTCACAGCTTCGGGCAGATGGAGTTTCCGGCCTCGCTCAGTGGTCACCGGGTCATCCGCCTGCGCTCCTTTCTGCCTGAGGTCTGGGCCCCGGGGAAGAGCGCGCCGGTGGTGCAAGCATCCGGAGGGCAGTTCCGCGGTGGGCCCACACCCTTCTCGCGCGCCGCTCCCTGCGAGCCAGGCCGGGTGCCGTGTGGCCCGGCTGGCCGCCGCAGCTCTGAGGTTGGGCCCTCCCCCGGGGTGATTTCAGCGTTGAAGGTGGAAATACGGAAGTTTCCAGCCACGACTGACAGATGAGGCTCGCGTCCAGCGCGGCATGCGCTGCAGCGGCTCTGCGGAGCGCGGGGGCCCCGCTGTGCGCACCCTGCGACCCTAGAGGCCTACGAGCCGCCGGCCCGCCATGGCCACGCTACCGAGCGCAGAGCGCCGCGCCTTCGCGCTCAAGATCAACAGGTGAGACGCGCCCCGCAGCGGACTCGCTGCCGCACAGCCGCGGGCGATGGAGCGTAGCGCCCGGCTGCTCCGAGATTGTGGGGGTGGGGTTGAGGACGACGTCCGCAGAGTCCCTGGGAGTCAGCTGGCGGCGCCCCCGAGACCCGGTGGGGCCCGGAGCCCCCAGGCGGCTGTAGTGGGGCCACTGCTGAGCGCAGTGGCCCGAAAGCTGAGCGCAGTCCTCCTGGTAGTCCTCGGTCACCAGCGTCTCTTCCCGGAGCCACCTCCCCAACCCCGCCTCGCCCGTGCCGCCCTCGGGGTTGACAGGTGGCCGGTCCGGGTAGTGCGAAGGGCGCGGGGTAGTGCGAAGGGCGTGGAGTTAGCAGTGCAGGGCCAGCCGCCGAGTTTCTCGTAAACTGCTCCTCCTTTTGAGGCTGCCCTGAGAAGGGGCGAGAGAAGTGAGTAAAATGAGGCGAGTTTTGCTCAGGCAGCTGCTTCAAGACTTGGGTTATTCTGAGGAGGGCTCTTTCCCCTCTTGTTTTATTTTTCCAGAAAAGAAGTTTGGCTCCTACCGACATCGCTATTTTTATTCTCTGGTCCAAAGGAGCCATGAAGTGGAAAAAGTGATTTTTAAAAAATTCTCCATTTAAATAAACAAGAAAGGAATGGCCTGTGGCTGACATTTTTACGTTTCTAGCGCTCCAGTAAAGAAGTGAGGACAGATCTAACCCACCATCCAATTCATAATAAAAATTGCACAAACTAAATGTAAGCATATTTACTGCTCAAAGTTCTCACCAGAGGTGCTTTAACTGCAGTTTTTTTCCCCTCCACTGAAAACTGCTGACAAGTGTTTGAAGACATTTTTGTCATGCCCTGAGAAATCTAGACTGTCTAGTTAAAAGATAATATGAAATTCATCCTGAAGGATCAGCTTATTATTTTATAGCCCTCACGGGGCTAGGATTAGTTAGTCTTTGAGCCGAGCCTGTGAAAGGCTGGTTCCACAGTCCATATTTGTGCTGCTAGACTTTGAAGAGGTTTGAATGACCAGGAATTAGAAGCCCAGAATAATAAGGCGGTAAGGACTTATGGAGGGCATGTTGAGCTTTATTAGGCATTTTATTTCCACCTGTTGGGCAGCTGTGAGCAAACCATTTCTTTTACCTTACTATTTCTTCATCTTTAAGCTAATTAGTATTGTGTACTGTGTATTAATGCTGTATTAACGGTAGTCAAAGGTCACAAAGTATATTTCCTTGTGGCCAGTTTTTTTCCATTAGGTTTCATGCCTGTCGCCATGCGGGAGGGGCAATTCGTTTAGGGGCTGAAGGGGATCAAACTGAAGTTCCTGACGGATGTACCACTTGCTATAGCTGCTGCTGTTCTGTCCCTGTGAATTTTAGGTCAGGTGGTGTAACTCTGACAGAAAGATTTCTGTCAGAGGGGTGCGGTTAATCTAAGGAGAGCTGTAGGACCTGTGCTAATCACTCCAAAGGAAAGTGAAGTGCTCAGTCGTGTCTGACTCTTTGCAACCCCATGGACTGTAGCCTGCCACGCTTCTCCGTCCATGGGATTTTCCAGGCAGGACTACTGGAGTGGGCTGCCATTTCCTTCTCCAGGGGATCTTCCCGACCCAGGGATCGAACCTGGGTCTCCCACATTGTAGGCAAACGCTTTACCATCTGAGCAGTCTCTAAAGCAGCAGAGGGATTGGTGTAGTCTGAGGGTTACAAGTAAAGGTCCTGGCTGGAATCAGATCTGCTTGCCGATTGGCTCTGTTTCAGACTGGACATGCTATTAATGTTTAACGCCTCTACACTTTGAGTTTTTGTCTGTGGAATGGGGACACTCCTAGTACCTTCCTTGTGTGATTGTTGAAAGGATTAAGTGAAATAATATATACAAAGTTCTTGTAGTGCCTGGCTCAGAATCAATGTTAAATAAATGTTTGCTGTCCTCATCCGCATTACTATCAGTTTTATCATTGTCATCATCATCTGCATTGCCACCATCTTTAAGATCTTAAGAAAGAAAGTTAGGAAGAAGAGCTGAAGCTGGAGAACTTCCTGTGCAGAGATCCCTTTGGGCTAGGTGTGATGATCCCAGTGGCAGGTTGGAGTTGCCTTGGGGTGGATGTTCTCTCAAATGGCTCCCATCTCTGTGCTGAGAATGTCAGACACGCCTTCTGAAACAGAATGTGTGATGGATCTGAGCAAGAAGAGCCCCACTCAAGTTAAATAAAATATCAAAGGCTCCCTAATACTCAGGCAAGAATAAGGATTGGATATTCCTGTTTAGGGGGGTTCAGTTTTCCCTTTGGAAGAATTTTGTATATTGGGTAGAGAGTTGGCTAAAGAGCTTGGCAGAAATTAATGTTCGATGCAGTGGATTAATACAGACCTACGTAGTATTATTAACATAATATTAAAATGTCCCACTTATTGTTCATTTACTATGTCCCATACACTGTGTTACGTGCTTAATGGATTGTATCATTATTATATTATATGTTATATTATATCATTATTATAGCATTAGATTCTTACAAAAACCCTATGAGACTCACCTGAAGTCTCGTATAAAATAGGAAGGTGAAGCTTGGCGATGTCGTTGTACAAGGCCATGTAATTTGTTCAAGGCCATGCAGACAGCAGAGGCAGAACTAGCATTACAAAGTGCTCCAAAGTATTCTTAACTGGTAAAGTGCCATTTTGAAATTCCTAAGAATTTCCTTTAAAAGCAAACAAGGAATTGATTTTTAAAAAGACATCAATTGAGTAGCCGCATTGCAAATTGTTCTGATCAGTGTTTAATATGTAAATAAACTAACAATGTGATGTTCTGCAATTTTGAAGTTGAAAAAGAAAATATTTTCTCTTGCATGCCTATGTACTATTTTTTTTAATAGATCAACTTACAAAAGTAAGGCAGTGTTGAAATATGTTCATCAGTACATTCAGCATGGGTTTGTATTTTATCACCTCTCTACTCCGAATGATACAAACTGCCATTAAAAAATGTTTGTGGGGGTAAAATTGATGTTTCCTATCAAGGAAATATTCAAATCTGAGCTCGTTCTGCCTACACCAGCCTCAAAAAAGAGTGAGCACACTATCTCACAGTAGGAAAGGAATGATCCCCACTGTTTCCAAATTCCATAACTTCCTGCAAGTAGCATTGCTCAGTCTAGGGACAGGGCCAAAGCAAAGGAGGAACCTGGGAATGTTCGCTAGTGCCTGTTCCTCCGTGATTGCCCTGGCTATTTCTTTCATTTTTTTTTCAAAATTAATTAATTAATATTTATTTTCCGCTGTGCTGGGTCTTCGTTGCTGCACAGACTTTTCTCTAGTTGTGGCAGGGAGCAGGGGGTGCTCCTCGGCTGTGGTGCTCCAGCTTCTCATTGTGATGGCTTCTCTTGTTGTGTTGGAGCACAGGGCTTCAGGGCACCTTGGCTTCAATAGCTGGGGCACGTAGGCTCAGTAGTTGTGGCTCTCAGGCTCTAGACCACGGGCTCAATAATTGTGGCGCATGGGCTTAGTTGCTCCGTGGCATATGGAATCTTCCTGGAACAGGGATCGAACTCCTGTCTCCTGCATTGGCAGGAGGATTCTTTACCACTGAGCCACCAGGGAAGCCCTCTCTCATATTCTTATGAAGCCTAAATTTCCATGTGTTAGAAATCATCGTAGGCCATTTTTTGTTTCCTTTTGAGCACCAAGTATAATTGTATGATGTGGTTGTGTGACTTACAACAGTCGAACGTTTCTCTAGAACCCACAGTTAAGGGAGATACAAGAGAAAAGATCCACCACTGAATTTTTCTGAGCTTAGATTCAGTTTCTTATAAGTGTGAGATATTTGCCTTCATTTCAGTTTAATTGTCACTGTCTTCCTGTGCACAAAGGAAAGACTAGATCTGAATTAGGTAATTCATAATAATGTTTGCATTGGGGATTTCGGGCACTTCTGCATTCAGTGTCATGATACAGTCCTTGTATGAGTGCCAAGTCTCATCAACTACCCTTTTTTTCTTACTAGCATTTAGGGCTTTTATGTATTATAAAAATTATTGTTACTCTTCTGAAAATTCATTAAACAAAATCTTAGATTCTTTCAAACACAGAATAGATACAGAACTAGATCAAATATTAAAGTAAAGGACCTTGGGTAAAGAGAAAAGAAGTGCAGAATGCAGAAAAAACATTAATGATCCTTAGGACATTCAGTTGAAAAGGATAAATAATAATGGCTTATGCTTACATAAGGGTTACTGTATGGTAGTCTCTACATGTCATAACTCATTCACCCCTGTGAGGTAAGAACAATTACTGTCTCCATTTTAGAAATGAAGAAACTAGGTACAAAGGAGTAATGAAAACTGTTCAAAGTCACAAACAGCTAAGGGCAGAGCTAGGATTCAGATGCAGGCAGCTTTGCTGCAGAATCCTCTCCCTTAACCCCATCTACCATGCTGTCATCTCAATTTTATTTTAAAATAATAATAAAATTAGTAATATTTATTGACTGCTTTCTATGTGCCTATTATCATCTGGACTTTGTATAAATGTATTTCATGATTATAGAAAAGGAACAAAATATAATGTATGATAAGAATCATTACAGAGTGATTTTATGGAAGATAAAACCAAGCATCCAAAAAGACATATTGCTTTCAAGACCAATCCTAATAAAAGATAATTCTAACAGTCCTAAAAAAAGAGATACAAATGAATTTATGTATGAAACAAACCCACAGACATGGAAAACGAATATATGATTATCAAAAGGGAAGGGAGGACAGCTAAATTAGGAGGTTGGGATTAACACATATACACTACTATATATAAAATAGATAACCAACAAGGACCTACCATATAGTACAAGGAACTGTACTCAATATTTTGTAATAACCTACAATGGAAAAGAATCTGAAAAGAAATATATATGTGTGTGTGTGTGTGTGTGTGTATATATATATATATATATATATATATATATAACTGAATCACTGTGCTATACACCTGAAACTAATATGATATTGTTACTATACTTACATGAAAAAAGAACAATCTCAATAACTTCTGGCATAAAGACCAGAACAAGAAGAAGATACTGCATTGTTCCTGAGAAGTGTTTGCTGATTTTGTCCGTAAAAATGATGCAAGCATTAAAATACATGTATTCAAATGTCTAAATGCATGTTTGCAGTGGAATAGTGTTATTCTTTTACTAGTGATGGCATAGCAGGGTGTGGATGCTTTCAGGAATTACTGCGTTTGTCTGATGTGTTCTAGACCAAAGACCATGAGAAGAGGCTTCAGGCAATTACACTTAGAATTTTGGTCTTTCACATTCAGAATCGTTGTTTTTTTTTTCAAAGCCACATGTGAACTTTAGGAATCTAGTACAATTGAAAGAACCTTCTGCTAGGGTGAACTTTTCAAATTAGAATTTTTTGAGCTCTGACAATTCACATGTATGTATAGAGCCAAAGATTACTTCAGCATGGAAAAGAAAATATAATTACATTATGTGGTTACCTAGGAAGAGAGGGAGAGCTCAGAGAACCAGGTCTCCCATTTCTACTTTCCACACAGAGCTAGTGATAGAATGAGGTGATGTTAAAAACATCTCAACCTTCCCTCCTGCTAACAGGCAGGGATGTAACAATACCCAGAGTTCTTGCTGGAGAATGCTAAGATAAAAGAGTGCTTAGTTCTTTTCAATGGTGAACACCAGGTGCTTATTGCTGTTTGGGTCAATAATAAGTAGCTAAAGCAACAGGAATATACTATCCCTGTTCCCACAAATGTTCAGTCTAATTTGTCACCAGTCAGTAACTACAAAGGTTCTCTGCTGCTGCTAAGTCACTTCAGTTGTGTCCGACTCTGTGTAACCCCATAGATGGCAGCCCACCAGACTCTCCCGTCCCTGGGATTCTCCAGGCAAGAACACTGGAGTGGGCTGCCATTTCCTTCTCCAATGCATGAAAGTGAAAAGTGAAAGGGAAGTCGCTCTGTTGTGTCCAACTCTTTGCGACCCCATGGACTGCAGCCTTCCAGGCTTCTGTCCATGGGATTTTCCAGGCAAGAGTACTAGAGAGGGGTGCCATCGCCTTCTCCAACAAAGGTTCTCTAGGCTCCAGGAAAATACAAGAGTTTATACACTGTGGTTATGCGTGGTTCCTGTGCTTCTAGAGTTTGCACTATAGTAGTACACTTTGCTGTTTGGGGTACATAGAATAAAAACAGAATGATATCTCTCGAAATATATAGGAAGGCATCTGTATACAGGGTGCAGTGAAATCAAATAAATTGGTAAAGTTAGCCTAGAGTATACGATCATTATATCATGTCCCACTGTGTTCAGATCAAAGGCAGGATTAGAAAAGCAGAAATGGCAGTGGTAGAACCAGTGGGAGAGCTCAGGGAACCAGGTCTCCCATTTCTACCATCTTTGTTCTGTTCTTTCATCTGTGTTCATCATTAAAAGTAAGAAAGTACAACAAGCAAAAATGTGTTTTAGTTACAGCTTGTTAATATTTGGATGTGTCAATGCATCTTTCCATTTTTACAAAAATAAGATCATACTGCATATCCTGTTTTATGCTGTATTTTTAAATTTAAATATGAACAACTCTCCATGTTCATCCATGGAGGGCTACATTATAATTTACATAGGCTGTGTAAAATTGTGTTGATTAGGCATGCAGTGATTTATTGAATTAATTCTCTATGATTGGGTTTTAAGATGGTTTCCAAGTTTTTACAATAATGTACATAGCTTGATGAATAGCTTTATACATACATCTTTATGTGTTAGAGCAAATAATTCCTTCAGATTTCTAGAAGTGGGATTCCTTGCTCAAAGGAAAGAAATATTTTTCAGACTTTTGATACACATGACTGAGTTGTTTCCCAGTTCAATTGTACCTCTTTACATTCCTGCCACTGGCCCTACGAGTTCTCATTTCCTCACATTCACACCCCTGCCTGGTTTTATCATTCCTTTAAATCTTTGTTGGAAATCTTGACCCTTTCTCCTTGATATGTCTTATCTTTTCCTGTTCAGTTTCTCTCCTAGATCCCTGTATGACCTCTGAAGTCATTCTTTAGGGATTAAAGTAGTTGTGGATTTCTCCTTTTTCCTTTGCCTTATGTATAACTATCGATGTTTTTAATCTCTGTCTTTCTCACTTTCTGCGAGAGATTCTTTTTGTACGGAGAATAGGTGGATTCTTTGTAAAGGTAGAGTGTTCTAGCAACTTAGTTCTTTCTTGCTTCTTTTTGAGACTCTAGTTGGCCACACTTTCATTTACTTTTACTTTGCTTAACGATCTAATTCAATCTACCCATCCTTTACATAAACTAGCAATTTTAAAGGAAGTAGCAAATAAAAAAATCAAGATCTGTGTTCCTCACAAATACATTGGAGTGGGTAACCTTTCCCTTCTCCAGGGGATCTTCCCAACCCAGGGATCAAACCCAGGTCTCCCGCACTGCAAGCAGATTCTTTACCAGCTGAGCCACAAGGGAAGCCCCTGACATAGCTCACTGGATGTGTTTTCCCTTGGATCACAATATAGAGACAGGGACTTCTTTCATGCTTTGGGAGTTTCCTCTTCCTCTGGAATTGGATTTGGGGCTTATACAACATGTTAGTATCACTCTGCTCAGAAACCTCAGAAGGCTTCAGAAGTTCTCCTATCATTCTCATTATACAACTGATAATTTTAATTGTTCTTCCCTGTGAGAAGCCAAATGTAAAAATAGCAGAAGATTAGGCTAAAGCGAAATGGCTGTCTGGGGAGGCCTTACAAATAGCTGTGAAAAGAAGAGAGGTGAAAAGTAAAGGAGAAAAGGAAAGATATGAGCATCTGAATGCAGAGTTCCAAAGAATAGCAAGAAGAGATAAGAAAGCCTTCTTCAGCGATCAATACAAAGATAGAGGAAAAGAACAGAATGGGAAAGACTAGAGATCTCTTCAAGAAAATTAAAGATACCAAGGGAACATTTCATGCAAAGATGGGCTCGATAAAGGACAGAAATGGTCTGGACCTAACAGAAGCAGAAGATATAAAGAAGAGGTGCAAGAATACGCAGAAGAACTGTACAAAAAAGATCTTCATGACCTGGATAATCACGATGGTGTGATCATTCATCTAGAGCCAGACATCCTGGAATGTGAAGTCAAGTGAGCCTTAGAAAGCATCACTATGAACAAAGCTAGTGGAGGTTATGGCATTCCAGTGGAGCTAATTCAAATCCTGAAAGATGATGCTGTGAAAGTGCTGTACTCAGTATGCCAGCAAATCTGAAAAACTCAGCTATTGAGGGTCACTATGTTCCAAGTGCTGTGCTGGGCCTTGGTAATACAAAGGCAAGCAAGTCATGATATTGCCGGCAAAGAACAAAACATTAACTCACAATATGGATCAGAAAAAGATGGAGCTGTCCCTTGCCTCCTAACCCTCCATCTGGGTGTTGTGCCTTCAAAGTGGTCCTCTTTAGGGATGTGCCACTTATTCTGACAATACTGCAGCTGCTGCTAAGTTGCTTCAGTGTCTGACTCTGTGCGACCCCATAGACGGCAGCCTACCAGGCTCCTCCGTCCCTGGGATTCTCCAGGGAAGAGTACTGGAGTGTGGGTTGCTATTTCCTTCTCCAATGCATGAAAGTGAAAAGTGAAAGTGAAGTCGCTCAGTCGTGTCCGACTCAGTGATCCCATGGACTGCAGCCCACCAGTCTCCTCCGTCCATGGCATTTTCTAGGCAAGAGTACTGGAGTGGGGTGCCATTGCCTTCTCCATCTAACGATATTAGCATTCTCCAAAACATTTTTGAAAATCCTTTTAGGATTCTTCTCAGAGAATGGAGTATATTTATTTTTAAAAATAAACTCAGTGGTATAAAATCTTTTCCCTTTGACATAGAATCTATTTGTTTCTTGTTTAAAATGTTTAAAAAATAAAGACAATATAGATGATAACATAGCAAGTACCTAAGGGCCCACTGACCAGAGTTAACAAACGTTAACATTTGGTTCTTTTTGTTTTAGATATTTTTAAATGAAAAACTAGAACATTACAGATAAATTTGAAGTCCTCCGTTATTCTATTCTCCAATTCTGTTCTCCCTTCTCGTTCAGAGGCCAGGATTATCACCAAGTTGTATGTTTAGTGTGTGTGTGTGTTTGTTTGTACATATCAATAAACAATATATTATGTGGTTTCTGGAATGAGCCACAATCATTAGCAGTTAAGCAAGTCTGTTAAATTAAGTAATTTTCGATTGAGTTAAATGGAGCCGTGTTTTTAGATTACTCTTCAAGTGGCTCTGAAAGCTATTGCAAGGAGGACTTCCAAAAGTGATTTCAGGAAAACAGCTCTATCTGAATAAATCACGTGGCACTTTTTGTGTAAATTTATAAAGAACAATAGTTATTTAGATGTATACATTCTGGTAATGGTTTTCAATCACCCCTTACATTACAGTCACATTACTCATTTCCTGCAATGACCAGGAAATTTTTCAGAAACCTTTTTTTCCTCTATCAGATGAATGTACCTATGATTTGCATTTGACCTCTCATAAGCAATGGAGTTGATAACATATTTATTTTTAATTACAAGGTTTTAAAAGCACAGAATAAAGAAATCTTCTCATTGCCTGGACAGTTGATTAGGGAAGGTATGAAGATTAGCAAGAGGGTATGATATTTCCTCAGAAATCTTTATGGGGCTATTTGTGAGTGAAAGTTGCTCAGTCATCTCTGACTGTTTGCGACCCCATGGAGTATACACACAGTCCATGGAATTTTCCAGGCCAGAATACTGGAATGGGTAGCCTTTCCCTTCTCCAGGGGATCTTCCCAACCCAGTTGGGCCTTGGTAAAACAGAATGGTTGGGCTGGATTCTCCCATTTGATCAGGGAGATGTAGTTCCTCTGTTGTCCCATACCTCACCTTAGACAAACTGAGAAGAATGTCCATGGAGTAGAAAGGCTTTTCTCCAAGTTTCTCCTTTGCCTTGTTGTTTCACAGGGGCAGTTCTCAGGACACAGCAGACTCAGTTCTGTGCTGTGTACTCTGAACACTCAGGAGAAGCTGGAGTCTCACCAAGAAGTTACTACCCTGAGGCCCTGGTTGTTAGGCAGGCAAATGAGAGTTGCCCAAGGAGTGCTAGTCCTCCTGCAGTAATTTACACCAGAATGACCATCCTCTTTCCCTTAGGCTAGGAGAACAGCCTCAGGTTCAAAGTCCACTAAAAGTGCACTTTATCCTGCTACTTAACATATATGTTGCTTCGAGGCAGTGCTGGCCATCTGTTCTCTTCCTGTTGACCTTCTGTCTGGTTTGCTGTACCTACCGGTATTTCACTCTTTGATACCTGTTATCATAACATCCCTTTAGAAGGATCTTCAACTTGCCTATTTTTTAAAATTAATTTTTACTGGAGTATAGTTGATTTACAGTGTTGTTAGTTTCTGCTGTACCAGCAAAAGAATCAGTTGTACACGTACATATATCCACTCTTTTTTAGATTCTTTTCCCATATAAGCCATTACAGAGTATTGAGTAGAGCCCCCTGTGTTATACAGTTATTATTAGTATTTTATTTTATTTTATTTTTGAATTTATTTTGTTCACTTTATTTAAATGGAGGCTAATTACTTTACAATATTGTAGTGGTTTTTGCCATACTTGACATGAATCCGTCATGGGTGTATATGTGTTCGCCATCCTGAAGCCCCCTCCCACCTCCCTCCCCATCCCATCCCTCTGGATCATTCCAGTGCACCAGCCCCGAGCTCCCTGTCTCATGCATTGAACCTGGACTGGCGATCTGTTTCACATATGATAATATATATATTTCAATGCTATTCTCTCAGATCATCCCACCCTCGCCTTCTCCCACAGAGTCCACAAGACTGATCTGTACATCTGTGTCTCTTTTGCTGTCTCGCATACAGGGTTATCATTACCATCTTTCTAAATTCCATATATATGCGTTAGTATACTGTATTAGTGTTTTTCTTTCTGACTTACTTCACTCTGTATAATAGGCTCCAGTTTCATCCACCTCATTAGAACTGATTCAAATGCATTCTTTTTAATGGCTGCGTAATATTCCATTGTGTATATGTACCACTGCTTTCTTATCCATTCATCTGCTGATGGACATCTGGGTTGCTTCCATGTCCTGGCTATTGTAAACAGTGCTGTGATGAACATTGGGGTACACGTGTCTCTTTCAGTTCTGGTTTCCTTGGTGTGAATGCCCAGCAGTGGGATTGCTGGGTCATATGGCCGTTCTATTTCCAGGTTTTTAAGGAATCTCCACACTGTTCTCCATAGTGGCTGTACTTGTTTGCATTCCCACCAATAGTGTAAGAGGGTTCCCTTTTCTCCACACCCTCTCCAGCATTTATTGTTTGTAGACTTTTGGATAGCAGCCATCCTGACTGGCGTGAGATGGTATCTCATTGTGGTTTTGATTTGCATTTCTCTGATAATAACTAATGTTGAGCATCTTTTCATGTGTGTGTTAGCCATCTGTATGTCTTCTTCGGAGCAAAGGAATTTAGAATGGAGCAGTGGGCTCCCACAGGTGGGGCGGAGGGAGTAGCCCACATCCCGTGCAGGCAATACTGGGGGGCATTGCCCACGAAGAGTTTTACTACAAAAATAAAACCAAGTAAACACTGGTTCTGTTTTGATTACCATCTCCATTCTCCATTATTCTAGTATTTTATATATAGTAGTGTTTATGACTCCAGTTTGCTTGTTGTATCTTGTTGCATACCCAATAATTTCATTTGGCTCACATGAATTTTTTGATTGACCATGACTTTCTCTAGGCGAATCCCCTCAAACCCCCAACCCAACAAGTTTTTGCCTTCAGAATTCAGCTGGAATGAGCCGATTAACATAAGTGAAAACTGGAGATGGAGCTTGATTGTGTGGCCAGGTAAGGGTTAAGGGCAGGAATGGAATGTTGATGTAACTCAGAAGGGAAGGAAGGAAGGAGTAGCAGTCCTGGAGGGTTAGGAGGTAAGGCTTCAGCCAGGCCCTGAAGGACAGGGCGAGGACTGACAGCTGAAGCTGGTAGAGGGGGAAGAAGGGGTAAGAGGGACTCCATGAGAGGGAAAAGGAGGCAGCCACAGTCATTCTGATGGGAGGTGATGTCTGGGATTAGGCTGGGGGGATGAGCATGGAAAGAAAGGGGTCTGTGTCTACAGATACTTAAAGGGCGATCAGCTGGACTTGAGAAACAACTAAATATTCATTTGCTCATTTCGTGAATATTGATTGTAGTTGACACTATGTCTGGCAGTCGTGTGTTATAAGAGGTGAGGATAGAGCAGTGACTAAGCTGACAAGGTTCTTGTCTGAAAGAAGTCATTTTACAATGGGAAGATAATAAACAAATAAATCAGGAAATAACAGATAAAACAGGTACCATGCAGAGAATGTAAAAGGGCCATGTCAGGTGTATGGGTACCTTAGAATGGTCAAGGAAGGCATCCCTGAGGAGATGACCTATGGGCCTGGACCAGGCAGGGGAGTTAGCAAATGCCACACCCAGGGCAGAAGTAGGGCTGCTGTGTTGGGAGAAAAGAGAGCCAGTGTGTATGGACAGACTGAGTGGCGGGTGGGGGCAGAGGGGAGAGTGGGAGAAATTGAAGAGTAAAGTAGGCAGAAACAAAATCATAAAAAGCCCTTAGGAGCCAAGGAAGATGTTTAAATGTTATTCCAAGTGCGATGGGAAGGTTTTGGGAACAGAGGCACGTTGTGATTGACCTCTGTGTTTAGATGGTCACTTTGGCTCCCATAGAGAAGTGAAGAGCAGAAGCAAGGTGAGCAGCTAGGAGGTCCCAGGGACCAGGGGAAAGGGGATGGTGGCGGGACTGGGGAGCTGAGAATAGAGAGGGAGAGAAGCTGTAAGCTCTGTGATGTATTTTGGAGATTGAGTTGATGTCTTAGATGTGGTGTGGAGGACAGTGAGAGAAAAAAATGAATCAAGGTATCTCTGGGGGGCATTATGTGTGGATATTAATGCTTTTAACAGGTAAAAAGACTGGATGAGGAGCAAGCTTTCAGGCTGAATCATGAGTTTAGTTGAGGACATACCAAGTCTAAGATTCATATTACAAATTCAACTGAAATTACCTACTAGGTAGTTTTATTCAGGAATCTGAGGTTCAGGGAAAAGGTCAAAGCTGATATTTAAAATTGCAAGTCATTGTCATGTAGATACTATTTTAAAATAATGGGGGGTGGTGAGGAAGAAGACATTAGAGTTATCTTGATAAAGTTTTTAATAGCCACAAAGCTAAATGTGTAATGTGATATCATTTTTATGGCAAAATGTGTATATCTCCCTACAGAGATTAAATAGATTGATACATATGATAGGGATATGAACAGGACATGTGCCAACTTGTGAAAAGTGTTGAATAACTGGATGTTAGGATTATTAATGATTTTTGTTTCCTTGTATGTGACATGTGTGTGTATATATATGTATTTTACAAGTTTTCTTCAAAGAGTGTTTTTGTAATTGGGAAAGATAAATTTTATAAAAGATAACAACACCAAGATTTATATTCTAGGAAAATTGGATACAGATGATGCCAATGAGAAATTATGAAAATTAGAAATTTCAGTTAGTGTTAGGAGGATGACTTTGTACTTCTCTTGTAGAGTTTTTGTTTAACAGACTATAGTAGATTTCACATTTCTATGTATTTGCTTGCTCTCCCTGTCAGAGGATTTTCCTTTTTACCTTACAGAATTTGATGTGGTCACTTTGAGGTGAGCTTTCAGAGCTGGCCAGTCCTTTGTTATAACATCTCTTCCTATTCTGTACAACCAGCAATGTTCTAGACAGAGGCTGATCTCTCAGGTTGTATCCTGGTAGGTATAGGTATGTGTATGCTCAGTCATGTCCAACTTTTTGCTACTCCAGGGACTATATATCTCCAGGCTCCTCTGTCCGTGCAGTATTCCAGGCCAGAATACTGGAGTGGGTTGCCATTTCCTACTCCAGGGGATCTTCCTGACCCAGGGCTTGAACCCATGTCTCTTGAGTCTCTTTCATTGGCAGGCAGATTCTTTACCATGTCCTGGAGCAGAAACAGAGCAGAGCCACAGTGGCTCTCTGAAAGTCCTTGTTTTTATAAGCCACTAAGATATTTGGATTATTTGTTATCACAGCAAAACCAAACCTACCCTAACTAATACAGATGAGCATAACATATAGAAAATTTCTAACGAATGGCTTAAGATTGAAGCTTAAGGCTTGAATGATAGGTCAGGATGGAAACTATTGCTTAGAAAGTCATCAGTGAGGTGAGGATGAGAATGGAGAACAGACAGATGTGCTAAGTAGGAAAGTAGAGTGGGAAGAGGAAAGAAATGGGCCTAGGGAATCACTGTAAGTTAGGGTAAGAGAAGAGCTGCACAGAGAGGAGGAAGATGTGGCAGTCTGGGTTGGTATTAGAAAAGGAGCTAATGAGGCAGTCAAACAGGTCAGATGCCAAATTAGGAGGACAAAGAAAGCCATCGAATTTGCCATGACGGTGGTCAGTGCGAAACTCTGAGACAGCAGTTTTAGCGTAGCTGTGGGGAAGGAAGTCAGACTTCACAGGTTAGGGAGGGAGTCCATGCAGAGGAAATGGAGGAAGCTGGTGGAGACCACTCCTTGCAAAAGTTTGGATCAGGCAGGGGAGAAGCGGGGCAGCGGTAACAGAGGCTCTAGCGTGGCTTAGACTTTTACAGAAATATTGCACACAGTGCTGACAGAGGACTCTTTGATCTTAGAGGGAAAGCACATGTTTTTCCACCCCATAAAATAAGTTTTACATGTGGATAAAGATACTTACCCAATACTGTTTAATATATCATAAACTTTGCTTGACACTGCTGCTGCTGCTAAGTTGCTTCAGTCGTGTCCGACTCTTGCTACCCCATAGATGGCAGCCCACCAGGCTCCCCCGTCCCTGGGATTCTGTAGGCAAGAACACTGGAGTGGGTTGCCATTTCCTTCTCCAATGCATGAAAGTGAAAAGTCAAAGTGAAGTCGCTCAGTCGTGTCCGACTCTTCGCGACTCCATGGACTGCAGCCCACCAGGCTCCTCCATCCATGGGATTTTCCAGGCAAGAGGACTGGAGTGGGGTGCCATTGCCTTCTCCGTTGCTTGACACTAACAGCAATTAAAATAATCTACTTAGATATTTTCTTCCTGGGAGCTTTGTAAACTCACTGTCATTGATATGTATTATCTTTAAGAACATGTTAATCCTTTCTATTTTATTTTCTTTATATTTATCTTCATGTGTCTGAAGTACAAAAAAAATTGTAGGAAAGCATACCAATATTAGTTACATTTTGCTGTTTAACAAACCACATGTCATGGGTTGAATTGTGTCCCCACAAAAGATTCCTAAGTCTTGGTGTCTGTGAACATCATCTTATTTTGGAAATAAGGTCACTGTAGATATAATCAAGTTAAGATGAGGTCACACTGGATTAGGGTAAACCCTAAATCCAGTCACTGGTGTCCTTTTGAGAAGAGACACCGAGCCACAGGGATACAGGGAAAGGAGGCCATGTGAAGACAGGAAGAGATTGGAGTTATGCCACCACAAGCCAAGGAACACCATGGTCTGCCAGCAACTGCCAGAAGCTAGAAGAGGCAAGGAAGAATTCTTCCCTTGAGCCTTCAGAGGGAGCAGATCCTGCTCACACATTGATTTTGGACCCCCAGAACAGTGTGAGAATAAATTTCTGTTGTTTTAGGCCACCAGGCTTATGACAATTTGTTATGGCTGCCCTAGGAAATTAATAGAGTACCCCAAAGTTAAGTCACTTAAAACAACAACAGTTTAGTATTTCTCGTGATTCTATGGGTTTGCCATTTGGGTTGGGCTCAGTGAGGCAGTTTTGTTGGTCCTGTCATGGTCATTCTTGTGGCTGCAATTCCCTGATGGCAGAACTGAAGCTGGAGCATCTAAGACAGCCTTACTCACAAGTCCAGAGCCTTGCGGGGCAGCGGGGCTGGCTGTGCCTCTGTATGTGGTCTCTTTTTCTTCAGTAGTCTGCTCCATATTCCTTACATAGTGAAGGGAACATTCTAAGAGGATGAAGGTGGAAGCTGCAAGATTCCCTGAAGCTTATTCTAGTGTTCATACAACAACACTTAAATAGCACATTCCATGGTCAAAGCAAGTCAGAAGGCAACCCACCTTCAAGGAACAGGGAAACAGACTCAGTCTCTTGATGGGGGGAGCTGCAAAATAATTTTCCACTTTAATCTATTACAATACCCAACAAAGAAGGTGATCATATCCCATTTCAAACCTCACATATTTAAGCTGAAGGTCTTGTCATTCTCCGTTCAGATCATGATACCCATTTCACTGGCAGAGAAGCTGAGAAAAGATTAAACTGACTCCTTCAGAGTTAACAATGAGTCATGCTTTGTGAGAGACTTTTTTGGCCCGTGGATGACAGCTGTATGTCTGGAAGAACACAGCCTTGCCTGGAGGCAGGTGAATAAACTTAATAACTTCTTGGGTTTCTCTTAAATCCCATAATTACACTGATGGAGCCCAGATTGCAGAGCTCTGTGGTCCAGAGATGAAGCAGCTGTTTAAGGATATCAGGGAAAGAAGGTTCTTGAAAACTGCTATGTGTCATTCAAAGGAATAGGATTTGAGGCTAAATTAAATGATGAGGAAAATGACCAACGAGCTCTTTATCCTCAAGAGATACCAAATGGGCTTAGAAATTCAGTGATTGCTCTGGTCCTGTGTGAGTTCTGGGCTGGAAAGAATTAAGGTGAATAGAAGAAAAGGATGGAGTGAGGCAGAGATACCAACCTGTCAAGTATGTGCCATGGCCTGTTTTAGGAGGTTCGCTCCTGTATAAGTTAGGATTGCTTTTTAGCTGCTACAATAAATAGACAACTCACTAAACAGTGGCTTAAATAAATTAGGGGTTTGTTTATTTTTGTTGAATAAGGAGAATTCCAGTGGTTGGCAGTCTAGGCTTGGTGTGATAGCCCAAGATATCATTGGAGACCCAGATTTCCTTGTGTTTTTTTTTGTTCCATCATCCTTAATGTGTGACTCTCATTCTCATGGCCAGAATATGGCTCTTGAAACTGTTCCACATTGAAAGAATATTAAAGACAGGAAGTGGGGAAAGACCAATAAGGCATATCAGATAACTGTTCTTTTCCCAGAAACTTTCACAGAAACTCACAAATGACATTTGTTATATACCTCCTCGATCATATCTGTGTTATTTCTACTTACAAGTGAGTTTGGCAAATGTAAGTTTTTATTAGTCCAGCACATTGCCACCTCCAACAAAACTAGGCTTGAGTTAGAAGGAAGGGGATAATGTCTATTGATGGGCAACTTATTGGTCTCTGCCATTGCTCCCAGCAATTGCTGTACGTACATATTAGTGACAGAATTTCCATTATGGCAACATGCAGCCTCCACCCCATTAATACTTGTAGTAGGTTCAAGCTCATCTAATTCCTTGACCTAATGAGGAGGGATATCCAGGCTTATAGGTCTAATATTAAATTGGCTGTTATAACAAGTAATCCCAAGATCTCAGTGGATTAACCCAGCAGAATCTTACTTCATGTTCATGTCATCGTCTGATACAGGTCAGGTGCTCTCCTCCAAGCAGTGACTCAGGGACCCAGGCTGCTTCCACCTTACAGCTCTGCCATCTTGGGACTTTCAGATTTTTCTGGTATCATCAGCTGTTGGCTAGGAAGGAAAAAGAGTGAAAGATTGTGCCTCCAGTTCTTTAATACCTCAACTTCATAGTATTTCTTTTTACATCCCATTGATGAGGACTACTTACAAGTCCACTGACGTGCAGAGAGGACTGAGGAATATAGTTCTTGTCTGGCAGCCACTTAACAGCAACAGATCTTCACTGTGAAAGGGGACATGTTCTTTGGGGGTCAGCTAGACGTCTGTGCCACAGGGTCCCAGTCACAAAGGAGGGGCCGTTGCCAAAATGTCCAGAAACATATGTGTAGGCTTCTTTGCTGTGCACTGTGCAGTTGGTGGATAGATAAGAGCCCTGTGGTCACAGTCACAGCATGGATGTGGAAGTTCTAAGGGAAGCAAACTCCAAAAGCATATGCTGAAACCCCTGCAATTCCAGAAGAAGGCAATAGGAATGCAGGGTACAATTATCCTGTGAGGCAGGTAGGTGAAAGTTAAAATACAAAATTAAAATCTAATTGCAGTCAAGGCCACCAGAAATGTCATGTGCAACTGAACACTTTCTGAAAACTCTGAAGATTGACAAGGAGCCAAGTTGCTCAGCCTGTCATTGTTGTTTTTTTCCTTTCCTGAGAAAATTCAGCTTTAAAACATTTTAGGAAAAACTACAAGATGAAGATAATTTTTAAAGCTTTTGAGTGACATGGTTAGAATGAATATTTCATTTGAGAGGAAACAAGATGTTTCGGATGTTAAAGAAAGAGGCGTTATAAAACATTGCACTCCTACTGAAGAGTAATGATACCATAGTCCAGCCTCCCCTCTGTGACAGGAGAACTTTGATGAGAAACTGAGTCACTTTACTTTTTGTGACTGCTTCCCTTTGAGTTGGTTGAGTTCTTTTGTTTATTTGCCTTTTAATGTTTTAGTAATCTGTGAAATCAGTCTTCCTTATTCATGCTAATAGTGGGCTACTAATATTAACAGCCCACAGGGCTTGCACTGCAGAGAGAAAACAGGTTAAACCTTGAAGCAGGGATTTGAGGAGGCAAACAAGTCTGATTCCTATCCCAACTCTACTGATTCTCAGCAGGAGCATCTTCCAAAAGTTCTTTAACTTCCCTAAGTCTTAGTTTTCTCATCTGTAAGATAGAAATATTAATAATACCAATATCAGTAGGGTCAAATGAAGTTATATCTCTAAAACTGCTCCGTAAATTAAAGACCATTGAACACTTACTAATGAAATATGTATAAAATGGGAATAAGTGTCATGTTTCTGTGATTACTCAATGAAGTAACATATGTCACAGACCTGACACAGGATCTCACACTTGGTCACATAGGGTCTTAAAAAAGAAAACTAAAGGCAAATATGGACAAAGTAAAATACACTGGAAATGAGAGATGGAGAAATGTTAAAAACAGACACAACAGTGTAAGGAAAGGTTTTAAACTCATTTGCAAAGCTAGCGCCCCTAAAGCATACATGCATATATATGTACTTTTTCCCAAAATAACTTTTATAGAAAATGTTGGCAGTTAGGTAAGATTACAGAGGGAATTTGTTAGAGTAATTTAGGTAACGCATGTCATGTGATCACCAGGAATGTTTATATGTGAGACGGAAAAGAAAGTAAATGTTGAAAAAGAAGAAGAAATGATTCATCCCGAAGAACAGCAATTATAGTTAGAGATTGGTGACCCATAAACATGTTTCCTATCCTTTTCTAAAATGAAATTGGCTTTTTATTACAAAAGCTATATATGTGAATTACAGAAAAAGCAGAAGTTCAGATAAGCAAAAAAATTATTTCCAGTTTTTTAACCTATAATCACTTTTAATAACTTGATCTATATAGTTTACATACATATACACATACATGCATATTTTCTATAAAATTAGAAGCATGCTTATATTCTTCTTTTTATTTAAAACTATATAATAAGCAATTTTTCATATCACTGAATATTTTTACAGTACACTTCTGAACGAATGTATAACATTCTATTGTGAGGCTAGTTCATAATTTAACTAATTCTCTTTTTATCTATACTTATTTCCAGTTGTTCACCACTAGAAATAGCACTTTACTAAGTAAATTTATGCATTTAAATTTACTTACATTTTTAATGATCCCTTAGGGTAATTGCTAGAGATGGAATCCCAAACTCAAACATATTCATTTATATATATAAAACTCCATATGGAAAGAGAGAGATGGAAAGAGAGACACACACAGAGAGAGAAATACATAAACACTTCCTTTATACTGTTCTCCTTCTCAGAGGTTTTGTGTGACATCTGTCTTTAAAAAGAAGTTTAAAAATATTTGAAAAAGATGGCATCCCTGAACTTTGCCTTAATTCTTGGGGAAAGTTATTGAAAGATGATTTGTTTTTAAATAAGTATAAATTGGTAAGGTCAATATTTTATAAATTACATAAAAAATTAAAATTAACCTCAGAAGACTGAACTGAAACCATTATTATGGTTCAGTCAGTGAAACTAAAGGTAAATTTGATTTGGACAAATACTATTAATTCGTTAGGTTTCCTTGTGGCCTCAGTTTTTAAAAATAAATGCTTCTCCAGATAATCTTGGTCCTTTTAGAGGCTATCTTCATAAATTTACCAACATTTCCAGCTATAACCAGGAATCAATAAAGTATCCCTTTTAAGTCAGTGAAATGTGTATTTTATTGAAGAGTAAAAATTATACAAAAATGTAAGATCGCCTAGAGAAACTATTAATTTGTTACATACAAATTCTTTCTTATTGCCTGTTATGTATTATTTACATTTATCTGATATTTGATTTTCTATTATATCTCCTTTAGTTCAGTTCAAGTCAGTTGATCAGCTGTGACCGACTCTTTGCGACCCCATGGACTGCAGCACGCCAGGCTTCACTGTCCATCACCAACTCCTGGAGCTTACTCAAACTCATATCCATGGAGTCAGTTGATGCCATCTAACCATCTCATCCTCTGTCATTCCCTTCTCCTCCTGCCCTCAATCTTTCCCAGCATCAGGGTCTTTTCCAGTGAGTCAGTTCTTTGCATCAGGTGGCCAAAGTATTGGAGTTTCAGCTTCAGCACCAGTCCTTCCAATGATATTCAGGACTGATGTCCTTTAGGATGGACTGGTTGGATCTCCTTGCAGTCCAAGGGACTCTCAAGAGTCTTCTCCAACACAGGTATCTGATAAATGTTCATTTCTCTTTCCTCTTCTCTTTTAGAAAAGGGAAAGTGATTTGATGTAAATAATTGAATTCTCTTTTGAGATTAGGAAATAAGCACATTATTTATTTCATATTAAAGGAAGGGGTAGGTACATTTTTTAAAAAATTTTTTGTTTTCTGAGCAAACTTAAATAGCGATTGCTCCTCCTCCACAGAGGAGGATAGCCTTAGTCTTCATACCAAGTAGTCCTGGTAATTCAGGTTTTATTTTGCCAGAAGAGAGCTGTCTTGAGGGGCTGCATACTCCACTGGGCCTTAGAAGACTCATACATTTCATCTTTTTGGTTCTCAGTTTCTTCAAGACAGAGTTATGATAGATGATTTCTACAATCCCTTTCAGAGTTAACATCACTTTTAAAATATTTATTTATTTATTTGGCTGCTACGGGTCTTAGTTTGGGACTCGGAATCTTTGATCTTCATTGGGGCATGCAGATTCTTTTAGTTACAGCATGTGGGATCCTTCAGCCTTGGCATGTGGGATCCAGCTCCCCAACCAGGGATTGAACCCCGGCCCCCACACTGGGAGCACAGATTCCCAGCCACTGGACCACTAGTGAAGTCCTTGTTTTATTTTTTTTTAATAAATGCTTACCATACTAAATCCACTCAAATGGATGAATGCCAGGTTCCAGAACAAATTTGAGACACATGCCTATAAAAAATGATAGCAACTAACTGTGATTTTTTTTTTTTTGAAATTCTGTTTTACTGTGAAAAAGTAGACAGATCAACTGAATAATTTGTTTTCATTGCCAGAGGAAGACTGTCCATTGGAAACAAGGAAAGAGATAGACACAATATGATTAATGATCACTATTTTAAAAAATGAATTCTTGCATTTTTGATTATTTTTTACCATGTCCTTCACATGTATTACTTGTATAATTCTCATAACAGCCTAAAAGGTTAAAGATGTTTTTTTTATCCCTAGGATGTAGATTTGGGAATTGAGGCTGAGTGAGGTTATACAGTTTACCCAAGAATGTAAGTGGTAAGCTGTTATAGAAACGTAGGTCTAGCTGAAACCAAAACCACGTTCTTAACCACTTGCTGCTTGCTACTGCCAACTGTTGCTGCCAGCTAACCAGCTTTCTCGCTGAAATGTTTTTATCATGGCCTTGCCATGGAATATGTCACGATTGCTTTTTCCATATGCCATAATGTGTTTCATTTCACCTCGGATGGGTCAGAGGATTAACTTTCAAGAGAGATAGACTGTGTCCACTCTAGACAGAACTAGAGGTAGCCTTACAGCATCTGCAAATTCTGTGCTGGTGTCTCTTCCTCACAGCTTGAATATGGTCTTATGAGTTTGTTTGTTTGTTCTATCTTTCCTTTAGAGTAGGCCAAAACAACTTGATTTTTCTCTCAATTTAGCTGTAAACACAGATGCATTTTCAAACTAAAGGTTATTTATTTATTCATTTTGCCTCTTCCACATTATCAAAACTAGATACAATCCATTAAAAGTGGCTTCCCACCTCAAGGGCTTAACCAGCTCAGTGGCATAATGCATGATATTTGATTTTCAGATGGAAGAGAGAATGTTTGGGATGTTGGAAGGTGTTGGGAGACCTCTCTCTGTTTTGGTGTGACATACAGAAAGGGATGGAGTTATTTCATTTATCTCGTTGCCCAAATCCAGATGACTCTGACAGCAAAAGGGTTTGCCATCCTACCCTCTAGAAAGGACCCCCTTTCTCTCCACAGTTCTGTCATCCATCCTCAGAGATGATCTGCAGTACCTACTACTCCAGTCTTAACTTGGTCTTGAATATTAGCTTCCAAAGTTTTTTCACCACTATCCACAGAAAGAAATGCACAGTACATCACAAGTCTCCCCTTTTCATATACACAGAGCACTCTATTCTTCTTTCCAGCATGTATCACAATTTATAATCCTTAATTTGTGGGATTGCTTATTTCATGTCCCCTGCTGCCCTCCCTGCCCCTCGTGGACTGGAGGCTTCAAGAGGGTAAGTTTTGCTAACTTTCCAATGTTTAGAGCTTAGCATGCGTGAGTGCATGCTAAGTTGCTTCAGTTGTGTCCAACTCTTTGCGACCCTGTGGACTGTACCCTCCAGGCTCCTCTGTCCATGGGATTCTCCACGCAAGAATACTGGAGTGGGTTACCATTCCCTTCCCTAGGGGATCACTCGTGTCTCTTGTGTCTTCTTCATCAGCAGGCAGGTACTTTACCACTAGCACCACTTGGGAAATCCAGAGCTTAGCATAACACCTAGCATATCTGGTGGCTCAGATCATCAAGAATCTGCCTTGCAGGAGACCTGAGTTCAATCCCTGGGTTGGGAAGATCCCCTGGAGAAGAAAATGGCAACCCACTCCAGTATTCTTGCCTGGAGAATTCTATGGACAGAGTAGTCTGGCAGCCTCCAGTCCATGGGGTCACAAAGAGTCAAATATGACTGAGTGACTAACACACACACACACACACACACACACACACACACACAAACACACACACAAGTGCAAATAGTAGATATTTAATAAATATTTATTAAAGAATTAATAAACTAATTTCTGTGGCCAGCCTTCCCTGGGCCTGCAACATCCCTTCATAGAGTTCTGCCAGCCTTCTCAAGTCTAATGTTTGCTCCCAGCTATGGAGGTTTGAGGCCCAAAATTATTGGCAGTGCTTCGCTACCACAGCCCCTGAAGACCCTACTGGTGTTTTCTTCCTGGTCTAGCTGTGGTTGGTCATGACATATGGGCCAGTGAATTTGGAAGGTGACTGGCTACTGTCTCACGGAGTTCTTAGGGGCAGGTGCGTCCCTCCAGGGGAGCTGATGGAAGGGCTCTCGGTGCAGGGGACAGACCTCTAGGAATCATAGGACACCTGGGTTTTCCGACTGCTGACCATTTGTTTTGCCTACATCAGGTTATCATTCGAGGTCACCCACCTTCTGAGGCTGCTTTTCTGATTGCTGACTTCATGTCCTAGGCTGCTAAGGCCTCACTCAGCCTGCCATGTACAGCGTGGTAGGCCATCTTCAGTTAACAGCGTGGGTTCTTTAGCCTTCCAGGATGCTTGCTTTTTTTTAAATAGGCAGCTCTCAAAGTATTCATACTACACCTCTCCTGATGAAATCACTAGGCATCTTGAAAAACAGTGAAAAAGCTGAAAGGTTCTGTCCGTAGGACTCCAGTGAGGCTGTCCTCTGTCCTACTCCCTACCGTAGGCTGGCTCCATTTGCTATATTGCTGACGAAAGGAAGAAACTGATAAATTGAAGTGTCTGTGCAAAGTATCAGGCGTTTACCCAAATCTCTCTGCTGCTGCTAAGTCACTTCAGTCATGTCCGACTCTGTGTGACCCCATAGACAGCAGCCCACCAGGCTCCCCCGTCCCTGGGATTCTCCAGGCAAGAACACTGGAGTGGGTTGCCATTTCCTTCTCCAATGCATGAAAGTGAAAAGTGAAAGTGAAGTCGCTCAGTCGTGTCCAACTCTTAGTGACCCCATGGACTACAGCCCACCAGGCTCCTCCGTCCATGGGATTTTCCAGGCAAGAGGACTGGAGTGGGGTGCCATTGCCTTCTCCACCCAAATCTCTCTAATCTTGCACAATTCCAGATCATTGGCAGAGTAGAAATGCCATCCAACACATGTTGTATAGCACTAAGATATAGATGTTAAAACTGCAGACTCACTAGACCAAGTGATATGGGACTTTAAGATGATCATTCACATAATGTAGGCAAGCAAACAAAACAACTAAAAAGAACACACACAAAAAGTTATTTTTTTTGTACCTGGTTTTTATATGACGGGGCAGGAGAGGCAGAGGAAATGGACTGCAGGAATACTTAAGGGATTCTTTCTTATGATGGAAGGAGGGACAAATTTGAAACCTCTACAATATACCAATAAAATGATTCCACTTTTCTAAGTGGTCTTGCTGTCGAATCCAGAGATTGTGGGTATGTAATTCACAAGTAATTTATCAGTTTTTAAATAACACCTTCAAGAAGTCCAAGAAAGTTAGGTAAACTAGATGATGGTATCATAGAAAAACTGAAATTTACCAATACTTTTTCTCTTTGAGCATTCAATTTAGAGTCTCCTAACTGGCATTGAAAATCACATGAATATTGAATATTTAAAAGGTTTTATGTGACCTGAATATTTTCCTTTTGATAGTAAAAATGTTTTATGCTAACAGCCAAAATAGAGTATAATAGGGCATATGTTGTCATTCATACCTGATGTATAAAGAAGTATATTTCCTTATTTATCATATGATTAATTTGAATTTGCTGTTTATTTTTAATGTCTGTTTGTCAGCTGGAGAGATAGATTTATGAATTGCTGTTTTGTACCTTACCAATGTTTCCACATTTTGAAAATTAATCAAATATGGCAAGTTACTGATCCTGTAGAATTTACACGAATTTTCTAATCTTTTCATCAAGAAGGGTATTTTTGACAGGAGATCTTTTTTGGTGTTTGTCATTTTAAAAATATTCCTACTAGTTTTATGGCAGAGAAATCTTTGTTTCAAAAGTGTGACAGTCTCTGGGGGAAATAAATATTTCCAGCTTAAATTCTGTTGGTAGTATTGTTGTTAATAAGTAAACTAAAGAATTTCTAATTCCATTCTGATTCCTCCACATGAAGTATATTAAAAAGTTCTTTACTGATCCTCTATAAATTAAAAACAAAAAGGAAGAAAACAGAGTCAAACAAGCAATCTGTGCAGACTTTGTGTTGAGGTTCTTCAGGACCTTCGAGAAAAAGAACCTTGTTTCCTGGTGACCCTGGAGAAGGGAATGGCTACCCACTCCAGTATTCTTGCCTGAAGAACTCCTTGGACAGAGGAGCCTGGTGGGCTACTGTCCATGGGTTGCAGAGTCAGACATGACTGACCGACTAACACCAAGACTTAACTTTGAAATACTCTGGTGGGGTGGGGCCTTACTTGAGGTGACTTTTATTGGGGACGCCAACACTGAGATGTGACCTGCTGCCACACTCCCTCTTCCCTCGGCCTTGTGTCTCTAGAGCCCCAGAAGGGAGCCCTCGGTTCTCCTGGTTGTCTTGTTTTTCCCTGCACTCTTTTTGACCTGTGCCTCTTAGACAAAACACTAACATCATCCTTTCTATCTTATGACCTGACTCATTACCAGATGTACTTGGTCAATATTACATTTCTTCCTTTCAAAGAAATACCACTTAATGTCAAGTGGCTCTTTTATTTTTTCCCTTTTCTCTGATTCAGTTACAGGGTCTGAGGAAAACTGAGACATAAATGATGTTGATTTAGATTCTCCACCTTTCTATTCATCCCTCCCTGGCTCCACCCACTTCCAGCATGTTCTTGGATTGTGATCCAGACATAGCCTGCAAGGGCTCTGTCTTTGTGTACCTGCCTTTCTTCTAACTCAACCATCTTCAAAACCACTGCTCAGCCAGCCCATTCTTCAGCATGAATTGGTTCGTGGTTGGTGAGCATACAGTGGGTTATTGCTCATAGAATTAGTTGCATTTTCACTGAGATAAAGTTCTTACCAAATGCAGGGTCACGCTTGAGCCAAAGCAGAACTAACTCTGGAAAATGGGACTTTCCAGAAACATCATAATCTTGTGGAAGAGAATTTTGTGGCCTGATATCATTACTTCATTCGAGAGGAGAGAGTGAGGTGAGAGCAAAACTGAATTCAGTTTATACCTCCAGGCCAGGCAGGGAACAGGGCAGTTAGACCCTCCCAGCTCGGACCCAATGCCCCAGCTTCTCGCTTCTCTCTTTGTACCTGCTTGTGTTTGTATCTATTGTCGCTGCTGTAAACACTTCCCTTACCTGGCACCTCACATGGCGAGGTGAAAGTAGAGGCAAAGGACTGCTGGGAAGTTGCAGCATCTTAGGCCAGTTCCAGGAAATGGCAAATTTTCATGTCCAGAAATAGCCCTAAGGCATGACTTCCAGTAGTCATATATGGATGTGAGAGTTGGACTATAAAGAAAGCTGAGCACCGAAGAATTGATGCTTTTGAACTGTGGTGTTGGAGAAGACTCTTGAGAGTCCCTTGGACTGCAAGGAGATCCAACCAGTCCATCCTAAAGGAGATCAGTCCTGACTCTTGATTGGAAGGATTGATGCTGAGCTGACGCTCCAATATTTTGGCCACCTGATGTGAAGAACTGACGCATTTGAAAAGACCCTGATGCTGGGAAAGATTGGCGGCAGGAGGAGAAGGGGACGACAGAGAATGAGATGGTTGGATGGCATCACCGACTCAATGGACATGAGTTTGAATAAACTCCGGAAGTTGGTGATGGACAGGGAAGCCTGGTGTGCTGTGGTCCTTAGGGTGGCAAAGGGTCGGACACGACTGAGCAACTGAACTGAACTGAACTAATGACTTCTGGGGACAACTGCCTGCACCAGAGTATTCACATCCTAAATTTGTTGTGCTGATATTTACTCTTCAGCAGTAGCCTCTTTAAAGCCGTACACAGATAAGTCACCATCCACTGCTTAGCCTGCCTCTGACTGCCATCCACAAAGTTACATGAAAAAAGACCAGTCAGTGATGGTTTCTCTACTGTCAGCACCAATCTGACAGCCTGAATAGATTTCCCTTCAAAAACTAAACGTATAACATCAAACCTTTCTTCTCTGTTCCTGGTTGGTTAGAGTGTATCACGTCTGCCATGCCGTTTTTGGCTTTTCTAAGGCTGCTGCTGCTGCTGTTGTTTAGTCACTAAGTTGTGTCTGATTCTTTTGCGACCTTGTGGACTGTAGTCCGCCAGGCGCCTCTGTCCATGGGGTTTCCCAGGCAAGAATACTGGAATGGGTTGCCATTTCTTTCTCCAGGGGATCTTCCTGACTCAGGGATCAAACCCATGTCTCCTGCTTGGCAGGTGGATTTTTCTAAAGATGTACTATTTAATTGTAGCATCAAAAGAATTTGTAACACCCCAAAAGCTCAATAAAGTTACTATTGGCCTCTGTTATTTTAAACCACAGGCTAGTAAGCAGGAGTCATGGCTTGTGACCATCTGATCTCCTTGACTGTATCCCACGCACTAAGGATCTTTTAAGTTGTCATTATGTCCTGATACAAGCATTTACCATATCTTTAGGAGCATGTGTGGTTCAAGATGAGAGAGCAAGAAAGGGCTGGATTGTTTATTATTAAACTGACAGGAAATAGCCCTGGCTCATGCACTACTGGTTTCAGTTGGGCAAAAGAGGATAAATTAATTGCTTTATAGAAATTCTTTTCTGCATTCTTTAGGGAAAAATTTTCCATGTGGGACAAACTATTAAACTGGGCAATTTTGAGTTCAATAGCTTTGACATTGTCCCTTGAAGGAATGAAACAAACAACTGATTTCATTTGAGGAAAAGACCATTTATAATAATCTATCTAGTTTGCAGATAATATTCGCAGTAGACTCATCACAACAGAACCCCCTAATATCCCCATAATTTGGGGTTTTCATTGTTGGGACTCTCCCCTTTTTTTCCTTCAATTTAAATGCTTCCTTGTGTTTGAGGAATAAGATTTACTTACCCAGAACAGCTGCTGATTCTTCTCCTCTCAATCCCAAATTTATTCAAATACTATCAGTTGGGAATTAACAACATCTAAAGGACATAAAGGGGAGGAAAACCAATTTTAAAAACCAAGGACTGTTGGCTAGGTGGGTTGATGGTATGTGTATAATTCCAGGGAGGGGCTTCACGAAGAATGGGGAAGGTCAACAGTGTGTGATGAAGAGAAAGGTCAACTTAGAACAGCATGGAAAGAGGTCACTAGCTGCCCAGTGTATCAAAGACAGCTTCTGCATGGAAGCCTGGATTAAGGATGGGAGGGATTGGAGGAAGGGAAGGCTGCGTGGTCAGAGGATGAGGAGAGATAGGGAGCTTGAGGATGAAGGGAAGGTTTTCTTCTCTGATGGAACTTGGTTGAGCAAGTTTCTAGGAAGAAGTGAGGAGCTGAATGGAAAATGCTCATCAAGATTGTATATGAAACATCTGATGAGGAAAGATCCTGAATGAAAACTTGAATGACAATTCTATTTCAGTATGCCTTCTGCCTTCTCCATCCCACATCACCCCACCATAAAATATTTGGTGCATGAACAGATTTTGGATTTCAAAGGACTTCAATTTTATTGTGCTCGAGATTTGTTCCTTGGTGAAACGTGAAGAGACAGCTCTGTAAAAAAAAAAAAAAAAGAATCATAGTTAATGAAA
This sequence comes from Capra hircus, assembly GCF_001704415.2. Classification (NCBI taxonomy): domain Eukaryota; kingdom Metazoa; phylum Chordata; class Mammalia; order Artiodactyla; family Bovidae; genus Capra; species Capra hircus. The sequence continues at coordinate 44,055,724 of NC_030815.1, read as the reverse complement.
AGTCAACCTTCAGAAATTGCTCTTAACTCTTTTACCTACTGCTAATATGGGTATTTGAATTGTGTTTGGGACATATTCCAAAACTACTTACTTGTGGAAGGATTAATGATAGTGGAGCTGGGTTCAAACTCTCAGTGGCAAGCTAAAACCTGTTCTCTGCAGTAGTCAGGGTAAAGTTTAATAACCCTTCTTCAGAAAGCCTAAACACGCTGGGCTTTCCATTGCTAAGCTGCTGGAACAGGAAAATGCCAGAAATTTAACCCTTACAGCAATTATCTTATGCAAGTTACTTAGCCTTCGCTGGCCTCAGTTTCCTAATTTGTAAAGGGAAGATAATACCTACCTCCTAGGGTTGTTGGAGCATTAACTGGGCTAGTTAAAACAGTCCCTGTCAAACAGCAAGCACCAAATAATTGTGAGCTAGCCTTATAATTGTAGCAAAAATAGTTGTAGGCTTCTCCAGGTTACAAGGATTATGGATACTAATTACCTCTGGTAATGGTGAAGGACCAGGATACCTGTTAATGGTGAATTACTTTAAGGATACAACACAAAGTAAGGAAAACAGGAAACTATTTAGCCAGCACATTAGGTCTGCATACCCACGGGAAGTTCTTTTTTTCCCCCTAGCCAATATTTACAAACTGCACATTTCATATGAAAATTCAGATATCTAGTAACACTAGGTGTGTACTCCTATGATGGCCTGAAGCAAAGTAGTCCCTCACTTCTCCAGATAGGTCTGTGATCTCAGGTTTGCCTAGATTAGTGCCAACCCCTACTATTAGGCATGGGCCTGGGACCTCCGCATAAGGCTGTTCAGGCTGCTCACTGCACAAGATACCCAGCTATGGAGCCAAATAGGGGCTGAATTCCTACAACCTGCAGTGGCATTTCTTAGAGCCTGACAGGTTTGGGACTCATGTCTTTCTTTCCTCCTTTTCTCTACCTGTTCATCCTTCCTCCTCTGCTAGAACCACTGACAATTTTTTTTCATTTCATGGCTTCTGCTCACCTGTGGCTTCTACAGCTTTACAACTTCTTTTGGCCTCTTCTTTGTGTGTCTCTGTACCTCTGTCTACACCACCGTGTTCAGCAAGGTCAACTAATTTGCCAAAGATCACACAATTAGTAGGTGATGAAGCAGGATTTGAATCAAGGTTATCACTTGTTGGAAAATTATTACTGTGCAAGTTAGCATGAGGATATTGAAGGTAAACGTCTTATTAAATTTTTTTATTAAAAAATTCCTATGTAGACTTCCTTGGGAAAATTAGGACAAGTTTTATTGTTGACTTTTATTCCTAGTAACATGCAACATGCATTTAAACCAATTTGTTATTTCCTAAGCTAAGGAAAACTGGAAAATGGACAAAGTTGGTCCTAGAGTGTCCCAAGGCACAGTGTGTTTGTTCTGTCCCTGAGACACAGGTTTAAGATGCATGTCTGAGACTAGCCTTGAAAGCTTGATTATACCTTCTCCACTGTCCATCCCTCCTGGAAGAAGAGTGGACACCCATTCCCACCGTTGCTTTGTGGGACTTGTTATCTCCCTCAGACCCCTAAGCTAACCATGGGATGGTCTGGCTCCATTTCTCTAGCGTCCCTGTATGAGAGACTGGAAATAGATTAAACTGATACAGTGACCTGACATCACAGTAGGTTTGGTGTGTGTGTGCTAAGTCACTTCAGTCGTGTCCAACTCTGTGTAACGCTATGGACTGTAGCCTGCCAGGCTCCTCTGTCCATGGGATTCTCTGGGCAAGAACACTGGAGTGGGTTGCCATGCCCTCCACCAGCGGATCTTCCCGACCCAGGAATCACACCAGCATCTCCTGCATCTCCTGCATTGCAGGCGGATTTTTTATCGCTGAGCCACCATAGTAGGTTTCACTTACATATCATTCTCTCTAGCGACTAATCAATTCAACCCAGTGAGACACTTCCTATAATGCTTTAGAGTGGCAGAAATTACAAGCACAGCAAGTTACAGTTGGTCAGGGATTTTTGCCCCCTTTAAATCGTAGCACCCTGGTGTCTGCCTGTTGTCTTGTGCCTCCTTAAAGCAACTTTCTTAAGAAGAGAAAGACCATAATCTACTTTCTGGAGCATTAAGAGAATTGAACTTTGCCTCTTGCAAGGCTTGTTTGCTTTAGGCAGTAGCTTAACTTTGCTCTTTGCTGACTTGTCCCTTAACTACCTCCCTGAGTGTTGTTGACTGGTCTTGCCTACTTCATAGGCAGTGAGGCTCTGGATGGGGAAGGTGAGCCTAGTAAAGCTCTAAAAGTTTTACCAAAATGAGATACTATCAGAGGTGGAGACATGTTCAGCAGCCTTCTTATGGAAACACATTGCCCTTGGCCAAAGGGGATGCCACAGGATTGGGTATGTGAATTTGGCCCTGTGCCCATCATGTGGTACCTCCACTAGGTATGAGGGCTTCATGTCACAAACTGGTTTTAGGTTTTTTGTTTACAAAATCTCATTCCTTTTAATTGCTATATTGTAACTTACTCCTAGTATATTTTGTGCAGTCACCTGGTACAAAGGCATTCAAACACTTTTAGGAATTGTAAGTACATACTGATGCTTTGAGCAAAGAGGCTGGGTGTGGCCAGGATTTTGAGATGTGTTCAAATGCAAGAAGCTCTTAAAACATAAAGTGTTCTAGAACTGCAGGAAGCTAAAACTAAGAGTTTTTCCCTTGTAGAAGGTCAAAAGTAAGGCTGTTTTCAGGAAAGTGCTTTTTCACTAGAAGCTGTGTAGGAGAACAGTCTGATAGGATCCATGATATCAACAGTAAGATACTTATTAATGTAATAAGCAGATGCAGAGCAGAATCTTCAAACCCTTGGTGGGCACACAGATGACTGGAGAAGAATTTGGTCATCAAGATCTTACTGAGAGATGCAGTTCCACTCCATCATTTGGTATGGATTACGATTTCTGAACAAGACCATCTTTCTAAATGCTCATGGACTCTGCAGAAAGTAAGAGGCTAGAAAATGAATAATTCCAAACTCTTACTATTAGGTTACTAGACAGTATTCTGGATTAGCTGAGTAAATGCCTTCTGAAGCAGGCCCTGTAATTCTTCTTTTCCACCTTTCCTCCTTTCTCCTTCTTAACTTTTGTAACCTAAAGCCACCTGAACTTGTTTACACAGAGTGAGAGGGAAAATATTTACTTAGATTATCTGGGGAACCTTGACTTTACTGCCTTGTGGCTAAATCATTCCCCTGCTCGAAGAAGTGGGAAATTACAGACTGGACCGCATAGATACACATTCTCCTCCTTGTTCCATCCAAGTGAGCACCAAATAGGTATCATTACCTGAGATTTTAAGGTTGGTTTAAGAGCTAGGTTTCCCATTGGCTTTGAGGTCATTGCTTGTTCTCAAGTGTGCTTAGATGGACAGCCCTGGAACCTTTGTGGCTGTTAAAAGTGCAGATTCTAGCCAGCTCTGACACAGGTGAGGCCCAGACACCTACACTATTGACCAGTTTCCTGACTGATTCTTATGTACACTCAAATTTGAGACTCACAGCTGGAAGGAAAAGGATTATAGGACAGAGATAGCAAAGGAGGTGTTCAAAATTTGGTCAAGTTATCCTTGTTGTTATGGTATTAACTTGAATATCAGGAGGTTTCATATTAAAGTTTTCTAAAAAAGAAAAAAAACTCAGTACATAAAAGGAAAGGTTCATATATGGGCCTAATTATAAGTATTTTGCCTAATTTTCTAAGCATCTAAACAGAATGTATTAAGGTCATCTTTGAAATTACTTTGAGACTCTTTGGGCTGTTTTGATTTTAAAATGAGTAATAAGAAAGAATCATCAATTAATGGAGGAAGAAAGAAATTTCTTTATATACAATCCTTACTTTTTACCACTGTCTCTTTAAAAAAAGTTCTTGTAACCTTACTGTGCATGTTCTTTAGTCTGTTCTTACTTCTCAGTATTAAGAATATACCCAGTAGTGTAAGTTTTTAGCTGCACTTTCATTAAGTATGGTATCATTTTTCTAATGTTGCACATGGGGGAAGTACCACACAAGCAACCTGTTCCCAGGAGTTCCCTGCCGGTGCAGAGGTTAGGCTTCCACACTTCTACTGCAAGGGGAGTGGATTCCATTCCTGGTTGGGGAACTAAGATCCCACATGCCACATGGAATAGCCAAAAAAGAAAAAAGAAACCTCTCCTCCCCCAAAATTAGATGAGCTAGATCTAGTATTTTTAGCCAGTATTCTTGACTTGAAATATTTCTTCGTCCATAACTCAGGCTTTGCAATTTTGACAAAGCAACTACTCTAATAACCATCACCTTGAGTAACTGTTTTGTGCACAGAGTATGCTCACAATTATTAGGAAGTGACTTAAGGTACTTTTACTTCTGTGTATTTCACACTAACATGCCCAACATTTTAGTAAGGGATTAATAAAGGAACTTATTTTTTTTACTTAAACTTTTTATTTTGTATTGGGGTATAACTGATGAACAATGTTGTGATAGTTTCAGTTGAACAGCAAAGGGACTCAGCCATACATACAGATGTATCTATCCTCTCCTAAACTCCCCTCCCATCCAGGCTGCCACAGAACATGGAACAGAATTCCATGTGCTGTACAGTAGGTCCTTGCTGTTTATCCGTTTTACATGTAGCAGTGTGTACAGGCAACCATAAGTTCGTAAAGGAACTTATTTTTATAACTGGATAGAAATTTTATTAAGAATACAGCTGTAGGATTTTTATGCAAATAGTGGACAGAGCCCTAAAATGAGTCTCTTTCTGAGACCAGCAGGAAAGAATATTTGCAAAAGTGATAAAAGACGTGGTGGTTTCCTGGAAGATATTGGCAGAAGACTGGGCCTTGCTTCTGGAACAGGATGAGTGCTAAAGCTAAGTGAATGTAAATATGCCCATTTGGCAAGGAAGAAAAAAAACTGGGAGAGGAAGACTTGACTTTTTAGGTCTGAACAGCCTCTGCATCGGTCACCCAATTCTTCTCTATTTCAGTCTCCTTTTCTGGACATGGGAAGAGGTATTATGAGGACAGATTTGGATTTGTAGAATGTATGTGATACTAGGAACTTAGAAATAAAATTTAGAAGCCTCCTTTGCTCTCTAAGTGGCTAAGTTTGAATTTACTTAGTTGAAAGGAGTCTGATTACCTTCCCTTTTGAAACAATTTCCCCTCACTTTGGCCATCTCTTCCCCTCCCACAAAGGCACCTAAAGATTGCCTTGCCTCAGACACCTACTGTCATGAACCTAGTAGAAACATGAGCTGAAAAATCACTGAATAGGGAAACGCTTGGGACCCACTAATGGTGCAGAAGCTCAGACATCACTGCACATTCAAATGTTAGGTTCCCAACCTAGATGTCCATCAACAGATGAATGGATAAAGAAGCTGTGGTACATATATGCAATGGAATATTACTCAGCCATAAAAAGGAATGCATTTGAGTCAGTTCTAACGAGGTGGATGAACCTAGAACTTATTACACAGAGTGAAGAAAGTCAGAAAGAGAAAGAAAAATATTGTATACTAATGCATATATATTGAATCTAGAAAGATAGTACTGATGAAATTATTTGCAGGGCAGCAACGGAGACACAGACATACAGAACAGGCTTACAGACCTGGGCGGGGGGAGGAAGGAGAGGGTGAGAGGTATGGAGTAACATGGAAACTTACATAACCATATGTAAAATAGATAGCCAATGGGAATTTGCTGTATGACTCAGGGAACTCAAACAGGGGCTCTGTAACAACCTACAGGGGTGGGATGGAGAGGAAGATGGGAGGGAATTTCAAGAGGGAAGGGACATAAGTATACCTATGGCTGATTCATGTTGATATTTGTCAGAAACCAACAAAATTCCATAAAGCAATTATCCTTCAGTTAAAAAAGAAATAAAAATTTTCAAAAGTCAGCTTCCTAACAGCAGGGAGTTTTATCTGCTTTCCTCTCTGTAGAACCTTGAGCAGTAGGTGCTCAACAAATATTTGCTGAAAGAATAAATCAGTGTCAGACTTCTGGGCTTACACCTCATCTTTCCTTTTTATTCTTTTCAACCAAGACATTTTCTTCATTTTGCATCTCTTCTCACCTTGCTCTTTCTCCAGAATCTTTCCCTTTCTCCATTGCCCTTCACTTCAGAGCTTTTTCCTAATGTAAACAATAATTCACTCTTAATAGCTTAATAACTTAGGAACAGTGTAGTTTCTTTGGTTTAAGGAGGACTGTTCCATTCCTCCAATCTAAAATAAATTTTGAGCAGATGGTTTGGCTCAGAGGAAGAAGGGACTGGGAGAGGTGGTTATTTTGGGGTGCAAGAACAGTTTGTATAAAGTGGCATATTTTAGTTAAATCTGACTGTGTAGGTATTTAAGCATCATTAAATGAATGTCTGGCAGAATCTTGATCTTCAAATTAACCAGCTAGACAGAGTTAGATAGACCAAGGAAGGGTGTGTGCGTGCTAAGTTGCTTCATTCATGTCTGACCCTTTGCGTTGACTAGTGCACCAGGCTCCTCTGTCCATGGAATTCTCCAGGCAAGAATACTGGAGTGGGTTGCCATGCCCTCCTCCAGAGGATCTTCCCCACCCAGGGATCAAAGCCACGTCTCTTATGTCTCCAGCATTGGCAGACAGGTTCTTTACCACTAGAGCCACCTGGGAAGCGTGAAGAAGGGTGATCAGATGGCCAAGTCCAGAGTCTGAGGGGAAGCTAGCAGGTAGAGCTGGGATTTGTCTGCTACCATAGACCTGAGATCCTCAGACATGAGAGCAGTCAGAATCACCTGGAGAGCTTGTTAAAACACAGACTGCTGGACCCCACCACAGAGTTTAGCATTCAGTAGGCCTGGAGTGGGGGCTTCCATGGTAGCTCAGCTGGGAAAGAATCCACCTGCAATGCAGGAGGCCCCAGTTTGATTCCTGGGTCAGGAAGATCCCCTATAGAAGGGATAGGCTACCCACTCCAGTATTCTTGCCTGGAGAATCCCCACAGACAGAGGAGCCTGGTGGGCTACAGTCTATGGGGTTGCAAAGAGTTGGACGCAACTGAGTGACTAAGCACAGCACGGGCCTGGAGTGAGGCCCAAGAAGGTGCGTTTCTAATGGATTCCACAGCAATGTTATGTTTTTGTTCGGGGGATCACACTTTGAGAACCATTGTGATATAGGGCACACAAGAAGATACAACCAGTGTTACAGTCCATTTGTGTGGCATAGGTTGAGGCTGTGTTCAAGGGTAAACCAAAGTTTTCTCAGTCACCTCAATAAATTAAGCTAAATTCCACTTAGTGTGGGAGACTCACAAAAAAGAAAGGTGTTAAAATCACCCCATGTTATTTCACAGTAAAAGGCGTATGTACTTCACAGCTGCAGTTACATGGGTAGCAGAGTCCAGAGGGCAGTCAGGGTCTTACTGAAGGAGCTGGAACAAATGACTTAGGTAAATCACAGATCAGAGTGGAGAATGAGGTGCTTTTAACAGCACCCAAAAAGACTTGTTGAGATTAATTGAATCCAGATGATCAGGAGTGGATACAAGGGCTCAAAATATACTGACACAGTTTTATTTATAAATTGCAAGAGGCTCAGAAACAAAATAATGATTAAGGGGGCCCTCAAGAGACTCTTAAGATTTTTAGGCTCATTCCTGTGTGTCTCAGCAAAAGAATTAAAGTACTCAGAAAGTTGACACATGGGAGGTTAAAAATGTGTGTGTGTGTGTGTGTGTGTGTGTGTACATGATTTGTTACAAGATTATGGCAACCACAGAATAAACAATTTGGAAAAAGAAAAGAAAATGAGGGGGTAAAACTTTTATTATCCTGCCTCTCTACTACAACTGTGAATAGTATTTCCTTCTAGTGGTTTTTCTTCTGTATATTTTTAAATAGTGCATTTGAATTTAAATACATTGTTTTTTAAGCTTATATAATCATAGTGACTAAGAGCACAGTCTGTGGAGTCAGACAGCCTTGGGTTCAAATCCTGACTCCCAGACATTTCGAGCCCTGAGTTTTGCATTTGTTAAATTTGTGAAGATAAACTCAGTTTAGAGTGTTGATGTGTGGATCAGTGGGATGGTATGAATCAGTGCTCAATGTAGGGCCAGGCATAATGTAAACACTTATAAATAGTAGCAGGGTTTTTCCGTTCTCACTAAAAAGCTGTGTCATCCTTCCACAGTCCTAATAATTAGGACATTTTTCTCATCATTTAGAAACATACCTATTTTTATTTCATGAGTTTGCAAAATTTTGTTCCATATGTAGTTCTGTGTTCAGACACTGCTTTGAGAATCCTTTATGACTGGCTTATTGAGAGCTCTTGTGACCTGGGTTTTCTCTGAGTAGACTCCCTAAAGAGGACTCAAATAGAAGTTGGTTCAGTTGCTCTCTAGCAAAGTTGTATGGCTTTGCTCTAGGACCGCAGTTTCTGACCACATCATTGCAGGTACTACATACAGCCATCTGTGTGATGGGTTGCTAGGGAAATGAGTGAGAAACCATAGGTGGCGAGGTATAGGGCTCTCACCCCTACTGGGAACACAACCCCTAGCTCAAACCTGACCAAATTTAGATCTGCCACCTGACCTCTCATAGTTCTGCATCAGACTGATTATCCAGCTGCCAACTTGACCTTCACTTTGAGTCCTTTTCATTGAGACCACAGTCTCAGTATATCTAGACCAGATCTTCAGTCTGATGGGAGGTAATCAACCTTACAGCCCTGAATTTTACAGTTGTCCTGTAAACAAAGGGATTAACTTCATTAGATGACAGCTTCCTGCCCACAAAAGGCAGAAAAGCTCCTCAGTGAAGATCTTGGTTTTGTTTAATAATGCAAACAGATCTTGACTCTACAGGATAGTTACAGATAACCATAGGCAGAATAGCCAATTCGTTCATTAACTCTTAAATTTGATGAAACCATTTTGTATATTCTTACATTGCTGGCTCAAGTATTGGTAAAATACTACGAAGGACAAACACAAATCCTTTGACCCAGCAGTTCCACTTGTAGGACTTTATTCCAGAGATATACATATAAATGTATAAATTAACAAATGTGCAATTTATTGAGCATCATTTGTGCTGGCAAAAGTATTGGAACAACACAGGATGTAAATTGGTACAGCCAATTTGGAACACAGTATGGAAGTCCCTCAAAAAATTTTTTACATGCTGCCATTTGTGACTGACTACACAGATGGATCTGGAAGGCATTATGTTAAGTGAAATAAGTCAGAGGAAAAAAAAATACCATATGATCTCACCTTTGGGAGTTTAGTCTCTACATCATGTTCAGCTCTTTTGCAGCACCATGGACTGTAATCTACCAGCCTCCTCTGTCTATGGGATTTCCCAGGCAAGAATACTGGAGGGGGTTGCCGTTTCCTTCTCCAGGGGATCTTCCCGGCCTAGGAATCAAATCAGGGTCTCCTGCATTGCAGGTAGATTCTTTACTGAGTTACCAGGGGAGCCAGATCTTATCTATATGTAGAACCTAAACAAAACAAACTCATAAAAAACAAACAAACAAACAAAAAACCAAAAAAAAAAACAAACCCATAGATACAGAAAACAGATTGGTAATTACCAGAGGCAGAGGGTGGGGAGTGAACAAAATTGGTGAAGGGAGTCAAAAGGTACAGACTTCCAGTTTTAAAATAAATAAGTCATGGGGATGTAATGCATAGTATAGTGACTATAGTTAATAATACTGTGTTGCATATTTAAAAGTTGATAGGAGAATAGATCTTAAAAGTTCTCATCATAAGAAAAAGATTGTGTAACTATATACGGTGACAAATGTTACCTAGACTTATTGTGGCAATCACTTCACAATATTTACAAACACTGAATCATTATGTTATATACCTGAAACTAATATAATTTTATATGTCAGTTGTATCTCAATTTTAAAAAATTATAAACAACATAAAAGACACTAGTTGAGAAATCATTTCCCATCTGTATAATAGAATACATATACAACTGCAAAAAGAATGAGGGCATTCTTATGTCCTTATCTATTAGGGGAGAAAAGCATAATGCTGATCACTAGTGAATGGATGGAGAAGGCAATGGCACCCCACTCTAGTACTCTTGCCTGGAAAATCCCATGGACAGAAGGGCCTGGTGGGCTGCAGTCCATGGGGTTGCTAGGAGTCAGACATGACTGAGCGACTTCCCTTTCACTTTTCACTTTCATGCATTGGAGTAGGAAATGGCAACCCACTCCAGTATTCTTGCCTGGAGAATCCCAGGGACGGCGGAGTCTGGTGGGCTGCCGTCTATGGGGTCACACAGAGTCGGACACGACTGAAGCAACTTAGCAGCAGCAGCAGCAACAGTGAATGGATAAACAGGTTGTAGTATATCCATTTGATGTAATGCTTCATCAAAAAAGGGATGAACTATTGGTACACTTTAGAACATAGATGAATCTCAAGTATTCTGTTCTCACTGTGTAAAAAAAATGAAGGAAAGCATATATGCATGTATTGTGTATATACTCCATGTGCGCAAAAGGTACCCAAGAGACGTATATGGATTGTCTGTGGGGAGGGAACCTGCATAACTGGCAGACAAAACTAGGATGCAGATATTTTGCAGTGTTCTTTTTAATACTTTTTATATTTAAAATAAAATATTACATACTTAAAAATGGAATAGTTGATAACTATTACCATGTCTAGATATTGTATATGATTTTTCTTTTTTTTTAGTTTTTAATCAGTTTTTTAAAATCCATTTATTCAACCTATGTGCACAAACATAAAGAATATGATGCTTAATATTCTGCCATTGGCAAGAATAAGAAAATACTTTACAAAACTAGCATGTTTTCGTTGACTTCTATTTTAATTCCACACCACTGTCAGACTACCTGCTCTATATATGATTTCTCACTTTTGAAATTTGTTAAGATTTGCTTTATGGCCCATTATATGGTCAGTTTTGGTAAACTGTTCACTGTACACAGAAAGGATATGTACTTTGTCACTAGAAGTTGTGTTTTCTATGTAAGTTAATCATATCAAGTTTGTTTATCGTGTTCAAATCCCATATATCCCTAATTTTAAAAAATCTATCACTTACTGAATGAGGTATGTTAAAAATTTTCACTATAATTGAGGATTTGATATTGTTCCTCTTCTGCAGTTCTTGCTATAAACATTTTGAGCCTTTATTATTTTGTATATATATATTTAGAATTGCTATATCTTTCTGATGAATTGATACTTGATCATTTAGGAAATGTCCTCTTTGTAGTTATGTGTCTAGCCCTTAAGTTCTTTTTGTCTGGTGTTGCTATAGTTACAGTCTTCCCTGGGTAGCTCAGTCGGTAAAGAATCTGCCTGCAATGCAGGAGACATTCATTCTATTCCTACGTCGGGAAGATCCCCTGGAGAAGGGAATGGCAACCCACTCCAGTATTCTTGCCTGGGAAATCCCATGGACAGAGGAGCCTGGCTGGCTACAGTTGATGAGGTCATAAAAGAGTCAGCTACAACTTAGCAGTTAAACAACAAGAACAACTACTATAGCTGCACAAGCTTTTTCTTGGCTATTTTTGCATAACTTATTCCTACTACTTTGTAAACAGTTCATCTAGGCATTTACCCAAGAGAAATGTAAGCATATGTCCATATAAAGACTTCCACAGCTTTGTAATAGCCAAAATCTGGAAATAACTCAAATATCCATCAACCAGTGGATAAACAAATTGTGCTATAGTTATGCAAATGAAATATTTCTCTATAATAAAGGGGAAGGAACTATTAATACACACTATAACATAGATGGATCTTAAAATAATTAAGCTATTCTACTTATTTCCCTAGGTCATTTTGAGGAGTAAGTGAGATCATTATACATAAAAGTCTCACTATGTTACAAATCATTACAGTTTTCAATTTCTTTCCTGGTTTTCAGAAATAAGCAAGATGAATCCTAGGTAAAATTCTAAAGTAGATGTCCCTTTTATATTGCTATTCTTTGAAACTGGGTATGATGTCCTGTTCTTTTGTCCTGTTCTTTGACCTGCTTCACCCATTTCTTCCATCCCCACACCCATTGTCAACCACTAATCTGTTTTGTATTCTCTATGAACTTGGTTGTGATGGAGTTTTTGCTTGTTTTAGATCCTGTGGTATTTGTCTTTCTTTCTGAGCTATTTCATCTAGCATAAGGCCTTTGAAGTCTATCCATGTTGTCACAAATGGCAAGATTTCATTCTTTTTTATGGCTGAATAATATTCCTGTGTGTATGTGTATGTGTGTAATTTCGTTAATCATTTATCCATTGATAGAATCTTAGTTGTGTCCGCATCTTGGCTGTTATAAATAATGCTGTGGTGAAAATGGCATTTACTTATCCTTTGGGATTAGTGTTTTCGTTTTCTTTGGATGAATACCCAGAAGTAGAATTGCTGGATCACATAGCACCTCTAGTTTTAACTTTTTAAGGAAACGCCATACTGTTTTCCACAATAGCTGCATGAATTTCCCACTACCAGTGTACACAAGGGTTCCCTTTTCTCCGCATCCTCACCAATGCTTCTTATTTTTGCCTTTTTGATTATAGCCATTCTAATTATTGTGAGGTGCTGTCTCATTGTGGTTGATATGCATTTCCCTGATGATTAAGGATGTTGAACACCTTTTCATGTACCTGTCTTTTTTGGAAAAACATCTATTCAGATCTTCTGTCCGTTTAAAAATCAGATTATTTGTTTTTGTTGTTGTTGAGTTGTTTGAGTTATTTATATATTTTTTAATATTAACCCCTTATCATATATATGATTTGCAAATATTTTCTTCCATTTCTCCCATCAAGTTGCCTTTTCATTTTGTTGATTGTTTCCTTTGTTGTGCAGAAGTTTTTTGGTTTGATGTAGCTCCACTTGTTTATTTTTGCTTTTGTTGCTTTTGCACTTGGAGTCAGATTCAAAAAGCCATCACCAAGACCTATGTCTCAGAGCTTATTACGATGTTTTCTTCAGGAGCTTTATGGTTTCAGGTCCTATGTTCAAGTCTTTACTTGAGTTTAAATCTAAACTCCTACAGTGTTTTTTTTTTTTTTCCTATTTTTTAACCCAGTCTCTTGTTTCCATAGGATCACAACACTACATACATGACTTATTAAAATTCTAATATTAATATTTTAATCATTTTGCAGACTGTGCAAGAACCTTAGAACGTATGAACCCCATTTTGTGTAATTGCTATATATTTTAATTCTATGTGTATTTAAAATTCCATATTATTGTCATTTTGTTTTATTGTATCATTTAGATTTACTCACTTATTTACCCTTCTGATGCATTTCGTTGTTTTCAGCACTTCTGTGCCTCCAGCTGGAACCACTTTCCTTCTGTCTGAAGAACTCTCTTTACTATTTCTTTGAGTATGACTCTGTTGGTAATAAATTCTCTCAGTTTTTGTTTATCTGATGAAGTCTTTATCCTTTATTTAGAAGAATATTTTCACTGGGTAGAAAATTCTATTTTGGTAGTTGTTTTCTTTCAACACCTTAAAGATTGGTTTTGGACTTTACTTTTTCAGTTGATAAGTCAGTTATTAGTCTTATTATTACACTTCAAAGGTAACATGTCTTTTCCCTAAATGTTTTTAAGAGTATTTACAACTTCTGTTTGATTTTCAGCTTTTACTATGATGGTTTAATTTTCTCTGTATTGCTGTGATGGAAGTTTGTAGAGCTTTACAATTCCATGTCTTGGTTATCTTTCTCAACAATATTTCTTTAAATTTTACTTCTGCTCCTGTTATGTCTTTCCTCTTTGAGAACTTAAATTTACCTGTGTTAGATCTGTTTCTTTATATCTCAGCACATTTTTCTGGGGAACACCCCCCTTTTAGCAAACAGTTACAAATAAAAAACACTCAGTATTTACAGGTGTTTTTTTCAGTGACTATACTGCCTCACTAGTAGGTAGTGTTAATACAGGAGAGAAACTAACTTACAAGGTGATATCTGGGGACTAGGGGGAGGGGATCCTTTGGAGAATCACTGAAAACGTTGAGTATCCTTCTTCTTTAGGCTTGCTGCAGGAATCCCCAAACACTAGTCATCTAATAAATATTCTTCTGTATTCAGAGGAATTTTCTGAGTGAAAGGGATGTGGGACTCCCCTGTGAGGAAGACACATAAGTTCCACAACTTGTTAATAGGAGCAGACTTCTCTTTGTAGTCCTGTTTCCACCTGTTGAATCATCTTTGCAGAAGTTGTACATTTATGGCATATCTGTTTATGAGAAGAGGGGGAAAATATGAGAAACTCTAAATCTTGAAATATTTATTTTAAAGCCTCAGAATGATGAACTTCTGATGAATTCATTATTCAAAATGTATGCATTTATATATATGCAAGGATGGAGATAGATGTATACATAGATATAAATAATATATAATATTATTAATAGATATGTAATATAGAATATATCTATCTATATATTATATATGTTATAACATTATATATTATATACATATAAAATTTGTTATAAAAATTAATTTTGTAACCTTTCAAATTTAAAGGTATACTTCACTGAAAGTATCTGAGGATACATCTCAGAAAAAGCCTTAGATCGTTTTTGTAGGGTCAGTTCCGGGAATTTCTCGCTCTGTGCCAGCTTAGTGCTGTCAGACCTTAGCCATGCCCTGAACTGTGATCCAGCTATGTGTTATTTACATCATTTAGAGCTAGTTTTTCTACATACATACAATAAATTTTAAAAGCTTTATTATTGTTTTTATATGATAGTGCCCTAAGCTTATAATTCAGGAAGTTTAGGGAAGGACATTCTTTCACCATTTATTTGGTGTAAATCATTTCCAGTCCTGCAAAATGGCTATTCAGCAAGGTTTAATTATACTCTGTGATTGTGGCTACATCTATATATATGCCACCTACTGATGTCTCTAATTATTATTTATTACCAGCTGTGTACTTTACACTTTGTAGTTGTTGAGTGTTTCATAGTTGTTAGTTACTCAGAGTAACTATGGAGATATCCCACATCCAAGGGCAAAGGAGAAGCCCCACCAATATGGTAGGAGGGGCAAAATTGCATTTAGAATCAAACTCCATACTCGGGAGAGACACTTAGAGGGCTCAAATAGACCCTGTGCCCACCAGAACCCGGAGACTGGGACAGAACTGTGGGCATCTCCTGAGGAGGTACGAGTCAGCAATGGACTGCTGTGGGGGCAGAGGCTCTGGGTGCAGTAGACCTGCAGTAGCCCTCTTGGAGGAGGTCGCCATTAACCCACCACAGAGCCGCCAGAACTTACACAGGACTGAGGAAACAGACACTGTGAGAGCACAAACAGAACCTTGTGTGCACTAGACCCAGGAGAAAGGAGCGGTGACCACACAAGAGACTGACCCAGACTTGTCCGTGAGTGTCTGGGAGTCTCAAGCGGAAGTGTGGATCGGCGGTGCCCTGCTGCAGGGTCGGGGGCACTGAGTGTGGCAGTGCATGATGGGACCTTTTGAAGGAGGTCACCATTATCTTCATTACCTCCACCATAGTTTGGCCTCAGGCAAATAACAAGGAGGGAACACAGCCCCGCCCTTCAACAGAAAATTGGATTAAAGATTTACTGAGCATGGCCCTGCCCATCAGAACAAGACCCAGTTTCTCCCTCAGTCAGTCTCTCCCATCAGGAAGCTTCCGTAAGCCTCTTATCCTTCTCCAACAGAGCGCAGACAGACTAAAAACCACAATCACAGAAAACTAACCAATCTGATCACATGGACCATAGCCTTGTCTAACTCAATGAAACTATGAGCCATGCCTTGTAGGACCACCCAAGATGGATGGGTCATGTTGGAGAGTTCTGGTGGTCCACTGGAGAAGGGAATGGCGAACCACTTCAGTATTCTTACCTTGAGAACCATATGAACAGTACGAAAAGGCAAAAAGATAGGACACTGAAAAATGAACTCCCCAGGTCAGTAGGTGCTCAATATCCTACTGCAGATCAGTAGAGAAATAACTCCAGAAAGAATGAAGGAATGGAGCCAAAGCAAAAACAGCACCCAGTTGTGGATGTGACTGGTGATGGAAATAAAGTCCTATGCTGTAAAGAGTAATATTGCATAGGAACCTGGAATGTTAGGTCCATGAATCGAGGCAGATTGCAAGTAGTCAAACAGGAGATGGCAAGAGTGAACATCGACATTTTAGGAATCAGTGAACTAAAATGGACTGGAATGGGTGAATTTAACTCCAATGACAATTATATCTACTATTGTGGGCAAAAATCCCTTAGAAGAAATGGAGTAGCCGTTATAGTCAACAAAAGAGTTGAAATGCAGTTCTTGGATGCAATCACAAAAATGACAGAATGGTCTCCGTTCATTTCCAAGGCAAACCATTCAATATCACAGTAATCCAAGTCTATGCCCTGAACAGTAATGCTGAAGAAGCTGAAATTGAATGGTTCTATGAAGACCTACAAGACCTTCTAGAACTAACACCCCAAAATATGTCCTTTTTGTTATAGGAGACTGGAAAGCAAAAGTAGGAAGTGAAGAAATACCTGGAGTAACGGGCAAATTTGGCCTTGGAGTACAGAATGAAGCAGGCAAAGGCTAACAGAGTTTTGCCAAGAGAATGCACTGGTCATAGCAAACACCCTCTTCCAACAACATAAGAGAAGACTCTACACATGGACATCACCAGATGGTCAATACCAAAATCAGACTGATTATATTCTTTGCAACCAAAGAGTGTTGCTGCTCTATACAGTCAGCAAAGACAAGAGTGGGAGCTGACTATGGCTCAGATCATGAACTCTTTATTGTCAAATTCAGACTTAAATTGAAGAAAGTAGGGAAAACCACTAGGCCTTGATTCCTAGTGGGAATCAGTTCAGTTCAGTCCAGTCGCTCAGTCATGTCCGACTCTTTGTGACCCCATGAATCAGAGCAAGCCAGGCCTCCCTGTTCATCACCAACTCCCGGAGTTCACTCAGACTCGCGTCCATCGAGTCAGTGATGCCATCCAGCCATCTCATCCTGTGTCTTCCCCTTCTCCTCCTGCCCCCAATCCCTCCCACCATCAGAGTCTTTTCCAGTGAGTCAACTCTTCGCATGAGGTGGCCAAAGCACTGGAGTTTCAGCTTTAGCATCATTCCTTCCAAAGAAATCCCAGGGCTGATCTCCTTCAGAAAGGACTGGTTGGATCTCCTTGCAGTCCAAGGGACTCTCAAGAGTCTTCTCCAACACCACAGTTCAAAAGCATCAATTCTTCAGCGCTCAGCCTTCTTCACAGTCTAACTCTCACATCCATACATGACCACAGGAAAAACCATAGCCTTGACTAGACGGACCTTAGTCGGCAAAGTAATGTCTCTGCTTTTAAATATGCTATCTAGGTTGGTCATAACTTTTCTTCCAAGGAGTAAGCGTCTTTTAATTTCGTGGCTGCAGTCACCATCTGCAGGGATTTTGGAGCCCCCCAAAATAAAGTCTGACACTGTTTCCCCTGTTTCCCCATCTATTTCCCATGAAGTGATGGGACCGGATGCCATGATCTTCATTTTCTGAATGTTGAGCTTTAAGCCAACTTTTTCGCTCTCCTCTTTCACTTTAATCCAGAGGCTTTTTAGTTCCTCTTCACTTTCTACCATAAGTGTGGTGTCATCTGCACATCTGAGGTTATTGGTATTTCTCCCAGCAATCTTCATTCCAGCTTGTGTTTCTTCCAGTCCAAAGTTTCTCATGATGTACTCTGCATAGAAGTTAAATAAGCAGGGTGACAATATACAGCCTTGACGTACTCCATTTCCTATTAGGAACCAGTGTGTTGTTCCATGTCCAGTTTAACTGTTGCTTCCTGACCTGCATACAGATTTCTCAAGAGGCAGGTCAGGTGGTCTGGTATTCCCATCTCTTTCAGAATTTTCCACAGTTTATTGTGATCCACACAGTCAAAGGCTTTGGCTTAGTCAATAAAGCAGAAATAGATGTTTTTCTGGAACTCTCTTTCTTTTTCCATGATCCAGCGGATGTTGGCCATTTGATCTCTGGTTCCTCTGCCTTTTCTAAAACCAGCTTGAACATCAGGAAGTTCATGGTTCATGTATTGCTGAAGCCTGGCTTGGAGAATTTTGAGCATTACTTTACTAGCATGTGAGATGAGTGCAATTGTGTGGTAGTTTGAGCGTTCTTTGGCATTGCCTTTCTTTGGGATTGGAATGAAAACTGACCTTTTCCCATCCTGTGGCCACTGCTGAGTTTTCCAAACTTGCTGGCATATTGAGTGCAGCACTTTCACAGCATCATATTTCAGAATTTGAAATTGCTCCACTGGAATTCCATCAACTCCACTAGCTTTCCTGGTAGTGATGCTTCCTAAGGCCCACTCGACTTCACATTCCAGATGTCTGGCTTGAGGTGAGTGACCACACCATCGTGATTATCCAGGTCATGGAGATCTTTTTTGTACAGTTCCACTGTGTATTCTTGCCACCTCTTCTTTATATCTTCTGCTTCTGTTAGGTCCATACCATTTCTGTTCTTTATCGAGCCCATCTTTGCATTAAATGTTCCCTTGGTATCTCTAATTTTCTTGAAGAGATCTCTAGTCTTTCCCATTCTGTTCTTTTCCTCTATTTCTTTGCATTGATCACTGAGGAAGGCTTTCTTATCTCTCCTTGCTATTCTTTGGAACTCTGCATTCAGATGTTTACATCTTTCCTTTTCTCCTTGGCTTTTCGCTTCTCTTCTTTTCACAGCTATTTGTAAGACTTCCCCAGACAGCCATTTTGCTTTTTTGCATTTCTTTTCCACGGGGATGGTCTTGATCCCTGTCTCCTGTAGAATGTCACGAACCTTATTCCATAGTTCATGAGGCACTCTATCTATCAGATCTAGTCCCTTAAATCAATTTCTCACTTCCACTGTATAATCATAAGGGATTTGATTTAGGTCATACCTGAATGGTCTGGTGGTTTTCCCTACTTTCTTCAATTTGAGTCTGAATTTGGCAGTAAGAAGTTCATGATCTGAGCCACAGTTAGCTCCTGGTCTTGTTTTTGTTGACTGTATAGAGCTTCTCCATCTTTGGCTGCAAAGAATATGATTAATCTGATTTTGGTGTTGACCATCTGGTGATGTCCATGTGTAGAGCCTTCTCTTGTGTTGTTGGAAGAGGGTGTTTGCTATGACCAGTGCATTCTCTTGGCGAAACTCTGTTAGTCTTTGCCCTGCTTCATTCCGCATTCCATGGCCAGATTTGCCTGTACTCCAGTGTTTCTTGACTTCCTACTTTTGCACTCCAGTCCCCTATAATGAAAAGGACCTCTTTTTTGGGTGTTAGTTCTAAAAGGTCTTGTAGGTCTTCATAGAACCGTTTAACTTCAGCTTCTTCAGCGTTACTGGTTGGGGCATAGACTTGTATTACCGTGATATTGAATGGTTTGCCTTGGAAACGAACAGAGATCATTCTGTCATTTTTGCTATTGCATCCAAGTACTGCATTTCGGACTCTTTTGTTAACCATGATGGCTACTCTATTTCTTCTGAGGGATTCCTGCGCGCAGTAGTAGATAAAATTGTCATCTGAGTTAAGTTCACCCATTCCAGTCCATTTTAGTTCACTGATTCCTAGAATGTCAACGTTCACCCTTGCCATCTCTTGTTTGACCACTTCCAATTTGCCTTGATTCATGGACCTGACATTCCAGGTTCCTATGCAGTAAGTATTGCTCTTTACAGCATCAGACCTTGCTTCTATCACCAGTCACATCCACAGCTGGGTATTGTTTTTGCTTTGGCTCCATCCCTTCATTCTTTCTGGAGTTATTTCTCCACTCTTCTCTGGTAGCATATTGGGCACCTACTGACCTGGGGAGTTGGTCTTTCAGTATCCTATCATTTTGCCTTTTCATACTGTTCATGGGGTTCTCAAGGCAAGAATGCTGAAGTGGTTTGCCATTCCCTTCTCCAGTGGACCACATTCTGTCAGACCTCTCCACCATGACCCACCCATCTTGGGTTGCCCCACGGGCATGGCTTAGTTTCATTGAGTTAGACAAGCCTGTGGTCCTAGTGTGATTAGATTGCCTAGTTTTCTGTGAGTATGGTTTCAGTGTGTCTGCCCTCTGATGCCCTCTTGCAACACCTACCATCTTACTTGGGTTTCTCTTACCTTGGGTGAGGGACCTAAATCAAGTCCCTTATGACTGTACAGTGGAAGTAACAAATAGATTCAAGGGATTAGATCTGACAGAGTGCCTGAAGAACTATGGACAGAGGTTCATGACATTGTACAGGAGGCAGGGATCAAGACTATCCCCCCAAAAAAAGGAATGCAAAAAGGCAAAAGGGTTGTCTGAAGAGGCCTTAACAAACAGCTATGAAAAGAAGAGAAGCTAAAGGCAAAGGAGAAAAGGAAAGATAATTCCATTTGAATGCAGAGTTCCAAAGAATAGCAAGGAGAGATAAGAAAGCCTTCCTCAGTGATCAATGCAAAGAAATAGAGGAAAACAATATAATGGGAAAGACTAGAGATCTCGTCAAGAAAATTAGAGATACCAGGGGAACTTTTCATGCAAAGATGGGAACAATGAAGGACAGAAATGGTATGGACCTAACAGAAGCAGAAGATAGTAAGAAGAGGTGGCAAGAATATATAGACAAACTATACAAAAAAGATCTTCATGACCCAGATAATCACAATGGTATGATCACTCACCTAGAGCCAGACATCCTGGAATGGAAAGTCAAATGGGCCTTAGGAAGCATCACTACCAGGAAAGCTAGTGGAGGTGATGGAATTCCAGTTGAACTATTTCAAATCCTAAAAGATGATGCTGTGAAAGTGGTGCACTCAATATGCCAGCAAATTTGGAAAACTCAGTAGTGGCCACCACAGGTCTGGAAAAGCCACAGGACTGTCCTTTGGACAGTCAGTTTTCATTCCGATGCGAAAGAATGTTCAAACTACCTCACAACTGCACTCGTCTCATATTCTAGCAAACTAATGCTCAAAATTCTCCAAGCCAGGCTTCAGCAATACGTGAACTGTGAACTTCCAGATTTCAAGCTGGATTTAGAAAAGACAGAGGAACCAGAGATCAAGTTGCGAACATCCGTTGGATCATGAAAAAAGCAAGAGTTCCAGAAAAACATCTATTTCTGCTTTATTGACTATGCCAAAGCCTTTGACTATGTGGATCACAACAAACTATGGAAAATTCTTAAAGAGATAGGAATACCAGACTACCTGTCCTGCCTCCTGATGAATCTGTATGTAGGTCAGAAAGCAACAGTTAAAACTGGATATGGAACAACAGACTGTTTCCAAATAGGGAAAGTAATATGTCAAGGCTGTATATTGTCACCCTCCTTATTTAACTTATATGCAGAGTACATCATGCAAAATGCCAGACTGGATGAAGCACAAGCTGGAATCAGGATTGCTGGGAGAAATATCAGTAACCTCAGATATGCAGATGGCACCACCCTATGGCAGAAAGTGAAGAACTAAAGAGCCTCTTGATGAAAGTGAAAGAGGAGAGTGAAAAAGTTGGCTTAAAGCTCAACATTCAGAAAACGAAGATCATGGTATCTGGTCCCATCACCTCATGGGAAATAGATGGGGAAACAGTAGAAACAGTGACAGACTTTATCTTTTTGGGCTCCAAAACCCCTGCAGATGGTGACTGCAGCCATGAAATTAAAAGACGCTTACTCCTTGGAAGAAAAGTTATGACCAACCTAAACAGCATATTGAAAAGCAGAGACATTACTTTGCCAAGAAAGTTCCATCTAGTCAAAGCTATTTTTTTTCCAGTAGTCACGCATGGATGTGAGAGTTGGAGTATAAAGAAAGCTGAGACTGAAGAATTGATGCTTTTGAACTGTGGTGTTGGAGAAGACTCTTGAGAGTCCTTTGGACAGCAAGGAGATCCAACCAGTCCATCCTAAGGGAAATCAGTCCTGAATATTCATTGCAAGGACTGATGCTGAAGCTGAAACTCCAGTACTTAGGCCACCTGATGTGAAGAACTGACTCATTGGGAAAGACCCTGATGCTGGGAGGGATTGGGGGCAGGAGGAGAAAGGGACGACAGATGATGAGATGGCAGGATGGCATCACCGACTCAATGGGCATGAGTTTGAGTAAACTCCGGGAGTTGGTGATGGACAGGGAGGCCTAGCGTGCTGCAGTCCATGGGGTCGCAAAGAGTTGGACAAGACTGAGCGACTGAACTGAACTGAGCTGAACTGAAGAGTAACTATATGTAAACTCAGAGTAAATTATATGTTTGTTTTTCTTTATTCCAGTCCTTTCACTGTTGTTTAAAACATGTCAGATTCAGGAAAATCCTAAACCTCTTTAAATACTTATAGACAAGGTTGTGTTTTTTTTCATCAGTTATAAAAATCCTTCCAACCATTTTGGCTGCTGGCCGTACAGGCATAGAGTGAAAGAATTTTCCTTTTGGTATGAAAGCCAGAGAGAAGCCTCCTGGAGCTGTTCAGTTTCCTAGCACAGCTGCTGATGTAGATGACAGTGCTCATTGTTCCGCTTGGAAAGTCTTAGGCATCTTTGCCAGTTAGAGCTGGAAAGGTGCCCAGGAGATCATATAGCCCAGCCCCTTCATTTTCCATGTAATGAAACAAAGACCCAGCTTGGTTAACTGATGTACTTAAATACAGAACAGCTGGCAAATGGCAAAGCTCAGACCAAGTCACTGAGTTCAGACTCTTTCTTTACTCTTCTAGCTATGCCTCTTGTTAAGAAAAATAGGGTAACCCAGTGGTTAAAATACTTGAAGTAGGAGTATAGAAACCTAATGTCATGAAATGTTAAAAAATGTTAAAAATGCTTGAAATGCATTGTTTTTTTCCCCCATCAGTCCTGTTCCTACTGACTTCTTTTTTTTCTTCAAAATATGGTCCCAAAGTTTCCTTTTCCTGGAACAGGAAGCATTCCTAAGTATTCCAAGGCTGAATTAGTAACTCTCTTCTTTGCTCGCAAAGCACTGTGCACATTGCTGCACAATATGCTTATCATATTGTATTATAATTATTCAGTTATCCATCTGCCCTCCTCCCTCCCATCTACTGGACTTCCAGGAGCAGCAACGGTATCTTCTTGGACTTCACTCCCTAGTACTTGACAGAGAGTCTGGCACTGTGGATACCCTCAGTGTTTTATGAATTAATGAATTAACCAGCCACTCTCTCATAGGCTTGCACATCAGTGAATCTTAGGCTTTCTGGCACATAAAAATCATCTGAAGTTCCTGATTAAAAGTTTATCTTTCCAGGCCACACCAGGAGACATGCTGCTTCAGGACTGGGGTGGGGGTCTAAGAGTCTGAGAATAAAAACACACGGCTTTGCTACCCACTCGATTTCACCATTCTGACCCTAGAGCAGTGGTGTTGACTGATATTTGTGCAAATAGAGAAGATAATATTTATAAAACAGTTCAAGTTATTAGAAGAAAGGTATCTTAGCTCATCAAGGAAATATGATATAAATCTAGCATCCTAAAAATTATCTTAGACATACTGAATTTGATCTGAGTCTCAAATGCAGAGGAATAAAACCCACACACAATACCTGGATGGACACCATACCTGTATGAGCTCTTTCCTTGGTTGGGTTATCTGATTTTTTGTTCCATATTAATAAACATAATAGCTAATGTTTACGTACTCTTTTAAAAAAACCCAGTAGTGCATCTAAGCCTGCATGGCACTTTATATGTACATACTCTTTTTTTTTAATGATGACCTGAAGCAACTTTACAGGAGAAAAAGCTGAATTGGGGTAGTTATTAAACTCCTTTTATATAACTACGAAAAAGTTTTCTGAACATTGTGGGATATTTATTTATACACATGTTTTTGAATATTTGTATTCAGTTCCTCATGTTACTTTTTACTTGTACCTTATTTCTTTATGCACATTTCTATACAAATATTTAAATGGTCAAATAACATTTCATGTATTTTATCCTGTTACGTAGTCAGTGTTCACCCTAATGTTCTCCCCAATAATGTTGGTTATTTTCGATTATTTGCTATCATATACAGAGTTCTTATGCTCATTTTTGTTCAAATTGTAGTTTTGTATGAAGTCCAGGGAGTATGTTCCCCAGGTGAGATGGGTTAGATGAAAGAGTAACAAGTTCTAGAGCTCTTGTCTCCTATTGCAGTATTATCTTCCAGAGACACTGAACCAATACAGAACCCACAGGGGTTTTCCCATAGCTTGACCAACATATATTATTACCCCAGCTTATTTTTGCTAGCTTAAATGTGCATAGGGCACGACTGAGCGACTTCACTTTCAGTTTTCATTTTCATGCATTGGAGAAGGAAATGGCAACCCACTCCAGTGTTCTTGCCTGAAGAATCCCAGGGATGGGGGAGCCTGGTAGGCTGCCGTCTATGGGGTCGCACAGAGTCGGACATGGCTGAAGTGACTTAGCAGCAGCAGCAGCAAGGCCTCTCCAGAACTATTTTATTTGGAAGTTCTTTAAGTGAACAAGAAGCAGTTCCTTTCTGTGTGGGAAAGTTCACTGTTATAATTTTCAGGACAAACAGTTCATCTCCTTATTTGACAGTTTTGAAGGGACAGGTTTAATTGCCTTTTGTAGAGACAGGAAATAAGATTGGGGCAGGCTTGATGTGTCAGGGAACAAGATCCGTTGTATAGCTCTGATGTGGAGGATTGCAACAGGAACACCAGCTGTTTATGTAGGGTCGGGGAGCAAGCACGTTGTGATGGCATGATGAAAAAATTATTGGGCTTTTGTTGGACAAAATGAAAGCAAGAACCTGTCCCTCCCACCATTGTATAATTCTCTCACGATGCCACTTTCTTTCATGAACGTTTTCAGATATCCAGGTAGACCTCTCTGGTCTATGACAGGAAGGACTTCAGAATGGCCAGAAAACTAAAACTCATTATTTGAGAAGCCTTGTGGGGGAGGACCTGGAAGCAGAAGTCACAGGGTCAGTTTGTCAGTCTTATGTGTGAAAAGTCAACTCAGTCACGGAAAAGGACCTTTGCGTAGTTCTCTCCACCCTTCGTGACTATGGTCACCTTCTGAAATAAGCAAATAAGTGATTGCTCTACTGGTTTGGGTCCCTGTGCGAAAAACAAGATGCAGTGTTGTTTGTGAAAGATGGGCCTTTTGTTTTGGATAATAGTCTAGCCTCTTGATTTTTTTTTTAGAAATTGGTGACTGTTGAATTTGTAATGAAAATCAGCCTGTTGAGCACTGTAGATTAAAATCTGAAAGTATTCCTCCATTATAGGTTATCATGCTAAATTCTTGGCTTCATTCACTCTTGTCTCTGTAGAACACTCACTCACTCTCTCTCTCTCTCTCTCTCTCTCTCTCTCACACACACACACACACACACACACTTGTATCTGTTATCCCTCATCTTTATTTGGAAATTATTCAGATACCACACAATTCACACATTTAACATGTATGAGTCACTTGTTTTCAGTATATTCACAGAGTTGACCATCCATCACCACAATTAATTTTAGAACATTTTCATCACCCCTAAAAGAAACCCCATTCCCAATAGCAGTCACTCCCCATTTGTCTTCAATCGTCCCAGCCCTAGGCACTCATCTGCTTTCTGTCTCTATAGATTTGCTTATTCTGGACTTTTCATATAAGAAGTTATACTGTATGTGGTCTTTTGGTTTAGCTTCTTTGACTGAATGTAATGTTTTCAAGGTTCATCCATATCATGGTATATATCAGTACTTTTTTTGTTGCTGAATAATATTCCATGTATGATATACCACATTTTGTCTTTCCATTCATCATTCAGGATTCTGGGAAGGAGAGAGAATTGTCTTGTATTGGGTTACACGTCCATCCCTTTGATTGGTAGTTGTACCTGTACAACATGAGGGTGTCAACCCTGAAAGGAAATTGAGGCACTCTTGGGTTGGGAAAATGGACGCCACAGGTGAGATCAAGACAACTTTTCTGCCTCTCTAGATGCACCACATTGCTGAGATTAGGACCCAAGCAGATCATGTTGGAAACCTCATCATGGAGGAAAGTTAATAACTATGTCCTTAGTATACTTTATAATAGAGAAAATATAATAAGATTTTTAAAATAATATTTAAATATTTTAAGTTATAATTTTTAAAGTGTAGATATCTCTATGTTGGACGTATCAGTTCAGTTCAGTTCAGTTCAGTCGCTCAGTCGTGTCCGACTCTTTGCGACCCCATGAATCGCAGCACGCCAGGCCTCCCTGTCCATCACCAGCTCTCGGAGTTCACTCAGATTCATGTCCATCGAATCAGTGATGCCATCTAGCCATCTCATCCTCTGTTGTCCCCTTCTCCTCCTGCCCCCAATCCCTCCCACCATCAGAGTCTTTTCCAATGAGTCAACTCTTCACATGAGATGGCCGAAGTACTGGAGTTTCAGCTTTAGCATCATTCCTTCCAAAGAAATCCCAGGGCTGCTCTCCTTTAGAATGGACTGGTTGGATCTCCTTGCAGTCCAAGGGACTCTCAAGAGTCTTCTCCAACACCACAGTTCAAAAGCATCAATTCTTCAGTGCTCAGCTTTCTTCACAATCCAACTGTCACATCCATACATGACCACTGGAAAAACCATAGCCTTGACTAGACGGACCTTAGTCGGCAAAGTCATGTCTCTGCTTTTGAATATGCTATCTAGGTTGGTCATAACTTCTCTTCCAAGGAGTAAGTGCCTTTATTTCAAATACAGGGTTTCATTTGGTCCTCAATAATGTTAGTTTCTAGTTATTCTTCTAGTGGCCTCATTGTGGTTTAAATACACTTTTGTGAACTAGCGTTAGAATCCAGCCACCAAAGACTGACAATGAGAAAATGAGTTCCAGGTTACAAATGACTAATGAATGAACGCTTTGACTTTTCCCACACAAAAGTCAAGTTGCTCAGAACTTCCCTAGTGATTAAGAATCTGCCTTGCAATGAAGCGAACACAGGTTTGATCTCTGATCCAGGAACTAAGATCCCAAAATGCCCAGGGGTCAACTAAGCTGCAAAGAGAAATACCACATATACAACGAAGATGCCTCATGCTGCAACCAAGACCTGACACAGACAAGTACATATTCGTAAAAAGAAGAAAATAATTTCTTTAGTCTGATAATAGTAATAATACTAATAATAAAAGCCAACCTGCTCATTGTCTGGGATATTGCTGGTCAGTGCC
The DNA here is from genome assembly GCF_001704415.2 of Capra hircus. Lineage (NCBI taxonomy): Eukaryota > Metazoa > Chordata > Mammalia > Artiodactyla > Bovidae > Capra > Capra hircus. The sequence goes on along the minus strand of NC_030815.1, from coordinate 44,028,444 downwards.
ACCCACCAGCAGGTGTGGATGTGGAGCGGGACTCTTCCTGTGCCCCTTCTGCCTGCAGGGATGTTGTCTGAGGGCTCAGCAGGGTCACTTCCACTGACTTGAAGGATCACTCACTTGGAGCAGTTTGGAACAATTACAGCACTTTCAATTCCAGGTAGCACCTAAGGTGCCTGTGGAGAGGTAGAGGTGTCCATAAAGCAGTTCTCTGGCATTTTCCATGATAGCAAGCAGCAACCGGAAGTGCTCCACCGCTGAAAGGAGAGTGACTGGTTCAAAATGGCGACTCTGGCCTTAAAGGACTGTCGTCAGAGGCCAGATGTCCTCGCTCGGAAACTGTGCCTCTGAATGGGCTGGGAAGAAGGAGCCAAGCGCCCTGGGTCTTTTGTTTGGGCTCCAAACTTTTCCTCCTTGTGCTGTCATCCTTCAGTGCGCGCCTGCATGCTGAGTCGCTTCAGCCATGTCCCACTCTTGGCGACTCTTTGGGCTGTAGCCTGCCAGGCTCCTCTGTCCATGGGATTCTCCAGGCAAGAATACTGGAGTGGGTTGCCATGTCCTTCTCCAGGGGATCTTCCCAACCCAGGGATCCAACCGGGGCCTCTTAAATCTCCCACACTGGCAGGCAGGTTCTGTACCACTAGTGCGCCTGAGAAGCCATCATCCTTCCAGTATTGGGCAAGTGCCCTGTCTGCAGGCCTCCTCGCTTCTGCGAACTTCTCAAGGGAGTATATGATCACCCTAAAGCCCTAGTGTCCACTCAGAGCCCACTGAGGGCATTTTAGTAAGTTCTGCCAGTCACCCAGCTCAGGAATCAGTTTTCTAACGTGATATCAGAGATTGTATCTATAATTGCTGTGATGCTTTAAAGTAACCACTTCATTTAGATTTTTCTGTTTTAACCCAAGGTATTCTTCTGCGGAAATAAGGAAACAGTTTACCCTCCCACCAAACCTTGGCCAGTACCATCGACAAAGCATAAGTACCTCTGGCTTCCCCTCTCTTCAGCTAGTAAGTATGAGTTACAGGTTTGCTTAGAGACTGATCAAGGGCAGAAGTGCCCCGCTTATGCTTATGCTTCCTAAGTCTTCTAAGATTTTCCCACCTCTGCCTTGCATCACCAGCCACCAGTCCTAGCCCTGCGTCTACGTTTTGACATCGGTTTCCCTCTCTCCTGTGGTCTGTGTGCATGCCAGTCGTTTCAGTCATGTCTGACTCTTTGTGACTCTGGACTATAACCTGCCAGGCTCCTCTGTCAATGGGATTTTCCAGTCAAGCATACAGGAGTGGGTCACCATGCCCTCCGCCAAGGGATCTTCCCAACCCAGGGATCCAACTTGAGCCTCCTGTGGCTCCTGCGGCTCCTGCATTGCAGGTGGGTTCTTTACTGCTGAACCACAGGGAAGCCCCTCCTTCCATCAGCTAGGGCTTAAAGTGCAAAGTGAACCTAATTCTGAAGTTTCTGGACTCGGTGGACTTCCCAGGCTACTTGCTTTCACCCAAATTACGATTCACATTTTGGGGAAGGGAAGGATTAGCCTGGAAACTTACTCACCATTTGTAACATGCTTTTTTGGGGGAAAAAAATTTTTTTTTCCAAAATCTGAAAAGTCAAGTTATGAACCTTAAGCTTTTAAAGTAATTTTTTGGAATAATTTTACTGTAATTTACTTACAATAAATTCACTCATTCGAAGGTGTACAGTTTGAGGAACTTGGCCAGTTTATACTTAATTTGTATAGCCACGATGTAGAATGTTTTACCCTAAATAGCCCCGCTGTGCCCCTTTCTGTGGGTCTTCCCTCGCAGTCCCCAGACAGCAGCACCAGGCGATCACCAGTCCACCTCTGTCATAATTCTGCTTTCTCTGGAACTTCGTATCATTGGAATCAGACGGTATGAACCTTAATTTTTAGAACACCCCCCCCCACCTTTTAAGTTGAAGATTGCACACATTTTTATACTAACACCAGTTGTTGAGTGTGTGTATATATGTTATGTTATTTGAGGACTAAATGCCAGACGTGACCAGTGGGTTAAATCTAACTTAAATGAGTTGGTTGGTAAAACCAGAAGTGAGCATTCACTTCCTTTGTGAGAGAGCTGCAGCCTCCACTTTACTCACTTCCTCACTTTCTGGCTTGTTCTAGCGGTTATCTTGAGGAGCTTAGGTTATTTTTTCTTTCTCACTTGTTCCTTCAAAACCACTTCTGCTCTTAGAAATTGGTAACCTGCCGCCCAGTTTCCTGTAGCCGCCATTTTGTCTCCTGTGGCAATTTCCACACCGTGTAACTGTGTATCTTTCAAAGGTATGTTTGCTGGAGGGATTTGTGATTCTTTCAGTAGGATAATTTGTGGGTTATGTCACTGGTGAAACAGTAGTACTAAAAAATGTATAGCACCTTTTACTGCAAAAGATAATTTGCAATGGCAGTGCTTTAAAAAAAATCTATTTATGACTTCGGTAGCATGTTCAACTGCCCTTTTTATTTGTACTTTTTCTGTTTCAAAGTCACAGATTATAATAAAAGCATATCAAGTGCATAACATCCATGATGTATTAGATATACTTTAAGATAAATTTGGTATGCTTTTTAGTTTCATTGGTGCTGATATATATTTCATTGAAAAAAATTTTTTTTAATTTCTGACCAAAATTGTCTTATAGAATATACAAAATGCAGTTAGAAAGTGACTGGATACACTTTTAAATCTTAAACAAGGTGGGGGATGTGGGGTTTGGTTCTTTGCTTCTCTGTAAATTTAGATTACAGCTTTCTGCAGTAGCTGCCTTGAGAAATAGTGTGGCCCTCACTATTGAGAGGCTTTAAGGAAGTTTAGCTCACAGACGTTAACCCCTTAGCTACACACCAGCTGCAGCCTGAAATTTCTTCAGGAGAAATTTTTTTTAAGCCACAAACCTTCAAAAATTGTCTCCTATTTGCAGGCGTTCTTTTGGTAGTTATGCCTCCTCATCACTAGGTTTTGACAAACGTGAATTTGGATGAATTATTTCATTAGCTAGTTGGTAGAATTAACATGTGGCTTAACTACTCATTTTCTAATAGAAGATCTCAGAGAAATAGCAAAAATGTTTATCTATACATGAGTCATGTATAATTTCTACCTGATTCTATTTGCAAATGAATAGCCTTTAAAACGTGTTTCTCCTGCTTAATTCCATTTTAGTCTTCTGAATATTTTCCCCCATGTCTCTACTCAGCTTTAGCACAGTGTGCAGACCCTGTTTCTTCTGATTAACTGCGTGATGAGCAGATGGCAGGAGAGGGCCAAAATCTGCCTTTGATTAATCTTTTGTTTTTTAAATGCATGGCCTACACAGAAAAATCCGATCACCCTAATGTTTACCTTGTGGTCCTGTCATAATATCAGAATGAAGTGGCTGTTCTTTCCCTTGAGTCATCTTTCTGAATGGAGGTTCTTCCAGCAAAAATCACCCACTTACATGATAATTTCCCTTTTCCTTAAGAAACTATTTCATTTCATAGAAAGATAATGAGACATTTCAGGAAGATTTATTTCTGGAAAGGCAGAGGAATGAATAGTTTATCGCCTAAAGACTCTCAACCTGAAGCAGCTCTTCTTAAATGAGAAGCCATAGATTGTTCATTGTAAGATTTTAGATGATTGAAAAATTTGACTAAGTGCATTTTGACTTCTATTTCCCTTACCTTTGTTTATGGAACCACCATTTCAACAACTTCACATGCTGATATAAATAATTGTTTAATTTTTGAGAGTATTTAATTGGCACCAAGTTATTTATTATGGTTTTAAAATGTAATGCTTATTTTATAGTAGAGTAGAGTTTATTTACAATGCTCTGCTAGTTTCAAGTGTACAACAAAGTGGTTCAGTTATATAGGTTATTCTAGAATATTTAGAAGAGTTCCCGGTATACAGTAGGTCCTTGCTGACTTTCTGTTTTATATATAGTAGTGTGCATTACTATATATACACATGTTAATCCTAAACTCCTAATTCATCTCTCCTCTGCCCCCTTGCCCCTTTAGTAACCCTAAGTTTGTTTTCAAAGTCTGTGAGTCTGTGTCTGCTTTGTAAATAAGTTCATTTCTATCATTTTTTAAGATTCCATATATAAGTGACATCGTATGTTTGTCTGACTTATTTCATTTAGTATGATCATCTCTAGGTCCATCCATGTTGCTTCAAGTGGCATTATTTCGTTTCTTTATAGCTAAGCAATATTCCATCATGTGTATGTACCACATTTTTATCCCTTCCTCTGTTGATGGACATTTAAGTTGCTTCCATGTCTTGGTTGTTGTAAATGTGCTGCAGTGAACGTTGGAGTGCCTGTATCTTTTTGAAGCATGGTTTTCCCCAGATACATGCCCAGGAATGGGTTTGTTGAATCATATGATAGTTTTTTTTAATTTTAATTTTAAGGAACCTCCATACTGTTCTCCATAGTGGTTGTACAAATTTACATTCCTACCAACAGTGTAGGAAGGTTCCCTTTTCTCCGCACCTTCACCAGACATTTATTGTTTGTACGTTTTTTGAAAATGGCCATTCTGACCTGTGTGAAGTGATAGCTCATTTTGGTTTTGATTGCGTTTCTCTAATAATTAGTGATGTTGCGTAGCTTTCTATGTGCTTTTTAGAAATTGACATTATCTAAAACCCAATCGATTATAAGCTTCTTGTTGTTTTGCAAGAGGCAGGAACTTGCAATCAGGTGGATCCGGGGTGGAGTATAAGTATCACTTTTTAGTTACATACTTAGGGGGCAAGTTATTTAACTTTGACTAGGACTTCAGTTTCTTCACTTGCACTATGGGCATAGTAATGCTACCCCTATTAGGGTTAATACAGAAGGATAAAATAGATTCTGTGTAAATAGAGGCTGATGCTGCTGTCTATGTATTTGGCACTATGGAGACACTGTGGGAGATTTCAAGAAGATGAATAGGAGATGCTTTTGCCTTCTAAGGGCCTTATGATATATTTGGGAGGGCAGATAAAATAGAGAATCCAAACCAGCTTCGAGTATGGTAGGTATTCAGGAGAGAAAGATCTAAGATAAAAAAAATAAGAAGTAAAGGCTTGAAGGGGGAGGCTGAGAAGATTTAGAGGAAGCTTCTCAACCCTGGCTCTAATTAGAATCACCTGAGACCTTTAGAAACACACCTGTGTCCTCTCATAGAACAATTACTTCAGAATCCCAAATATCAGTATTTTAAAGTTCCCTGGGACTTTTACATGTGGTCCAGATTGAGCGTCAGTTAAAGAACCTATATACATAGAAGTAGTACAGATATTGATAGGAGGAGGAACATAAGAAAGGTAGAGTTCCTTTTGCTGTCCTGGCTGCTCTGCATTTCAGAAAGTGTAGTAAGTGAAGGCTACTTGCTAATCCTGTGGATATATTTTTATATGCCTATAGTGGATTGTGTCATAAATCTGATAAATCAAATGAGAGGAAGGATGTGTTTGATTTTGTGGGTATTTGTGTGTGTGTGTGTGTGTGGTGTTATTGGGTTTTTGTTTTTTTTAACTCTAATTGTAAATGTTAGCTGTGATGATTGTGTATACATACATTTTCAAAGTAGATAAAACATATAAAAATTTTGTATTTTTTAATATAAAGAGGATCTACCATTTAGATTTAGTTTTATAGACAAAATGCAATGATGCAGACTTACCGTGGGTCTTTTGTGACACTCTTAATAGTCCTATGCCGTGGGCATGTAAATAGGTTGCATACCCCCTGATGCCAATCACCTATAAAAGCAAAAAACTATATATTAGTATTTTCATTAAGATGAATCTGTAAAATATTAAAACCATTTTTCTGATTATTCAAAGTAGAAAGGAGAGTGAAATACACAAGAATAGAAAGGTAGGTCATCTTTGCACTAACTTAGAACTTGAGACACTATGTGCATGGTTAATAACTTAACCTACATTTTTATAGAGGGAAAATCTTATTTTTTTAAATGAGAAAAGAAAAATTATGAAGTAAATGGAATGAATCAGCTGGGCCAGAACAGTTCTTGCTAAAGAGAAGGATGTGTAGAAAGCCACATCCTGGATATAAATGAAAACACCATGGTTACACGATGTGCTTATATGTAACAGTTATGAAGGAAAAAAAGGAGGTCTCATACTTACTAAGCACTCGTTTTTGTTATATGTTTAAGCTTCTGTGTAATCAGGCAACCTTTTTGTTTCATTACCAAGGGTGATCTAAATGATGGGTCACTTGATAAACATGGTGATCTTCTTTTATTTTTCCTTTGTGCTTCATCTTTCTAGAAGTTAGGCTGTCCTTAGGTTTCAGTGATTTAACTGGAGGGGACATGATGGAAAATGAAGATGTCATTATAATTTCCACGCACATTCACAACTGAAGGTCAGATGAGTGCCACCCTGCATGCAGAGCATGAGTTTCATTACTATCATGGTAAAGCAGAGGAATCAAACCAGTCTTGGTAAGATTAGATTGATGTCCATTGTGGCATGTCAGTATCTTCTGTGCAGTGGCATCAGTGGAAGATTGCCGCTGGTGGAAGCAGGGACGTATTCCTTAATCTAAGCCATGAAGTGCTTTGAGATATTGAAGCCGGAGAACTTTACTGCCTTATGCTCTGTTTACTTCAAGATAGTAGAAGAGCCAAGAGGATTGCTTTAGGTATTCATTCATTCAAGAAATATATGTTAGGTCTCACTCTGTGCCAGGAATTGCTCTAGGAGCTGGAGTGACAATAGTGAATGTAACAAAGCGTCTGTCTTCATGAGCTTGCATTCTAGAATGAGAGACGTAGTCAAATAAGTGAATGTAGAGTATATGAAGGGATAGTAAGTGCTTTAAAGAATGAAACATGGATAGGGAATAGGAAGTGACACAGAAGAGGGGACTATTTTGGATTGAGTGGTCTGTGAAGGCCTGCAGGTCTAGAAAGGAGGCACTTGGGAAGAATTATGAATGAACTTAACAGGTATTTGAAGGAAGAGTATTCGCTTTAGAAGAAACAGCACATTCAAAGTCCCAAAGCAAGAGCACGTGGCATGCTGTAGGAACAGTAAGGATGCAGACAGTGGGCTGAGCAGAGTGGGCAGTAGGAGATGAGATGGTAGAAGAATCAAGGCTGAGTCATAGGCCTCTGAGACCTTGGAAGAATTTTGGCCCTTACTTGGATTGAAATGGGAAGTTATTGGAAGCACTGGCTTAGCACAATTTGCATTTTTATTATCAAGGTTGCTTATAAGGTTCTTTTTTTATAAAGATCTTTCTTGCTGCTATATGGAGATAGATTCCAGATAGATGGGGAGGGCAGTTAGGAAATTGACACAATAACTCAGGAAAATGATGGCAGTGCTTTGGAAATGGGTAGTGGCAGTAGAAAAGGTGAGAAGTGGTTGGATCCTAGATAGATTTCAAAAGTAAAGTGGATGGGATTTTCTGATAGATAATATGTACGATGTGAGAGAGAGATAAATCGACATTGACCCAAAAGATTTTCCCCTGTACAGCTGGTGGAATGGAATTGCCACTTGCTGAGATGCACAGACTTGAAAGATATAAGAAGAGCAGATCAGCAGGAAAATTAAATAATTTTGAATTTGTTATGTTTGAGAGGCCTGTTAGATCACCAGAGAGTGATGATGAACTATAATTGGAAAAATCAACCTGAATGTCAGGACAAAGATTGAGGCTACAGATCATTTTAAAAACAACAAAAAAAGGTATTTAAAGTCATGGACATAGATGAGATCATATGGGGGTAAATTCAGACTGGGGAGAGAAGCTCTTTTAGGACGCAGCCTGAAGGCACTGCAAAGCAGAAGGAGAACCTAGAAAAAGTGGTGTCCCAGAGGGGGAGTGACCAAGAAAGTGTCTGTTCCAATTTGCTGGACTGAGGGGTTTCCTGGTACATGGACTTTCAGAACCTGGGATACACTAGGACAGTTTGTCCCTCTCCAGGTGAAGAAAGTGTTTCAAGAAGGAGAGAGTGATTAACTGTCCAGTGCTGTAGACAAACCAGGAGTGAGCAACAGCCCTTGAATTTGGCAACGTGAAGGTCTTGGATGACATTGACCAAGACTTGCCTCTCATGATCAGCCAAGTCAGTTTGAGGACCACCCCCCATAGGGATAAACATGCCTGGTGGTACAAGGACAAGGCACTTATAAGCATCATGCCTCTTCCCCTACCCCCAGCCAATGGGCATGAAGCTTCCCTCATGTTGTAACAAAGTACCCGGTCCCTTGTGGTACTTCCTAGCTGGCACAGTGGTAAAGCATCTGCCTGCCAGTGCAGCAGATGCAAGAGACACCAGTTCAAAACCTGAGTTGGGAAGATCCCTTGGAGGAGGAAGTGGCAAACAGTTCCAGTATTCTTGCCTGGGAAATCCCATGGACAGAGGAGCCTGGTGGGCTGCAGTCTGTGGGGTGGAAAGAGTTGGATATGGCTGAATAAACACACGTACATCCTTATGATTACCTGTGTGACTTGGGCCAAGTCATTTAACCTCTCTGTTTTTCAGTATCCTTATTTGGGAGATAATGTCCAGATTTGTCATTTTAATCTTCTATCAATGTGTTGACTGCTGTGCTAGGGCTACATAGATTAATTTTCAACAGACATGGTTCTGGTGCTGTAGAAATTTTCTATTTCAAGTTGAATCGTACACCATGTCAGGAGAACTAGCCATTGATATACATTAAAGGACAAAGGAAAATTCAGACCCTTTTCATTTAAAAAATGGATATTTGTGAATAATTTAAGCCTTTAAAGTATTTATAGGGGCTTCCCTGGTGGCTCAGAGGTTAAAGTGTCTGCCTGCAATGTGGGAGACCTGGGTTCGATCCCTGGGTGAGGAAGATCCCCTGGAAAAGGAAATGGCACCCCACTCCAGTATTCTTGCCTGGAGAATCCCATGGACAGAGGAGCCTGGTGGGCTACAGTCCACAGGGTTGCCAAGAGTCGGACATGACTAAGCAACTTCACTTTACTTTTTTCTTTAAAGTATTTATACTGTTTTTGTGTATTTCTAGTCTTCTGTTGATCAGACCTCTGGGAGGAGAGGGTGGAAATAGCTAGAAAGAAAGACTGCACAAACCTTCACTAGAGGAGTGTTGAAAATTGATTGAAGGCATTGATTGCATCTCTTTGGCCTACTGCTAGACTGCTTAGGACACCAGTGAGTATACGTTGAAGGAGTGAAAGTAGGTGTATTAGTCTGGATTCAGCTGGAGCAGTGGAGCTGGTAGGAGATGTATCTTCACGTATGATGAGGAATTGAGTACAGGGCATTGGCTTACCCACTGGTGGTGGCTGGCTAAGCAAGCCTGAGGTCCACAGGGCGATCAGGAAGATAGGATCATAACATGCTGGAACTCCATGGGTGTGATCTAAAGCTTGAAGCCCTGGAAATTCCAGAGAGCCTCCACCCTCTTTGAAAAGGCATCCAGCTGGTTAAGTCAGGCCACCCAGGCTAATCTCCCTTTTGATTAGCTTAAGCCTGTAATGTCACATTACCGCAGCACCTCAGCTGGTCTTGATTGTATCAGTAGGTATGTGTCTGCTACCGAATAACTGCAGCCTCCCGTCTGTCCTCCAGTTCTGGCAAGAGAACACCCCTGTAGCCCACCACACCTGGAAGAATACTAGGAAGGCAATTTGGAGGAATGTAGTTCTGCTGAGCCAAGTTGACACATGACAAAGCCATTACAGTCAAAGTCTGATTTAGGATAATTTGCTGTCTTAAGTTTTTTTTGTTTGGTTTTTGTTTTGATTATTTAGATTTTTTTCATACATTATTTTAACAAATGATAATTCCTTGGATAAGATGAACTTGAAATTACTTTGGACCGTTCAAACTAGTCTGAGTCTCCACTGATTAGAAGGTCACATATAACTCAGTAGCAGAGAAAACAAAAACAATAAATTTTCATGTTTGACTTTTATTCTCTCAAGAGGCTGAGGGACTGATCTTAGAACATCCCCCCCCACCCCACCCCACTCCATTCCCAAACTTCAGCCCAGTGAAACACAATACCACTGTAAATCTCCTCAATATTTGTATATACCTAAATCGCATTGTGTATGTGGGTATGTGTTGATTGCTTCGTAATATATAAAACCCACTCTTGAGATTGACTTCAGATAACTTGGAGAACAGAAATCTCTTTTGGTTCCTGTTTATTATTTGAACGTGCAAGAGGAGCAACTTGCTCAGAGGCCTAGTTAACAGTAGCTGGTATCTCCACTCACTTGCCAACAGCAGGGCTAGTTTATATCGTCTTTGCAACAACAGTTTCCTCCCTTGTTAGTTTCAGCATAGAAAGTGTGGGGAGACTAGTTATTAAATGCTGGCTGTGTGTAGTGTTAGACTAATGCTCAGTACTTCTGTCATTATGGCTTATTTTTATAGTCTCTTCAGTCCTGAAGTAGATTCACACCTTAAGAGTATTATGACTTTATGATCAATTGTGCATATTGCATTTGGCACATTGCCACACAGTGTTCAATGATGATGCTATATACTTTTTCATAGCTCCCCCCTCCAAAGATAGCATTATTTTTTATGTGAGAAAGGGTCAGACTTCCCTGTCCCACAGTCGACTCAAGATCTGTAGAAAGAGCAGCTCCATAAGGGTCAGCTTGGTGACTTGTGTTTATTTATTTTTTAAAAATATTTGTTTCTATTGATTATTTATCCAGCTGCACTGGGTCTTAGTTGTGACACTTGGGACCTTCTAGTTGCAGCATGCAGGATCTAGTTCCCCAACCAGGGATCAAACCCGGGCCTTTTGCATTGGGAGTGCCACTGGACCACCAGACAAATTCCCCAGTGACATGATTTAGTAGATGTTTAGCAAGTAATTGCTGAATGAGGAAGTCAGCTGTCCTTTCTCCCTGGCTCTTGGGGAGCCTGTCCAATAGGTGACAGGTGCCATTATCAGCCAGGCATTTTTTCTAATGCTTGTGACTTTGAATTTTAAAAAGTGAAAGTATTAGTTGCTCAATCGCTCAGTATCTAACTCTGCGATCCCATGGACTGTAGCCTGCCAGGCTCCTCTGTCCATGGAATTCTCTAAGCAAGAATGCTGGAGTGGGTTGCCATTCGCTTCTCCAGAATATCTTCCCGATCCAGGGATCAAACCTGGGTTTCCCACATTGCAGGCAGATTCTTTACTATCTGAGCCACCAGGGAAGCCCTTTCAAATTTTAGGGATGTGACAATTATAATACTTAGACTGGACCTAAATTTTTTTTCTCTCTGATGATTTCACACAAATGCCATTTCTCAATGGAAGCTTCTCAGTTCAGTTCAGTTCAATCGCTCAGTCGTGTCCGACTCTTTTCAACCCCATGAATTGCAGCACGGCAGGCCTCCCTGTCCATCACCAACTCCCAGAGTTCACTCAGATTCATGTCCATCAAGTCAGTGATGCCATCCAGCCATCTCATCCTCTGTCGTCCCCTTCTCCTCCTGCCCCCAATCGCTCCCAGCATCACTGTCTTTTCCAATGAGTCAACTCTTCGCATGAGGTGGCCAAAGTACTGGAGTTTCAGCTTTAGCATCATTCCTTCCAAAGAAATCCCAGGGCTGATCTCCTTCACAATGGACTGGTTGGATCTCCTTGCAGTCCAAGGGACTCTCAAGAGTCTTCTCCAACACCACAGTTCAAAAGCATCAATTCTTTGGTGCTCAGCCTTCTTCACAGTCCAACTCTCACATCCATACATGACCACAGGAAAAACCATAGCATCAACTAGATGGACCTTTGTTGGCAAAGTAATGTCTCTGCTTTTGAATGTGCTATCTAGGTTAGTCACAGCTTTTCTTCCAAGGAGCAACTGTCTTTTAATTTCATGGCTGCAGTCACCATCTGCAGTGATTTTGGAGTCCAAAAAAATGAAGTCTGACACTGTTTCCACTGTTTCCCCATCTATTTCCCATGAAGTGATGGGACCAGATGCCATGATTTTCGTTTTCTGAATGTTGAGCTTTAAGTCAACTTTTTCGCTCTCCTCTTTCACTTTCATCCAGAGGCTTTTTAGTTCCTCTTCACTCTCTGCCATAAGGGTGGTGTCATCTGCATATCTGAGGTGATTGATATTTCTCCCGGCAATCTTGATTCCAGCTTGTGCTTCTTCCAGCCCAGCGTTTCTCATGATGTATTCTGCATATAAGTTAAATAAGCAGAGTGACAATATACAGCCTTGACGTACTCCTTTTCCTATTAGGAACCAGTCTGTTGTTCCATGTCCAGTTCTAACTATTGCTTCCTGACCTGCATACAGGTTTCTCAAGAGGCAGGTCAGGTGGTCTGGTATTCCCATCTCTCTCAGAATTTTCCACAGTTTATTGTGATCCACACAGTCAAAGGCTTTGGCATAGTCAATAAAGCAGAAATGGATGTTTTTCTGGAACTCTTTTGCTTTTTCCATGATCCAGCAGATGTTGGCAATTTGATCTCTGGTTCCTCTGCCTTTTCTAAAACCAGCTTGAACATCAGGAAGTTCACGGTTCACGTATTGCTGAAGCCTGGCTTGGAGAATTTTGAGCATTACTTTACTAGCGTGTGAGATGACGGCAATTGTGCTGTAATTTGAGCATTCTTTGGCATCGCCTTTCTTTGGGATTGGAATGAAAACGGACCTTTTCCGGTCCTGTGGCCACTGCTGAGTTTTCCAGATTTGCTGGCATATTGAGTGCAGCACTTTCACAGCATCATCTTTCAGGATTTAAAATAGCTTAACTGGAATTCCATCACCTCCACTAGCTTTGTTTGTAGTTACGCTTCCTAAGGCCCACTTGACTTCACATTCCAGGATGTCTGCCTCTAGGTGAGTGATCACACCATTGTAATTATGTGGGTCGTGAAGATATTTTTTGTACAGTTCTTCCGTGTATTCTTGCCACCTGTTCTTAATATCTTCTGCTTCTGTTAGGTCCCTACCATTTCTGTCCTTTATCGAGCCCGTCTTTGCATGAAATGTTCCCTTGATATCTCTAATTTTCTTGAAGAGATCTCTAGTCTTTCCCATTCTGTTGTTTTCCTCTATTTCTTTGCACTGATCACTGAAGAAGGCTTTCTTATCTCCTCTTGCTATTCTTTGGAACTCTGCATTCAGATGCTTATATCTTCCCTTTTCTCCTTGGCTTTTCGCTTCTCTTCTTTTCACAGCTATTTGTAAGGCCTCCCAAGACAGCCATTTTGTTTTCTTGCATTTCTTTTCTATGGGGATGGTCTTGATCCCTGTCTCCTGTACAATGTCATGAACCTCTGTCCATAGTTCATCAGGCAACTCTATCTATCAGATCTAGTCCCTTAAATCTATTTCTCACTTTCACTGTATAATCATAAGGAATTTGATTTAGGTCATACCTGAATGGTCTAGTGGTTTTCCCTACTTTCTTCAATTTAAGTCTGAATTTGGCAGTAAGGAGTTCATGATCTGAGCCACAGTCAGCTCGTAGTCTTGTTTTTGTTGACTGTATAGAGCTTCTCCATCTTTGGCTCAAAGAATATAATCAATCTGATGTTGGTGTTGACCATCTGGTGATGTCCATGTGTAGGGTCTTCTCTTGTGTTGTTGGAAGAGGGTGTTTGCTATGACCAGTGCATTTTCTTGTCAAAACTCTATTAGTCTTTGCCCTGCTTCATTCTGGAAGCAGGAATGGAAGCTTCTACTTACTAGTAATTAGCGCTAGTATCCACATTGCTGCCAATTTTGCTTCAGTGTAATTTTTCAGTGGATCTTTTCAATGCCTCTGCTTAAATAATTGATATTCCTTATGATAAATTTATATTTAGTATTATTTTAATGAATGAATTCACGATTATTAATTTGAGGAGCCATTCTCATGGGAAGTTCAGAGTAGAGCTTGTGCATGGTAGTAAATGGATTTTTAACTGTCTTCTAAACACACTTACTGCTGTCTCATGTTTTAATTATTTCTGGAAATCTAGATTACATGGAGAACCTGCAAGAGAAAGCAAAATTAGGAGTCTCCCTAGATTTGAATTCCACATGGACTACTTCCCAGCTATGTAGTCATACCTGGGTGAATTATTAAATTTCTAGCCTTCAGTGTCCTCATCTGTAAAATAAAACCTTACAGAGTTCTGGTGAGGATTAAATAAGATAATGTCTAGAATGACATCTTCTTGGCATGTAGTGCTCAACAACTTCTAGTTCAAGGGTATAAAGTTAACAGTAATAAGGTGAATTATGCAAACGGTACAGCCTCTTCATTTCAAGGTAGAGTCATTTCAGTCCCTTTCCCTGAACTCTGTGCCATGTTGTGGTAGGGAGTGAGAAAGTCTGCTTTCTTTTGGGGGGTTGGTCTCATGACAGTCTACAGTAGATTTTTTTTTGTGGTTCTGTGCATGTATAATGCCTGTTGTTCCCCTTGGCAGATGTCAACAGTGTCTTTTTGCAAACTCTGTCCCCACCTGCTTCTGCATAGGCTGACCCCAGGCTCTCTGAGCCTGCTGCTGGCCCCAGCTGCTTCATTTGGAGAGACCCACTCTAAGAACTGTGCTCCTCTTCTTAGTGACGTCCAGGTCCCCAGTCAGAGCCCAGGGAGACTTCTGTGTCCTCAGTCATGCCTCATAGAGCCTTGGGCTACCAGGGGAGTGTCTTTGCTCTCTCCTAGTGAAGGATTTCCTGTTCCCTTTCCTTCTGCCCTCTTTGATCCAGCTGCCATAGGGCATTATGTGAGCCAGCCCTTCAAGAATCTCAGACAAGGAAGGCCTGTGTTTGCTCCCTTGTCAGCTTTGTCCTCACCCTTCCCTATGTCACTTGCGTCTCCACCACTACCAGGGACACAGAGGTGAGAGGAGACAGGGCAAGCCACACTTACATTCTCTAATCTTCTTGCCTCTTCCATGACACTTTCTTCCCCTTCTCCAACCTGGAGCCTTACATCTAGTCTAGTGTACAGTTTCAGGATGATGAAAAACCGGTTTTGTCAGCACTTTCTTTGGATCTGTCCTTGTTTCAGAGCGAGACAGTACAAGTCAAGAATCTGGGGTGTTTGCTGGACTGATGACTCCAAATAGTCTGCCATAAATGAACGCCATGGAGCTGCTGCTGCTGCTGTTGTTATTACCACTACTTCTACCACTACTACACACGTCAACTTGATCTAAATTATCTTTATTCCATTAAGGCAGTGGTTTCCTAAGTCTAAGTGAGTTTCACAAGGTAGAAAAAGTATTTGTTGAATTGCCAACTGTTTCTTTTACCACCTGGTGGCTCAGAGGGTAAAGAATCAGCCTGCAGTGTGGGAGAGCCGGGTTCAGTCCCTGGGTTGGGAAGATCCCTTGCAAAAGGGAACGTCTGGAGTATTCCAGTATTCCTGCCTGGAGAATCCTGTGGGCAGAGGAGCCTGGTGGGTTACAGTCCAGGGGGTCAAAAAATGTTGGACGTGACTGAGAGACTAACACTTTCATACATTTTCTTTTATCACCTGAGGAAAATTAATTTTTAAATTGCCATCTATTTTTAACATTTTTCCCCCACCCCACTTTGGAAGGATATAATTGAAGAGCAAAAAAAAAAAAAAAAAAAAAAAGACAAACAAACACCAAAACAAAAATTAACACCAAAAAGTCCCTCCAAAACAATCCTTTTAAAGCAAGTACATTTAGCCTTACGAATACTTAGCCCATTGTCCTTAGTTTGCTCATTTAAGTGCAGTCAGTGACAGTTTCTTCCCTGCCAGCACCAGGCGGCCCAGCAGTATTTGGAAATCACTGCCTTGGAGTGTCCCAGCTACCCAGGCTGGTTCACTGTGGGCTGTGATTACGAATGAAGTGCTGTCAAGAATCAGTGTAGAGGATGACTCAGGCCAAATAAAACACTGTACCTGAATACTCTGAGTTGACTTTACCTGAATTTCTAGAAAATTGCCTGCAGTTTGCTGCTTCACTATATTTGGGTAAACATGGCCTCAGAGAGCTTTGGCAAGAGAAATTATAAAAATGCAGCAAAACCTTGTGATTTCATTTTGGATCTCCTTAGGAATCCTCATCAAGATGCAATTAAACAGAAAAATTCTGCCTTGGGGTGTGATTTTAATTACTCACCATGTTCTGACTTGACTCTCCACGCTGCATTTCTTTTCCTTTCCGTATCACCGCTTCTATGTTTGACATCTTCTCTAAACACAGCCCCACTTAGCTGGGAGGAGAGGGAGGGCAAGGCATGCATCTACTGTCACCTTAGTGCTTTTATCCCAAACCGTGTGGGAACGTCCTTGTCCCTTCCTTGCCCCTAGCCTCAGTTCTATGACCCAGTGGAGCCAGTGGACTTTGAAGGACTTCTGATGACACACCTGAACAGCCTGGATGTGGAGCTTGCCCAGGAGCTGGGAGACTTCTCCGAGGACGACTTGGATGTGGTGTTCACGCCGAAGGAATGTCGAACTTTGCAGCCCTCTTTGCCGGAGGAAGGGTAAATTGTTTTTTGAAAATGTGGATGGGATTATGACTGTCGTGACTGTTCATGGTAAGGGGAGATACCCTAATTCTGGACTTTCTTACAAGTGACACTACTCAAATCTATCAAGATGTGCAGGATAACTTCTATGGTACTGTCACTTCTAGGTAGATAGTTTTTGAATTGGTTTGACCAAAGGCTTTGAAAAGCCACTTGGGGTTTAAGACAGTTAAAGGACTGCAGTGGTACAAAATGGACTGCTTAAGAAGAAGTGAAGAGCGCAGGCTCTAGACCCAGACTGCCCAGGTGTCAGCTCAGTGACCATGGATGTCATGAGACCTCAGGAAATCTCAGTTTCTGAAAATAATAATCATTGAACTGCTTCCATTCAGAAGCATTTTAATTGTTTCTCATATATGAGACTGGATCAAGTCACAAAAGTAAGTTCAATCCACTTTTCTTGAGCATCTCCTATGTACTGAGAACAGGGATAGAAAGATGAATAAGGCCAAGTTCCTGCTTTTGAAACAAGTTTTGTCAAGTGGAAAAACAATGGGGAAAGCTCTGTAGTGTGAATATGTGAATAGCTACTTAAGGTTGAGTTTCTTCAGTGGGTTAATCCATGTAGTTATAGGTGTGGGCATTGGTATCAAATGATGGAGTTATTTTTAGATGTAACATCTTTATTTCCATAGTGTAGAAAGCAGTGTCTCTTTGGAGGTTTAAGGTGAGCTTTTATTTGCATTCATTTTCTAAAGCAGATTAAGATTCACATCCTTCTGGACATTTTCAACCTTCTCTTCTTTCCCAAAAAGTCCTGGAAAAGGTATCGTGAAACAAGCCGCTGCCCTCATTACCCGGGGATATTTCAGTTTTAGTTTGGATTTTATTTCATCACCATTTAGGAAGTTGGATGACAATGACATGGTATTATTTTGACCCTTTGTTCTTTGTTTAGATAGTTCTTATTCACATAGAAGAGCTGACCACATTCTCAGCTCTTAACATTTTGAAGACACTCACTTCCCAGGAAACAAAATCATGGTGATCCTTGGGAAACATTCTTCCCTGTTGTCAGTCCATTTGTTCAGATGTGACTCTCACATTGGTAACATCTATTATTGTTACCTTTGGTAGAGAATCATTTAGTTTTATTTCTTTGTGTAAAATATATGGTTGTCTTCAAATGAGATCAGAATCTTGGGAAAGCCTGTTTAAAATACAGTCAGTTTACATGTAGGAGGATTCTTTTTTTGAAATTTGATAGAAGAGATAATTTTTTCCTACCATCAGTTTTTGAGCATAATATTGCCCTGTCACCAGAATTGATAACTAACACATTATCTGTCTGATGGCTTTCAAAATCTCTGCTGTTTCAATTGTTGCCCAAAAGTCTGGTGTATAATTAAAGCCCGGGAAAGTGTCATCATCATCAGAGCAAACAGCAGCTGACTCCTGTTGAACCCACTTGCCTACACAGGAACTCGGTGTTGAGGTGTGATAGTGTAGTGGGTGTAAGCCTACACTCCCAAGTGAACATCCTGGGTCAAGTCCCTGCTCTTCCACTTGCTGAGTGACTTTGAGCAAGATGTTTTCATCTCCTGCCTCTGCAAAATGAGAATAATATTAGTGCCTGTTCTGTGGAGCTGACTGACATTGACTGAATCAATACACATAGAGGGATGGCCCTAGAGTCTAGTGCAGAAGGAATGGCACACGAATGTGACCTGTCACAGGAGGTCTCACTATGTGCCAGACACCCATCTGGCACACTCATCTGGTTCTGTGCCAGAACCTCACAGACTGACTTCATCTTTGTCACAGCTCTCCCAAGGAGCACTGCATGACTGCCGTCCCCACGTACGATGAGGAAACTGAGAAGGGTTCAGTGATTGGCCCAAGGTCACATAAGGAATAAGGAATGGGGCTGGGGTTTGGGTGGTTAGGGCCCAGAGACCACACATCTGACATTTACAATATTCCGTCTAAAACTAGCAGGCAGTCCACAAGGCAGGTACTGTCCGTCTTTTTACGAACCAGAAAATGAAACTTAGAGCGTTTAGACCTGTTTATCTATAGTACCAACACATTTGGAAGAACAGCAAAACGACACAAAACAAAACAAAACAAACCCACGTTTGCTATTGTGGGGAATTAATGATTTCCAATTTCCAGACTCTGAAGTATTCCAAGAGTCTCTCTCACGACTCACTCTATACCAGTAGACAAAAGCCACCCGACTTAGTAATCACCAACCAAAGCCAGGGCCTGTCAGCTCCCGAAAGCACAAGACAACTCCTCTCTCATGGACTTCCAAAAAGAAAACATGCAAGTCCTAACGGTTACACATGAGCAAAAATATGCTCAGATCACCCTTGGGACAGGTTGGTGTCTGTCTGTACTTATTCTTCTGCTTTCTGTGTGATTACAGCTGGCTCTACCTGTCTTGTGTCAGAATGCCTTCAGGGATAGGTATAGTCTAACACGGTTCTCTGTAATAAAGAAAATGCACAGAGCATAAAATGCCAACATGTTTGTCTCATCAAAGTAAAAATGTTACTGCCGTAGGAATATTTCAGATACTTGAAATGATTGGAAAACAACACCCTTCCCATTCTCAGTTGATATGGCTTTGAAATCATGCTGCTCTCCTTGGTTATGATAAAGGATTGCTTCATTGTTTTTACCTGGTGATAACTTGTTATGTTTTTTTCCATCTCACTAGGGTTGAACTTGACCCACACGTCAGGGACTGTGTTCAGACCTATATTCGGGAGTGGCTAATTGTGAATCGGAAGTAAGTTCATTTTTTTCCCTCTTCACGTGTATATTTACTTTATATGGTTAGCTTTTTTTGATAACTTTAAAAAAATTAATAAACTTTTAAAAAACATTTGAGGCTCATAAGAAAGTTGATTAGAAAGAAATACCGATAATTCTCAAATACTATGTCTTACACATTTCCCTCTATTTTTAACATATTGGGATATATATATTTTTGTCCTTAAATGGCCATGACTATTGATTTTGGAGATTATAAATAAATTTTACCATAAAGGTAAATTTTCAAATACAAAATCCATTAATAGTGAGGATTTGACTATATTTTGTATCACTTTTCTGCTCAAACACCTTCTAAGGTGTCCTATTTTCTGCTGTATCAAATATAAACACCACCTGCTTGCCTTTCAAGGATTTTAACAATCTGGCTCTACTCTATCTACTGAAACTATATCACTTAACTCCTGGAGCCCCATCCTTTCTCTGGGCTGGCCTCTTTCTCACTGTTGCCCCATGTGACCAACTCAGTCCTTCCCCCACACCTTTGCTCTTGCTGTCTCCCCTCTGAGCATGCCGTCTCTTCTTTCATCTATCTTCCAAATCCTACCTGTGGATAAAAGGTCAAATCAAATTTTTCTTGTGCAACTTTCTCTGATTAATTTATTCTTCCTTGATAGAATTTTACCTAAGTATGGAACATTTGATACAATTGATGAGCCAGTGTTGATACATTATTATTAACTAAATTCCATAGTCTACTATAAGGCTTATTTTTTATGTTGTACGTTCTGTGGTTTTGACAGATGTATAATGACGTTTATCTGCCACTGGAGTATCATCCTGAATTGTTTCACTGTCATAAAAATTCCCTGTGTGCCGTCTGGTCATCCCTTCCTGGCAACCACTTATGTTTCTTCCGTGTCCCTCTATGTCTTTTTGTGACTTGATATCCCATTTTGTTTTTTGCTGGATAATATTCGACTGCATGGATTTACTCATAGTTTTATTTATCCACTCACCTATTGATAAAGGACAGAAATGGTAGGGACCTAACAAAAGCAAAAGATACTAAGAAGAGGTGCAGGTATACACAGAAGAACTGTACAAAAAAGATCTTTACGATCCAGATAATCATGATGGTGTGATCAGTCACCTAGAGCCAGACATCCTGGAATGTGAAGTCAAGTGGGCCTTAGGAAGCATCACTACAAACAAAGCTAGTGGAAGTGATGGAATTCCAGTTGAGTTATTTCAAATCCTGAAAGATGACGCTGTGGAAGTGGTGCACTCAGTATGCCAGCACACTTGGAAAACTCAGCAGTGGCCACAGGACTGGAAAAGGTCAGTTTTCATTCCAATCCCAAAGAAAGGTGATGCCAAAGAATGCTCAAACTACCACACAATTGCACTCATCTCACATGCTAGTAAAGTAATGCTCAAAATTCTCCAAGCCAGGCTTCAGCAATACGTGAACCGTGAACTTCCTGATGTTCAAGCTGGTTTTAGAAAAGGCAGAGGAACCAGAGATCAAATTGCCAACATCTGCTGGATCATGGAAAAAGCAAGAGAGTTCCAGAAAAACATCTATTTCTGCTTTATTGACTATGCCAAAGCCTTTGACTGTGTGGATCACAATAAACTGTGGAAAATTCTGAAAGAGATGGGAATACCAGACCACCTGACCTGCCTCTTGAGAAACCTGTATGCAGGTCAGGAAGCAACAGTTAGAACTGGCCATGGAACAACAGACTGGTTCCTAATAGGAAAAGGAGTACATCAAGGCTGTGTATTGTCACCCTGCTTATTTAACTTATATGCAGAGTACATCATGAGAAATGCTGGACTGGAAGAAACACAAGCTGGAATCAAGACTGCCGGAAGAAATATCAATCACCTCAGATATGCAGATGACACCACCCTTATGGCAGAAAGTGAAGAGGAACTAGGAAGCCTCTTGATGAAAGTGAAAGAGGAGAGTGAAAAAGTTGGCTTAAAGCTCAACATTCAGAAAATGAAGATCATGGCATCTGGTCCCATCACTTCATGGCAGATAGATGGGGAAACAGTGGAAACAGTGGCTGACTATTTTTCTGGGCTCCAAAATCACTGCAGATGGTGATTGCAGCCATGAAATTAAAAGACGCTTACTTCTTGGAAGGAAAGTTATGACCAACTTAGACAGCACATTCAAAAGCAGAGACATTACTTTGCCAGCAAAGATCTGTCTAGTCAAAGCTATGGTTTTTCCAGTGGTCGTGTATGGATGTGAGAGTTGGACTATAAAGAAAGCTGAGCACCGAAGAATTGGTGCTTTTGAACTGTGATGTTGGATAAGACTCTTGAGAGTCCCTTGGACTGCAAGAAAATCCAACCAGTCCATCCTAAAGGAGATCAGTTCTGGGTGTTCATTGGAAGGATTGATGTTGAGGCTGAAACTCCAATACTTTGGCCACCTGATGCTAAGTAAGAGTTGACCCATTGGAAAAAACCCTGATGCTGGGAAAGATTGAGGGCAAGAGGAGAAGGGGATGACAGAGGATGAGATGGTTGGATGGCATCATCGGCTTGATGGACATGGGTTTGGGTGGACTCTGGGAGTTGGTGACGGACAGGGAGGCCTGGCATGCTGGAGTTCGTGGGGTTGAGCAACTGAACTGAACTGAATTGAAGGAGAAAGTTACATTTTAAACACAAAGAATAGAGATCTTTTGTTTCTATTCTGATTAATTTCTGGGTGGGGGGGGTGTAGGGGTTAATTAATCAAAATTTGACCTCAGATTTAAAGGTAACATTTAAATTTGTGACCAAGAAATAAATTACTTGCCTTCTAGTCACTGTTGGCTCAGTCGATAAAGAAGCTGCCTGCAATGCAGGAGACCTGGGTTTGATCCCTGGGTTGAGAAGATCCCCTGGAGAAGGGAATGACAACCCTCTCCAGTAGTCTTGCCTAGAAAGTCTGATGGACAGAGGAGCCTGGTGCGCTATATAGTCTATGGGGTTGCAAAGAGTCAGACATGACTGAGTGACTAATACTTTCACTTTCTAGTAAAAAATGTCCTTCTCTCTTGGGTTCATCAGATGTTCTTTGATATTGTCCTGAGTTTTATGTCTCCATGCCAGTGACCTTGACAGTTGCCTCTAATGAGAAACATCTACCCACGCTAGAATTCTCAATGTGTTTGTGTATACATGTTAGGGAGCTGGCTGGGTAGAGTCAGCAATAGGGGGCACACTCCACTCACCCGGCTAGAGAAACATCAGAGAGCCTGATGTGTGACAACACATAAAAATTTGGAATTCTTATTTCCTCACCTCTCTTATACTCCAGTAAGAATTTTTTTCTGTGGAATAAATGATGAAAGACTTTGGAGACTGGGTTTTATCCAGCTCCTGGAAATGTGCCATTGAATTTGTGCTGATGTGTTTCGGAGTAATGTCAGTAATGCATACTATTTTCAGTAGCTGACAAATAGAAAGCTTTGCTTGTATGAAGTAATTAAGAGAAAGATGTTAATCTATTGTCTATTCTGAAGTGAATGGAAAACCAAGTTTGCTGGGCAGTCAGATAAGATTATACTTTGCTGATAATAAATAAAAGATTTCAGAACAAGTTGTTCTCATGCTTTTAAATGTTATAATTAGAGATACTTTCTGGATATGAAGGTTCTAAAAAAATCTGAGAAGGCCAATAAATAGAAAGGTCCATTTTGCTACATTTGGTTTTTATTTTCTGTTTGGGACAGTGCAGTTTTTCATTCTTCATGGCAATTCCCATTGGAATTTTTTTTCTCTATCTTGAACAAACTTAAAGGACTCTTCTTAGAATACTCATTGTAAAAACTTTAGAGATCATAGGGAAACAAAAAAACTCAAGTTCACTATAGACAGATAACCATCATTAACATTTGATGTGTTACCTTTGAATCATATTTCTTTGTTTATATTTATATAAAACAAGTCAGATTATTATTTGCAGCATGTTTTTTCAGTCTTTGCAGTAAGTGATAATTAGCTCTTTGCTATTAAATATTTTCTTCAACACAGTTTTTAATAATTATATAATATACATAGATACAAAACTTTATTTAACCGATTTTCATGTTTAGATGATTCCCTGTTTTTCAGTGTTATACCCAGCAGAGCAACATTCTTGTGTTTAGTTGTGATTTTTTTCCTTTGGAACAAATTCCTATAAGAGGAGTTTCTGTGTTTAAGTATATGCACAAATTTAAGGATTTGGGAATAAGATATCAGAGAGATTATTAACAATATATGCATGAATCCTCAAGAATATTGGATGTTTTCTTTTCATAAATTTCTAATTTTTGTGAAAAGGTAGTCTATTATTTGCATTCCTTTGGTTATTTAGATTTGGTATCTTTTTTTCTGTAAATTTGCTGACCATTTGTAAGTTTTCCTTGGTACTTTGCTTATTCATTACATTCAGGTATCTCTATTAATGTTTTTGTCTGGTCATGTTTATCTCTAGGACTGCTTTCATCTGCTAAAACACTAACTCTTTGTCTTTCATATGATACAAATTCCTTACCCAGGAATACTTTTTTAACATTTAAAATTATTTATTAATGAAATCTATATTAGCAAGTTTCCTAATGGTTTATATTTTTGCTGTCATGCTTAAATTTAATCCACAAACCTAATATTATTTACTAAGAATTTTGGATTAAAATGTTAATCTAGACAATTAGCCCCTTTGATTATTGCTTCTGTTCCCTTGTGTGTCTCTACTTGTTTTTATCTCTTCTGTAGGAACAGTAATTATTCATATATTTATTCTATTCCAGCTTTGTGTCTTTTTATTTTCACAAAACAAAGCAATGTCTGTTTTAACATTATGTTTGGCAACATATAGAAGGTCAGACTTGTCATTGGCCCTGTTATCTTCACATTTGGCTAGTGGACCAGTCTGTTTCCCAGAAATTAGCTAATGGATAGGTAGAAGTGTGCAACTTTGAAACTCATTGTCAGTTTCTGGAAAGCTTTGACTAGTGTTTTACTGAGAAAGCATCCTTTTCTACTATTTGACCCTTTGGTATGCTAAATATGATACTCTAACATAAAGGCTATAATTTCTAGCACACACCCCTCCCAGGATCATTCTACCCTCACGTGTATCCATAATATTTTATTTGCAAGGAGCATCCAGTACGTTATTGCCAGATGCCCTTCATCTCCTAACTCTACATATGTTTTAGGCTGGTTGTGTTCTGTGAGTTGTTTCTATATGGTTGCCGATTGATGGTAGAAAGAGAAAGGCAAGGAAGGTGGTGGTTCTGGTGATGGTTCATGTCAGTAAAACCAGGTGGAACCTGTGAGTGGTTTCCTAGATAAACCACTACAATGAAGAAGGAGAATTTAGATTTCTGACTATTATTATAGACATTGACTAATCAGGGACTGGCAAGAAGGAAAGTACAAATGCTATCCTCTATGTTCCCCTTTGGGGAGACAAAGTATGGTACATCCTTCTCCTTCTAGCTTCATTGGATCCACAGAAATTCTGTCTACACTTAGGCATTACGTTTTCTGTTTTGGTGAGTTTCCATTTTTCTGTGCCTTCATAGGCTGGGAAGTTGGAGGAAGTCACATAATGGTTCCTGACCAGTTGTTAATTGGTGATTAATGAGCTTTCATTTTAATTTGTTATTTTATGTGTCAAATAGTGTGTGCCTGTTTTGAAAGAAACCAAGCAATAAGGAGTATACTAAGTAGAAAGAAATCAAGCAATAAGGAGTGTACAAAGTAAAACGCTAGCCTCTTGCCTCACTAATCACTTGCTCCCTGTCCTCTTCAACTCACTCTTCTTTTTAAAACTTCTTCTCAGATTTATTTTTTATTGAAGTAACATTAGTCTATAGCATTGTATGTTTTACATATACAATGTTATATTTCTCTTTCTATGTACGCTACAGTATGCTCACTACCAAAATAATTGGTTTCTATCCGTCACCATATGGTTGATCACCTTTACTCATTTCATCCTCCTTTTGCCCCTAACCCTCCACCAGTCTGTTCTCTATGTTTTGGAGAGTTTTTTGTTTTCTTTCTACCAACTCTAAACTGCATAGAGATCATTGAGTATCCTTCCAGATCCTCTTTTGATCCCCTCACAAACACATATGAATACTTATAGTTTATATAAATATTTATATATGCCAAATATATACACACATACATATTTTACATACTTGCATAATTGTTTTCAATAATGTGTTTGGCATCTTCCCATATCAAAGACCTATCTATCCCTTTCTTTTAAAATGCTGCCTGGCATTCCAGGTGCAAAGGAATATATTATAAATTATTGACTTCTTTTCTGTTGTTAGACACTGCAGTTGTCTCCATTTTTCATGATATAAATGATACCATAATGAAAATCCATTCACATTTGCCTCTACACATGTGTGAATATTTCTGAAGGTAGAAATGGAACCATATAGTCTAGTAAGTACTTCCAAATTCTTCTCCAGAAAAGTTGTGTTAATTTACTCCAATACCAACTGGGCATGAAACTGCCCTTTCCCCCCATATCCTTGCCAGTGCTGGATATTATTGATTAAACTGAAACTTGAATTCCTCTAATCTTATTCTAGTTATTGTTTTTAAACTGGAAGCTATTGCTGCTGCTGCTACTAAGTCGCTTCAGTCGTGTCCGACTCTGTGCGACCCCATAGACGGCAGCCCACAGGCTCCTCCATCCCTGGGATTCTCCAGGCAAGAATACTGGATTGGGTTGCCATTTCCTTCTCCAGTGCATGTATGCATGCTAAGTCGCTTCAGTCGTGTCCAACTCTGTGCAATCCCATAGACAGCAGCCCACCAGGCTCCTCTGTCCACAGGATTCTCCAGGCAAGAATACTGGAAGCTATTATACTCACTTTAATAAGATTGTTTTCTATCATGGAGTTTTCTTCTCTTACTCATCCTAAAATCCCAGTTAAATATACACCTACCATACACCCTTTTCTCCTTTGCCTTTTGCTTCTCTTCTTTTCATAGCTATTTGTAAGGGCTCCTCAGACAACCATTTTGCCTTTCTTTTTCTTGGGGATGGTCTTGATCACTGCCTTGGGTACAATGTCACAAACCTCCATCCATAGTTCTTCAGGCACTCTGTCTGTCAGATCTAATCCCTTCAAATCTATTTGTCACTTCCGCTGTATAATCGTAAGGGATTTGATTTAGGTCATACCTGAATGGTTAGTGATTGTCCCTACTTTCTTCAATTTCAGTCTGAATTTGGCAATAAGGAGTTCATGATCCGAGCCACAGTCAGCTCTCAGACTTGTTTTTGCTGACGGTACAGAGCTTCTCCATCTTTGGCTGCAAAGAATGTCAGTTCAGTTTGGTTCAGTCGCTCAGTCATGTCCAACTCTTTGTGACCCCATGGCCTGCAGCACGCCAGGCCTCCCTATCCATAACCAACATCTGGAGTTTACTCAAACTCATGTCTTCTGAGTCGGTGATACCATCCAACCGTCTCATCCTCTGTTGTCCCCTTCTCCTCCCACCTTCAATCTTTCCCAGCATCAGGGTCTTTTCAAGTGAGTCACTTCTGCTCATCAGGTGGGCAAATATTGCAGTTTCAGCTTCAGCATCAATCCTTCCAATGAACAGTCAAGACTGGTTTCCTTTAGGATGGACCGGTTGGATCTCCTTGCAGTCCAAGAGACTCTCAAGAGTCTTCTCCAACACCACAGTTCAAAAGCATCAATTCTTTGGCACTCAGCTTTCTTTATAGTCCAACTCTCACATCCATATATGACCACTGGAAAAACCATAGCTTTGATTAGATGGACCTTTGGCAAAGTAATGTCTTTGCTTTTTAGTATGCTATCTAGGTTGGTCATAGATTTTCTTCCAAGGAGCATGAATATCTTAGCTATTGTAAATAGTGCTGCAGTGAAATAGGGTATATGTATCTTTTCAAATTGGAGTTTTCTCCAAATATATGCCCAGGAGTGGGATTGCTGGATCATATGGTAGTTCTGTTATCAGTTTTTAAAGAAGCCTCTATACTGTTTTTCACAGTGGCCCCACCAACAGTGTAGGAAGGTGTGTGGAGACCTTTTCAAGCAATATTTCATAAGATGTGACTCTGAAAAATTTATGAAAATGATTTTGGTTCCAGTTTGCTCTAAGTGTGCAAATGGTAGTGATAAAAACAGAGGAGATTTATGTGTGACTATGCTCCATTTTATAATATTTATTTTCTACTTTCTAACAGATTTTTGAGAGAGAGCCTCATATGGAATTTCATAAACTTGCTAGCTTTTTCAAAGTTATTTTCACCAATATAAATAGATCCAGCAACATGTATGTGTAAGCTGGTTGGGTAGGCTTTTCTAGTGTATGAAATCCTTAGGGGACTGTCCCTCGTGATTCAAATAAAAAGCTTCATATGATCTAATGTTCTGGCACAAAACCACCCAGCTCAAAATAGTGGAAAATACAGGCAAATTCTAAGTTGCTTCCTAAGATTATACTGCCCTAAATGACAGCACACTGAATTAGTGAATGTTTTTCCTGAGAAATCAAATTTTAAGGGGAAAAGTTCCAAAAGGAATTAACTAACATTAATTTGTTCTAAGGTGGAAAGAAAAGTGTGAATTAAAATTCATAGTTCACACGTGCCCTTTGTCTTTCTTAGGACATGTGCACCTTAGAGGATATTGATGTCATAAATTCAGTATCACATGCTTCTTCATGGGGAAACTTGCATGGGCCACAGAAATATAAATCAGGAAACAACCTAGTTTAAGATCTTATGCACACATAAGAGACCAGAACTTGGAGACCAGAACTATGTCTGCTTTAGCTTTCTTTATTGTTTCATAAAATACACAACTTATTTCCAAATATGCTTGCTTATGAGTGAACCCCCACAAATCCCCTCCCCAGCACACACACAGGTACAGCCATACGCCTGCCCTCCACCTTTCTTTAGTCATCTCTCTCCGTGCCTCTGTTTCTCCATCAGGTACGGGCATGGCCATGAGGTGAATTCGAGGATATTTCCCCCAGATTTAAAGATAAAGAGTTATATCTATGATTTAAAAGTAAAGAGTTTATACACTATATCTGAAGAAATTCATATCAGATTTTATCCTCAAAAGAAGCTTAAATCTAGGAGAAATGAGACTTTCTGGCTGTTGTTCTTTTGCTATTTTATGTAGGTGGATGCTTTCTTTTCTGTCCTTGGTTTTGTTAGAATGTTTTCTGAAGTCCTTTACATGGATCCCCAAAGACATAAAAAATAGGCATTTTTTTTAATGAGGTTCAGAATAGTGTTAAAAATTCATTTCACAACATTTCTACTCTAACCCTATATCTGTGCCAGCCCTCAGGGTTTGGGGATGAAAGCATGGAGACTAGATGTATTCCATGGCTATGGATTTGAAACCAGAGCAAACTGTGCTCCCCTTCCTCATTCTAGATTTAGCATCTACTTCCCCATTTTAACATCTCAGAAGGTTGCAGAGCTGCCGGGTGGCAGCGCGGGTAAAGCTGGCTGGAGAGGAGAGGCCAAGGATTGGCAAGCGTGTAAAGATGACTCATTTCAGAAGTGCCAGCCGCAGAAGGCAGAAACCACCATGAAGTAGGTAGTGAGACTGATGGCTGAGTGCCACCAGCTACCAGAGTGCCAGCCTCATTATCCTACCCGGGCATCTGAGCCAAAGAAAGCCACGTTCCTGTTGAACCTATTTGCAGACAAGAAAGAGGCAGAGAAGTAGCCAAGTGGTAGAAGACTCACTCTCATGAAAGGAGCACAGTCTATTCCTTCTCCAAAGAACTGTTCCTTTTTTCAAATGCTGCTGCTGCTGCTGAGTCACTTCAGTCGTGTCTGACTCTCTGCAACCGCATAGACAGCAGCCCACCAGGCTCCCCCGTCCCTGGGATTCTCCAGGCAAGAACACTGGAGTGGGTTGCCATTTCCTTCTCCAGTGCATGAAAGTGAAAAGTGAAAGTGAAGTCGCTCAGTCGTGTCTGACTCCTAGTCGGACTTAGTGACTGCATGGACTGCAACCTACCAAGCTTCTCCGTCCATGGGATTTTCCAGGCAAGAGTACTGGAGGGGGTGCCATTGCCTTCTCCTTTTTCAAATACTACTGTTATACGTATGGGGACAATCCGAAGACCAAACGTATTTTGAGAGCGTTCTCTTTAGGGACAGTGTGGTGGAGTACACAGAATCTGGACCATAGAGACTGGGCCTTGGGTCCAGATGCTGGCCCCTTGTGTAATGGCTGTGAGACCCTGGGCAAGTGGCTTAATCTCTCTGAACCACAATTTCCTCAAGTGTGAAATGATAGGGGGAAATGGTGCTCACTTTGAAGGCCTGTGTAAGGACTGGAAAACAATGCATGTTCCCTTTCTTCTTTTTCCTCTTTCCCTTCCTATACCCTTTTCTCTTTCTTTCCTCTCCTTTGTTGTACAATTTGGTGTGAAAACCATCAGAATAAGTTAGTTATCCCTGCCTCAGGATAAAGATGAGGCGGGCCAGATGAGCTGAGAGGGCCCGAATAAGGAGCTGAAGGCCAGACAGGGTGAGGAGGGCTCACATTCAGGAGGCCTGTGAGGCACAGAGAATCAGAACCTACGTGGTGTGAGGAGGGTGTGTGAGCCTGGGGCGGCCTGGCATGTGCTAACAGAGCAGACATTCTGAGTGGAATGAGGGGAGCACACACGTGGAGGGGAAGCCTACCTGGAGGGGTCAGAGTCCGGTCAATGATGTCCTCGTTGGGCGGGAGTGTCGCCTGGCACTAAGCGTCAGCATCACAGGGACAACCTGGTGCAGGGTGTCAGAGTCAGAATTTTAGGGAGGCAGCTGGGTGGGTGGGGGGGTTGATGTTGACAATGGTTACATATAAGGGGAGTGATATGTATTAGGGACAGTAGGTGGCAGATTTTTTTACTGCCTGAGAAGTTAATATGGAAAGGAAGAAAACTTCAATGGATACTGTGATGTCAGATTGAGATCGCAAGGATCAACATGAATTCCCGGTTTTCAGCCCACACATGCGTAGTCACACTCACATACCCTCCCTACTTAACTCTGTTCACTGAAAAGACATAGGAGGATCAATACTTTCATAGCAATAAGCACACCCAACACCAGCATCTTGGCTCCTAAGAATCATTTTCCACTAAAAAGAATCACAACTTCTTGGAGAAATGACTGATACCAGATTTGAGAGAAAGAAGAAAAGTAAGATCACCTTGGAATGTCTTGAGATGGAAAGTAGGATGTGATCAGTGCCTGCTGCGGACATGTGAAAAAGACGTAAGAGCAGCTGAAGGGATTCGCCCTGGTCAAATTAAGGACAATTAGAGCACCAAAATAAGTAATAATAGAAATGAAGTAGGATATGTTGAATAAAATAGGAAACTATGAATCTGTAACGATACAAATAAATAAGCTGAAAGCTTGATGAGGCATGAGGCATTTACAATAATCAAACCCAAGTGGAGGGACTTT
This sequence comes from Capra hircus, assembly GCF_001704415.2. Taxonomy (NCBI): domain Eukaryota; kingdom Metazoa; phylum Chordata; class Mammalia; order Artiodactyla; family Bovidae; genus Capra; species Capra hircus. The sequence continues at coordinate 43,997,719 of NC_030815.1, read as the reverse complement.
CTAAAATATAACAGGCCTAAAATTTCAAGGTCATGAAAGTCAAGGAAACACTGAGGAACTGTTCCACAGTAAATAAGACTAAAGGCATATGACATGCATGACTTTGGATAAGATCCTTTTGCTCTAAAAGGCATTTCACATTTGGTGAAACCTGAATGGGGTCTGAAGATTAGGTGGTGGCGTGCTGTGATTCATGGGGTCGCAAAGAGTCGGACAAGACTGAGCAACTGAACTGAACTGAACTGAACTGAACTGAACTGAATGTGTCAATGTTAATTTCCTGAATGTGATGGTTGCATACTAATTATGATGGATAATGTCCTTGTTTATATGCTCAGTTTCTGACTCTTTCCAGCCCCATGGACTGTAGCCTGCCAGGCTCCTCTGTCCATGGAATTTTCCAGGCAAGAATACCTATTCTTGCCATGGCAAGGTAGCAAGAATACCTGTTCATGGCAAGGTAGCAAGAATACTGGACCAGGTTGGATACTGGATCCTCTAGGGGGATTTTCCCAATCCAGGGATGGAACCTGAGCCTCTCGAGTCTCCTGCATCTCCTGTATTGGCCAGCGGACTCTTTATCATCAGTGCCACCTGGGAGGCCCTTGTTTGTAGAAATGACACACTAAAGTATTCAGGGGTAATGGAGAATTAGGTCAACGACTTACTCTCAAATGGGTTGGGAGAGGGAAAAGGCTTTTCTACTATATTTTCAATTTTTCTATAAGTTTGAAATTGTTTCAGAATAAAAGGAAATTAATATATGTTAGGTGCCTGGCATTGTAATAAAGACCGTTAGTATGTACCTTTTGCCATCCCATGCATTTATTTCACAGCTGCTTTGAGTATATAGGAGCTGTTGTGCCCAAAGACATTTGAGCAATTCACTCTGCCTCTCAGTCCCTAATCTCCCACTTTGGGTTGGTTGGTAATAAGCAGTGCCCGACTAGCACAACAGCACTGGTACAAGGGGTATCATAGTCCCATTTCTTGCCTCAAAGTGGGATAGTAGGACAACTCTGCAATGTGAACATTCCAGAGTACCCTGTGTATAATGCCAATAATTTATCTGAGCCTGCTTCCTTAGTTGACTCCTTCTGCTTCCCCATCTCTCTTACAGGCTTTTCTTTCCCAAAAGTGCACACTCTCAAAAATCATGTGCACATGAGTCCTTGTCTCAGGCTCAGTTTCTAAGGAATCTCAACTAAGACGATCACTAGTCCAAGAAGTGATAGCTGTATTAGCATCAATGATAATACCATTAGATGCAAGACTGGTGCATGTACTACAGATCTGCTGCTGCTGCTGCTAAGTTGCTTCAGTCGTGTCCGACTCTGTGCGACCCAGAGACAGCAGCCCACCAGGCTCCCCAGTTCCTGGATTCTCCAGGCAAGAACACTGGAGTGGGTTGCCATTTCCTTCTCCAATGCATGAAAGTGAAAAGTGAAAGTGAAGTCGCTCAGTCGTGTCTGATTCTGAGCGACCCCATGGACTGCAGCCCACCAGGCTCCTCCGTCCATGGGATTTTCCAGGCAGGAGTACTCGAGTGGGGTGCCATTGCCTTCTCCAACTATAGATCTAAATACCCTTAATTTGTGGATATGTTGAATTTAAAATCTCCTAACATGCGAAGAGTTGACTCATTGGAAAAGACTCTGATGCTGGGAAGGATTGGGGGCAGGAGGAGAGGGGACGATAGAGGATGAGGTGGTTGGATGGCATCACTGACTCGATGGACGTGAGTCTGAGTGAACTCCGGGAGTTGGTGATGGACAGGGAGGCCTGGCGTGCTGCGATACATGGGGTCGCAAAGAGTCAGACACGACTGAGCAACTGAACTGAACTGAAACGAACATCTCTATTTCCCTATGTTATTTCTATACGGGACATTTACTTTCTTACCAAAACCAAGAGTAGAACTCTGAAAAGCATTCACTTTAGGATTCCACTACTAGAATTCTCCCTCCAAACAAACACCTGCATGCAGCTGTTTTCCTGGTTAAACTTGTTCCATTTTACTCCTTCCAGGAAGTCTTTGTGGATTTCCTTTCCCAGGTGTGTTGCCAAAATCTATGATTTAAATTGGAATTGGAAATTCCAGTTTTCTGATATGTTAGTAGCTATGGCTCTCAATGAGGGTAGTTGAGGTTTCTGTTTTTTATCATCTCAGTGACTAGGGTGGACTACTGCTTTCCACACCCTGAAGTGCCTTGGTCATCACACACTATGAAGGACTGTCCCAAATTCAGCACCCAACACAACGATCACATGTCCTTCTGGACATTCAGGGCCGTGAAAATCCAATCTGTAAATATCTGAGCCAAGCCTGTATGGCTTCTTACAAATCGTTTTGAACTGAATTTTCCAAGGAAACAGCTTTCATGTAAACATAGGGGAAATTAAGCTTCATGCTGGTTAGAGCTCTACAGGAGTTTCCCCCCATTTTAGAAATCACATTACTGCCTGCTTCGTGGTGTTTGAGTCACCCATACAGCATGTCTGTATTGGTTTTGTAGATGTTATATTGACAGCAATTCTTCCCACAGGTGCAAACAGTTATTTCATTATATTCTCTGGTGCAGTCGTGTCCAAGCATTTGCATATTTACACACATGCTGTTTTATGTATTATGTTTCTTTTATTTCTCAATAAATAACAGCTGGGACATTTTTATGGACTTAGAAAAAAAAGGAAGTTGAGTTATAAAGATGGCATTATTAAGTGTTTGTTACAGAGAAAGACGATGGTGAGTCTGAGAGATTTGAAAACCCTGGTGTGAGAGGACTATGCTATGACCGTTTGCTTGCTAGAGTTTCATTTGTTCTCCCATTCAACAAAAGTTTAGGTGATGCCTCCTGAGGAATACACAGGAATCCTAGCTCAAAGGAATCTGTGTCTTTGGCAAAGTCATAGTCTAGTGAGGAAGAGCACATATTTAGCAGGGGAGGTAAAAATTTAGACAAGTAATTAGACTGTAATATAGAGCATGATGAAAGCTTGTACGAGAAGTACAAGCAACATGCTTTGAAAATTCACAGAAGGAAGCAGTTAATTCTGGCCAGGTCAGGGAAGGCGGGTGCAAGGGCTGGCCTGTGAACTGGGCTTTCGTGGGAGTGGATTTGTGGGGATGGGGAATCTGCACATAACAGGTCAAGAGTGGCTCAGTGATTTCCACAGCTGGATTGCTGTTTGTAACTGTAGAGGCTGATGAGCCTGGATGGCTTTCCATACTTTTAGAAAGCAAACAGCTAAGCACCTTGACAGCCAGCATAAGAAATGCATGTCATAATAAGCCATTATTGATCAGGGAGACATTTTTATGGTGTTTTGGGAGTAACTGAATTATATGCACTGATGTGTTTGAATTATAATTGTTTACCAGTTCACTGGGAGTAAAATATGGAGTAATAAAACAGATGATACCCCATTCCTTGATATCCCAGCTCTCCTTGAGCACGACCTTCCTTCAGAATTACCTTAATCACCCAGGATGAAAGACAGAGTCTAAGGGCTTTTATGATGCTTCTCATAACACTCATCAAATGTTTCACTATGGATAATAGACCAAGAATAAATAGCATGTAAACAAGTTTAATTACTTGAGAGCTCCACTCTCCACCAAGACACCAAACACATTCTTAAGTTATTCTCTCTTTAGTTCATTAAAGAAAATTACAGAGGAAATAATGATTAAAATATTTACTGTTACCCAAAGGATGGCAGTAAATAGCAATCCATACAAAATTACCAAAATATATGGAAATAAGATGAGATAAACATGCAGCCATGGCACTGTCTATTCATTAGATTTATTGATCATTTTCAGAAGTCATGAAGAGAAAAAGCATGATTTTTAGAGTGGAGACAGTAAACTTTGTGCCATAGACAGTATAAAGGTGGAATGGAATTATTAAAGGCATAATTCTGGTCTAAGTAACACAGACAAACATTTCAAGTAGGAAAATATATTTCTCTCAAAAGGAATTCATGAATTTTGTGCTTCTGTGCAATTTCATCTTTCCCTAGTACATTAAAAATCTAGAAGTTTCCCCTATCCTTCATGAACACACTATTTGTCTGATTTAAAAGTCTCAATTATAGAACCTGAGTGGCAAATGTCCTATGGCATTATGAGAGTGGGAAGGAACACAAATGGCCATTACTCCACTCCCCTGCCCCCTAAGTGGGATTCAAAGCCATTATCATAGATAGCAAGGACATAAAAGACTATCCCTGGATATTACAGAGAAATGTAATATCAGCAAGGAGATAATTGAGGAATAAAATAGCAACTAAATCAGTGTTTGACTGTATGGTTATGGATAACAAAGGCATGTCCGTAGAAAACTAAGTGGCTTCATTAAGTATGGTCCTCCAGAGAAAAGTAGTTTTTTCCCTGTGATGCCTTAAAACATGAGAAAAAGTTTGGGGTTCATTCCTCTGACATACGGATTTAAGCGCTTTTTCTGAAGTCCTTAGAATGAAAGGAATATTTTGGATTGGTTGAATTGGAACTAGAAAATGCAATTCTTAAGATTTTTCAAATCTTCTCTTTATTCTGTGAATATATCATTGTAGTACCTTGCCTGTCATGAAAGATTTCCCATGGACCGTTATGGTAAAGGAAATCTTCAGCAACACTGAGTTGTACCCTTTTTTCCCTTTGCTTATAATATCTTACTTATTGGTCTAGTTTAGATTCTTTGTCAGCTGACAGGGACAATTGAATGATGTTCTCTAATACCATTTAATAAACATCAAGTAGTTGCAGATATTTATTGAATCATTGCCATAAGCCAAGAAATTTTCTGTTTTACATATGTGAATGTATTTATTGCCTGCAATAGAATTGATGAAGTAGGTATTAGTTTAATTCCTATTATTCTGATAACAAAATTGAGACGCAAAAAAATAGAGTAATTTACCCTAGGTCATACAGCTTGTAAACTGTGGAGCCAGGACTTGAATCCATTTACTCCTGCTCAACAAAACCCATCATTCTGTAAAGCAATATAATAAACCATAGCAAAGTATCAGACCTTACATTTAGTGAGTATTGAGTGTAAACAGTATCCTAATCAATGTCAGGCATAATCCTAAACCTCTATCCATTGATTTTTAGGTAATTGTAATTCATGGTTTTTAGATTACAGTTCTGTGAGTTTTGACAAATGCGTACAGTTGTGTAACCACTATTCCAATCAAGACACAGAACAGTCCCAATACCCGCCCCCCTAAATTGCCCCAGGCCTCCTTGCAGTCACTGTCTTAACCCCCAGACTCTGGCAGCCACTGATCTCTTTTCTGTCACTATAACTTTTCCTTTTCTAGAATGTCATGTAAATGGAATCATGCAGTTATCTTTTTTTTTTTCCTGACTCCTTTCACTTAGTATTGAATACTTGCTCTGTGCCCCTGTGCATAACCCAACATTTCACCCCTCCCAAAGAGTTATAAACTGTATTTGGATTATTGCTAGTAGCTCTCTTACATTTCCTGCTTTGTCTGTCTTCTCTTTGATCTTCGTGATAAATCCTAACCTTGTTTTACATCCTTTTACCAGCTTCCTCGATGGTTTTCTGATAGTGTGGGAAATCAAACAAGATGGGTGCATGTTTGTGTGGTTGAGTTTGCAGCATGTTTTCCAAGAAGGCTTTGAGTCATAAAAATAGGGAATGCACATGTTGGTTTCTGTAGTTATTATTTGACAACTTATATCTGTTGCCCTTTCTTCTAACTTCTTTTGTCTAACTGCCCTTTTGTCTAACTTCTTTCCCAATGACAGTGCTAGACATTACATTAAACCCTTTCCATAGCAACACATTTTTTAAAAAATTGAAGTGTAATTGATGTACAATAGTGTGTTAGCTTCAAGTGTATAGCAAAGTAATTTAGTAATATATGTATATCTATTTATATATGTATGTTTCAGAATATTTTTCATTATAGGTGATTATAAGATATTAAATACAATGTCCTGTGCTATACAGTAAATCCTTGTTGCTTATCTATTTTATATGTAGTAGTTTGTTAATCCCATACTCCTAATTTATTCTTTCCCCCTTTCCCCTTTAGTAACTTTGTTTTTCTATGCCTGTGAATCTGTTTTTGTTTTGTATATAGATTCATTTGTATTATATTTTACATTCCATATATAATTGATATTGTATAATATTTGCAACACTTATTAAAACAACTTTAATAACATGCATGGAGTAGCAATTGAGGATGGTAGCAAAGATTTTTGGTACATAGATCATTTAATTCTATTTTTCTTAACCACATCCTGCCTTTTTTATTCTTTACTAAGAACATTGATTTGAAGATTAAATGTTTTCCTCTATTTTTATCTTCAAATGACCTTTATTCCCTGCTTCTGCACTTTGCTAGATTTATTCCAGCCTCTTCCACTGGGGTCATAGTTCAGCTTCAGCTTGGAGCCAAATGCCCCACAGCTGAAATGACCACACCTCTGAAATGGCATTTTCCCAGGCCACCCCTGCCTTTAATAGTGAGCCATCGAAGAGGCAAATTTGTCTCTGTTTACAACAGAGCCTTGTGTTAGGCCTGGTGCACAATTAGATGTGAAGAATTACAATTGGTCCTCTCTTTGCAAGATCTTTCAGAACCATGTCTGCACTTAAGCCATTACTTTTATTTTTAGACTAATGATTTTGCCTCTGTCTCTCTTCCTCCTTCTGTCTCTTATTTAATAACAACAACGAAAGGAACCAAGGAAGTTCAGACATTTGCAGCTTTAAAAAGACTGGATCCCGAAAAGATTTTCACAAGACGCTTCAGAAACAGACGTTTGAGTCAGAAACCTTGGAGAGCAGTGAACCCAGCGCTCAGGTATTTCCTATCAACAAACACGGTTGCCAGGTTACTGGACTGTTCTGCCGTGGCGTGCTGTTGATTTTTAAAAAACTAATAAAAAGGCTAGACTCATAGACTATTAGAATAGAAGGAGCTCTACCACTTAGTCAGTGATATTTTCTTCATACTTGTTTTTAGCTATATAAATTGGTGTTCAAATGAAAGTAGATAGAAGTGGAGGGGCTCTAACTTGGGGGGTGGATTTGGGCCCATCCCTGTAATGATTCCGGCAGATACTCAGGGGTGCCGCCACGCCTCAGGCAGCCTGCAGTGCGATTGAAAGCTCCACCCTGGGGCAGACTGCCTGGCTCTCTCTCTGATGCTACCACATACCTACTCTACAATCTCAGACAGGATAACTCAACTCTCTGGTCTTCAATTTCTTTCCCTGGAAAACGAGGATGATAAAAGTACACAACCGGTAAAGTTGTTTGAGTATTAAATGAGTTGATATGTGTGAAGCATTTAAGACAGTGCCGGCTCACACTTTGTGTCCAACGAATGTGGTTATTATTATTATTACTATTACAAAGTAGTTACAGTTTAAAAGTCAGTACTCTATACACCTGTTTTCATAGCAGCATTATTCACAGCAGCCAAAATGTGGAAACAACCAAGTGTCCATGGACAGATGAAGAGATAAACTGAATGTGGCATATTCATACAATGGAGTATTGCATGTGTGTGCTAAGTGGCTTCAGTCATGTTCAACTCTTGTGACTCTATGGACTGTAGCCCATCAGGCTCCTCTGTCCATGGGATTTTCCAGGCAAGAACACTGGAGTGGGTGCCATGCCCTCCTCCAGGAGATCTTCCCCATCCAGGGATTGAACCCCCATTACTTAGGTCTCCTGCATTGGCAGGCGAGTTCTTTACCCCTAGCACCACTTGGGAAGTTACAGTAGAGTAGTTATTCAGCCTTAAAAAGGGGGGAAATTCTGACACATATTCTACGATGTGGATGAACCTTGAAGACGTTACACTAAGTGAAATAAGCCAGTTACAAAAGAATCAATACTGTATGATTCCATTTATATGAGGTACCTGGAATAATCAGATTCATAGATATATAATGTTAAAATGGTAGTTGCCAGAGGCTGCAGAGAGGTAGGAATGAGGAGTTCTTGTTTAATGGGTATAGAGTTTCTGTTTTACAAAACGAAGAGTTCTGGAGACTGTTTGTACAACAATATAAACGTACTTAACATTACTGAGCTGTACACTAGAAAATGATGAAATTTTTATATTACATGTATACTTACCAAATTTACAAAAGATTTTAAAAGCCGGTGCTCTGGTCCAGTCTGTCCATTTTATAGGTTAAAAAAAATAAAGCATAGAGGAAGAAATGTGTATAAGTTTGCATAGGACTTAACCAGTATAGTTTTCAGCTTTCAGGTACCCTCATAACACAAGCATCTCACATGCTGAATATGACTAGAGGTTTTAGATAATACCTATTTCAGACTACAGCCAGGCTGACTACTTATCTCTGCAGAGAAATCAGGCATCATTTCTGGAGCTGAATCTGGTGGGGTTACTGAAACGCGGAATATCTGTATGCCATCCTCTATGGGAAATTTCAGGGGGTTTTCATTGGTAATTTTGACTGAATTCTGCTTTCATCATGTAGATGACCAACTAAATTGTTCCCTTGTTTCAGTCAGACAGAAACCACAAACTAGATATTTCCTCTGAAGAAATTTTACATAGGGAATTAGTCAAATGTATTTTTGAGGACTGAGAGAACCAAAAAGGAACATTGAAGTCTTACAGAAATTGTAACTACAAGAAATAGCACACCACTCTAGGGCTGGGGTCTGTGGCAGTGAGTCTCAAACCTAAGTGTCATTGGAATCCCCCTGAAGGGCTTATTTGAACACAGATTGCTGGCCTCACTCCAGAGTTTCTGTTCTACTGCAGCTGGAGTGGGGACTTGAGAATTTGCATTTCTCATGAGCATTCCCTAGGAAATATTGATACTGTTGGTCCCAGGACTGTTTGAGAACCATGGGTCTAGTGGGAGGAGCTTGGAGTTATCAGAACCTGCAAGCTCAGAAGAGAGGCCTCAGAGCTGGGACTCAAATACCTGAGGAGGGGGCATAGCCTAGCCAGTGGTGTCATCAGAGGAAAGACCTCGCAAGAGCTGAGAGTCTGGACTCAGGCCTCCTGGGAGAAAGAATTGCCCAGTTAATGCTGGTACCTCCAAGGAAGGTCAGATGAGGGTTTTTCTCGAAGTGCTGGAAGAAACAGAAAACTAGAAGCAACTGCCACTACCAAGATGAGAAGACCTGCAGGCAGAGAGGAAGCAGCCAGGCCCTTCTCCCTCCCCCAGCGATGCAGAACCTAAAGGGAGAAGTAGCAAAGCAGAAACAGGATTTGCTAAACGCAGAGCCAGCGTCACAGAGCAGAGTAAAGGGTGGCTTCAAAAGGTGCATGAGCAGCACACGCGTTCCTCACTCCTCTAGCACACCGAGTCAGTGGCTGGGTTTCAGAGGCAAGTTATACAGAAGTGTGTGTTTTTAAGTATTAAACTAATACGCATCACGGAGAGATGGTCAGACAGGCAGCATCTTCCCTTTCAGTCATTCTTAGGAACCTTTTTGAGTGGAATTGTGAAGTCAAATGCCTGAATTTACATAATTTCAATATATATATATATATATATATATATATATGTACACACACACACATATATATGATATGACTCCATAGTACAAATATATTTCATAAAAATTTGATGATATTATTTAACTTCTTTCTTCTTATTAACAAGAAAGTATACTATGATCATCTTTCTCTTCTAATGACAGCATATTCTTCTTTTTGTTTAAAGGCTGAATAAACAGCCTCATTCTATTGTATGAAAGTTCCAAAATCTCTTAATCTTAAAACTTTCTGTTTTTGAGGGGATGCTTAAGTTGTTTTTATTATTTTGTTACTACAAGCAGTGTTCAGAGATACTCTTGTCCTCATACCTTTGTTTACTTGTCCAGTTGTGGCCTTTAAATAAATTCTGGAGACAGATACAGATGTTGATTCTTTTAAAGAGTCTTAGGTAACCCAAATAATTTTCCCAAGAATCTTATAAATTCTAAGATGAACAAAATTTTTAATAACTTAAATGTTAATATTGGTTAATATTGTGTGTGAATGTGATTGTTAACACATTCAGTTTAGATAAAATTTATGACCTAAGAGAGCAGGACTTTTATGAGGTAGACAGATATCACCAAAAAAATTTTGTTATTAATTTTGTTTATTTGTTTATTTTTGGCTGTACGGGGTCTTCATTGTTGCACAAGATCAAAACTGTTTTATAGAGTTATTGCATAGTAGTATGTCCATTTAATAGTACTTTGAGAATAACATTTTACCATGTATTTTACAGATATTTGTAATGGATCTATCTGTGTTCTTACAACATATTGTTGCTTTTGGTTTTGTACTTTTTGCCAGGTCTCGAGTTAGGTATCCAGTTCGCACTTTCCAAGACATTTCTAATGGAATAAAGCATCCTCTTTTTGACTGAAATTTTTTCAAGCATGCTGCAGCTGAGTGAATACTGCTGAAATAGCAAGTGCTTTTTTTCCCCACTCTGGTACTTATTCCTGTAACTGTTACTAAAGTCCTGTAGGAAAGTGTTCCCATGCCCACATTTCTGTCTTTGGAAACATGCTTTGGAGTTTATATAAAGTTTAATTTGGAACGCTCCTCACAGATCATCTTATTTTCCAGTTTTGAAAGCCAAGTTCTGGAGTTGAGATTACCATGAGGTCTCTTTATTCCCCAGTCCAGTCTCCCCCCTGCCTTTTTTTTTTTTTTTTTTGAACACCTTATTCCAGTTCTGTTCTGCTTAAGCACAAGACATGTGTATGGTTCATAGGAGGCTTGGCTCCCAATCTCCAGAAAAGAACACCCCCTCAAACTAATAGCACTACAGGACTATTGTCAAACTTTTCCTCAAGAACAGGTGTATCTACATCTGATGAGTTAATCACCTGCTTCCAGGCAGGAGAGAGACATCTAAATTTAGGATATTCAGTCCAGGAAGCTATGATGTGATTCTTGTCAGAGACTCCTTGAGGCCTGATTCTGCAGTCGCTCGTTGGAGCCATCTTGAGACATCCCAGACCCTTTAGTTCTCATCTGAAGCCCGTGATCTCTCTCATGAAGCCATGTCTTTTTCTTACAGGCAGGTCCCCGCCACCTGAACGTACTGTGTGATGTTTCTGGGAAAGGTTCCAACACTGCCTGTGACTTCGACCTCCGCAGCCTGCAGCCTGACCCGAGGCTGGAAAATCTTGTACAACAAGTGAGCGCTGAGGACTTCGAGAAGCAGAATGAGGAGGCCCGGAGGACCAATCGGCAGGCCGAGCTCTTTGCCCTTTATCCGTCAGTGGATGAGGTGGGTACGACTGTCTCCACACTGGAGAATTTCAATGAAGACACAGAGAGCCTGCCAGGAAAATATTATTGCTTGTCATTATTGTATAGCAATGTCAGGATGCTTAATTGTGTGATTTCTGGGCTGTGTTTTTCAGTAAGGCAAGCCTGTGTAACAACAGAGCAAATTACTGATCAGTCATACCTTGGTGGCTCAGTGGTAAAAATCTGCCTGCAATTCAGGAGGCTCAGGTTTGATCTGTGAGTCAGGAAGATCCCCTGGAGGAGGGCATGGCAATCCACTCCAATATTCTTGCCTGGAGAATCCAACGGACAGAGGAACCTGGTAGGCTGCAGTCGTTGGGGTCACAAAGAGTCAGATACAGCTTAGCAACTGAGCACACACACTACCAAATCTGGTGGCTTACTTACTAGTGTCCTGAGTTTTCTTCAGCTTTATTTTTTTCTCATCTATATCTTCCAACAACCTTGGTTTTCTCATCTGTTTATGTTTTTTGCAGTGGCCTCAAATCCTCATTTTTAATTGTCAGAGGGCTCACATCCTCTTCTGAATGAGGAAGATTAAATATGAATAATATGGACAGTGTTATCATCTCCATCCTTCATATTGCAAAGTAAGAATCAGAGAGGTTAAATAACTTGTTCAAGATTCAGCAGGCAGATTGAATTATAGAAGGGGATCATAACACATTAACTCCAAGTTTTATGTTTAACTGTTTATATGTATATGACTATACCTAATGGAAATCCAAAGATGACATAAACAATCACATCTTGTAACTTTTCAGTTTCCACCTATAGATTTAGAACTTTTTACCTAATTTGTCAAGAAATATTATATCTGACTGATATGACCTTCACATTCCTCTTCCTCCCAGTTCCCTGATGGAGGTGCCAATAGGTAATAATCACCCAGAATGGATACCAGAAGAGAAGAAACAGTTAAAGGGTGAGGAGGAGACTTACAGTGAGACATCAGCTCATTAAAATCTCCTTCACTAGATTAAATGGGAGGATATCCAGGCTTGATTACAAGGATGAATCATAGACCATTTTGAAGGAATTGTGTTTTACGGTCTTTAAACGGTGCAGAAACTCAGTTGAGACTAAAAGTTATGATCTAGCAGACATCCTAATGCGGCCTGCTTTACTAACTGGAGAGGATTCTTTGTGATTAGTGTATAGGATATTTGGAAATTGGAAAGTCTAAAATACTTGAAGGCTTCTATACTGGCCCTTGAATGTGTTGAAGTTATACACACAAAAATTGCATTTGCTCTTATAACTTGTACTTTCTCCAAGGAAAGTCCTGTAGAAAAAAGGGGTAACTGTCTTTCCTACTATGAAATGACTACAAATGCTGATTTTTTTTGGACAACACATTCATGAAATTATTTTATATTATTATTACTTTATGTCCTTGTAAAGAAAATTAGGAGAGAGGTGAACTATTATATCCAAATTACGACTGAGTATACAGGGGAGGCAAAATTAGAATTCAACCACCAAGCTTCTATGAGGTGAGTTCTTTCCCTGATTCACTCTGATTCTGTAAAAAGGCATGTGCTGGTCCCTAAGAAAGGTGCACTATTCTGCAGATCATAGGGGAGTTTGCACTAGGACTCCTCTGGGTTGCAAGTGATAGAACCCAACTAAAAACAACTAAATTTTTTTTCTAGAGTGGAGGCTTATTGGCTTGTAATGAAATCTCAGGCAGGGAGATGTGGAGTTGGCCTCAGGTTCCACTGGGTCTGCTGACAGAAGAACCTCATCTCTCATATTATCCCTTTCTCTCTTTTGATCCTCTCTCTTTCTCACTGTAAATATCTATCTGTTTTCTCCCAGGAAGAGGAAAACAAGAGGTGTCCACGACTTCATATTTCCTCTTCTGCTTCATTGGCAATTCATTTTTATTTCAGATAACTATACAAGTGCAAGAAACTCACATAGTTTAGAGGAGACTTGGGAAACATATGAACATATAGACCTTGATGGAACCTGAATTAAGAAACTAACTATAAAAAAACAGACAGTTGGGGAAGTTTGGAGCTGACTACATATTTCATGAAAATAGGAAATAAAATTAATAGTAGCATTATAGTAAAGTCCTTATCTTTTAGAGGTCTCTACTGAAATACTCACTAATGAGATTATATGATGTCTGGGGCCTTGTTCTGAGCGATCCAGCATTGAGTGGGGGAGTAGTAAGTGAGAGTACATGCTGTGTGCTGTGTTAAGCTGCTTCAGTCCTGTCTGACTCTTTGAGACCCCATGGACTATAGCTCACCAGGCTCCTCCGTGTGTGGGATTCTCCAGGCAAGAGCACTGGAGTGGGCTGCCATACCTTCCTTTGGGGGATCTTCCTGACCCAGGGATGAGACCAAATTGCCCATAAGTCAAAATGTTGAAGCTAGGTGATGGTTACGTATGCTCCATTACAGTATTTTCTCTACTTTTGTATATGCTTACAATTTTCCAAATGAAGAGCCTTTTAAAAGTATACCAAAGTTTTGAATGCAGACCAAAAGCAGAGTGTTTTTACAGTGAGGCTGTTTTCCAATAAGGGGCCCCTTTCCTTTCAGATGTGTCTGTCCTGATCACCCTGAAAGTTCCTGCTTGCTCTGAGGGCCTTCACCTCAGTGTGGGCATCAGAACAGTACCTCCTCTGAAACAACTCAGCAGTTCTACCCACCAAACGGTTTAACACAAAGGGGAATTGAAAGTTAGAGTGGTGGTGAGTTTACACCTGGGACTATTCCACCAAACTGGGCACAGATTTAATAAGAAGACGACTGTATTGCTATCTTAAAAAATTCTTCTGGTTGCTATTGGATATTCGGGATGTCATTTATCGCCCAGGAACTGAGAGAGAGTAGCACTGAAACATATGCATTACCTTATGTACAATAGATAGCTAGTGAGCTCAACTTGGTGCTCTGTGATGGACTAGAGGGTTGGGGTGGAGGAGTGGGAGGGAGGTTCCAGAGCGAGTGGACATGTGTATACTGTAGCTGCTTCAAGTCATAAGGCAGAAACCTACACAACATTGTAAAACAACTATCCTCCAATTAAGAATAAATTTAAAAAATATAATTAAACATGGCCCTATTCGTTGGACACTTGTGAGCTGCAGACCATTCGTCAGAGTTTGTGTACCTACTACAAGAGCAGGAGTTAAAGTTCTCAGGATGACTGGCACTGTCAGTCTTTGCATCCATGACTATAATTAAGATACTGTGATAGTTCACATTTGAATTTTTAGATTAATTTTCCTGGGAGTATAGGTGCTTCACGATGTTGCATTAGTTTTTGCTATATAGCAAAGTGAATCAGCTGTATGTATACTTGATACTTCCCTTTAACTCTTCAGTCCCTATGTTGTGAAATAGACAGATGTTATTTCTTAATGTGTCATTACTAAGCTTTTCAATTCTTAGAACTTTAGCAAGTTCTAGCTGGGCATGTCTATTTAGAACCTATAAATTCAGCCCCAAACCTCTATCATCTGTTTAAGGAAACTGTGAACCAAGAAAGCCACTGTATTACAGCATTAATGGTTTACAGCTTTAGGTGAAAATTTCTGACTCAGATCGCAAGTCTGAAACTCACATATTTACTGGTAAAGCCCTCGGCAGGAGAAATATTCTGATTGTGTCCTTAGAGCCAACAAAAAAAAAAAAAAGTCAACAATAGGTATAAGATTTTGCAATGCCATCTGGTGGATGTTACTAAGCCTTATCTATGTTCACATTTCCTTCCTTCCTCTTTTGGTCTCTTTGTCTTAAATGTTTGGTTGTCTGAAAGGAGAAAAATCTTTGCTGTAAATGCTGACTTTGACGCATGGGGGTGGGATAATAAACTCTTATAGAAGTTGATATATTATTCTGTGATTAGAAATAAAGCAAATGCAGCTTGTCTTGCATGGTAGATAGTAGTCTTCCCTTCCCTTGGTTAACTGCTGATTAATTCACTGCCGATTTCATGGGAATTCACTACTGATTTCTTTTACAATGTAATTAATAATAGGAGGATGCTGTGGAAATACGTCCGGTACCAGAATGTCCCAAGGAACATCTGGGAAACAGAATATTGGTCAAGTTGCTGACCCTGAAGTAAGTATCAGCAAACACTACCTACTCAATTGAGATCTGTCTTGCCTTTCAGATACAGACTGTCTTTCTCATCAGAGCTTGAATCGGGGAGGACCCCAACACACTTTTAACAGTGGGCAGCTGTGAAGTAGTAGAAAGACCAGAGTTCAGAATCAGGTAGCCCCAGATTCTATTCCTGCCAGGCCTTTGACACTCATTCTACTATGAAAAGGAAGATGAACACTAAGGTTAGATGTCTAGGTAATTAATTGAGTGAAATGTCCTGCATTAAGAAAAATAGCAGTAAAAGCCAGTGGTGTGCTGGAGTCCACTCTAACTCATGAGAGCTCAGTGTATGCTTCTCTTCCCAACTCTTTATTCAGTGAAGTCACATTGGTAGTTTGAAATTACCCATGGTGGAATGGTAGAAATATTTACAATATTGAAATCAGAAAATGCTACAAGTTAGAGCCTTTTTATTTTTAGAGATTTATATGCATTTCCCAACAGACCACTATTAAAACACAATGAAAAACTCAGTTACAGTGCCAGAGGACATCAGAGTATAGTGGGACTGTACCAAACTATCCTATGGGGGCGCTCACTGCTAGCTTGGGCCAACTGTTGCCATCCAAATGAACTGACCCATTTTGATCAGTTGTCTGATTTTTTTTTAAAGAGAAACTAGAAAGCCAGATTTTTCTGCATGATTTCCTGACTTCTTAAATATTTTCTCATTTCCTTCTTTAGTAACACACATTTCAAAGAGAACATGTCTGAAATCTGGATTCATCTCATGGGTCACGTTTGCTTGGAAGCAATTCTTTTTTAGCTTTTTAATTGTGTTTAAAAGCCACACATCTTCTACATGTGTATTAATTTTGTACTTGTGTATTAAATATTATATGTATTACAAAACAAGCATAAGTGAAACATTTTGAAGGATGAACTCAATCAATTAAAATAAATTATTTTCTTCCTGAATTCCAGTGGATTGTCTTACCTAACCCTGGAGTGCTTGCATGCCTCTCTTTCCTCTTTACAGACAATTGCTTTAGAGAATTAGTTCTTCCACTTTTTCAAATGACAGGCACTTTCGAAATTATTGAGTTGTAACTGCTCTCAGTTCAGTTCAGTTCAGTTCAGTTCTGTTGCTCCGTCGTGTCTGACTCTTTGCGACCCCATGGATTACAGCACTCCAGGCTTCCCTATCCATTGCCAACTCCTTGAGCTTTCCCAAACTCATGTCCATAGAGTCAGTGTTGCCATCCAACCATCTCATCTTGTCATCCCCTTCTCCTCCTGCCTTCAATCTGTCCCAGCATTATGATCTTTTCAAATAAGTCAGTTCTTTGCATCAGGTGGCCAAAGTATTAGAGTTTCAGCTTCAGCATTAATTTTTCCAATGAATATTCAGGAATGATTTCCTTTAGGATGGACCGGTTGGATCTCCTTGCAGTCCAAGGGACTCTCAAGAGTCTTTTCCAACACCACAGTTCAAAAGCATGAATTCTCTGGCACTCAGCTTTCTTTATAGTTCAACTCTCACATCTGTACATGACTACTGGAAAAACCATAGCTTTGACTAGACAACCGTTGTTGACAAAGTAATGTCTTTGCTTTTTAAATGCTGTCTAGGTTGGTCATAGCTTTTCTTTCAAGGAGCAAGCGTCTTTTAATTTCATGCCTGCAGTCACCATCTGCAGTGAGTTTGGAGTCCAAAAATATAAAGTCTCTTACTGTTTCCATTGTTTCCCCATCTGACATGAAACGATGGGACCAGATGCCATGATCTTAATTTTCTGAATGTTGAGTTTTAAGCCAACTTTTTCACTCTCTTCTTTCATTTTCATCTAGAGGCTCTTTAGTTCTTCTCTTTCTGCCATAAGTGTGGTGTCATCTGCATATCTGAGGTTATTGATATTTTTCCTAGCAGTCTTGATTCCAGCTTGTGCTTCCTCCAGCCCAGCATTTCTCCTGATGTACTCTGCATATAAGTTAAATAAGCAGGGTGACAATATACAGCTTTGACTTACTCCTTTTCTTATTTGGAACCAGTCTGTTGTTCCATGTCCATTTCTAACTGTTGCTTCTTGACCTGCATACAGATTTCTTAGGAGACAGGTCAGATGGTCTGGTATTCCCATCTCTTGAAGAATTTTCCACAGTTTGTTGTGATCCACACAGTCAAAGGCTTTGGCATAGTCAATAAAGCAGAAGTGGATGTTTTGCTGGAACTCTCTTGCTTTTTCCATGATGCTCTACCTCGGCAAAACCATGTGGGCATAAAAATTTTTCATACCCTATTAAGAAAGTCATCCATCTGTTGAAGTCAGTTCATGAACCTCTTAGGCAGCACCTGGTTTGCCATTAGGGCACTTGGATTTTGGATTCAAGACTGTATTTCAGCCCTGGGGGCTTCTCTGGAATTTTGAGTTCTTATAAATAAAGTAGTTAGACCAGGTCATCCCAAAGTTCCTACGTGCTGTAAATTTCCGATTCTAATGTGGAGCCTCCCCAATTCCTCTCCTCAGTACACAAGCCAGCATGACTGCTTACACAGTTGTGGGGCTCCCTTTGTGTTGTAGCACTCTCCTCAAGTCAGTGCTACCAGTTGGTGGGGGAGTTAGGACTTTTTGTCTTGTACAGAGATGAGCAGCCAATAACCCAGCTTTGTGTTGAGCAGTGGGTACATAAGGGCAAAAGCTGGTCCCTGGGAACTGACCCAGCTGGGTGAAACTCTTAGCCCTTCAGCATGAGGACTAAGTGGAAGTGGCTCTTCCATCCCCCTCTGCATTCATCATTCAGGAAATCCACCCTATTGTCTGAGGCTCTCACCCACTCCCACAGGAAGTGCATCAGGCCACTGTTGGCTGCAGTAACTCTGCTTTTTGGGATTGGAGGAATTCTACCCTCTGATGCTTGACACTCAGCCTCCTAGACATTTTCTATAAGTAAATGGCAGCTCTTCTCACAGATGGGAAGACATGGCCACTAAGACTATTGTTAAAAAAATAATCATGTCACTTGGATTTCACCTGACGAAATTTGTGAAGTGTAGTTTCTAATGATTTTTTCCCCAAACTGCCAAAGCAGAAATTAAAGAGAACTCTAGTGTTTGCTCAGTCTTTGACCTGCTCCAGTGTCTTAAATCGTATTCATACCAACATATACCTGCAAGAGGGGAGATGTAGCTTTCACTACTTTAAATAAACTGGACAAAAGAAAGCAAGTTCTTATAGGTGAACCTGAAATGTTTAAATATGAATAGTAAAAATTATGTTAATGATAATGATAAATTTTATTTGAAGTCAAAAAATATTAAATGATAATGTTAAATTTTATTCATGGTAAAATACAGATAACATAAAATTTGCTGTCATATCCATTTTTCACTAGTATTTCAGTGGCAATAAATACATTCACATTGTTGTACAGGTATTGCCACCGTCTATCTCCATAACTCTTGTCACTTACCCAAACTGGAATTTTATACCCACTAAACAATAACTCCCATTTCTATCTTCCACCATTCCCTTATGGAAGTGGAATTATACAGTGTTTGTCCTTTAGTGACAAATCTCACTTACAGTTTCTTCAGCATTTGTCCATATGGTAGGATGTGTCAGAATTTCCTTTCTTCTTAAGACTGAATAATGTTCTGTTGTATGCATATACCATATTCTATTAATTCACTCATCTTTGATGGACACCTGAGTTTGCTTCCACCTTTTGGCTACTGTGAATAATGATGGTTCCTTGACATTGTTTATAAAGTACGTTTACACATACTGTCTTTCACAGTCCTTACAACAATCCTAGGAAATGGAAAGAGTAAGTATCTTTTCCTCATTTTACAAATAAGTGGAACTGGGGAAAGTCAGTAACCCAATGAAGATTCCAGAATTAGCCAGACTGGGAGAGGGAACAGAGCCCAGGTCTCTCTGACTCAGTGTCTGTGACTCTTCCATCATGCCCACTGTCTCATTTCCAAAGGTGTCTTTTGACCAACTCTTGTCTGGTTACCTCTGTCCACATATTCTTTGAAAAATTCTCTTTTTAGACAAAGCTATGATAAATCCATTCTCTCACGTACAGTTGAAAACAGAATTTGACCTAATTTGCATGACTTCTGCAGTGGTGGTGGTCCAGGGCCTGATTACTAGGGCTCTTAGCTGGCAGTGTCATAGGTTGTTAGTGAAGTTGCTCAGTCGTATCTGACTCTTTGCGACCCCATGGACTGTAGCCCACCAGACTCTTCCATCCATGGGATTTTCTAGGCAAGAGTACTGGAGTGGGTTGCCATTTCCTTCTCTAGGGGATCTTCCCGACCCAGGGATCGAACCCGGGTTTCCTGCATTGCAGGCAGACGCTTTACTGTCTGAGCCACCAGGGAAGCCCGGTATGTTACCTGAAACATTTAGAAAGTGCTTGTCTGTTCCACGCGCATCCTATAGCAAGCAGGGTTGTGCTTGGGGTTGCCCTCTCTTGTCTTCAGCCCACCATTTCAGGGGAAATTGGCCATTAGGGCCAGTATGAGAGCTGCTCTTTCTAGCTCTCGTTGGATCCTCACACCTCAGTGTTGATCAGCTGTGCTCACTTCCCTCCCTCCACCTCAGTTCAGAAGCCCCCCTGGCAATGGAAGGACCAGACATTCACGCACATCATAACCTTCTTTCCTTCTGGGGGTCCCACTAGAAGTCTAAAGAAAAGCAACTTAACTTTTCTTTTTGTACAAGCTGAAAGCCATAGCCACTGAATAATAAGAGCTACCTATTCTGGCAGTAAAATGTAAACTGTAAACAAGCCCTTTAGCTAAGACAGACTCAACCCTCTGAAAACCCATCAGCCACAACAGTAAGAAGTGCCATGTGGGATCAGCTGGAGGATCTATTCCACATGCTCTCTGTTGCAGGGCCACCAGCAAGCACGTTCATGATCTCAAATGATTAGGGATTTTCTATGAACCTCTCATATCGCTCTATTAATATTCTCATATGATTCTCATATGCGCGGAGCTACCCAAATACTTCTGGAAACTACTTACATTTTTAACCAGGTTATGTATCTTGGCATTTTCAGAAACTTCAAAATTATCAAAGTTAAATCCATATAGACTTTTCTCTCTTTCTCTGACAGGTTTGAGATAGAAATTGAGCCTCTGTTTGCCAGTATTGCCCTCTATGATGTTAAAGAAAGGAAAAAGGTAAGTAAGCAAAAATAACTCAGCCCTAAGGGCATCATATATTGTTCATGGAATCTTTGGGTTCATTTCTTTAAATATCATTTCTGTGCAGTAAAAACACATTACATTTGAAAGCAAATGACCTTTGATATGTCCAGTTCTATTGCCTTTGCAGTTTTTAAAGACATGACCTGGGAATGTTTGTCATTTATGTTCTTTGAAGAATCTTGAAGGAAAAGTTGATAGCCTGGCTGAGACAGAGAACTGATATAGTGACATGTGGGGTTACCCATAAAACAAAGCAATTTAAACATGGCTGTAACAAGCTCAATGCATATAATGTTTCCTGAGTTTCAGAGTTTTTGCATTTTATTGTGAATGGAAGGCATCTTGTGCAATAAAAGTCTAAATTTGCCATTGGGTAGAGTCCTCACCAAGTATAACGTGCTTTTAATTGAAAAGACTTTTCCATGAGTGTTTTAATGTTTAGTCATTTTGTAACTCCTAAAGAAGGACAGAAAGAGCAAAACCAGGGGAGACACTTCTGCCCCCTTGCTCAAATACTATAATCACTCGGTATTTAAGAAGTTTATTGTGTATTTTTTTAAATAAATATTAATAATTATGAAGATTTGTATTAGTGAGGATAGGTTAACTGCTAAAACAGGAGACCCCACCACGAACACACACACATATTCAGTGGTTTAAAACTGTAGTTCTTAAAATGGCACAGGCATCAGAATCCCCTGGAGGGCTTGTTAAAACAGTTGCTGGGCCCAATGCCAGAGTTTCTGATGCAGTAAATCTGGTGGGGGGGCCAGAGAACTTGCATTTCTAACAGGTCCCCAGCTGATGCTGAAGCTGTTGGTCAGGGGGCCACATATGGAGAACTTCTTGCTTAAGGAAGGAGAACTTTCTATTGTTTGTTTCTTAACAATCCAGGGATTTTCCTAGTGGTCCAGTAGTTAAGAATCCACCTTGCAGTACAGGGGACTCAGGTTTGATTCCTGGTTGGGGAACTAAGGTCTCACTTGTCCCGGAGCAGCTAAGCCCGCCCCTTTGCATCATGAGGAAAGATCTCGCTTGATGCAACAAATATCCAGCGTACTGCAAATAAGACCCAAAGCTGCCAAAGAAATAACCAACGGCCCAGGGTAGGGGCAGGGGCGCAGGGTCAGCAGTGGTTTGCTCCACTCAGTCATTCAGGAACCCGAGCTGGCATCTTTGGTATGTGTTTTCCTAAATCATTCCTGTCACTGCCACCGCAGCTCCCAGAAAAGGGGAAGAGATAGCAGAGGGTGGATGTGGGTAGAGTTGGAGCCTGGAAGTTTCACCCATCATTGCTCCTGCTCACAGTTCATTGGAGAGAATCTAGTTACCGGCTTCCCAGGTGGCGCAGTGGTAAAGAATCCACCTGCTAGTGCAGGAGATACAAGAGATGTGGGTTTGATCCCTCGGTCAAGAAGATCCCCTGGAGTAGGAAATGACAACCTGCTCCAGTATTCTTGCCTGGAAAATCTCATGGACAGAGGAACCTGATGGGGTTCCATGGGGTCACAAAGAGTCAGACACAAGTGAGTGCGTGCACACACACACAGACACACACACACACAGACACACACACACACGTGCTTACTCCTAACTGCAAGGGAGCTGGTAAATGCAGTCTCTGCCTGGGAGCCTCTTCTTGGCTGTAAATCTGTTGGTGGTAAAGGGAGAACCAACTCTCAAGGGTTCTTAAGTAACACTGCGCTGTTTGGACTACTCGTCCAACAGGAGCGCTCCATCCATGGAGCTCTCATCATGTCACACTCTTGCTCAAAATCTTTAACAGATCCTCACTACCTGAAACATTAAAAACAAACTCTTCACCTTCCACACCTGGCTTTCTTCAGTATGGCTCTCATCTGCTTTCTTTCCCTCGAGAGTCTAGGCAGAGTCAAGCTGGATTTCTCAGTATTAACTAAAGTCACTGCAGATTTTCCAGCTGCTGAGACATCTGTGCTGTGCTCTCTCCCTGGTACCTGTCACCCTCCAGCTCTGCCTGGTGGAATCTTCTTCCAAGGTCTGTCCATCTCACTCACCTCCCCCTTGGAAAGCATTCCCCATCTGCCCCACTGGATATGACCTCTCACCCTCAGGAACTTGCACAACGCTTTTTCCTCTCAGTGTGATCACTGTAGTTAGTACATATTTGCCTTCTCCCTCCTTCTTGATTATAAGCTAATTGGGAGCCCAAGTAATGCCCTGTTTTTCTTCAGTGCAGTACCTGGCACATCAATGTATTCAGGAGATATTGATGGGATAATAAAAATTTAAATGTTTCAAAGAACATCTCTCAAATGACTCAAAAATACCTAGAGACTGTGACAAAATATGTATCAGATTTTCCAGTAAAGCACTGATCATAAACCATGTCTATGATTACACTTACTTCTCTTGTGAAGTTTGGTGGGGCTTTTTCACTCTTTTTTTTTTTTTTTAACATGTTTGTAAGTGTTAGTCGCTCAGTCATGCCCAACTCTTTGCGACCCCATGGACTGCAGCCCACCAGGCTCCTGTGTCCATGAGATTTTCCAGGTAAGGATACTGGAGTGGGTTGCCATTTCCTTCTCCAGGGGATCTTCCCAACCCAGGGATTAAACCTGGGTTTGATCCTGCACTGCAGGCAGATTCTTTACCGACTGAGCTACAAGGGAAGCCCTTAACATGTGTAGACCATGAGAACAACTGTAATTCATTTTTTCATTTTGCCGCTCATTTACAGATCTCAGAAAATTTTCACTGTGACCTGAACTCTGACCAGTTTAAAGGATTTCTCCGTGCTCACACGCCATCTGTTGCCGCATCCAGTCAGGCAAGATCTGCGGTGTTCTCGGTCACCTACCCATCCTCGGACATCTACCTAGTAGCCAAGGTGGTTCGATACAGTCTGATTTGCTCATTCTGATGTTCTCATTGTTGCATTAGTGTCAGTGCCTGTTTAGGGTGAAAGAGGTGTCAGAAAGTACTACGTGTCCTCTGTGAGATTCACTTTGTTTCTCTCTCAACTGTCCTCCTTTTCCTTTTCAAGCAAATTGTGTTGGATACTAGAATGACTCTGAGTTTTGAAGTTATACAGTCCTAGGTTTCAGTCCTGGCTTTGCAACTTAGCACCTGTATGCCTTTGGGCAATTACCTAACCTTTCTGAGACTTAGTTTCCTCATCTGTTAAGTGGGGATAATAACACCTCCCTCAACGAGTAGATATGACTATGGAATAAAGCCTGGTATGGATGAGCACCGTTCCTCCTAACAAGGAAAGCCCCTTCAGCTATCCAGCTATGGGAGGCTGCTGTGGAGAAAATCTTGGATAAAGTCTCCTAATGATGTTCATGATTTTCTAAAGACCCAGAGTTAAATGTCTGCAAATATCTAGGCTCTGACAGTTTGAGATGTGGGTTTTAGTTTCCAAGCTTCACTGTTCCTTTTTTTTATCACCATTGTAGGCAGTTCTGAGTGGAAGGACCTTTCTTTCTAGGTTGTACTCTACCAATGTAAGAAAACCAGAGACTTTGTCTACACTCCTGCATTGGAGGCAGACGCTTTAACCTCTGAGCCACCAGGGAAGCCCCCAAAATGGCTGGTTAGAAGTTAATAGCAAACATTGCGTATTTTACCTGCCTTAAGCCAAATAATTAGTCTGATTGACTCTTTACCCTCAAATTTAAAAAAGTTCAGATGTTTTGATTTCATGTACACCCAGCATTCTAGGTTTGGGACATTTTCTAGTTAGCATACTGTTTTGTGTACATAATCTCATTGATTCCTCCTTGATCCCATGGGAGTAGCATACAGATTCCAAAAAGTTCAGGTGATATGGAAGTCATTTAAGTGACATATGTATTTCCCTTCTTGCTCCCTTTACACCATTTTGCAAAGATTCTGAAGGTCATTATAGTTTGAAGGGAACTTGTGTAAGTTTTTGGAAAGTACAGTTAAAATTCTGTTGCTGAAAAAACACATGTTGTTATTAAACTTAATATGTATACTTTTCATTGCAGTATTACTTAGATATACAGGAAAATTAGCTTAAAGTGCATTCTAGCAGCCTTTCAGCTTGGAGTTAATTTGTAAATTCTCTCCAGCCTGAGAAATCAAAAAGCCAACACTAGTTCTATAGATCCAAATTTTACTTCCAACTCCACTTCTCAGTGGATGACTTTATTTTGGCTAACCCATGGTAGGTAGTAAGCTAAGTATCAGTGGTTACCTGTGAGTTACTATTACTTACTGAATGAATTCCAACATTTTCCAATGCATAAATGTATTCATTTGGCAATGATATGCATTCTCTAAATTGTCTGGGTAGAGTTAAGAAATTTAAATCTGTCCAGTAAGAGTCCCTGGTTTTCTTCTGATTTGTTTTTCTTTACAGTAAACCACAGTTGTTGCTTCTTTCCCTCTAAATAGGCCTGAGTGTAGCCTCTTTACCTCCAGTAAATCCCCAGGCAATTTCGATATGCCCCAAAGCTGATCCGCCATGGTTATGCGGACTCTTGCATCTCTTTTATGCATCAATCGTGAAGGACCATATAGTAACCTGGCACATCAGCATGCAGCTTTGACTCACAAAGTACCTGGAGATAGCCTTGCCCAAGGGAATAGTGTCTGCTGGTCTGGTCAAATGTAAATTCTCCTGCTTCCAAATTCTGGAGACCCCTCTCTTGTGCCACACTATACATGTGAAGTCATAGCATTCCAATTTTTCGCTTCAGTGTCCTAGTTAAAAGATTCTTTATCTCTGTTCACAGTTCATTTTAAAGACCACATTTTAATTCCTTGACCTCATGGAAAAATTAACTTCTTTCTTTCTAATTTTCTTGATAAGCTCCTGACCATGAACTTGAGGAGAATAGGGCTCAGGTCTATCACGTTCACCACCTTGTCTCCCTAACAATTACCCTATAGACGGGACTCAGCAAATATTTATTTGAATGATAGGTGAATGATCACTGACTAATAGGAACACGGGTCAGTCTTTCCCTCACATGTTAAATGTGCATGGTCTCAGCCTGGTGCATCTCTCAGGAGGATCAGCCTTGTCTTCAGGCTATGGCAATGGGAAGGGGATTTTATGTTCTTCTTTGAGAAGAGAGACTTCCTGCTTGCAGTCTTCCTGATACAGATGTTCACTAAGCAGCCCCATGCCACTTCCTTTGAAACTCCACAAAACACCCCTCCATCACCAGGGTATTTCTGGTTTAAATACTTTGTACCTAACTGACAATGCCTGTTAAGAATGTGTGCCTTTTAGGATATATTGACCTAAATTTCTTCTTCAAGGATTGTCTCAACTAAAGATACAGACAAATGGGACTAAATCCACTTGTTTTTTACTTCCACGTCTAAGTTAAATTTTTTTTGAGCAGAGAGTTAGGCAATTTTAAATTTCTGGTTTTCTTTCTTTCTTTTTTCTTTTTTTAATGTAAATTTATTTATTTAAATTGGAGGCTAATTACTTTACAATATTGTATTGGTTTTGCCATACATTGACATGAATCCGCCACGGGTGTACATGTGTTCCCCATCCTGAACCCCCCTCCCACCTCCCTCCCCATCTTAAGGTAGCTGGAAGAAAATGCTTGATGGTAGTAGCATCCATTCATGTTACCAGCCAGTTAGCAAAGTGAAAAGCTGCGCCATCCTCCTGCTTTCGGGTTCCTCTCCAAGTCTGTTAAATCCAGAGACACAGCCATAATAGGAAATACAAAGGAAATGATTACAGATAATTTATTCTGTTCATTTATTCATTTTGTGGAAGGTTTTAGTCCCCAACCTGACTTTTACAGAGGTCATATCTCTTTTTTACATTGTAAGTAATAATAAAGAAAACGAGCTATTCACTTCCTACATATGTCTCGTGGGGTTTGTATTATAAAATAACTTTTATTGCATTTTTTATTGTAGGCATAATACTTGTTTATTGTTTAAAAACAGAGAATACACATAAGCAATAGGAAGAAAATATAGTACATAATCCTGCCGTACAAAGATAACTACTGTTAACATTTGCTGTGTATCTACTCTCATCCCTTTTATACGCTTTTATGATTTTCTTTTTTATAAAACTGTATAATACTCTTCATACTAATTTTTAAAATAAAAAACATATATTGTGGACATCTTTTGATGTCATTAGATACTGTCATAAAGCACTATTTTGATGGTTGCATTGATTCTATTATATGGATTAATTCATGTCCTTTGTTTTAATATCATTTTTGCTGGTAGATTGAAAAAGTCCTTCAGCAGGGAGAGATTGGAGACTGTGCAGAACCCTACATGGTTATCAAAGAAAGTGATGGTGGAAAGGTATGCTATTTTGACTGTTGCTAATTGGTAACATTTTAGAATAAGCAGATATCTTTCAAAAGTCTTCCACAAAATAGTTAATGGAGTTTAGCCCATAATGTGTCCCTATATGAAGCACTAATCAATTACATTAAAACAAAATAAGGAAGGGAAAATGATCAATGATGATAACTTTTTTTTTTGATGATAACTTTTTAAAGAAATAAATTATTAAACTCAACAAAGTCAACGTGTGATGATGTACACACCAATGTCTAATTACAGAACTTGACCAGGGCAAAGACACTTCCTGTTGCTTTGGTTCTGAGGCTCCAGCTCAGTTGGTTGAGAGGGCCACAGACACCCCGAAACTGTACACTGCCAGAACTCTCTCAGCCTCATTACAGCATGGGCCATTGCCCTTTCTGGTATTTAAAAATTATCTGCGTCTGCCATACCTCAGAAATTTATTAGTACAACATAGGTACTGAGCCTATGAAAAGGACATCTCTTCTCAGAACCCATTTCCAAAAGTTTCTGATACAATTTTTAAAACATGGCCTTTTGGGAAATATCTCTTGCCTGACAGCGTCCCTGCTCAGACAGTAAAGAATCCATCTGCAATGCAGGAGACCCAGATTCGATCCCTGGGTCGGGAAGATCCCCTGGGAAAGGGAATGGCTGCCCACTCCAGTATTCTTGCCTGGAGAATCCCATGAACAGAAGAGCCTGGAAGGTTATAGTTCATGGGGTTGCAAAGAGTTGGTCATGACTGAGTGACTAACAATTTCACTTTGTTTTCACTTTCAATAGTATCCTACTGCAGATTCACAAGTAAGATTCAAATTAAGATTTATTGAACTCAAGATACTTTTTTAAAATCTGAAACTAGAATGAATACCTTAAAGGTGTTGTCAACCTAATAAGGAAGTTGTAAGAAACCCTTATAGATGTCTCTGGAATCTTCCAAGGCATCTTTGGAAAACGAGGCTCTCTTAAGGGCTTGAGAGGTGATGTACAGAACTTTACATCCCCTAATTCCCTTATATGAATCCAATGTAGCTAACCCCCGAAAAGAGGTACTTATTGATTAGCTGGTATAACAAGCCCAAGACTTTGGGGAGTTTTTTGTTTGTTTAGCTGAAGATGTCTTTAATAGTTAATGCAGCCTTTCTTTACCTTTCTCTAAATTCCCCCTTTTCTATTATGTGTTTCCTTATAGGTTGCACTTCTGGCCTCAGCTGTGTCACTTTTCTGCCTATTCACTCGTTTTAATCAGTAGAATGGGGATTTTGGAGATGGCTGTCAGGTCCATGGCAGAGGCAGTTGACCTGATGCTCGTGTCTCATTGTCTGTTTCTGCTGTCTCTTTCCATTTTCCGCTAGAGTAAAGAAAAGATTGAAAAACTGAAACTTCAAGCGGAATCATTCTGCCAACGTTTGGGGAAATACCGGATGCCCTTTGCTTGGGCTCCCATAAGCTTAGCAAGTTTCTTCAATGTCTCTACCCTGGACAGGGAGGTAACCGATGTGGAGTCCACGGTTGGTAAGCTTTTTAACTGTGTGTGAAGGGAAGGGCTCCCCAGTGTACCAGCCCTGAGGTCAGCTGCTGATTGGTGGGAGTAGGGGTGCAGTAAGGTGGGCGAGTGGGGAGAGAGAAGCAGGTGAATAGGATGAAACACAATTGGAACCGGAATACAAATGCTTAATTGGGCAGTGATCCCCAAGACAACTATCATAACTTTGTGGAGTTGAAATATAGTAAGATTTTTGGTTGGAATTTTCTGTACAGTTAGATGCTTTAAAAAGTTAATTTACTTCTTAAAAGAAAATCCTTGAAAATAACAAGAAAATATAATAATATAGTCCATAGTGTGTTAAACAAAGGTACTGTAGTTGGCTCCTAAATATACGAAGAGCAAGGGCTTCTAAAAGTAAAACTTTTTTCAGTAAAATTTTAGTTCCTTAAAGTTTGTTTTGCCAAGAGCAATGAAAAAAGTGGATGCCAAAATAATATTTAGTTACTGTTCTGATTCATTTAGCACATTTCTCTTTCATTACCTAACCCTTCATCTGAATTATGAGCTTCCTCAACAGTTTGGGTTTGGAAATATTGAAAAGGGTTACAGAGTTCTCAAGCATATCTCCCCTCACCTATGGCAGAGTTCCTGTTTTTTAAAATGTCTTTGTATCTAGCAAATATTTATGTCCCAGTGACATTTCTTGGGACATTTCTCATGCATCCCTTAGTGCTGCCACTTCCAAAATGTTGCCTTTAGCAGAGGAGTGGAGGAAAAGGTATTGTATTGCTGCTCTCCTGGAGTTGTTGATGCATAAGTACAAGTCAAACTCCTGGGTTATTTAAAAAACAAGCTCCATTTTCATCCATCCTGATCTTCACACCACAATATATGTAGGTTTTGTTTTTTTTTAATGCCACTTTCTATGTAGACCCAGGTAGCCTTATTCAAAAGAGTTCTTCATAGAAAAGGACACCTTTCATCTAGATAGTTAAGGCACAGAGCTTATTGGATCCTCAGTCATTTCTAAGCAAGGAGAAATTAACCTGACTACAGAGACTGATTCTTAAGAAGCAACCAGAGATGCCGTGTGTTATCCTGAGCAGCATGTTTAGGGGGCTCAGTGGTAGCAGGAAGCTCTAATTCAGCATCATGACAAGAATTAAGGGTAAGAGAATGTGCAAAGACAGGGTTGGACCATTAGCGTTCTAGGCACTTGGACCATTCGCAGTAGAACCCCTGAGTTTTGGAGTGTAAAAGCAACAAGATCTTCACCCAGATCTCCAAAGTGGGTAAAAAATAGTCAAGCAGATTGTTAGAGAGTTCAAATTTGGGTGTGACTCCATTCTAATTGCCGTTGGGCAGGTCAGCCTAGGCAGAAACTCAGTTCTGCGGCCAGGCCCGCACTGCAAGAGCAGAAGAAAGCTCAGATCCAGAATGCTAGGCTTATGCAGTGTGTTTGGGTCACAATCCCACATGCCTTCAGGGGCATTGGAGTACACACCTCTCCCAATGGAATGTAAATATACTAATAAAACAGAACTAAAGACTGTTGACTAAATAAAGCTCATTATTTAGCCAGACTCTGTTCTGGCTGCAGTTCTGGACTGCAGCTACCCTGATCTCCACCTGGGAGGGCATTGCATTAGCTCCTGGGCTCTCACTATGACCAGAGGAAGATTAGGGGCTGCACAGAGGAGGTGGGGGGGGTAGGGTCTAAGAACCAGGACAAGGGGAGGGAAACCGTTACTCAAAGCAAGAATGGCCCTGTTCAGTGTTGTCATTCAGTGAGTGTCAACACACCTTAGATATGGTAAAGTTAATAACTGTTATGTATTCAAACAGGAAGGCAAACTTTTGAATGACAAGTGTTTTCCTTAAAGGGAAAGGCTCTGCGGGTGAGCGGAGAACTTTGTCCCAATCTCGAAGACTTTCTGAAAGAGCCTTCTCCTTGGAGGAAAATGGGGTTGGATCCAACTCCAGGACTTTAACCATTAACAACTTTTTCAAGCAGGTACCTCTTCATGTTACAGTGTGTCTGGAATGGTCTCCCTATAATGGCATGAGGGCAGGAGCCCAAAGCAATAGTATATATAGTGACTAGGAGGGCGAGTTAGTCATCCTCACTAATTATCTACAAGACAGGGCTGATGGCACTTGCTTCTTGTGGCTGTTGGGGGTTGAGAGGACGAGAGGTGTAAAGTGCTTCCCAGAGTGCCTGGGATATAGCAAGTGTGAAGTGAATGTTAGCTCTTTTAATTAAGAGAAAGATTGGTTCCCATTAATACAGACTATCCTATTTGAACTGTCATGGTCAGTTCATTTATTAGGCTATGAAAACAGTCTGACTGAAATACCCATTTCCCTTTTGGTTCAGGGTTTCTTGGCCTGGAAGTTATCCATCTCACCCCTTTTCCAATGCAGGCTTTCTCCACATGCCTACTTCCTCACTGAGTATGGCCATTATAGATGATATTCTCTGGTAGCTCAGAAACTTTTGAGACTACTTAAAGAATGAAGAACTTCCTAGTGTCATCAAATTCATAGAGACAGAAAGTGTAATCACAGAAAGTAGAATGAGGGTGACGAGGGGCTACAGGAAGGGGGAAATGGGGAGTTGTTTAATGGGGATAGAGTTTCAGTTTTGCAAACTCCAAGTATTCTGGAGATTGTTTGCACTCAAAAATGGTAAATTTTACGTGATATGTATTTTAGTACCCAAAACACAACTTAACTTATACTTAGTTTGACACTGTTTTGGAAAATGTTCCTAAGCTCAGGCAGTTCTCATGGGACATGTCAAGGGGTTATGTAAACAAGGGGTTATGGTAACTGAAATGCAGAAGAAATACTGAGGTTTCTGTATGCCATGCCTCATGATAGAGCTCACAGGGAACTGAAAGGATCTCTATTGGGGGAATGTTCACAATTGTGTTGCCTTGGGAGGCAAGGTACTTGACATAACTAAGTCAGAGTTTTCTCATCTGTACTTAGGAATAGGACACACCTACCTACCTACCTTCCTTACTGGGCTGCTGTAAGGATCGGAACTTGCTCACATATATCCCTTGGCAGCATGCCTGTCCCATGCAGGCACATGGAGGGTAGTGTTTATGCCTAGCTTTCTTAGCCAAAACGAATGTGAAAAATATGAGGATATTTGATATATGAAAAACATGAGGAAACAGAAAGATGCTCTCTCCATCTTCAGATCTTTGAAGAAAGATACAGACTTCGTCTGTTTTGTTCCAGGGAGTGAACAAGTATCAGTGGGTTGAGTTATATGGGGGGGAGCTTTTGGCCTAGATCCTCAGAAATGCAGTAGAAGACCGGTCCCCAGGAGGACCGAAGAGCCAGAGTGAGTTGGGAGTGGTAGAGAAATCATATTTGACAAGAGGATGACTAATGGTTTCAGAGTTGCCTCATATCTATGAAAGACACGTTAGAGAACTTGGTCCCAACTGCAGGAGTCTGTGATGCATCTACACTAAGCCTGACTTCTCTCCTGGCAGGAGGGAGATCGCCTCAGTGATGAAGACTTATTCAAGTTTTTAGCTGACTACAAAAGATCTTCATCCCTACAGAGAAGAGTCAAGTCAATTCCAGGTGTGACTGGCTGTCTTTATCCTCTCTGATGCCAAAGCTATTTAGGACTAGGCACTTCATTCATGTAATGCTGCAGTTTTTTTTGTCAAGGGAAATATAGTATTTTGCATTAGGAGTTAAGGTCTAGTTCTGGGGGCAAATCTGTTAATGCTTTCTATTTTATTAAAGGGTTGTTTCCATAAATAAACCTCCTGCTTTATATTTGATTGCTCACTCAGAAAATCAGATAATTGTGTGAACAGAGAAGCCTCTTTTATCATATTGTATGGAACTCTTAGCGTAAGAAAACGGTGAGATGCTTTGGTGGAAGGTGAGGGTGTACCCTCCTTATTCTCAGCCTGACAGCCCTTGAGGCACTTCTGCAGCTCCCTGGGGGTACCAGGGAACCCTCTGTGAAAATCACCAATTTTTAGTGCTTGTGATGGAGAGAAATTACTGAATTATGCACTTATGGTGTGCTAGTTCTAGAAGGGACTTTAAAGATCCTCTAATGTTCTTACTCATTTTTACAATTTCTTACTTTTTTTAAGTTCTAGAAACCAAATCTCAAAAATCATCATGACATGCTTTTTCTCAAACTATAGGAAATTATCTGAGCATTCCAAAATTCTCATACTTGTACAACTTACCTTGATTTTCATAAAAGAAATACAGTATAGCAGTCTTTCTTGATCCTTTGTATATGACGTCTTCACTAAGACAGGCCTATTTTCTTCCCAAATTTAGGCTTGCTCAGACTGGAGATAGCTCTGGCTCCAGAGACCATCAGTTGCTGTCTGACTCCTGAAATGCTGCCAGTGAGGCCCTTTCCTGAAAACCGGGGACGCCCACACAAAGAGATACTGGAGTTTCCAACCCGAGAAGTGTATGTCCCTCATACTGTGTACAGGTAAGAAATTAAGCCTCTTGGAAATCCATTGAACTAAAATTTTGAGTCTTGTTTGGTAATACTTTCATCATTCTTTGATCTATTTTCCTACTTGCTAAGTTTTGGGGAAATGAAATATGATGCTTACAAAATTATAGATAATGGCTGGATCACTTTCTAAAGATGATTTATCAAAGGTTTTTTTTTTTTCCCCACAAGAAAATGTTACTTCAGTTATAATTGAAATATAGAATTATAGTGGACATACCTGGTAGGCTGCAGTCCATTAAGTCGTGAAGAGTCGGACACAACTGAGCGACTTCTCTTTCACTTTTCACTTTCCTGCATTGGAGAAGGAAATGGCAATCCACTCCAGTGTTCTTGCCTGGAGAATCCCAGGGACGGGGGAGCCTGGTGGGCTGCCGTCTATGGGGTCACACAGAGTCGGACACGACTGAAGCGACTTAGCAGCAGCAGCAGCAGCATTCCTTCCAGAAACAAAAAAAAATCCTCCTAAGTCATTACCTTGGGTTTCCTATGGGCAGAAGGACATACTGGGGAAAGGGCAATGACTAAAAGCGTTCAGGTTATCTGAAAGACAGGTTTTTAGCTCAAGATCTGCTCTGTCAATAGAATTTAGAGGAATGATAGACATGTTCTATATGGTAGCCACTAGCCACACGTGGCCATTTCAGCATTTGAAATGTACCCACTGCAGTGTAGGAACTAAAATTATCATTTTATTTAACTTTAATTAATTTGAATTCAAATTCAAGTAGCTACATGTGGCTTGTGGCTACCATATTGGATAGCATGGAGCTAAGGCAGTAAAGGTCCGAAAGGTTAGGTTGCTTCAGTTTTTCGGAGGTCCTTCACATGGGGGCTCAGAGGGGGCTTGTCAGCATCCATCTGCCAAAAGTATTGCTGCTCATATACTTCTATTTTGAGAAGATTTTTTTTAATGAAGAGAAGAATATCATAATAAGTACATTTTCTCCACTAGAAATGACATTTCATAGTTTTGTGTATTTTTGTTTTGTCATTCTTTTAAATTACTATAGAGTGTTCCTTTTTGTAAAGTGGCCATATTTTTATCTATTTCCTATTTTCGTATTGATATTTTTTTTCAGTGTTGGGCTCTTGTAAACACTGTGCAGTGAGAATTTTTGTCTTTGTGTCTCTGTGCACATATATGAAAACTTCCCTAAGCAATGTGCCTAGAAGTGAAATTATTGGAGCACAGTAATATATAGTTTCAGTTTTATTTACATGCTTGTTTCCAAAGCTGTGTCAGGAACAGTGTGGAGATTCCTTAAAAAACTGGAAATAGAACTGCCTTATAACCCAGCAATCCCGCTGCTGGGCATACACACCAAGGAAACCAGAATTGAAAGAGACACATGTACCCCAATGTTCATCGCAGCACTGTTTATAATAGCCAGGACATGGAAGCAACCTAGATGTCCATCAGCAGACGAATGGATAAGAAAGCTGTGGTACATATACACAATGGAGTATTACTCAGTCATTAAAAAGAATGCATTTGAATCTGTTGTAATGAGGTGGATGAAACTGGAGCCGATTATACAGAGTGAAATAAGCTAGAAAGAAAAACACCAATATAGTATACTAACACATATGTATGGAATTTAGAAAGATGGTAATGATAACCCTGTATGCGAGACAGCAAAAGAGACACAGATGTATAGAACAGTCTTTTGGACTCTGTGGGAGAGGGAGAGAGTGGGATGATTTGGGAGAATGGCATTGAAACACGTATACTATCATGTAAGAAACAAATAGCCAGCCTAGGTTCGATACAAGATGCTTGGGGCTGGTGCATTGGGATGACCCGGAGAGATGATATGGAGAGGGTGGTGGGAGGAGGGTTCAGGATTGGGAACTCATGTACACCCGTGGTGGATTCATGTCAATGTATGGCAAAACCAATACAGTATTGTAAAGTAAAAAAAATAAAATAAAAACAAAGCTGTGTCAGTTAGCAGTCATGCCCGCAGTGTAAGAGAGTTCTGATCCCCAAGTCTCCCTCCTAGATAGATAAGCGTTCCTGGGATGTAGTAGTTTCTGGTCTCCATTCCCTAGAGGGAGATGAGGATGTCTGCTTATGGATGCTGAGTGTATCTTTTCAGAAACCTATCCTATAACTGGAAAACAGAATGCTCCTGGCATAGGAATAAACTTGCACCAAATGAATTCTATAGTTATTCAACTTCCCCTCAGCATTTAATCACCCATGGGAGACATTTACAACTCTCTGTACTCCTTGCGGCAAACATTATCCTTAATTACATCACAGCAGGACTCAGAATGCATTAGTGCACCTACTTATTCAGAAATGTAGGAGTGCCGAGGAGGACAAGTCTGAACGGATTACTATGCACCCAGCTTGGCATCATGAGAAACAGACCCACAAGTGCAAAGTGAATATTCTTTAGCTATTCTGTGCACTGTGGAAATGCCAAAGCCACCCCATCAAAAACCAGGTCTCTGTTCAGGAGTGATAGAACACAATACTTCTCTTTAGCTTTGGTCTTCTTTTGGCTCCCACGCCACCATATTTTATATCTTGTGTAAGGAAGGAGAATTTATGGTAAACTTGGCTCAGAATCTTACTATGTGAAATGTTAAAGAACTGAGA
This sequence comes from Capra hircus, assembly GCF_001704415.2. Taxonomy (NCBI): domain Eukaryota; kingdom Metazoa; phylum Chordata; class Mammalia; order Artiodactyla; family Bovidae; genus Capra; species Capra hircus. The sequence continues at coordinate 43,962,175 of NC_030815.1, read as the reverse complement.
GAGCGTCTTGTCTGAATTTCTCATGCTGTTGTTAAATTTTTAGTGTGTCTTTAGTCTACATATGCTTTGTAGTGGTTTTGATTAGGTTGGTCTTGACAGTAACCCCGTCCTAGAATAATTCTTCTATCACCACTCCCATTTCACAAAACAGAAATGAGAGACTCAAGTCAGATCTGAACCCAAGTCAAATGGGGAAGCTGACTCAGTTTACCCTTGGTGACCTCATCTTCTCATTTTTGTTGAAACTGTAACCTCATGACTTTTCTGTCCCCTCCTCTTTAAGTCAAAGTCTCCTTTCAGACAAAGGTCTCTAAACCTCTTTATGATGTCAGTAGCAGGTGGTGGTCAATCAGTTGCTAAGTCGTGTCTGACTCTGTGACCCCGTGGACTGCAGCACATCAGGCTTCCTTGTCTTTTGCTATCTCCCTGAGTTTGCTCAAATTCATATCCATTGTGTTGGTCATGCTGTCTAACCATCTCATCCTCTGCTGGCCTCTTCTACTTTTGCCTTCATCTTCCCCAGCATCAGGGTCTTTTCCAGTGAGTCAGCTCTTTGCATCAGGTGGCCAAAGTAATGGAACTTCAGCTTCAGCATCAGTCCATTCAGTAAATATTCAGGGTTGATTTCCTTTAGGATTGACTGGTTTGATCTTGCTGTCCAAGGGACTCTCAAGAGCATTCTCTAGCACCATAATTCAAAAACATCAATTCTTTGACACTTGGCCTTCTTTATAGTCCAACTCTCACATCCACACATGACTACTGGAAAAACCATAGCTTTGACTATATGGACCTTTGTTGGCAAAGTGATGTCTCTGCTTTTAAATATGTCTAGGTTTGTCATAGCTTTTCTTCCAAGGAGCAAGCGTTGTTTAATTTCACGGCTGCAGTCACTATCCACTGTAATTCTGGAGCCCACGAAAATAAAATCTGTCACTGCTTCCAGTTTTTCCTCTTCTATTTGCCATGAGGTGATGGGACAGGATGCCATGATCTTAGTTTTCTGAATGTTGAGTTTTAAGCCAGTTTTTTTCGCTCTCCTCTTTCACCTTCATCAAGAGGCCCTTTAGTTCCTCCTCGCTTTCTGCCATTAGGATGGTATCATCTGCATATATGAGGTTGTTGACATTTCTCCTGGCAGTCGTGATTCCAGCTTGTGCTTCATCCACCTGGCATTTTACATGAGGTATATAAGTAAAATAAGCAAGGTGACAATATACAGCCTTGTCATACTCCTTTCCCGATTTTGAAGCAGTCAGTTGTTCCATGTAAGGTTCTGTATAAGGTTCCATGTAAGGTTCTAACTGTTGCTTCCTGACCTGCATACAGGTTTCTTAGGAGACAGGTAAAGTGGTCTGGTATTCTCTCTTTAAGAATTTTCCAAAATTATTTCAGTAGGGATGGCAATATCCTTTTTTTCTGGATGTTATCTAAGAGTATGGTAGGTAGGGTAGCTCTTCCTGTTGATCTTGTTGTTTCCATGTCTGTAATTCTAGTCGGTTTTGGTATCCCTTTAAGGAAATCAAATAAATGAAAATTAAAATTTACCAAGCAGATCAACTTGGGAATAATTCTTTGTTTGGTAGTGGATCCACCTCATAAATTTGAAATACGGCTTCGCATAGAAATTTGGTCCACCTGACACTGGCGGAGAATATATGCATTGGACCAAGCAAGGAATGACAAGGTGGCAAAGCCAGGATTCAGCTTTCCAGTTTGTGTTCCTTTTGCATGAACTTCAGAGCTCCCTTGAGTGGGAGGGAGCTATTACATGGACGCACGGCAGGTGTCTGGCCTTAAGTGTGAGTTGTGGCTAGAGTCAGATTTTACAGGATTCTCAGGTGGTCAGGGTTTCTGCTTAATATCATATGAATAGAACTCAGAAGTTCTTTGCCTCTCTTAAAGGAGTAGCCTCAAATAAAATTGGTCTGGGATAGACTGAGCTGCCTTCCTGCCCTCAGTCTCCCTGTCCTCTGACCTCTTTAAGTGCCTCTTTTAACAGCCCTGCCCCTCCAGGTACCCTCAATCAGGGTCACAGTGTTGCCCACTATGGGCACCATTCACGCTGTATTCTCTGTGGCTGCTGCCCTGCCCTCCCTCCCTTATGCAGATTGTTTTGAGAAATAATCTATTGATAGACCAGTTATAAAAGAACTGGGCCCGGCTGTGGAAGCATCCCCATGAACCAAGGAGGGTTGATCACACATAAAACAAACACTTGCTCTGAGGAAGAGATGAACTTCTAGAGCCAAAAGTACCCATTCCAGGAATGGCCAACATCTTAGGGGCTGGGGCTTCCACAGTGCCATGGGCAGCCTCTGTGGGTCAGACAAGCCTGTCCCAAAGCAGACCCTCACCAGAGCTTTTTCAAAAATTGCAAAAAGGACAGTCATTCTGAAAGCAGAGCAGAACAGCTGGAAAAATTAGGTTGATAAACAGATTATCCAGCTCTGAGTTTGGCATTCTTTTCTCCATGCCAAGATTAAGAAAATACTGGTTGTTAGGCCAAGAACATGTCTGAACCAACTCCTGACTTATTTTCCATGTGGCCCAGCAGCTGGTAACGGGAGACGCCAGCTGCCTGCTGATGGGGGCAGGATGAAAACCCTGTGGGCTGAGGCCAAGGCCCCGCGAGGGCTTTAAGGGAGTTTTATCCTCTGGCTGTTACAGGGGTTTGTGGGGAGATCACAGGCGCTGAGGTTGTAATGAGCTTGTTAAGTTCCTTGCCGTCCCTGTAACTGGTGATTATATTAGAGAAATCCACATAAAGTGTGTTTTCATCTCTCATCCCAGCCCCCAAGAGCCTCTGAGGTCTTTTTATCCAATTATCAGACTCACTGTGGAGGACTGTGCTTGCTGAGAACAAGCATATCCGTTAGAACATGATTTCTTTGATGGATAATTAGCTGTTTTCAGGCCGCCTCCTTTTTAGCTGAATATTCTCGGACTACAAGTCTGCATTCTCAAAGCTCGCCTGCCCTCTGGTCTGACAGGGAGGTGCCTCCCGAATCACAGTGGCATTCTGAGGCATGCTCCCAGGCTCGCATCCTACGGGGCAAAATAGAACGGCAGAGGAGAAATGTGCAAACTGGTCTTGAATGACGAACTGGAGTTGAAATTTACTGAATAGCATTTCTAAGGAAAGGGAGCAATGAGAAGTAATTGTGGGTGAGGTACTGAGGAAGGAGCCAGGGAATGGAGAATGGATGCCATCCTTGAGGGGAACTTCATTTTGTCCAATCTGAGCCCTGTGTCTCTGTCCGGAGTGGATCTTTTCCCTCTTGGGGGTGGGGGCAGAAGGATAGTGTGCCTTGGAGTTAGTTTGTAGAGCTTTATAGAAATGCAGGTGTGCAGCCCTACCTGGAGGCTCCCATCCAGGAGGTCTGGGGAAGGCCTTAAGGGTGTAGCACCCCGTTTTGAGAATCAAAGCCTCTCCTCCCTCCCTTTCGTGGTCACTGTTAATGAATTCTTCTACTCCTTGGAGCCATCCAGGGGCCCTCAGGGAATCAAGTCACTGGGAACTGAGGGAGGGCTCCTTGCAACCTAATCCTCCTGACCTTGAAACCATACGCCTGGATCCCAGGTAGATGGCTTTGGCAAAGAGCAAGTATTTGTAAGGAATTTGCAACACCCAGAAAACCTCTCCCTGTGAGGACAATTTTTTTTATGGTGTAATGCTCCTCAGATGCTGTAAGTATTCCAAGGTTATTGCTAATCAGTGATTCATAGTTTTATGACGTGATTGACCCTGTCTAAATCACCATCAAAACAATGCCTTACTTAAATAACTATTCCAAATAATAACTCCCCATCCTTATTTGTTTCTTCAGTTGTTTGAATTTTACTTTGGAATAGGTAACCTATTCTAATATTCAATATTTTAAAAGTACATGAAAGTACAATGAAAATTCTCTCTACCATGCTTGACCTCCAGCTGTACAATTCCCCTCCTTGGCCATAGTCTATTTGTGTGTGTATCTCTGTGTGTGTATATATGTATATATATTTGATTTGATTTATTTTTTTCCACAAATATTATTGAATGCCTTCAATGTTCCAGGCCCTTTTTAGACACTGGAGAAATACTAGTGAACAAAACAGGTGAAAATTATGTACAGTTCACAGCTCAATCCTATTTTGGGAAACAGCCATTTAAAAAATCAGTTTCTTGTTTATCCTTCCAGAAATAAGCTATGTATGTACAAACCAGTACAACCCTGCATTTTTCCTCAGAACGCAAGTATAACATAATTTTCACACTTTGATTTCTCACTGAACACTGTATTATGGAGAGTACTTCTATATGAATAGAGAATAACCTTGCGCTTTTTTTTATGCCTGCACTAAATCTCATCATATGGGTCTATCACAATTCATTTAACCCCAGACTAACGAGGATCTAAGCTGCTGTTGATCTTTTATTATAAATGATGTTACAGTGAAGAACCTCATATAAACTTTCACACATGCGCAAATATATTTATTGTATGAATTCCTACTTTTCACCCTTTAAAGTGAAGTGAAAGTGTTAATCACTTAGTTATGTGAGACTCTGCGACCCCATGGACTGTAGCCCACCCGGCTTCTCTGTCCATGGAATTCTCCAGGCAAGAATACTGGAGTGGTTTGACATTCCCTTCTCCACGGGATCTTCCCAACCCAAGGATCGAACCCTGGTATATCACAGTGCAGGCAGATTCTTTGTTGTCTGAGCCACCAGGGAAGCCCTTCACCCTTTAAAGAAATGTCTAACCCCATTTTAGCTGTAAGACAGCCCCAAAACTGAATCCTTGATTTTTTCTAGACTTAGAAGGCAGTTGTTTGTGGAACACGAAGCTTATTATAAAGAAACACTTTCTTAAAGAGGTAGTGGTGATAGCCCAGGCAAAATCTAATCATTTGAATTAAGTGAATTCCTGGTGCCAAAATTATCCAGATAAATTAAATTCCCACACTTTTCTCTGGCAAACTGGTCTCAATAATAAGTCAGGAGCACAATCCCCACTTTTCTGATGCTTTGCTCTAAAATTCAGTCGTCTTTTTTAGAAGAATGAAAACACCCCCGGAGGGAACTGATTACCTAAGATTACCTAGCAACCATGTCAGGTTTTGCCACGGTCTTGTTGCAGTACAACATTTAGCCACTTGAGGGCAGAATTTACTTACTTTCTAGATTGAGACCCACCTAGATATCTTTTCCATTCCAAAGCAGAGGGAGTCATGGTTTATTAAAGGAAAACAGGCATTTTGTTTTTTGCCCTTGAGGCGTAGGGCCAAGAAAGACTGGGAAAGTATTCCAGTGTCCCACGACATCACTGTTGGCACTTTTTGCAAAGAATTTTCTCTTACCCTGTCAGCTTCTTTCATCATAAGTCGTACCTTAGAAATCTGGCACTTTGTTGAAAGATGTGCTGGATAGGAGGCTGCAGAAATATACCCTGTGGTATAGAGAGAGTAAAATCTCATTTGGGGGTTGTAGTTCATTATACATACTTATACATCCTCCCCTCCCTGCTTCAAATATAAAAATAAAAGAATGTGGGTCCATCATCAGTAATGAAATAGTGTTAAGGAGGTTCTGTGTACACTGATGTCATTGATTCCATAACTGTCTCCCTATCGTTTTATTATATAATGTATTTATTTATGGCTGTGCTTGGTCTTCATTGCTGCGCTGAGCAGGCTTTTCTCTGGTTGCAGCAAGTGGGGGCCACTCTCTAGTTGCAGTGCTTCTCATTGCGGTGGCTTCTCTCGTCACAGAGCTCGGGCGCCAGGGCCAGGCTTCCGTGGTCATAGCTCATAGACTCTAGAGTTCAGGCTCAGAGGTTGTGGCGCACGGACTTAACTGCCGCGAGACATGCGCAGTCTTCCTAGATCACGGATCGAACGTGTGTGTCCTGCCTTGGCAGGTGGATTTTTTTTAACCACTGAACCAGCAGGGAAGCCCCGTTAATCTATAGTTTATACTCATTCACTTTGAGTCCATCATGCTTTAGTGTTACTGCCTATAAACAACTGTCCTAACAAAAAATCCTGCTCTGTTCATTCACGTGGCATGTATGTCATTTCTTTTTCCCCCAGTGATCCTTTACATAGATTTCAGCAGGAAGGTTCATGAAGCATCCTGTTTTTACATGGGGTGGGAAGGTAAGGTTGGTAGGAGCAGAAGCAGCAGAGAAAGGGTGATAAAAGGACAATGAATCTGGGCCTGCTTTTGATGATGATGAGTTAGCCTAGATTAGAAGCATCTTCCTAAAATTCAAAAGGCCTTCTTTCTTTGATTTCCCTACTTCTGTTATTTTTTTTTAATTATTATTTTAAAATTAGCTCTTTGAAGTGGCTTGTCTTCTGATGAGCCATCCTTCGGGGAATTGTTCCATCTTATTTCTTTTGCCATTTAGGGGAGGGAGGAATCCTCTACTGTTCAGTTTTTAATTCTTTGTTCTCACTTTCCTGTTTACTTTATAGAGCCACTCTTCCCATGAAGTATTTGGCCATCTCTCACGTATTTGGCCATCTCTCACGTAATGTATGTCCTGTGGTTTTAAGGTCTCAGACAGTCTGCCCTTGGCCTGTCTCTGCAGAAGCCAGAATGCCCTGGGGTTTTGGGTGAGGGCAGTTCAGGCTGGTGCCACAGCACAAAGTAAAATAGAACAATGAGTAGGAAACAGCTGAGTTTTGACAGTGTAAGAAGGTAATTTTTTAAAAAACCAGGGCTTATCAATCACATGTCATGTACCTTTTATAATTAAAAAATGAATTTCATTTTTCCACTGGACTAAAATCCAGAAAGGTTATAAAGCTTTCAAAACTGTGCTATTCCAACTCGCCTCTTTAATGTTCTTCATTTGACAGCCTTCAAAATGTAAACTAAGAACCATGTAAAATGTAAACTAAGAACGATGTGAAAATATAAACATTACAGTTTAGTGAAGATAAAAGTTGAGTGAAGTTGAGTTCCTCAACTTAATGGCTCATTTTAATAATTTTTAAGAGATTTCCATGCCTAGGCTAATAATTATATATTTAATAATAAGACCATCTCAAAGACCCTTTCTCATCTTTTCCTGGAAATACATTTTTTATTTTTATTTATTTATTTAACAACAGAAGATGCTTTTTAAAAATTAATTTTTATTGGAGTATAGTTGCTTTACACTGTTGTAAAGTTTCTACTGTATGCAAAATGAAAAGGCATATGTATATATATATCCTCTCCCTTCTGGACTTTAGAACATCCTTTTCTAAATTGAAGCAGGAGTGACTTACAACATTAGATTAATTTCGGGCTCTGGGCACGAGAGTCCCAAGCGGGATACATCTTCTGTGGTATGCTCTCTAATGTCTTCTCCCAAAGTTTAGTTGAAATGAAACCAATACAATATTGTAAAGTAATTAGCCTCCAATTAAAATAAATAAATTTAAATTTAAAAAAAAACCGACTCTAGCATGAAACCCTTGTGTATCCTAAGCCAGCAGCAGACAAAGCACTGCCTGTTTCTGTTTCTAAGTCAGGGAGAAGTGAAGTTCATAACAACAGCTGTTACTCAACCCTCCAAATGGTCTGGGAACAGGTACAGCTCCTTGTGGACTTGTCACCCTGGTATGAGCATGGGAGCAAGAACTCTTCCCCTCCTCTTTCCTCACCCTCTGTCATAGAGCAGGCTACCTCTCCTTTGAAAATCTTGCCACCTAAGCAGTACTTCTCACCCTATGAGTAAAGATGATGCAATCACCTAACCAGTATTTTTGAGTCCCTACCGTATGCCAGGCACAATTCTTGGTGCTGAGAGACAAAGAGGAGGAATGACTACCTCTCCTTGGAGGCAAACCCCAGCCTCCTAAAGACACCAGAATGGCTCACAGCTGAGTTGATCTATAGAAAGACACATGTGCAACTTTGTCCTGCAGTCACCTGAGATCTTGCAAGTTCTCCCACCTCCAAAACCCAGATAAGCCTTCTCCCTCACTAAGTACCCAAAGCAGGGATATGTTTCTAGAAGTTACTGGGGGCATCTGAACAATTTATTTCTTAGTAGTCTTGCTGTTTCCTCCAATTCCAATATTTTCTTCAACATGAACCAAGACATCTGCCAATATTAAAATCAGGCATTTTAAACAATAGTGTTGATTTATTCATTGGCTTTCTTTTTTTTAATGAGTAGGGAACTAATAAAGGTTCTGCCTCAAACCAAAAGGAAAAAATTCAGTTTCAGCAATAGCAAAACTTGGAAGTTTTGTTACATGTGTATGAATTTTTGTCAGTTGGCAGATTTGTTTTAGGAAACTATTTGCAAAGCCTGGAAAAAATGTGCTCCCTCTGCCTCTCAAAAGAACATGCAGGTTGGTTCATGTTAGCTCTCCACATGACAGTTCTGCCTCATGGCCTTTTTAAAAATGTAACCCAGATTTGGCATCAAAATGGTATCTTTAAACTTAAATTTTAAGTCTCTCACAAAGCCAAATATTGTTGAAATGTTTGTTTTATTTGGGGGAATCTTTCATTAAAATTTTTATGTTTCAAGGGAAAAGGAAGGTATTTGTGGTACGTACTTTTGAGCATTCTTCTTCACTTTTATTTGACCTGTCAAGCCTCTTTAAGAAACATTAATTAATTCAGTGAACAGAATCAAAATGAGAGCTGAAGAAAAATTATTTATATATTTTTAAATGCTCAAGGTTCTATAGTTAGTAATTGGATGGGCTCCAGGGAGGCTACTTTGCTATTAAGACTATTTTCTCAAGGTAGTCATTGACATTATATCCCATCGAGAAGCAATAATAACCCTGAGACACAGTTAAGAGACAGAAATGTTACAAGGTAAAGCATTTTTAAAGGAATCCCATGTTTAAATATCAGTGAATACCTGACATACTTTTTAAAAATGTACATACTCATAGTAGTTACTTCTAGCTACTTAGCTGAAACTTTGCAGTATAAAACAACAGACAGTTGTTATCTCACAGCCTCTGTGTTTTATCCAGATGTGTTTTAGCTGAGTGCCTCTGACTCAGGGCTCTCAGAAGGCCATGGTCAAGATGTTAGTCAAGGTTGGGATCACCCCAGGGGTCAGCAAGGGGAGAATTAACTTCTGAGCTCACTCATGAGATTGTTGACAGTGTCCACTAAAAAAAACGGTGCACAACTTGAGAGTTGTGAGTTAAGTTCTGTTCAGGGCAAAATGAGGACTGCAGCCCGGAAGGCAGAACCTCAGGTAGCTCTGAGAGACTGCTCCAAAGTGGCGGCTCAGTTCAGTCAGTCGCTCAGTCATGTCGACTCTTTGCGACCCCATGAATCGCAGCACGCCAGGCCTCCCTGTCCATCACCAACTCCCGGAGTTCACTCAGACTCACATCCATCGAGTCCACGATGCCATCCAGCCATCTCATCCTCAGTCGTCCCCTTCTCCTCCTGCCCCCAATCCCTCCCAGCATCAGAGTCTTTTCCAGTGAGCCAACTCTTCACATGAGGTGGCCAAAGTACTGGAGCTTCAGCTTTAGCATCATTCCTTCCGAAGAAATCCCAGGGCTGATCTCCTTCAGAATGGACTGGTTGGATCTCCTTGCAGTCCAAGGGACCCTTAAGAGTCTTCTCCAACACCACAGTTCAAACACATCAATTCTTCGGCACTCAGCCTTATTCACAGTCCACCTCTCACATCCATGCATGACCACAGGAAAAACCATAGCCGTGACTAGATGGACCTTAGTCGCAAAGTAATGTCTCTGCTTTTGAATATGCTATCTAGGTTGGTCATAACTTTTCTTCCAAGGAGTAAGCATCTGTTAATTTTATGGCTGCAGTCACCATCTAAAAGCGGCAGTTGGGGAAAGTCAATGGATAAGGTTTTGGTGAAGGGGGAGTGAATACCATTAAGCATTCATTTTACAAAAAGTTTGTTGCTAGGGTCTAATGTCACCATGAAGGGATTTAGTGCTTTTCTAGATATGAGAAGATGCAAGGATTGGGATCATAAAATCTGTTTCCAGAACATCTGTCTGAAGACCTGTCCCACCAGATTGCCTGGAGCACAGAGTGCCTTACTCCACCCTGAACTCCCTCAGCGGGTGTTGAAGGTCAGCAGCTTCAGGAGTGCAGGGTTTAGCCTCCGCAGAGGCAGATGGCGAATGCCCTTGTTGTTCAGTCGTTGGCAACCATCTTGGCAACTGCCAGTTTGTAGTTGACAACAGTATTCAGTTCCTCTTGGTTTGTTAAGCTAAGGGCCTTAAGTCCTCACTAGCTGTTGGCAAGAGATCCCCTAGAATCCCTTGCTCTATTGGTTTCTCAGTAGAGCAGCTCACAACATTGATGGCTTCAGAATAAGCAAGAGAGAGTAAGAATATATAACTAGAGTCTTTTTGTACTATAATCTCGCTTAGATTAGTAGATTAGAAAAGTTTCTAGTTAGAAATGAGTCACTTAGGTCCAGTCCACTCTCAAGGGGAGGGAACTTTGGAGGGTAAGAGCAGCAGGAGTCCAGCATCATCCAGAGCTGCTTTAGAAGCTGCTACCAGAGTTCCTCTTCCAACAACATGAGAAAAGACTCTACACATGGACATCACCAGATGGTCAACACTGAAATCACATTGATTATATTCTTTGCAGCCAAAGATGGAAAAGCTCTATACAGTCAGGAAAAACAAGACCAGGAGCTGACTGTGGCTCAGATCATGAACTCCTTATTGCCAAATTCAGACTTAAATTGAAGTAAGTATGGAAAACCACTAGACCATTAAGGTATGACCTAAATAAAATCCCTTATGATTATACAGTGGAAGTGAGAAACAGATTTAAGGGCCTAGATCTGATAGACAGAGTGCCTGATGAACTATGGATGGAGGTTCGTGACATTGTACAGGAGACAGGGATCAAGACCATCCCCATGGAAAAGAAATGCAAAAAAGCAAAATGGCTGTCTGGGGAGGCCTTACAAATAGCTGTGAGAAGAAGACAAGTGAAAAGCAAAGGAGAAAAGGAAAGATATAAGCATCTGAATACAGAGTTCCAAAGAATAGCAAGGAGAGATAAGAAAGCCTTCTTCAGCGATCAATACAAAGATAGAGGAAAAGAACAGAATGGGAAACACTAGAGATCTCTTCAAGAAAATTAGAGATACCAAGGGAACATTTCATGCAAAGATGGGCTCGATAAAGGACAGAAATGGTATGGACCTAACAGAAGCAGAAGATATAAAGAAGAGGTGGCAAGAATACACAGAAGAACTGTACAAAAAAGATCTTCATGACCCAGATAATCATGGTGGTGTGATCACTCATCTAGAGCCAGACATCCTGGAATGTGAAGTCAAGTGAGCCTTAGAAAGCATCACTATGAACAAAGCTAGTGGAGGTGATGGCATTCCAGTGGAGCTAATTCAAATCCTGACAGATGATGCTGTGAAAGTGCTGCACTCAATATGCCAGCAAATTTGGAAAACTTAGCAGTGGCCACAGGACTGGAAAAGGTCCGGTTTCATTCCAATCCCAAAGAAAGACAATGCCAAAGAACGCTCAAACTACTGCACAATTGCACTCATCTCACACGCTAGTAAAGTAATGCTCAAAATTCTCCAAGCCAGGCTTCAGCAATATGTGAACCATGAACTTCCTGATGTTCAAGCTGGTTTTAGAAAAGGAAGAGGAACTAGAGATCAAATTGCCAACATCCACTGGATCATGGAAAAAGCAAGAGAGTTCCAGAAAAACATCTATTTCTGCTTTCTTGACTATGCCAAAGCCTTTGACTGTGTGGATCACAATAAACTGTGGAAAATTCTGAAAGAGATGGGAATACCAGACCGCCTGACCTGCCTCTTGAGAAATCTATATGCAGGTCAGGAAGGAACAGTTAGAACTGGACATGAAACAACAGACTGGTTCTGAATAGGAAAAGGAGTACGTCAAGGCTGTATATTGTCACCCTGCTTATTTAACTTATATCAGAGTACATCATGAGAAACGCTGGACTGGAAGAAGCACAAGCTGGAATCAAGATTGCCGGGAGAAATATCAATAACCTCAGATATGCAGATGACACCACCTTTATGGCAGAAAGTGAAGAGGAACTAAAAAGCCTCTTGATGAAAGTGAAAGAGAAGAGTGAAAAGTTGGCTTAAAGCGCAACATTCAGAAAACGAAGATCATGGCATCTGGTCTCATCACTTCATGGGAAATAGATGGGGAAACAGTGTCAGACTTTATTTTGGGGGGCTCCAAAATCACTGCAGATGGTGATTGCAGCCCTGAAATTAAAAGACGCTTACTCCTTGGGAGAAAAGTTATGACCAACCTAGATAGCATATTGAAAAGCACAGACATTACTTTTCCAACAAAGGTCCGTCCAGTCAAGGCTATGGTTTTTCCTGTGGTCATGTATGGATGTGAGAGTTGGACTGTGAAGAAGGCTGAGTGCCGAAGAATGGATGCTTTTGAACTGTGGTGTTGGAGAAGACTCTTGAGAGTCCCTTGGACTGCAAGGAGATCCAACCAGTCCATTCTGAAGGAGATCAGCCCTGGGATTTCTTTGGAAGGAATGATGCTGAAGCTGAAACTCCAGTACTTTGGCCACCTCATGCGAAGAGTTGGCTCACTGGAAAAGACTCTGATGCTGGGAGGGATTGGGGGCAGGAGGAGAAGGGGACGACCGAGGATGAGATGGCTGGATGGCTTCACCGACTCGATGGACGTGAGTCTGAGTGAACTCCAGGAGATGGTGATGGACAGGGAGGCCTGGCGTGCTGCTATTCATGGGGTCGCAAAGAGTCGGACATGACTGAGCAACTGAACTGAACTGCACTGAACCAGAGTTCTTAACCAAGGTACCAAAAGTTGTATGAATTTGTGTTGTATGAAGTTGTATGAAGCACTCCAGTTGTATGAATTTGAAGGAGTGTGGGGAGGTGGGAAGGTGGGTGAGGAAAAGTGGTTTCCTTCCCCCAATGCTAAGGACCAGGCTCCCTGTGGAGAGTGTTCCCGTCAGCCTGGTATATTTCTAGGACATCTGCAGTACATTCTCCCTGTAGAAAATTAACTGCTTCTTCACATATCCTCTAAGGTGAGAGGAGTCCCCATCCCCAGCCCTCACTAACACACCCTTGAAAGAAACAAGCCTATTATATGGGACGACATGTTTTGTTTTTTGTTTTTTGTTTTCACCCAGGTTAAAGCAAATTTCCCAAGTTGTCTTAGATTCAGAGCAGTGGGGAAACGACCCTAAGCTGTATATATTGGGTTAGCCAAATATTTCATTCTGATTGTTCCGTAAGATGTTATGGAAAGAACCCAAATTTTTTGGCCAGCCCAATTTTAAGGAATGGGGTCATTTATCCTATTTCCCATCATGTAGCACCTTACCTATCCCATACCCCCTTACACCCCACCACCAACTCACCTCTGAAGCATCTATTTATATGTATGTATTTATCAGTTCAGTTCAGTTATCTACCCCGCACCCCCTTACACCCTACCACCGACTCACCTCCGAAGCATCTATTTCTATGTATGTGTATGTGTGTATATATATATGTATATGTATAATTTATATAAATTTTCTGCTGCTGCTGCTGCTAAGTCGCTTCTGTCGTGTCCAACTCTTAGCGACCCCATGGACTGCAGCCCACCAGACTCCAATTTTCTGAGTGAAATGCAAAATATAGCTGTGGAAGGGAGAGTTTTTCAAGATATCTGAAATATATATTGCTAAAGTAGTTCCAATCTCTGCTTGTGTAGAATTAATGTAATGTATTACATTACATTAATTTAAATAAATAATGTAATGTATTTTCTTTTCATCCAAAAAGAAACCCACTGAAAACAGTGTTCTACTAAACCAACTGAAGCTTGACCTATTTAACAAATTTCTGAGCCCTCCCTAAGTGAGACTTACAAAGAATATACAAATAACTTAGACCTGAAAACCACATCATGGGTTCTGTGGTGTTAGCTGGGAATTGGAAGAGCTGCAGTTATCCAGTGAACATTTTGACTATATTGTCAGTGTCAAGTTTAAGGATGTTATAGAACAAATTTTGGGATAAAAAAATCTGGATTTGAGAACTTGCCCAGCTTCCCGTTGCTTTGTCACTCTCCTTCACACCCAAAGCAACTGAGGATCTTCCCCAAGGCAGTGTCTCACGGTTAATAATTACCCCGCAATCCCTTTGTGTGTGTGTGTGTGTGTGTGTGACATATGGGTTTATAGTTCCCCAACCAGGAATCAAACTCATGCCCTCTGCATCAGAAGCAAGGAGCCTTAACTGGACCACCAGGGAAGCCTCCTGTCATCCTTCTTATTTCCTTTCTCCACTCTCACCACAGTCCGTAAATCTAACCTTTTTGTAGGAAGAGTAGGAACTGAGTAAACTAATTCATACTAAAGTGGGAGTGAATGATATATAAACCACTTAATATGTTCAATCTGCTAAGCAGTTTCCAATAAAGTATTTGGTAACGTGGATATCTTAACTGGTAAAATTTCAGCTAAGCAAAGTATCTTTAAAAAAACATTTCAAACAAAGTTGGAGAGAGATTTATTTTGTTCTTAAAGCAGTCAGTTTTCCCCATCATGTTTCAAATGCTTGGGTATTTGTGATTCTTTTTATTGGGAACCTCATCTAGATAAAACCTAAGACCATAAATATCCCAACTTTCCCTTTAGGTCTTTTGTGATTGAAAACTAACTGAACTTTTCCTCAACAAGTAAGTGGGTTTTATGGAGAGCTCAGATGCTTTTAACTCTTTCTAAAAGGTAGCATTTTCTTTGTCCCAGCTTGAGATCCTGCTTTATTTTATAAGAACACTGCCTTACCAAGCTCTCACTAAAGAGCAACTTTTAATCTATCTCATAAAAGAAAGGATGGGGAAAAAAAAGAAGGGATGGGGATTGATGTAATAGAAAAGGTAGTCTGAAATACAGGAGCTGTGAACATTTAGTTAGTTCAAGTTCAAAGACGGATTCTTTGTAGTTGTAATAGGTATTCTATACAAAGACCTCAGATTTGATGTTCAAATTGTAGTCCATCAATGAGAAAGTGTCGACAGTTCCTCCCCCCCATCCCCGTGAGTCTTTAAAAGTGGTGTAATGACAAGTCCTAGAGTTTGCTCTTGTTTTCTGTTTCTCTCTCTCTGATTCGATTTCTGTTTTTGAGTGTACTAATTTAACATGACGAGTGTGGAGAGAGCATGTTGGATCGTTGTAGTGTTCAAAACAATATGGTAACATTTTGTCTCTGGCTTAACTGCATTTGCTCATTGTGGAGGTGAGGGGTAGAGGTCCCCAGTGTTCAGAATACAATACCAGCATTTATACAAGACATTGCAGCCTAGCCCACAGAGCACAGAGGTGACTGAGGCACAAGCTGCTGTTGTGACTCATTCCCGGAGTCCCCTTCCATTCATGTGCTGAGGCAGGCAGCCTTGTGTGGACTCTGGCTGGTATCCTACAACAAGTTGTGCATTCCATTTCTCTTGCTCTGATTTCCCTTCACCCTACACATGAGGGGTTTTCTTCTCCTTTCCATTTTTCACTGATTCCTTTGTGAGTTTGTGCTTTCATCTAAACTATAGAGTATTAGAATAGGAATAAACATAAATTAATGGCCTGAGGCCATGGACATAGACCATGACATAGCAAATATTTTATTTTTATGCATGTATTTATAAACATTCTCATGCTAAAGAAAAGTATGTGAGGCAGATTACGGAGATTATATAACAAGGTATAAAATTTCTGGGTGAAAGGAAAATTTGGAGACTATACCAGGTGCTAAACTCTGAGATTTCTAACTTCATTTGCACTCAATGTATTTAAAACACCAAAACCTTTATCTAATACCTTAAGGGACAGTACTCACTCTCATCCTTCAGTTATTTTAAACTTCAAAAAAACTCTTATAATTCTCTTGGGGAAGCATCCTTTAGTGCCTGTAAACAATTTAATAAAAGACCACCTTATGATAAAGTTCTGGTGAGCCTCATTGTTGACCAAAGAAACTGTTTACTGTTGTTCTTAGAAGAAGCAGTGGTTATGGGCTCTGGATCTAGTATGAGCTTCAGGGCGCCTGGATTGAATTGCGCTGTGCCTTTTGCCAGCTGTGTCACTTTGTCCCGGTTGTACAGCCTCTCTGGGCCTCAGTTTTATCATCTGCCTGCTGCTGCTACCACTGCTAAGTCGCTTCAGTCGTGTCCGACTCTGTGCGACCCCATAGATGGCAGCCCACCAGGCTCCCCTGTCCCTGGAATTTTCCAGATAAGAACACTGGAGTGGGTTGCCATTTCCTTCTCCAGTGCATAAAAGTGAAAAGTGAAAGTGAAGTCACTCAGTCGTGTCCGACTCCTAGCGACCCCATGGACTGCAGCCTACCAGGCTTCTCCGTCCATGGAATTTTCCAGGCAAGATCATCTGCCTAATGAGGCTAAATAGCAGTACTGTCATTGGTACTGTTAGCTAGTTAGAATGGTGCCTGCACATAGTAAGAAATACATGTTGTTAGCTACTTTTGCTGTTACATCTAAAATACATTTTTCTGGCAGTGAAATGTGAATGATATACAAAACCATCTCTCCGGCTTCTCACTTTGCATAGATAGCTCAAAGTAGTATCTCTAGATTTGCTTTTTCTTTGGAATGCTTGAATAAAAGACATCAGATAACTATAAGATATTACTTATATTAGTAGGCATTTGAATTTCATTCTGCTCAATTCAAAGTCTGTTGCTTAAAAGAAGTAAGAGCCACTAGCCTTTTTCTGTAGGTTTTGAATGAGGGCATCTTATTCATATAATTGGTTTGCTCCATTTCCACTTCAGCAAATAGTTTATCAATTCTTTGGCTCTGTCTTTGCAAAAATGGTTAGAGAGGGAGACTTTTAAAACACCAGGGAAAGAAAAAGAAATTACTTTGAGATTGCCAAAGAAGTTAGGTTGAAAGTGTTTATTTAGAACCTGGAGAGCTTTTTATATCAAAAGCTGTTTCAGTAGTGTTGCATTAGGAGAGGTAGGTGCCAATTTACTATCCCATCTACTTCAATCCAGTGCATATTGCTAACAGCCTGCTATTAAACCAACTCTTGTGTCTCTAGCTATAAGAAAACTAATAAAACAGAAAAACCAATTTATCTGATACTTTATTCATCGTTTCTCCCATTGCAACAGCCATGTTCCTTTTAAGACTTCTCAAAGCACCCGTGCTGCTGCTGTTTTTCAGTGACTAAGTCGTGTCTGGCTCTTTGTGACCCCACGGAGTTCAGCATGCCTGACTTCTCTGTCCTCCGCTATCTCCTGGAGTTTGCTCAAGTTCATGTTCCTTGAGTTGGTGATGCTATCTAACCATCTCATCCTCTGCCACCCCTGTCTCCTTCTACCTTCAGTCTTTCCCAGCATCAGGGTCTTTTCCAATGAGTTGGCTGCTCACATCAGGCGGCCAGAATAATTTAGCTTCAGCTTTAGCAGCAGTCCTTCCAATGGATATTCAGGGTTGATTTCCTTTAGGATTGACTGGTTTGATCTCCTCGCAGTCCAAGGGACTCTCAAGAGTCTTCTCTAGCACCACAGTTTAAAAGTATCAATTCTTCAGCACTCAACCTTCTTTATGGTCCAATTCTCACATCCATACATGACTACTGGAATAATCATAACTTTGACTATACAGACCTTTATTGGCAATTAAAACATATTAAGATGTATCCATTTCCATATTAATTATATATACCCAATGTGTAATTTTATAACAACCTGCAAAAATGGGGGGGGATTTTTTTGCTTATTGTTAAACTTAGTAGAATTACTGTCAACTGATAAAATGTTGCATTTGGTAAGCATTTAATTTTAATTTAAAATTTGTTAATTTTTGTTTTGAGGTTTTACTTTTTATATTTTGGAGTTAATCATTTTTGAGGGTCTCAGACATTTTTTTAGAATTCTGAGATGTTCATAGATCTTAGGCCCTGTGTCTGTCATCCTGCCCACAACCGAGGCCCAGCCCAGGGTGAGAAATCATCAAACGCTTGCAAACTCAGAAGAAAATGGATTTTAGTGACTCAGTGAAACTGAAGGAGTGCCCCTACAGAAGGAACATTTTGCCATTTTCTGAGAGATTGTGAGGGAGAGAAAAGGATGCGAGAGGGTGTATCAGAAAGATACAGAAAGAGAGAAAGTGAGGGACACTGAAAGAGAGTCAGAGACACACACATGGATTAAAGACAGGGAGAGAGGAGAGAGGGAAGGAGAGAGACAGAGAAAGTGAGCACCGCCAAGAGATACATGAGAGACTTCAATTGGAAGATGGAGAGAGAGACCCAGAGAAACTGATCCATTCGTTAAGTAACACGTTTTAAGATCTCACTGCCCTGCAGAGTGTTTAAGGTTGCCCTGTACAGTCTACTCAGCTGTTTTACATTTATAGTCTTGATAGGAAAAGAATCTTCATTTGTATCATATATTGCAATTTTCTAAGTTCTTCTTGAGTATCATTGCATTTGAGACTTAACTCCAGCCTTTTTGTGTAATAAAAAGGTGAGGAAATTGACTTGTCGACCTTCTATCTGTAGAACATTTGGTAGTTGTGTTTTTTTTTTTTTTTTTAAGATAACTTTATTTATTTGTTTTGGCTGTGCTGGGTCTTTGTTGCTGCATGGGTTCTTCCCCAGTTGCAGTGAGTGGGGGCTGTTCTCTAGTTGTGGCGTGCAGGCTTTTCACATGGTGGCTTCTCTTGTGTGGAGCACAGGCTCTAGGGCACCCGGGCTTCAGTAGTTGTGGCATGTGGGCTCAGCAGTTGCAGCTCCTGGGCTCCAGAGCACAGCCCAGTAGTTGTGGCACACGGACTTAGTTGCTCCTCGGCATGTGGAATCTTCCCAGGTCAGGGATCAAACCTGTATCTCCTGCATTGGCAGATGAATTCTTTACGACAGAGCCACCAGGGCAGCTCCATTTTGTAGTTTTTTTAAAAGGATATTCTCACTCAGAATCTTACCTAATGAGGGTCACTAATCATATAAGCTCACCTTCCCTGGTGTAAAAGCAGCTTAGGTTATATCATTATTCATTGTCTGTCAATGGACATTTAGGTTCCTTCCATGTCTTGTTGCAAATAGGGCTGCAGTGAACATTGGGGTGCATGGTATCTTTTTGATTTATGGTTTTCTCTATATATTTGCCCAGGAGTGGGATTGCAGGATCATCTGGTAGCTCTATTTTTGTTTTTTTAAGAAACTTCTATACTGTTCTCCCTAGTGGCTGTACCAATATACATTCCCACCAACAGTGTAGAAGGGTTCCTTTTGCTCCATACCTTCTCCAGCATTTGATTTGTATACTTTTTGATGATGACCATTCTGACCGGTGTGAGGTGGGGCCTCATTGTAGTTTTGATTTATGTTTCCCTAATAATTAGCAATGTGTAGCATCTTTTCATGTGCCTATTGGCGATCTGTTTGTCTTTTTTGAAGAAATGTCTATTTCGATCTTCTGCCCATTTTTTATTAGTTTTTTTTTTTTACATTGAGTTATAGGAGCTGTATGTATATTTTGGAGATAATTCCCTTGTCAGCTGTATCAGTTGTAAATATTTTCTTCCATTCTATAGTTTGTTTTTCTGTTTTATAGGGCAGCTTTTCTCTTTGTTTCCTTGTACTGGATGAGGGATAGGCTAAACGGAGGAGAAACCAAACTGATGTTTTTGGCATTGTGGCTTTCAGAGACTTCAAGGTCCCTTGAGTTAACCTGTTTTCAGCAAAAGAAATAGAGGATGATCCCAAAACCATAAAGAGCAGAGAGAGTTTGGTCAACAATTGGATCTAATAATGGCCAGATTCCACAAGTTAACTTCTGACTTCCTGGAGCTGCTCAGTGCCAACAGTTTAAAAATAAGTTGAGGGGCTGTTGCTGAATCAATGGAAAGAATTTGGAGTTACTAAAATAGTTTATAATCAAGAGAAGCCATCTGAAGTGGCTTTGGAAAGAAAATTGTTGATGAATACCAAACATCCTATTCTGTGTTGTGATGCACCTGACTGAAGAGAAGCATTTTTGCCCACATTTGGGAAAAGATGAGATTATACTAAATGCCCACACTTACGTTAGGCCTGTAATTACTAAAGAAACTTCTGGGTCAGGGATTCCTAGCAAGGGATCCCTAGTTCAGTTATAGTTGACATTCTCAAAAATCATTAGATAATGTAATTCTCGGTCTTCCCTGGTGGCTCAGACCATAAAAATCTGCCTGCAGTGCGGGAGACCTGGGTTTGGTCCCTGGGTTGGGAACATCCCCTGGAGAAGGGAATGGCTACCCACTGTGGTATTCTTGCCTGGAGAATTCCATAGACAAAGGAGCCGGGCAAGCTACAGTCCATGGGGTTGCAAAGAGTCAGACACAACTGAGTGACTGATACACACACACACACACTTATAATTTACCATATATAAAATGTATGAGGCTGTTTATCAGTTTATTGATAATTATTCTTATCTGGTTGAGGCTTTGTGGATTACTGACCCTGTGGGTAGATCTTTCCTTCCAAAAGAAAACACTATTATTTTGTTACATTCATTTCTTAGAAATCATGCAGATTTAACAAAACATATCACTTAGTATTCTTGCCAGTAAGAATTATGATGATCCTTGGGAAATGCATCTTCTTAAAAAAATTATTAGGCAAAATCACTTAACCTCTCTGGGTTAGTCAGTCTCTGGTCCACAGAAAAGGAATGTGGACTAAATTCCCTGGATGTTTCTCTGCTGCTCTGCATTCTGCAGAACGTGCACACAGGGCAGAACGCTGAGTGCCCGTGGTAATGATGCTCCGACATAGGGGCCCGCAACCCCTTTGGAAGCCGCGTGCAAAACTGTCGACTGGTGTTGGGAGATGTGTAGGACAGGTAGGTGGTGCCCTGGCTTGGGATGTAGGAAACCAGTGTGCTGACAGCTGACTTGCTTATCCAGGCTTGCTGGGCTACTACCATTGTGATTTACACAGACCCTTTCATCTCTCTACTTCAAAGCATTTTTATGAACTCTGGCTCATTATTTCTTCTAGCACAGCATAAAGAAAGGTTGATTGGTATCTTTTCAATTAATTTAAAGATGAAGAAACTGAGCTATATAGAATTAAAAGGGATTCTTCCAGAAGTACCCTGAATTGCAGAGAGGCAAGGTATAGAAAGTGTTCATTCTAACTTTGGAATTGAAAAAAAAAAAAGGAAATAATCTTAGTGTTTATTTTTTGAGACTGTGTAAATAATGGCACACTCATAATGCAGGATAATATACATTCATTACAATCACGTTTATTGAAACTATTTAATGACTTCCCTGGCTCTAGTGGTGAAGACTCTGCCTTCCAGTGCAGCCGTGAGGTTCAATCCCTGATTGAAGAACTAAGATCCCACGTGCCACGTGGTATGGCCAAAAAAACAAATGTTTAGTGACACCAGAAAATGGTCATAACGGAACAATGTTAAATGGCAATAAACATTTTTTTAAAGTTTTGTGTATAAAAATGTTTGATAAAATATTTAACATATAGAGGGAAGAAGACTAGAGGGACATATGCTAGCCTCGGCAGTAATCTTGTGTTGGGATATCAAATGGGGGCTGTTTCATTCTTGCTACTTTTCTGTACTTTGCAAGTATTCGAGATTGAAGAGAATGGGTACATGTGTTATTTTCATAATCATTATTCATAATCAGTCATTTTTGTGAGCATATGTATGTATGTATGATCATCGTATAATTATAAGAGAGAGAGAATATGTGAATGGAGTGGCCCAATTAAGTAGGATAGGAGAAAGACCTCTTTGAGGATCTGACCTGTGAGCTAAAACCCCAGAGATGAGAAGGAATGAGTCAGTTAGAGAACAGGAGACGCTTTTCTAGGCAGAGAAAACTGCAGGTATAGGAGCCGCCAAGGTGAGAATGAGTTTAAAATATTCTAGGCCTTGAAGAAGGCCAGTGTGGGAAAGTGATGCCTGGTAACATCGGAGAAATTGCCCATGAGAAGACGTTTAGGAACCCTTGTAGGCTCCTGACATCATCCGTTTTACACTTTGGAAAGACCCTTCTAACCAACATATAAGGAGTCCAGTGAATGGGGCAAATCTAGAAGAGAAAGCAGTGCAGAAAGCACTGTGGGAATCCAGGTGAGAAATGAGGATGATCTGGAGTGGAGGGTGTAGGTTGGGGTGTGTATCTCACTTTAGCTCTGTGGAAGTAATACTCATCACCTCACTATCACTAAGTTCTTGTTCATTAACATTCCCTATGGTCCTAGGAAGTGGGTGCAATTACTAACCCCACTGGGGTTAGCTTAGGAAAGGCTCTGGAAAGGCTAAGCAGCTTTCCCAAGTCTGACTTCAGAGCCCTTAACCACTCCGCACATGGCCACTCAGTAAACATTGGCTCTGCTGGTGGGTGTGGTGGCCGTGGAGATGACCGAGAGCAAGCAGAGAGGAGTGTATAAGCCACACGGACACCTGCATTGCCAACCGTGAACTGCCTTCTGCCATCATTACTAATCTGTGACCTTTCCTGATGGCCTCTGAAGATCAGCTCCATCTGCCTGCATCGCAGTTGGGGTCCCTCAGTGTGACCGAGCAAGATTGGCAAGGCATCACTGAGACAGCCATTGTAGAGTCAGCGCCGAACTGGACTCTGCCCACTTGGAGGCTAATTCACAGAGTGAACTGCCACTTTACCTCTCAGGGCCTCAGTTCCTCATCTGCGTGTCCACCAGACGGAGGCTCACTAGCTTAGTCACTGAGACTTATCTGGGGTTGTGGTTATTAGTGTTGTCACTGTTGATACTGTTGTAGCAAGAAAGATCCATGGGGTAAATTCATGGATTTATGTAAATATTGGTCCAAAAAGACTATTTGCTTGCATTCATGCACACACACAATGCACACCCACAAGGGGGAGGTTATCACAATGAAGAGGATAGAACTGAAGAACAATGTCGTCTAGTCTTTTTCTTTTGGTTTTTCAGTCCTTGACTACCTCTGACATCATAAATCAAGCATTAAAAATTTTCTTCTGCCTAATTCTTGAGTATTGACTTTATACTTTTCCAATGAAACCCTTTACATGTGAGTATGGACCCACTAGATGCACTGATTATATCTATTAAAGATAGGAAATTTGCCAGGCATAGTTCTATAGATTTGTAATGCAAAATTCACATGTATAGGTCAGTGGTTCTCAAGTGAGGGTGACTTTGCCACTCCTGGGGACATGTGGCAATGTCTGGAGACATTTTTACTTGTCACAGCTGAGTAGAGGGGAGATACTACTACCATCTAGTGGGTAGAGGCCAGGGATGCTGCTTAACACCCTACAATATGCAGGAAAGTCCCCACAGCAGGTAACTATCCAGTCCAAAATGTCAGTAGTGGTGAGGCTGAGAAACTCTGGTATGGATTAATATGCAAACCCTTGTAAAGTATCATGAGAACCTTTATTCACAGAGGGAAAAAATCTGGTCACCTGGTCCTCCTTCTTGATCACTGTTTTCTTGATAATCTAGTTCACACAAAGGTTGTTTTATCATCCAAAGCCTTTGGGGCCAGAATATGTCCTTTTGGGCAGAATGTGTAATTAGGATTTAGAATCATGGACCAAGAGTGAGGAAGACAGGACACTTTCCCAGAGAACATGACACGGTCAAATCAGCCTTGGGTGTACTGTTGACACTCAGCTGTTAATGAGATCCAGAGAATTAAGGCAAGCTTGCCTCTGAGAGATGTCATGAATAGTCCGAAAAGGCCATCTTATCATTTTATTTAATGGGAGCCTTATCTGACGAGAATAGAGCTTGGATAAGGTTAACAGAGTGACTCTGGAGCCAGAGTGCCTGACTTCAGCTCTTGATTGCCGTTTCCTAACTATATCATTTTTTTTTTCATTTGTGTTGTGGGGGTGATGCCATGAAAATAGTATCTCTCTATAGGATAATTCTGAAAATTAAAGAAACTACCCAGCTTAGGATAAATATTCAGTTCAGTTCAGTTCAGTTCAGTTGCTCAGTCGTGTCCGACTCTTTGAGACCCCATGAATCACAGCACGCCAGGTGTCCCTGTCCATCACCAACTCCTGGAGTTCACTCAAACTCATGTCCATCGAGTCGGTGATGCCATCCAGCCATCTCATCCTCAGTCGTCCCCTTCTCTCCTGCCCCCAATCCCTCCCAGCATCAGAGTCTTTTCCAATGAGTCAACTCTTCTCATGAGGTGGCCAAAGTATTGCAGTTTCAACTTTAGCATCAGTCCTTCCAATGAACACCCAGGACTGATCTCATTTAGGATGGACTGGTTGGATCTCCTTGCAGTCCAAGGAACTCCCAAGAGTCTTCTCCAACACCACAGTTCAAAAGCATCAATTCTTCAGCGCTCAGCTTTCTTCACAGTCCAACTCTCACATCCATACATGACCACTGGAAAAACCATAGCCTTGACTAGATGGAACTTTGTTGGCAAAGTAATGTCTCTGCTTTTGAATATACTATCTAGGTTGGTCATAACTTTTCTTCCAAGGGGTAAGCGACTTTTAATTTCATGGCTGCAGTCAACATCTGCAGTGATTTTGGAGCCCAAAAAAATAAAGTATGCCACTTTTCCACTGTTTCCCCATCTATTTCCCATGAAGTGATGGGACCAGATGCCATGATCTTCGTTTTCTGAATGTTGAGCTTTAAGCCAACTTTTCACTCTTCTCTTTCACTTTCATCAAGAGGCTTTTTAGTTCCTCTTCACTTTCTGCCATAAGGGTGGTGTCATCTGCATATCTGAGGTTATTGGTATTTCTCCCGGCAATCTTGATTCCAGCTTGTGTTTCTTCCAGCCCAGCGTTTCTCATGATGTACTCTGATATAAGTTAAATAAGCAGGGTGACAATATACAGCCTTGACGTACTCCTTTTCCTCTTTGGAACCAGTCTGTGATAAATATTAATGATACTTATAAATATTAGTATCACTGTTGTTTCTTAAAGTCAGGAATATGATTAATTGAATATATATACATTCATTCTTTTATTCAACAAATAATTTTTTTAGCACCTATTATGTCAGGCACCAGTGTAGTGCTGAGAGTACATCAGTGAATCAAAAACGTCAGATAAAAATCTCTGCCCTCATGGAGCTTACTTTTTAGTGGATTGTAGTAGTAGTAATGCAAATAGAAAGAAAAAATATACAGTTATAGTCAGCCTAGTATTTGTCCTATAGTTGTTGAATGGATAGGTATATTATTCATAGTGTTGCATTATGTTACATAGCTAATTGGGCTTAGATGAACTGTCATCTTATATAAGAAAAGAAAGTTAAACCAGTGTAATATGTCATGACAATAAAAAAAGTTGAAGCTATGGGGACTTCCCTGGTGGTCCAGTGTTTAAGACGCTGCTTTTCCACTTGATCCAGGGGGCACAGGTTCAATCCCTGGTCTGGAAACTAAGATCCTGCATGTAGCATGGTGCAGCCCAATTAAGATTTTTTTTTAGAAAAAGGCTACATGGGATTAGAAAGGAGAAATGAAATTAGGCCATAGTCTGTGGCCATGATTTCTTTTTAAAATGAGCAGAACCTTTTTGTTTTCTTATCTTTGTGTCAGATATAGTTACCTGTGGGCAGATTTCCACATTCCAGGACTTTCTCGGCTGCAGCAGACTCCTCTCTCTGTGTAGCAAAACAGACAACAGTGTTGGTTATTATCAGATCACTGCAGTTGAAGAGGAAGAAGCAACAATAATGCATTTATTCTCCAAAAGTAATTCACTTCTGAGAGGAAAATCTCCTTCAGAACAGTCACCTTATGAGTGCAGACTTCAGCATCCCCTGAGCAACTTGGTTAAAATAGACTCTAGATCTTACTGATTGGTTCCTCATCTTTTCTTTTCCAGAAACCTTCTCTATGTCTACCCACAGAGTCTGAACTTTACTAACAAACTAGCGTCTGCCCGGAACATCACAATCAAAATCCAGTTTATGTGTGGAGAAGATGCCAGCAGTGCTATGCCAGTAAGGAGGGGAATAAACATTTGCCTCTAAGCAGGGCGGGCTGAACTTCTTGTCAGTTCACACTGACAAAATCCACGGCTGATCGGTCTACAGTGTGTGTTGATTCAGGCCAGCACCACTGAGCATGTGCAGAGCCCTTTGTGTCTGGTCCATTATTGGTCCCAGGATGCTGATAGGGAATCCGGGTCAGCCTAAGTCGAAACTTATTCCGCAGTGAGCTGTGACATTCGGAAATGCGTATCATTTTAGAGGACTGAAAAATATGAATTTGTTCAGCCATCCTTACAGCATGAGAAGTAGAGAGACAGGCCCAGGGTGTCAGCCATGTTTGCTGTACTTTCAGTTGAATGCTGTGGTACACATCTACTCAAGCCCCAGTCCACATCTAGAGATTTTTAAAAAAAGTGATGCCTAGTAACAATAAACATACACCATCTCAACACCTTCTAGGAATGGATCTTCATCCTGAGGTAAAAGATAAATCAAATAATAATGTGTAATACAGTGTCCCCTAAGGAGCCCCAAACCCCAGAATTTGTGTTTTTTTAACCAGCTGTCTATAAATGAGATGGTGGTTAGCTATTACTGTTTTAAGTCATAGAATTCTATTGAAGACATTTTTTCCAATGCTCCCGTTCTTCAAATATTCACTTTTGATAAAACCATCTTTTAATTAATTAATTTTAATGGCCAAATTGTTTTAAATTGAAGTATAATTGATTTACAGTGTTGTACCAGTGTCTGCAATGGATCTTCCCTGCTGGCTCAGACAGTAAAGCGTCTGCCTACAATGCGGGAAACCTGGGTTCAATCCCTGGGTTGGGAAGATCCCCTGGAGAAGGAAATGGCAACCCACTCCAGTATTCTTACCTGGAAAATCCCATGGATGGAAGAACCTGGTTAGGCTACAGTCCATGGGGTTGCAAAGAGTCGGACACGACTGAGCGACTTCACTCACTCACTCACCAATGTCTGCAATATATACAGTAAAGTGATTCAGTAAACCATATTTTAATGTCCCACCTACCTTCCCAACACAACGTATCTTCTTGCAATGGTTGTGGGGAAGAAACCCTAGGAGGAAGACTCCCCTAGTTCTCACTGCTCTCAGCCCTGGCAAGTCCATCAGGGCTGCCAGATACAACTCTGCAGATCCTGATGGTAGCCCAGGTGCCCAGCCAGAGACAGGTAGGGGCCAGACTCCAGCCTGTTCACTACTTATCAATCTCTGGGGCCTGGCATGGGCATTATTGCATCTAGAAGGGAAGGCTCTTCGAAAAGTGAGTCCACTTGTGAAGTCATGGGCCTTTTGGGCTAACGTGTGTCCTAAGAGGAGTCTTTCTAAATAGCATAAATATGTGGCCAGTGAAGATCCTAATGACCAAAGCAACCAGAGAAAAGAGGCTGGAAAAGGGATCTCACTGAGGATGCAACCCTTTGACATTGCCCTGCAGTGCAGACCTCTAGGTGGAGAGGCAAATGGAGAGAGCACTGACTTTCTAGTCTCACAAGCCTGTGGCCCTCGGTCAGTGATGTAGCCCCCTGGGGTCTCAGTTTATTTTTTTTAGCCAGTTTTTCTGCATCAGTTGGGTCATGTGTAGAACTCAGCGCTCCTAATTTATAAAAATACACCTCTACGAGACCAGAGCATCCCAGTGGGATGATTGTTGATTTGATTTACTCAAATATCACAGTTAATTTGACCCTTTCTATACTGGCAAACAGGTCATCTTTGGAAAATCCAATGGCCCTGAATTTCTGCAGGAAGTGTACACAGCCGTTACATACCATAACAAGTAAGTGTATTTCCTAGTTCTAAACATATGCCAAGCTTTTTTCATTATCTCCTTGATTTTCTGAATCTTTAGGTGATTCCTCCTACCAGGGAGGAGGAATTTAAAATTCAGGGACTAAGGGACAGAGATAGCCCATGCCAGTTCCCTGATGCTATGTTGCAGACGGACAGTTTTTGCCAGTAACTGTGATCAGGAGAATGTGTCTTCAAGAACCTAATACTGTTTTGACTTTTCTGGAATCTTCTACCCTAGTGTGATACCGAGAGATTTTATGCTGTTACATAGACAAAAAAGTGTCCTGCTTAGCTTTGAGATACTGGAGGGGCCAGAAGCAAAATCCAGTCCTCCTTGCTCTGTCTCCTTGTTTTCTATACACCACTCCACACCTATGCCACTACCTACTTTGAGATTTAAGCTGACCAAAGGAGAAATGGAACACTCATTTTTATGTGGGTAAATTGAGTCACAGAATATCTAAACTGTTATTCACATTTTCAGGATCAGACGGACTTGGATTTGCCCCCAGCCTGGTAACCTTGGCCCATTTAAGTACTTTTCTGAACCTACCCTCTTGGACTGAGACGAGGGTTAAATGAGTAATGTACATGAAGCTATTAGTAAACTCCTGGACTTCATAATTCAGTAAAATCAGGTCCCTTTTCCTTCCTGCATCCTTCATTTGTTTTCCCCAAATTTTTGTTGAGTGCCAATCGAGTGTCATACCCTGTTCTTGAGGTAGAAATGAAAAGGAGGTCAGAGCAGGACTCATCCCTTGTCCAAATTAAGTTGTTGGATTTTTCTATTGTGTGTAGGGATTTTCTTTTTTTCCTGACAAAGCTTTTAGTTTGTGAGCAGCCTTATGTAAGTGAAGTGTATTCAGTGACATAAGCTTGATCTCAAGGACTTTCCGCTAGAAGCAGGCTGATGTAAAATGAAGCGTGAAACACCAGGCAGGCAAATCCTGAGGGGCAGAGGGTCCATGGTGTTACAATTATAGTCAGAGAAGCCGTCATTCTTGCTAAAAGTTATTCGTGTATAATGTGCTTTTGAAACAGGTCTCCTGACTTCTATGAAGAAGTGAAAATTAAGCTTCCTGCTAAGCTTACAGTAAATCACCACCTCCTGTTCACCTTCTATCATATCAGCTGTCAGCAGAAGCAAGGAAACTCAGTAGAAAGTCTCCTGGGATATTCAGTGAGTTGTTTTCAACTTGCAGATTCACACTGCTGTTGCTGGTGCATCCAGGGTACCTACAGAGATAAGCAACTACATTCTCTTCACTTGCTTTTTTCCTGTCAGAAGTAGCAGAGTGGAGATGACTTGACTTGGCAAATGACAATTTCAGGAATGAAAGGTAGTGGGTGATCAATACTGAAAGAATACTCATTTATAAAAAAGCATAGCAATGTGCATTATTTCCAAAGTGTGTGTGTGTGTGTATGTGTGTGTATGCTTCACATATAAAAATAATTTTTTCCTCCAAGGAGAAAGAGTTATCTCTTTAAAATATATAAAAGGTAAACTGAACCTTGATGTTTAGACACACACAAACGTTGGCTATAAAGAAAAAAATGCTACTAGTTTGGCTCTGAAAGCAGTGAATCATTGATAATACCATCTCAGGAGTTCTCAAGGAATTTAAAATGCAAAGAACTTGAGAGAAATTACGCTCAAAAGAGCCCTGGTCAATATCTAATCATCATTTAGTTGCATTTGATTATTGTGAGCTAGATAAATTGCCAGAATTACATGCTGTAATAAATACCATTTTATTCTTTACATCATCTGTTTCAGTGGCTGCCAATTCTCTTAAATGAACGTCTTCAAACTGGATCCTACTGTCTCCCAGTTGCCTTGGAAAAGCTGCCACCCAACTACTCTATGCATTCTGCAGAGGTAACCAGCAAGCTGGCCATCAGCTGTTTCCTGTCCATCCATGGTCTTGGACCACCTTTCCAGACCCACTTCCCATTTCTTTATACATGACCAAGGACGCCCAGTGCATTTTGGGCAGCTGTCATCTGTCAGCACAGGAGGTTTTCAGAGAGCACATTGTTCTGATCAGATGGGAGAAATAACTGACTTTACAACCTCATTCATTTAGATTATTACCAATTCAGAATGTTTGATAAATTCAAGGCAGCATTGTACCTTGTATTATCTATAACAGAGGGATTTTCAGAATAGCGTATTTTAAAAGGGAAGCAAATACAGCCCACTTTGCTAGCCGTTGCTCTCAGCTCCCTTCCTTATAAAAGGTTCCCATGCCAGATTCTATCAGTTTCTCCTCCGGGTCAGTTGTCAGAGTCCTCAGGTGGGTATTGGGGCTCTCATTCCTCTAAAGATGTCGATGTCAACAGTCTTTCCCTCCGGTTTCCTGTGCCGCCCTTCTGCCCACACACTCTGCTGCAGTCCACTCGTTTGTAGGAGCCCAGCGACCGCTCCGTTCTGCCTGCACCAGCGCCGGCTCTCGTGCTTCTCAGTCTGTTTGCTGTGGGTTTACATCAATAAGAATTATTTTGAAGCAAATACCAGACATCATTTCCTTTCATGTATAAATATTTCAGTATTTTACCTTAAAAGATAAGGGATTTTTTTAACCATCACAGTACCATTGTTATACCTTAAAAATTAACAGTATTTCATTAATATCCTCAAATATCCAGTCAGTGATCAAATTTCCAATTGTCTCATTAATGTCATTTTTTTAAATAGTTGTTTGTTTGTTTATATATCAGGATCCAAATAAACTCCATACATTGCTATTGGTCGACATATATGTCTTTTAAGACTCTTAATCTGTAGGTTCCTCTTCATCCCTTTTGTTTTCCCTGCATATTTCAAGTTGAAGAATTTCCCAGGAATTTGGATTTTGTTCCAAATTTTAGAGTCAACTTTCTTCCCTACTCTGACTACACAGCACCCATCCCCAGGCTATTCCACTTTATGTTTCTTTTTTCTCCCCCTGGAGAGAGAAGCTTCCTTTGCTCTGGGCCACAGGCATATTCCGGCTTTAGATCAAAAGTGGTCTCACACCACCTAAGATCAACCTGAATGTATTCACAGGCATTTCCTAATTGCTTTTTATGATTTGGACATACAGCCCCTTGTTGAAGTCCTCAAAACCGTCTTCTCAACATCAAGCTGCATATTCTAACTTCCTAGAATGCCCAATTATCTTTTTAATGATGTCAAACAAGCCTGGATTTGGAGACAGATAAATCTCTATCTAAAACTCAGATTCTGCCATGCCCTAGTGTGAACATGGGTGAATTGCTTACCCTCTCTGAGGTTCAAAGATGAAATCTAGCCCATATCTGCCTACACAGTTGCTCTGAACATTAAGTGAGATGATGGATATCAAGCAATGCTTAAGTAAATATTAGTTCTTTTCCCTACTTGCCCTAAGCTATCTTTATCAATATGCCCTCAGCGTCTCCTAATATCCTTTAGACCTGCACTGTCCAGTATAGTTGCTACTAGCCACATGAGGCATTTCAAAATGTGATTTGTCCAAATTGAGATGTGCTATAAATATAAAAATGCAAACTAGGTTTCAAAGACTTAGTAATAGAAAAAGAATGTATAATATCTCATCCATCATTCTGTATATTGATTACATGTTGAAACCATAATCTTTAGGCTGTATTGGGTTCAGTGATACTAGTATTAAAATTATAATCACATTAAGTATATTTTAAAATTTGGCTACTAGAAAATTTTAAGTGACATTGATGGCTCATATTATATTTTTAATGGTGAGTTTTGCTTTTTGTTTTTGTTGTTTAGTCGCCAAGTCATGTCTGACTCTTTTGTGACCCTGTGAACTGTAGCCCACCAATCTCCTCTGTCCATTGGATTTCCCAGGCAAGAATACCAGAGTGGGTTGCCATTTCCTTTTACAGGGATTGAACCCATGTCCCCTGCGTTGGCAGATAGATTCTTTGCCACTGAGCCACCTGGGAAGCCCCTGTATTGCTTTAGCTTACTGCAAACTCCAGTGTCCGCAGGAGTCAGACTCTTTAATGAATGCCAGGTCCTGGTGGAATTTGTTCACGCTGAAGACTGTCTTCCCATTCAAGGTCCCCCTGCTCTTCAGATCAGTGCCATGCTGGGATGCAAGACCAATGTCTTCATACCTTCCAGTTCTCAAAAGATGTTAGAAAAGCAGGCTTTTATGTGAATTTGTCTGATTTTCAGATGTTTGGCAACTAAACACTGGGCCAAACAGCACTTGTCTGTGGGCTGGATCAGGCTTTGGGCCGCAGTTTGTGACTGTCTCTGAGATGGGTCCAAAGGTCCCCAACCCATGTATACGTCCTACCCTTGCCAGTATGGCACGCACCCTTTCGTTAAAATACAAGAGACACAAAACCCGCACTCACGTGGCTGGGTGAGCGTGGGCCCTCTTCCCTCAGTGATGTAAGATGACAGTTCCCTCAGGATTTCAAGGCAAGAAATGGTCTCTGAGGACTGCAGGACTGTTGGCATATAAATGGAATAAAAAGTCATTTTGAGTAATTAAAGCAGGAGCCTAGAAGGACTGCTACTCAGATACATTTTGTTAAAAGGCAACAAAACTGCAGTCACTCAAAAACATTAAAATTTCATGCCTTTTAAAGGTATTCTACACTTTGTTCTGGCATTGTCCTGATTAATGGGGAAATCATTAGGATATTACTCTAATTCTTAGAATCAGGATTACCATGTGCTGGATGGAAGCTTAAATTTGACAGATCACTCACTTCAAACCCCTCCTTTCAGCATGAGAAAACAAAGTTCCAGAGAGTCTCACTGACCTGTCAAAATAAAAATAATTAGTTTGGTATAGAACTGAACTTGAATCCAGGGCTCCTAACTCTGAGACCAAGTTGTGTTTTCCAGGGATTTTTATATTTGTATAACCCCGATACCTACTGCCAAGTCACTTTACTGTCTTTGTTAGTAATGAGAAAAGGGAATTGAATTGCTTTTATTTTTCCCTTTTAATACAGAAAGTCCCTTCACAGAATCCTCCCATTAAATGGGCTGAAGGACATAAGGGAGTATTCAATATTGAAGTGCAAGCTGTTTCTTCTGTTCACACCCAGGTAAGGAACATCAAGGTCAAGTTTAAATCAGAGCAAAAGGCTAATAATGAAGATGGGGTGCAGCAGAGAGACTCCTAAGGACAGGTCAATGAAAGATCAATGACAAGCTTTGTGCACGGATAAAACAAAAAAAAAAAAGACCTTTTAGTTCTGTGTGGGAAATTGAAAACCTGTTAGGTTTTATTTAATGTTGAAAGAAAGAAAGACCTTATAAAAATGTTGAAGCAGCCTGGGGCCTGCACTGTCAGATGTTTCTGTCTCTAACTCTGCCATTTTTCCTCCAGCATTTTTTTCAGTTCTACTTTCCCTTCTTTTCCTGCCACTGACTGAGTTTTGCATCAGCTTAGGCCCTTCTTTTGGCATTGTGTCTGCCCAGTGTATTTGCCCTAGCCTATAAACAGGTCAGAGTACAAATTAATGTTTCTTCAGTTAATAATTATTGAGAGGATCTATGTTGTGCACACCACTCTGCGAAGAAAGTCATAACCTGGGTCTGAAACATCCATGTCTTAGACCCTCTGTTCTGAAACACTAGATAAGCGGTTCTTCCTAGAAGTCGCTATTTGATTGTGTTTATGAATCCACCAGTGAGGGTTGATGGGATGAGACCCATGAGGCCTGCCATCTGCCTTCCCAGGACAACCATCTGGAGAAGTTCTTCACCCTCTGCCACTCCCTGGAGAGCCAGGTGACCTTCCCCATCCGTGTGCTGGAGCAGAAGATCACTGAGTCGGCGCTGGAACACGAGCTGAAGCTCAGCATCATCTGCCTAAACTCCTCCCGCCTAGAGCCCCTTGTGCTCTTCCTGCATCTGGTGCTGGACAAGCTCTTCCAGCTGTTTGTGCAGCCCATGGTCATCGCTGGTCAGCCAGGTAGGAGGCCTTGGGGGGCTGGGAAGAGACAGGCAGTGCCTTATTTTAGAAACATGGGAGCAGGGCCAATGGCATCTATCGAGGCTGTGAGTCCAGAGGAGACCAAGTCCGCTGATGTTTTTTTTGAGACTCCTGGGTGTTTGAAAAAAGAAACATTAATATAGGATGCTTAAATATACCTTAAAAAAAATGTGCTGAATGACTGAAGGCCGTCCTTTAAATTCCATGCTTAGTAATTGATGGGGCATCCCCGATGGCTTGTCAGTGAAGAATTTGCCTGCAGTGCAGGAGATGCTGGAGACTCAGGCTCAGTCCCTGGTTTGGGACGATCCCCTGAAGGAGGGAATGGCTACTGACTCCAGTATTCTTGCCTGGGAAATCCCCTGGACAGAGGAGCCTGGCAGGCTACAGTCCATGGGGTCACAAAGAATCAACAACTGAGCACACCCACAGTAATGGATGGATTCCTTTTACCTCTGAAATATTTTTGCTGATTTGACAACAAGGGAATCCAATGTTTTAAAGAAATAAGATAACACAGATTAAATGGAAGTAAAGGAACACTGTAAATTGAAATTCAGTGTGGTGTGATCCATTTTTTATTGAGATATAATGTCATACCATAAAATTCACTACAGTGCACAATTCACTGGTTTTTAGTATATTCACTAAGTAATGCAACTATCACCACTACCTAATTCCAGACCATTTTCATCAGCCTCAAATGAAACCCTATACTCCTGAGCAGTCCCCTCATTCTCCCCTCCCCTCAGCCATGGCAACTGCTCATCTTAAATGTTTACTTTTAACAAATGAACCCTAAATACGATGTGTAAGACTTCCTTTGGAAATAACGTGATGTAGTGCCTGGGTCCAATGGCTTTTCTAACTGCTTCAGAAATAGACTGGCTTCTGTAGGCATCTTTGTTTGCCACTGTTTTCAGCAGGGCTTGTATTATTTTGTGTTTTCCAGCTTAGCAGTTACCTTTGGGTATCCTCCATGCTGCCAGTACTGTGCTTAGAGTTGTAGGTTTTGCAATAATAATCAATAGGACTTACAATAAAATATAGCAAAGAGCAGCAGCACAGGATGCAAGTCCTCAAAGGAACACAGCTAAATATTGTTGGGAGGATGGTGAATATCCATTTGGGAGGCAGAAGGAGCCCCCAAGAAGACTCTGTTTAGGATGGCTTTAAAGGAGGGATAAAAGGAAAGAAGCCCAAATGAAAACAGTGAGATGAGATGAGATTGGCAAAAGCAGAGAACCAGAGTGTCTGGTTCACCAAAAAAAGTGGTTCAGAAAAAAGTATCAAAATATGCTTTTCTGGGAGTGTCATTAAAGAAGGAAATAACACTACTGGGCCATGTAATAGGAGTAGGTTGGTGGGGAGGGAGTAATGAACGTGTAGCCTGGGACATACGGGGGATCTTTCAGAGCTAGGGAAGAGTGTGACCTCTGAATCCCTGGGCATATTGTATCTTGGAGGTCATCTTCTGTACCTGCACAGACAAGGCATCCTGTGTTGTCAGGTAACTTCTCATATATGTAGCTGGTGCCTCTCCAGCTAGATTCCTGCGGAGTGACCATCTCTTCCTTCCCTGGATTTCATTCTACTTTCCTCCCCCACATGTTTGGTATACTTCTTGGTAGGCCATCCCCAGCTGCTAGACAAAACATTCATACACACATTTTGAACTCTGGGGTGTTGGAACAGGCAAAATGGTTGGAGGCGCTTATTCTCAAAGTATTATCCAGAACTTATCTGTGTCAGGCGTAACAGACGGCATAGTGGGGAGACAACAAAGTAGGAGAAATGCGCTTGGCCCTAGAAAGGCTTCCAGCCTATTGGAGAGACAGAGTTGACCACTGGACATAGCCTAAGAACCTTGTGATATGGTGTCAGTTAATCCCAGGACTGAGTGGAGTCAGAGGCTTCCTTGAGGAGATGGGAGTGTGCCAGGCATTGAAGAGTAGGCATGAGTTAGTTGGTGGGAGCAGCGTGGGCTTTCTAAGTGAGGACAACAGCATGAGCAAAATTGCAGAAGTGAGATGCGGACGCGATGGGGACAGTATAAAGACTGCCTTATTGTAAGGAAGTTGAATTTGAACAGAAGAGGGTACCAGGTGAAATAAGTAGGGTGGAGCCAAATTGTGGAGGGCTTGAGCTCCTAAACACAGAGCCTATACAGTGAAGCATTGTTTGTACAGGACCAGGGACTGACATAACACACAGAAGTTTTTAGGTTAATCTGTGCACCAAGAGTCTGTGTTGTGCAACAGCCCATCTCGAAGCAGAGTGTGCGAAAGAACGACCTGGGCATCTTGTTAAAATGCAGATTCTGACTCAGTAGGTCTGGGCTGGTGCCTGAGATTCTGCACTTCTAACAGGATCCTAGATGATACTGGTGATGTCAGAGCAGTCCCCACTGAGTAGCAGCCATTTACAGCATGGTTTCCAGAGGGAAGGCTATCTGGGCATGCTCACATCTTTGTCCTGAAAAACCACAGCACTGGCAGAAGGAGAGATGTGAAGTCCTTTGCAGTAGCAGAGCCGCACACTGGAATTTACTAAAACAGCTCACCCTGCCCCCGGCCACCATCTTGACTGGCCTGGTTCAGCTGGTCAGTGGCCAGGACTCCTTGTCACTGCCCCCAAAGAATGTTCCACCTCAAGTTCATTAAGCATCCACTGTGGGGCCACCCATTTTTCTCTCGGTTCCTCAGCCAACTTCTCTCAGTTTGCCTTCGAGTCCGTGGTGGTCACCGCCAACAGTCTGCACAACAGCAAGGGCCTGGGCAAGGACCAGCACGGGAGAAACTGCCTGCTGGCCTCTTACGTGCACTACGTCTTCCGCCTGCCGGAGCCGCAGAGAGACATGCCCAAGTCAGGTACCGTCATGCCTGAGCGCGCGTGGGAGTCTGGTGGGCAGGGCACCCTCACCCCCACCCCACTGCTACAGAATTCAAAATAAAAGTAAAAGCCCGGAAGTTAAATTTTATTTTTCAGAGTGAGAAAAACTTACATGAATGTTGAAATTGAAAGGTTATTTCTAGATTTTTCTGTCTTGCTTTCTATCAGCCTTCTTCCTCTTTTTTTGTACTCTGAGCACTTACTGTTTTCTGCTTGTTTGATAATCCGTCACTGATCTTTACCCAGTTGGTAATTTCTAATTCAGCTGAGAATCTCTTTTTGTAAGAGCTGGGGAAGTAACAGCAGATGCCTAAGATTCTAGGAGAATAATGATAAGGAAAAAATATGTCTTTGATAGCAGTGGTAAGCAGTGGCTCCTAAACATTACATTATGAAAAAATAAATCCTTTTTCTCATTTCCTCCCAAACTAAACTGAAATAATAATTCATTTCTCCACTCAACCAGAACATCTGGTCAGCATGATATAAAAAGTAGCTTCAATCAGTTAACAAAATTCCAGGCCCTAACAAAGGAACTTGGCATGTTTATTAGTCCATGTAGCCTCATTTCAAGTAAACCTATAATTTCAAATGTTTTTTAAAATACTTGTTATATTCACAGACTTAACTAATCACCTTTGAACATATATAAATACTTAAAGGCAAAACACCTTGCTATATATAGTGTATTCATATTCTTATAAGGCTCAGAGGGTTCTCAAATCTCAGAAATGCAAGACTTATAAATCTGTCATCATTTAAATATTAATAAATAAAAATACCCACATTTCCAGCTTGTCTTGAAAAATAATAAGCTAGAGCTGAGGAGCAGCCCTTGTCTTTGGATGAGACATGTGCTTGCGGTTTACCGCAGTCCTTACCTCTCCCTACTGCCTTACACCCTATCTTTCCCCCAAAATTGTCTCCCTTAGGCACTTGCTAATAAGACCCTAATTCCAAGACCTAATCTGTTGCGTGTCTGCTCTGCTATCTGCCCCATCCCTCCTTGGTTCCTTCTCAAATCCAGTAAGTGACTCTGATCCCTTTCTGTTGACATGTCTGTACCTGGTGGGTTGCAGGTGGCCCCACTGTCCTCCCGGATCCTCGCTACCACACGTATGGACGCACATCTGCTGCAGCTGTGAGTTCGAAGCTGCTGCAGGCCCGGGTGATGAGCAGCAGTAACCCAGACCTCGCGGGGCCACACTGTGCAGCAGATGAGGAAGTTAAGAACATCATGTCTTCAAAGGTAAGGCAGGTGTCAAGCCCTGGACTGAGACATGGGCTATTTAACTTCTCACTAACACTTGGAGAGACAACACAAACTCAACCACCCCTGCTGCCTACTGTCTCAGTCAAATGCACAACTTTCAAGTTATTAAAATTCTTGTATTTCGAAATCACTGAGACCATTCTGAAAGATGTATAGGCAAGACTGGCATTTGAGGGTCTGAGCAGAGTTAGTGGACTTTGGTGGGAAGTTTCTTGAGCATAGCTGGTTTAGCCCCATGGCATCTGTGAATACCTTGAGTTTTATTTTCAGGGGAAAAATTAGCTTTAACTGTTTTTGATGCCTAGAAAGGTGTTTTGTTTTTTTTTTCATTTTGTTTTGTATTATTTTTTAATACCTGCCTTTTAGATTTGTTGACATCCATAGATTGATTATCCCATGTAAGAACCCCAAAGATCAAAGCCGAGTTTTATAAACAAAAATTGAGATCCTGAGAGGGTTGGTGACTTGCCCTAGATTGTTTTCCTTTCATAAATTCTTCATTTTTTTCATAAACTTTTATTTTATAACAGTTTTGGATGTATAGAATTACATCTGTATATAACTGAAAATTTTTATGTGCTCAATAGTTTTCCGGTTATTAATATTTTACATTAAAATAGCACATTTGTCACAATTAATGAACCAAATGTAACACGTTATTAACTAAAATTTATATTTTATTCAGATATTCTCAGTTTTTCCTGAATGTATTGTTTCTATTCTACCCTGTCCCACTCAGGATACCACATTATATTTTGTAGTGATGCCTCCTTAGCTCCTTTAGGTTATGACGCTTTCTTAGATTTTCCTTGTTTGAGGACTTTGACAGTTTCAAGGCATACTGGTCAGGTATTCTGTAGAATGCCTCTCATTTGAAATTTGTTTTACTTGTGATACAATTCACATACTAAAAAATTCACCCCGTTAAAATGTATAATTCAGTGGTTTTTCATGTATGTACAGAACTGCCATGAATTCTTAATCCCATTTTCTTTCCAGTTATCTGTGACCTCAGGGTGGCTAATCTTTTAGAATAAAGTCATTTTCTCTGATGAAGATAAATCAAACTCTTTAGGTTTTGACATAATTTCCCTTGAGACACCCACTTGAGACAGTATGTTGTGAGACAGAAAATCTGGAGACCAGGGTTGGGTCTTCTTGATCTGATTGCACTCCGGCCTGTGGTCATGGGCAAATCTATTCCTGCCCTGAACCTGATTTTCCTTGTTTCTACAGAGGTTCTGAACCCTGGGTGAATGTA
The DNA here is from genome assembly GCF_001704415.2 of Capra hircus. NCBI lineage: Eukaryota > Metazoa > Chordata > Mammalia > Artiodactyla > Bovidae > Capra > Capra hircus. The sequence goes on along the minus strand of NC_030815.1, from coordinate 43,922,968 downwards.
AGAATCATCTATAGATCCACTCCTAGAGATTCTGATGATATATAGGTTATATCTTATGAAATTCTGTGAAATACCCTTTTTGATATACCGAATAAATGCAAGGATGTGCTGGAGCTGGTTCATAACAATTTCTGAGAACTAATTGTTAAATTTCCAGGAATTTTCTGAACCAGTTGTTAAACACAGACATTTTTAAAAGTTAAATTATATCAATTAACACATAAGTTATATGAAAAACAAAGGTTATCTAAATGCACTGTGGTCTCCTGGAACAGAACAGGACACAGGTGGAAAACTGGTGAAATTTGAATTAAGCCTATGGTTTAGTTAACAGTTAATGTGCAATGCTAATCTCTTTATTTTGACAAATATACGGTAGTTATGTAAGATATAACATAAGAGGAATTTGGCGAAGAATATCCAAGAACTTTCTGTGCAACATCTGCAACTTGTCCATAAATCTGAAATTATTCCATTTTTACAAAGGAGTACTCAAATCTCATCCCTTCATAAGTATTTTACTATATTTTATTGTTGTCTGTATTTTCGAGGTTATTTATGTCTGTTGTTTCTGTGCAGTGGAAATACTGTATGGTGGGTTTGCTACTGCATATCTCTTCCCAACACCGTATTCAGTAATGTCATGTTAACTTGAAATCAGGCATGACGGAAGCATTCACAGCACAGAAATTGGCAGATTCTACAGATCAGCCCCTCCCCTCTGAGAGCTGGTTGTTAAGCATTTGCCAGCACACCATGGTTCAGTTTCACATCTAAGTTCCCTTTAGGCAATATCATTTCAGATTGCCTAGGGGAGAAGTGGATAGCAGCTGTTACTGACAGATTTGATTTTTACAGTTTCCTTTAATGAAAGTGAAGATTTTTAATTCTCTGTGGACTGGGTTAACAATTTTTAAATTATTTGGTAGTGAGGGGAGAAAATTTTGTCTAGAAGAATCAAGCCTCATCTTTCTTTCAGAAGTATTTTTTTTTTTTTGACGAATTATTAAATAGTGTCGAGGAGACTGGGAACAGTACCATGTTAACCCACAGAGAGGCACTGTTCCCACACATATTTTTCCCCTTCTCTTCCAGTTAAGTCAGAGACTTAGTTGAAGGGACTGTTTCTTAACTAGGATGTGACTCGAGGTGGCTCCATACCAGCTAACAGTGAATATCTCAGGAGCAAGTAGAATTAGGTATATTTTACCTTATTTGCTTTGTTTTATGTTTACTTTTGGCAATTATTTTACCTTTGTAACCTGAAAAAAAATACATTAACAATGAATTCAAAGCTGATTTCCAGGCCATTGGCTCATCTCTCTGGGGACCACTGTGGGTTGACTGTGGAGTCATGGTTCGTGTATTTCAGATTGCTGATCGCAGTTGCAACCGGATGTCTTACTATTGCTCCAGCAACAGTGATGCTCCAAGTTCAACAACAGCCCCCAGGCCAGTCGGCAAAAAGGTACCAAACAGGGCCATGTGAGAATATGTTGCCCACCTTCTCACTGTTATTAAAAATAGTACTCTCCTTCCTTGTTCCCGCCCTTCTAATGTACACACCAAACACATACACACACACACACGCACACACACACTTTGGCAGCCCTGTTCCAGATCCCCCATTTTTTGACCACCCAATTACCTCCTAACTCAGTGGTTCTCCAACTTACTGTGCATCAGAAGTACTTGGGTGATTTGTTAAAACTGACTGCTGGCCCCTAGAGTTTCTGATTCAGTAGATCTAAAGTAGGGTCCAAAATCACTGCAGATGGTGATTGCAGCCATGAAATTAAAAGACGCTTACTCCTTGGAAGGAAAGTTATGACCAACCTAGATAGTATATTCAAAAGCAGAGACATTACTTTGCCAACAAAGGTCCATCTAGTCAAGGCTATGGTTTTTCCAGTAGTCATGTATGGATGTGAGAGTTGGGCTGTGAGGAAAGCTGAGTGCTGAAGAATTGATGCTTTTGAACTGTGGTGTTGGAGAAGACTCTTGAAAGTCCCTTGGACTGCAAGGAGATCCAACCAGTCCATCCTAAAGGAGATCAGTCCTGGGTGTTCTTTGGAAGGACTGATGCTAAAGCTGAAACTGCAATACTTTGGTCACCTCATGTGAAGAGTTGACTCATTGGAAAAGACTCTGATGCCCTGAGGGATTGGGGGCAGGAGGAGAAGGCGACGACAGAGGATGAGATGGCTGGATGGCATCACCGACTCGATGGACATGAGTTTGAGTGAACTCCAGGAGTTGGTGATGGACAGGGAGGCTTGGCGTGCGTGGGGTCACAAAGAGTCGGACATGACTGAGCGACTGAACTGAACTGAAAGTAGGGTCCAAGGGGTTACATTTTTGACAAGTTCCCAGCTGATGCTAGTCCGGGAACCATACTGTGTTAGCTTCTTTTTTAGTAAAAGGAGAGCTAGAGACAGTTCATCCTCAACACAGTGAAGGCAGTAACTAGGTATCATTTATTTCAGTGGCAATCCACTCCAGTATTCTTCCTGGGAAAATCCCATGGACAGAGGAGCCTGGCAGGCTGTAGTCCATAGAGTCACAAAGAATGAGACACGACTGAACATACAGCATTTCAATACTGTATCAGACATGAAAATCTTCGTTGTAATTCTTTCTAATCAGCCTTACGTATGAATTCAGAGACTTGACAAGGTGTTAAACTGCTCACCAGGTCTCTTTACGTTAATAGAATTCTTCGGTTGTCACACGTTGTGTGATCTAAGGATGGGGAATAAAAAAAAAAAATACCTGTCTGCCCCAAGTTTTCACCTCTGCCTGATATCCAAGGGTGTCACCAATTTAGTCACTACTTAAGTTAATGTCTTGAGTGTCTTACATTTACATTAAAAATGTAAATATGCTGATTGGAAGTCTAATATGGGAAACTCTTTGCAGAGGCTAACAGGGAAATATGTGTATTCAACAGGCCCCAAGGGAATGAACCTCAGCACAGCTCACTTTGGCCTCGGTGAGGGAAAGATCAGGCATGGGGAGGCCCTGGAAGGTCCGATGCTGCAGACTTGGCACAAATCTGGGCCCCGCTTGTCTGGAAGGAGGTACCAGGAATTAATTCTAAGAAGAAGTGAAAGAAGATATATGAAGTGTTGAAAATAAAGATGTCACTTACTCTAAATCTTAGCTTTGGGCTTTGCGGGGACTGGTTACAAGCACTATTTTCCTTCTTAAGGACCATGATTTGCCTACACCTGTTTTCTTCAGGCAGGGCCTGATTTCTTCTGGGAGCAATTAATTTGTTTTGATTTTGTTTCTGGCCATTTCAATAACCAGAAGAGAATCATTTCATTTCAGGGGGAGGTCTAGCCAGTGTGTCTCCTTAGTTGCTCAGCAAACAGGGTTTAGCTGCTTGGCTATTTTCTGTAACCTCCAGAGCAAGGTGTTCTTGTAATAATGTTGCCTGATAAGCAACATAAATTACTTTAAGAAGCAGCTTATCGTCCTCTAATCTCCTCTTGCCATAAGACTCTGGCGGTCAAACTGACCTATTTTCCAGCAGTTACCTTTGAAGCTCGTGGAGCGTCTCTTTCTTACAATGGGAAGATCCGGGTATAGCCAAGTTACATCACAGGCAAGCTTAGACCACCTGCTAGATTAACATGCAGCCCTGCACCTCTCCCAAGAGGAGGAACTTCCCTGAAGTCTCACATGTTTTCATATATATTAAAATTGTAAAGGTTTGACTCACTCAACAGAATGAAGTGGGACCAATGACAAGCGGAAACAATTTAGCATTCTCCGTTTGTCCCCGTTAATCATCCAGGGATGTCACTAGTTCAAATACCCAGACATCTGCACAGAGAACTTTCTGTTCGTCTCCTTTTAGTTTATCTGAATAACTCTTCAAGTTTACTCTACTTAAGAATCAGTAAATTGTGTTGCATACCTGCCGTACAGTGTGGGTAATTTAAAGGTTTATCAAGGGTAAGCTTTGCTCTAATCAATTTTTACTTTGAGTGTTGACTTTATTTTCACATATGCCATTACCCTAGGATGTGATATTAGGGTATTCAAGTAGTTTCAGCTTTCTTACCCACTGAGTAATAAAAAAAATGTATTTATTCTACATTTTATGGTTGTAAGATGAAATCCACAGAAAATGCTCAGATGTCATTTTTGCTGGTTACAGTTAGAGTAACCAGCTATCCCAGTTTTCTTGGGTCTTAGGGGGTCCCTGGGATGCAGGGCTTTCCGTTTTAAGGCCAGGACAGTGTTGACCGGTAAAAAAATGCACAACCTAAAATTTGAGAGTTATGTTTCATTGGGGGATGTTATTGAGGGACTGTACCCTGGAAAAGTCTCTCAGTTATCTCTGAGGGACTATTTCAAAGAGTCAATGAAAGAGCCAGGATTTATACGAGGTTTTACTGGAAAAAAACCCAAAAACATGTAGTTGCACATCAAAAGATGTTCACAAAAAACAGACACCTTAAGTTAATGATTTTATTGTTTTTCTGTATATGGGAAGATAAAAAAATCTGGGCTCATTGAAATTATTCCTTAGATATGCACCTTTACTATCTAGAGTCAATATCTTGTCTTTCTCCATCCTGAGTTCCCGTCAGGATGCACTGTCTGCTCCATCATAGTGACTGATGGCTTGATGGCCTGGAAACATTTGTGGCTTAGTGAAATGACAGGCAAACTGACATGGGTTGGTTGTCTCACCTTTATTGTTTACCTTGTTCAACATCAAAGCTGTTGTCAAGAGCATTAACAAGTATCCAGATAAACTAGGAAGTAGGGAAGATGCAAAAGATGTAAAGAATCACTGCTACATTTGCAGTCAGATGAGCAGTCTCATGCCTTGGTGAGAAGTGTAGACAGAAAGTGGAGCATCAGACCCTGGGACACAGAAGTTTAGACACCGAGAGAGTTCAAGCTGCTACCGCTATACCTTTTAACACAGATGATCTACTAATAAGACTTCCCTTGTAGCTCCGCCTGCAGTGCAGGAGACCCAGGTTCAATTCCTGAGTCAGGAAGATCCCCTGGAGAAGGAAATGGCAACCCACTCCAGTGTTCTTGCCTGGAGAATCTCATGGACAGAGGAGGCTGGTGGGCTACAGTCCATGGGGTCACAAGTCGGACATGACTCAGTGACTTAACCACCACTACTCATAAACTGAATTCATCTCATCTCTCACAAAGCCATAGACGGATTATAAAAACAAAAATTGTTCTCTCTGGAAGGAGTGGAGTTACCGTCTTGACAGTGTTTCTCTAATCAAGGTTCCCAGCACATAACCTCAGGCCCCATTCCAGACCTGCTGAATCTGAAATGCTGGAGGTGGGCTCAGCAATCTGTTCCTTAGCAAGCCCTCCAAGGGATTCTGATGCACGTTCAAGTCCAAGAACCATTTCTACCGATCGAGTTTATATATGAGAAAAGTCAGGGTTAGGAGAGGAATGCTTTACACATGGTCACACAGAGGGTTTACAGTGGAACCTGGGAGGAAGATAACAGACAGTCCAGTTCCAATTGCTGCCCATGAATGCTTCCCCCGTAGAAGCTTCATTTCCCTGATGAGGCCGTTCCTTCCGATCTAGCTCTCCAGTACAGTACCACCACCAGCCTTCTGCCTGCTTAAAATGCCCTCCAGTCTCAGATTATTTCAGCATTGATTTTACCATCCACTGTGGTCTAAAACATCTGGGACAAATGCATCAAAACTAACAGACTATTACAATTGGGAAAAAAGAAAAGTTGGCAAATAAAACACCTGATACAGACTGTCATTACATACATGTAATGTTTTGTGTTTGTTGTCCAGCATTTCCATGAGGAGCTTGCCCTACAGATGGTGGTCAGCACTGGAATGGTGAAAGAAACAGTCTTCAAGTACTCCTGGTTCTTCTTTGAGCTTCTGGTGAGATTCTTGCACGTGTATATCTGTGCTCAACAGGGCATGAACAGCGCATTTAGACAGACAGTGAGGTTCCCTGTAGTAGGAACTGACATCTTTACTGAGTTGCTCCTGCAGAAAACCTGGGCTCATTCTTTCAGTGTTAACTCTCCTTTACCCCTTCATCCACCTTCCGCCAAACTTTACTGATTCTGCCTTGAAAATGTACCTGCACCTGCCACATCTCCCCATCTTTACCACTCCCCGTCTGGTCAAGCTTCCATCACGCCTGCAATCACATCCTCTTTGCCCACATATACTCATTTTTGCCCTCTGCCCATCTAGTCTGTATAAGGCAACTCAGTGTTACCAGATAATGACACTTTCCTCTTTAAAACCTTTCATTGATTTTCAGAGTACTGGAAATAAAGCACACATTTTTCTCATGGCCTAAAAAGCCCTTGTATGATTCTGCTTCCCTTCATCTCTTACCTTGTCTTAAGACCACTCCCACCCTCATTCAGCCACATTGTTTCCAGTTTGGTCCTTTGAAGATGCTGAGGCTTTTTCAGTCTCAGAGCCTTTTTAAGATGCTCTCCCCACTCCCTACCTTTCATTTCCCGCATCTCCTGCACACATACACACTTTGGAGGTCAGGGGCGGGGGTCTTCTCTTTAGGTCTCAGCTTTAATGTCACCACCTCTTTAGAGGCCTTTGCTAACTTCCTCATACCTTAATATGTCTACCACTTTATTCCTCTCTTTTGAAACACTCTCTTTATTTCCTTCTTAGTGCTTATCACAATTTGTTTTTCTCTCTCGCCTGTTGGATTTCTAGGATTTGGGTCTATCTTCTTCATTATTATACCTTTAGATGCAGAACATGACTTGACATCATACAAGCACCGACTAATACTCATTGAGGGGAAAAATGAAACTTAGAGATATGTTTACCTGCAACTTCTATCTGTTCTTTAGCAGAAAATCAAACGGTATAACATACTCTATAATTTAAAAATGAAGAGAGTCATAGTAATACCTATTTTATACTGGAAGTGAAAGGATTTTACCATAAAGCCACAAGAATAAGCATTTTGTCAATGTTTATAAATAGAGATGCATTGTGAAATTAGCTTAAATGAAAAAGTATGAAAACACAGACACTAACTACACAAAGATACACACACAGACAATCCGGAGGATAAAGAGTGGATTGAAATTTAGTAATAGTGTTAGCTTCACATCGACTGGATGCTCTTCCTCTGTGACACTGTTTTTAAGTGGATAATTTTTTTAAGAGAATGATGGTAGGCTTTTCACCTGAGCTCTAGTTTATCTATGTAAGTTCAAGCCCAGGTGAAAGAGGACAATACTGAACATAGAGAACAAGACATGTTCTCTATGGACATGGAACAGGACTTAGAGAACAAGAAGGTCAAAGGAAACAAAGCACACGCTGTTGAGGAAATGGGAAGTAATGTGCAGTAGAGTTGAAAAGAAGTCAGGGCCCTGCAGCAGAAGCACGTCAAGGGTTCAGATCCGCTAGAGCAGCAGTCCCCGGCCTTTTTGGCACCAGAGACCAGTTTTGTGGAAGACAGTTTTTCTGTGGACCAGGGGTGAGGGGAGGTGGTTTCAGGATGGTTCAAGTGCATTACACTTACTGTGCATGTTATTTCTAGTATTATTACATCAGCTCCACTTCAGATCATCAGGCATTAGGTCCCAGAGGTGGGATCCCTGCCCTGCCTTAGAGTTCCACCAATTTCTCACCCCTCACTGGAAAAAAGTATTGCTAGAGATGTCTTTTCAGAGCACAATGCCAGATGCCTGCAGCAGAATCACCTGTGGGTGCTTAATGAGAATCACGCAGATCTGGACCCCTCCCTAGAATACTGAGTGCAATGAGGAACAGGGAGCCGATGGTGCAAGTGCCTTCCAAGCGAGGAGTCTGCCCAAGTGCCTTCCAAGCACACTGAAGATCCACTGGTCCACACTGCCTCTGCTCTGTGAGGCCCGAACAGAGCTAAGGGTCTTTATGTGCAGCTAGCACCAGGAGTTTGCATTCTAAAAGCCAAGCTGATTCAGGTGGATGGCTGCAGCTCACAAGTCTTGGAGCAAGCAGCAGCATTAGCAGTGAGACATGAGCTTTGTGCTTTGGCAGGAAAAGGCTGGCCATAAACTCTTGAGGGAAGAAAAGAATCAAAACCACCACTCCATGCCCAGTACATCCTGCTTCTTTGTACCCATCCCATGCACCATCAAGTTTCTCCATAAAGATTTACTCAGCTCATAATCTATCTATAGATAATTCATACAAATAATCTTCAACTGAGTTGATCTTCCATACTGCAAATTTTGAAAGACATGAAACAAAAACTCATTTTGATATTATAGAATCTCCCTGATGGCTCAGATGGTAAAGAATCTGCATGCAATGCTGGAGACCCAGGTTGAATCCCTGGGAGAAGGGAAGATCGCCTGAAGAAGGGAATGGCTCCAGTATTCTTGCCTGAGAATTCCATGGACAGAGGAGCCTGGTGGGCTGCAGTCCATGGGGTCACAAAGAGTCAGACACAACTGAGTGACCAAAAGATTTTTCATTTAGAAGAGAGTCCCAAAGGAAAGCAGTATCTCAATTCAAAGATGCTTCATGTTGGGAATTCCCTGGCAGTCCAGTGGTCAGGACTCCGAGCTTTCACTGTTGTGGCCCTGGGTTCAATGCCTAGTTGGGGAATTAAGATCCTGCAAGCTTCATGGTGAAGCCAAAAAAAAGTTTCATGTTATTTACTCACACATATGCACACATGTCACTTAATCATTCTTAGATCTCATTTAATAGTTGTAAATTACAAGCTTATCATGAGCAATTATCAGTGCACACACAGGACCCCAAGGCTAAGCTGGGGTGTGCCCAGCCCTCTCAGCCAGGGAGGGACAGAGCCTCAGTTCCACAGTGCTCTAATTCAAGTTCTGTTCCTCTGCAATTTTGCTTCTCCTTGGAAGCTTAAAGTTACAAAACATTTTCTTAGCCTAACGTGTTAATAACATGTGAGAACTTTGTATTCTGAAGTCAGCTTTAATGTGATGCCGCAATTACTATCCCATTCCCATGGGCGATGAACTCAGCTTTGCTAGGCCTGAATGGCTCCTTGTGACATCTTAGAGCTCTCTTTCTGAAGCGAGTTTGCATTCTCTGAAGATGGAATGATGACTCTGTCCTTCATATAGTCCCAGTAACAGCTGGCATCCCCAAGGGAGGAAAAATAATAACATCTAAAACGTGTTGAGCCCCTAACTACGTACATGCCAGGCACCATTGTAAGCCTTGTGAGCATTATCTTGTTGAATCCTTAGACAACCTCCAGACAGGAGCTTTTCATTGTCCCCAGTTACAGATGGGGTTGGAGGAAGTTTGAAGGCTGTAAGGAGAAGTTTGTGGGTCCGCCAAACCTTGTCAGTCCCACTTCGGTGCCCCTAACCCCCTAACTGCAGGGAGCTGAGAACCGTGGAAAAGCTGAAAATTGCTTTTGATCTTGCACATTTATTTATTAGGACTCAGTAGGCTCAGGAAAGAAAGCAAAAGTTAAAGCTGATAGGATTCCTTCCTCTAGGAGTCCCTTATGATAAACAGATCAGAAGCTGGAAAGAAAGTCCTGCTGAGATGAGCACTTGGAGGGGGTTGGTCAACCTGTAGATCTCCCAGGGCACCAGTTATCTAGGGCTCTGTAGGTTATAACTAAGTCTGTCAGGGTCCTGGCAGTACAGCATTGCTCAAAAGGGTTAACTGAAAAGCATTTATTAAGGGACTTTGCCCAGGGTATGTGCAGGGTTACAGGAGTAGAGGAGGGTTGGTGAGACACCCAGGGAGCAGGAGGTGCCGGAAGCTGGGGTAAGGAGCAGTATAATCAAGGCCGAGAGAAAGCCGAGGCAGAGAACAGAGTCCGCATGACAGGAGCTGACGTCAAAGAGAAACACTGCCACTGCCAGAGGCACGCTGCCCAGGGATGAGGACAGTGGGATGGGTGTGTACCTGGACCATTCTCTTCTCCTGCCCACTGGTCCCGACGGTGCCTCCTATTGGCCAGCTCCAACCGGAAGCCCAAGTTCAAGGCCTCCTGAATGATGTAGTCTGTAGAGATCAGCTTCCTAGGGCTCGGAGGTAGACAGAGAAGGTCGAGAAAAGGAGCTGGAAGCTAGGGTGGAGGCAGATGGAAGAGTCACAGCCCCAGCCAGACTTTGCAAGGAAACTGATCTTGAATTCAGACTGGGTGCCCAGTCCTCCACACATTGCTTATGCAGTTGCCTTACAGATGCATGAAAAAGTGTTTCAACACCAAAACAGCTGTTTTTCCGAGAAACCTAAAGAGAAAGGAACTACAACCTCCTTGGGTTTAGCCAACTACCTGGGCGATTTAACACCCTTTAGTTATATTAATGCCCACGTGCTAATGAACAACCACTTTGGCATCATCAGAGCTGTTGAAAACAATCCTTGGGCAGGTTTCACAGTTGCTAATGAATAAATCCCCATGCTTCTAGAAACTGCTGAGCCAGACTTTGGGGACACAGGTAAATGGTGACCACTTTACCTCTAAGTCTATACCAAGGGTTTCTTAGTATCCCTGCTTTGAATGGGTCACAGAGGCCCATATGGAGGAAAATATTTTCCTGCCTTAACCCACACCACAGATAATGACCAAGAATCCACTACTGTTTCTAATGTGCGTTTCTCTCTGGAGATGCAAACGACACAGTAGTTGGCAAGTAGTTGACAGTCTGGCAGGAAGCCGTTAGTTGGAAGTATGGTATTGTGAGGATTATCTATTTGGTTGTAGAATGGCCAAACTCAGCAGGCAGGAGCCAAACACAACAGTGAGTGCTAAAAACCCAGTACTGGGGTGGGTTAGGCAGTGGGGAATCAGGAGCAGGTAGCCCCAAACAAAGGGGCTTGTCTTCCCCGGTCCTTAGTTAGGATCATAGCAAGAGAGGTACTTTGTGGGACAAAACTCAGGTCCAGTTCCTACGTCTCATTCAGGCCCTCCACTGAGGGTTTGTGACTCTGTGTGGTACAGACACGTCCCTGTGTCCTGAGCCAAAAAGGACTCTACTATGAAAAGAAACTGGGGTTCTTACCCTGGGCTCTAGGATTTTAGATTTTTAGGTCTTCCCAAGCTGGCTATGGCATTGTCTTAAAACATATTTACCTATGTGTATGCTTTCACTTTGTAGTTTACCTTTTCTTTGTTTTTGTTTGTTGATTGTTTGTTTCTTTTTCTTAAATCTCTGTTTATCTCAGTACTACAGAAAATTGCCAGCCCTGGCTTCTTAGAAATCTGCTATTAGAGCTCTTAGAAAGGTGAAAGTGTTAATCATTCAGTCATGTCCAACTCTTTGCAGCCCCATAGACTGTAGCCCGCCAGGCTCCTCTGTCCATGGAATTCTCTAGATGAGAATACTGGAGTGGGTTAACCATTCCTTTCTCCAAGAGATTTTCCCAACCCAAGGTTCACACCCAGGTATCCTGCACTGCAGGCAGGTTCTTTACCATCGGAGCCACCAGGGAAGCCCAGTGCTCTTAGGAGTGAAAGTCATTTTCCTATACACTATCTTTGTCCCCTCTCCTTCCAGTCCTGACCTAGGGGGTCACCTTGAGGCAAGTGTGGGCAGTTTAACGTTCTGGGGCCATTTCTTTTTGCAGTGTCTCTCTGATTATCATGGACACATTTATAGAAGGGATAGACACCCAACCATACCATCTCCCAGCCTTTCCCATCCAACTGTTTCTGACAGGTCTGAGAGTTTCCAACAAGGACAGGATACAACCTCAGACTCTATCAAAGAAACTGTATTGACCCAGGAATCTTCTGGCCCAGGAAGAAGTCCAAAAAAATGAGCATGATGTTGATTTAAAATTGTGGTAGGCATTGAGCTGGTGTTGTCCTAGTCATAATGTAGGCTATCACTGATTGATAAATAGGTTTTTGTTTAAACTACATATACATTAAATATGTATTTTAAATACAGAATTATATACATATTTACATATGTATATATGTATATTTAGCAAGCTAGTTTTATAAAACTCACAACATAATTTCTCCTAGAGACAAAGTTCCAAATAGAGGTTAAGTTTCCAGCCTGCATACTATAGAATTGTGTTTGGAAAACCTCTTCTTCCTTTCTACTTGAAGCTGACATAAGAGGGACATTTCTCTCTTCTCACTGTAGTTTCAGAGACAGAAATGACTTCAGTTTGCATCAAAAACAGTCTCCTAAACAGTTCCTTCTCCTGTAAAGTTGTGCGCCGTGATAGGACGGTGCTGCAGTGGTCATGGGGGCGGGGCGCAGTCCAGGCCTGCCTTCCCAGCTGAGAGAAGGGGAGTCTTGCGACACTGCAGCTGAAGAATTAAGCTCCCTGGCTTTGACAGCATCAAGAAGGGAGCCCCCTAACTTGGGGTCAGGAAGAGGGCACCCTTCCCACCTCCTGCTGCCATGGTAACCATCAGGGTGTCAGGAGCAATTTTCAGACCAGAGCCTGCATGGGCAACCAATCACCAGCGCAGATAAAGTGTTAGAAAGTCCATTGTTAATGAGTTTTTCTTCCAGGCTTTTCCCTTTTTCCATAGTGTACAAGCAGGTCACCAGTTTCCATGCTGACATTTCCCCCATCTTCTCTGTAGGTGAAAAGCATGGCCCAGTATGTACACAACATGGACAAGCGGGACAATTTTCGGAGGACTCGTTTTTCTGACCGTTTCAAAGATGACATAACTACTATTGTTAATGTGGTCACCTCGGAGATCGCAGCCCTTTTACTAAAACCTCAGAAGGTAACTGTGTCATTTTACTCTTCACTGTCTGAAATTTTTTACCCTGGGCATATATTATTTTCATAATCAAAGCACAATAAGACAGTAGTTAAAATGTAACTAACTGTACATGACAACTAAATTCACTTTGTTATACTGGACAGCACCCTGTGGTGGGGCTGGGGCATTGCTATCAAAAATTACAATGTGGGGAATTCCCTGGTGGTCCAGTGGTTAGGACTCTTGGCTTTCACTGTCAGGGGCCAGGGTTCAATCCCTGGTTGGGGAACTGAGATCCCACAAACCGAATGGAGCTTGTACAAAATGAAATTATAATGTGGAATTAAAGCAGTTTAAATTATTGTATCAACACACTATGAGAGGGAATATTTTTGTTCTTAGCAAATATACCCTGAAGTTTTATGATATTTGTAACCTACTTGGACTTCCCTGGTGGCTCAGACGGTAAAGCGTCTGTCTACAATGCGGGAGACCTGGGTTCGATCCCTGGGTTGGGAAGTTCCCTGGAGAAGGAAAAGACAACCCACTCCAGTACTCTTGCCTAGAAAATCCCATGGACGGAGGAGCCTGGTGTCCATGGGGTCGCAAAGAGTCGGACACGACTGAGCGACTTCACTTCACTTCACTAACCTACTCTCAAATGTTTCAGAAAAAAAAAAAAACTGAACATGAAGAGAGAATGATAAAGCAAATATAGCAAAATACCCAGCACTGATGAGTCTAATTAGAGGAGTTCTTTTGACAATTCTTGCTCCTTTTCTATAAATTTGAAATTATTTCAAAGTAGAAAGTAAAAAAAAAAAAAGTAAAATGAAATAAAACAAAATTCTAAAATTTGAAGCCAAATTAAAAATTCTATAAAATTTGAAGCAGCAATGATCATTATTAATACCTTTACCATTATGAAGAATTTGTATGCTGCTCTGTACTTAGAAGAAACTTCCACTTGGTCATTTCTTATGGCAGACTTTAGGAGAGTGGCAATGGTGTCTCATTTTGGTAGGCATGAAAAATGAGGCACAGTGAGGTTGATAAATTTTGCAAAAGTCAACACAGCTAGCAGCAAAGTTAAGACTGAAGATTCCAAGCCCAGCATATTCAGACAGATACTTAAATAGTGGTCCAAGTGGAGGACGCTAAGAGCATGAGGACTTGCCACTCCATGGTAACTGTGGAAACTTCTTTACTAAGTCTCCATCCATGCCAGTGGCTGATCAGCTTGGCCTGAATTTGCAAACTGGTCATCATAACAAGAGGAAAACATTTCAAATAATATTTTCAATAGTTCAGAGCAAATTGATTTATCATTCTGAGAATAAAGGACATAAACATGAAAAAGTGAATCCCTGATTGCTCTGAAGTGCTGTAAAATCCCTCATAAATATGAGCACTGAGAAGCAGTAAAAACTAAACCCTGGCCTCAATTCATGCAAGAGTTCACTCTACTGTGTATGACTCTGCCCTCTCTTAGGCTAGGAATGCTGTCTAATTGGAGAAAAAAATTCCTTAAGTAAAAACTGATTTTTTTAATCCTGATTACATTTTCTGCAACAATCCTTTCAAATTAAGAATCTGTCTCATTGAAATAATAAATACATTTCAAATTACTTTTGCTAAAACAGTCATTAGCAGAATCAAACAAATTATAGTAAAGCAATATAAATAAATTTAAGAAAATATGAGAAACCAGAGTGTAGGAAACTGTTCATAATATAATGTTGAATGAATAAATTCAGGACCCTGAATTTATTGTATACAGAGAATAAACTCAATTATATACAGATAAATATGCACATAGGAAAATACACCTAGAAGCAGCTATACCTAAATACTAACAGTAGATAAAGAATTACTTCTTTCAACACTCATGGCATCAATTAGTTTCTAAAGTATATCGCTATAGTTTTGCAGGGTTACCTGCTTTGCTCAATGTCTTCCAGAGGGACACTGGCTGAAAAGATATGACCTGCCTCTCCCAACATCCCCCCCCAGGGCCACAAGGTTTACTAGCAAATGATGGGGGTGTTTGTATCAATATGCTTGTTTTTAAGGAAACTGAACAGGCAGAAAAGATCAACATTAGCCTGGCTTTCTTCTTGTATGACCTCCTCTCACTCATGGATCGTGGCTTTGTGTTTAACCTCATCAAACATTACTGCAACCAGGTGAGTGTTCCCTCAGACCTAGCCCTGTTGTTCCTGGTTCCTTCCCATCTGACGTGATGCTCATTGCCATGGCGTGCTCCCTCGTTCATTGCCAAGTTAGACAGTTTGACTCCTGTACATTCTGGGTTTTGTGGTACATTCTTCAAGTCATGTGTTTTGTGCCGTGAACTTTGGTATACACACTAGTTTGTGCAGATTCCTGGAGCATTTACCAAACCAGCACAGAAGGGCCAACAAGGTCCGTGGGCACTGAGACTTATTAATGATACAAACTGCTTTCTTCAGTTTGGCATTTAACAGAATTACATGACTGTGGGATTCAGTCTTTGACCAGGTATATAATCGAAAGTATGAGGTCTCTTTTCACACATTAGGGTAATTAATTAAATTGCAGTTGTAAAATTCTAACGTTAAAGAACTCTAGTAAAATCAGTCAAAGAGACTGAATTTCACTGAGCAGAAAGCAAATATTGTCATCTGGTATTAGTTTTAAGACCCTTCCCAGTACCCCCAAGGATATCAACGTTTGTGGATGCTCAAATCCCTTCAATAAAATAGTGTGGAATTTGCATATAATTTACACACATCTTCCCATATACTTTAAGTCATCTATGGATTGCTTATAATATCAAATATAATGTAAATGCTGTGTAACTAGTTGCCTGTGCAAAATCAAGTTTTGCTTTTTGGAATGTGCTGGAATTCTTTTTCCAAATAGTTTCAGTCCTCAGTTGATTGTCTCACAGATGCAGAAACTGTGGATATAGAGGGTTGACTGTATTTTGTAATTACAGAGCGTATCAGTGCTGTCTCCCCAGATTTTTCAAATGGAATCCTACTTTTGTTCACTATTCTCCTCAAACTATCCCAATAGTAGAAATATAAGTAGCAGTTACTGTTGCTACTCCTTGTTCATATTCCTGTTTTTAGGACCACCATCACTGTCATTGCCACCAGCATCACCACCCACTACCTTCACCATCACCATCACTGTCCCTACCCATAGTTTCTTCCTATGAACAAAGCTCTGTGTTCACATTATAGAAATCACCTCTCTTGATTCTTGCAAGGTGTTATTGTCAACATTTTGCATATGATAAAGCTGAAGTTGAGAGGAGTTAATATGTAACTTTTCCAGGGAAGAAAGAGCCATGGCTTCTTTACTTAAGGTACAATGAGTTAATTACTCTGTTCCACCAGAACTAATAACTCTCTGTAGTTAATCCTTTAGTGACCATAAATAAGTCATTCAACTTCTTTGAGTCTCATTTCCTCATTTGCAAAATAAAAAGATCTCCCCTCCCCTGCTAAAAAGACCATGACTGTTCTAAAGAGACTCCTAACAAGGAAGATGACTTACAAAGAATCCTAAGGAAATATCAGAAGTACCAGAGCAGGAACATCTTGTATAGCCTGACCTCCCGCCCCTGCTTGGATCTTCTGTCCCTTTCCCACCAGAATGGTGGGAGGAAGTGGTGGAGGAAGGTGCCATTTCCCTTTTTCATCACTCTTAGGTGTTTAGGATGGCAGGTCATTGGATGAATTGCAAATACGAGTTAATCTGTTTTCCAAAACTTAATGTTGAATATATGGAAAGAAAGGACTGGAACACCACTATAAGCCCAGGGTTCGCCTCTGGTATAAAAAAATTTATCCATGACACTTGTTAAACTGTAAAGCAGACTCTATTCAGGACCATTGTGATAAGTATAAGGACCACTGCATTGGATATTTCAGTAGGGGAGAGATTGCTTTCAACTCTGAATACAGAAGGAAAAATGCCATTTTATAGCCAAGGAACAGGGTAAGAGTAGTGGATGAAAAACTACTAACAGAAAAATCAGAGGTAAAGGGAGAATTCTGGTCAAACTAACCTAACAGCATTCTTGCTGAAGGCAGGTTAGGGTGATCAGAACCACCTGGGGAACATGAGGAGTGAGGAATTTGGTCAGATCGCAAGGGTGAGAAATTACAGCTGAACTGATAGCAAGATCGTTGTGAGAACTGGGCCACCAAGGCTACAACTTTGGGCCCTGACCTTTGCAAAGGATGTTTGCACACAGGATGCACTTTGCCTGTGTGCATGCTAAGTCACCTCAGTCATGTCTGACTCTTTGTGGCCCCATGGCCACAGAGGACTGTAGCCCTCTAGGCTCCTCTGTCCATCAGATTCTTCAGGCAAGAATGCTGGAGTGGGTTGTCATGCCTTCCTCCAGGGGATCTTCCCGACCCAGGGATCAAAAGTGGCTTACATCTCCTGCATTTGGACAGGTGGGATCTTTACTATTAGTGCCATCTGGGAAGCCCAGACTGTGCTTTACTCTTTCTTAAACATTGCTAAAATTATTTTTGAAGTTTTTGTCTTCATTGAAGTTTCAAGGGACTTATGAAAGATGCCCACAATGTAGCCTTCTTTCAAATGCAGATATCTTGTGCTTTCAAGTTCTGATAGCAGGCTTGACCCAACAACTCTGTGAGTGGCCATTGAGTGAAGGGCATAGACTGAGTTTTAATTAGTTTAATTTGCTGGTATCCCTGTTCAAAATCAGCCACTAATACACATTGATAAGAGTATGGGTTCTGGTAAAGGTTCATACACAGAAGTCATATATTCTGCTTTTCTATAGTACATAATAGCATTCATTTTTTTTTCAATAAATGTCTACTAACTACAGATTCTATAGGTAAAATGCCATAACACAGTGGCTTTTCCTAAAATGGCTGAAAATATGTGCTCATTTAAATTATATAGTTTATAAAACTGATCTTAAAGTGCATGAAGAAGAAGCATGGCCATTTGTAAGGGTGAGTTGCTTGGCTTCCTGTGCTGGGCCAGCAGAGTCATTGTGGTGATATCCTGAGGTCGAAGCTCCATCCCTGGTGGCTCAGATGGTAAAGAATCCGCCTGCAATGTGGGAGATCTGGGTTTGATTCCTGGGTTGGGAAGATCCCCTGGAGAAGGAAATGGCAACCCACTCCAGTAATCTTGCCTGGAGAATCCCCATGGACGGAGGCGCCTGGTGGGCTGCAGTTCATGGAGCTGCAAAGAGTCAGACACAGCTAAGCCCACGCAGCGCAGAATGTCCATCAAGCCCTTCTTTGCTTACTTTGTCATGGCCCGTAGCGTCTCAGTCCTTCAGTTGTTAGCCTGCCTGAGGGAAGCAAGGGGTCTCTTCCAGACTGTCATGTTTGCCAGCTTTTCATTGCTTTTTTCAGGGTTGGTTTGTTTGAAAAGATTTTTCCTGAAAATTCTCCCAGCTTTGTCTTTCTCCTCCACTTCCTCCTCTCCCACTTGGGGGCAAACTCCTTGGCTTTTATGCAGGACTAGTACTTTCATAAATAATTTGATTCTTTCATCTAGGGACTGGTTTGAGAACTTACCAGTGAGGCCTTTAATTAGAAACCACAAAGAACACTTGTGGCATTGAAGTCATCCAGTCCTATTTCATTAGTTTTGTGTGGCCGCATGTGGGGTCAACTCCTTTCCTTTAGTTTCTCAGACACGGTAGGATTTTTGTGAAATTATATTGTATTACAGTGAAGACAAAACTCCAGATTATTTTAGGCGTGAGCTTGCCATCCATCATATTAGAGATTTGACGGGGGTAGGGTTGAGGCAAGCATTCTCATTATGGACAGCTGTTAGACTAGAATCCTAAAAGGAACAGTAAAGTGGCTCAGTGATAAAGAATCCGCCTGCAATGCAGGAGACACAAATTCAGTCCCTGGGTCAGGAAAATCCATTGAAGTAGGAAGTGGCAACCCACTCCAATATTCTTGCTTGGGAAATTCCATGATCAGAGGAGCCTGGAGGGCTGCAGTCTATGGGGTTGCTAAAGAGTCAGACATGACTCAGTGACGAAACAATGACAATGGATGAAAGCTTACTGGACCTTCCTATAACGCAGTTTGCCATCTGTTGCCCTGTCCCACTCATTTTTATTCCATTGATTGCTGTAATCTGGGGAGAAAGAATAATTTTGTGTCTGTCAACCTCAACTCCATTCACCATAGAATAAAACCTCTTTTCTCTCCTCACTTTCTTACCAGCTGTCAGCCAAGCTCAACAACCTTCCAACACTCATTTCCATGAGGCTGGAGTTCCTGAGAATTCTCTGCAGCCATGAGCATTACCTCAATCTGAACCTCTTCTTTATGAATGCGGATACCGCTCCAGCATCTCCCTGTCCCTCCATATCTTCCCAGGTAATCAGCTAACTGGAAAGTGTTTAAGCCATTTCGTTGAATTAGCTTGGCTTAGTCATTTATTCCTATGCAGGTTGGTCTTCTTAATTAGAAGAAAAATTGAGTTATTCAAACCAGGTCAGTTGATCCAGATATACATACGTATGTTACCCAAAGTTATTCCATCTAACTAATCATTTACAAGCTACGTGATTGTTTTCTGTCTGGGTTCAAGGGTCCCTGCTGAGGCCAGCTAGAGCACGAAATCTATATGCACTATGAAAAATGTCTAATTCATAGAAAAATCACAGATCTTCTTTTGCTGACAGTCTTTACTTTAGCTTGACAGTCTCCTTTGCTCACTTCCCTTTTCCTAAACCTTAGCACCATAAAATTTATGAAATCACAGTTAGTTTCCTTTATAATGATTCCCAAATGATCTAGTAGTAGTTTTTAACAGGGATACTGTATTATATCTTTGAATGATCCTAGAACTTTCTGCTGATTCTGATATAGAATGAAATTAAGTACAAAATGATTCCACCTTGAATCATATTCTCGAAACTTTAGCTCTTGAAACACTAAAAATAACTCCTTGTAAAATAATCAAATGGTCTGTTTTATAGAGTATATTTCTAAAAATCTTTTTCTTAATCAGCACAGAAGAGTAACACTTGTATTAATATTTAGAGATGAGGCTTTGACGGCATGGGCAGTCTCTTTTTGTAGATCAATATTACGCAGGTTAGGTTCGGTGGGCCCCAGATTTCACAGGATGTTAGGAGGTATTATACAGATATAGAATTCTGAAGACAAATGCATTTTAGAAACGCTGTGTTAAAAGGTTTCTTTGCAATAGGCCATTCAAGAGTCTCTGACTTGTTTATATAAATTACACTGCCCCTGGGGTGGCAAAGGAAGTAGGAAGAGGTGAATGATAAGCAGTGCTTCCCAAAATGACTGGACTCTGGAAATCTTTTCTTTTTCCTCCATCGATTTGGGGGACTGGTGTCCTCTAGAAAAACTTTATAAACTACTGCTGTTTAATAGTCACATTCCATATATAGGGAACAAATCAGTAGCTCAGAATAGCAGGCAAGATTTCTTCTTTTTAGGTTTTCTTTCAGATGCATTTTCTTTGATACTAGCACAAAGGAGGAGGCTTATCTTAATAATTCTTTTAAAAATCTTAGCTATTCATGCCAGATGACATTCGGATTCAGATGTGTGCCGCATGACCATCTTCCTGTGAACTGGGAAAGAGCTGACTTACAAGCAGCTGTTCCACACCTGCCAGCTCTGCCCCCTCATCCTCCCACATATTCCCCTTCTGACCACCTCCCAGGGTCACCAAACTGGAAAGGCTGGCCAGAGACATTTGGAGCCTCTTAGTGACATATGAAGTGTGCCCTAAGATAAAAGCACAGGTATTGGCCAGGACTGGTAAAAGTGACACTTCCCTGCCTGATGCTGCTCTGGTTTCCAGGCCAGCAAAATTCAGGCAATGTAGGTAAATCATATTCAGAAGTGTAAACAGGAACCTTAAATAAAGGTGGCAGTCTGTTACAGAAGAATCACCAGCTCAGAGCCATATCATGGGGTAGAATCCCCATTTCCCTATCCAGATGTGATCCTAGGATTTTAGTCTTCCTCACTAGTTGAGCAGAGTGGACACTCTAAGCCTTAGTTTCTTCATCTGACACGTAGGGACGTGAGCAGTAACTGCTTCACTGCGTTGTGCCTACAGAGCCTGGCTGGTAGCATGTGCTTGAGGCATCCTCGCCATCGTGGTGGTAATTCCAGTTCTTGTTACTCAGAAAACTGTCCCTTACATTTCTGTAGAACTCCAGCTCCTGCTCGAGTTTCCAGGACCAGAAGATTGCTAGCATGTTCGACCTGACACCGGAGTACCGCCAGCAGCACTTCCTCACCGGGCTTCTCTTCACCGAGCTGGCCGCTGCCCTGGACGCTGAAGGGGAAGGGTATGTTTCAAACATTTATAATGGAACAGAAAGCAAAAAAAAAAAGGATGCTCCTTACTAAATTTTTGCACTCTGACCTCTCTTCCTTGGTGAAAAACTCCACCATTCACCAGTTCCAAGGAATAGAAGCAGCCACGTTTTGAGAAAGTAGTGCCAATAGGAAAGCAGAAAGGCATGAGGGATGGAGAGTAACCATAAAATAACTCTTTTCAACTGCTTATTCATGAAGAGGAAGTTACCAGTTCTACCAAGGCCTCCAGTGGCTCAGACTGTAAAGAATCTGCCTGCAGTGTGGGAAGCCCAGTTCAATCCCTGGGTCAGGAAGATCCCCTGGAGAAGGAAAGGGCAACCCACTCTAGTATTCTTGCCTGGAGAATCCCATGGACAGAGGAGCCTAGTGGGCTACAGTCCATGGGGTCCCAAAGAATTGGGCATAACTGAGCAGCACAACTAAGCGACTAACACTTTCACTTTACCAATTCTGCTAGGTTTCCCCGGGATGCTTGGTTAGTGAGCTGCTTAGAAACAAAGCTGTTTTTATGGTATACCTTGGGTGACCTTTATGCACAGAGGCAACAGCCAAATGCCACTTGGTGCACTGCTGACAGGGGCTCAAATCCAAGGAGTGTTAGGATTGGAAAATAATTTAGATTCAGCCCTTTTAGTGTTCAGGTTAGGCCCATGGAATTGAAGGAACTTGCCCAAAGTTACACAGCAGACTCAAGTCTAGAGACTGTAGTCTCCAGAGTCCCTCCCTCTTGTACCACATTAGCTCTCTGCCTGAAAACCTACTCCTACACTGCCAACCTTCTTCCTCCCTCTGTTCCAGAAGTTTCTGAAATAGAATGTGCTGATTAATGGCAGCATTGCTGTATGTTATAGATTCTTGTCTAATTCAAGATTCTGAAGTTTTCTCAAAGTATTTATAACTTTGTGACAAAAATAGGACATCTCTGTATGAAACAATTACAAGAGCACAGGTTCATGTGACTTCAGTAACAAATGTGTCCCAAATGCTTTGTCCATACTGATAATGCCTAAGGGATGGTAGGTCTCTGTCTCCCAGGAGGTCATTGTGGGAAGTCTGATGTTCTCAGCTCTGAATTCTGCCTCCTTCCAGAAATTCAGGCGCCAAGTATATCCTTAGCTTCGTTTTCCAAGGCTTCGGTTTCATCAAACTCCTCCCAATTTTCTCAGTAGAATTTTCTACCCTATAGCTAACATGAATTTCCACAGCAACACAAAATGCCTTGACACGTATGCTGAGAATGTGCTAAGAAGGAGGCTTGTGCAGTAAGAAAATTGTCTTCACACACACACACATGCATGCATACTTTATCTTAATTGTCCAGAGATTTCCATGATTTCTGAAAGCGTAATACTCTTTAGTATCTACCTGAGTGGTAGTCTCTATTTTCCATTTCTCTTCTAGTGAAATGTCTAAGCAACCACACTTTGCATCTGTTTTGATTCCTCATAAGATTGTTGCTGTTATTTTACTAGCAAGAGAGTAGTGTACGCTCAGAGATCATCATGTAATTATGTTTAATCAGGTAGGTCAGTTTTTTCAAACACACACATACACACACACACACACACACAGCACCTCTTCTACCCCCCAAAGGGTAACTAATTAAGAGTGTCACTCCTTTGGCAAAACAGTAATTCCTGATTGTTGGGTTGCCAGTAACTCTCCTGGAGAGTCATTAAAAGTACCATCTTAGACTTTATATATGAGCAGAAGTCTCAGAAACAATTTATTTTCTGACAATACATCCTTTTGATCAGTTCTTCCTTTGGCTGCCAAAGCAATTAATAGTCTTACCAGCACCCACCCATCTGAGGCACAGAGCCAGCAGTACACATCTCAGCCACTGAACTCCTGAAAGGAGCCACAGCTCTAGATCCTAAGGGATCGCCGTGGAACCCTTCTTACCTGAGGGTGTCCACAACACCCATACATCACTAAATCCATAGTGATTTTCAAGCATGTGTAAATTATCTAGCATTTTTGTGCTGTGCTACCAAATGTTTAAAGAAGAATTAATTCCAATCCTTCACATTTTTCCAAAAAATAGAAGAAAGGACACATCCAACTCATTCTATGAAGCCAGCATTACCTTGATGGCAAAGCAGATAAAGATATCACAAGAAAACTGCAGACCAATATGAATATAGATGTAAATATCCTCAATAAAATATTGGCAGACTGAACTAAACAACATATATTAAAAGGTTATACACCAAGGCTAAGTAGGATTTATTCTAGGAATGCAAGATTGGTTTAGCATCTGAAAGTCAATTGATATAATAAAGGACAAAAACCCCACTCAGTCATCTCAATAGAAGAATAAAAAGCATCTGACAAAATCTAGTACCTCTGGAAAACACTCCACAAACTCTGTAGGAATATGTGATAATTTCCTCAACCTGATAAAGGCATCTATGAAAAACTCACGGCTAATATCATACTTATTGGTGAAAGATTGAATACTTTCCTTACAAGGTCAGGAGCAAAACAAAAATGTCCACTCTTTCTTCTTCTATTCAGCATTTTACTGGAAGTTCTACCCATGGAAGTTAAACAAGAAAACAAAATAAAAGGCATCCATATTGGAAAGGAAGAAGTAAAGCTGTGTCTGTTCACAAGTGACATGATTTGTTTATAGAAAATCCTAAAGTTCCCACTAAAAAAGCCATTAAAGGTAATAAATGAGTTCAGCAAGGTTGCAGGATACAAGATCAATATACAAAAATTAATTGTATTTCTATACTCCTTTCATGAACAATATAAAACTTTAAAAATATTCCACTTAAAGTAGCATCAAAAGAATAAAATTCTTAAGAATAAATTTAACAGAAGAAGTTTAAGACTTGTTCACTGAAAACTGCAAAACACTTTAGAAAGAAATAGATCTAGATAAATGGAGAGACATGACATATTCATGGATCATAAAATTTAACATTGTTAAGATGGCAATACTCTCCAAATTGATGTACAAATTCAGTACAGTTCCTCTCAACATTCCAGCTGGCCCTTACGGAAATCGACAAGCTGATACTCAAATGCATTTGAAAATTCAAGGGACTCCAATATAACCAAAACAATCTTGAAAATAAAGAACAAAACTGGAGAACTCACACATCCCACTTCAAAACTTGATACAAAGCAAAATTAATCAAGACTTGTGGTTCTGATCTAAAGATAGATGTATAAATTAATGAAATTAAATTGAGTCTAGAAATGAATCCTTACATTTATAGTCAAATGATTTTTCAGTGAGAGTGCAAAACAATTGGTGAAAGAATAGTGTTTTCAAGAGATGGCACTAGGAAAACTGGATATCCACATTCAAAAGAAGGAAATTGGACCCCTATCTTACATCATATACAAAAGTTAAAGTGTATCAAAGACCTAAATGTAAGTGTTAAAACCATAAAACTCTTAGATGAAATCATAAAGGTTATCTTCAAGAAATTTGATTAGGCAGTGGTTTCTTAGATCTAACATCAAAAATAAACTCAGCAAATGAGAAAAAGAGGTAAGTTAGACTCCATTAAGATGAAAACTATCCTTTAGAGGACATCATTAAGAAAGTAAAAAGACAGCAAGCAGAATAGGAGAAAATATTTGCAAATCATTGATCTAATAAGGGATTTATATCTAAAATATATTTTTTATGTCTTATAGCTCAGTAATAAAAGAACAAATAACTCAATTTTTTAAAGAGCAAAGTATCAGAACAGACATTTTCCAATGAAAATATGACCAATAAGCCCATGAAAAGGTTTTCAACATAATTATCCATCAGGGAAATGTATATCAAAACCAGTTAAATACTCCTCTGTCTTTGTTCCTTTGGGCTGCTCTAACAAAAATAGATTAGGTGGCTTATAAACCACAGAAACAGTTCTGGAGACTGAGAAGTTCAAAGTCAAGGAGCTGACAGATTTAGTGTCTGGTGAGGACTCACTCCCTAGTGCACAGATGGGCATCTTCTTGCTGTGTTCCCTTGTGGCAGAAAGGGGCAAGTGAGCTCTCTGCAGTCCCTTTTATAAAGGCACTAATCCCATTTGTGAGGGCTCTGATGTCATGCCCTAAAGCACCCCCCAAAGGCCCCACCTCCAAACACTATCACATAAGGGATTAGTTTCAACATAAGAATTTGAGGGGAGCAGATCACAGTCAGTTCATAGCACCTGGCTATAATACAGAAGACAGATAATAACAAATGTCGGCAAAGAGAAGATAGAACTGCTGGTGGGAATGTAAAATGATGTAGTTCCTCTAAAGATTAAATATAGAGTTGCCATATGATCTGATAATTCTTCCCTGTCGTAGATGTCTAAGAGAAATAAAAAACCTATACCTACATAAAAACTTATATAAATATTCATAACAGTATTCATAATTCATCATAGCCAAAAAGTAGAAACAACCCAAATGTCCATCATTTAATGAATACATAAATAAAATGTAGCCAACTGGTAAAGAATCCACCTGCAATGCAGGAGACCCTGGTTCAATTCCTAGGTCAGGAAGATCCACTGGAGAAGGGATAGGCTACCTACTCCAGTATTTTGGGGCTTCCCTGGTGACTCAGATGATAAAGAACATGCCTGCAGTGCAGGATACCTGGGTTTGATCCCTGAGTTGGGAAGATCCCCTGGAGCCAGGAATGGCTACCCACTCCAGTATTCTGGTCTGGAGAATTCCGTGGACTGTATAGTCCATGGGGTCACAAAGAGTTGGACATGATAAAGTGACTTTCACTTTCGCTAAATGTGATAGGTCTGTATGGTGGAATATTATTCAGTGATAAAAAGGGGTGAAGTACTGGTTCTGCAACATGATGAACTTTAAACATGGTGCTAACAGCAGAGCCAGGACCCCAAGCAGCTTGTCTCTAGATTCTGCACACCTCTACCCTACTTTGCTTGGTTTTCGTATCATCACCTCATTGTTTAGGAGCATTCTGGTCTACCTTGCTTCACTATAGCCTTTGGCTTTTTGTGTTGTGCCAACAGGATCAGCAAAGTACAAAGGAAAGCTGTCAGTGCCATCCACAGCCTGCTGAGTTCTCACGACCTGGACCCGCGTTGTGTTAAACCAGAGGTGAAGGTCAAAGTTGCTGCCCTCTATCTGCCTTTGGTTGGTATCATTTTGGATGCTTTGCCACAGCTCTATGACTTTACAGGTAATGATGCCTTCTGTTTCCTTCTTTGGATTGATGGGGGTTCCTGCCAGATTTACCCCTTAAATAAGGTTTCCATTGCTGGCCAGTGCTGATACGCCAGTGTGAGCCCTTCCCACTACCACTGCTTTCCAAACCTTTTTAAACATAGGCCCTGGTAAGTGTATTTTTTAAGCCACATGTATGTGTGTTTTTCTAAATTGTTTGCTCGTTCACTCATTCATTCGTCTGTTGGTACATGAACACTAAAGACCGTACACCACAAAGGATGAGAAAATAAGAGAATTACTCCTTTTGGTGACCTGTGGTCTGATGTCTTGAAATAAAGTGTTCCTTCTCTTTTATTTTATGAGCACTTAAGGAAAGAAGCAGACTCAAATGAGTCTAAACATTTGTACCATGACAAAAAAAAAAAAATATGTTATCTGACACTATTAGGAAGGAAATGCTGCTATGGCAGAGGAATTTTGCCTTTGGCACTAAAAAGCTGATTAAGGTTGGAATTCAGTATCTCCCACTTTGGCCACCAGAGGAAAGCATCAATTGTTAAAAGGCACTTCCTGAGTTTATTTGCATGTTACAGTGTGGATTAGGGAATGTAGACAAACAAAACTACCCTCACTCAAAAACAACATCTTATCTGAGACCTGAGAAAGACAAATCCCATCTGCCTGTACACACACACACACACACACACACACACACACACACACACACAATACTGACCACTTCAGGGTGCTTTTTGCTTTTCCCTCAGCGATGGGAAGTTCTTAGAAATTACCACGCTATTCTTCTAAATGAAGAATGCTTAAGTGTAGAATCCTTGTAAGGAATCATGCTTGGAACCTTAGAACTATCATGTTTTCCTGCTTCCTCCAAAAGCAAAATGTCCTGTGTGACAATTATTTCTAAACTCCTTGTGGTGACAGTAAATGAGGGGGAAAATGGGCAAGGAAGTTACGGAAGCTATCTTAGCCCACCAGATGAGCTGGCTGCACTGTAAGATGCACAGAGCTTCCTGTAGCAGTGCCTGAGTAAAGGGCAAACTGAGAAGATAGTTGTCTTCAGAATTTAAAGGTGCAATTCAGAGCATGGCTTTGCAGATCCCTTGTAGAATTTTGCATGGACATTTCAAGAAAGTTTCATTTGAGGATCTGTTATTTGTTTGTTCCCAAAGCAGGGAATCACGTTAACACACATTTCCCAAAGTTTCATTGTTGATTAAAACTTTCCAAATCAGTCACTTTGGATCATAACTTTTTAGCACTTGTTTGTTTTTTTTTTGGTTCCCAGTGCATAAGAAAGTTATTCTTACTCTGTATTGTGGTCTATTAAGCGTACAGTAGCATTATATTTTTTTAAAGTACAAACCTTATTTTTTTGTTTTTTTATCAAACTTAGTTATTTAATTGAAGGAAAATTGCTTCACAATATTGTGCTGGTCTCTGCCATACAGCAACATGAATCGGCCATAGGTATACATATGTTCCCTGCCTTTTAACCTCCCTTCCACCTCCTGCCCCTTCCCACCCTTCTAGAGCACTTGGTCTTTTAAATCTCAATGATTTCTTTATGTATGCACTGAACTTTATAGTCATGATGTAGCTAACAAGTGGGAAAACAATGTAAATATTCTATTATTAAAGATATTATAATATATTTATTAGATATGAAATCTTTTGATTGATAAACTAAGAGTATAATATATTTTTTTAATACTATAGAATTCAAATTCCAGCCCATTTATACTATATATGACCTTTGGAAATTTCCTCAACCTTTTAATGCCTTCCCTTCCTTTCCTCGGCTGTAAAAATGTGGTAGCAATGTCTATATCTTAGGGTTGTGATAAAGAGGAAATGAGAGAACTTCTATGAAAGTCTTGGCAGCAAATGTTTCTATCCTCTCCTCTCTTTTTCTTGTAACCATGAGCCTATGCGCATTTAGGAAAAATGAGAATGTATCCTCAAAGTAATCTTGATAATGTTATCAGGTCTTGAATAATTGCCACATGCTCTTCATTTCACTGTGTGCTTAAAATTCTATTGACTTAAGAACAATAGTGAATTATTTTTTTTTAATTGAGTTCTGTTTTTATAAGTTTGGCAGGTGAAAATCTGTTCACATGACTATTTTTTGAAAAATTGGAAGTCAAAAAACTATAATATTGACAGGTCTATAAAATTATGAGTTTTTAATGGATCAGTCAGACAAGTTTTAACACATTTTCCTCAGAACTACTTAAACAAATACTTTCTATGTGTAATTGATCATGGTCTTAAAAATAAACCTTTTAAATTGTGGGTCCCTATTTTGTTTGCATACATCTGTACCTATGTATAAATATAAATATATACATGAGTATAATAAAGTAACATTTCAGACATTCAAAATCTAATAAATTATTGCTGAATTTGTAATAATGGCTTATTACTCTATAAGGTAATTATTGAATTCTATAATTTTATATTCCTATTTGGCCATTATTTGAAATATATAAATGAAGTAAAAATACCATATTATAGAAAAGTATTATGAAAGCTTTAAAAGTTTTTCTTTTTACAGTTTGAAAACTTAAGTTTTCAAGCCTAACCTTGTGCTGGACATTTTGTCTCTTTTATTAGACTGCCTGCTTTTCACTATAGATGGTAACAGATAAATAGTGCTGAATGTCAGGTTTAAAATTACTATGCTGAAATCCCTCTACTAAGCATATTCCCAGAGAAAACTGTATTTCAGAAAGATATGTTCATAGCAGCACTGTTTACAAGAGCCAGGACATGGAAGCAACCTAGATGTCCATCAGTAGAGGAATGGATACAGAAGATGTAGTACATTTATAAATGGAATATGACTTGGCCATAAAAAGGAATGAAATTGAGTCATTTGTGGAGATGTGGATGAGCCCAGGGACTGTCATACAGAGTGAATTAAGTCAGAAAGAGAAAAACAAATATTGTATGTTAACCCATATATGTGGAATCTAGAAAAGATGGTATGATTGATCCTATTTGCAAGGCAGAAATAGAAACACAGACATAGGGCACAGATGTATGGGTACCAAGTGAGAAAAGGAGAGGTGAACTTTTACTGGCACCATAGTTTTGCCTTTCCAGATGAACTTCTTTCACTTAGTAATATGCATTTAAGTTTCCTCCATGATTTTTCATGGCTTAATAGCTCATTTCTTTTTAGCACTGAATAACATTTTATTGTCTGAATGTGCCACAGTTTTTTATCCGTTCACCTATTGAAGGACATCTTGGTTACTTCCAAGTTGTAGCAATTATGAATAAAGCTGCTGTAAGCATCTGGGTGCAGATTTTTGTGTGGACATCACTTTTCAACTCCTTTGGATAAATACCAGGAAGCACGATTGCTGGATCACGTAGTAAGGTCAATAATATTTTAATTGCAGCTGCAGAAGCTCGAGGTGGAAAAAATCGTGCCAGTGGCTCAGATGAAGAACAAGAAGGGACCAGTGCAATTAATCAGAATGTGGCATTGGCTATAGCTGGAAATTTTAATTTGAAGACAAGTGGAACAATGTTGTCTTCCCTGGTATGCTGGTCCACATTTCTCCTGTTTATTTTTCATTTTGTGTCTTTTCCCATCTATTAATGGATGTGTTCCTCAATTCACCTACCAGAACCCAGGATAGAGCAGGCAGTGAGATTTCTGCCTTATTGCTCAATGCTGGAAGAAATCGTGTGAGGCTAGCAGTTGAGAAGGAAAATGACACAGGTGAGGTAACACAGAGTCAGACAGGATTCTGACAGCGGCAAGAGCCTCACAGAACAAATTCAGGCGATTTCAGTAGTGTTAAGTTCAAGGTTTGGAAAACCAAGAAAGATGAACTTGGAAAATCTGAGATATTGCAAAGGAGATCAAACCAAGGATCCCTCAGGTGGGAGGCTTGCACTCTGTGGAGTCTACCTCTGTCCCTTGCTGAGCTGTGATAATCCCTTTGCCAAGACAGAGCTGCATTCTCTAGCTTAATTTAAGTTTGCATTTCAGTGTAGCATTCATATCTGCAGAGAACTGAACCCAGTTCTTTTCTGGGAAGACAGCCTCTCAACCTGTAATTCTGCTGTGCTGAGTGACTGTCTTCTCTTCCCTCTAGCACTCCCCGATTCCCACCCCGCCCCAACACACACCCATAAGAGTTGAAGGACAAGAGGTGAAAAAGGGAAGAGACATGGGGACTTGACATTACTCATCCTGCAGCTGAACAAATCTGATGTGCTTTCTGACCTCCTCTGCCTTTCTAATACCCATCTTACCAAAATTGGGTGCTTCAGGTGGTATGCGCCTTTATATTCTTGTTTGTCTCCAATAGAGAAACTCAAAAGTCCAAGGTTCACCTCTTAGAAGATATTTCCTATGAAGTTATAATACGTTTAAAAATATTACTTCTTCTTGTGGTCATACTCAGAAAAACTAAAGTTAGAGTAACTTCGTAAGCCCTATCCTCCCCATTCAAACCTACCATTCCCCTCACATATGAACTAACACCTCTCTGCAGCTTCACTCCTACATTCTGCTGGATATTAGCTACGCCACGTGAATCACATCTTGTCCTTTGTGTTGTTTGGATGAGTGACAGAGAGTGTGCTCAACACTCTAAAATGAACACTTGTGGCCAAAGCATGAGCGCAAATAGCCTAAGCCCCCACACCCTGTCCCCAGGAAAACATAAATTGTTGTTGAAGTACTGTTCTAAAAGACTCCACTGAATTATGTATTTAATTATTTGCTGAGCCGTTCATGATCCTTATACTTTGGACTCTGACAAAAAAGCTAAATCTTGACTAGTTAGGGTATTTTGGGAACCAAGCCAGGGTAGTTATCTGCTATAAATCCAACCCTGCAGTTTCCGGTGTGAAGGAGATATACTTGATTTTAGCAGCTTGGAAGCCCTTGTGGATTACTGAGATTGGGTGGGGGGAGGGCATGGTCAAGGTCTAGGGCAGACCACCAGACCACACTGCTCCTGAAACAGACTGCTGCTGCTGCGTCGCTTCAGTCGTGTCCGACTCTGTGCAACCCCATAGATGGCAGCCCACCAGGCTCCCCCGTCCCGGGGATTCTCCAGGCAAGAACACTGGAGTGGGTTGCCATTTCCTTCTCCAATGCATGAAAGTGAAGTCGCTCAGTCGTGTTGGACTCTTAGTGACCGCATAAACTGCAGCCTACCAGGCTCCTCCGTTCATGAGATTGTCCAGGCAAGAGTACTGGAGTGGGGTGCCATTGCCTTCTCCGGCTCCTGAACAGAGGGTGTCCACAATTAGACATAGCTGAAAGCCTTATTAGAATACTGCCCTGGACCAGCCCCTTTTCCCAGCAGCCCAGCTCAAAGAACACAGCTTCCACTGCCGGGAGAAGGCAGAGTTCCCCTAAAGAGACCCCCAGCCCAGGAAGAAGTACAGACACTGTGTCCTAGGAAACCAGCATTCCTTTCATTGTGTCTGCTGCTCAGCTTCTTCCCTTGCATCCACCTCCCAATCTGCCTCCTTCCAGCCCTACAAGCAGTACAACATGCTGAACGCTGACACGACCCGGAACCTCATGATCTGCTTCCTGTGGATCATGAAAAACGCGGACCAGAGCCTCCTTAGGAGGTGGATTGCCGACCTGCCGTCGATGCAGCTAAACAGGATTTTAGATCTCCTTTTCATCTGTGTCTCATGTTTTGAATACAAGGTATCTCTCAAGTTCTGTCTTGTCACTGTTCCCCTCTGTTTGGGCAATGGCAGCATCCTTAATTTTGTCTTATTTCTGTATTAAAGTCTATAAGCTATTTGCATATCCGTAACCTATCTAGATATGATAATTCTACCGGGAAAAGATCTCTGTCTTCTTCAGAGAGAATGTCATTCCCGCTGACAGAATTTCAGCCAGAGGATCCCCCAGAACAGGGTGTCTGTGTAGCATATGTCCAAACTGGCTGATGTCACCATGGGGTGTCCTGTCTTTAGGATTCTCCCTGTGAACAGAGAGCTCCCCAGACTTAATGAACTCCTGCCTCTGTCCTGTCCAGGGAAAACAGAGTTCTGACAAAGTCAGTACCCAAGTTCTGCAGAAGTCGAGGGATGTCAAGGCCAGGCTGGAAGAGGCTTTGCTCCGTGGGGAAGGGGCCCGAGGGGAGATGATGCGGCGCTGCCGGACTCCAGGTGTGTTGGGTCAGCCCTTCCCTGCTCTCCGTCAGCAGAGTTTGGTACCCTTTGTGGGAATGAGCATCCTCCCCACATGATGAGTAGACACCATCACTTTCTTAACACGTTGTGGTAATAGAGACAAGCAGATTCTGGGATTCGGCGCACGATGAATGTGATATTAGCCGCATTCCTCTAAGGGAAAGGTCCTTTTCTGAGATCACAGGAGCCCTAAAAATGTCCTCAGATGGCATCTTCTGTTTAAAACTTACTGGTGGTAAAAGATCCCATCCAAGAATATGAATCGTGGGATGGTGAATGGTGTCTCCCTCACTTCTCCCTGGGATATTTGAAGAGTCTATGTAGATAGTCCTACTGGATAGTTCTGGTTCCAAGATCATCTCCTCAAGTCATGCAGGGTTTACTAGAGTAGGTCCAGTCCCCTCCTGCAGTGGTCTTAGAGGGTCCTACCCCACAGTCTGAGAGTAATCTCCAAAAGGCTGAGTTCTTCTCTTTAGGGCATATCAGCCTTATCCATTGTGCTCAAGGAAAACAAAGTGATGGTTCCTGCTCTTCAGTGGGACACAGTGGCAGAGAACTTGGAAGGAGCTGAGCTTCTCAGGGGTGGTTGGGCACCCTTTTTCAACACCAGCACTCTTCGTAAATAAATAATTTGGGGAGAAACCCTGTTTCACTAGAACCCTGTGTCCATGGGAGGAGATGTGCTTGCCAACACTCCAGAAAGGCTTCTGAGGTCTAGCCTGTCAATCAAAGAGCAGACTAACCCATCCCAGACTTGGTTGTGAGTTTGGCCTCCCACCAGCACCAGCATGGATTCTAATTATCTGGAGAAACAGCACTGAGTCCCCTCAGTTGAGCTTGTTACAGAACTTCTGGTTATCTTGCTACTACTGCTAATCAAATTCCTGTTGTGCATTTCTTAACTCCTAGGGAATGACCGATTTCCAGGCCTAAATGAAAATTTGAGATGGAGGAAAGAGCAGACACATTGGCGGCAAGCTAATGAGAAGCTAGATAAGTAAGTCACTCAGCAACTTTGTGCCACTTTTACCTAAAGTTCAGAATGATTTTTCCCAGGCTACTTGTGTTACTGAAACAACTACATCCTTCCAAGGGTAAGAAAATGAAACATCATTACCTATATACATTTAGCTCATCCAGGGTTCCAGGATAATCAATGGTATAAAGAGTTATGATTTCCAGCTCTTAAACGTTTATCACATTAATGAGCATTTAAAGAAAACTAATGTTTAGCAGTCTCAGCTATCTCAACAAAGGCTGCTGATGAGGCAGGACAGGGTGCCCAGAACCACTTCATTTCAATCCATATTTCCACTCCAGAAATGTGTACAAAGATGTATATTCAGGGATATTTATGTCAGCATTACATAAATTTGAAAAAAAATTGTTGTTTAGTCACTAAGTCTTGTTCAACTCTTTGCAACCACATGGACTGTAGCCTACCAGGTTCCTCTGTCCATGGGATTTCCCAGCCAAGAATACTGCAGTGGGTTGCTATTTCCTCCTCTAGGGGATCTTCCTGAGCCAGGGATCAAACCCGAGTCTTATGTGTCTCCCAAGTCTCAATGCGCCTGCATTGGAAGGCAGATTCTTTATTGCTGAGCCACCAGGGAAGCCCCACACAAAATTGAAACATTCTAAATGTTAAAGAATAGGGAAATAGATAATGAAATATTAGGTTGGCATTTAAATGTTTCCAAATCATTTTAATGATATGGGAAATGCTTTTGATTCAATGTTAAGTGAACAAAGCAGACTAGACATTTGTTTTTAGAGTATAATTTTAAATCTCTACACATAGTAGATATATTTTTAAAAGACTGGAAGGAAATCTCTGTGTTGAGAATGTTTGTGAAAGATGTTTTACTTTTTATACTTTCCTGTATTTCCTACAATGAATGTGTATTATGATATATTATTATCAGAAAATAATGCTAAAGTAAAAGAAGAAAAACCTGCTTGGATTGCAATATATGCTATATCCATATTGCAATATACACTATATCCATATTGCAATATACACAACAATTTGGACCTTTGAGGGCTAAAACTAAATTGTTTGAATAGATAGCACATATTAATATCTGCTGTTCCTCTTAGCAAGAGGTAGCCTAATGAATCCTGGGGTTCACTGGCAAAACATTATGTGGCTTAAGACAGCCCCTCCCGAAATGCATACACTTGACAAGGCATACGCAGGGTATCCCCATGATATATAAAACATCCGTTGTAAGGAGGGGTGGGGGATGAGGTGGGCTTGAGTAGCAGTGTTTTTTTATAAATAAATATGTTGCTGTCTTTGTTGTTATCACAAGAATGGATCATTCTGGTTCATTTATGGGACTTTTGGAAGTCAAGTTTATTTTAAAACATTAAGGAGATAAATATTTTTATTATATGTGTTACTTGTATAGCCCAGTTGTTCCTTTTAGGAATCGTATCCATTTGCTTTGGGTATTTTGTGCTGTTCTAAGTTCCCTGAACTGATTTATAAACTATTGATTCTGAGAGTCTGTAAGTTTTAATTTAGGCATTGAACGCCCCCCCCACCTCCACCCCACCAACACACACAAATTAAAAAACTGTTGCATGTAGTTAGTTAACACAGAACTGCTTAGGCAGTTAGGCCATCTACTCCATGAGATTAAAAGAAGAGCCGAACAGAAAGCATGATTGCCTGGGCTGTGTAAGTGGATGTTTGGGGAAACCTTTCCCTTTTGTCACAGAAACCACACAGTACTGAGGCTTTCCATACAGGGCACACCAAACCCCTCCAGGTCAAGTCAGCCCTGAGCTGCGTTTTGGGCTGCTTGTTACCAGAGGTAATGATTCACTTCTGATCATCTTCATGGGTGATTTTTTAAGAGAGACACCGTAGTAAATTATAACCATGCAAGTTAGCTGTTTGGAAAACTTTTGTAATTATAGCAGTGGTGTCTTTCACCTTCTTTTAGATCACTTTTCAATGATTTTGGCTCTGTTTTTTTTAGAGCAGTCATTTTCAACCCAGCTGTGTATTAAAATCACCTGGGGAGCTTTAATAGCTCCCAGTGCTCAGATGTACCCCAGGCCAGTTAATTCAGGATCTTCAGCAATGGGACCCAGAAAACAGTATGTGGTGAAAGCCCCATTTGATTCTGGTGAAATCAGATTTGAGAACCATTGTTTTGAAGAAATAACTGATAAGCTTTTTAAATCCAGATTAATGGTGATGATGGTTGCACAATATGAGTATACTTGGGACCACTTAACTGTACACTTAAAAATGGTTAAGGTGGTAAGTTTTATGTTGTGTGTATTTTGCCACAATTTAAAAATCTGGGGAAAAAGCCCCAGATGAGGTCATGCTCGATCTGCACTGTCTGGCACAGTAGCCATGGTGGTACAGTAAGTGAAAAGAGACATGCCAGATTTCGAACTTAGCACAGATAAAAGAATGTAAACTATCTCATTAATACATTTTATTGTGATTACACATCAGCAATATTTTTGGTGTATTGGGTTCAATAAAATATATTAACATTCATTTCACCAGTGTGGCTACCTCAAAATAGAAAATGACACAAGTAACCCCCCATTATGTTTCTGTTACATAGCTTTGCTCTAAATCTAAACCTACCAGTAAATTAATAAAAAGAAACTTTTCTGTTTCACTTATTTACATAAATATTGTCATTTGGAGAATGAGGAAAAAGTATAGAGCAGCTTGGGACCACAGAGCCTATCCTAGGCGTGAAAACATGTAAAACATAGAAAGTGTTAATTCTGAGTCCTCAATGGTACATAAGCAACAGCAATGCCCCCATCATTGGGTGAAGGGACTCGAGCACAGCTAAGTGATGATCTTGGACCAAGACTTTTGAGCTCATATCAGGATGCCCCAGCCCCTATGGCAACACTTCAGCCACTGGGACATCTTGAGAGAGTCAGTTCTTCACACTTCCCTTTGCTGGCCACTAACTTTGAAGATATGAAATTTCTCTTTCCAGCTTCACTTGAAATTTATGAGAATGGATGAATTAATACATAAAATGCTCTGATTCCTTTAAAAAAAGAGCCTAATAGAAAAGCAGCAGTAGGTAATTTCCCATTCAGGGGGTAATAAACACTGACATCCAGCAGGAAGTGAGATGGTGTGCCCGACAGGAATGCAGCCTTGCTTCCCATTGGAAAAGGACAAAAGGCCCGTACTTGACTGTGCAACCCCAAAGCAGTCTTTGGAAAGTCAAGACACTGACTCTTGCCTGACCACTTCTGAAACATCATCCTTTCCTAATCCAGCAGCATCGTGATTAGCCAAATTCACGACAAACCCAGTCTCATTTCTTCTAGCTTGTTGCAGAGGCCTTCTGGCTCAGGTTGGGAGATGATTCTCATAGGTGAAATGCAAGAATGACCCGCAAGCTTTAAGCAACAATCTGATTGGCTGGCCTAATTGCTAGTAATAACCAATAATTGCTTTTCTACCCATTTGTTATTTTTATAATTGTCATCATTCTTCATAATAGTGGGGATGCGGATGGCCTGGAGGCTCTACCTAGAAAATCTTTTAACCAGGCTCCAATTACACAAGGTACCTATATTCCTTAGTTGCCAGTGACCAGCTGCTTTGTTTTCACTCCTAGACTGACCCTTCAGAAGATTTCTTTACACTTGGCATATGGATTACCATCATCAGGAAATGACCAGATTTGATGTGCACTTTAATTTGACCTCTTTTTGTTTCTTAGAACAAAGGCAGAGTTAGATCAAGAAGCCTTGATCAGTGGCAATCTGGCTACAGAAGCAAATTTAATCATCCTTGATATGCAGGAAAACATTATCCAGGTGAGGACAACAAACTCCTGATCTGTTCAACATGAATATGTCCACTGGAATTTAATAAGAATCCTTTATAGAAAATTGAGAAAAAATAAGCGTGATGAAAATGCTATTTGTTTAATGAAGTCAGGAAGTTTACTATTTACAGTGAAAGTGAGTTACTCAGTTGCATCCGACTCTTTGTGACCCCATGGACTGTGCAGTCCTTGGAATTCTCCAGGCCAGAATACTGGAATGGATAGCCTTTTCCTTCTCCAGGGGATCTTCCTGACCCAGGGATCAAACTCAGGTCTCCCTCATTGTAGGTGGATTCTTTACCAGCTGAGCCACAAGGGAAGCCAGATAAAGGAAGTGAAAGTGAAAGACTATTTACAGTAGTGAAAACTATTTACAATAGCATCCACCTTAGAAATTCCAGAAATACTCAAACAGAACATTCTTCTGGATTCATTGACTTGATGTTCACTTGGAAAGAGTTAGGTGCTTGACAGACTGACCCTCATAGTTAAATCTACTTGAGCGTATATGCAAAGATTATAATGTCAGTGGTGGGCTTATAATTCAATTCCTATAATAGTTGTGGTAGGTAGGTTTTTGTGGGGTTTTTTTTTGCTACGTCAGCCCCATTTGAATTATGGTTGATGTCTGTATGGGAGCTAAGATTATGACTGGACGAAGTGAAAAGAGTGCAAAGTGTGATTAATGATGTCTGTTTTGGACACAAATTAATGAAAAAAAAAATCTGTACCACGAATTTGCCAACCCTGCTGTAGAAAAGTATTCTATCACTGTGAACTTTACAGTAATGCAGTTCACCATAGTGATTTCATCTTCTAAGTGAATGTTTCCAGAAATTCTCAAGACATCTAGGTGATAACATTTTTAGTTAACCTCAGAAATGAGTCCTAACATGTTTCCAATAAAAAATCATTTATTAGAATGGATCCAGTATTGTTTCTAGGGCTAGAAAAGGAAATATCGTCAAAATACAGTGAACCTTAGTAATCCAACTTTTGTCTCTTAAAATGTAATTATTGTATAAAAATAAAGACAAAAAGTATATGGTATCTTTGATAAATACTTGGTATCAAATACTTGGCATCACATTGATTATATCTTTATACAGTACTGCTTTGAGTGCTGTCTTAACATCCATGCTCAAAATTTACTTGCAGTTTTCAAAGGCAGTTGAGAATTGTTATTGACATTGGTGGTATTAGTCCTGCTGCAGGTGATACATAAGCTTCTATTTATAAATGTCCACTGCCACAAGCAGCCCCTGGGAGGCTCACAAGGAAAGCTGTGCCTTGTATACAAGGAAAAAGACCTTTCCAAAAGCTTACCCAGGATGAGGGGGAGGTGTGCTTTATAGCTTGGGTTAGTGGCCCAGAATAAGGCGTAAATCCCAAATCAGTTGGGAATTTTGGAATAAAGTCATGGGAAATAGGGCTTCTGCACTCCTGGTGATGGACTATGTGCAGGGTACTTCCTCAAACCCTTAAGATCATAGACCAAGAGATGGAATGTCAGCGTCACTGTGCTGATTGCCCAAAGTATCTACTTCTGTCTTCCCCTCTCAGTTCAAGGGGAATGCACAGGGATACATTGATGCTGTTCTTCTCTTCCCCCAGGCTAGCTCGGCTCTGGACTGCAAAGACAGCCTTCTGGGAGGCGTGCTAAGGGTCCTTGTGAATTCTCTGAGCTGTGATCAGAGCACCACATACCTAACTCACTGCTTTGCTACACTCCGTGCTCTCATTGCCAAGGTAAACATGGGATGCTTGTTCTCTTACTCTTAATTAAGAGTTAAGATTCTCATCAGTCTAGCTTCACATTTCTTGCCTCAGGTGCATGAAAACCCGCAGACCACCACTGTGTTAAGTGACACTGAGGTAAAAGTCTCAAGTCTCGTTAGGAAGGAAGCAGGTACACTGATTCTGTGAGACTCACCAGTGCCTCTCACATTAGAAATGTGGGCCCACTCACTGGAGACATGAGAGTGGAAATCAATTTGAGCAGATTTGTTTTTCACCTTTTTTTTTTTTTATTAATATCTGAATGAGATTCAGTTCCTCTGCATGACTCCCATTAGTGAGTCTTACAAAATGTCATATCATAAAATGCCAGAAAGTTTAGAAATAAATTTCTCATAGCCTGAAGAATATAGATTTTCCGAAAGTAAAATGGTGTATTGCAGATCTCTGTGCTCCACCCCCCAGCCCCCTCCACTTTATTGAAAATCTTGGTTGTTGACCTCTACCTGGTATCTCATACATTTAGAAAGTGGACTCCTGGGGCTTCCCTGGTGGTCCAGTGGTTAAGACTCTGCATTTTCAGTATTTCAATCCCTGGTTGGGAAACTAAGATCCCACAAGCCATGAGACACAGCCAAAATAAAATGGACTCTCTCTGCTCTCACCTGTCGGGATCATTTGCTCTTAGTCACCAATAATTTCCAGGGAAACATGGGATAATTCCTTCAGAGCTGTGACTTCACCTGGCTAACCATGCAGATAATTATGTAGCCTTGATCTTAGTAAGCAGCTCCTAATGAGATCAAGTCAACTCCATTGCCTCAGTTCATCTTCTGACTCAAGTAACTCATTATCTTTATGGAGCAGTGCATTAACTCTTCTGGGCTTTGCTTGTCCAAGCAGACATTTAATATCTCAACAGGCATCTGGTCCAGAAAGGGTATGAATGTGCCAAGTGATGTCTAATGCCGCTGCGTCTCTCCTAGTTTGGCGACTTGCTGTTTGAGGAGGAAGTGGAGCAGTGTGCAGACCTGTGTCAGCGAGTGCTGCACCACTGCAGCAGCGGCATGGACATCACCCGCAGCCAAGCCTGCGCCACTCTCTACCTCCTCATGAGGTTCAGCTTTGGAGCCACCAGCGTAAGTGCTCAAGGGGACCGCGAATCAAGAGTCAGTGCAAAGCACTGTGGAGGAAAAGTGTGCGCTATTGCAGTTGACTTCTACCCTCTGTGAAGGGAACAATTGCACATGTAGATGGATAGCAGCCTTTTTCTGAATTTCCATCTAGAAGTAAAGTATTAAGACTGATGAATGCAGTGTTTTCCATCAGTGTGTTTCCATAAGAAATGAATGGCTATGTGTAGATTCAAGGTTGTCATCTGTGGGTGAAAAATACAACAGAATTAGGACTTTGGAAGAGCTTCTCTTGTTTCCACATTCTGATTGACTGGTGCCAGAATGACCTGTGGAAGAGAATTTGAAATGATCACTCTCATCTATGGCTGAGTGTTCAGTGAAGCTTAGTAGCCTTTGGAATTCAGCCTTATTACAGCACAGTCTTAGTTGATCTAGATTTTGGTGTGCTCTTTTGCAGTTTACATTTGTGGTCATGATAATGAGCATGTTCAGCTGATATTCAAAGATAATTTGGTCCATGGAAGAAAGGCAGGGTCCGCAGAATGTATTAGGTGTAGCTATTGAAAAGCCTTCAGGACATTTGTCAGGGCCCCTTGGAATCACCATATTTTTCCATGGGCCTAGACGGAAAGGAGAAACAACGTCAGTGCCTACCCAGAGTCCAAAAATCTCAGAAATCTTGCCCATGTAGATTTTGCTCCTCTTTAAAGTTTAAGTAAAGTTCCAAGAAGAGGAATCTTGGCACAAAAGGAGACATTCTGTGACCCAGCTGTGTAGGAACCTTTCAGCATTAATGCACAGAGCTGGCCCAGTCCTCAATGAAAAT
This sequence comes from Capra hircus, assembly GCF_001704415.2. Classification (NCBI taxonomy): domain Eukaryota; kingdom Metazoa; phylum Chordata; class Mammalia; order Artiodactyla; family Bovidae; genus Capra; species Capra hircus. Next base: position 43,881,993 of record NC_030815.1, on the reverse strand, counting down.
TTAAAGGGAGCTGAAAGATTTATGTCTGAGCAATACCCATTTAAACCATTTAAACAACAGTATGAATCATGAGGAAAGTATGGCTCACATTTCATTGGGAAAAAAAGAAATGATTGATCTTGGGTAAAGGAAACACTAGAGAGTTATTATTGTCTGGCTCTGCCTCCTCCAATTATCTACTAGCTGACTGCTTCTTGTTTGTTCCACCATTTTTCCCCTGACTCAGAACTTTGCAAGAGTAAAGATGCAAGTAACCATGTCTCTGGCATCTTTGGTGGGAAAAGCACAAGACTTTAACGAGGAGTACCTGAGAAGATCCTTGAGGACAATTTTGGCCTATGCAGAAGAGGACACAGCCATGCAGACCACTCCTTTTCCCATGCAGGTAGACCGAAGAGCATGCCTTGTCTCATACGTGGGTCTGGGATCAGCCAGTTTTAAACCTCTGTGTGTGTGTCCGGCTCTTTGCGACCCCATGGACTATAGCCCACCGGGCTCCTCCGTCCATGGGATTCTCCAGGCAAGAATACTGGAGTGGGTTGCCATTTCCTTCTCCATATATATATATATATATACAAACATACATATATATGTGTGTATAAGATATATAACATATATATTTTATATAACTTTTATGAAATATAATTATGTCATATGATACAGATAATTATGCAAAATATTGTCATATGCATTATATGGAACCTAAGCTGAGGTCCTAAGCTACCTCCTAGTTGTTATAAAAAGCCCTGATGTCCAGAGTACAGTTGCAGGCTTACATGTTACAAAGAACTGAAACTAATTTAACCAAAAAAGTACTGGAGAGGGAAGATAGTATAAGGATTCAGGACTAATACATGGATGTCAGAGGCCAACTCACGTATAGGCCTTGGCAGTGCCTGGACCTGCAAAGATGAAGGTCAAAGAGGAGCCAGTCTAGACTTCCCTCCACCTGTGATCTCTCCTATCTTAGCAAAGCCTGCTCATGACTGCCCCTTGGACTCTCAGTGCAGTCCTAACTTTCTGTTACTATGGACTACAATGCTAAGGTTGTTTGGGGTATACACTTTTCTTTTCCTTCCAGGTGGAAGAACTTCTCTGCAATCTGAATAGCATCTTATATGACACAGTGAAAATGAGGGAATTTCAGGAAGATCCTGAGATGCTTATGGATCTCATGTACAGGTGAACTTCTCTGATGAAATCAAAAGTGTGTTACTTAAAGATCTAGGGTTTGCCACAATGGAGTTTTTATGAATATAATTATCACAGGAAATGTGGCTACACTGATTTGGCTGACAGCCAGAACTGTACTTAGAAATTGGTAGAAAATCATCATTTGGAGGGTGTTGATTCATGTACACGTTTTCAGAAAGAGTTCCCTGATTTAAAGGGAGGTATATATTTTTAACATTATTTTCTGCTTACCATAGAATGAGAGAAAAGAACTATCAACTGTTACATGAATTATATCTGAAATTTTTTCCACTTACATTCAGACATGCATGTAAGTTTCATTTAGAAATCATATTTTACTCTGTAGTTTAAATTTTTGCTCTATAATCCTTGTTTTAGGAGAAACTGCTTACAAAGACAAAATTGTTCTGACATGATGTCATAAGAATGGTAGTATTTTTGTCTTCTGTTATTATTTTGAGATAAAGGAAAGCAAAGGAAGAAAAATTACTAGTGCTCCATTCAAATATTCATCAGTTTATCAGGTCTTTTCTTCCCCCATAAATCTTTAACTAAATGATAGCATTCTTAGGGTCCTACACACCCTAGACATGAAATAAAAACAGTTGGACTGATACATGTTTGCCTTTTCTCTTATTTTCTGAACATGCAGGCAAAACTCTCAAGGGAAAAAAAGTGTCCATACCCAATAGAAAAACAATATCACTAACCAGTTGTCTTTGAAACTTTCTAAACCCATCTTCAGAATTGCCAAGAGTTACCAGGCATCTCCTGATCTGCGTCTGACCTGGCTCCAGAACATGGCAGAGAAACACACCAAGAGGAAGTGCTACACGGAGGCCGCCATGTGCCTGGTACACGCGGCTGCTTTGGTGGCTGAATATCTGAGCATGTTGGAGGACCACAGCTACCTGCCCGTGGGCAGCGTCAGCTTTCAGGTGGGGGCAAGTTCACCTTTTCCTTTGGTGCAGTGGCTCTCCTCTGGGGGCATTTGCCAATCTCTGGAAATATTTTTGGTTGTTACAGCTGAGGGTGGGAGGGTGGGTACTAGTGGCATTTAATAGGTATAAAGCCAGGGATGCTGCTAAACACCCTACAATGCATAGGACAGCTCCCACCACAAAAAAAGTTATCTGGCCCCCAAATATCAATATTGCCAAGGCTGAGAAGACCTGCTTTAGTGTATTATATTTGCCTCTTCTAATAGCTTTACCGTCTTGGAGTTTTTTTTTTAATTATTATTTACAGTGAATATAGATTTGATAGGCATTTTGACATTCCTAAATACTTTCACATCCATGATTTCATTTGACCTTCTCTGTAAACCAGTGAAACAGACAAATAGAGCAGATATTATTACTCCTGCTGCACAGATAAATTGAGAGAGCAACTTTTCTAAGGTCATTTAAACTCTTTCTCAGAGACTTATAACTGGCACAGTATACTGACAAATGTGAAAGTATTTTTTCCAAATATTGGAGAAATTATTCCCCTCCGGGCCCATTCCTTTGATTACACTCCCCAACTCTTTAACATCTTCCTCTCTAATCTAAAATTGAGAAAGAACCAAACGACCTGGGAAGGGAAAAAGGGCTGAATCAATACTGTCTTAGGATAAGCTGAATATCACCCATAGTTAGCAATGGGAAGTTGTCTGCTAGGTCTGAAAGTTGATTCAGGTTGCAATGTCAGTGGTCACTTGGACTGTTTTTGCTGAGTACTTTAAACAGTCTTTAGAGGAAACAAAAATTTTATGGATACTTTTAGAGGCCTAATCCGTAGAAATGACCATCCCTGAAACCTGTAACAGTATAGTACAGAAAGAGAGCCCTTTTCAAGGCAGACTCACAAAGTCGTTTGCTTTACAAGTGTTTGGATTATTCCTGTTTGAATTTACAGGACTGATTTTATAAAAGGCTTTATTCTCATTGTTGCTCTTCAACACAGTTTTGTGATGCTGTGTGAACCAGAAAGAGGAGATAATTCAAAGTAGCTTTCCCAGGCTTAGAAAGTAAGACGCAAAAACTGCTGTTGGCAGAGCCAGGAGTTTCTGATTTCCTGAATACTGTTCACCAGGCAATCTGGGTATTGCCTCATATTATTAATTCCTCCTTTCTTATGATCTTCAATACTAATAATATTTGTCATTTCATTCTCAGCAAATACATTTTTTTCTCAATTCAGAAATGTTCATTATAAAAAGCCAAAAATTTAATTCTTACCCAAAAAGCATAAAAATATCACACCTGATTTTGAATCATATAGTAGTGAAGAAAGGTATAAAAGCCAATTTTAGATATATTTTTTTTTGCCAAATTTATTTTGACCATTTGATATTAGCAAGGAAAAATATAAGTATTACTTTTTCAGTTCCCAGAAATCTTTGGGCTTACCACTTAATATGGAATTATATCATCCTTTTGTCTTGTTTCATTAACTAAACAATTACTTATAAACTTTAATGCCTTTTCCCCATTTACTGTATTTTATATTTATCACTTAAATATTAATGGCATTTAATTATTGTTTCATGTTTAGTAAGCCTTGCAATTCTTATTTCACCTAGAATTCTATTGCTTATAGTAAGTCATATCAAGGTGAGTAGAACAGTTATTCTAGAAACAACAGAAAAACTCCTTGTTGTCCCTATGTGGGGGCATATAGCTCTATTTTTTCATAGATCTTTATTCACTTATCCATTCTTTTAGGTGATATTTATTGAGCATTTATTTTGTCCTCACGAACTTTACAGTAATTCCAGCCAGAGAGTGACATCATATAGCTAATTCTTCCAATTCTTATTCAATTACAATTATAACTGCTGTAATAAAGAGGTACAAGAAAGTGTGAGTATTTATCACATGACCCAGCTTGGGGGCCATGGAATGTTCAGAAAGACTAGGAAGGGGAAGGGGAAGCAGAAGGAACTGTGAAGAATAAGGTCTTCAACACACAGAACATGGTGAGAAGAGAAGCCAAATTACCCTGATGCTTATGAACCAAGTCTCCTTTCTCTCGAATGAGACATAGCAAATCTTTTAGGAAATGTGTGCTTGCACATGGCAGAAAACCTAACCCAGACTGACCTAAGGTAGAAATGGAACTTATCAGCTTACATGAAAGAGATGAGTCTGGAGTAGCACCTGCCAAACTGGACCTAGGGGCCCAAACAATGTCATCAGACCTCAGTGTCATCATCACGTCCAGTCTCTGCTTTCTGTTATGTCAGCTCAGCTTCTTTCTTCACTGGCTTCCCACACTCATTGAGACATATTTGTTCGCATGTGCCTAGGTTCAAGTCCAGGAGAGTAGGGAAATGCCTTATTTCCAGAAGCTGCATTGACCATCTCAGTGCATCTGTTGGTTCTGACCAGGTCATGTGCTCATCTCTGAACCAATCATAGTGGCCAGAGACATGGAATGCTATGATTGGCTGGACGAGAGTTGAGGTCCACACCTGGAGTTATGGATGGTTTCCCAGGAGGCTTTACTTTATAGAAGGATGAAGGAATTTGGGACAGCATTAACAACAGATGTCCAGTGTTGGTTTCTTAAATGCTGTGTGCTTTAGTTTTCAACCTTGGTCTGCTCCAATAAAATTGAAATTTTGGAAAGGAATTATAAACTGGAGATAAATAAATCTGTGCAAGGAAAATAACCCTGAGGCCACTGAATTCCAAGGAGCTGAGATCGTTGAATCTGTGCCCCAGAGTGCAGTATTTATTCCACAAATGTAGATATGTCTACATTCTTAGATACTGATGTTACTTTTACCTCCCTGATTCTGAAGCCAGAAAAGTCTGCCCAGAATCTTTTCCCTGTGACTACAGCTAATAAGACTGCTGCTGCTGCTGCTAAGTCGCTTCAGTCGTGTCTACTCTGTGCGACCCCATAGACAGTAGCCCACCAGGCTCCCCTGTCCCTGGGATTCTCCAGGCAAGAACACTGGAGTGGACTGCCGTTTCCTTCTCCAGTGCATGAAAGTGAAAAGTCAAACAAGTCGCTCAGTCGTGTCCGACTCTTTGCGACCCCATGGACTGCAGCCCACCAGGCTCCTCTGTCCATGGGATTTTCCAGGCAAGAGTACTGGAGTGGGGTGCCATTTCCTTCTCTGGCTAATAAGACTGCATAACTGCAAATATACTCCTCTACGTGTGGACAATTGCATCCAATACTAATAGGATTCATTTCTTGAGTCATTAGATTTTTTCAATGAAATATCTTGGACCTTCTGTTATTTCTAGTTCAGAAACATCATAGTAGAAAGACCAGGTTTGAAAAAAGACTGGTCACAAAAAGTTCTTAGAGTCTCCTGTATTCCCAAAACTACCTTATAAGAAGATACAGGACTGGAACAACTCTATCTGCCTTGACGCTCAGGATGAGTCACTCGATCATGCTAGCCAGGCCACCAAGAGGCAGACAGATTTTACTTCAGTAGCCAACCCTGGTCAATTGATAGTGGTTGATTGGAGTACCATACTGAGAGGAATTTTGAAAAAAGCTTCAGGAAAAGGAGTACTATAGTTAATCAGTTCTGTCTGCTATGAGTCTAGACTTATGAGGAAATAGCATGTGTGCTACCTGTTTGCCAGCCCTAAGCTACAAAGGTTTCCAGTTTTTTTTAATGTTCCATGTGCATTTTTTCTATATCCATGAGACAGATTGAAGAAAATGATTCTTGGCCTGTCGAAAGTATGAGAGTCCCTGCCAGAGCCAGAACTGAGGTGAGGTGAGCAAGGCATGTCAAGTGCAGAATTTAAGGAAGCACTCACTCTCGGGGTCCAGCAGGTTCCAGGTCATATCTTATAGAATCTTGAGAGTGTTTCCTAAACGTTATGACCTGGGGTTTTCACCTTGCTCACCCTAGCCCTGGACCTGATCACTGCATTCTCTGTGAGAGACTTTCAGCTTTATGGTTTATGTAAAAAGAAAAGTGTGTAGAAAGGAACAAAACGTTTGAGGGGAGAGAAAAAAAACCAGTAACTGCTGCATTGTCATAAAGATTCCCATAAAGAAGGCCTTCTCATTTGCAATTGTCCTGTGATATTATGACTTCACCTACAAGCCAAGTCAGTAGTAGCAAGTACTTTAGAGTTTCACTCAGCTGGTGAAACAAGGAGTCTAATTAACTTTTTAAAAAGTTAATTTTAAAAACCACAATCCCTGCTGAATGTCCCTTAGGGTCCTTTCTCTAAAGCAACTCAGCTGTTGTTACGTTGAGGTAAGTGTCCTTTCTGTATCTGCCAATGGTTAAAAAGAAAAGAAAATCTTGAGTTTTGAAGGCCAGTGGTTCTACGTGTTCTTTCAAAATGAGTGGCAGCCAGAGGCTGTTCTGGATGGAATTACAGACCTTTTACAGTCATACAAGGTGAGGCTGTTGGAGTGATGGCTTCCTCATCCCTACCATGGACTCCTGTGATGCCTTGTTAGTCGGGTTCCCCAATTCTCTGGGCTCGTACTACGTTCTCTTACAGAATATTTCTTCCAACGTGCTGGAGGAGTCTGCCGTCTCTGATGACACCCTGTCGCCTGATGAGGATGGGGTGTGCTCCGGCCGGTACTTCACGGAGAGTGGCCTCGTGGGCCTACTGGAGCAGGCGGCCGAGCTCTTCAGCACGGTCAGTACACACCACCCTCTGGGTCGCCACAGGCAGCCTGAACTTCAGTGCTGGTGCCCCGTGTGTGGGTTTTAGTGCCCAGCCAGTCAGTTCCACTTCATGATGACACCACGCGCAGGATGCACAGGGCACGGGAGGGGCCGGAGGACTTTGATGTATGTAAATTGGCTCAGCTCTCAAGGAGGTGAGAAAGCCTTTCATCACTGCAATATTCTGGCTTTCACTACATGCTCATTAGCTGGGCAGCAGTTTCACAGTATTATTTCCATTTAATAGAGGTGGAAACTAAGCCACAGCAAGGTGAAACGGCTTGCCCAGGCTTACACCATAAATCACAAGGCATGTTCTCATTCTCTCATTTACTCTCCTTGAGAGAACTCCTGGGGTGGAGCCTCTGGGAGAAGAGAAAAATAATAGACAGACCTTTCCTGACAGCTGCGTAATCCTCAGGATTGTCACAGACCACAGACAGCGCAGAGGAATGTAGGAGTAGAAACCACAGACACTCCCCTCCCTCACTAACCTAATCTGGGTCTGTTGATATTGTTCAGTCGTGTCCAGCTCTTTTGAGACCCCATGGACTGGAGCCCTCCAGGCTCTGCTGTCCATTGGATTTCCCAGGCAAGAATATTGGAGTGGATTGCCATTTCCTCTTCCAAGGGATCTTCCCGACCCAGGGATTGAACCTATGTCTCCTGCATTGAAGATTATTCTTCACCACTGAGCCACCTGGGAAGCCCAGTCTGGGTCTAAATACTCCAAATTAAAGGAAAAAAAAGTATAGGTTAAGTTACTGAGTTTCAGGTCAGGAAAGAAAGTCTGTTGTTCATTTTTATAATTTCCCTACTCCCTCAAATTTTAACCCAAGTAAATATTTAATACTTCACTCAGTTTAGCTGATCCAATTTGTTTTCATCCTAATATTTTTCATTCTTCTCTGCTTTTCATTTCCATGTTTCCACCCTACAACCGATGTGTTTTAATTGTCGTTTTAATTATCTTCTGTTTTTCAGCTTTCCCTTTCAGAATCCAGATAACATCTAGGATACTTTGTTTTTCCTGAAATTCAAGAAAACCAGCTAGTTAGACTTCTAAGTATTTTCAGGCATTCAGTGAACATCTGGCTATATGAGGACCCCCATCTGGCTATATGATGCCCAAGATTGTCTTCCTGAATTGTTCTTAGTCCCTGCTGCCAGTCTCCTGTCCTTTTTTTTTCCCAAGAAACTGCTTTTTCCAACTTAACATTATCAGATAGGACCACTTAGCATGTGTCTAGTTCAGTTTGAATCCTACAACCATCCCAAAGATCTCAGAGTTTATTCCTGCACTGTAAGATATTGTGATGCCAATATTAAATCCATTCCCTAAGTGCCCAGTGGATTAAATTCTCTTTGATTTTTTTCCTCCTCTTTCCAAGGGAGGACTGTACGAGACAGTTAATGAAGTCTACAAGCTGGTCATCCCCATCCTGGAAGCTCATCGAGACTTCCGGAAGCTGACCTCCACCCATGAAAAGCTGCAGAAGGCCTTTGACAGCATCATTAGCAAGGTAGCTGAGGATCCTGACTAACAAGTCCAATGATCTGATAGCAGGTGACTCAGTCTCAGAGATGCTTAGCCCTTCTTCCTCCCCAGGGAGTGACTGACCTTATGGACATCAGTACTGTAGCTCTCTCCTATCAAATGGAAAAGGGCTGGAAATAGAGGACTGTAATTCAAACTGTGAAAGAAGGCAGTTGAATTACTTTGCAACCAGGAATGTGAAAATCTCTTAAATTCACTTAAAAGAAATCCTAGAAATCTTTCGTGGGTTTTTTTTTTTTTTTTGGCTATTATTTCCCAAATTTGTTCTATAAACATCAATTTCTTTAAAGGTGTGAATTGTTTGTATTTGCCATAGGAATAAAATGCCTTGTAACCCAACAATAAAAGACTCCTGCCCTTTGCAACCCAATGGATCCTCATGAATTACAAAACTAAGGAGAGGTTTTCTTATTTTGTCCATCAGGGTCATAAGAGGATGTTTGGAACCTACTTCCGAGTTGGCTTCTATGGATCCAAATTTGGGGATCTGGATGAGAAGGAATTCGTTTACAAAGAGCCTGCAATTACCAAGCTTCCTGAGATCTCTCACAGACTAGAGGTAAGACAAGTGATTCTGGGTGATTAACATTGTATGCTTTACAAAAAGCAAGTTGTAATGGGTCATTACAACAAAACTAAGAGTCATACATTCATCATTGATCCATATATAAAGTTTCCCACATTGCCTGTATAAAAGCAAGATACTAGGTGAAATCATGAGATAAAGCAAGGTAAGGATGCCTGTGTGCATGCTAACTCTTCAGTCACGTCTGACTCTTTGCAACTCCTTGGACTGTAGCCCACCAGGCTCCTCTGTCCGTGGGATTCTCCAGGCGAGAATACTGGGGTGGATAGCCTCCTCCAGTAGATCTTCCTGACCCAGGGATCGAACTCGAGTCTCTTATGTCTCGTGCACTGGGAGGCAGGTCCTTTACCACTAGTGGCACCTGGGAAGCCCCATACTCTTCAAAGTTTGTAAATTTATATGGTGAACATTTTCAAGAATATCCAAATCAATGTCATGTGCTTTCTTATAAACCTTTCCAAATTTCAGTAATAGTTTCTTAGCTTGGAGTTTATCATCTTGACTTTAAAGTCATCTGGCAAAATTATCAAATTTCCCCTAGAAAATTCTGTGGTCATCTTTTTGGTGTTACCAGGCAACATTCCAACTTATGATTTGGAGATGCTCGACTGTAGGCCTACTGTGTCCTGGGCACAGTGAACTTTTCCTCTTGATCCAAGGAGCACCCCTCTCTGGATAATCAGAATCAGCACCTAATCCCATGTTCTGGCAGCCGCAATCCAACCTGCTGTTTACATTTGATCCAGAATGTAGCAGAAGAGAGCAGCATGTTCTTAGAGGAAAAGCTGGAGAAAGGGAGAAACAGCCTAGAGAAAAGTGAGAAAGAAATAAACAGACATGGAAAGGGGCCAGGCACTAAGAATTCAGGAGGAAAGTCATGGGGTGCCCCCTAAGCAAAATCATCTCAAGCGAAATAACTGGGTCCCCTGAAATGCTGATGACAGTTAACTGGAAATTCACTTTTTGCTTTCTTGCTATTGCTTTGAATTTATGTCCTTTCCTGACTGTCAAACTTAAAACACTTTTGTTGTCAAATTGCTCCTTATATCGATACTATCCACCCATGCCAAAAGAGACAAGAGACTTTAATCCTTACTTGACCCAACGAAGCCATGGTTCAAAGTGAATGGATGACTTGCGCAGTTTTTCAGCTCATGAGAGGAACTAGCAGTTGACCCCAGGCCACTTGGTTTCCTAATATGTTTCCCCAATTTAGAACTAGAAGCATATATTTTATCTTCCTTTGCACTGTGGGTTGTCACACTATGGGAAGCCTCGTGACCTCCAAGTTCCTAGGGTACAAAAGGCGAGAAGTAAATAGTTCTATGCCCTGGTGCATCTTCTGGAAATAGATGATGCTGTTGAATTAGATGTCAAGCATACATTTTATATGGAAGTGTAGATCAGTTTGCAAATGCTGGACTTCCTTTTATTTTTATTTTTGTCTCAGGAAATGCTGAACTTGGCTCATTAGCTCATAGGGACATTAAATAATTCAGAGAGCGCATTCTACCATACGCTTGTTCCGAACTTATTCCGCTTCTAGAGACAAAGAGTTGCAGCATGTTAAAGTAACCTTTATAATCTGTTGGTTTCTCTTGCCTAGGCATTTTATAGTCAATGTTTTGGTACAGAATTTGTGGAAGTGATAAAAGACTCTGCTCCTGTGGACAAAACCAAGCTGGACCCTAACAAGGTATGGGAATATTGCAAAAAATAGCCATCTGGCTCTGATTCCCTTTGTTCTACCCCCAAAACATAAAATGACCTCCTCTGTCTGGACTCCACGTCATTTCAATGCAACCAAATTTTTTGTTGTTGTTTACGGTTTAACGGTTAAGTCTTAAACCATACTCGATGGCAGGGATCGTAATAGGAGCCACCATTTATTAAAGACCAGCTGTATACCTGACACTGTATTAGACCCTTTTCATACACTGTTGCATTTCATCCTCCTACAGCTCCTTGATGTAAATATTGTTATTCCCATTTTACAGATGAGAAAAGTAAGATCTAGAATAGGTAAGAAACTTCCAAGATCATGCAAATGTCAAAGCCAGTATTCAGACTTGGGGTCTGTGATCCTCAAACTTGCACTTCTAATCACTTCTTTACAGCCCTTCTATTAACACTTTGAATCCTCAATTTAAAGTATGTTGAAAAGATACAAACTTCTCACTGACAGCATTTGGTGGAGGCATTCTTTTCAGCCAAATACAGGGTTGCTGTTGGAGGAATGATGAAAAGGGCTTGGACTTCAGTTTCCTCACTTTTCATGTGAGGGTGTATTCTGTCTCACCCCCAGCTGGGTGTACCACAATGCAATTCTGATGCTCACCATGCAGAGTTAGTGTCAGACTCCGCCAGCTAAGGCTCAGTCCTGCAGGAGCTTGCCCTCACTTTAGATGGCAACCTCAAGTGGGACCCCAAGCAGCCTGCATTTCTGACCAGACAAATGCAAATGTGTGGATTCCCTTGGCACTTTTCAGTAGATAATCCACTTGAATGACTCGCAGAACTCAGAAAAGGACTATACTGATGCTTATAGTTTTGTGCTAAAGGTTGCACAAAGGGCTAGTTCTGTCCTAGAGCTTCTATGCCTTCTCCTTGTGGAATCCAGGCCTGGTGCCCTCCTGACATATCAATGTGTTCACCAACCGAGAAGCTCCACTGAGCCTTGTTGTCCAGGGTTTTTATTGAGATCCCATTACATAGGCATGTTTGATTAAAACAGCAACTACATTACTGAACTCAGTCGCCAACCTGCTCCTTCCCCAGCACTCAGGCTGGCCCAGAGTCCCAGTTGTCTAATCTGAGATTATTCTTATTGATGACCAGCCATCATTCTGAAGCTATCTAGGGACCCACCATGAGTTACTTCATGAGAATAACAGTGACTATCACTATGGAAATTCCAAGAGGTTTTGAAGCTCTGTGCTAGGAAAGAAAGACAAAGACCAGCTAAGGACAAAGACAGGGTAATAACTGCCTGCTCAGCCCAGATATGTATGTGAGAGAGATTTCTGAGCTGTTGGACATAATGCAAGTTCAAGGTATTTTTAAGGCCTGGGGAACAGAGGAGCAGTTGCCATCCAGCAGGCTTATAAAGTGAGGAGTCTAACCTTCTCTCAGTTCTGCCCTCCAAGATATTATGAAGAGGATGCCTATAGGAAGAAAGTGTCCAGATATAAGAGTTTGTTTTTCTACATATTTCAAAGGACTTAGTTCAGATACATTCCCTCATCTAAGCCTGAAGCAACAACTGTGGTGAGTAGAAGTGCTTCACGCAGGAGTGTTGGAGGTCTTTGAAAGACAAGATTGGCTGTTTGCCCGTGGTGAGCTATGCACAGCACATGCCATGTCGAGTCACTAGTGACGTATCTGACGTAGAGTGCTGTTTCCCCTCTGTTAAGATGCCCAAAGTAAGCTGTGAGACTTTTAAATGAGAATCTGTACCCAGGATTATAATCAGATTTCATTCACACTAAATAGTGATTTACATGTATTTATTAATAGTCAGTGACCTTATCTGTCCATTTCAGTGGATGAGTGTTGCAGAGTTGGTGGTCATTATCATTTTTTTTTTAAGGCCTTCTTTCTCAATAAGTGCTCTTCTTCATAGTGTGTTGGTATGGGTGCATGTGTATGTACATACATTCTAAAATTAAATATATGCTATTAAACTCCCTTTTTTGTGTGTATCTCTATGAATTTTAAATCAAGAGATAAGTTCCATCACCCCAAAATATTTATTTTCCCATGCCTCTTTGTGGTCATCCCCTCCCTCTGTTTTTAGCACCTGAAAGTCATTAATCTATATTCTGTCTTTGTCATTTTGTTTTTTCCAGAATGCCATATAAATAGAATCATACAATAAATAAATGGGATTATACAGCCTTTTGAGTTTGACTTCTTTCACTTAGCACAATGCATTTGTGATTCACCTATATTGTAATGGTTCATTCCATTTTTCTACTGAGTTGTATTCTGTTGTATGGATGTACCAGGTTTGTTTATCCATTCCCCACTTGAGGGACACTTGGGTTATTCCTAGTTTTTGTCTATTATGTGTAGTGCTGCTATAGACATTTGGGTCCAGGGTTTAATATAAACACAAGTTTTCATTTCTGTTGGCACACACACCAAAGTGGGGTTGCTGGGTCATATGATGAATATAATTCAATAGTATGAGAAACTGCCAGTCTGTTTCATAAGGTGGCTGTACCATTGTACATTCACACCATCAGTGTATGAAAGCTCCAGCAGCTCCCTATCCTTGTCAGCCCTTGGGATTGTCAGTTTTCTTTAGTTTGGCCATTCTAATAAGCATGGTTGTTCTGAAAAGCCAAGTTTTGCTTCTTCTGAATAGCAGTTTGCAAATTCTCACACCAAGTTTCAGTTGGGTCATGAGCTCTGCTAGGAGGGGCAGCTTGTGGACCTGACTTCACCCTCCCTTCACCTTCTTCCAGTCCTGTCTCTCATCTCCTCGGGGATGGAGAGGAAGGATGGCTGACAGCTGATGCATCCCCTAGTTCTCTCAGCTTTGTGAGCACAGAGGGGCGGTACTGCCTCTCTCTGTCCCGCGGCCCCCCCAGTGCGCCCTGGGTGGTCGTGTGCAGACCAGCTCATCCCTTCCCTTTCCCACTCAGGCCTACATACAGATCACTTTCGTGGAGCCCTACTTTGATGAGTATGAGATGAAAGACAGGCTAACCTACTTTGAGAAGAACTTCAACCTACGGAGGTTCATGTACACCACCCCCTTCACCCTGGAGGGCCGGCCTCGGGGCGAGCTGCATGAGCAGTACCGGCGGAACACCATCCTGACCACCCTGCACGCCTTCCCCTACATCAAGACCAGGATCAGTGTCGCCCAGAAGGAGGAGGTAAAGGCACTGGGGGGAACGGGCTTGGACGGTGGCCATGGCTGAGCCAGTGGGCCTGGGTCTCCTCCCAGGATGACACACAGGCTGCCTTCATGCTCCTTCACGGCAGACTCACATAAAAATCTAAAAAGGGATGCCTTTGAATTATTATTAAGGTGGTTATCCTCTCACTGCCGTGGTGCCAGGGAATCCTGTTTAGGCACCTGCATGCTTTATAGCACACTTGATATTTAAGTATATTCTATTTTAAAGTTATATCTTTAATAGAAATATATGTACACGATTGTAACATTTACTTTGTATTCATATTTTAATGTTAAATTTACATGAAATATAAAATTTTTAAAGATTTTATTTAAATTTTTACATATTTGAAAGCTTCAGGTGATTCCAGCAGCATTCTGTTGTCAATTATCGGAGACAGGAACAACAAGTGAGTAGCCCCAAGGAGCTGATGTTGGGCTGTAGGAGGGCACCAAGCCAGTTAGACAGGTGATCAGTTGTCTTCTAGTCCCAGCATCCTCCTGTGACATTGCACAAGGCACATATCTTAATCAGTTTCCCTGTCTAAGCGTTGATACAGGAAAGACCTCTCTCTCCTGGTTCCATGTGTAGCAGAAGACCTCAAATTCATGGATCAAGAAAATGTCTCAAGCTACAGAATTGCTGAAAATTAGACATAAGCATTTTCTTTTAGTTTAAAAGACGTACATGTGCATTAATTTGCCATTCATTTTGTGTAGAGTCACTGCCTTGCCTGTGGTTTAGGGTTGGCTGATCACAATTCAGCACTGTCTTTCTTGTATAAACCTCACCCATGATGCAATGTCCATGTGTTCAGTTTTGGTTTCTGTAAAGCAGAGTGAGAGCTTAAAGAACCTTGTAAAACAACGTGAGAGCAGAATGCTTCTAGATTTTTATGACTTTTTTTTTTTTTTTTTTTGCCCCTAGCTTTTGACCGTTGTCTTGAACACACCTAATAAGACAAGAATCTTTATAGCAACTCAGTTTCACAACTTCTTGCCCAAGCATTAGCTTGGTTTTCATAGAAACAACTCTTCTTTCCACACCCATAGTTCACCAGTTTATGCATTACTGAATTAGATTAGGTCATTAAAATAACAAGTATGACAGGCGTAAGCAAGTTGGTGAACAAACACAAATGAACTGTGGTGAATAACACACCTCCTTGTACAGGAGCACAGGGACCGAGCTTCCTGGAGAATTGCCCAGCAGCTCATGTGTTCAGCAACCGCATCACAGTATGGGTTTCACAGAGGGCAAAGAAAGCCCAGTCTGATGACTTGGCTATGAGAAGGTTCACGTAGAAGGCATCTGCTGTATTTCTTACTCTTTTAGACTTCTGAGCACTAGGACAGGTTGGTACAGCACAGAAATAAAATCATGGTCTCAGGAAGAGTCCTCCCAATTTTTGTTGGCCATTTGTAGTTCCTCCAAGAATGTCAGTATGTTAGTTTGTTAAGGCTAATATAACAAAGTACCACAGATTGGGTGGCTTAGAAACAGAAATTAATTGTCTAATTGTTTCGGTGACCAGAAGTCAAAAATCAAGGCACTGGCAGAGTTGGTTCCTTCTGAAAGACATGAGGGAAGGTTCTGTTCCAGACCTCTTTCCTTAGCTTGCAGATGGCTGCCTTCTCCCTGAGTTTCTTACATCATCTTCCCCCTGTGCAACCTATGTGTCCAGATTTTTTCTTCTTAGATGGACATATAAGGCATGTGGGGTTAGGCCCATCCTAATGACTTTCTTTGAACTTGATTACCCCTGTAAAGACCCTGTCTCAGTTAAAGTCACACTCTGAAGTAATGGGGGCTAGGACTTGAACACCTGGATTTGGAGGGGACATGACTCCACCAATAACATTTAGCCCATACTCCAAACCAACAGAACTTAACAACTAGCAGATTGACCCTGAAGAGAATTCTGTTTATCAAGAATCCACCTTCAAGGTGATTTAGAGAAAGCACACATGATGCCAAAATCTGGTGTTATGGTGGAGAAGAAATGCTTTCCCAATTTTAAGTCAAGTAACTTGTTCAACAATTGGAAAGGATACCTAACAGTGTATAAGAAACGTGGATTTTGAATGTGGATATTATTGTGGTCAAAATCCTCCCCACTTATGACCAGTGTCATTTTGTGGCACTTACTTCACCTTACAAATCCTTCTTTGATTGTAAAGTGGAGAGAATAGGAGGTTGTTTAAAGAGGAAAATGATAAATGGATGTAAAGCTTCCAGTACATAATAAGTACTCAAGAAATGTTAGACTCTTCCTTCTTCTTAACCTGTCAAGATTATTCTAAATTGCTCAGAAAGCCTTCACTGATGCTTCAAACCCAAGTGTTCTCTCTGTCAGCTCCATGCTTGCTCATGGCTTATAAGACCTGACAATGACCTTCCCTACATTTATGTCTCATGTTCAGTTTGTTTTGACACCAATTGAAGTTGCCATTGAAGATATGAAGAAGAAGACTCTGCAGTTAGCAGTTGCCATTAACCAGGAGCCTCCTGATGCCAAGATGCTTCAAATGGTGCTGCAAGGCTCTGTTGGAGCTACTGTCAATCAGGTAAGCAAAACTAGCTAGTGGCAGCTCCTCTGGTTCTCGTTATTTTGATTTTCATTAGATGTCTGCACCTCCTTCCTTGAAGTCAATGAGAAGTCTGATCAACATGCCAAAGGTGTTCTTAAATTTAGACTGAACACCTGAGGTCTCTTCAGCTTCATGTAACAACCAAAGGTAGGTAAGAAATCCTAGAGCTGAGTGGCCCGTGTCTCAGGAGTACCATTTCCTTGGAGAAGATTTCAGCTGGGGCCAGTTCTGGCATATGATCCAGGTGGAGTGCTTAGTCATCTCCACTTTAGGCAGAGTTGTTGCAGGGCTTGAGAGGAATCTTAAGAATGCCATAGGAGAGAAGGGAAAAGGGCTAGAACATCCACCTCCTCTGCATCAGTCAGAGGAAACCAGTATGTCAGGAGCGCTGCAAAGCAGGAGTGACCTGGAGCCCTGCTGCTTGGGCCACTTCAAAACGGACTGAATCTTCTCAGATTCATTAGAATTCTAACTCCAGTCTCACCATGGAACTGATCCAGCCTCAGATGGAGGGAGTGCTAACAGTTCTGTCTGTCCAGTGTGCTTCTGTAATTTCAAAGCTAAATCTACACACCTTCACACTCAAAGCTCAATGAGTAGCATGACCCTTTCCTCACTCTGCACAGCTGAACTCCCCTGCAAAAATTCTGTGCCCAGAGAATATCAAGGTGACAGAAATGGTATTCATTACATTTCCAAGATCAGAAAATATTAAGAAGCTTTTGCTTTTTGTAAGTCCCAATCTTTTAATGAAAATGGAAGACTTTATAAGCCCTCAACCATGTGGATTACGCATATACTGTGCATATCTCTGACTCAAGCTAGCAATTACACAAAACGGTGCTTGCCACTAGGGCAACTAGACAAATGAATATGAATGGTTGGATCAAGACAATCCCTGTTTTCAGGAAAGCAACTCTAATCATATACCATTTGATGTAGTATGTTACCTTTATATATGAAGGAAAATCTATTATTATTAGCATTTGATTAAGGAAATACATTTATGCTTTTGAGTGTTCTCCTAAAACTGTAGACTCTTCCTAGGGAATCAATATTTTTCTGAGTTCAAGACCTTCCTTGATTTTTTTGTTTCAGTTTAACTAACTACAGAAGTAAATGTTCAAACTAAGAACTTGCTCCAACATTTTCTCCCAAGTAATTTCACTTTCTTTCCAACATCAGTAATGTTTTTCACTTTTTTCTATCAGGGACCACTGGAAGTAGCCCAAGTATTTTTGGCTGAAATTCCAGCTGACCCAAAACTTTATCGGCATCACAACAAGTTGAGATTATGCTTTAAGGAATTCATAATGCGGTAAGAGGGGAAATGACTGGGAGTTCAGTAGAGCTGTGGTTCTCCAAGTGTGGTTCCCAGGCCAGCAGCTTCTGCATCCCTTGAGAAATTTGCTAGCGAGGCGGATTCTCAGATACCAGTCAGACACACTGAGTAAGAATCTCCAGAGATGGGGCCCAGCAGCCTGTATTTTAACAATTCTCCAGATGATTCGGATGCATGCTCAGTTTGAGAGGCCTCTGCAGAGCAACACTACTTGCACTAGTAACTAACAAACTCTATGGTGCTTTCATGTTTATCATCTCTCATGTGCCCCAGAGTCACATTGCAAATAAAGTAAGTCTTCATTTTACAAAAGAGGAAATGGAGGGTCAGAGATGGGAGATGATTGACTTAAGATCACACAGCCAGTTAGTAGCAGAGTTGAGTTCACACCAGGTCTTCGGAATCCAGAGAGCCCATACTTCCTTCAGTTTGCTGATATTCCACAGTGCTTTAGAGCCTGAGAGTTTCCTGGCATCGGCAGTCTTTGTAATTTCCCATCATACAATAACTGATTTTTAGAAATGTAAGACACTGCCTCAAACTGAGAGATAGAGTCAAGATTCTGTAACTGGAAGTTTACAAAGCTGTCATTGCGATGGCAGTTCCCACTGGTAGACAAGCCTCTTCTCCACTCTTGAATTCTGTGGTAGAGCTGGCTGCCAGAGCATCCTGTTGAGCCTAGATAGGAAGTGAGTCTTGGGGCAGTCTTCCAAGCTGCTGCAGTGCAGACCAGTGCAGAACCTTAGAGCAGCATATAAAGTATAGGAATATCTTTGTTTGGCAGGTGGGGTAAAGGAGGCTAAAAGTTAAAGCTTGCTGAATTCAGTGAAAACTCACCAGAATGCTACTATCAGGTGAGGTTTTCCTCCTTCACAGGCGTTAGTGAGACGAACGCAAATTTGCTGTGTATAAAGGAGACATTCTTTGTCCTACAGTGAATCACAACTGCTTAGTAATAGGGGTGTGTGTGTGTGGCTGTGTATATGTGTGTGCATGCGTCCAAATATGCACACATACATCACATACAAAATTTATTTTTATTGTTTTATATTTTAATTGCTTCCTGCATTTCCTAGCAATATTGACATTATACCAAAAGTAGATATTCTTCAGTAAATACTGCATTTTCATAAAACAAAAGCCTAGAAGAATATTGGGGGAATTTTTAAAGATTAATATACTTCCTACATAGTTTCATTTAATATGAGCTATGGGGGGATTCCTCAGCAAACCAGTGGTTAAGGTTCTGTGCTTTCATTGCTGAGGATGCAGGTTCAATCCCTGGTCAGGGAACTAAAATCCCATAAGCCATGCAGTGTAGCCAAAAAAGTAAATAAATAAAAACAGTTGATCTTATTTTAAAAATGAGTTATGGTGAAAGGCTCCTGACGGTGACAGGGACCCGGGCCTCTCTGGGCCTCTGCAAGGACCTGTTTAATGAGCACACACTGGGGCTCAGGTATGGCAGTAGTTGTGGGAATGCAGGAGCTGGGTATGCCTCAGCTCCTGACAAGAGGACTTTTATTTGGCTAAACAGCAAAGCTATGCAGCTTGTGCTAAGAACTGTGGAGAGTGCAAGAAATACAGAGTTACGGAGTTCAGGAGAGAAGAGTCGGTTGCAGGCTGGAGTGACTGGGGAAGGCTTTAGGGGATAACATTACTGACGCCTTGTCTTGAGTATGTAGGTGGTAGGAAGAGGGCAGCGGGAAGATGGAGCCATTACTGGTAAAGGGACCGACAGGAGCACAAGTCGCAGAGGCAGGGGTGTCCTTGGTGCTTCTGGGCTCCTCTGAGCTGGCAAGGGCAGTGCGCTCTGTGGGCACGCCAGCACAGGGAGGAGAGCCTGGGGAGACAGTGGTATTGCTAAATAAATAAGTCTTTGAATAGAATATAAATGTAAAAGGAAGCTTGCTAAGAGAAGCGATTTTCTGTTTCTTAGTTAAAATGTCCTTATAAATCTACTGAACAAGCATTTCTAATTAGCTTCCAGCCTGAGGACAAGTGACTACAAAGAGAACCAGAGCTGAGTCAAACCAGTCCCAGGCCAGATACACAAAAGGAGATGAATTTTCTTAGGGATGATCCTCTAGCAAAGTCATGTATTAGACTTTTGATGGTGAAGTTATCTTTCTCCCCAGATGGCCTGCAAAACTGGTTGCTTTCCAAAATCAAATCCACCATTTAAAATGTTCTCCAACCCTTCCAGTGATTCCTATGGGAAACCAAGCTGTAGTCCTTCCCCTGTGCTTGGTGGGCTGCCGCCCTGTTCTGGGAAAGCCTCAAGAACATCTGTCGGTGCTTTTCAAACATTTGCTGTGCAAACAGATGACCTGGGAATCTTGTTAAAATGCAGACTCTGATTCAGTGGTTCTGGGGTGGGCCTGAGACTCTGCATTTCTAACAAGCTTCCAGGTGCTGCTAAGGCTGCTGGATGGAACTGAACTTTGAGCAGAGACTGTTAAAAATGTAAAGGTTGCTTGATTGCCCCCATCTCACATTTTCTCCTCCCGTCCCCCTCCCCAAGAGCTCCATCCATCAGGTCCTGCCTGTTGTCACTCAACATTTTTCTCCCCCTTTCCTCCCTTCAAAACAGTGAACATGCCATTACTTTTACACTTTTTAACAACTGTAGATGCCAGTTCATTCATTCAGCAAACAGTTATTGAGCCCACACTTTGTACTAGGCACCACACTACCTGTGTGCCAAAGCGAAGTCCTAGTACAAATGAGACAAGGCTATAGGCAATACAGTACTTCTGCTCACTACTTCACTGTCAAAGTCAGAGCAAAGTGACTTTCTTTCCACTTTATTTCACATGGATCAAAAGTAGTGGGTGAGACTGTGGTGAAGGTTGCATGCTGCTGCTGCTGCTGCTGCTAAGTCGCTTCAGTCATGTCCGACTCTGTGCAGCCCCAGAGACAGCAGCCCACCAGGCTCCTGGGATTCTCCAGGCAAGAACACTGGAGTGGGTTGCCATTGCCTTCTCCAGTGCAGGAAAGTGAAAAGTGAAAGTGAAGTCGCTCAGTCATGTCTGACTCTTAGCGACCCCGTGGACTGCAGCCCACCAGGCTCCTCTGCCCATGGGATTTTCCAGGCAAGAGTACTGGAGTGGGGTGCCATTGCCTTCTCTGGAAGGTTGCATAATCATATTAAACTATAAATTTACAGTTTAATACATAAATGATGATTAAACTCATCAAACTGTACATTTACAAGGGTGAATTTGATGATCTATAATTTATACCTTCAACACAAGTAGCAGCTGAGGAAACCTTCCTTTCCTCCATGGCTTAATTGCTTCTCAAGGCCAGTCAGCAAGTTGCGGCTCTGCAATGAATAGAGAAACCGTTTGCTCAAGTTGTTTGTACCTGTGTATTTTCTCCCCCAACTCTGCTCTCTGCAGAGGTGACACAGGAGTGGGAAATGTTTGGGCATGAAAGTGTTCCTGGGTTTCCCTTGAGTGAGCGCCAGCTTCTCAGCAGGCTTGGGCCATAGGTATATCAGTAAGCCCAGATTTCCAAGGTGAACATAAATGAGCCTGGAAAAGTGAAAAAGTGTTAGTTGCTCAGTTGTATCTGACTCTCTGAGACTCCACAGACTGTAGCCCACCAGACTCCTCTGTCTATAGAATTCTCCAGGCAAGAATACTGGAGTGGGTAGCCATTGCCCTCTCCAGGGGATCCTGCAAACCCAGGGTTTGAACCCAGATCTCCCACATTGCAGGCAGACCATTTACCGTCTGAGCCACCAGGGAAGCCCGCTATAAGTAAGCCTTCCGATGCTGACTGCTAATAGCGGAAATGTATGCTCCCGGTTATACTGTACCTGGGTCCCACTGCTAGGCGGTGGCCTTTCTGACTCAGCTGTGACAGACTGGCTGGAGCAGTAAAGAACCTGGCAGGCTGACCTGCTGCAGCTGATGCTCATCCAGCCAGTCCTGCAGCTCTCCAGATGGTTGCCAAGCTGGGGCCCTGATCCCCCTTCTGATCATCTTCAGGTTTCAGAAGCCAAGATGGAGAGGTACAGCATTCTGCATCCCTCCTTTGCTCCCCAGAGCATGCAGACCATTTAAAACACTGAAATCTGTGCCAGTCTGTATTTTTAATTTTTCTTGTATTTCTTAGCTTAGGCCGCTATAACAAAGTATCCCAGATTGAGTAGCTGAACAACAGACATTTATTTCTCACAGTGGTAGAGGCTGGGAGACCAAGATTAAGGGGCCAGCAGATTCAGTCGAGGTTCTCCCTCTTACTAGCTTAACCGTCTTCTCACTGTATCCTTACATGGTAGAGAGAAGCAGACAGTTCTCTGGTCTCTTTCTATGAGGGCATTAATCCCATCATATGCGTCCCACCCTTACAGCCTAATTTTAACCTTCATTCCTCCTAAAGGCCCTACTTCCAAATCATATCACATGGGGGTCAGGGCTTCAACATGTGGTTTTGGGGGGGCCACAACCCTTCAGTCCATAACATGTACACTTTCTTATTCCTATAAAGACTAAATGATTTTTAAATTTACTTTTATATTTAAAGAAAAGATAGCAGGACTTGACACCAGTCCCAGATTACCTTTAAGGGATATTGTCTCAGATACATCAATAGAGTCTCACTGCACAAATGGTCATAGAGTCTTAAAAGGACTTATGGTCTGTGAAGAGGAAGGAGAGTGAATTTGTCCAAGTGGCCAAAAGAAAAGCAACCGTCCAGTGTGGGTGATAAAAGAAACAGTTGGTGAAAAGTGATCTGAGTATTTGGTGGGAAGACAAAGCGTTAAACATCATGAGAGGTTGCCCCGGAGCAGGTCTGTAGTGGGGATGTTTGAAGGACTTGTGTCCCTTGTCCAGGGTCACAGAGACCTGTCTCAGTGGGCCTAGGAGGCTTGACAGAAAACTGAGAGCCGAGCCGAGCAGCACACATGTGCATGTGCGCGTACACAAACACACACGCACACGCACACACACACCCCTTTGGACCCCACCCCCGCCTGGGTTCTGGGATGTTGCAGTAGGTCTTAAGAATCTGCTTCCAGGTATCAGGCTCAAGGTTGGACATATTCCCAAGCCCATAGTCCCAATCTCGCCCCTTAAGAGGAGGAGACAGGGCCACTGTGGCTTACCCAAGGGAGGCAGCCCATCCGAGGGAGGTGGGGGGCTTGGGAATATAGGAAGGTCCAGCCACAGCTGCCCCTTCTGCCCCGGGGTGCGCCCCCTGCCCCCACAGTGCCCCGTACTTTCAGTCACACGTGCCTCCCCATCAGTGTGATGCGGGCGTCCAGGAACTGTGTCTTCTGTTGAACCGTTACCTGCCCTTCGCCCTAGGAGAAGCAGGCCACACTGGCTGCCCAGCACTCCCCACTGGCAGCCACCCAGCCAGGTCTTCAAACACTGAGACCGTTCCATCCCCATAAACCCACTGTATAGATGAAAGAAACGAGGTTGAAGGAGACTGTGATGAGCCCAAGGTCACACAGCAGCTAAGTGGCAGAATCAGGAGTTAGACTAGTCTCCCAGTGAGACAGGCTTCTCTTGGGGTCCGGGGTTTAGTAGAGGTCAGGCTGGGAGGGAGGAAATGCTGGAGACAGGGTTGGAGAAAGCCACACGGAGGTTTCCAGCTGAGGTGGCTCTCCCGACGGGACCCTCATATCCTCTGAAGCTCTTCCTGCAAAAAGGCCAGATGTTCTTTAGGTGCCTTGCCGCCAAATAATCCTCCCTTCCCTCAGGGGGCCTGGAACATGCGTGTCACTGCAGTCATGGGGATCAGGGAGCTGATCTGGTCTTCAGCATCTCCGTCAGACTCTCCCCTCAGTGCAGCAGCTCAGGTGGAACGTGCTCAAGTGTTGCCGGGAAGATGAGAAAAGCAGAACACCACAAATTGGGACTCCAGAGAGAATAGTCCCAACTGGAGACCAAAGCCATATGCCTAGCTTCTAGCTGGAAGAGCCAGGGTCTTTCCTAGGCAGCGTTTGTGGTGTTGGGGTCAGGACTGTGGGCTCTTGAGCCCAGTCACCTGGCCTTAAATACCCACTCTACCTTAACTAGCTTTGTGACCTTGGGCAAGTTACCCAACCTCAGTTTCCCAAGCTATAAAATGGGAATAAAATAGTAACAGCCTCTTAAAGTTAGTATCAAAACAAAGAGAGTCAGTTCATAGAGCTTAGACTAGGACTTGGCACATATGAAGTGACTGATAAATATAACGTTATGGAACAAATAGAAATGGCATCTATTTGAGTAGGAAAGAGAATTAATCTGAGTTAAATGTAGATATTATCTACCAATGACTCATCTGCCTCTGTAAGGTTTATACCATAACACATGATAGGGCTGATGAGACATTGGTCTGGGAGCATGAGGCTCTTGGACTTACATCCATGTTTTCTGTCCCCAAAGGTGTGTGACTCTGGACAGGGTACTTCATCTCTGCATCTTAGTTTCATCAACTGTGAAAAAAAATGGACTGGAATATAAAATCTCTAAAAGTACATGCTTATTCTTACATAGAACAAATAATTTCTATACATCCTAAGCATTTTATATATTTAATTCATTTACTCTTTATAAAAATTTATGAGGTAGGCTATTATCACCATCATGTCCCAAGTGAAGAAACTAAGGCATGGAATGCATAAGTAACTTGCCTAATGTCACAAAGCCAATAAGTTGCAAAGCAAGATTCAGAGGTGAGTATTTCAGTTCCAGAGTCTGTCCTTTTAACTGTTAGGCAATGCAGTTCTCACTAGGCACTACATTCAATTGCTAGTAACAGAGAAAGGAAGTAAGAGTGACTTAAGATAGAAACTTATTTTTCTCTCATATAAAATAAGATCAGAGATAGCCATCCCACAGCTGTGTGTTAGTCACGTAAAGTCATCAGAGATCCTGGCTCTTCCCATTGTTTTGCTCTGCTATCCTGGTTTTAGTGTATCTATCCTCATAGTCACAAAATGGCTGCTAAGGCTCTGGCAATCACAGTCACATCCTAGGCAAGTATCAGGAATAGAAATGAGGAAAGAGCAAACGTCTACACTCCTTTTAAGAGCTTTCCTAGTGACTTCATTTTATATCTCATCAGACATCCCTTTTTATAAAGGAGGCTAGGGAATGGAGTTTTCCAGGTGGGTATACCACCTGTGTGTGTGCATAGCCACTCAGTTGTATCCAGCTCTTAGCAATCCCATGGACGTAGCCCACCAGGCTTCTGTCCATGGGGATTCTCCAGGCAAGAATACTGGAGTGGGTTACTGTGCCCTCCTCCAAGGGATCCTCCCAACCCAAGGACTGAACCCAGGTCTCCTGCATTGTGGGTGGATTCTTTATGTCTGAGCCATCAGGGAAACCCAGGTTTACCACCTAGAGTTCTGTTGTTAAGGAAGACAGGGAATGGATGTTGATGAAGCAACTAGCAATTTTTTGTCATACTTAGGGACTGATGGGTGAGCTATGCTGAAGGAACATTGCAGAGGAGGGAGGGAAGAGATCCAGAGGGTCAGGGCTCATGGCCACGCTCTCTGTAGAAAAGACATCTAACTCCTTAGGTAGAGGCCTATGAGAGTTACTCTCCAAAAAAGCCAGGAACAGTGTTCTGAAAGCACAACTTCCTGTCCTTTCTAGTCCCCATCAGTCTGGTTTCTGTAGGACTCTGCTGAAAAACCCCAGCACATTGACTGTAAGAAAATGCTTGTGTTCAGTGACCTTATCGACAAAGTGAACAGCTAGGGAGGGGGCCATCTGGAACAGTGTGTCACTGAGTGAAAGCTGCACAGTTCAGATGTCTGTGGACCTAATAAAAGTGTTACAGATAAGACCATTTTAAAAAATTATTTTTAATGTACTTATATGATCCTGTATACATTTCCCAAGAGATCTGGCTCTTCTCTAGGAGGGAAATTTAATTCATGGCTCTCTTTAGTTGATGAGTTTAAATTAACATAATGAAAATTATTTTAATTTTTGTAAGAAAACCTAGAGATTATAATCCAAATGGAAGAAAGAAATACAGAAAACATCTATGAAATACTTTGTTATAAAATTTGTTAAAATATAAAGTTACTTTATACAAATATGAGTCTTCATTCTACCTATTAACATATTTGTCTTTTTAAAACACTATGTGTACCTGTAGATATTATGTCTTCTGATAACAAAGATCGTAGAGAGTGTAGTTACTTCGGAAGTTTGCAGAGTAGCCCATCGCCAAGTTAGCAATTCACTTCTGCAGGCCTCTCATCTGCCAAGGTTACCAAACTGGGCCTTGAAGTCACCCTGAAACTGATTTTATTTTACACATGGTGGTAGCTCATAATTGTTAGTTAAGGGGCAATAAAAAAAAATAATAAGGGGTGATGTAGATTTCTCAGGATTCAAAGACTATATACCTCCCCTTCCTACCTCTTCCCTGAAACCTTTGATATACAACCTTGGGTATACTACAGTTTGCTTCAGTTAATGTCAGACTTAAAAGATAGATGAAAATCCAGTTGCAGAAGGCCTCTAGGGTGCATTGAATCAAACCTTTCTTCTAAAGCAGGCGGATTCCATGATGAAGCTGTATCCATAGGTTTAATGTTGCTCAGGCCAGGTGGCTTTCCCCTGCCCCACAGCTACATGCCACCTGATTACTTCGTCATCCTGAGCATGTTCAGTGCTAATAGGGAGGATTTGATAGCAAGGCCTGGGTATCCTTGTTGTTGCTATTCAGTTGCTAAGTCATGTCCCATTGTTTGTGACCCCATAGACTGTAGCCCTCTAGGCTCCTCTGTCCATGGGATTCCCCAGGCAAGAGTACTGGAGTGGGTTTCCATTTCTTTCTCCAGGGGATCTTCCCTAGCAGGGATCGAACCCACATCTCCTGCATTGGCAGGGAAGTTCTTTACCACTGAGTCACCAGGTATCCCCAGTAACACTACCCAAAGCAAGCACCACTATTAGGAAAACAGTTTAAACCATGTTGATCATGGGAATCCAGTGCGCCTGAATCATTGCTAATCGTTGTTGTAGTTCAGTCACTAAATCATGTCCTACTCTTTGCGACCCCAGGGACTACAGCACACCAGGCTTCCCTGTCCTTCACCATCTCCCAGAGTTTGCTCAGATTCATGTCCATTGAGTCGATGATGCCATCCAATCACCTCTGTCACCTCCTCCTCCTCCTGCCCTCAGTCTTTCCCAGCGTCAAGGTCTTTTTCAATTAGCTGGCTCTTCGCATCAGGTGGCCAAAGTATTAGAGCTTCAACTTCAGCACAGTCCTTCCAATGAATATTCAGGGTTGATTTCCTTTAGGGTTGACTGGTTTGATCTCCTTGCAGTCCAAGGGACTCTCTCTCTCAAGAGTCTTCTTCAGCACCACAATTCCAAAGCATCAGTTCTACTAGTCATTGCATGTCAGCTAAGTTTCAGCCATTGTGTTGTCTCTTCGAGGTTTGTTGATAGTAAGTTCCCTTGGGTAAAACAGTATAAAAGGAAAGGTAAGCCTTCCTTATGTTTAAATAAGATAATTTTCTTCTTTGGTATGTAACATCCTGCATGGGAGACAGACTCTGGAACTGGCTTTGCAGTTAATTGGCTTCGTGACCTGAGGCAAGTTAGTTAAGCTTTCCATGTTGTAGTTTTCACTGGAGGTCGTTATGGTTATAGCATACCTGTATGAGTTAAATATACAAAATCTCTATGAAATACAACCTCCTTTCTCCCCCGATTTTTGCTTCTCAGATGCGGGGAAGCCGTAGAGAAAAACAAGCGTCTCATCACAGCAGATCAGAGGGAGTATCAGCAGGAACTCAAGAAGAACTACGGCAAGCTGAAAGAGAACCTCCGACCAATGATCGAGCGGAAAATTCCGGAACTCTACAAGCCAATATTCAGAGTTGACAGTCAAAAGAGGTGAGAAGAAGGCAGGGGAGGGTAAAGGCAGAGCCCCTGGGGGTGGGAGTGGGCCCTGGAATCATAGAAGCTGCCCGAGCATGATCTGTCTGCTCTGCTGGCATCCCGATCCTCCTGCGCCTTCTCCTTCACCTCTCGGGGCCCCTCCTTGTGGCCTTCTGCCAGCATCTTCCCAGGGCCAAATTATTGCCTGGGTTTCTCCTAGGTTAGTGCAAAGGCATGGCTGCACTTTCCCTTGTTTACGTATTTACTGAGTTCCCCATGATAGATGTCCTTTTCTAGTGAATGATTTTCCCCCTCCCTCTCTTTAAATGGCTAACCGATCTTTCTTTCCTCTGTTCTCTTCCCTCCTTAATTTCAGAGACTCCTTCCACAGATCTAGTTTCAGGAAATGTGAAACCCAGTTGTCACAGGGCAGCTAAGAAAAACTATCCTCACCCAGGAAGACTGGAGGCTCTGTGACCCTGGAGAAGGACCCGCTGGTGCCTAAAACAGGATATTTGCCACACAGGACACACCACACCCTCCCTTAGCGGACGTTCTCTGAAAGCTCTGGGACCCAAATGAGCGTGGAAGTTGCACACAAATGGGGTGCGACCAGACTTCAGACATTTGACAGATGGAGATGCTGGAGGCTGGTTCATCAGGCGTGCCTGTGTTATTTGTTAAGGCGTGCTTTTTCACGTAATTGTACAAAACAAGGCATAAATAACATCTCCTGCTGAGTAGTCAGGCACTGCCTAGACAAGGGATGACTTCCTCCCATCTGTTTTTGAATTAACCTATATTTAGATAAACCCAAATTGCCCAAGGGAAAATGAAAAAGTTGTCCACCAACCTATTCAGAGTGAACTTGTCCCATCCCCTTTTTATGGGAAAAAGCTGAACTTGTTGGAGTACAAACATTCCAATAAATCTGTGAGGGGAGGGCTTACTAGAAATCTTAAGATCATGAAGGCTGGAAATCCGGGGATCAATTATTTGTGGACTTGCTTCCCTTTTGGTAATGGTGGACTAATTGTTGTACAGTTATTTTTGCTTTTTGTTAATTTAACACACGTTAGAGGGGTGCACACTCCACCGATGTAGGAGATGCATGGTACTCTGAGGGCCCCGCTCAAAGTTGCAGATGCTGCATTTACTAAAATGGAAACAATTCTCCTCTAAAGCTTGGCTTTTTTTTCTTAACGCTCTTGTATCACTTTTTATTCTCTTCTCTGGGACCAAGTTTATTTTTATAAAAGAGTAATACTTCTGCTTTCATTTCTGAACATTGTGCTGTCCATCAGCATGTGTACATCAGCTAGAGAATATATTCAGCTTTGGATTCTTTGGACAAAGATGAACAAAGTTATTATTTGAGAATTAAATTATATATTTTTTAATATGACTGATTACCTTGACTGGTACTGAAAACATAATAAGAATTGCAAGCAAAATGTTTTCCTTTTGCAACTCGTCTTTTTTGGTTTTGACAACTCACAACTCTTTGGTAAAGCATTTCAGAGAAGAAGAAAGATGCCTAATTATGGCCTTGGTCAAACAGTGCTATCCAGGGTCACACTTCATATATAATATTTAGTCTTGGTGGTCATGAGAGAGAATTTCATTTAGATATCACAGAACTTTTTCATTTATATCATCAGGTATGCATGAATTTTATATTCTGAAAGAGGACATTTTTCTTTTAATTACTGAAACTTACTAGTTTAAATGGCAAACCTTTTGTTCTTTAGACATTTGGGGCAGAACTCTTCCAAAAGTATATGATGCATTTAATTGTTTTCTTCAATGAGTACATATGACATGCTTTAGTTCCGTGTGTCGTTTAGTATCTTCTGTGTGGGAGAAACTGGGTGAGATCAAGGTCAAAGAACATTGTCACTGCCCTCCAGAGCCTCTCAGCTTAGTGAGAAAGAGCATCTGTATGGCTGTAGCTATAATGCACAGCAGACTGCAAGAGGCAGTATGGAATATAACCTTTTCTCAGTGACTCGAGAGTGGCCATTTTTATCAACACCAATTATATTGTGCCTTCAGATATAATAAGGGTTAGGTGCTAAGTTACGTAGGGCTGGCTTTTAACTCTAGGAGCCCTAAAATCTGTGACCTAAAATATTCCAGATTAAATGCCCCCTGCTTTCACGTTCAGTCTCTCTCGTACTACAGTGGGCACCACACGCTTCTTAGGTACAAAAACTTGTGTTCACTGTTGCATTCCTGTCTCCTAGCCTAG
This sequence comes from Capra hircus, assembly GCF_001704415.2. Lineage (NCBI taxonomy): Eukaryota > Metazoa > Chordata > Mammalia > Artiodactyla > Bovidae > Capra > Capra hircus. Next base: position 43,852,045 of record NC_030815.1, on the reverse strand, counting down.
GACTCCACACACAGAAGACACTTAATAAACATATGTTGAATAATTAAGTGAATGACTGTGAGTAGGCCTGCTTCTAGACCAGCACTGTCCAATAGAAATATAATATGAGCTGTATATGTTATTTTAAATTTTTTGGTAGCTATATTAAAAAATTAGGAAAAGAAACAAGTGACATTAATTTTCATAATACATTTCATTTAATTAATATATACAAAATATTATCAATTCAACGTGTAATCAATATAAAAATTATTGACAAGGTACTTTACATTGCTTTTTTCATACTAAGCCTTCAGAATTTGTATGTATGTATTTTATACTTAGAGATTTTATACTTTACACCTAATCTCAATTTTAAGTTCAGCAGCATTTCAGGTACTTGTAGCCAGATGTGGCTAGTGGCTACTATATTGGATGGTACAATTCTAGAAACTCTCAACTTATATGATATGATGCCTCTGATCTGTGTGCTCAGATTATAGATTGGCAAAATAGGAGGAATAGTGTCTAGAGTAAGAAAAAATTCTGACTGAGAGCCCATGGGCTTACCTAGAAGTGAAGCTGGTAGCGTTGGCGAGTGTGAACCCGTCAACACTGGTTTAACTCACACTCTTACTGAACTAACCCTGGCTCTTTTCTCAGTTCCAGATAGTTTAGTTGTTCTTTGGGTGTGTGCTCTGTCGTTTCTGACTCTTTGCGACCCTGTGGACTGTAGCCTGTCAGATGCTTCTGTCCATGGAATTTTCTAAGCAAGAATACTGAAGTGAGTTATTATTTCCTACTCCAGGGGAGTTGTTCTTTCTGTAATGGTTATAAATGAAGTGGAAGCATTGCACTTACTTGAGTAATGGCATAAACAAAGAACTTGAACGTTGGTTCTCTGATTGATGATGATGAATGAGAGTCGCTCAGTCGTGTCCGACTCTCTGTGACCCCATGGACTGTAGCCTGCCAGGCTCCTCTGTCCATGGGATTCTCATGGTAAGAAAACTAGAGTGGGTTGCCACTTCCTTGTCCAATGATTATGTATCCTAAATAAGGGATTAAGAAAGAAGCATTTCGGACATTCCTAAGAGTAAAGCAGATTAGGCCTTTTGTGTCCTGGAAGTTAGAGAAAGCTGCTATGCGGTGATAGCCCACTTGATTTTACTTTGCAAACTTCTGTACAAGCTTATGGGAGAAACCTTCTGATTAGCTTCATGCCTCCTTTCCTGTAACAAGGTGTTGAGTGCAACTGTCACCAGGTCTTAAGAATCTCAGGAAAGTGAAACCTGAATTTATTGAGTAGACCTGATTGGGTTTGTCTTAAATGCCATAATACTATTCACTAAGAAGTCCTTTCCATAACAATACATTAGTTATAAAAGCAAAAACTTTTCGAGCTGTCACTGATAATTGTGTTTGCAAGTATGTTTGCAAAGACAGGGAGCTTTTGTTTTGCTTTAAATGTATTTTTAAATGCTTATTATCTCAAATGTTGTAATGCTGCTATTAACTAAGTATTTTGCAAAAAAAAAAAAAAGACTAAAACTAAAGTTTCTCATGTATTGCTGTGTATGTCTGCAGTAACCAGTGTATTCTTTTTTGGACTTAAAGCAGTGTTTCTCCATCTTTTTCACATTCTGGGTGTAAATATTATCTACTAAGGCATAATATAACAGCCAGCCAGCCCCTAAACTCATTAATTTAACACAGCAGTAAACAATACCTGATGCAGTTCCAGTGGATTAGGATCAGTTTAGATGGGCAGTGTGACTTAAGGTCTTGCATGGCAGGTTGCAATCAAGACATTGGCCAGAGCTGCTTTCATCTGAAGGCTTGACTGAAGCTGGAGGATTCTGTTCCAAGGTGGCTCATTCATAACTTTAGAGAGTTGATGCTGGTCATTGATGGGAGGCCTCAGTTCTTCTGCCTGTGGACCTCAACCCCTTCTGCATGGGTACTCATTGACTTCCCCCCAGAGTGAGCAGTTCAGGAGAAGCAAGCCAAAAGTGGCAGTGTCCTTTATGACCTAGTCTCAGAAATCATACTCCCTCATGTCTGCCATATTCTGTTTTTCAGAAGCAGGTCACAAAGTTCAGTTCACTTTCAAGGAGAGGAGTAGCAGGCCCTACCTTTGGAATGGAGCAGTCTTATAAAACTTTTGAACGTATTCTAAAATCACCATAACGGGGCACATTAAAATTTTGCATTTGTTGTCTCACTGGGGTAAATGGACAAAGCTACTTGCTTCCAGAGATGACCATCCCTGGACCTCTGGCTGTTCTGAGCCCCTCCCAAGGGCTGGGGTCATCATGCTCAAGTAATATCTATAACTCAGCTCACAGGTGCACCATGGCACCCTATTTGGGAAGCCTTAGCCTGGGGATAGTACTTAGCTGGCAATCTTTTGTAACAGACAGAAAACCAAACTCTAATCAGTGTTTTCAAAGGAAATAGTGGAGTTAATTGGTTCACTTAATAGATTAACCCAGATGTAGAATTGGTTCAGACCCAGTTGGATTCAGGGCTTATACCCGTGTCCTGGGCCCATCTTTCATCTCTGATTTCTCTTGTTTGGCTCCATCCTCAGGCTTTCAGCAGTGCTCCCTGGAAATTCCAGGCTTATCCATCATGAAAAAGGCAGTTGTGAGCCTCACAACCTCACACAACTAAGCTCCACAAAGAAAAGAGATTTTGTGTTCCAGGATTCCGAGGCAGAGTCTTTGGGTTCACTCTGATCGGAGTGGCTTAAGCTGAGCAAGGCCTCCCCTCACAGCAGAAGCAGGATGAATATCAACTCCAACCACAAGGCTACTGATAGAGGGACTAGTGGTTCCTCAGGGAACCAAGAAGAAAGGGGGAAAGAAGCACAACAAAGCATGCTCCCTGCAGAACATTTCTTTCTCTTTAGTTGCTAAGCTGTGTCCGACTCTTGCGACTCCATGGACTGTAGCCTGCCAGGCTCCTCTGTCCATGGGATTCTCCAGGTAAGAATACTGGAGTGGATTGCCATTTCCTTCTCCAGGAGACCTTTCCAACCAAGGGATCGAACCTGGGTCTCCTGCGCTGCAGGCAGATTCTTAACCGACTGAGCTACAAGGGAAGCCCGCAGAATATTTGCTTTAAGGTAAATGCATTCAGAAGAAGAAACTTAAACTTGTCTGGCAATCAGGAGTACAGTTTATTTCATTTCATGTTCACAACCATTGACCTAGAAGCACCTTCTCTAGGAGGGGAGATGCAAGGGGATAAATAGTACATGAAGGGGGACCAAGAGCTAACCCTATCCTGAAAGAGTGGGGATGGATGTGGGCGGTTTTGCTACATCAGGAATTGATCCTCTAGAATGTCTTGCCAAAAATGATGCAAATGACCAGGAATCAAAACAGCTGGGAGGGACATTGAGAGAAAAGTGAGAGCAAAAGGGAAATGGAATAAATTAGGTTTGAATAGAAAAAAGCATCAAAACTATGTCTTTCGTCATAGTATCCTCAGAGCCTGGCCCATCATGGGTGCTCAAAAAAATGTTTGTAAGTGATGTTGATCCTAAAGGAAATCAACCTTTATTATTCATTGGAAGGACTGATGCTGAAGCTGAAGCTCCTTTACTTTGGCTACTGGATGTGAAGAGATGACTAATTGGAAAAGACCCTGATGCTGAGAAAGATTGGAGGCAAAAGGAGGAGAGGATGGCAGAGGATGGGATGGTCAGATAGCATCACTGACTCAGTGGACATGAATCTGGATAATCTCCGAGAGATAGTGAAGGACAGGGGAGCCTGTAATGCTGCAGTCTGTGGGGTTGCAAAGAGTCAGACACAACTTAGCAACCAAACAACAACTGAATGAAGGTGGCCATCAGTGATGATAGCTGTCAGACTGTCCTTTTCTGTATCTCTGGGCTAAAAGCACCAAACAGGGAAGACAATTAGGGTCAACTCACCCCGAAGGAATAGCCTTCTACCCTCTTGACTTAATCTATTATGAATGCATGGGAGAAAATTAAGAGGGTTCCCCCCCTTTTCTGCTGTTTTCCCTTAAATCACCTTAGACCTTATCCTTAACAGGAATCACAGATTAAAAAACCAAAGCTCTGATGGTCACTATGTTTTCTACCATAGTATGACTAGAGGAAATTCAGCATAGCCTAATTTGAAGACCATATGGAGACCAGTCAGTCCACATTCCTGATCCTTACAGCCTTGATGCTCCCGCACATCTTGGGGAGGCAGAGCTCTCTCTAGAATGATGCTACTGAGTCCAGTGCAGTTCCTGCTCTGATGATGATCTCTGTGGCGTTAGCTTGGCAGCTTAATGACTTTCACTTTTACTATTTTTCCCATATGTTGGAAGGTGGCAAATCACTGGTAGCCTGGATAAGGGAGTGATTGACATGATGGCAGAGCTCTAAAGGATACAGCTGAGAAATCAGTTCTCTTGTCCCTTATCATTTCCTTTATGCAATAAGAGAACATAGCATGGATGAACAAATTGTTCTGTTATCCAACAAGATTGCCAGGGTGATTCGTGAGATTTAAAAAGAGAAAGACTACATGACTGCCAAAGTTTTCTGCAGCAAGGAGCAGAAGTTCTGCTTTCTTACTCTCTACTTTCTACTCCTGCAACTGCCCAAGTCACTATATCTCTCCAAGTTTCAGGTTTTTTCACTGCAAAATAGGGATGCATTGCTCCATCTTCTTTTATCCTATTGAGGAAATCCAGTGAGACAATTACTGTATGGGAACGTGTTTTGGAAACTCGATGCGCTGCCCCAAATGTAAGGAAACACTATTTATAATCAACACATCTAGAAAGTTTAGCCAGGCCCCCACATGTTGTATTCACTGCTGGAAACATTTATCAAAAGCAGGCCAAAGTGCAGGCAGGACAGAGACCCGATTTATCAGAAAATAAATGCCTGGTCTATTCAACTTGCAGTGCTGGCCAAGGCCAACAGCAAGGGCCCTCAGGGTAGAGGAAGAAAGGGTATTGGTGGAACCTAGAGGGTACACAGGGGTGCTTGGAAACCCAATCCAGCCTGGCTTCACTTCTCCTGTTTGCAGTGCATTCCTCTAGAAGGTAAATACAAAGATTCCAATAGCCCACCTGTGTCCCCCAGCCTGTAAGCGCTCCCTGAGGGTATCAAAGCACACCAACTTCCGCTTGAAACAAAGCTACTGAGTGGCAAGGTTCCCTGATAGGAAGAGAGAAGAAAGAGAGGACTTGGCAGCCAGGACAAATCTGCAGTGACTAAGCTGACATTGGAGAAGGAAATGGCAACCCACTCCAGTATTCTTGCCTGGAGAATCCCATGGACAGAGGAGCCTGGCAGGCTACCGTCCATGGGGTTGCAAAGAGTCGGAGATGACTGAAGCAGCTGAGCATGAGCTGACATTGCTTGTTTAGTGGCCCAGCGTTAGTCTGCTTGCTCCACTCCATTGGCTGCACTTTGCAGCTAAACACAGACGTCACCAGACACATACCAAGCAATAGGTTTCTAAAGAGGATTGCATGGAGCCCAGCAGCTGATTAGGAAACTTAATGGTCCTAATCCACAGAGAACTGAACACAAGACACCCCAGCAAAACAGCTGTTTAAATACCACTTAGAGGACTTCCCTGGTGCTTCAGCCCATGGTGCTGCGAAGAGGCAGACATGACTTAGCAACGGAACAACAAAAACAACAGTGGATGATAATCCACCTGCCAATGCAGGGGACACAGTCCGATCCCCGGTCTGGGAAGATGCCGCATGCACAGAGCAACTAAGCCTGCATGCCACAGTGAGTGAAAGCCGCAGTCTCTGAAGCCCATGTGCCTGCAGCCTGTGCTCTGCAACAGGAGAAGCCACAGTAAGAAACCTGAGCACCCACTGCTAGAGAGGATCCCCCCACTCACCATCGCTAGAGAAAGCCCACACACTGCAAGGATGACCGAGCACAGCCAAAAATATACGAATAATTTTAAAAAAATATGGCTTAGAGAAATCAAGCCCCGCCCAGGAGGTTTTACTGTGTGTGTGCACATGTTGGGCGTCTTCTTGATGACATCAGGAGCAGAAAGGCGCTTCAGGCCATCTGCAGTGAGTAGCTAAACACTGGGGAAAGGGTGATGCTGCACAGCATCAAGGGGGGATTCCTGGAGGCCCAGCTACCTTTTTATTCATGAATTGTGAAGCTGCAGGATAAAGCATTCAAATTGGGAATCAAGTAAAGTAATATCGGAAAGTGGGCTCCTCCCCAGACCCCCTCCAGCTGGAGGAGCCCAGAAGGGGCAGCTAAATGTGTATTGGGGTTGAAAGAGTGGGAGGAGGTGTATTTTGGGAGTGAGGGTGTCTAGTCAAGTCTCCGGAGAGGACCCTCCACTTGTGCCCAGACTAGTTTCCACCTGCCTGAACTCTGAATCTTTCAGCAAGCTCACACAGTGGAGAGAGTAAGCTGGGCAGGCTTTCCTGTGACTGAGGAGACGTGACACAGCCTCTGCCTGGAGAGAAGTGAAGTGAAGTGAAGTCGCTCAGTCGTGTCCGACTCTTTGCAACTCCCTGGGCAGTAGCCTGCACCAGGCTCCTCCGTCCATGGGATTTTCTAGGCAAGAGTACTGGAGTGGGTTACCATTTCCTTCTCCAGGGAATCTTCCCTAACCAGGGATCGAACCCAGGTCTCCTGCATTGTAGACAGACGCTTTACCATCTGAGCCACCAGGGAAGTCCTGGAGAGAACCACTCCCCAACTCCTGCTGGGCACTTGTGTGCAAACAGCTATGGTCGTAGTTTGAAAGGGTCCCAACCCTCCATTATGCCTGAGCTCCAGCTTGGAACCCAGCTGCAGGGTAATCCCCACCCGTACTTGTTTCTGCCTTTCCACCATCCCTCATTGCCCCCTCCTTCTCTGTTTTTGTTTTTGTTTTGTTTTGTTTTGTTTTGTTTTTCTGAGTGTAAGACTGTCCCTTCCACTTGACTGGAAGTTCCTTGAGACTAGGAGTTATCCCTTTGATCAGTGAAGAGATCAATGATCATGAAGTTCTTATTCAAATAGACATCAGCTGCTGGGTACTAAGACGGACCTATGCCTAGTCCTTGGATGATTCTTATCATATAAACTACATGCCACAAAAACAGAAACATAGACCAATGGAACAAGACAGAAAGCCAAGAAATAAACCCATGCACCTATGGGTACCATATTTTTACAAAGGAGGCAAGAATATACAATGGGGGCAAAGACAGCCTCTTCAATAGATGGTGCTGGGAAAACTGGACAGCTACATGTAAAAGAATGAAATTAGAACACTTCCTAACACCAGATGGGTTAAAGACCTAAATATAAGACCAGAAACTATAAAACTCTTAGAGGAAACATAGGCAGAACACTCGATGACATAAATCAAAGCAAGATCCTCTATGACCCACCTCCTAGAGTAACAGAAATAAAAACAAAAGTAAACAAGTGGGACCTGATTAAACTTAAAAGCTTTTGCACAGCAAGGGTAACTATAAGCAAGGTGAAAGACAACCCTCAGAGTGGGAGAAAATAATAGCAAATGAAACAACTGACAAAGGATTAATTTCCAAAATATACAAACAGCTCATACAACTCAACACCACAAAAACAACCCAATCAAAAAATGGGAAAAATACCTAAACAGTCATTTCTCCAAAGAAGACATATAGATGGCTAACAAACACATGAAAAGATGCTCAACAGCACTCATTATTAGAGAAATGCAAATCAAAATTACAATGAGATATCACCTCACACTGGTCAGAATGGCCATCGTCAAAAAGTCTACAAACATCAAATGGTGGAGAGGGTGTGGAAAAAAGGGAATGCTCCTGCACTGTTGATGGGAATGTAAATCGATACAGGCACTATGGAAGACCATATGGAGATTCCTTAAAACACTAGGAATAAAACTACCATATGACTCCTAGCCATATACCCTGAGGAGACCAAAACCGAAAAAGACACATATAACCCATCGTTCATTGCAGCACTACTTACGACAGCTAGAACATGGTAGCAACGTAGATGTCCATTGACAGATGAATGGATAAAGAAGTTGTGCTACATATACACAAAGGAATATTACTCAGCCGTAGAAAGGAATGCATTTGAGTCAGTTCTAATGACGTGTATGAACCTAGAACCTACTATGCAGAGTGAAGTAAGTCAGAAAGAAAGATAAATATCGTATTCTAATGCATATATACAGAATCTAGAAAAATGGTACTGAAGAATTTATTTACAGGACAGCAATGGAGAAACAGACATAGAGAATAGACTTATGGACATGGAGAGAGGGGAGGAGAGGGTGAGATGTATGGAAAGAGTAATATGGAAACATATTACCATATGTAAAATACATAGCCAATAGGAATTTGCTGTATGGCTCAGGAAACTCAAACAGGGCTCTGTATCAACTTAGAGGGGTGGGATGAGGAGGAAGACGGGAGGGAGGCTTAAAAGGGAGGGGACATATGTATTCCTATGGCTGATTCATATTGAGGTTTGACAGAAAACAACAAAATTCTGTAAACCAATTCAGTTCAGTCGCTCAGTCATATCTGACTCTTTGCGACCCCATGGACTGCAGCACACCAGGCTTCCTGTCCATCATCAACTCCCAAAGTTAACTCAAACTCATGTCCATTGAGTTGATGATGCCATCCAACCATCTCATCCTCTGTCATCCCTTCTCCTCCTACCTTCAATCTTTGCCAGCATCAGGGTCTTTTCCAATGAGTTAGCCCTTTGCATCAGGTGGCCAAAGTATTGGAGTTTCAGTTCAAGATGAAAATTCCAATGAATATTCAGGACTGATTTCCTTTAGGATGGACTGGTTGGATCTCCTTGCAGTCCAAGGGACTCTCAAGAGTCTTCTCCAACACCACACTTCAAAAGCATCAATTCTTTGGCGCTCAGCTTTCTTTATAGTCCAACTCTCACATCCGTACTTGACCACTGGAAAAACTATATCCTTGACTAGACGGACCTTTGTTAGCAAAGTAATGCCTCTGCTTTTTAATATGCTGTCCTAGGTTGGTCGTAACTTTTCTTCCAAGGAGTAAGCATCTTTTAATTTCATGGCTGCAGTCACCACCTGCAGTGATTTTGGAGCCCCCAAAAGTAAAGTCTGTCACTATTTCCACTGTTTCCCCATCTATTTGCCATGAAGTGATGGGACCAGATGCCATGATCTTAGTTTTCTGATTGTTGAGTTTTAACCCAACATTTTCACTTTCATCAAGAGGCTCTTTAGTTCTTCTTCACTTTCTCCCATAAGGGTAGTGTCATCTGCATATCTGAGGTTATTGATATTTCTTCCGGCGATCTTGATTCTGGCTTCTGCTTCATCCAGCCCAGCATTTCTCATGATGTACTCTGAATATAAGTTAAATAAGCAGGGTGACAATTTACAGCCTTGATGTACTCCTTTCCCGATTTGGAACTAGTCTGTTGTTCCATGTCCAGTTCTAACTGTTGCTTCTTGACCTGCATACAGATTTCTCAGGAGGCAGGTCAGGTGGTCTGGTATTCCCATCTCTATAAGAATTTTCCAGTGTGTTGTGATCCACACAGTCAAAGGCTTTGGCATAGTCAATGAAGCAGAAGTAGATGTTGGAACTCTCTTGCTTTTTCGATGATCCAACGGATGTTGACAATTTGATCTCTGGTTCCTCTGCCCTTCTAAATCCAGCCGAATATCTTGAAGTTCATGGTTCATGTACTGTTGAAGCCTGGCTTGGGGAATTTTGAGCATTACTTTGCTAGTGTGTGAGAGTTTATCCTTCAATAATTTTTTTAATTAAAAAAGAACTGCTGCTGCTGCTAAGTCGCTTCAGTCGTGTCCGACTCTGTGTGACCCCATAGACGGCAGCCCACCAGGCTCCCCCATCCCTGGGATTCTCCAGGCAAGAACACTGGAGTGGTTGCCATTTCCTACTCCAATACATGAAAGTAAAAAGTGAAAGTGAAGTTGCTCAGTCATGTCCCGCTCTTCGCAACCCTATGGACTGTAGCCCACCAGGCTCCTCTGCCCATGGGATTTTCCAGGCAAGGGTACTGGAGTGGGTTGCTATTGCCTTCTCCTAGAGGCCAGAAAATTTTAATTCTCCAACTAAATAATGCCAAGTTTACTGTTTTCAAGGAGCTAGTCAAAGTCAGGTTAATAGAGAAAAACATCATTTCTTCAAATAAGAGTGTGGGTGACTGGGAAATTTTAAAGTTCACTTGGTTGAAGTTGCTTGTTTTTTAGGTAATGAATGAAAACTATCTCCCACAGCTGTCAGTGGTGGAAACTGCCCTGGGATCTGACCCCCCACCAATGTCTCCTTCACCAACTAGACCGAACCTTGTCTTTCAGAGCCAACAAAACTGGGCACAGGAAAACCCCAGCGCCAGCATAGGCCATAAACATTGGATTTTACCAAAAAGCACCAATAGAGGAAGAAGGAAGGTCAGTATGTATGAGAGGAAGTAGGTGGGGTTTCCTGGATAAGTACTTTAGATGAGGGTGCGAAAGAAGGAACTGTCAGGGGGTGAAGTAGGAGAGGTGGGATAGGGAGCACTCTGAGGAGAGCATTCAAGAGATGGGCTGTCCATGTAGGAATCCCTTCTTCTGAGAGCCCAAGTCAGCCATCTTCCCTGAGGTGGGACAGAGTCAAGTCAGGGAAAGTCACAATTTCTGGTTCTTCGTCACTCAGCTATTCTGTGAGGCTAATTGACATTCTTCCAAAACAAGAATGCATTTTTTTCCAAACCTCCCTTGTAAGTGGGCCTTGCCACTTGATGTTGGATGAACCACCCAACAAGGTGCAGAACTGACTTCCAGGGCCCAAGGAATAATAAAAAAGAAATATCCCCACACCCTCTTCCTCCTCCTTTGCTTCAGTAAGAGGTAGTAAGAAATTCCTTTATGTGACTGAAAGAAGTGGTCCTCTAGGGCCACATTTTATCCCCATAGGCCCAGACATGGTCTTGTTCATAGTTATTAGTGGTTTAGTTGCTCAGTTGTGTCCACCTCTTTGCGACCTCATGGACTGTAGCCCGCCAGCCTCCTCTGTCCATGGGATTTTCCAGGCAAGAATACTGGAATGAGTTGCCATTTCCTTCTCCAGGGGATCTTCCTAACCTAGGGATTGAACCTGGGTCTCCTACATTGCAGGTGGATTCTTTATCAACTGAACCACCAGGGAAGTCTGCATAATTATTGGCACTTCATAAATAGCTGATAAAGACAAAGCATTCTGTCAAGTTACGTGGCACACTTTCTCCACTAACCTCTTGCCGAGAGCCCGCCCAGCCCACAGTCCCTGGAAGGGACAGTTGGCTCTTCTGAGTGACCAGGTTCTCCCCTCAGACCATTGCTGACTCACCAAGGAAACCAACGTGATCCCTGAGAGGCAAGCCATAGCCTCAGGCCCTGAGTTTCTAACTGTCATTTCCACTTCCCTGAGGTGTGGCGACCCTTCTTCCTGGGAGATTTCATCTATCCCTCTTTTTTATGAGGAAACTTGAGTGGGTTTCTGCTTCTTAGCACCAAACAAGCTCTGTCAGGACCTGCCTGCTCATGAGAATGCTGCACAAAGGAAGCAAGGTGATGTGGATGGCCACAGAGACTTTCCGCTCCTCCCAAGTCAGCATGGCCTGTGAGTTGCTGTAGCTTGGAATGCAGTGAAGTGACACTGTGTGAGCTTTGGCCTAAGTCTTCTTTCAACCCCTTGGAGCTTGGAGCCTTTGAGGAAAGAAGTATGGCTACAAGTCCTGTCTACATAATTTGTAGGACCTAGTGTAAAATGGCAATGCAGGGTCTCTCATTTTTAAAGTATTCAGAATTTCAAGGCAGTGGCAACAGAAAATTAAGCCAAGCAGGGGTCCTTCTGGGTGTGGGGCCCTGTGTGACTACATATGTTGCACCTGATGAAGCTGGCCCCTGCTAACTATCCTGATGGAGTGACCTCATGGACACAGAGGTCCCTAGCCAGGTCCCAGCTGTTCTAGCCAAAGGTGTCTGATATGGGAGTGAAGCCGTGCTGGATATCCAGGACTAATTGAGCCTCCTGAGGGGATTCAGGGGTATATGAGTGACTCCAGGTGAGACCAACCTAGATAGCAGAACCATAAGCAAATATCTGGTTGTTGTTTGAGTAACGTTAACTAGTCCACTTCCTGAGAGTGGTTTGTTATACAGCAGCAGACACTAAAGCAGGAGGAAAGAGGCTCCACAGTGGCTGAACACCTGCTATGCTCCAGGTCCTATGCTGGGGCTTTTGTGTGCTGGCTCACCTGACCCATAAAATAGACTGGGGTATGATTCCTGTTGACAGGACAGGCTCCTGCAGTTCCATGGCAGGGGACTGGCCCCATAGTCAATAAATGGCAAAAGCCTAGAATTTGAACCTGATTAGTTCCAAGATCTGCATAATATCCCCAAAAGTAAACAAAAAAAGTCGGTGGACCTCAGAGACTTTTTAAAGTCTTTATTGAATTTGTTATAGTACTGCTTCTGTTTCATGTTTGGTTTTTTGGCCAAGAGGCACACAGGATCTTAGCTCCCTCAACAGGGATTGAACTTGCATCCTCTGCATTGGAAGGTGAAATCTTAACCACTGAACTGCCAGGGTAGTCTCCCTCAGAGACTTTTGGGTAGGGATCTGATACAGTCTTTCCAAAGTTTCCTCACAGTTGAAATGTTGGGAAATGATCACATGTGAAAGACCCCCAATGGGACACCATCACATCTCCTCTATCTTCTACCATAATCCTTATGATCCTTGGGGACCTAGAGATATCTTGAAATGAGGCTTACTCTGGTTTTCTGATAGGGATGATGTTAAGAAAGTATGATGTGGTTACCTAGGAGTAGTCACCACTTATCTATGTGTATTATCCCCCAACAAACCTCAGGCATCTGTGGTCATCTGGGAATGCATCCAGACAATGATCTTGCATCTGAAGGAACAAGAGTTCATTTCAATGTTAGATTTAGTTAGGGTTAATCAAGGAGGTGAAACAGCTGTCCATATGTGATGGCATCTAACAAAAAAAGACTTTCTATTTATGTTATTCACTGTTTTGAATTTTCTTTGCCAAGCCTTCTTGAATGTCATCAAGGGGTGAGTGAGTGTGTAGGTAGGTGCCTGACTGTCTGTCGGATTCTGCCCTTGGGTGGTGAACTCATCATGCTAGGTCAGCCATGAGATCAAGATTAAGTCCTAAGTCAGCCTTAAGTGAAATAGTGACATTCCCTAGCACAGAGGAGAGAAATGTGGATTAGTGTTTATGAACACAGCTTTGGAATCTAAGACACCAAGGTTCAATTCCTAGTCCTGCCTCTTACTCATTAGTGATTGCAGTGGGCTGAATGCTTCTGTCCCCCCACCCCACCATTCATATGTTGAAACTCTAACCCCCAATGTGATAGTATTCAGAGGTTGGGGCATTTGGGAGCTGGTTAGATCATGTGTGATTAGTGTCCTTATAAAAGGGGCCCAAGAGAGCTCTCTTACACTCTTTCTGCAGTGTGAGGATACACTGAGAAGTATGAAAGCTGCAGCTGGACAAGGGTCCTTGCCGATAATGAGTCTGTCCTGCACCTTGATCTTGGACCTCTAGCCTCCAGACTGTGAGAAATCCGTTTCTGTTGTTTATAAACTACCCTGTCTACGGTGTAGTAGCCACATTATTTTCTCATAGTAGCCCAAATGGTCTGAGATGTTGGGCAAACTGATGAACTTTGTAAGCCTTAGTTCTTACCTGTCTATTAAGGTGCGTGAGGACTAAATGAGATAAGATGACCCATGTGACCCGTTTAGCAAGGGGCCAGGCCTACAGCATGGACTTCATACCTTTCAGCTGTTGTTTTATTTGCTGAGCAAAAGAGGGTAAACACAGGTGTCCTTTGACTCCTCTTTTTCCTCCAAGACTTTTCTCTGGGTGTGTATGTGTCTAGTTTCTGCCCACTCTGTCCATCATCTGCCATTTTGCTGTTCCCTCTCACTTATCATCCGCCTTCTCTGTCACCACATTCCTTCAGCTTCCTCCCCTGAACTGGGGTTGAGCACAGGAGAGATCAGAGGAGGACAACAGGCCACGAGACTTTGGTGTCAGGGTGACAGTGCCGCACTCTGGGGCTGTCTAGACTTTCCCATCTCGGATGAGATTCCCAGGATTCCTAATATTAGGAGAAACCTCAGCACCAACTTAATATCCAAACCCCTCATTTTATGGATGAGGAAACTAAGCCATAGAGAGGACCTTCCGTGGCCTCCCCACCTTGTTGGCCAAGCTTGAGCAAGAGTCCAAGTCTCCTGGATTCCCATCCAAAAGAAAAGAAGGCCAACCCCATGTTCTTATCTCAGCCAGGAGCTCCTGCATTCCCAAAGCACTTCACTTACTTTCTTGCTCACCTGTGGACTTTTCAAATTATACCAAGATTTTACCCACAATGGATTTTCATCTGTGTATAATAAGATGCTATCTCCTGGGACATCAATAGAAATAATATTAATAAATAATACCTATTGCCTTCCTTTTGAGGACTTACTATTTTCTAAGCAGTGTTGGAGAAGGCAATGGCACCCCACTCCAGTACTCTTGCCTGGAGAATCCCATGGATGGAGGAGCCTGGTAGGCTGCAGTCCATGGGGTCGCACAGAGTCGGAAACGACTGAAGCGACTTAGCAGCAGCAGCAGCAAGCAGTGTTTAATGGATTTTTTTTCCTTTTTTGTCTTTTAAAGTTTTACATTTGCAGTATTAGAATAAATGTTCGACTTTTGAGCCAAAGTAAGTGAAAGCAAAAAAACACAGAAATGAGTTTTTTTAAGTTTTTTTCCTCCAGATTAGCTCTGTTACATTGTACAAGCCACCTTTCTAAGCCTCGGTTTCTCATCTGTTCCATGGAGATATGAACAGCGGTAGGGTTATTGGCTGATGTTAAGCATTCAGTGGGCTTCCCAGGTGGCTCCAGTGGTTAAGAACCCACCTGCAAATGCAGGAGACATAAGAGACATGGGTTTGATCCCTGGGTTGGGAAGATCCCCTGGAGGAGGGCATGGCAACCCACTCCACTATTCGTTCCTGGGAATCCCATGGACAGAGGAGCCTGGTGGTGTCCGAAGGGTTGCAAAGAGTCGGACATGACTGAAGCAACTTAACATGCATGCAAGCATTCAATAAACAATATTATTATCCTATTTTGTAGTTTTGGCAGGGGTTGTCAGGGAATTTGGGTCATAGGTGAAAAAGTAAATGACATCATGGAAAGTCTGAAAAAATATAATAAGAATAATATATTTAAATATATTATTCTCTTTTATACTCTGTGAATGACATCCCCCCTGATGAGTTGAGGTATTGCTGTGCCTCAGGGATGATTGAGATTTTTAATAGTAGGAATGCAAAAAGAAAAAAATGTTTAAGTCCAGCTTTTGACTTTCAGATTTGAGTTTCTGGGAAAACAGTCTTTATAAGTCAGAGCTTGTAGAAAAAAAAAAAGACTTTATAAATTCCTATCATTCACATTAATAATATCAAGAGTCAGAAGATTAGACCTGAGCTCTTAGCCAAGGGTACAGATAACTGAGATTTGACAAAAGAGTTGTTCTTGCTGCACAGAAAACATGGGTTGTTTTTCCTTTCCAAACTAAGAGTTTTTCAGCAAAAGGTAAGACCGAGGTCAGAGGAGGAAAAATGCTTCACGTGTGTCCTGGCTTATCCATTCAAGGCTGAAATCACAGGTGGTAGATAAACTGAGGGAAGGGAGCCACCCTGAAAAAACAAAGGAACTGCACTCTGCTCCTCGTGAAACTCAGCCAAGGGACCCTCACACAAGTGGCCCCCACCAACGTGTACAAGAGAGGAGAATGAAAGTAGAGTGAGACTTTCAACATTCAGAAGAATCCGAGATGCAGCTTTCCCCTAATATCTTATATTTGGATTCATCAGACACCACTCATCTTCACTGTGCTTCCAAGTTCAACCTCAACCATAAACCTGGGGTGCACTGATGGGGAAGTTGGTGCCATATCTGCCCTGGCCTTCTAGATTGGGTGCCCGGTCTTTTAAAAGGATAAAGACATTCCCAAGCCAACCAGTACCTGAAAGAGTAAGGCTTACAGTGAACAGTCAGTCCAGATGAAAGTGGTACCTCCTGCCTCTTCCCTGATCATCAAAGCCCTTACGAGATATCCAGAGATGGAAAGCAGCAGAAAAACATCAAACACTGTGGAAATAGCACTTTTGCTAAA
This sequence comes from Capra hircus, assembly GCF_001704415.2. Lineage (NCBI taxonomy): Eukaryota > Metazoa > Chordata > Mammalia > Artiodactyla > Bovidae > Capra > Capra hircus. The sequence continues at coordinate 43,835,817 of NC_030815.1, read as the reverse complement.
ATTGTCAACATTGCTAGATAAATGCAGTACCAACCATTAGCCAAACAACTATCCGGAACCATTAAAAAAGATCCAGGGGCCTGCAGTGTTGGTGGCCACCTCGATCATGACATCATAAATGACATCCACAGTGGTACAGTGGAATGCCTAACTTGTTAAGAACAAGGTTGGGCTCATTGACCAGCCTAAGCCATGACCAAATGGGATGTGGCTGAGACACCGGGTCATCTGAGGCTCTGTCAACTGAAGAAAACCACACAACCTACAAATTGCAAGTTATGTTTTATTCAGGGAGCTCCCTAAGGACTATAGCCTAGGAGACAGCCTCTCAGATAGTTCTGAGGAATTACTCTGAAGAGGTAAGGGAGGAGCCAAGATCTTAAAGAGTCTTGCTGAAATCAAAACACAACATGTAGATTACTGCTAATCACACACACACACACACACACAAATCTCAAGTTAATGATTTTAGTGCTTTTCTATGGGAAGACACAAGATTCTGGGCTCATGAAATTATCCCTCAGATATGCATCTTAACTATCTAGGGCCATTACCCTATTTTTCTCCATTCTGAATTTCCCCCAGGGCTCACTGTCAGGATCAGCTACAGGGGCTGATAACTTGATGGCATGGAAACATTCTTTGTTTACTAAAGTGGCAGGCAACATCTTTTTTTCTCTGCAGCTGGGAGAAAGTCATAAGGGAAGACCCTCCAGCCCTGACTGAGCTAGATATAGCCACAACTTCCTCAAGCACAAAGATCAATAGTGCAATCAGCCAGGTACCCAGAGATGTTACTAAAAATGTCAGTGCCGTCAGTCTCAGGTTAGGCTACCATAACAAAACACCATAGACTGGATGGCTTACACAACACAGTTATTTTCTGACAATTCTAGAAGCTGGGAAGTCCAGGATCAAGGTTATCAACTGATTCAGTCCCTGCTGAGACTTCCCGTCCTGGCTTGTAGATGGCAGTCTTCTCACTGTGTGTTCACATGGTCTTTCCTTGGTCTGTGCACTCAGAGAGTCAGCGAGATCTCTCATTCTTATAAGGCCACTATACCCCTGATGGGTGGGACAAGCCCCACCCATCTTACCTCATCTCAACCTAATTGCTTTTTAAAAATAATTTTATTTTTTACTTAATTTTTATTTATTTTACATTTATCTTTGGTTGTGCTGGGTCTTCACTGCTGCGCACGGGCTTTCTGTACTTGCAGAGAGCAGCGGCTACTCTCTAGTTGCAGTGTGTGTGCTTCTCATTGCGGTGGCTTCTCTTGTTGTGGAGCAGGGGCTCTAGCACCCAGGCTTCGGTCATGACAACACGCAGGCTCAGTTGTCGTGGCACATGGGATTAGTTGCTCATGGCTTGCAGAATCTTCCGGGACCAGGAATTGAACCCATGTCCCCTGCCTTGGCAAGTGGACTCCTATCCACTATACCACCAGAGAAGCCCTAACCACAATTACATTTTAAAGGCTGCATCTCCATATACCAGTACAATGGGGGAGTTAGGGCTTCAACATATGAATTTGGGATGGGGGCACAAATAGTTCATGATACCAACCCTGATCACAGGTGTACACATCTAAAACTCACTCGCTCCTGTTGCCCTAAACACCTGCCCCTGCCATGCGCCAAGGCACCTCTTCGAAAGGAGGGCAAGACACAAGAGTAATTTACCTTAAAACAAAACCAAAGCAACTTCATAAAACCTTTTCCTTAACATAGAGACTAAGATACAGTTAATGGTCAATATAAAGGAACCCAATGATGAAGATTTGGTCACTTGTAGAAAACAAATAAGCTACATTTACTTTGCACACTGAATGTAGTTTGATAAATTTTTTGCCCCATTATACAAAGGGAAAAAAAATCAACCATAACTCTACCATGCTAAACATCCATTACATCTTCAAGTATTTCTTTTCTGGTTGTTTTGTGTATGTACAATTATTTTAAATAGCTGTGATCATACCATTCACATAATTTTATATGATGCTGTTTGAAAAATTCATCAAAATCACTTTTCTGTGCTGCTCTGTGGTCCTCCTAATTATTAATGCTAATGAATGAATAAGCTGTTAAAACTTTTGTAGTTGCAAACAACAGAAAGCCAACTCCAACAAGGGAAATTCAATGAAAAAAATACAGGGCTTGCTTTCTGCACTGCAAGAATCAGGCAGCCCTGAGAAGCTGAGTGTTGGGGCCAGGAGCTTGAGGTCACAAGAGTTCTCCACTGTTTGTCTCTTTCCAGACTTCTTCACAAGATGGGGGCCACAAACCTGCAAATGTGGGGGTCAATCATGCAACTTTCAACAAGGGAGGACAAAGTCTTTTCTGCAGAAAAATCTAAGGGAAAACCTTTGACCTGGATTAGATCATGTGTCCATCCTAGACCAACAACTATGATGAAACAGAAGGGATGCAGTGGCCCTTTCTGAGTCGATTTTCTACTCCTGTAGTGGGCAGAAGGGGGAAGGTAGAATGTGTTATTGGAAGAAGGGTAATTAATATCTACAACCCATAAATAGTTTGAACAACCTGTTGTGGGCTTTTGTTGTTTATTTATTCGACTGTGGTTGAGGCATGTTGAATCTTCTATCATCATGGCAGCATGTGGGATCTTTAGTTGCAACATGCAAACTTTTAGTTGCAGCACGTGGGATCTAGTTCCCTCACCAGGGATCCAGCCCAGGCCCCCTGCATTGGGAGTGTGGAGCCTCAGCCACTGGGCCAGCAGGGAAGTCTCCCAACCTATTGTTTTAACATTTAGATGGTTTCTAATTATTTTTGCTGTTTGAAATTATACTAGTTAAGTCATTTGTGTTTAGACTTTCTTTTCTTTGAGATTTTTTACTTGCAAGAGAAGGGAATTCATGTGTGCCATGAGGCTAGACACACAAGTTCATGTCCTTTGTCCACATTTTCCAAGTGGGAAGGAGAGGCTTAAGGTGATTCAGTTACTAAGTGATGCTGACTTGAGAACTTTCATCCTGATTAAGATCGATGGTTCAGCACAAATTGCAAAGAATACTTTCTAAAAGTATATAAGAAAAAGCTGCATAGGATAAAACCATATTAGGTTTTTGTGGAGACTCCAGCTGAAAGAAAAGAGAAAAATCCTAGTGATCTTCCATCTCCCCCATCATAGCCACTCCGTGCTTCCCAACCTTTGGCTTTCCTACAAGAAGGTTCTTGACAATATTGTGTTCAGAAGCTGATACCACATCCTCCTGTCTCTACTTGCAAGAAAATAACTGGGCTCCCAGTAAGTATAATTGGTGTTAACAGTGATTTATTATATACCTAGTTCTCCAGATGTATAAATTCTTCATATAGAAATTATTTTTCCTGAAAACAAAAATATGGAATTTCTTCCTGCTCATCAGGTTATAACAGGTTTGCAATCCACCTGTCAAAACTAGAACCAAAACCTTTGACAGAGCTCCCTTAAGACAGAGAGAAGCACACAAAAAGAACACATTCCATGTGGCAACTAATTGTGGGATTGCATTCCTGTGCACTCAGGCTTGAGCTAACCTCTGTTCAGCAAGAGCCCATGAAAACCTCTGGGCCTAACAGGGCATGGCAGATAAGATCTACTTAGATCTCTCCCGTCCTCAAATTGTAGCCCTTTGAGATGCTATTGCATCCAAGACTCTCAATGCACCCACAATCAGATGAGCTAGACAGACATACAGTTATTGTAAGATGATGAAGAAAATTCGGTCTTAAGGGAAAAAAGGCTGTATGGACACATACAGCCAGTATTCTGCAAGAGTGAAGAGGGCTATTTGCCAAGGTCATTTTAAGATGACCAGGGTTGCAGAACAAAGTTAAATTAAGTTACCTGTCAGCTTCCTGAAGAACAGGCTGGAAAATGTATCTAAAAGGCTATGCCAGTCTAGAGAGAGAGTGCTTGGGAATGGGAAATGGCCTCAGCAGTTGACAGTGAGCTACCAAGAATTTAAAGCAGTTAATTTGTAGCAGGTTAATTTCAGTTGGCAACTCTAAGTCATGACTTTTGCTCAGAAAGAATTCTGGAAGCATTCTTCCAGGAGAATAGGCAAGGAGAGCCACATACTAGAGATGTCGTAGGGGGAAAAGATCCAAGAATTTGGAGATCTGGGCTCAGATTAAGGCTCACTAACTCAAATGTCTTTAGAGATCTGGCTGATAAATTGTGTGAAGTTTTTAAAGCATTGGCCTGGGCAAATAACTCATATCTACAGGATTTAGCCTGTGGGTCGAGAGGACAGGTTGCTACTCCTGGACTAAAAGATCTTTGAGCCTTCTTTGACTTCTGGGTTCTGTTGTATGTGGAAAGAATGCCCTTTTATCTAAGAGCCAAACACTTGTGTTAACATTTGTGGTAAGAGGAGTGGTTGCTTAGTAGTGTAAAATATGGTCTCCAACCTCTAGAACTCAAAAATGCTTTTTAAACAAGGATATGTATGAGCATACATATCCCCTGGTGGCTCAGACAGTAAAGAATCTGCCTGCGATGTGGGACCTGGGTTCATTCCCTGGGTCAGGAAGATCCTGTGGAGGAGGGCATGGCAACCCACTCCAGTGTTCTTGCCTGGAGAATCCTCAAGGACAGAGAAGCCTGGCGAGCTACAGTACATGGGGTTGCAAAGAGTTGGACATGACTGAGTGACTAAGCACTCAGCACATGCTCATGCAAAGTCAACTAACAGTTCCAGGCACAACTACAAAGCCCTATAGCCACTCAGAGGAAGTATTGTCAGATTGGTCATCGAGATTGGTCCTCAAAGAGGCACAGAATATCCCAAGGCTTGATTTGAGCATAAAATGATAAATAGCATTGAGATAAATGAAGAGTAGAGAGTTGTTAGGTGGTGAGAACAACCCCTCCTCATGCCCCCAGGAAAAAGCCAAAAGGCAAGAGGTGGGCAGGGAGTGGGGAGAGTATAGAAGGAAGGTCCCTGGATCCTAGTATTCTCTTCTGAGGCTGGGTCCTGCTCCTCCCCAACCTCCAACCTCTCCCTCACTAGGACCTGAAGGCTTTTCCTGGGGCCCCAGTCCCCTTAGCTGGGCCCTACTGCCTGCAGCTGGAGCCGTTAGAACTTGCCTTGTATTGCCTGTTGCACATCCCAGTCCCACTGCCTGTTTGCAGACTGTCAACAGGCTAATCAGCCACGTGTTGGACAGTTACCCCTGATGCTAAGTCAAGGCAAATGAGTTCAAGTGAAGAGGGTAAATCTAAAACCTTGCAGATCAAAAGTGAGGAGGCACTTAAGAATTTGAATTTGTCTTTGAAACGACTTAGTGTTTATAGCAGGCGCTTGGTGCTGTGTTTATTGCCAGCGGTAGCTAACAGTGACTAATTGCCCAGAAGGTGCCAAAACCTGTGCTGAGCTCAACGTATGCACGCTGTCACTTGCTCCTCACAACAACCTCTAAGGTGGAGTCTTTTATTATCCTGGCTTTAGTGATGAGTAAATTGAACCTCAGGGGAGTAAAATAACTTGCCCCAAGTCATCCAATCAATGAGAAACACAGATTCCAACACAACACCTCTGTCTCCAGAAACTGACTAAACGGTTAACCATCACAAAGTACAACTTTCCTGTTCCTGTACCATTACCATGGATGTGTAAACACGCACTCCACTTCCAGAGACACCTGCTGGCCTACTATTAGATGGAAGCGTCCCCACCTCCCAAACAAGGCATCCACTTGATATGGAAATTTGTATCACCAGTTCTCCAAATCCTGCAGTCTTCTCACCACATTAGCATCACCTAGGTAGGTTAGGTTTAGTTGCTAAGATGTGTCTGACTCCAGCGACGCCATGGACTGTAGCCCGCCAGGCTCCTCTGTCCATGGGATTTCCCGGGCAAGAATATTAGAGTGGGTTGCTGTAAGAAACGCCTCAGGAAGAAAGAGCCACCTCTATGGACCATTGGTGAAGGCCTTTATCGGGTGGTCGCTCTCCGGCAGAACTCCCGGGGGCGGGTGAGCAAGGAGACAAAGGGAGTCTGCTAGGTAGGAGGGGTGAGGAAAGGTTTTATAGCTAGGGCCCGGTTCCCATATAAGGAGGAAAGCGCGGGTTTCAGCAGTGTCTAAGGGCTCCGTGTCGGCTTCCTGATTGGATGGCTTGGTTGTCGGCCCGCCTCCTGGGCTTGTCTGCGGCTCTCTGCCGGGACATGTCCCGACATGTCCAACCTTGCCCTTACCTTTCAGTTGCTATTTCCTTCTCCAGGGGATCTTCCCTTCCCAGGGATCAAACCCAGGTCCTCTGCATTGCAGGCAGAATCTTTACAAACTGGCCTTCCCTGGTAGCTCAGATGGTAAAGAATCTGCCTGCAATAAAGAAGACCTGGGTTCGATCCCCAAGTCAGGAAGATCCCCTGCAGAAGGGAGTGGCAGCTCACTCCAGTATTCTTGCCTAGAGAATCCCATGGACAAACCGTTGGGTCTCAAAGAGTCAGACACAACTGAGCGACTAACATTTTCACTTTCTTTACAAACTGAGCCACCAGGGAAGCCTAACATCACCTGGGACACTTAAAAAAAAAGCAAAACACACCACTGAGGCCTCAACTCCAGCCCCTAGAGCACGGGCCACCAGCTCCAGGATCCAATATCTGATGATCTGAGGGGAGCTGACTTCTTAGCCGTAGTCGGTGCCTGAAGAGTAATATAATCTATGCATAATCTAGTGCCTGCACATAATTGTAGAGATGATTTTAATTGAACACTAGACCATACATTAAATGTTAATGGTTTCTAAATCAAATGTGGTTTAAAATTAATTAAATACTTAGAGCAAGAAGCTTGTTAATTCATTAAAGTCAAGATCACACTTACTCAGATAATTCTAACCATCCAGCAGCTTCAACTGCTTTTTTTAAAATCTCCTTTAATTAATTTCTCTCAAGATACATATAAGCACATAGCAAAACCATCATTTTGTCAGGTTATACTATTAGCTTTAAAATTTTATAAGCCAGCCTGGTGGGTATTTGTACAAATGCTGGAGTTCTAAGTTCTGATAAACGATGTCAGCCATGTAAATTCACCATCTATGATTAAACAGTTGTTGTTATACTTAAAATCAAGCTAAGAAAAAGAATGTGTGTATATATATATATGTATAATTGAATCACTATTGTATACCGTATATGCACTATACTATATGGCAAACTGTAAGTGGTATGCAATGATGGTTAGGTCCCTAGTCCTACACCTAGAAGACTCATTGATCCAGAAGGAGGCTGAAGTTTATGGTTTCTTATGCAAACAGGAAAGATGTTCTTCCTGCTTCCCACGCAGACCTCCTGACAGCACAGGATAGGAGAGGGGCCTGGGCAGGCATTTCTGACAACTTGTTAGCGCTTTTCAAGGTTTAAAGGCAAATGCTGTTCAGAGCCAGACAGCTAACCTGCAGGTGTGAAGTAACTGTTTTACCACTGTAAGGAGTGCTGAAATCCGGTGTGAATTTTACCTGCCCCGTGGAGGTCATCCAGTTCCTTAAAAATAACAACACTGACAATGTGCTGCTGGCCAGACAGGCCCATCTGTGTACCTATGCAGCTGGTGGGCTGTCAGCTTGCACCCCTGGGGCCTCTCCTCTGCTTCTGCACAGGTGAGCTGCCAGCAGCCACTTCCCCTTCCAAGGGTTTCAAGGACACTGGGCATGACAGCGAAGGGGGCTGCAGATCACAGCCAGACTGGTTACAAGCAAATAGGTAGCTTCAGTGGCTAAAGATGCCCACCTTCCAGGCAGACACCCCCCACTCTGAGCCCAGCACGCCTCTGACTTCCTCCAAGGCCTAAATTCACTCCTCTGAGTCAGTTTGCTCCCACCTATGTGGCTAGGATGATCTACCCTTTGAGGCGGTTGTGAGGAATAAAAGCACAGTGGATGCAGGCCACTCAGCTCAGTGCCTCCACCTGAGTAAGTGCTTCAGATGTGTTGACTTTTGTCTGATTTTGCTGTTCTTCCACAAAGAAAAGCCTCAAGCACTGTCTGTTCCTGTGCCCTGGAAGATCACTTAATCCACAGCCATCCAGTTCATTCCAATCCATTACCTCATCCCTCCTTTGGACCCACAGTCACAAGCATTGAGAATCAAGTCTGAAAGAGATAGTGAGAAGTGAGATAAAGGGTATAAAATGACAAAAAAAAAAAAAAGAGTGGAGGATTTGTTTCTGGTTGTTCCCAGGGAGCATGGGGCTGATGGCTCGCTGAGTGGGGCAGAGAGAAGTGACACAGGACTCCTCCCGTGCCAGCTTGCAATAGCCTCAGTGGGCGCTGGGCAGCACCCATGCTCAGTCCACACGGCAGGAAATGATGGGTGTTGAGCCCCAAGAGAAGGGCTTTCTGGGCTTAACTGGGGACATCTCTCATTTCCAAGAATGAGAATCTAGCATGTGTGGTTCGTCATCCCACCTTGGCAGTTGTCATGGAAAAGTCAAGAACAAAAGTTAAGCCTCACAAGACAGGCACGTGTCTGTGGTTTGGCTCATGACAGGCCCCAGTTTGAGTTCAGAGAGACCCTGAAAGCCTGGACTGGTCCTGGATTAACTTTGGTCCTTGGGCCTTAGGCAACAAAATCCATTAACCCAGTTTTCAACTGGGAAACCACTCTGTCTGCACCCTCAGTCCCTTTGCTTTGGATGAAACTGACTTTAGCCCTATCTTCAGCATGTGGGTGTGGTATTCAGGCCAGGCTACCCTGACCATCACATTTCTCTGACCTGGTAGTAGATTCAGAAATGGGTGTGTGACACTATCAGAGCCAGAGAGATATAAGGAAAATCTGTTCTATTGAAGTGTAACTTATATACCATGAAATTCACCCTTTTGAAGTATATAATTCAATGATTTTTGGTAAATTTATAGAGTAACCATCAGAACAGTCAAATGTTAGAACTTTTCCGTAATTCCCAAAATATCTCATGCCCATTTGCAGTCATAAGGAGATGTTAGCTGAGGAGTTTGTGGAGGTTCCACATTCCTTTGGGCTGGGCCTATTTGCAGTAATGATGACCAGAACCTGGAGCTATAAGGTGCCATCACAAAGAACCTGAGAATGAAGCAATGACTACGGAAGGGAGAACTAAGGGATGGGGATAAACTGGGTCCTGAGGTCACTGGTTGAGACTGATCAAGGCCAGTCTGCAACCAGTCCTTCCCCTGGACTCTCAAGTCATATGAACCAACAAGTTCCTATTTGTCATAAGCCAGTTTGCTTGGTAGTTTTCCATCTTTTGCAATGAGAAAAATCCTCAACTGACTCCAAAAACGATTGACCAGACTCTAGTGACTAAAGTTGAAACCTTTATTAAGTGGATATTCAGAAAGGAATGCCCACCTTCAGATCTGTTGTAATTCCAGAACTGTTTTACCTATGACTAAAGAGCCATTTTTCAAATGAGGATTCAGGCCTACAAAGGCAGGTTTCTTAACCAGGGCACATAGCAGAACCTGAACAAGTCCTTGACTCTGTGTAACCCTAAATTTGACTCTGTCTTTCGTCCATCAGATCATCACCATTGTCATCATCCTCAACATTGCCATTACCTTTTATAAGGTGTTTAATATATATTCTAAGCATTGTGTGAATATTAAATCACTTCATCTTCACAAGCACTCTGTGGGTAGGCGCTATTATTATTCCCATTTTATAGAAGAGAAAATTGAGGTCTAAAGAGGGTAAGTAACTTGTTCAAGGTCATATAGTTTGTGAGTAAGTAGCAGAAGCAAGATCTGGATACAGCCATGCTGGCCACAGGAACCACGCTCTTAATCAGTGCTCTGTGATGTCTCTTGTAAATTAAAATTAACCTAACATCAGCGTTTAATCAGAGTTACATTGGTTTTTCATGCAGAGACACTACCTTTTTTTTTTTCTGAACTTACATTTTATCTATTATTAAAATAAAAAGCAAACAAAACCCCCACATTTTCCCATAGTTTATATGCTGTTCAGTTACATAAAACAATTTTTATCCACCTGATTTCAAGGACTCATAGACTTTTATGCTTCACCTGATTTCAAGGACCCATAGACTTTTGTGCTTCTTACAATTTTGTTCTGTTCTTCTCAATACATATTGCAAATAAGGATTAATTGTGGCAAAAGTTTTATTTTAGGGACTTTTTATGATGGAAAACTTTGTGCTATGTTTTATGAATTTCAATTGATAATGATACAGTAATTGATATTTAATATCAGAATTTAACATGAAATTTTATATTTCATATCAGTTGATTGACAAAAAAGTGAGACTTGGAATTTAGCAGCCTTCTTCTAGAAACAAATATACCTATGAAAAGTGACATAAATCTGTCTTCTCTGATTTTTTGAAACCACATGTAACATGTGAAGTACTTCAAAAGCCCTGAAATGCTATATAAATGTAACAACATACTATATTCTTTAATGTTTTCACACACATTGTCTCAGTTGATCCTTACTTGTCATATGATTGGACAAGGATTATCTTGTGTATAAGCATTATTATTTGTAAGGCAGTACCATGGAAGGCTTTTATTTTTATCAGTCCATAGGAGAATGAATTTATTTTTATGTAGGAGAATGCCAGGATAAAAGTGATCTTTTAGAAAATTCAACAGGTGTGTGCATATAGGATGGTTGGGAGGATGGCAGGTGGCAGGGGGGATTAAAGACAGAAAGAGTGGTTTAGGAGGCTACTCTTGCAGAAACCTCAGATGCATTTGTGTTTAAATAAAGCCTATACCAGTACTTGGGCTTCCCTGGTGGCTCACAGTAAAGAATCTGCCTGCAATGCAGGAGATGTGGGTTTGATTCCTGAGTCAGGAAGATCCCCTGGAGGAGGGCATAGCTACCCACTCCAGCATTCTTGCCTGGAGAATTCCATGGACAGAGGAGCCTGGCAGGCTACGGTCCTTGGGGTCGCAGAGTTGGACATGACTAAAGCGACTGAGCACACACACATTCCAGTCCTTAAGACTGACATGGATCTCAGGGGTAACAGAAGTTTCAAATGTTAATGCCACTGTTAAAACAGCGAGTCGTCAGTAGGGCACTGGAGAGCATAAAGGGAGTGGTAAATAATTGGAAAACAATGGTATGGGTTTGCTGGAGGGTGCCAGCGTGATTTGGAGGAACTGATGGCGGTGGAAGTTGGACAGTTATCCTGGGCAAGTCTGAGCAGTCTTCAAATGATGGAGGTGGTTTAGAATTGGGTTCTAAATGCCCGGCTAGTGATCCCTCACTGCAAGATGCAGCTTGAACATAAGGCTCAGTGAGGCACAGATGTCAGTAACCTCTGCCAGTTTTAATTTTCTAATCCTTGTGGAATTTGCATTTCACTCCCTAAAAAAGAGTGTGCCTACTTTGGGGACTCATGCAAATGTGACAAGGAGTCAACATCTTCCCATCAAACCTAGGCCCCACTTTCCCAAGCTCTCATCTCCAGGTTTCTTCTTCTGTGGCCCAGCATGATTTCAGTTATCTTGTAAGGAAATGGTCCAGCAAGGCCACTAACGCCCTATGAACTCAGTACTAAACTGATCATTCTGCTCCACGAATTCCTACAAATCTGGAGATGCGCTGGCATGTGAATCTTAGTAACTTGTGTGCGTTTCACTTGAAGTTCTGTTTTTGTGTTTTGCCATCAATGGTCTATGTTCACGCTGTCCCATGTGGTGGGGTTGTGGAGCCTGAGAGGAGAGGAGGGTGGTCTTCCTGGGGAGGGAGATGCTTTGGAGTAGGCAGAGAGCTTAGAGCCTCACCAGCTGCAGGAAGTGTCTTCAGCCTTTACTGCCTATTCATGCTGGAAGAAGAAAGAATGAAACAACCCCAAGTTCTCATTCACCTTCAGATTATTTTCTTCCAACTTAGAGAGAGAAAAGCCTGATTTTGAGCCCTGTTTTTGACCATTTATGGGTTGTTTGAACTTGGATACATGAACAGTTACAGTAACATCTTTCCTGTCTCATTCCCAGGGTTATTGGGAGGATGCATAAGTCAATGCTTATGAAAAATGCTGCACACAGACAGTGAAGCATCTGTCAGGACACCACTTTCATTTGGGATCATGGTTCCCTATTACTGATATCTGTTGACACCTATCACCTTGGTGTTGTGGTTTCAAGGGAGTCTCAAGCAGTATTAAGTATATAGTATTAAGTATTTATTTATTTATTATTTTATTTATTATTAAGTTTATTATTAAGTTTATTTATTATTAAGTATTTAAGGATGATATAATTTCTGGGACCATATTTTGCTTATCGAAGACTGTAATTTTAGGGATAACAGAATACTGAAAAGGGAGTATTGGAAAAATTGAGGACATACAGTCAGCAGAGAGTTTTAAAAGTCCTCGGCTAGCAGTGAGGAGACTTGATTCCCAGTTCCTCCTCTGTCAGTGATCTTGAGCCATCATGGCACTGTTCTGGGCCTCAAAAATGAAGCTGCTTGACCCATTGTTTCTTTTTCTTTTAAAAAAATATTTATTTATTTTTGGCAGTGTCTTCAGTACATGGGATCTTTCATTGCAGCGCACAGCTTCTCTCTATTTCTGGTGCGTGGGCTCCACAGATGCCCCCGGGCATGTGGGAATCTTACTTCCCTGACCAGGGGTCAAACCCACATCCCCTGCATTAGAAGGCAGATTCTTAACCACTGGACCACCAGGGAAATCCCGACCATTGTTTCTTAACAGGGGTGAGCTGTGGCGTCACCAAGGAAGATCCTCAAAGGTAGAGTTTTTGTTTTGTTTCTTTGCTGTGTTTCCAAAATTTAGAGATGTACCTGGCACAGGGTAGGAACTCAATCAATACATGTTTTCAATAAACAAATAGGCCTGAGTTCACTCTAGAATCCTAGCAACATGGGGTAGAGCCTGTGTAGATATATTGAAAAAGCCCTCCTGATCATTTTGTCACACGCTCTTAAGGAGCACAAAACTTAATTCCCAAAGTTCCTTCCACATGTTGCCAGATTTAGCAAATAAAAGTACACGACATCCGGGGGGGGGGGTGCCAGGGATACAGTAAAAAATGCATCTGACTATGGATCAGAAAAATATAAGACATCCAGTTAAATTTGAATTTCAGATACACAATGAAAAAAATTTAGTGCAAATATAATGCCCTGCAATATTTGATTGTTACCTAGGTAAGCAGGTAAGTCTAGTGTTTCAGCTGATAGGGCCAGAGGGTGGTACCTTGAAACTGGCCCAGATTTGGAAATTAGAAATCTTGCTTTGAGTTTCTGCCCTGATTGCGTGATCTTGACAAATATTTTAACTTCACTGAGCATCGAAACTATGGTATCTCTCCTGCAGAGTTGCTGAAAGTGTTAGAGATCATATAGGCAGGATGGCTGGCACTTGGCGAGTATCTAATAAAGGTTAGCTGTTATTACTATAGTTGGTATGTTTAGTTGGTTTGAAGAAAGAAAACTCAGTATCAATGAGACTTTTACTGAATATAATGGCAACTAGTAAGCTGGCATTCTGAAATGACCAAGATTACAGTTAATAGTCCTATGTAGAACTGGGAAAAGTTAGAAAGAATGCTGACCTTCTGTCAAACAATAGCTCTATGTCTGGGGGAACAAAACATACTAAAAATTAATAGATTATCCAGAATAAATATAGGAAGGAAGTTCTTTCATTTCATTCATTATGAAATGTCATTTGCTTAACTGACTTTGTCTAATGTGAAAGGTAAGGTAAATATTTGCCTGATCTCCAGGTTTTATAGGGTCACTAGACAGAGGGATAGGTTATCACTTGGGCAGTGGAAATACTTCAATCCTGACCTAGTTTATTTGTGTTCTAGGTTAAAAGCATCTTCTGTTTCTAGAACTCTTTTGTTTCTAGAGACTTCTAACATATCTACTCTGGTTACAAAATAAACACACATGGTGATAAATGTAAAATGTCCATGAACAGAAAGCAGTTTTCTCTAGAACCATCTATTTGGGCAAAATCTGTAGATAATTTCAAAATTAAATTTAAAGAGGTATGGCTGGAAAATAAATTGACCATTACATCTTCAACTGAACTGCTCTGATATCAACTTCATGTTTTATGCTCCCTATTGCTATTTCTTCATTTATCCAACACATGTTTATTATTGAACATATACTATATACCAGACACTGCTGTGCTGGAGATCCTCATTGAACAATGTGGGAGTCAATGAACAAAACACTCATCCTTGTCTTTGAGGAGCTTGCATTCTGGGATCGGGAGAGAAATATGAGCATACTGCATCAGTAAATTCTGTAGATTGCAGATGGTGATAAGTGTCATAGGAGAAGAACAAGGGAAGGACGATGGGGCTAAGCGATGGGATGGAGTGGCCAATTTTAAACAGTGTGGGAACAGTGGGCCTCTCTGGGAAGGTGATATTTGAGAAAAGGAGGTGATGGCAGGAGCCAGGCTGCTCTAGGGGAGTAGAAGAGGGACATCAAGCACAAAGGACCTGAAGGGGCAGCACGCCTGCAGTGCCTCAAGAACAAGGCCAGTTTGGCTGGAGTGGAGAGACGGCAAAGCGAAGGAGAGAGGACTAGGCAACTGTTACTGTCTTAATCATGATAAAGTTCTCCATGAACCCAACTTCCAATTTAGAGTTTTAGCTTATTTATTCTGACTGCAGGGAAATCCTCAACTACTTACCTAGAATGATGGTTCTTAATTTGTGAAACATGAGTAGGTTAGGATTTCTTTCACAAAACTATGACTAGAGAAAATCAGTATAGCTTGGTGGTGATGTTTGTCCTCTGATAGATCTGCGTTTACATTCTGGTTTCCTTACTTACTAGGTGTGTCCCCTAGGTAAGTTACTCAACCTCTCTGTGCTTCAAGTTCCATCTCTACGAAATGAGGCAACTAAAAGTGCTTCCTTTTAAGTTCTCAGGGTTATAGGAGAAGGTCCGTGTAAAATGCTCAGCACAGTGGCTTGGCACGTAAAATGTGCCAAATAAATATTGTTATTATTTCTTGAAATGTATCGCTAGGAGGATTAGGTATTTCAAAATAACCTATTTCAGTGTATATTTGAAATGTATATTTAATAACCAAAACATGCTTTTGTACAAAAATGTCTTATTATTGTTTCTAATAGTTGTAATAGCCAGCCTCCAAGATGATCCCCAATGATTCCTGTCTCTGAGTACTCACACGCTTGTACAGTCCCTCTCAGACTGCACCGGGGCTGGCCTGTGGGACCAAGGAAGATGAAAGAAGTGATGGCATGCCACTTTTGAGATTAGGTGATAAAAGTCATTGCAGCTATGATATTGGTCATTCTCTCTCTCAGTCATTACTAGTTCTGAGGGAAATCAGCTGCCATGTCATGAGCAGCCCTTGGAGAGGCGCCCCCCCACGACATCCACACAATAAGAAACTGAAGCCTTTTGCCGACAAGCATATGAGTCAGAGCCTTCTTGGAAGTGGGCCCGGTCAGGGGTTCAGATGGCAGCAGTTCTCCCTGGTATTTTGTAGCTTCACAAGAGACCCTGAGCCAGAACCATCCAGCTAAGCAAACCCTGAATTCTTCACCCTCAGAAGGTGTGTGAGTTGATAAGCATTTGTTGTCTCAAGCTTCCAAGTTTTAGGGTAATTTGTTTATGCAGCGACAAACAACAAATACTGTACTGTATGTCTGTGTATTCAAAAGTTAATTAAAACATATACATATATGTATATAAGTGAAAGAGTTACTCGCTCAGTTGTGTCTGATTCTTTGCAACCCCATGGACTGTAGCCCACCAGGCTCCTCTGGCCACAGAATTCCCCAGGCAAGAATACTGGAGTGGGTTGCCATTTCCTTCTCCAAGGGATCTTCCTGAGCCAGGGATCGAACCTGGGTCTCCTGCATTGCAGGCAGACTCTTTACCACCTGAACCACCAGGGAAGCCCTTATATTTAAGGTTAATTGAAATATATACATATGCATATACGTACGGCAGTTTTGTTTTGTGTATGTATACATATATACCTATACATATATGTTTTAATTAACTTTTGAAAATATATAATTTATTGGAACTAACCCAATTTTGTCATTTTTTATATCACTTTGGATCTTTAGAGAGTCCCACTGATCCTTGATAGTTTACAAGCATTTATTTTTTACATGTTATTGATAATACACTCCTCTTTGTATTTGATTTTTCCCCTCAGAATCACTTCACATATAGCACTAGATTGCAACATTCTTGGCATTTTTACTGTCTGTATAGCATTCCTCCCTGTGGCTATGTCACGTCCTCTCAAATATCCCCGATTGCAGGACATTTGAGTTCATTTCAACTGGTAACATAATATCTGGCACTATAACAATGGTGCCAATTAGCTAAGCAATGACTGAGAGTTAAATAGACTAAGTCTCTGCTCTCAGATACATAAAAGACAAGACAGAGGGGGCAAGTCCTCCTAAGGTACACAGACTACAAGCAGATATTGAAGACAAGTGCCGGCTAAATAAGTGAGCTGCACTTCATGCTGGCCTGCGATGGTGAGTGCAAGGGAGCTGAGTGAACCTGTGAGTGAAGACAATAATAATAGCTTTCGAGAACTAGATGTTTTTCCTGCTGAATTACGGGAATGACAGGAGACAATAAAACCTTCTCTCCAAGTCTCAAAGCAGAATTTCGGAGAGGCTCCCCCTGAACGAAAGCCATTGTCCCCAGACTCTGTGTCTGCTTCCTTCACTTTAACCATTCTCCTCCCCTTCTTTGGCTGTGCTTTGTCAGGCTCTACAGCTGTGAAGTTGACTAAGCCCGTCTTTGTTGAAATCCAGCACGATGTTACACGTCCCAGGTCTCCTTTTGAATACACCATTCATTAGAAGGCTCTTACGTAACCACATCCTGTAAGTGGGGAGTCATCATTTCTTCAACTTGGTTGCTTCTGGTCCTTAAGCTCTGACTTCACCCACATTCCTTACAGGGTTTTGAGGACCTCCTGGTAGGCAAGCCATCTTTAACATTTAAAAAATAATTTGTGATCGAAGGGAACTATACTTAATATATCCAGAGACATTAAACCGGATTAATTCTAAAACCTCATCAGGTTCATGACCGTCAGTCTAGTTACTGTGCAGGAACCTGATGAGGCTTGAGATGCAGCCTTACCAGTGGGAGGAGGTGGAAAGTTAACGCTTCTTTAAAAATGAGACTGAGGTTGTGTTGACATCAGCGCTCCTGATTGAGAGTCAGCTGTGATTATCTTCAGTTGAATGTGGGGCAGCCTCCTTCCTTCCTTCCCCATCCCCAATTCCCCTATCACCTATGCAAGTCTCCCCTCCCTGTCAGCTTCACTCACGGAAACTTCATTTTTATCTTCCATTAAAAGTCTGTCTGATGAGAAGTCTCCAAGGCTCAAAAGAGAGCTCAGTTGTCTGAAAACTCCAGCCTTAGAGAATGGTGCTGTGAGGTCAAGGTCAAAAGGTCACTGGGTCAGGGTTTCCTTGCCAAAGGAGAAAAGGCTTCAGTGACAGTGACTCAACTCAAAGTTTATTGCTAACATGGTTGCAAAAGCAAAACAAAACAATGTAATGCATGTGCTGTCCTAGCTGGAATAATCAGTGCTGAAACCTGGCTCTGCACTGTTGCAACCTGTGTGAGAGTCCTGCCTCCACCACAGAGCACTGTGGTTTCCTACAGATATTTGAACCTCTCTAAAGTTCCATCTTCATTTCTGTAAATTGTAAATAATAATCATGTCTATCTCACAGGAGAAGCAAGTTCTTTTTTTTTAATAACATAACCACATTTATTGAAGAATACATTCTAATATCTAATTGCAATGTTCAACAATGCAAAATCAAAGTTACTTTTTCACCAATATAATAATTTTACACATGGTAATGCATATGTTTCAGTACTACTCTCTCAGTTCTTCCTCCCCACCCCGTCCATAAATCCATTCCCTGTCTGCATCTCCACTGCTGCCTTGAAGATAGGTTCATTAGTGCCATCTTCCTAGATTCCATTTCTATGCGTTATTATATGATATTCGTCTTTCTCTTTCTGACTTACTTCACTTTATATAACAGGCTCTAGTTTAATCCAGCTCATTAGTACTGACTCAGACGTGTTCCTTTTTATGACTGAGTAATAGTCCACTGTGTATATATACCACAACTTCTTTATCCATTCATCTGTCAGTGGACATCTAGGTTGCTTCCATGTCCCAGTTACTGTAAATAGTGCTCTAGTGAACACTGGGATACATGTGCCTTTTTTGATTATGGTTTCCTCAGGGTATATGCCCAGTAGTGGGACTGTTGGCTCATATGATAGTTTAATTCTTAGTTTTTTTTTTTAAGGAATTTCCATACTGTTCCCCATGGTGGCTGTGTCAATTTGCATTCCCACCAGCAGTGCAAGAGGGTTCCCTTTTTTCCACAACCTATCCAGCATTTATTGTTTGTAGGTTTTTTGATGATGGCCATTCTGACTGGGATGAGGTGATACTTCATTGTAGTTTTGATCGCATTTCTCTAATAATGAGCAATGTTGAGCATCTTTTCTTGAATTTATTAGCCATCTGTATGTCGACAAGCAAGTTCTTAATAAGTGCTATCAATTACTAAAATTTTTAAATATAATAATGCTATATTACTACTATAAGTATTACATATTATAAATAAATTAAGTATAAGTATTATAGTAGCATAATACTTACATTATTAATACTTATATCTTTCAAGCCAAAGTCTATTATTATATTACAGTTAATTTAGTGTATGTGTTAACACCCCAAAATGTCAGGTAGTCTCTTGGGATTCTTCATCTTTGTGTCTTTTATAAAAATTAACACAATCCTTTGGGCACAGTAGACCCTCAGTAAATATCTGTTAAATAATTGTTCTAAATATAGTGGTTCTGCAGGGATAGGCTTGTACATATAATCCCTCCACTTAGCATCCTAGGAGAATGTCATACACCTTTGAATGCTCTGTAAATATTTTATAATAGTAACAATGATATAATGATTATCATTATGAATACAGATTGCTGTTAGCTTAAATTTCCTGAACTAGGGTTAAGTCCTTCTGCAACATATAAAACATATTCACAAAGGGCTTCAGCCTATTGCAAACTGAACCCTAACTTGCTTTGTAAAATAACAAAAGCAAGTGAGTTGATGATGAGTCTTTTACCTTTCAAGCAGTCATTTCCAGGAACCATTACAGGTTGAAGTAAATGAGACCTTCTTTTCTTTCTAGATTTAGGTAATCATTGCCTTATGTGTCTTCTGATGACAGTCGGCAATTAGATTATTTTACATTTATTTCACAAGCTTTGTAAGGCTTCTAACTAAGCAGCAAACCAACTAGTGAAATGTGAGTTATGAGCTTTGGGATACAGAAAGAAGCAGAAGCCAGCTATATGGGCCATTCCCTTCTGCTTCTCTATTTTAGCTTTCTCCAGCCACAGAAGCTAAAGCTCTCTTTTGGAAGAGGAAACCACAGAGCCACTGGCAGAAGATAGGTCTTCCAGACTGTGATTCAGAGACTAGGGTTTTCTAATATTAATAAATGTTCCTTAAAAAGAAGACTCCTTAGTGGCAGTCAGACCTTGAGCAAGGGCGAGGGAACACACAGCTTCCCTTAGGAAACTCCCAAGATTGGCACTGGAAAAGTACCTGCAGGTGGTGAATCTGCTGTCTTAGTGGTACAGTCCCCTGCCCCACAGCTCACCTGCCCTTTGAGGGTGACTCACTTGTGCTCAGGTTTGTCCATGCATTCTCTCTCTTACACATACACACACACATATGCACACACAAACGTTCTTGCCAGTTTGACTTTAACACTCTGGCATGAAGACAGCAAAAAACCCTCCTTCACATCTCTGTAAAAGATTTGAGGATGACAAAAACTTAAAAAAAAAAAATCTTGATGCTAACTATGGTATACATCCACTGTAAAAAAATAATTGAAGTTGGGGGAGATGAAGATGAATATTAAGAAATTCCAGAGCCTGTCCCAATTCTACCTGCCCCTAAGATTTGGTAAACTTTGGTGACCTTACCAAAGTCTTAACAAACTTTGGTAACCTCCCATGTCTTCCTCATTCTCTCCTGATATCTCTCCTTGCTGCCATGTACATTATTGGGCCTGAGTGTATGGGACACTTAAGGTGTCAGATTCTTACCTGCAGCATACTCAGTGTCCATTCTGACCCACTCATTCTGTGAGGTTTGATCCTTACTGTAGCTTGGTGAAGCAGGCACAGTAGGTATTCTCCCATTATCTGGACAAGGAGCTTGAGGCTCAGGGAGGTTAGAATTGGCTGCTGGTACTTGCACATAGTATATGGGAGATGACCCATTACATGAAAGGCCACAATGTGAGTGGTCTGATAGAATATATTTCAGAACTAGAGCAGATGTTCCTTAACTGCCAAGTGTGTATAATCGTCATGCTCATTATCAATGCACTAGATTACCTTAACTGAATCCTGAGGGAATGGGCACAGGACAAATTGGTTTTGATGGGAAAGGTGGGAGAGGAGACGGTTCTGAACATGGAGATGTTGCCAGTAAGACAGTTCTCAATATGACCACAAGTATAGAGCATGGGACCACATGACGCCATTGAGGGTGATATCAAATAAATAAATAGTAAGTGTTAGAAAGGCCCTGAAGGAAACTTGCTATAATCTTAACAGTGGCTATATCTAGGATAGTTATTATTGTTTAGACACTAAGTTGTGTCCGACTCTTTTGCGACCCCATGGACTGTAGCACACCAGGCTCCTCTGTTCACAGGATTTCCCAGGCAAGAATACTGGAGTGGGTTGCCATTTCCTTCTCCAGGGAATATTCCTGACCCTGGGATCAAACCCATGTCTCTTATGTTGGCAGGCAGATTCTTTACCACTGAGCCACCACAGAAGGCCCAATCTAGGACACAGCCATAAGCAATTGTTATTTTTCTTTATTCTTCTTTATATTTTTCTAATTTTTTCTTATAATGGGTATGAATCACTTTTATAGTCTAGCTCTTAAGTATTATGTGTTAGTGTATGTTATTTTGTATTGTAAAAATATGACTGTCAAAAACATATGTGCTTCAAAGGACACTATCAAGAAAGTGAAAAGACAAGCCACATAATAGGAGAAAATATTTACAAATATATATATATATCAGATAAAGGACTAGTGTTACTTATCAGATATAAGACCTCTTATAAAGACCACCAGTAAAAAGACACATAACCCAATTTTAAAATGAGCAAAGTATTTGAATAGATATTTCTCCAAAGAAGATATACAAATGGCCCTGATAAGGATATGAAGAGATGCTCAACATTACTAGTCATTAGGGAAATGCAAATTAAAATCTTGAACTACCACCTACCATACATATATGACAACAGTCAGTAAGGATTTGGAGAAATTAGAACCCTCATAAGGTCTGTCTAGTCAAGGCTATGGTTTTTCCTGTGGTCATGTATGGATCCGAGAGTTGGACTGTGAAGAAAGCTGAGTGCCAAAGAATTGATGCTTTTGAACTGTGGTGTTGGAGAAGACTCTTGAGAGTCCCTTGGACTGCAAGGAGATCCAACCAGGCCATTCTAAAGGAGATCAGTCCTGGGTGTTCTTTGGAAGGATTGATGCTAAAGCTGAAACTCCAATACTTTGGCCACCTCATGCAAAAAGTTGACTCATTGGAAAAGACCCTGATGCTGGGAAAGATTGAGGACAGGAGGAGAAGGGGACGACAGAGGATGAGATGGCTGGATGGCATCACCGACTCGATGGATATGAGTTTGGGTAAACTCCGGGAGCTGGTGATGGACAGGGAGGCCTGGCGTGCTGCAATTCATGGGGTCACTAAGAGTTGGACACGACTGAGCAACTGAACTGAACTGAACTGAACTGAATAGGAATGTAAAATAGTATAGCCACTTTGGAAAAGTGTATTAGTTCCTCAAAGAGTTTAGCCAAGAAATTCTACTCCTAGACATACACCCAAGAGAAATGAACAGATGTGTTTACACAAAAAATTGTACACGAATGTCTTAGCAGCATTATTCTTAAGAGCCAAGAAGTGGAAACAATCCAAAGTGCCCATCAATGTATGAATGGATAAACATAATGTGGTTTTATCCATACAGTGGAAGATTATTCAACTATAAAAAGGAATGAAGTACTAATACATGTGACAACTTGGTTGAACCCTGAAAATGTTAAGTTTAAGAAGCCAAACCCAAAGGCTGCATGTTACATGTTTCTATTTATATGAAATGTCCAGAATAGGCAAATTCATAGAGACAGAAAATAGATTAGTGGTGGCTTGGGGCTAACGGGGTGGGTGAGGAGTGACTGCTAATGAGTATGGAATTTGTTATTGAAAATGATGAAAGTTCTGGAATCAGATAGTGGTGATGGTCGCTTAACTAAATATATTCAAAATCATGAAATTATACACTTTAAGAGCAAATTTTATGCTATGTGAATTGCATCTCAGTAGAAAAATGACTAAAAATAAAGAAAACTTCAAATACAAACCCACTAAAAGTTCAGAATCTGCCGTACTTTGGGGGACTTCCTAGGTGGTGCTAGTGGTAAAGAACCCACCTGCCAGTGGAGAAGACATAAGAGACGTGGGTTCAGTCCCTAGGTAGGAAGATCCCCTCGAGGAGGAAATGGCAACCCACTCCAGTATTCTTGCCTGGAGAAGTCCATGGACAGGGGAGCCTGGCGGGCTACAGTCCATGGCTTTGCAAAGAGTTGAACGCAACTGAAGCGACTTAGCACACATGCCATACTTTTGATTGATTAGTCTTCATTTGTTGTTGTTGAGTCACTCAGTCGGACTCTTTGCGACCCCATTCTACAAACCCCATGGATTGTGGTCCGCCAGGCTCCTCTGTCCATGGGATTTCCCAGGCAAGAATACTGGAGTGGGGTGCCATTTCCTTCTCCAGGGGATCGTCAACCATCCAGGGATCAACCTGTCTCCTGCACTGGCAGGCAGATTCTTTAGCACTGAGTCAATAGGACCTATGAAATAAATGTTCACTGAGGAAATGTAAGCAAGGAGAAAAAGGGACGGATGGCATCCTTCATGTATGCAGGACCCCCCCTTGGGAATAAGTATTGTTTCAGTTCAGTGGCTCAGTCGTATCTGATTCTTTGTGACCCCATGGACTGCAGCATGCCAGGTTTCCCTGTCCATCACCAACTCCTGGAGTTTGCTCAAACTCATGTCCATCCAGTCGGTGATGACATCCAACCATCTCAATAAAACAATAAACAATAAAATTGTTCTTTATATAGAATCACAGACATTTGGGGGAGGGGGGATTTTAAAGATCTATTGAATCCATATAGCCTATTCTACAGATAAAGAAACGGAGGTCAAGGAGAAGGGAAAGAGTTTGTTTACTGTCACCTGGTGAGCTTGCAAAGGGTCTGAGCTTTTTAAGTGAGATTTCCTGCCTCCATGTATCTTTGAGCTGTCCTTCGCTTATCTTCTTCACAGGCAGGGGCCATCGGTTTCAGGAATCTGCAGGTGTGCTTTGCTGTGAACATATAGGGATTTCACAGCCTCTTCTCCCCAGAGGCTAGCATCTCGTGATAACTCTTCACTTTAACCTACTTGCAAAAATTTTGTGACTGCCTAAAGCCATGAAATTAAAAGACGCTAACTCCTTGGAAGAAAAGTTATGACCAACCTAGATAGTATATTCAAAAGCAGAGACATTACTTTGCCAACTAAGGTCCATCTAGTCAAGGCTATGGTTTTCCCTGTGGTCATGTATGGATGTGAGTTGGACTGTGAAGAAGGCTGAGTGCCAAAGAATTGATGCTTTTGAACTGAGGTGTTGGAGAAGACTCCTGAGAGTCCCTTGGACTGCAAGGAGATCCAACCAGTCCATTCTGAAGGATATCAGTCCTGGGTGTTCATTGGAAGGAATGATGCTAAAGCTGAAACTCCAGTACTTTGGCCGCCTCATGTGAAGAGTTGACTCACTGGAAAAGACTCTGATGCTGGGAGGGATTGAGGGCAGGAGGAGAAGAGGATGACAGAGGATGAGATGACTGGATGGCATCACTGAGTCGATGGATGTGAATCTGAGAGAACTCCGGGAGTTGATGATGGACAGGGAGGTCTGGCGTGCTGCGATTCATGGGGTCGCAAAGAGTCGGACACGACTGAGAGACTGAACTGAACTGAACTGAAAGCCCCTCTGGGAGGTGTGCTGCGCTGGAGAACTTAGTGGGCAAACTGCCCCTACCCGACCTTAAGAAAAATCAGTGATTGGAGAGCTGGCATTAGTGTTTCTTGGTAATACTTGTCGGTCCTCCCGTCCTGTTTATTCAAACCATCTTCAATTTGAAAGAAGGCTGAAGTCACAGCCTCCCTTGCACCCGCTTAGGTTGCTACGGATCGAGAGTGTCTGACTTCCTAGTTCGCTTCTAAGGTGACTACCCAGGCACTGCGTCTTCTTTGAAGTCCTCAGAACACCTACACCCTTCTGGACATTTTCTCTCCTTTTCACTGAAGACTCCGTCCTGCAGCCGAGCCGGCGCGAACGCACGGAGGACACGGCTCGTCCCGCTCAGGCACCTGCAGAAAACCAGATCCCTGTATGCTCCAGAATCCCGGTGTCACCAGGGACCAGGAAACAAGCCGACAGTCCCTGATCAATTTCTTTAATCAGAGGCGCTAAGCCGGCGTGTTAACAGTGCCAGCCTCCCGCGCGTC
Source organism: Capra hircus (assembly GCF_001704415.2). Classification (NCBI taxonomy): domain Eukaryota; kingdom Metazoa; phylum Chordata; class Mammalia; order Artiodactyla; family Bovidae; genus Capra; species Capra hircus. The sequence goes on along the minus strand of NC_030815.1, from coordinate 43,811,105 downwards.
CAGGTACCCCTCCAGGTAAGAACTGATAGAATCGAACTGACGCACGTCTCACTGGGGATGGATTTTTCCCTCTCCCTCGGGGAAAGAAAGTAAACACACAGCTGCAGCAGGAGCGTGCCGGGGCTGAAGAAGCGGCTCTGCCTGCTGCTCGCGGGGCAGAAGCCAGCGGACCGGGGTGAGGCGGCTGAGGTGAGCGAAGGTGCCCGGTGGGCCCGGTGGAGTCTGATCCGCGCGCAGGCGCACTGGAGTCTGCCCGCCGGCCGGCTCGCGCGGGTACAAAGAGAGCGCCGCCGAGAGCCGGGGTTCCTTGAGGTCCCGGGAGCCGTCTGGGGTTTTGCAGGCCGGAGCTGTCCCTCCGGGGCGCAGCCGCAGCCGTTTCCTGCCCGGAGTCGGAGGCTTGCGGGTCTCCCCGAGTTCCTTGCCCTTGCGGTAGCAGCTGAGCCCTGTCTGATCCCGTACGTTCGGGGTTTAATTCTGGCGCTCGCGGCCGGGGCCGGCTCCGCCCCCTGCGCCCCGCCCCCTTCTCCGAGGTCCCCGAGCCGCGGGCGAGGCAGCGAGCGGCAGGCGCGCGCGGCAGGTTGAGAGGAGCTGCTGGAGGTGAGGGGAGCTGGGGGCTGTGTCGCGCCACCTTCCCGGGCGGGTTGGCCGGGGCCGTGGGGCTCCGACCCTGCCCCCGTTGGTCTCCACGCCCAGTCAGGCCAGCTTGGGGCGCGCCGGGGCGCACGGCGGCCGTGGCGGTGGTGGAGGGCAGCCCCCCGCAGGCTCTTTCTTGCCGGGTCACCCCGGCGGCCTCAGGACGGGCCTAGGGACGGGGTCCGAGAGGTTCCTGGGCCCCGCACCTCGCGGGGTTCGGCACACTGTGGCGGAGGGGCTCGGGGGTTTTGGAAGGGGAGTGCGGCGCGCCCGGCTTGGGGTCAGCGGGAAAGTCCGAGCGGGGCCGGGAGGCGGGAGGGTGCGGACGCGTCCCGACGCCCGGCCCTGGGTGCCCCTGGGGCCCTTTCATTAGTCCGGGATCGAGTGAGAGAGCTCTCCGAAGCGTCTCCCCGAGAAGTTTTCGGCTCGGCTCCGCTGGAGGGAGTGGCGGTCGACCACTTTCTTCCTCATCAGCGGAGCGGCAGGTGGCCTCGGTCGCCCTCAACCGACTCGGAGATGGCTCCGGCCGAGGTTGCCGGGGCCGGGAGGTGGGGGAGGGTGTGGGCGCACTGGGCCTGCGGCCAGTCGAACCCCGCCGGGACAGCGTGGGCTTCTGGAGTCTCCAGGGGCTTCTGGTGGTCGTCGAGGGAGGTTGCGAGCGCCCTTAAACAGACCTGCACCCTCAACTCCTCTTCCTCCCCCTTCCCATGGCCGCAGCAGCGTCCTCCCCTTGACCGTTCTTCTCCGCCCGGTCCGTGTGGAACCCTGAGGCAACTCTTCGCGGCGGGTCGTGCAAGTCAGCAAGAACTGTGCTGCGCCGGGGTGGCTTGCAGAGGGGTTTGTCGAGTGAGCCTTAAAAACAATCTATGGCGTCCCCCAGCGCTCGCTGTCTGCACATAGTCTCTGCTGAGGTTCGGCTCGTCGAATTAATTAATAAAGTATTATATCAAGACAGGCGCTCAGAGACCAACAAGGAAAGTTAACCACCCAGTTCTGTAATTGTGCACTTTCTTGCCCCAGCTTCATCCCATCCATCTGTGAGCTGAATGGGAAGTCAGGGCTAGTTTCCTCATTTTTAATTCCGTGAATTTATTCAGCTTGGTTTTTAGGTGGTACTTGGCTGTCCATATGCTATTTGCTCGCTTCATCCAACTTTCTCTACAGAAAAGTTGGGCTTTCCCACATTTTATTTATTTTAAAAGTTGATACATGACAAATGTGCCATAAATTTACCCAAAGTGTATAATTTACTGTTTTTTTTCAAAGTGTATTCACAGAGTTGTGCAGGCATCCCTACTGTCTAATTCTAGAACATTTTCATCACCTCCCAAAGTAACGCCCTCCCCATTAATCAGTTATTCCCCACTCCCCTTCCCCCAGCCTCCCACTCTCTCATTCTAAGGTGAAGCTTTCTCAAGATGGAAATTGAATGAGAAAACTGACAGATTATTAACTTCAGTCCTTTTTCAGTTAGATTTGGGAAAAGGTGCTGCTGCTGAAGCAGTGAAGGAAAAATTAAGAATGGGTTGTCCTCTGGACATTGTCCTCTGGAGATTACAGTATCTAAGGATGGAGGAGAGGCTTCCAGTAGAGGAATAATTGCCTCTTTTAAACACACACAAATTAGGACTGCATTTTATCCCTGTAGGTGGGCACACTTTCTGCACTTTAGATTTGCCAAGTCCACAAATCACTGTAGCATGTGTGAGTGCTACCTACCTCAGCACATGTGAGTTCTATTTTATGTATGTGTATGTTTGTTTTGGGGGGAGGTGTTAGAGGGAAAAAAGGACTCTAGATTTAAAAACAGTTTTAAAGTATCCGCTGTCCTCAAAGAAAGAAGCCACAGGCAAATAGCCACTAGGATGGTTACATTCCGACTTGGATTGATTTGGTGAGAAGGTGCCTGCCTGCATGAGTGCTGAGAATCCACCTCTTCTGTGTCTCCTGCGTTGCAGGCCCATTCTTTACCTGCTGAACCATCACGGAAGCCAATGAGAGAGCATCTGCTCTCATATAGTCCCTGAGCTACTGTGCTCATGCATTTACCGCTGTGTGAGGAAGAGGATGGGAAAGGGTCTAGTTGGAGGTAATTCAAGAAATTGAGGCAAGAATTGGAGGAAGCCTGAAAGGGGAGTACTTGTGGGAGCTGAAGTGTGTTAAAATGGAGGAGTGAGCACATTCAGAAGCAGCAAAGGGGATTTCAGTGAGAAATTTCAAACATTTCACTTAGGCATTTGTTGGACTATTTGTGCACGTTCTAAAAATCATGTTTCAGTGAGCAGAGTTGAAGCTATCCAAATTATGCAGTAACCACTGTACTTCTCTTCTGCCCTCAAATCAAATGAAGCCAAGTTGGGTTCAGATGTTACAGGGTGTTTTATGCCTGCTACATGGTGGCTTGGCTTATGCATCTTGTAAAGTAATTCTTAAAGTTGAATGTAAGAAACATATACATCTTAAAGCATATAATTTGATGAATGTTCACAAAGTGAACATAAACTTATAACCAACACTGAGATAAAGATACAGAGCATTGCCACCATGCTTTTTTCCCTAATCATACACTCTTCCCAGAGGTAACTACTGTCTCAACCATAGGTTAGTTTTGCCTATCCTCGTTATCTATATACATGGGATCATATAGTATGTTTTTGTGGTTTTCCTGTTTGTTTTGGTTTTGGTATTTGGCTTCTTTCACTCAAAATTATGTTTGTGATACTTTGCCATGTTGTTGCATGTGGCTGTAGTTCAGTCATTATCATTGCTGTCTAGTGTTTCATTGTGCCTATGCCACAGTTGATCCATTCTAGGGTTGATGGGCATTTGATTAGTTTCCAAATTTTGTCCATGGGGAATAGTGTGACTTGAGCATTCTACTGTATGACTTGATATACATTGCAAATTTGTGTTTAGGGTATATACTGAGGAGTAGTATATACTGAGGAGAATTGTGCTTAACCCCTCTCTTCCCTCCTTCCTCTCAAATAAAATTCAGTGAAAATTTCTCTAAGGTGAAGGCTGCTCCACTAACTTTCATTAGAATAAATGAATGTCAGTGAGCTTTAATAAGTGATAATTACATTTTTATTTTATGTAAGGCCCTGGTGGGAGAAATCAGAGTTGAAGACCCTCATTTGGTTCATAGCAGATGGGGAGATGTAAAGATACAAAATTGAATTGGAGGCAGAAAGATGGAAATATCTGATAAAATGGCTCACTGGAAATGTAGGGGAAATTAACACTGAAGAGAGAGAGATTTGGGTGATGTTCAGGGAGATTGAAGAATGTGTACAGGTGGGGACTAGAGTAAAAGGCATTTCAGTTTAGCTCATAGCCTTTGAAGAAGCAAGGAAGTCCAGCAGTGCTTGACACAAGATAGCATTGTTAGTCACATGCTTGGAAACCCAGGTGAATGGCAATTTGAGATTGTGCCCTTCGTCTAATGACTCTGACTGCCGAACCAGCCTAGTAATCTTTGTGGAAATGTTGTAGCTCTGGATCCAGACTGGCTAGTTTGAGTCTAGGTGCTGCTGCTTGCTGTGTGACCTTTCATACAGGTACTGAATCTCTCTATGTCTCAATTTCCCATCTATTAAAAAGAGATAATAAAAGCACTCCCCTCATGGGATTATTTTGAGTATTAAATTAGTTAAAACATAGCACAGAGAGCACATTGAAATTTGGTACACAGTAAGTGCTGAACATATTTGCTGCTGTTGTTTCTTTAATTTAAAATAGTTTGAATTTCTATAGTAATATCTGTACATAGTAAGAATAATGCAGATAACAAACAGTGTTTAAAATGAAAACTAAAACCCTTTACTCCTTTCCGATCCCAGCTCAGCTACGGTCTCTTCTCCAGTGTGATAACTGTAAACTATTTCTGTTTTTAGTTCTTTTGGTGGTTCATTGAACTTAAAATTTAGTGACTTAGACAGTTTTTTCATGGTATTATGTGTTCCATGGATCAAGGATGCAGGTAGGCCTGGCTTCTCCTCCTCCTGAGGCATTGACTGGGATCTTTCTGTAGCATGCAGCTGGTCAATTGGCTGGGCTGGAAGGTCCAGGAAGGCTTCACTTCCATGCCAAGTGCCTTGGCAAGGCTGGCTGGAAGACTGGGCACAGCACTGATTGTTGACTGGAATACCTACACATGGTAACTTCAGCATGGTGGCCCCAGGTAGTTGCACTACTTACATGGTCACCAGCTTTCCCCAGATATTAATCGGGGTCTGAGGAGAAACAGACCAATAGGATATACATGTATTTATAGAAAGATTTATTATAAGGAATTGGCTCATGATTATGGAGGTTGGTGATTCCAAAACCTGTGATGTGAGCCAGCAGCCTGGACATCCAGGACAGCTGATGTTGCAGATGAAGACTAGAGGCAGTCTGCTGGAGAATTCCTTCTTGCTCAGGGAGGCCACTCTTTTTTGTCCTATTCAGGCCTTCAACTGATTGGGGGAGGCCCACCCATATTATGGAGAGCAATCTGCTTTACCCAGAATGCAATTGAAATGTTAATCTCATCCCAATACACCCTCCAAGTGGACACATACAATTAACTTGAGCTATGAGTGCCTCAAGTGAACCAGTTGGAATCTCCTTGGCCTTTTATGACTGAATCTCAGAAGTTACATAACTTCTTTTTCACCAAACTGTGGATTGGGTCAATCGCAAAGCCTGCACAGACTGAAGAGGAGGGGATCTAGACTAGCTACTTGATGGGAAGAGTGCCAAAGAATGTGTAGCTTGCTTTCTAAGCTGCCACAGTCTACACTTGAGTTCACAGATTTAACTATAGCTATTAACTCCCTGCTAAGGAAGGAGTGGAATTTGTATTATCTCCCACCTCTCTTTTCCTTTCCCCTTTGCTTCCCATTATTTATTAGGTACCCTATTATTTTTATCTTATTAATTTTAGTTCTCTTTTTTCAGTACCTGTGTAATTTTAAATAAAACATTCCACACTCAATAAGGCTGTGGAGAGGTGGCAAGCTCATGTTTGTTGGAGTGTGTGTATGTGTATGTGTGTGTGTATTGGAAAGGGCAGTGAAAGAGAACAACAGAACTGTCTTGAATGGAGGATGCCTGACAGTGAGGCTCTTATGAAAACACACCAGCTACTAGATGTGTGAATTGCCTGTGAGCATGTAGTCTGCATAAGCAGAGCAGGTGATCCAATACAGCAGTTTTAATTTTCTCTCTTTGGCTTCTAAACTCAGATAATCCTTTGCCTTTTCCTTCCTTCAGCTTTGCATTTAAAGTATGAATGCTGGAAGCAAATGATAGTCTCATTGATGAAGAATCTAGGAATAGATACACTGTTGAGTTAGCTAGTAGTATACAGGTATATACACCAGAAAGGCCTGTCAGAGATTATATATCCTCATGTTTCTTTCCTTATGGAAGCAATCAGTTAATTGGAAAGAGTTATATATTTCAGACATTGTCAGGAACCCTGTAGTTCTGTTATAGGGTGTTTTTTTTTCCCTTTAAAATAAATTCATTTGGGGAACTCCCTGGTGGTCCAGTGGTTAGGACTTGGCGCTTTCATTGCTGGAGCCTGGGTTCAATCTCTGATTGAACTAAGATCCTGCAAGCTTTGCAGCACAGCCAGAAAAAAAAAAAAAAAACAAAACACACCACTTCAGTTAGTTAATGGAATTGAGCAATGGGGCTTAAAGTCTCAGGAGACATGCTAATACACTTTTATAATTATCTAATCCCTTGAGAAGCATACAAGAGGAATTTCTATTCTTGTTGGTTTCCATTTATTGCATTGAAGTTAAGACTCCTTTTGATAGTTTATATAATTTTTGGCTTGATTAGAGGCAAAAACTTAAATTTGTTAATTGCATTGCATTTTTGGTTATGTTTGTTCAGATTTCTTTTGGTAATTCTGACTTGTTTACCCTTTGATCTTAGGGAAAATATGAAAAAATAATTAGGTTATGGGTAGAAATCAAATTTATTCATCCTTCATTTATTCATTCAGCCTGAATTTATTCATCCTTCCTCCTCTCCCCGTGCCTTTCCCTCTCTCTCCCCAATCCCTCTCTTTTTTTGTATTCCTCTTAACAGAATTGCTCTTTCCTATAAAAAATGCTGGTTTAAGAGCAGATATTTTTAGGGGCTGGAATTGTCCATACTTTGTGATGTTTTGACTCACTTTTCTATCAGATGCTCCCTTGCATGCCTTCCCATAGAGCCACAGACCCAAGCTGATCATCTTTGTATTATACTCCCTTCGATTCTCTACTCTAGCCCAAAGGGTATCCTTCTAATACCATTGATTACTTTTGTCAGATTTTTTAAAATACGTATAGAGTCACAGAGCATGTACTTTATTGTGTCTGGCTTCTCTCCGTGTCATATTTGTAAGATTGATCCATGTTGTTTCATATGGCTAAGGGTTATTTATTTTCATTTCTTATTGTGTCCCATTGTGTGAATATACTACTGTTTATCCATCCTACTGGAGATATACAGTGAGTTGTTTCTGTTTTTGGACCAATATGACCATTGTTATTATGAACAACTTTGTGCAGGTTTTCTCATGAACATATGTATACATTTCTGACAGGATAAGTATCTAGGAGTGAAATTGCTGAGCCACGCAGTTTAGCTGTAGCAGATACTGCCAGAGTGGTTCTATTAATTACATTTCCAGCAGTTTATGTGAGTCCTAGTTGCTCTGCATTCTTGCCGCTGCTTGTTGTTGTCCATTGTTCTCTTTTAGCTATTCAGGTAAATGAGTGTGATTGAATTCCCCAGATGACTTATGAAGATGAGCACCTCAAAGTGGCTCATTATTCTTTTTGTTTTAAGCATAGTAAGATAGAAAAGTCAGGCCAGCTAAAGAATTACTTGAGACTTTGTATCGGTTTTTTAAACCAGTCTAGCTTTTCTGTTTCTCCTTGCTGTATAATTCATTTCTTGTGAGTTTTTTCTTTTAACTGGTAGGAGATACATCTCAAGAGATTTACTACTAATAAAAGTTTAAAAAATGAAAGTTTGTGAATAAACTCTACTGGTTCTGAGAATAAAAGTATCCAGTATATAGAAAGACTGAAATTTTGCTCATGTTGTCTTAATCTTTCAACTTTTCTAGTTTGTGAAGTCAATCTATTGATTTTTGCCATTCACTGTGACATTTTTATAGGGGATTAGCCTGAGTCATGCTCTGTAGTTGGCCAGGAATTAGATTTCCACATGAAAATATAAAAGAAGATTTGAGTTCTTGGTGCATTTTTTTTTAAAGGAAAAACAGGGGTTGTCAACACAAGGATAAATTGGTTACTCTAAAGCTTAAGTGTCCATGCTGAAAGTTTTTGCCATTTCTTTAAAAATGAAGTAAGTAGTTTCAGTGAAACTTAACATATGACTTGGTGGGCTTGAGTTTGTTTTGATTTATTTTCTGTTGGCCTTTTGAAATTTCATCCTTCTTCTCTTTAGGGCATCTATTTTATCTTCCCAATTGTTTCTTTTTAAGGATTGTATGCTTCTTTAAGAATACAGCCTAGTTCTGAACTTATTCAATGTTCTGTCTTCCCTTAAATGTTACTAGGGGTAATACTGACCAAGGGATAGACACTATTGGTCTTAAATACTTTTAAAGTATTTGTGGGTACTGTTTGGTTTCCTTCTGGCAGGGTTGAATCTTGTGCAGCATAACCTGAAGGGTATTTGGAGAATGCTGGCTTCTGACCTTGAGGGCAGAATAAGATTTCTCTGCCTCCGGAAACATCACCCTTTGATCTCCTTTCTAAGTTATGATTCAGGAGTGGGAGGAGAGTTGGCTGAATCCCTATCAAGGAGAGGAGGCTGGGAGAGAAAAGATTGGGGTTTACTTACTACAACTCAAAGTTTGTCAGCCTTGGCAAGGTTTCACAACAATTGGGAGAAGAACTCAAATAGTCACTGCTTTGAAAGTTTGTGTATATTGTTTAGTTTTTTTTAATGCTGAGAGAATTCAAGGTTAGTCCTCGGATGAAGTCATGTGAACTTACGTGTGTTCTGGTATGTTTTTACTGGGGGGAGTGGAAAGGGGAGCAGTTGTGGCTGTAGCCTGGGGTCTGAGAATTGTTCACCACATTGGGAACGACAACCATGTGGGTGGCAAACAGTGTGGAGACACTGCCCTGAGGAACAAAGGGGCTTTGTGTGGAGTAGCCAAGTTCTGCCTTGTCGGCACTCAACAGTATATGTTGAATGAATGTGGATACTTTCATCAGTGGCATGCTAGGGCTGCCAGAGCTGCACAAGGGTACCAGTTCATTAATTTTTATAGTGGTTTTAGGTGCTCACTGAATAGTAACCTATCCTGTAGATGATCAGGAATTTCATGCTTCCATCTGTTGAAATTTAAACAGTTTGGTTATAAAGAGATTTCTCCTAACAAGATCTGACCCCACCTGCCAGGTGTGTATGTGAGTCAGGTGTTGGTCCTCCAGTGCTCCTCTTTCAGATACACCTTTTGTGTGTATGAACTTAGAGACATGAGGGCACTTACTGTAGCTTATCTTCCCCACATTTCATGGACTTTTTGGAGAGTTTTTTTTTTAATCAATTTTTAGGCTAATAGAGAAAGGTAGCTGTTCTTTTTGTTTGTTTTTAAGGTTTCTTTTAGCCAACCTCAGGAAACAAAAGGCTACTGTTTGGAAACCAGGAAAAGCTAATTGAAAAGACTTTTTTGTTTTCCTTTGGTGAAATCCCTTGTGCTCTTACAGGGTTTTTTTTTTTCTTCACACCTTCTAGAGAACCAAACTATCTCTCACTCAGAAATAAAGAGCTACTGTCTCGGGGCTCAGTTTTGCCTGTTTTGGGGCAGAGTCTGCCAAGGGTTCACCTTTTGAAGTCAAAAATGGGTAAGAACACCTTGAGGACTCTTAGTGAGCCCAGAAAGATTCAGTAAAATAGCTTTAGTACACTGAAAAAAATCTGTCACTTTCCTGCCCTTTCACCTATGCTAGCAAGACAAGGAAATACTGCTTAAGGGCTTGAAGTTCATATAGTTTATGAATCCTTTTCCTGGGAACTTTCAAAAGAAAGGTATGTTGTGAACCTACCTCTGGCCTCTCATCCAAGTTAGCCAAATAACTGTGCTTGCCAGTTATTTGACCTGATTTGAGTCCTGACTTCAGGCTGTTCTTCACATGTCAATATCTGTATTTTAGCCTGGATCCCAGGCAGGATTGGAGGTACTGAATCCATAGAAACTGTCTCATTCCAAGCATCTCCTTTTTCCTACGTGACCCTCAGTGACCCAGGGCAGCCTTTCCTTTCCCCTCTCCTAACCTTTATTTCTGGATAGGTCACATTGATGGGACCTGATTCAGTATATGGCAGTGGTGAGGAGCTTGGACTCTAGAGCCTCAAGTCTGCTACTTCCTGCCAGGCATGTTTTTTTGTTTTTGCCTCTTCCTGCCAGGCATGTTTCTGTGTGTCTGAAAAGGAAAATACAATCATGCCTAGGTGTTTAAGTGTGTCTTGATTGGAGGAAGGAGAAGGAAGATGGAGCAGAGAGGGAAGATGAAGGAACATTTAGGATATAGTATTTCCTGACTATAAATCTCCCTGGGACAAAAAATAAAAATCTCAAAAGAGCTATTTTGTTTACTTATGACCAGAGAAACAGAAAGGATTGTGATCCCAGCTGGCACACAGTAGATCAGAGAAGAACCTTGGGAGCTAGTAACAAGGCAGAGGGATGGACTTCCCTGGTGGTGCAGTGGATAAGAATCTGCAGGGGACACAGGTTTGACCTCTGGTCTGGGAAGATCCCACACACTGTGGAGCAGCTAAGTGTGTGTGCCACAACTTCTGGGTCTGAGCGCTGCAACTACTGAAGCTCGCGCACCTTAGTCTGTGCTCCCCAACAAGAGAAGCCACCACAATGAGAAGCTGCACACCAGATGAACAAGTAGGCCCTCCCCGCCCCCCTACACCCAAGGCTCGCAGCAGTTAAAGTGTCAGTACCCAGTGACACACACAAAAAAAGGAGAGGAGGACTCAGGGCTCCGGGTCCAGTGGGAAACCCCAGCGCCGTTACGTGCCACCACCCTTCTCCCTTCTCTGCAAGTTCTTCCACAGTTTTGGCTGAGCAAAATAACCTCTCTCTGCTTATAACATGGAGATAATGAGAGGTCCTGTACAGAGGAGCTGAGAGGATCAGTGAGGTAATAGATGTGTGAGCTCTACCCAAGCTCTCTTGAAATACGATCATCGGAGAAAACTGTTGTTCCATTTGCTGTCCCAGGCCAAGGAAGCTTTCACGGGCTGTTTAGGATAATAGAATTCCTGGTAATTGCTGGGAAATTGTTGAGGTTAGGATATTTTTCTCTGGGGGCACTGGGATGGGGAGAGAAGCGATATGTTCTTGGTACCGTAAGTCTGTCCTCTGAACATCTCTTCTGGGAAGTAGTCTGGACCATTAATTATGCTGAGAGGTGCTGGAAACATGCTGCTAGACTTTTAAGAGCTGATGGTGAAAGCCATTCACCATTCATGAAAGTGTTGCCAGGGCATGATGCATAAATATACTTAACAAACTGTGGGCACACTACTGGGTAAGTTGGTGATTGCTTGTATCTAAAGTTTTGAGAAAGTGAGGATAGCAACATTGTATTTATAATCAGGGTCTGTGCAAAGTCTGGATACCACACCCAGCCCCTGCTTCAGTTAACTGGTTCAGGTCAGTTCAGTTCAGTCGCTCAATCGTGTCCGACTCTTTGCGATCCCATGAATCGCAGCACGCCAGGCCTCCCTGTCCATCACCAACTCCCGGAGTTCACTCAGACTCATGTCCATCGAGTCAGTGATGCCATCCAGCCATCTCATCCTCTGTCGTCCCCTTCTCCTCCTGCCCCCAATCCCTCCCACCATCAGAGTCTTTTCCAATGAGTCAACTCTTCACATGAGGTGGCCAAAGTACTGGAGTTTCAGCTTCAGCATCATTCCCTCCAAAGAAATCCCAGGGCTGATCTCCTTCAGAATGGACTGGTTGGATCTCCTTACAGTCCAAGGGACTCCCAAGAGTCTTCTCCAACACCATAGTTCAAAAGCATCAATTCTTTGGTGCTCAGCTTTCTCCACAGTCCAACTCTCACATCCATACATGACCACAGGAAAAACCATAGCCTTGACTAGATGGACCCTTGTTGGCAAAGTAATGTCTCTGCTTTTCATTATGCTATCTAGGTTGGTCATAACTTTTCTTCCAAGGAGTAAGTGTCTTTGAATTTCATGGCTGCAATCACCATCTGCAGTGATTTTGGAGTCAAAAAAATAAAGTCTGACACTGTTTCCACTGTTTTCCCATCTATTTCCCATGAAGCGATGGGACAGGATGCCATGATCTTCATTTTCTGAATGTTGAGCTTCAAGCCAACTGTTTCACTCTCCTCTTTCACTTTCATCAAGAGGCTTTTTAGTTCCTCTTCACTTTCTGCCATAAGGGTGGTGTCATCTGTGTATCTGAGGTTATTGATATTTCTCCCAGCAATCTTGATTCCAGTTTGTGCTTCTTCCACCGCAGCGTTTCTCATGATGTACTCTGCATAGAAGTTAAATAAGCAGGCTGACAATATACAGCCTTGACATACTCCTTTTCCTATTAGGAACCAGTCTGTTGTTCCATGTCCAGTTCTAACTGTTGCTTCCTGACCTGCATATAGGTTCCTCAAGAGGCAGGTCAGGTAGTCTGGTATTCCCATCTCTTTAAGAATTTCCCACAGTTTATTGTGATCCCCACAGTCAAAGATTTTGGCATAGTCAATAAAGCAGAAATAGATGTTTTTCTGGAACTCTCTTGCTTTTTTGATGATCCAGCGGATGTTGGCAATTTGATCTCTGGTTCCTCTGCCTTTCCTAAAACCAGCTTGAACATCAGGAAGTTCACGGTTCACGTATTGCTGAAGCCTGGCTTGGAGAATTTTGAGCATTACTTTACTAGCATGTGAGATATCGGTATCTTAATGGACCCAGAGGATTTGATCTATTTCTCACAGCAACATGTACTGTTTGTCTGTTCTCATGTTCATTACAATTAATAACTTTCATTCCACAGTGCAAATTGAGAGTAAAAAGGCAAGTCACAAAGTAGAAGATATTAGTCATAACATATATCCAACAAGAAACTTGTCCAGAATATGTAGAGAACAGCTACACATTAATAAGAAAAACTGAAAATATAATTTAAAAAATGAACAGAAGGGCATTCAGTATCATCAGTAGTCAGGAAAATGCAAATTAAAACTACTATAAAATACCAATACAAACCTACCCAAATGGCTAAAATAAAAAAATTCCTAACAACCAAACGGAGATATAGAAAAGCTCAAACTCTCGTACACTGCTGATAGATACATAAATTGATTTAACTGCTTTGGGATGCTGTTTGTACTTATCTATAAAACTGAACAAACTTGTATCCTGTTACTCAGTAATTATACTCCCAGATATGTATACCCAAGAGGAATGAGTGCTTATGTGCACCAGAAGGATTTACAAGAATGTTTATAATGGAATGATAGAAACATAATAGAAACAAGCCAGATATTGAATAAATATCTGTGGTATGATTATGCATTGAAATACTACACAGCATTAAAAAACCAAATTATTGCTACACACAACTTGATCAATCTCATAGATATTGAGTAAAGGAATTCAGAAATTAGTATATGTATTGTATGATTTCATTTATATGAACATCAAAAGAGAGGCAAAAATAGTTGATGGTGACAGAAGTTGGCATAAGGATGTACTGGCTGGTGAGGGACTTAGAGGGTGATGATGATTTGGATATATTTGTTCGTGAAAAAATTCATCATGACAAATATTTAAGATTTATGTACTTTATTGTATGTGTTATTCTTTAATTTAAAAAGTTTATTAAAATCAAGCATTTACAAATAAATCAAAAATTAAAGTAAGAAGGCTTATCGGCTGCATAAAAGAGAAACTCATTTAAATTGGCTTCAACAAACCAGCATCAGCAATAAGAAGTTTGACCAAAATAAACAAACAAATAGCAACCAACCCAGTAAGGAATTTCTTGGAAGGAATCCAGTGGAAATGCAAGGCATGATAGCCAGCTGGTCTTCCTGGGAATTGGGAAGTTAGGGCTGGAAGTTATGGTTTCTTTTGAACTCTCATGATGTCTTGTCTCTAGCATTTTTACCATTCTTTGGCTTTTTTTCTGTAGATCATCTTTCTCTGCTTCAACTCACGTTTGGGTAGAGAATGGCACTGCAGCCCTTGCTTACCGTGACATCCCGTTTCAAGCCTAAGTTTTGTGCCATGTGGTCCTTTCTTCGTAGCCCTCTCTCATTCCTGGCGGATCCGCTTTGCCTGTGCCTCCTCTTCCCCTCTGAGGATGGGAACCGGTGTGTGGTCCCATCAGCTGTGGTCGGAGAGTCTGGGGTCACTCAGAAAACAGAGAGCAGCCACGGCTGAGGCGGGGTGGACTTTTCAGAAAGGGAAGTGTATGTGGGAAGAAAATGGTTTATTCCTGAATGGGGTTTTTTAGAATTACTCTTCACTTTTCACTAGGCACCTTCTTACTGTGCCTTTTTTTTTCTTTTTTTTCCCCCACTTGTTTCCTCCCAATTAAACAGACTCTTACTATAACCTATGAATATGACACCTTGTCATCTTAGTCTTAGTATGTGTTCTGAGTTTCTCTGGACTTCTAGCTTGCCAAGACCTCATCACAAATTTGTAAGAAGTGATGTTGAATATTTTTCCATCAGAAATTAAGTTTTTAGGTGAATGCATATATATTTTTATCAGAATAACTATAAGAGGAGTATTAACTTTGGGGATTGTTTTTCTTTGGCTTTTAGAAAAAAAACTAGAGACATCTAGTAATTTTCATTAAGTTCTATCCTAATTGATCATTTGAAAAATTATTTGCATCATCAAATCTTATATCTGATGAGTTAAGATTTCCAGGTAGGGACTAATACTAAAAATTAAAAGGAACCTGACCCAGACTTTGAAAAGAATGGTTTCTACATACCATAAAATATTAGGCAGTTACATTTCCTTGTTTTGCAAGGAGACTGGTATGCCAGTTAAGTTTATAACCTTGATTCTTGTTTTATCCCCACATCAGTTAGAGATTAATTACATACCTGTGGAAGGGTGAGCTGTTAGAACCTTATCTTCTTTGAACCTACTATTGTTTTCAGTAAGATCTTCTAAAGGTCAGTCAAACAAGTAACTTAAGTTTTCCCCTTTCCCCTAACGCACATATTTATAAGGTAAAAACTTTAATTTAAAAAAGCCAGAATGTTATTTTCAGTTTATTGTATTCTTATGCAGATGGTTAGCATGAAAAATCACTGGCACTAAAGCCTACTTGTTCATCCACATTTATTAGGCTGCTCTGAGTATTAATTCTTTTTTCCTCTGAGTATTAATTATTTCATTGAGCCTTAAACATTTTTTTTAAAGGAAGCATTGGTTTCATGTCTAAGCTTAGACTAGATGATGCTTAATGGCTTAAAGCAACATATTTTAATTTCTTGTTCATATTACATGACAGCTCTGGCTCTGCTCCAAGGGTGATCTTTGCTCTAGATCCAGGCGTGTGGAGCTACCACACAGTCTGGGACATAGTCTCATGAGGGCAAGAAAGGAAATGACCAGTCCATTCATGACTATTACTGCTTCTGCATATATGCTACTTCGACTCACATCCAGTTTGCTGAAACAAGTCACATGGCTAAGCCTGCTAACAATAGGGTAGGATGTGTAATTAATTCTTCCATCTGGAGCCTCTGTAAGTCACATGGCATAGGAGGTGTAATCCTCTTATGGGGAGGACAGCAAATAATTGAAACAGCAACAGAATCTACCATAGTGGAAAACTATGTTTAATTCAAAGAAGTTTAATGGCCAGGATGCTGATTTAGAAATGGCTTTCAGAATTGACTAAATCTGTATTTTTGAAAAGGTTATGCTTCAGAAATCTGCCTAGATCTGGGAAACAGGTCTCGTGTTTGCTTGGGACTGATGAATCTTTTATGAACTGCAGAGCTGTACCCACAGTTTGGTAACTTTCCACTCATGGTTTTTCAAGGGTCTCGATCTATATTTTAATCTAGAAATGACTCTTTACTCTCTGGACTTTTATTTCTTAATTTTCCATGTATTACTGCTGTCTTATTGGTCATTGTTTTTTGTTTATCTGTATTGATATGGTCTTGCTAGTCAATTACAGGCAGATGGTTCTGTCAAAAGAAGAGTGGAGAAGGGGCCTTTTGGCAAAACTAAAATTTATTGGGGCTTAGTAAATATTCTCTCACAAGTGAAATTTCTGTCTTATTTACAAAACACAAAATCAGAATCCTTTAAAGAAAGATGGCAGATTATAACCGTACTTACTGCGAGATGCAGAACTTCAGTGCCTTGGTTGTTTATTCACCATCTACGTGGTGGAGAAATTCAGAACTCTTTCAGGGTTGGGGAAGCTTGCTCATTCCTACATGTTTACCTTTGCATGACGGGCAGTCTCTTGAGGCAAGAATCTTGGATAGTTTCTGTAATTTTTACGAGAATGCTGAGGTTTCTTCTGCTTGGCTGACTTTTACAGTAAGTGGATCCTCGATTGGTGACATTGACTGTTGCACTCTGGGGTTCTTCCTAAGCATTTGCCTGCCCCAGCTGCTCATGAAAACAGAGAAATAGGGCTCTTTGATGGAATTCTAAAGGATCTTACGTGCCAGTGCACTGGGTTCTTGGAATGCTGCACTGTCTTTAACTTCTAATGTCTTTTAATGAATCATATATGTGATGTCTTTAGCTTGTATCGAGGGATAGTAAAGAGTTTAAGAAATGCCACAGGAACCTCTCACACATTATGAGCTCTTTTGTGTCTCTCAGCAGCCTTTTGCTGAAGAATCATTGGAAAAGCTGTCCTAGGCCTCCCTATCAGGCGGTGCTGGGACTTTTCTTGAAGAATATTTAACTGAACACTGTGACTCTTGTAAGAGGTGCAGTTTCCTTATTGCTTTCTTCAGGTTTTTATATCGCACTGTTAAACTGCCATGCAGAACTTCATGATAGTCATTTTTGCTAACTGGTGGAGGCCTCATTTACTGCTCCACTATATTTTCCCTTGTTCTCAATTTTTCTTTTCTTTTTTTAAAATTAAGGTAAGTTAGTCTAGTTTTGAAGGTTGCCTGATGCCCTTTTTAGAACAAGGTTGTATATAAACACATATATTATGCTTACTTGGTACAATTAAACATTTTAAGAGGGTCTACTTATAGGAAAGAAGAGGAGGTAGAGTAGGGTGGGGAGAACACTCCTTTCGGTGCTCTTGGTCTCCTTTATTGTTCTCACAAGCAGATGTGTGTGCTTAGGGGATTACTGGGGTCTGTCCCTTGCACTCAGGACGAAACTCTTCCTGGCCTTTTGTTAATGAGGAAGGGGCTCCTATGTGCCATGGGATCTGATTTCCAGGCCCAGAGGAAGGGGCTCCTATGTGCCATGGGATCTGATTTCCAGGCCCAGGACCAAGAGTTGGATTGAACTGGCAGAATGAAAACAGTGTAATAGACACTTCTTCAGGGACAGGTCAGGAAAGGACTGCAGGCTAATTTGGGGGGTTGAAGTTGGTGTTTCCCAGCAAGCTACTCTGGCTTCTCATCCAGCTTACTCTCTGAACTCTGATATTCTCCTTGGGCTCACAGTGCCTGTCTGCCTGTGTTCTCCTGACCTCCTGCCTCTGACCTGTCCTGGCTTGTCCTTCATTACTCTCCATTGGTGTGCACGGATTGTAGTAATCATGCAGAATTGGCCAAAACCCTGGACTGCAGTGCGGTAGCTTCGCCTTGAAAGTGCCTTCCTTGAACTCTGACTTGATGATACAACTTTACTGTTGTTGATGGATAATATAAAGTGTGCTCATGTTAAGCTTTTTTCTACATTTGCTAGTTCTCCTCCTGGCTTACTTGCCATTCCTTTTCAGTTATCTTTGCCAGTTCTTCATAGCTATGATTTTGGAAAGGTATGTGTGGAAGGGGGCTGCACAGATGGTTAGGGCTCAATCCTTGATTGTTTTCTAGACATCTGCTCCCTTGGTGATCTCATCCAATCTGAAAGCTTTAGGTACCATCTATTTTCCGATTATTCTCACATTTGTTTCTCCAGCTGTGACTTCTTTTCCCAACATCACACTTACGTCCAACTACCTCCTGGTGTTCCCACCTGGATGTCTGATAGCCACCTCAAGCTTGACAGGGCTGAAATGGAATTCCTGGTTTCCCCCCAAACTCATTCTTATCACAGTCTTCCTTGATAGATGGTAAACACCCCCAAACTGTGGCTGTGTTTGCCCTCCGTTCTTTCCTCTCCACCTAGAATCCGTTAGCAATTCCTGTTAACTCTACCTTAGAGGTGTATCCAGAACCTGTCTCCTCTTCTCCTTTTCCACTGCCATCATTCTCTCCTCCCTAGATTACTGCAGCAGCCTCGTGACTGGTCTCCCTGCTTCAACAGTGGTCCCTTAAAAACAGAAGTCAGATGAGACACTTTTCTCCTCAAGCCCCTTCTTGGCTTCCTGTTTCTATAAGAGAAGTTTTTACAGTGAACTCTGTGGCATTCTTGACCTGTTGGCCCCTTGTTACCCTCTAGCATCCTCTCCAGCGCTTATCCTGCTCCTGTGCTCAGCAGCAGCAGCTCTATGTTCTGTCTCAGAGATGCCTACGTACTTGCCCTCAGGGCCTTTGCACAGGCTGCTCTTCTTATCTCTGTGCTTGTTCATGCTGAGTCCCACTCAGATGTCACCATCTCAGTACCTTAACTGTTCAGGATTATAATCTGCCTTCTCTTGACCCCCTTTGCCTAGCTCTTCCTTTTCTTTCCCCTATAGCATACTAACTTTACTACGATGGTTACAGTCCATCTACTCCCATAGGATATGGGCTTCCCCAGGGCAGGGATCTTTATCTGGTTCCTTGGCTAATATATATCAGACTTCCAGAACAGAGCCTGAAAATGTAGAAGGCATTTAATGCATATATTTTTTGGTAAGTCTTTATTGAATTTGTTACAATATTGTTTCTGTTCTTTGTGTTTTGGTTTTTCTGGCTTCAAGGCAAGTGGAATCTTAGCTTCCAGACCAGGGATTGAACCCATACCCCTTGCACTGGAAGGTGAGGTCTTAACCAGTGGACCACCAAGGAAGTCTCTAAAACTTTTTATTTTGTATTGGAGGATAGGGGATTAACAATGTTGTGACAGTTTCTCCACCACAGCAGAGTGACTCAGTGGTATATATACATGTATCCATTCTCCCCCAAACTCCCCTCCCATCCAGGCTGCCACATAACCTTGAGCAGAATTCCCTGTTCTATACAGTAGGACCTTGTTGGTTATCCATTTTAGATATAGTGGTGTGTACCTTTCAATCCCAAACTCCCTAACTATTCCCTCCCCCAATTCTGTAAGTGCGTTCTCTAAATCTGTTTCGTTCATTTGTATCATTTCTCTTTAGATTCTGAATATAAGGGATAGCGTATGATATTTCTTTCTCTGACTTACTTCACACAGAATGACAGTCTCTAGGTCCATCCATGTTGCTGCAAATAGCATTATTTCTTTTTAATGACTGAGTAATATTTCATTGTGTGTATGTACCACGTATTCTCTATCCATTCCTCTGTTGATGGTTCGTTTAGGTTGCTTCCACGTGTTGGCTATTGTAAACAGTGCTGCAGTGAACACTGGGGTGCATGAATCCTTTCAGATCTTGTTTTTCTCCAGTTAAGTGCCCAGGAGTAGGATTGCAGGGTCTTATGGTAGTTCTCTTTTTAGTTTTTTAAGGAATCTTCATACCGTTGTCCATAGTGGCTGTACCAATTTACATTCCCCCATACATCTTTATTGTTGAATAAACTACTGATGAGGGTTTGCTGTGCCATTCACAATCCCTCTGAGGAGGAAGTGTATGTTTCAGTTCACTGTTTGAAAAGCATTTCCAGTATTTCTCTGATGAACTGGGACTTTTTCCTGCCAGTCACGAAAGTTGTGTACCTCATCCAGTTTCCATTTATGCTTTGGTTCCCAGGATGCCAGGAACTAAATTTTATGCTCAACTTTGATAGTGATTCTGTGTTTCAGTATGTAGGTAAAATAATACAATCATTTCCCTCCTTTTCTGTCTCCCCTCCCTGTAGCTCAGATGGTAAAGAATCTGCCTGCAATACAAGAGACTCAGGTTGGATCCCTAGGACAGGAAGATCTCCTGGAGAAGGAAATGGCAACCCACTCCAGTATTCTTGCCTGGAGAATCCCATGGACAGAGGAGCCTGGTGGGCTAATAAGTCCACGGGATCGCAAAGAGTCGGACATGACTGAGCGACTAACACTCCTACTACTAGCTTTCATTTGTTGATAAGTTGTTTTGTAGTTCGTTTTCTTTGTTTTTGGACAAGAACTATGCCTTTTATTGTTAGACCACTCAAGTAACCTTTAGAGTAATTGGTGTGTAAGAATTCTTTTCTGTTCTACAAAGAAGTCATAGTTTATCGGAGAGTTGTTTGTCTTAGCTTATAGCTGATTTTCTTTTGAGCTTTCATCCAGGTCGTCATGATTGTTTCAGGCAGTGTGCTTACTGGTTTGATCAGTGTTCTGAAACAGCAATTTTGAATATGTTATCTCTTCATAGGCTTTATTTGATTGAATTATACTTATACAGATATTAATGTACTTGTAAACTACCATTGTCTTCTTCTTAGGATAGTCAATCCCAGATTCTTACTTCTTAAACCCAAGGACCTTTATTTCTGACAGAAAATTTGAGCAATTTCTTGCCCCAGTTCAATAAAAGGAATTGTTGGCTAAAACCAGGGAAGATTAAATTAACAGAAGGCTGTTCAGTCTGGATACCGAACTGATGCCCTAGCATGTGCTTTTAAAATGAGGGTTGTTTTAGTTCAGTTAGTTAGTTCAGTCACTCAGTCGTGTCCAACTCTTTGAGACCCCATGAATCGCAGCATGCCAGACCTCCCTGTCCATCACCAATTCCCGGAGTTCACTCAGACTCACGTCCATCAAGTTGGTGATGCCATCCAGCCATCTCATCCTCTGTCGTCCCTTTTTCCTCCTGCCCCCAATCCCTCCCAGCATCAGAGTCTTTTCCAGTGAGTCAACTCTTCACATGAGGTGGCCAAAGTACTGGAGTTTCAGCTTCAGCATCATTCCTTCCAAAGAACACCCAGGGCTGATTTCCTTTAGAATGGACTGGTTGGATCTCCTTGCAGTCCAAGGGACTCTCAAGAGTCTTCTCCACCACCACAGTTCAAAAGCATCAATTCTTCGGCGCTCAGCTTTCTTCACTGTCCAACTCTCACATCCATACACAACCACTGGAAAAACCGTAGCCTTGTCTAGAAGGACCTTTGTTGGCAAAGTAATGTCTGTGCTTTTCAATATGCTATCTAGGTTGGTCATAACTTTTCTTCCAAGGAGTAAGTGTCTTTTAATTTCAGGGCTGCAATCACCATCTGCAGTGATTTTGGAGTCCAAAAAAATAAAGTCTGACACTGTTTCCACTGTTTCCCCATCTATTTCCCATGAAATGATGGGGCCAGATGCCATGATCTTCGTTTTCTGAATGTTGAACTTTATGCCAACTTTTTCGCTCTCCTCTTTCACTTTCATCAAGAGGCTTTTTAGTTCCTCTTCACTTTCTGCCATAAGGGTGGTGTCATCTGCATATCTGAGGTTATTGATATTTCTCCCGGCAATCTTGATTCCAGCTTGTGCTTCTTCCACCCCAGGGTTTCTCATGATGTACTCTGCACAGAAGTTAAATAAGCAGGGTGACAATATACAGCCTTGATGTACTCCTTTTCCTATTAGGAACCAGTCTGTTGTTCCATGTCCAGTTGTAACTGTTGCTTCCTGACCTGCATATAGGTTCCTCAAGAGGCAGGTCAGGTGATCTAGTATTCCCATCTCTTTAAGAATTTCCCACAGTTTATTGTGATCCCCACAGTCAAAGATTTTGGCATAGTCAATAAAGCAGAAATAGATGTTTTTCTGGAACTCTCTTGCCTTTTTGATGATCCAGTGGATGTTGGCAATTTGATCTCTTTCCTCTGCCTTTTCTAAAACCAGCTTGAACACCTGGAATTTCACGGTTCACATACTGCTGAAGCCTGGCTTGGAACTTTGAGCATTAGGGTGTCCAAAGCCATAGGCCTAAATGTCTTCCTAGAACTTCAGTTTTGCTTGAAAGTTTTAGAGAAACGTCTTTTCAGTTTGGGCAAGTTCTGTCACAAAGATGCTTTAAAAAATCTGCAAAACATCACATTCATGAGTTGGTCAAATCTGAGTTAATAATTCTAGTAAATGTTGTACTTTTATTTAAGCAGGCATGTGGTGATGTTAGCCACGTGATCTAGGAGTGTAAGCCTCAAGGCTTGTGCCAATTTCCCTGCTCCTGTGGCTGCTAATTAAGCATTAGAACTGAAAATGGGAATTTTGCAGTGACTCTTTTAGTAACCACACAGTGGTTTTCATATATAATTTTTAAAATTTGTGTATTTATTTTCGGCTGTGTCAGGTCTTCGCTGCTGTGTGGGCTTTTCTCTAGTTGCATTTTCATTGTGGTGCAGGGGCTTCTCATTGTGGTGGCTTCTCTTGCTGCAGAGCACGAGCTCTAGGGTACATAGTTTTCAGTAACTGAGGCAGGTGAGCTCAGTAGTTATAGCTCCCAGGCTCCAAAGCACAAGCTCAATAGTTGAGGCACATGGGCTTAGTTGCTCTGAGACATGTGGGCTCTTCCTGGATCAGGGATCAAACCTGTGTCTCCTGCATTGGCAGGCAGATTCTTTACCACTGATCCACTGGGAAAGCCCACAACTGGTGTTTTTGTTTTTTTCAACCAATTGAGTTTGTCACTCAGAGGATCAGTTGTTCCATTTATTTAAAAAATCTGATTACCTAAAGTCATTGTTTCTTACAAATCAGTTCAGTTTCCTGTTCAAGTTGCTTTTAATCAAGTCTTGCATTCAAACCCACACACATCCTTAACTTCACCTCTCATAAGAATGAGGTAATGGAAATCACAAGAGTACTGGGAACACCTTCACAGAGTGTATCCATCTGACATTGTGTCTGAGGCATTCTCCTAATGAATGGGTCAACCAGGGGATGCCCATGTCCCCAACCCACAGGTTGGAGTTGGTGGACAGAAGCAGCGCCAGTCACCTAAAAACCATAGGTTGTTTTTAGATGGTATTTGACATGTGGATTTTATTACATTGGTAATGCAGATTAGCCCATCATTGAGTCTCATGTGTTTTAAAAAAACAAAACATGAATACTGGCTCTATGAAAAATGTCAATGTTTTGTATGTTTGTGTGTATATACTTTAAAAAGTTAAATTACCCTGTAAGGCCTGTAAATGAAAATAGAAGCCCCTCTGCCCTACTTTTCTCCCCTGATTCCTTCTCCTTACAGAAAACTACTTAGAAGTCTGTTTTTCTCCTAATATTGTTGAAAATGGTGATACTTGTGACTGTGAAAATGGCAGTATTTTGAGAAAATATGCTTGTTCTGTCATTTCTTGATTTTTTAAAATCTGAATTTGGGTATTGTCTCCTGTCTTCATACTGTGGAAGATGAGACTGTAACTCATAACATCTCCCATACAGTCTTTTCTAAAATCCTCCTAATGTACACCTAGTTGCTTAATTTGATTAATATATAACATTTAGATTATAGTGACTGTGAAAATCGTTCATAACTAAGATGTGTCATTCAAATGACATTTCTTTCCTCAAATACACCTTTTTCTCACCCAGAGTTAAGAATGGTTAGATTTATGTACCTCTCACTGATTCACACCCAGATTGAAGCCCAACCTTCTTCTTTATGTTTAAAGACCGCAGGATAGCTGTCTGATCCTTTCCTTCTGAAGGCATTCCTTATGAAGTGTGCTTATCAGCCCTGAGATGCCCCTTATTTCTATTTCCTGGATCCCATGATGTGTCCTTTCCTTGTCTCTTGGTCTCTTCTCGTGGTGGAGTGCATTAGCCAGGAGCTTCTGAGAAGATTTACATGGGAGATACATTTTCATGAAATTTGGCATGTCTAAGTCATACCACCCAACTCCCACACTCTTGATAGTTTAGCTAAATGTACTTTTCTGGTTTGGAAATCTTTTTCCTTCACAACTGACAAGATTCCTTGCAAAAACTCCAGCCTTTTATGAAAGCTGGAACTTTTCCCTCTCTTCTCTTTGAAAGCTTTTAGTGTCTTTTATGGGCTTCACTTGAGGCTTCCCTGGTAGCTCAGAGGTTAAAGTATCTGCCTGCAATGCCAGAGACCTAAGTTCAATCCCTGGGTCAGGAAGATCCCCTGGAGAAGGAAATGGCAACCCACTCCAGTATTCTTGCCTGGAGAATCCCATGGACCAAGGAGCCTCGTGGGTTACAGCCCACGGGGTCACAAAGAGTTGGATACAACTGAGCAACTTCACTTTTCACTTGTGGCTCAGCTGGTTGTCCCAGGTAGTCTCACTGATCTATTTTTATTAAATTTTGTGGACACAGAGTTGCCTACCCAATCTAGAAACTTTTTCAGTTATTGGAAAATGTCTTGAATTATCTTTGATAACTTTTTCTCTTGATTGAATTTCTAATTTCTCTTGATTAAATATTGATCTTCTGGAGCAGTCCTCTCAATTTTCTTACCTTTTTCTCCTAGATCTTTGTCTATTTTTTTTTTTCAATGTTGGGTTGAATTCTTTAGCTTTCGTTATGACCACTGTGTTGAATTAAAAAGTAATTTTCAAGTGGATAATGCATGACTCAAATTTAAAGGAGCGTGTGTGTGTGCTGTTGTTCAGTCATATCTAACTTTTTGTGACCCCATGGACTATATATAGCCCACCAGGCTGCTCATAAAAGAGCAAAGTGAAAAGGCTCCCAGTTCCTGCCCCTGGCCACCACATTCCCTCCTCAGAGACAGTCAGTGCCATTCCTTTCAGAAATACTCTGTCTGTATATAAAATCGAATATGGGTTTATTCTCATACTTTCTCCCCTTTTAAAGTCACAAATGATACCACACTTTACATTTTGTTATGCACCTTCTTTTTTCACGTAATCATGCCTTGAGATTCCATGGTGTAGGGACAATTTCTCCTATATTTTTATAGTTTTAAACATAGCAGCATAGTATTTCTTTTTACAGACACTCTGTGTTTTGTTGACTGTCTTTCCTATTGATTTTGCTGTTTGTAACAATGGTGCAAGAGATAATTTTTCATAAACATTGTTTTGTTCACATGTGACAAATTCTGAATATGGAATTAGTGAAAGGATTTGTGGTGGCACAGTGGTAAAGAGACACAGAAGTGCCAGAGACACAGGAGACACAAGTTCAATCCCTGGGTTGGGAAGGTCCCCTGGAGAAGGAAATGGCAATCCACTCCAGCATTCTTGCCTGGAACATTCCATGAACAGAGGAGCCTAACTGACTACAATCCATGGGGTTGCAAAGCGTCGGACGACGACTGAGCATGCACACACATAATTGTGATAAATATTGCCCCACATGTCTTCCATAAAAATTGTGCTACTATGTATAATTATCACCAGCAAGGTATGAAAGTACCTTTTTCCACATCTGTGCCAACATATTATATTATGAAACTACTTAATCTCTGGCAGTTTGATAAGTGAAAAATGATATTTCATGTGGTTTTAATGTGTCTTTGTCTTAAGAGTTGAATATCTTTTTATGAGTCTATAACAGCCATTTGTATTTACCTTTCTGTGAACTGTTTTATCCTTTGCTATTGGGCTGTTAGTTTTCAAGTTGTGACACTTTATTTATAAAGGAAATAGGACCTTTCTTGGTAATAAGAATTGGAGTTGTTCCCAGTTTATTATTCATTTTTTGGACTTGGATTATGTTGCATTTCTTCAGGTAGGTGAATTTACCAACTGCTTGTTTTAAAGCCTTTGAATTGAATGCCATAAAGGGGAAAAAGTCTTCTCCAGTCTAAAATATATATTTTTGTATGTTTTATAAAATATATGCTTATATAATATATATTTTTCTGTATTTTATAAAATATATATTTTTATATATTCTACCTGGGTTTTTCCTAGTACTTCTGTGGTTTCCATTTTTATAATTAAATTATTAATCCATCTTAAATTTATTTTAGGAAGTAGGGATGTCAAGTTTACCTTTTTCAGATAGCTGTTGGTTTTCCCAGTATTTATTAATAATTCATTTTTCTTTCTCTTTGTTTGATTGCAAATGCTACCTACCTTTACAATATACAAAATCCCATATGCTTTTGTGTCTGTTTCTGTTCTATTGCTCTGTTGAGCTATTCATATTTTATTTGTAACATTATTCTAATTGTTAAAAGTTTTCCAACATATTTTTGTATTAGGGAAGATTAAATTTTTATTTGTGTTTTATTGTTGATGTTAATCATCAATTTTTCACTAATGCTTGAATTATGTAAATTTTAAAGGAAACCAATCAGAATTTTATATAGTGTAAAAAGAAGTAGGCCACCCTAGGTAAAGTCATAGTTTTCTAACTCAAAGCTTGCTTTCTTTTTTCCAATGAGGAGGAAGCAAGATGCCAAAACAAGGGTAAGAGGTACTTAATTATTCACCTTTGGCATCAAAACTGGCTTACACATCAGAATATTTAGCCTTGAGGGAGAGAAAAAAAGTGATTACATAGGTCAACAATTGCACAGCAAAACTCAGCTTTGAGAGTTGAAGAGACTTGATTGTGGGAACACTAAGTCATTTGAGATGAGCTTAGTTCATTCTCAGGTGATGAAAATACATGATCAGTAGTCAGCTGTAGTGCAAGTCACATTGGTGATTTTCCTTCAGTGAAAAGCCTTTATCCATCTGAGATGAGAAAAGAGACTCAGTGAACCGGAGACCGTTTCATTCTGAACCATGACAGCCTTTTGGCACCTCTCCTCAGTGTTGCTCCGAATAGACTGTAAAATGGAAAAAACAGTTGCCACTTCTCTGGGTGTGTCTGTGTGAGCCAGACTGTTGCCATATTAATATTGTGACAGCGAGAAAGAAGGGAACTTGTTTAGGTGGCCACCTGAGCTGTAGTGCATACTGATGAGTGAAGCATTTCAGAAACTGTTTTAATGAGTTTAAAACATTAATTGACTATGGGTGCAAGCACAGATATATAATGGAGTAGACTTGTCTTAGCTCAGACTGCTGTAACAAAATACTGCAGACTGAGTTACTTAAGAGACATTGTCACAGTTCTGAAAGGTGGGGGGTCCAACCAAGGTGCCTCATGGTTGGGTTCTGGTGAGAGCCCACTTTCTGGCTTGTGGAAGGCTCTGTTCTTGCAGTGTCCTCCTGTGTGGAAGGAGGAAGGGCTCTGGCCTCTTCCGCTTCTTGCAGGGACACTAATCCCATCATGGTGCTCCCCCTCAGGACTGCATCTAAACCTAATTACTCTCAGAGGCCCCTCCTCCAGATACAATCACACTGGAGAGTAGGGCTTCAGCGTGTGAGTCTGGAGGGTACACAGATGTTTAGTCTATAACAGGACTGTAAAATGATGAGTGAGCTGTTCTGAGCCCCCGTGGTCAGTCCTCTCCTCAGAGGACTCTCAGGAAACTTTGGCTTCATTTAGACATTACAGTGTATACAGATTGAACAGTAATTTGAGAGTGTTCCTCTCCCTTTAGGAACTCTGGACCTAAAACTTGGGTTTAAAATCTTCCCTGTAATGCCTGGAGTGGGCCCAGGGTCTTTCAGAGGTTTGTTTTAAAAGGTGCTGCTGTGGCCTCATTTTCCTTTATAAGTGAGAAATTTCAAAAACGAAGCAGTCACTTGAATGCTAGCATACATCTTCCTGTTTGTTTTATGCTTTTTAACATCATTTTAAAGTGTACAATCCAGTGGTATTACGTATATGCACATGGCTGTGCAGCCGTCACCAGCATCCATCTCCAGAGTATTTTCATCTTCCCAAACAGAAACTCTGTGCCCACTAAATACTAACTCCTTAATTCCCCTCCCCTCCCCCGACCACAACTATGCTACTTTCCAGTTGTTTTATTTTATGTTTAGATATATAGCTGATACTCAGAAGCTAAACATTTCATATTTGAAAGTCTTCACCAAGCTACTTGGCTTGAGCATACAATTTGCTGGTTAAGCCTGTGATTAAAATTCACTCTTAATCACTGGTTTTAAAACATGTTGGAAATGGGTAAAACTGCTTGAGTTTATTATGAAAAAATGCACTTGCAGTTTTCTAGAGTAGATCAGAGATTTCCTTACCCATGGTAGCATCTCGGTCAACTGTGCATATCGTTTCTCTTAGCCAGAAAACAAAACTGGCCATTGTGGTTATGATAAAGCTTGTGTACACAGCCGTGGGAGGGAGCAGGAAGGTAGCTATGATCAGAGACCCTAGGTAACTTTCTGAAGATGGTGGAGTGTCTGGCACTGTGTGGTTGCTGGTCAGAACGTTTTGGAATTGGATTTTGTCCTGCAGTGATGGTAACTCTTTGACAAGAAAGGCACTTGTGAATATTTGCATTGCTTTGAAGCCAGTGCCAAGAAGCTACTGTGACTGATGGCCAGTCAGAAGCAAAGGAGGGTATGTGAGGTTTTCATAACACAGGAACAAAGATTGTTGAAAAAGGAGATAATAATTAATATTGTCAGTAAAATTCGTTGAACCTGCAGGGCAGTTTGGACGAATCATAGCTGTTTTAAGAATCTGCTGCTCATAATGGTGTATTATAGACGTTAATCCTGAGTTAAGAGCATGAATTTGGGATCAGAGTTTAGGTCTGTGGATTTGTGACTTGGGCGTGTTATTTAACCTTTCCAAGTTTCTCCTTTCTCAGTTTGTTCATCTGAAAAATGGACATGGAGACAGTTACTAGGATCTTTGTAAGGAACAGAAGAGATAACGCATAGGCATTTAAAGTGTTATATGAAACCTCTTATGCCCCTGAAAGAAACATATAAAATGGAAAATATATATACATATATACATACATATTTTTTATGTATACATACATATATACATACATATATATTTTTATCTTCAAAATACTTGATCTTCCAATCTGAGTTATTTGACTTATTTGAATCCCAAATAGTTTTTCCTTGATCATGTTTGGATGTCTGGACTATCCTGATTGAAGGCGAACACTGCCTAGTGAGAAGTCAGGGATAACAGAGGCTGGTTTTTGACACAGTGGATCCAAACCAGGTTGTCATTCCTAGTTCCTGATGAACTAAGTGAGGCAGATGCAAAGGTCATGTGAACTTGGAACAGTTCCTACCCATTATGTTGTTTTGCTCTTCAAAAAGTCGTCTGGAATTTGTTTTCAGTGGCTAAGTTCATTATCTAACTGTCTCCAAGCCATGCCTCCTGTCTCCAGGCTTGCGAAAAGCAAAACAAAGTCACTGTGTGCCCACGTCAGCCTTTTAGGAGGCTCTGGAGATTGGCTGACACTCCCAGCGCTCACAGATTTGGGTTCACAGAAGGAGAGGGATATGTCGCCCAGTCCCTTTCCCACTCTTTTTTTACCCGCAAGGTTCAGGAGAGATGTGCAGCACGGGGAGCAGAGAAAGGGGGCACAGAAAGACCCAGCCCTGTTGTCATTTGCACCCAGATGATCCATCCGCCTGATAGCTGCCTGTTTGGGTTTACTGGGAAAGGGCCTGAATAATCATAGTGGGAGTATGAAGAATGAGCCTTTAGAGCTACCCAACTGGTGGAAATTCAGAAAATGTAATGTAGAAATGTATGTTTCTCCAGCTTGTAAATTGCAAACAATGGGCTTGTTGGAAGAACTTTTGAAGCTGTTTGTTCTTCGTTTTGAAAGCATTATTGTGTTCAGTGGGTACATGTGCTTCGGTCATAAAATTGTGTGCCTTAATTACATTGCCAGGGAGGCTGTGAATTTTACTGCCAACAAAGTAATGTAAGATGTGATGTCTTCTCAGCAGGCACCAGGAGATTTTTTTTGAGAAAAAGAAAGGTGGAAAATGCCATTCTTAGGCAGAAAATGCTGACTGTGTTGGCAGATGTATATATTCTATCTTATAAACATACTAGTGGAGAATGATTAGTTCTTTGCCAGCTGGTTCTGTCATAATCATTCCTAAGGTGAATCCCCCCCTGCCCTTAGTTATGCAGTAGCCTGCTGGCAGACATTTAACTGTTGACTGTTAATCTTGGGGAATGAACTACTGTAATTTACCATCAAGGGTACAGAGACAGAAAGAGATATTCAAATGCTTTTAGGGCCTCTTTTCTTCCCAGTGATGTCTTGTCCCAGAAACTTTATGAAAGCTCCAAAACTAAACAACAAAACAAACAAAATTCACGATAGGAAAAAAAGCTTTCCTCAGTAGAAAATTCTATGAGTTTCTATAAAATTTTGCTTTGTCTTACCCCTATATGAATAACTGTGGTCTTTTAAATTTTGTTATGTTTTATAATTTCATGAATGAAGAGGGGAGGCTGAGGTAGAAAGCCAGGCAGGAGAATTAAAAATGATGCCTTTCTTTAAGGGTGCCTCTTTCACCCCCTCCTGCTTGCTTCTCTACCGTGGGACCCAGCAGCATCACTTCCTGTCCAAGTTGGCACTGGCGATGGCACAGTATCTCTGCCCAGTGTTCTCAGACTGCAGCTGGCAAGTTTCCAGTAACAGAGTCACCAGCAGGAACAACTCAACCTCCTTTCTGTCTTTCTCTGCTTCCTTGGGCAGCTTCCCCAGCCTTCAGTCCATCTGTCCCTTGCTTTTTGGAATAGCCCTATTGAGTCCTCAAACCTTGCCTTTAATTTATAGGAGCAGTGGCTTCCTGAGCATCCATGTTTGCCTCTGTTTTCTTCTTTCATGCTTAGGCTATAAGTATTCTCTAGGGAAAACTTTTCTGTGGGAGAAATGAAGGATATATTCCTGTCCAGTTGTTTCTCCCTCTAGACGGGGGTCAGAAAAATAGCTCACACTTTGGAGTGCCTACTCTGCACTCAGCACTACACCAAGGACTTTCTGTGCATGACCTCATTTAATCCCCAGAACAGTCCTGCGAGATGGGTGCTAGCATTATTGCTGCATGCAGGTCAGAGGTGTCGTTTGCCCCAGGTCACATGGCTGGGATGTAGCAGCGTTCCAAGGACAGTGGCTTTGTGCGTTGCAGAGTGAGACGGTCTGTCCAGTGAAGCTGCTGGGTGGAGAGGTGTCCCCAGTTTGTCAGGGGCCTCCCCCGATCTGGGGCTTCACTTTCTGAGACCACAGTAGGCAGTATGGTATATGGTAGTGTTCGTGATTTCCTCTGCTCTTGACTATTTAGGTATATCTCTCTAAGGTGATTTATGCTTTCTCTTCTACGGTCTTCACTTCCTTCTGAGTCCTTCTTAGCAATCATTAACAAACATCTATATGTCCACAAACAGGTCTGTCTAAGGCAATCTAGACTTTCTCTACCATCCTCTCCAGAAGCCTTCCAGGCTCCACTCACTGCTCAAATCTAAAGCTACTTCCACATTTCTAGATCTGTTCTAGTAGCACCCCACTTCTAGGTACCAAAGTCTGTATTCATTTTTCTAACCTTGCTGTAACAAAATCCACAAGTTTAGTGTGTAAAACAACACCAATGTATTATCTTACAGTTCTGTAGGTCACAAGGCCGACACAGGTCTCACTAAAATCACACCAGCGGGTGGGCAGGACTAGTTCTGGGAGAGAATCTGTTGTTTCCATCTTCTTGAGGCCACCTGTGTTCTTCAGCTCACGACCCCCTTCCTCCATCTTCAGAGCCACATCAGTGAGTCGCATCCCTTTCATGCTTCGAGTTTTTCCTGCTGCTACTTCTCTCTCTCTCTCTGACCACAGCCAGAAAATGCTCTCTGCTTTCAGGGATTCATGCTTACACTGGACCCATGTGGATAACCCAAGGACGTCTCCTATCCTCAAAGGTCCTTCACTGTAATCACATCTTCAAAGTCCTTTTTTGCCATGTAACGTATCATAGAGAGTCATAGATCTGGGAGTGAGGACTTGGACATCTTTGTGTCTGGGGATTGATTATCCTGCCTACTATAGAAGGCGCAGTAGGAACAGATTACACAGTTAACTCTGGTCTTAGTTTGCAGCCAGCATTCCTATAGGTCAAGCATGTGGTTTTTAATACAACAAATATTTTATTCAGGGCTCATGAGTTCCATCTGGCTGGCAGCATGTACCTTGCAGGACAGATTTGAGATGAGCAAAAGCTGTTGGAAGACTGGAAGCTTCCCCCCTTTCCTCTTTTAGTAAAAAGGAGGGATAGAAGCAGGGAGACCACTTGAGTTTTGACTGTCTTCCTTATTGTGAAATTAAGAACTAAAACTAAAACAATAACAACAGAAAAGGCTTTCATAATGGAAATACTAGTGCTCATACATAAAATAGACCCATGTCTTAATAGGCTCTTTCTTCTTTGAAGACAGAGCTCAGCTGCATTGTAGTTTGAACCTCTAATCTTCCATGGGAAAATTGGACCCCTCAGAGGCACTTGGTGTGTTTCTGAGCAGGGTCTGCTTGGGTGGATGGGAGGCCCCCTCTCTGCTTGCCACCTGGAATTTGATGCCACTTCCCCTCTGACAGCTGCTTAGCCTCTAGGGCACTCACAAGTTAAATCTTGTCTCAGGAAATAATTTGCTTGAAGATCAAAGGATAGATAGGATAAATTAATTTTTCAACAAACCATAGGTCTGAAAGAATGTAAACATTGTCTCAAGTGCTACTAATGTCCTTTATGAAGGAGTAATTTGAGGGGGATTCTTTTTTTTTTCCTTCTAAGATAGTTCTGCATTTGGTTGGCTTGTGCCTTACTATGTTAAAAAAGACTTGCATTTAATGCAGAGAAGGCCCTGAAGCAGCCAGTTATTTCTGTGGATTTCAACACCTATCTCACTTAGAGCAATGGTTTTCAAGCAGTATGGGGGTGGGTAGGGTGAATTTACACCATAGTGGGCACTTGGCAATGTCTGGAGAAGCTTTTTATTCTAATGATTCAGGGGAATCAAGTGGGTAGAGGCCAGGGATGCTCCTAACACCCTACAATGTACAGAACAGCTCCCACTACAGTTACTCAACCCACAATGTCAGTAGTGCTGAGCCTTGAGAGACCTTAGAGGGATTGTTTTCTATTTTTCACTTTTGGCTGTGTCTTTAACACATAGACAGTCTCTGTGAGGTTTTAACATCTTGCCCTTAATAGGCCCATCTATGGAGTGGATTTCTTCCTGCCACCCTTAACGTATTCATCTTTTTTTTTGTCTCAGAGCAGAGCTATTGAGAGCAGTGTTTGCCAGGTAGTGGCAAAGCCTGCATGATGTAGAGAGTGGAAAGAACACAAGCCCTGGACTTCTCAGCCTCTGCTTTCCCATCTATAAAATAGAGGTAACAGTAGTACCCAATTTAGAGTTTCTGAATTTAAGAAAGATGGTGTTACGACATGTTTGGCATGTAATACCTGCTCGATAGATGTGTTCTTTTCCTAGGCAACTTAGCAGGAGGCCATGTTCAAAGTCCAAGGAGCCTAGGACCTCTCTCTTTTTTTAAGTTGCATATTTAAGATTGACACAAATTCTTAAGTATTCTGTATTGTTCTCAGCTCTCTGGGAAGGAGGAGAACTTAAAGCTTTTCAGTAAAGGTTACTCCATGATTGACAAAAGAGTCTGAAAAGTATCTAAGAGGCATGTTTTGCCTCAGACTGCTGCTGCTGCTGCTGCTAAGTCGCTTCAGTCGTGTCCGACGCTGTGCGACCCCATAGACGGCAGCCCACCAGGCTCCTCCGTCCCCGGCATTTTCCACGCAAGAACACTGGAGTGAGTTGCCATTGCCTTCTCCAGTGCATGAAAGTGAAAAGTGAAAGTGAAGTCTCAGTCATGTCCGACTCTCAGCGACCCCATGAACTGTAGCCCACCAGGCTCCTCCATCCGTGGGATTTTCCAGGCAAGAGTACTGGAGTGGGGTGCCATTGCCTTCTCCGTTGCCTCAGACTACAACTGTTTAAAAAACTAAACTGACAGAAAGTAGTTTGAGTTGAAACATTGCTGACTGACTTATAGATACCTGTAAAGGTTCCTTTTCAAACAGGTGGATTTCTGCCATCAGTTGCCATTTGACAAAAGCTACTTCTTACCTTGGAAGAAAAGTTATGACCAACCTAGATAGTATATTCACAAGCAGAGACATTACTTTGCCGACTAAGGTCCATCTAGTCAAGGCTATGGTTTTTCCAGTAGTCATGTATGGACGTGAGTTGGACTGTGAAGAAGGCTGAGCGCTGAAGAATTGATGCTTTTGAAGTGTGGTGTTGGAGAAGACTCTTGAGAGTCCCTTGGACTGCAAGGAGATCCAACCAGTCCATTCTGAAGAAGATCAGCCCTGGGATTTCTTTGGAAGGAATGATGCTAAAGCTGAAACTCCAGTACTTTGGCCACCTCATGTGAAGAGTAGACTCATTGGAAAAGACTTTGATGCTGGGAGGGATTGGGGGCAGAAGAAGGGGATGACAGAGGATGAGATGACTGGATGGCATCACTGACTCGATGGACGCGAGTTTGAGTGAACTCTCGGAATTGGTGATGGACAGGGAGGCCTGGCGTGCTGCGATTCATGGGGTCGCAAAGAGTCGGACACAACTGAGCGATTGAACTGAACTGAACTTCTTGCTTAGTTACTTATTTTGAGAGTCAGCTTAGAACATAGGGTTTGGAGTCAGATTTAAGAGAATTCTGTCTTTTCTGATCACAGTCTCAGCTCTCCCATTCGTAAAGTGGGAATAATACTGCTTCTCTCAGAAGATGGCCATAAGAATCATATGAAAGCATGTTTGTAAGACATCTAACTTCCTAAGTGGGGCTTCCCTGGTGGCCCAGATGGTAAAGAAACTACCTGTAATGCCAGAGTTGTAGGTTTAGTCCCTGGGTAGGGAAGATCCCCAGGAGAAGGGAATGGCTACCCACTCCAGTATTCTTTCCTTGAGAATTCCATGGATGGAGGATCTTGGCCGGCTACAATCCACGGGGTCATGATAGATATGGACATGACTGAACAACTAACACTTTCACTTTGACTTCATAAATGATATGTAAAGGTTATTGGTTGAAAATTTTCCAATTTTAAAATGTCACATATATAAATGTTGTGGGAGGTAACAAGAAGTAAAATTTTACCCAACCTATTTATTAGTATTTCTGTCCAGTTGTGTATTCAAGATGGAGAAGGCAATGGCAACCCACTCCAGTACTCTTGCCTGGAAAATCCCATGGACGGAGGAGCCTGGTAGGCTGCAGTCCATGGGGTCGCTAGGAGTCGAACATGACTGAGCAACTTCACTTTCACTTGTCACTTCCATGCATTGGAGAAGGAAATGGCAACCCACTCCAGTGTTCTTGCCTGGAGAATCCCAGGGACAGGGGAGCCTGATGGGCTGCCATTTATGGGGTCACACAGAGTCGGACACAGCTGAAGTGACTTAGCAGCAGCAGCAGCAGTGTATTTGAGAAAGTTGAACTCGCTGCTGCTTTTATGGAGGGAGAATCAACACAGTTCTCTGTGCCTTACAGTTCTCACACCACCAGACTAACTGTCCCATATCATGCTCTCAGTGCTACCAGAAACTAGCATGGGCCAGTTTATAACATCATATAGCCAGCTGATTTTACAGAGTTGGTGATGGTTGCAAAAGTTGACATTTCTTTAGTTAATTTCTATGCCTGTCAGTTTGCCCCTCACCACCTTCAAAATCTAAGTCCAAATCCTCTCTAGAAGGAGGCTACTGACTCTCTCTGCTTCATCCTGATAATTTCTCCATTTCACATCTCTTAATCATCCATTTTTTCAAGCTGCCTTTATTAATTTGTGTTTGTAGATCTATTGCTTCGTAAACAGAACATTTCATCTTATGCTGTTTGCCCACTTTGCTGTTTTTTTTTCCCTTAAGGATTAGTTCCATTTCATATATGTGTGTTTATCACTATAGCTTCTGGTACAGAGAGGGGCATTCTGTAGTTTTA
The DNA here is from genome assembly GCF_001704415.2 of Capra hircus. Taxonomy (NCBI): domain Eukaryota; kingdom Metazoa; phylum Chordata; class Mammalia; order Artiodactyla; family Bovidae; genus Capra; species Capra hircus. The sequence goes on along the minus strand of NC_030815.1, from coordinate 43,775,380 downwards.
CTACTTATATTCACCTTTGATGATGAGTCATAACAGATTTGAGATTAGCAATTAACAGAGGGATCAGCCAATACTGTATGGGAGGAATAAGTGAGGTTGAAGCTGGTGAGTGGTGAAAAGAAGAGAAACAGCATGTTTAGTTGGGCAATCAGGCAAATAAGCAGAGTAAGTGCTCTGATAGGGGAAGTACAGGCTATTACAGGCACTTGAAACCAGAAACTTTAGTGGGACGTGGGGGTCACAGGAGTTTAAGTGGAAACCTGTTGGGTGAGGTGGGGTTAGCCAGGTGAAGTGGTGGATTTGGGCAAGAAGCTGTTCCAGCTAGAGGGGGAGAACATCCTGTATTTCAGAAGCAAAGTGAGTTTAGTTTGTGATTTCAGATTGGAGGGTACAGTTGAGTATGGGAGGGTATGGCATGGGGAGACAGGTTGGAAAGGGCCTGGCAGACCATGTTAAGAAATTGAAATCTATCTCAAGAGTCGTAAGAAATTATTATAGAGTTTTAAGCTGTTGAATGACGTAACTAGAAGGACAGGTTGGAAAATTCCCGGCTTGGGGGATGTGAGGATGGCCAGAGAACTGAGTCACCTACAGTGATACCCAGGTAGGAGAAGTCTTAGTCTGGGCAAGGGCAGGGGCCAAGGGGCGGGAGCAGGATGGGCAGAGTGGAGGTTTCAGAGGTGATTGGGGAGGAAGAGTGAAGTACAGTGCCCAGCCTTCTGAGAAAACCAGCTGCTACAAGGTGAGATGACTCCTAGGAGGTTTGTGCTGGAGGACAGTGAGTTTGGATTGAGTTCTGGGGTCTGTAGGACATCAAAAGGGAGATGTCAGCTTAAATATGAATTTAAAGTTCAGGAAAAAGAGGAAGAGCACAGTGAGTTGCATTCTGTGAATCTCCCCGATGTGGATTGTCGTTGCAGCTGTGAGGTAATGACCACCGGGTTGGGTGGGGAGGGGAGGGCTGAGGGCTAAAGAAGGGCAGCCTGCAAAGGAGACTCAGGAGGGACGGTCAGGAAGGTCAGAGGAAGCCCTCAAGAGTGCACTTCAAGGAAGGCATAGTTACTGGTGTCTGATCCTGTGGAGCCACGAGAAGTGGGTCGTGTCTGGTGGCTTTGGCAGCAGGAACAGTTTCAGAAGCTTGATGGCTGCTGGGCCCAGAGCAGAGAGGGTGGACGAGTGGGTGGGAAGTGAGAAAGGAGAAACAGCATGTGTCAATACAGTGCTTCTGCTGGTATGGGTGGAGACTTTGAGGCCTTTAGGAAAAACTGTGCCCCTGTGGGTGGAGGCAGTCCCGAGTGGGTGATGAGTGAGACTTCAGTTCCTATATTCCTAAAGGTTGTGTGCCTTAGCTGGTGCCTGTGTTTAGTATGCAGACTGCACCCCTTGTGCATGGGGCCCTCGAAGACAGTTTTGGTTGTTACAGTTGAACCTGGGGGGATGGGAGGGACTATCACCCAGTAGGCAGAGGCCAGGGATGCTGCTGTTTAGCACATTGTAGCTTTTCACCTGTTTTTTTTTTTTTTCCTTTAGTCATTTTCACTACCCACCACCCACTCCCTAATAAATACTCTGATGCGAGGTAACCTAAATTCTGTTTCTGAGCACATTGTAAGACGTCTGTATTTTAATACCGTTGGTCAGGAAATTCTGTTTTGGCAACCCAGGGACAGATATAGCTTTAGCTAATCTAAAGTAGCCCATAATTCAGTGTCAGGTTGATAAGACTTTAATGCACAGTCAGTCAGCCCATTGACTGTCAAGCTTGGAGAAAAGACAGGAAGTGTTTCTTGTCTTTAGAAGCAAGACTTGCTTCTGGCTTTGGGAAGAAAAGAGTACAAATGGTTCTCACCAGATAGGGTTGCAGCAGCTCTCCCAGTGTTTTGGGAACAAATCAAGTCATTATCTTGACGATGTCAAAACTGTGTTCCCAGACCAGTTGCCATCTGAAACATTTGGGACTGATGAGGAGAAGAATTAATTAGCAGCTCTCTCTCTCGGTGTCCTTTTTCAGCCTTCTCAGATTGCAGCCTGAGTCCCTCAGACATGTAGGCTGCTCATTTGATAATCTGTGTTTTACTCAGTACAAAAAGGTTGCTGGCTAAATGTTGTGAGCCCCTCTAACCTGAGGCTGCCAGTGTCCTGGGTCCAATGAACAAGAAAATCTACTGTAACGTGTTGTCAATGGGAAAGCATTTTAATTCACAGAACAGCCTTGGGGAATCCTGGGTAAGTCTGATGAACTAAATTACCTTTTCTGTTTTCAGAAATATTTTACCCTGCAAAAGTGGGTGATTCTAAAGCCCTTGGAAGAATGGAAACACGCTTAATATTAAGTTTTGGCAAAGAGTGTGCAAGACAGTGAGAATATAAGGGTTAAGAACAGGAAATATCTTAAAATAGTGGTAGCAGAGGTGAATTAAAATGAACTGCCATGTTGAATGCAAGATATGTCTTGGTTGTAGACATGTTGCTTCTGAATTAATTATTATATGTAGAGGCTTATTTTAGGCCCCTCCCTGTAAAATTGATTTTTCATATAATTTAGAAAGATAAGGCTAATGATACAAATTCTCTTACTGCGTGGTGAGTACCATATACAAATAGTGAAGGTGAAGGTGAAGTCGCTCAGTCGTATCGACTCTTTGCGACCCTGTGGACTGTAACCTACTAGGCTTCTCCATCCATGGGATTCTCCAGGCAAGAGTACTGGAGTGGGTTGCCATTTTCTTCTCCAATACAGATGGTAAACCATGCTTTTCTTATATCTGCATTTATAGCCTAACAAAGTCTACAATACTGTGAAAGGGCAAAGTGGTGGTGGGGAGAAAGTGGGAAGTTTTAGGCTAAAGAATATTGATGTAAATCTTATTTCCAATATGGCAAACTCTGATCATATAGTTAAGATTAACAGTTTGAAATCACTTCACATTTTTTTATTTTTCCCTAGTCAGAACTGTAGGAAATATTGAGAAACATTTATCCTATTTTTAAAGTTCTCCATAGTATGACTTAGCAGCAGCAGCAGCATACTATGAAATTCATAATCTATCTTCATAACTTTAATAGCATGTGGTTATGTATAGTTAAGAAAACTATTTCTCATGTATCTTTGATTTTGCCAAATTCTTTTATTAAGGTACTAAAAATTTGTTATGATAATTCCTTGAGAGAATTTTTTAAATACTTTCAGTTTTCTTGAGATATAATTGACACACAGCATTTTATATGTTTATGATACATAGCATAATGATTTGACCTATGTAAATCATGAAATGATTATCACAGTAAGGTTAGTGAACATCTGTCATCTCACATAGATACATTAAATAGGAAAAAATAGGAAATAGGAAAAAAATATGTATATTTCCTCATGATGAGAACTCTTAGGATTTACTCTGTTAACAGCTTTCATATATAATACACAGCTGAGTTAATTATATTTATCATGTTGTACATTACATCCCTCCTACTTATTTATCTTTTAACTGGAATTTCATACCTTTTGACTACCTTCATCCAACCTCCTCCCCACACACACCCCAACCCCCCACCCCGCCTCTGGTAGTCACAAGCCTGATCTCTTTTGGTGAATTTGTTTGATGTTGAAGTATAATTCACATACTAGTTCCTAGTATACAACACAGTGACTTCACATTTCTTTACTTTTCAAAATGATCACCATATGTCTAATTATCTGTTACCATACAAAGATATTATGATATTATATGCTATATTCCCTACACTGTACATTTTATACCTGTGACTCATTTATTTTGTAACTGAAAGTATGTACCTCTTAATCTCCCTCTCCACTACCTTCCTCTGGCAACCACATGTTTGTTCTCTGTATCTGTGACTCTTTGTTTAGTTAAGTTTGTTCATTTTTTTGTTTTTTAAATTCCACATATAAGTGAGATCATACAATTTTTGTCTTTCTCTGACTTATTGCATTTAGCATAATACCCTCTAAGTCCATCCCTCTTGTGGCAAATGGCAGGATTTCATTCTTTTTTATGGTTGAGCAATATTCCATTGTATATATACATTCCACACCCTTTTTATCCATTCATCTATTGATGTGCACCTAGGTTGCTTCCATATCTTGGCAATGGTAAAATAATGCTGCAGTGAGCGTAGTGATGTATACATCTTTTCTATAGTGTTCTTATTTTCTTTGGATAAATATCCAAGAGTTGAATTGCTAGGTCATGTGGTATTTTTGTTTTTAAGGTTTTGAGGAATTAGTGTTTTCCATAGTGACTGGGCTGCACCAATTTACGTTTCCACTAACAATTCACAAGGATTCTTTTTACTCTACATCTTCTCCAACACATTATTTGTTGTCTCTTTGATAATAGTCATTCTGGCAGGTATGAGGTGATAGCTCGTTGTGATTTTGATTTTCATTTCACTGATGATTAGTGTTGTTGACCATCTTTCCACATGTCTGTTGGGCAGCTGTATGTTTTCTTTTGAAAAAAAGGTCTGTCCAGAACTTCTGTCCATTTATCAGTTGGGTTCTTTTTTTTTTGATGCCAAGTTTTTTGTATATTGTGGACATTAATCCCTTGTCAGATATATTCTTGACAAATATCTTCTCTCATTCAAGTAGGCTTTTCATTTTATTGATAGTTTCCTTTACTAAGCAAAAGCTTTTTAGTTTCATGTAGTCCCATTTATTTATTTTCTTTCCCCCTCCTTGCCTAAGGAAATGTATCCAAACAAATACTGCTAAAACTGCAGTCAGAGAGCAGATTGCCTACTTTTTCTTCTACAAATTTTGTGAGTTCAGATCTTACATGTAAGTCTTTAATCCATTTTGAGTTTATTTCTGTAGATGGTGGTAGGAGAAAGTAGTCCAGTTCTATTCCTTTGTAGGTAGCTGTCCAGTTCTGCCAACACCATTTATTGAAGAGGCTATCTTTTCCCCATTGTATATTCCTGGCTCCTTTGTTGTAGGTTAATTGCCCATATAAGTGTGGGCTCATTTCTGGGCTCTCTGTTCTGTAGCACTGATCTGTGTGTCTGTTTTTGTGTTAGTACCATATTGTTTTTGCTGACTATAGCTTTATAGTATATAGTTTTAAACCAGGGATGGTGATCTCTCCAGCTTTGTTCTTCTTAAGATGGTTTTGGCTCTTAGGGGTCTTTTATATTTCCTTGTAAAACCTAGAATTACTTGTACTGTGAAAAATGCTATTGGTATTTTGATGGAGGAAAATATTTTTATGGATAAATAATTAAGGAAAAGCAAGTAAGATAATCCTTGTGTTAGTGTGTTAGTTGCTCAGTCGTGTCTGACTCTTTGTGATGCCGTGGACTGTAGCCCACCAGGCTCCTCTGTCCATGGAATTCTCCAGGCAGAGCGGGTTGCCATTCCCTTCTCCAGGGAATCTTCCCAACTCAGGGATTAAGCCCAGGTCCCCTGCATTGCAGGTGGATTCTTTACCATCTGAGCCACCAGGGAAGCCTAATACCTTCATAATATGAGTAGTCTTTCTACCATATTGCGAGCCTCAGTGAAAATGATTATTGGGGAAGTTTTTTTCAGTTCAGACAACCAGCAGAAGATTCTCTGGGAAAGAATGCCAGCTCCTTCTTTATGTTCAGTTCAGTTCAGTCGGTCAGTAGTGTACGACCCTTCACAACCCCATGGACCACAGCATGCCAGGCCTCCCTGTCCATCACCAACTCTCAGAGTCCACTCAAACTCATCTCCATTGAGTTGGTGATGCCATACAACCATCTCATCCTCTGTCGTTCCCTTCTCCTTCTGCCTTCAATCTTTCCCAGCATTAAGGTCTTTTCCAATGAGTCAGCTCTTCGCATCAGGTGGCCAAAGTATTGAAGTTTCAGCTTCAACATCAGTTCTTCCAGTGAATACTCAGGGCTGATCTCCTCTAGGATAGACTGGTTGGATCTCCTTGCAGTCCAAGGGACTCTCAGGAGTCTTCTCCAACACCACAGTTCAAAAGCATCAATTCTTTGGCTATCAGCTTTCTTTATATATAGTCCAACTCTCACATCCATACGTGACCACTGGAAAAACCATAGCCTTGACTAGACAGACCTTTGTTGGCAAAGTAATGTCTTTGCTTTTTAATATGCTGTCTCAGTTGGTCATAACTCCTTCCAAGGAGTAAATGTCTCTTAATTTCATGGCTGCAGTTACCATCTGCAGTGATTTTGGAGCCCCAAAAAATAAAGTCTGACACTGTTTCCCCATCTATTTTCCGTGAAGTGATGGGACCGGATGCCATGATCTTAGTTTTCTGAATGTTGAACTTTAAGCAGATTTTTCACTCTTCCCTTTCACTTTCATCAAGAGGCTCTTTAGTTCTTTTTCACTTTCTGCCATAGGGATGGTGTCATCTGCATATCTGAGGTTATTGACATTTCTCCCAGCAGTCTTGATTCCAGCTTGTGCTTCCTCCAGCCCAGTGCTTCTCATGATGTACTCTACATAGAAGTTAAATAAGCAGGGTGACAATATACAGCCTTGATGTACTCCTTTTCCTATTTGGAACCAGTCTGTTATTCCATGTCCAGTTCTAACTGTTGCTTCCTGACCTGCATACAGATTTCTCAAGAGGCAGTTCAGGTGGTCTGGTATTCCCATCTCTTGAAGAATTTTCCACAGTTTATTGTGATCCACACAGTCAAAGGCTTTGGCATAGTCAATAAAGCAGATCTCCTGGATCTCTTGCTTTTTCAGTGATCCGGAGGATGTTGGCAATTTGATCTCTGGTTCCTCTGCCTTTTCTAAAACCAGCTTGAACAGCTGGAAGTTCTTGGTTCACGTATTGCTGAAGCCTGGCTTGGAGAATTTTGAGCATTACTTTACTAGGGTTTGAGATGAGTGCATTTGTGCAGTAGTTTAGCATTCTTTGGCATTGCTTTTCTTTGGGATTGGGATGAAAACTGACCTTTTCCAGTCCTGTGGCCACTGCTGAGTTTTCCAAATTTGCTGGCATATTGAGTGCAGCACTTCCACAGCATCATCTTTCAGGATTTGAAATAGCTCAACTGGAATTCCATCCCCTCCACTAGCTTTGTTAGTAGTGATGCTTCCTAAGGCCCATTTGACTTCACATTCCAACATGTCTGGCTCTAGATGAGTGATCACACCATTGTGATTATCTTTTTTGTACAGTTCTTCTGTGTATTCTTGCCACCTCTTCTTAATATCTTCTGCTTCTGTTAGGTCCATACCATTTCTGTCCTTTACTGAGCCCATCTTTGCATGAAATGTTCTCTTGGTATCTGTAATTTTCTTGAAGAAACCTTTAGTCTTTCCCATTCTATTGTTTTCCTCTATTTCTTTGCATTGATCACTGAGGAAGGCTTTCTTATCTCTCCTTACTGTTCTTTGGAACTCTGGATTCCAATGAGTATATCTTTCCTTTTCTCCTTTGCTTTTTGCTTCTCTTCTTTTCACAGCTATTTATAAGGCCTTCTCAGACAACCATTTTGCTCTTTTGCATTTCTTTTCCTTGGGGATGGTCTTGATCCCTGTCTCCTGTACAATGCCACGAACTTCCATCCATAGTTCATCAGACATTCTGTCTATCAGATCTAGTCCCTTAAATCTACTTCTCTCTTCCACTGTGTAATTGTAAGGGATTTGATTTAGGTCATACCTGAATGGTCTAGTGGTTTTCCCTACTTTCTTCAGTTTAAGTCTGAATTTGGCAATAAGGAGCTCATGATCTTTATGTTATTTAGTTATTAACCCAGGAGTGCTTTCCAAAGCTTTGTCAATGATATATGGTGGATCCCTGACTTTGTGATCATTGCAGGTGAACTTGGTACTTCCTTGGCTGTTAAACCCTCAACAGCAGGTATAGATGCCTCTGTTTGCTTTCTGTGACAACTTTCATAATAAATTGCAAAGATATTTGCCAAGAATGTTTGAAAAGAAAAGTGAACAAATCTATATTTATCTTAACAGACAGATATTATGAGAAACAATCCAATAATGTATGAAGAAATTTTTATAAACAGATATCCCCCACCAATTAACTCACATGTATTTATATATATACATTTGCATAAAAATAAATATAATGGATATCCTAAAGTATTAACAGTGGTAAAATTTCTTTTGGCATTATAATTTGAAATTTCTTTCTGGTTGGGATTTTTTAAAGTTTCATGATGAACATTTTATATTTATACAATAAAAATAAATAAGAGGGAAGTTGAGTATGAATATATAAATGGTAGGGATTTCATAGTCTGGTTAAAAATTATACATTGCATGAAGTTAAAGATAAGACTATATAAATTAATTATATAAAATTTAGTTTTTTCATTTTAATTCCATCAATAATTCCAAAGAATTTTTTTCAAGATTTTTTGTATTTCTTCCATAGGACAGCAGAGAGGAACGAGGCATATGTGAATTTTGGGTGTTTTATCTTTTCTTCTGATTTTATTTCTTCTCTATTACTTTGATAGTTCGTCCAGGAGTGTTATTCCAAAACCTTATAGAAGGGAGTGGAGAATGCCCCGTTAAAACTATTCTGCAAGATCTTCCCCCAATTTCCTGCAGGTGTGACTACAGGCCAGTTGCCTTCCTAACACCCCACTCAGTCCTGTGGGAAAAGAGTGCTTTACTGAGTACATAGTGATAACGCCTCATTCTGTGGCTGACTTAGTTCATTTAAAGTACTTCAGTTTATTAGTGAAGAAAATTGCCAAGAAGTTGTTTGTGGCAGAATTGAGCTAGCTTGATAGAGGAAAGCCCCACAGTGTTTCAAGGCAGGCTCTGCTTCATGTTTGTCCGTTTCTCATTCCTTTAGAATAAAAAACTGTTTTTCCTTCCTTTTCCTATTACCATTCAAACATCTGTTTCAGCACACAGCTTGAGATGGGGAGCATCCTGGCTTTCGCAAGCCCCAGGCTGCACTGTAGGGGTTTGACTTCTCCTTCTGCCCCAGCCACCTGGCTTGTTTCTTTCTTTCTTCTCTCTGTCCTCTGGGGCACAAGCTGCGGTGACTCTGTGACATAGGAACTCGGAAGTTGGTGAATAAATCCCCGAGCAGGTGGCTGCCTATTGTCTGTCTAAAGGAAGCGAACAGGGTTCTTCCTGGGGCTGCTTTCATCTTCTGATAACTTCTAAAGGGCAGAACAATCCTTAATTGGAGTTGGTGATTGTATGCACAGAGTCCTGGGGTCAAGAGGTTCCCTAGGGAAAACCGCCTTGGTGGGCTTTGGTCTTTTCCCTCCACAATAACTGAGGCCTTTTGGAGCAAGGACTTGCTTTCTTTTTTTCTTTTTTGTGAATGACAGAAATTTATTTCACACAGTTCTGGAGGCTCTAGGTACAAGATCATGGTAGCAGATGATGGCCCTTTTCTGAGTTGTAGACTTGTCTCGTTAGGATGTCTCCTACATATGCTTGAGTTCCATTCTGAGAGTACCCTTGTAAGTTCAATTTGTTCATAAGTCCAACAAAGTTAGCCTTAGTACCCAACTAACACATTCGGCTATATGCTGCTGCTTTTACACATGTTTCTGGACATCCTGGGCTTGAAATAAAGGTACTGTACTAGTGTACTCTATACAGTACTGTGCAGTTAAGTACACAAAAGAAGGACTTGCTTTCTGATGTGGGCATGTCTGGTATGTCAGTGGTCTCAGTACCACTGGATTAGATGCAAATACTCAGAGTAACAATTGCCTATGGGGAGGAAAAACACAGTGCAGGTGGGATAAATAAGTCAATAATCCGTTGGTTGGTTCATCCAGAGGTTTGTAATATGTAGTATCTTTTAGATATTGATAATTCTAAAGAGAAGCTCTGGTCTTTAAGTAGGTTTTATGGTAGCCATTAGGGTGTTTATTACCCAAAACCACTCATTGTTTTAAAAAGATGGTACAAGCCACCCTTTCCTCCCCATATCTATGCATAAGCCTGAATGAAGATCTTTAACAATATATATCTTCACGCTGAGCAGCAAGAACAGATAAGCCATCTTCTCAAAAATCCCTGAATAGAAAATAACCTGGACTCTTTTACAGAATTAAATTGTCTTAGAAGTGAGAGGCAATGGCTGGCAGCCTGAGAGGACATACAAGCTGTAGGTCAACTGTAGGTCTTGGGTTATGGCAGGGAGAGGTTTAGTTATAAGAAAAAGGCCCTGTAGCCTTCTCTTCCCCAACGCTTCCATTTTATCCACTTTCTTCCCCCATTCTTTCCCTGAACTGTCTTTTAACTTTCTTTATCCCCTTTTCCCCTATGCCCACACTCCAAAATAATCTCCTGCCGTATATTTAGCAGTTTCTCCAAAGTAATGTAGCTCTGGAAGTCTTCACTTTAAATCCAGCCATCTTTCTGCCTGAGCGCCGTGTTTCACATCTTGAGAAAGTTGAGTAGGAGAGAGTAAAGGAAAGCTGGAAAGGGGATGTGCGGCTAGAGTGGAGAGCAGAGTAGAGAACTGAAGGAAGTAGGTGAACCTGAAATGAACAGGGTGGCAGTTCCTGGTTGATGCCAGGAAGATAGAGACATCATCATTGCTTGTTAAATAGTATTTGGTAATGATGTTCATGTCATCCAAGAACATACTTAAAAGATTCTTAGGTAACATTTCTTTTGACAGAGAACTGCCTAAGAGAAAAGGAAGATAACTTGTAGGGATCTGTGTTCCAGCTGTGCGTCATTGTGGCATCAGCAAAGGTTAAGACTGCCTGAAAACAGGCCCAAATGGTCTGCACGGCATTTCCATGAAACTATCAAGAAACTTAATTTCTGTGCTCTAACAATATTTTGGAATATGAGAAAAAAAAAGTTTCCCAGCTCATTCTGTAGAGAGAATTATCCCTTTTATACAACTGGACAAGGAAAAGACACCGAAAAGCAAGGACAGACAGGAAGAAAACGATAGGTGAATCTTACTAATAGAGATAGAGGTCAATACTAAGTAAAATAAGAGCTGCTCAAGATTAGACATGCTTTTCCTCTGAAATACTTGGCTTCTAAAGAACCCACCTGCAAATGTAGGAGACGCGAGTTTGATTCCTGGGTCAGGAAGATCCCCTGGAGCAGGAAATGGCAGCCCACTCCAGTATTCTTATCTGGGAAGTCCCAGGGACAGAGGAGCTTGATGGGCTACAGTCCATGGGGTTGCAAAGAGTTGAATACGACTGAAGCAACTGAGCATGCATTGGTTTTTTAATTACAGTAAAAAATGTGTTTTAATATTAAGTTATCAGCTGCAAAAAGAAAGGAGGAGTACTCATTTGAATGAACCAGCAGAAACTTGGAATTTTGCCAGCCTTCTACTTCAGCCGTGCCAAAATGTAATTTCTTCAATTCATCCAATCACATTCCTGACTAATCTGCTCACGTCTGTACTATGCCTTGGCTTTACCCCCTATAACAGCTCAGAGACCTTTAAAGAAAATATTTTGAAATGTTTTCTCTTGATCAGGGTATTTGCGGTTAGATACTGCGTACACTCCTTTTATTACAGAATGAGCTGTTTTTCTATCATGGGATCCTTTGTTAGGAATGAAATGCTACTGTAACTTTGTCGTCTTTATTTTTTAAAAATCACCTTTCCGATGCTTTCCTGTGGGAAGTGATGTAGATGTTTACATCCTCTACTTCTTAAAGAATTAAGGATGTTCAGAAGTATTTAATATTGAATAGTTCTGTTAGCTGATAACAATAAAATTACTATTGTGTGTTGAGAGCTGCTTTGTGCCAGGCTATATGTTTTAAATGTTTTTGATTCTGACTACTTCCCCATGATGAAGATCATACCGTAATTTTCATCTTTCACATTTGGGAAAATTGAGGCTTAAAGTGACTGAGTTTTTTGGGAGCACCCACGTGGAAAGTGACATCTGAGAGGAACTCAGTCCCTTGCTCTGAAGCCCCATGCAATTCTGTTTTCAGGGTCAAGTTTATTTGGGGCAGTAACTGGGAGTCAACTCATGTACTGGGAACCAGAGTAATATAGAGGATTCAGTAAATTTAAATAATGTAATGAAGTATTTTCTTAACTATAGTGAGGATTTTGTTCTACAGACCACATAATAAAAAAGAATAGGAACTAGTTGGTAAATTTGACATTTATTACTTTTACCCTGAACTTCTGATAAATTCAAAGCTTCCCTTTGAATTTATTTTATAGGAATTTGGGAAGATCAGTAAATTATTCTTAGTGGTTATAATGGAAATTAAACACACATATAGCGATAATCTCAGTGAATGATTATTGTAAAACTATCATTTATAGCAATGGTTCTCAGACAGTAAAACTCATCTGATCCCCTCAAGAATCTAAAAACTCAGATTGCTACCCTAAGAGGGATGCAATCTGAATTTTAATATATGGAGAATAGTATGCAGATTCCTTAAAAAGCTAAAAAAGAACTGCCACATGACCCGGCAATCCCACTCCAGGGCATATACCCAGAGAAAACCATAATTCCAAAAGATACATGGAGCCTACTGTTTACTGCAGCACTATTTACAGTAGCGAGGACATGGAAACAACCTAAGTGTCCATCAGCAGGAATGAATAAAGAAGATGTGGTTCATATATACAATGGACTATTATTCAGCCTAAAAAGGAATGAAATTGTGCCATATGCAGAGACATGGATGGACCTAGATGCGGTCCTATAGAATGAAGGAAGTAAGAAAGAGAAGAACAAATATCATATATTACCATATGTATGTGGATTCTAGAAAAATAGTACAGATGAATCTATTTGCAAAGCAGAAATAGGGATACAGAGAGAACAAATGTATGAACACCAAGTGGGAGAAGGGGGATGAATCGGGAGATGGGACTGACATAGATGAGATTGAGACTGACATAGATACACTATTGATACAAGGTATAAACCAGATAACTAATGAGAACCTACTGTATAGCAAAGGGAACTCTACTCAGTGCTCTGGAGTGAACTAAATGGGAAGGAAATCCAAAAAAGAAGGACTATATGTATGTGTACACATACATTCACTTTGCTATACAACAGAAAATAACACAACATTGTAAAGCAACTATACTCCAGTAAGCATTTTTTTAAAATCTCAGGTTGCTGGGCCCCTCCCCAGACTTGCTGATTCAGGAGGTCAGGCATTTGTTTGAGACAAGTTCGCAGGTGATGCTGCTACTTCTGCTGCTGCTGCTGATCTGGGGACCATACTTCAAGAATAATATGGAAAGAAAGAAGAAAGAAAGTGAAGTCGCTCAGTCATGTCCGACTCTTTGCAACCCCATGGACTGTAGCCCACCAGGCTCCTCCATCCATGGAATTTTCCAGGCAAGAGTACTGGAGTGGGGTGCTATTGCCTTCTCCAGGGGATCTTCCTGACCCAGGGATCAAACCTGGATCTCTCACATTGCTGGTGGACAGCAGAATAACATTCTGCTTTGGGTTGTGGATGCAGTCTGAGACTAGGAAATGGCCCTTCTCAGGGGCAAGCTATTGACCCATCTAATTACGTCAGCATTATTTCTGTCCCCATACCATTCTCCAGGCCTGTGTTTTCATAGATATGGAACCAGCTCTTTCTAATGGAGCAAACTGTAAATCCTAGCATGTGGACAGATGGAAAAACTTTGGGTCAAGCGAAAAATGCTGTTCCTGTCTTTATCAAGCTCAATGACCGTCACCTATTTTCACATCAAAAACAGTATCCACTAAAGCCGGGGGTTAATGAATGGGCAAAATCTTACTGTACTGACTTCTTATGATGTAAATGGGATCTTAAAGTCTAAAGTTCAGAGCAACAATGCTCCACCTTTAAAGCTGCTGTAGCTCAAGGGTTGTTGATAGATCCAGGAACAGAATATCACTTACACTGTTCTGGAGACCCCAATCTTCGGGAAAGGTACAAAAAAGCCAATGACATTATTAAAAGACGCCCGTGTAAGCTAACTCAGGAAACACAGACAATTGGTTTATAGTTCTAACCATAGCTTCCCGTGGCTCAGATGGTAAAGCGTTATTCTGATGTCCACCAAGGTCATGGGTGGGAGATTGACTCCATGGAGCTATCCCCACTATTGGGAGAGCAGTAGGTGATCTGCCTCTTCTTCCTGGAACACTTGTCTGATAACATATAACTTAGACATGCCAGGTACATACTGTATGAATCTAGAATGATTGAACTCTTCCATTGTGCTAGATATATGACATAATTGCCCATACTGCTAAATTAAATGAGTCAAATGAAGAAACATAAATCAGGATTCTGAATCCAGTTAGGTAAAATATTCTAATTCGCATGTTATGGGAATTGTCCTTACTCTGGGATGTTTTGGTGTCAGAAGCTTTGCTGGATTTCTCCTTTCCTTGCAGTGACTGAGAATTAGCTGCAGTAACCCAAAAGTTTAAGATTCCTATTTGGCTGGATATTAAATCACATAGGCTGGTTTGGAAAGCCTTCAGAAATTCTTTCAGATTTGATAAGTCCAGACTTGTACTGGAATATGAAATATTTGATTTAACAAGATCTGTGTGTTCCCAATGTGTGAATGTTTTTGAAAATGTGTTTCTCAAAATACAGTTAGGAAAATATTCCTTTGAAAAGTTAAAATTACCTTCTGGAGGTGATAAAGATGCTGACAAATTCTTCTAAAATAAAAACAAAAAAACTTTTAACTTCATGATTCTGTAATAACATCATTAAATTGTGTGTAGACAAACATCATTGGTCGTTTTTAAAGTAATCCTTAAACTTTACAGAGCTATACTTAAAAAGTAAGTAAGCTATACTTACTACTTTTTAATCTTTCTACTCTAATGAAAATATTACTTCAGAGTTGTTGCCGGGAAAGGGGTGGCTAGGCTGCAATTTCTTATTTCTTCTTTCTCTGGAATCTGTTTTGTTTAGAAGAAGAAACCAAAAGTTTTAACTGAATACAGACACATTTTTTAAAGTCTTATTTTGAGGAGGAAGGGAAATTTTGGAGCCACATCTGATAATGAACCTCAAAAAATCTTGAGGCATATTAAAGTTTATTATTTAGCTTATCTTATTTAATTTTCCTATGTTTAAATTAAGGAATAGATATTACCCATATAAAAATTCTTTTGTTTGTGCATGTATGTATGTGCTATAGAAAGAGAAGTTGTAGGGTCAGCCATGCCAATTTTAGAGTCCCAGTGCTGCCAGTTACTAGATGTGACTCTAATAATATAATGTCATTTAACCATGAAGTCTGTTTCCAGATCTGTGAAGTAGGTATAATCATGTTATCAACTTCATGTGGTTGTAGAGTGCTTAGTAAATAATCTGTATTATTAGCTATCATCCTGATAAATTGTACTACTACTTTCATTTTCTTTTTGCAAGGAAAAACAAAGGATTCTGAGTATGTTGAATGAGCTAGATAAGAACACAAGAGGTAGAAATAGTTGCATCAGTGTTATTTACCTTACATGGTATTTTAGTCTTATTTCACTTTGGTCCCTTTGATAAGATAAAATATAAATATACTCAAGATCACTTTAAAGTTATAGTATAATGATTAAGGTGCCATGATGTATAAAAAGATACTTAGAAAACTAAGCTTTAGAAAATGAAATAAATTAGACACAGTGACTGTTAGGTTTTCCTTTTTAATAGCTGTTTTTCATTACTCCATTGATCCAAGGTGGGATTTTAAAATTTAATGTCCTTGTTCCATTAAGATAATTCAATCATTTATCCAATTACTTTACTTACTCAAATTAAGTTCCTAACCCATTTGGTACTTTCTCTCTGGCTACCTCCCTGTGTCATGACTTTCCAGCACAGTTTTAGTTTTACTTGTTTACTTTTCTACCTTTGTTGGCTAGGCTTCCAGTGTAGTTCTTTTCCTTGAAAGAGTACATTCTCTTTTGTTTCCTGTCTTTTCACAAAGATCAATCCACTCTGTATTTCATATTTTAACTTACCTGTATTTGTTTTAATATAAAAATATTTTAAATTATTATAAATGTTTAAATAGCCTTGGTGTTGTGGTTTGAAGAAAGTGATCTTTGATAAAGAATGGTGGGTCAAATCTGTGTTGCAAAGTTGGGAGGGAAGCTGAGCAATGGATTGTCAGAAATTGGAATCGAAAAAGGTTCTCAAAAGCTAAAGGCTATCAACATGAGCAGATATACAACTAAGCTCTACTGAATGCAGCTTCCTGACATCTGGATGGACGGAGCAGGGGCGAGTTGTATGCCTATGAATTAGAGAGACCTAGATCAATAGCAGCTCTCCTTAAAGAGATTTAGGTTTTAGCCAGACATTTGACATAGTTGGCCATCTCCAACAGATTTAGTGTCACAGCTCTCAGAACAAAGAAGATAATCATCCCATTGTTTTCTGCCTTGGTCAGGATGCCTCTGAGGGCTTGTGTTCAGTTCTTAGCTCCACATTTTCAGAGGGCAAACCAGGGAGGTAAATGGACTAGAAACAGTGCACTGCCAGGAACACTTGAAAGGCTGTTAAAGGAAAGCAAAGTTAATTTTCAGCCTGAGGGAGCAGAGTTAGAACTTTTGAATAGGCACAGAAGATGATTCCTTCTTTGTCAGTTAAATCAAGGTTTTTTTCTGTGTATACATAGGTAAGATGGGGATTATACTACTTAGTAAATGCTTTTCCACTGGATATAGCATGTGTATCATTTCATGTTATATATCTGTTTTATATTTCTAATAGGACCATAGCGTTCCACTATATGAATGTACTCCTTATTATTGAAATCATCCCTTACTGATAGTTATTTTGATTCTTTCCAGTTTTTTAATATCATGAACAACAGCACTGCAATGAACATCTTCGAGATATTCTCATCACTGTGTACTTGTCAGGTTAATTCCTTAGGACAAATTCTCAGGAATGGAATAACTGGGTCCGAGTTAGTCGTTTTATATTTTTAAGGCTTTGGATACTTATTGCCAAATTGTCTTACCAGTAGAACTGGACATACTAAAGAATTTGGATTTCCCTCCTCCACTCCAAATCAGAGATGTTGTAGAAGGGATATTGGCAGTGGGTTGTATGTTGGACCATGATCTGCAGCCCTTGAAAAATACCATGAAAGTTTTTACATAGGACCAGATGATTATTTTATCTAGAGATGTGATTTTTCAGTCTTATCGTGTCAGTTATACTGTTGCAGCAAACTCATTGTTAAGAATCTATAAGGAAAATATTGTGGAAGATTGCTGTAATCAAATAGGATTGTAGAGAAAATAAAAAAGTAAAGGCGATTTTTTGGGCAAAAGGAAAATGATCACAGATGGAAGCAGAAAGTTGCAGGAAAATAAGTGGATAAAGTTTAAAAAAAGGTAAATATGTGGATAAAATTTAAAAAGGTAAATATGTGAATAAAGTTAATACTGACTTGATAATTCAAAAGTAAAATTTAAAATATATTGTGAGGATATATATATGTATATATGTATGTATATATATATATGGCTTCCTGGGTAGCTCAGCCGGTAAGAATCTGCCTGCAATGCAAGAGACCCTGGTTCAATTCCTGGGTGGGGAAGATTCCCTGGAGAAGAGATAAGCTACCCACTCCAGTATTCTTGGGTTTCCCTGGTGGCTCAGATGGTAAAGAATCTGCCTGCCACATGGGAGACTTGGGTTCGATCCCTGGGTTGGGAAGATCCCCTGGAAGAGGGCATGGCAACCCACTGCAGTATTCTTGCCTGGAGAATCGCCATGGACAAAAGGACCCTGGCAGGCTACAATCCATGGGGTCACCAAGAGTCAGACATGACTGATCTTGTAAGCACACACACACACGTATGTGTGTGTTTATATACATACATATATTTATATCCATACACATACAAGTGCATACCTACAGGCATATCTCAGACATATTGCAGGTTCAGTTTCAGACCACCACAGTAAAGCAAATATTACAATAAAACAAGTCACATGCACGCGCGCGCGCACACACACACACACACACACACACGATTGTAGAAATTAGTCAGTGAATGGAGCTGTGTATCAGGCTGCAACTCAGCCCTGAGACTCCATGACTGTGACTTCTGCAAGGTAATGTTTTTAAATAACTTAAATAAGTCAGGCTTTCCCAAATGAAATGAACTACGTTTTCTACACACTACCAGAGCTAGTAATTTCTGCTTCCTGAAGGGATGGAAACAGGCAAAAAGCTGCTTAGATCACATTCCTAATAGAGAACTCAAAATGATGTAGCACATGTTTGATTCTCATCACCCATAACCCAACTCCAGTGACACGAGGTGGTGTTTTGATATCATTAGAGCAGTGGATTCCAGCTGCACTTCTGGGGGTAAGCCACTTGGACTCCTAAGCCTTAGTTTCTTAACCTGTAAAATGTGATAGGTAATTATCAATTATCAGTTCTTCTCCAAGAGTTATCATGAAGATTGCATGAGATGATACATAGGATAGTACTTTAAAATGTTATACAAATATTAGCTGTCACTATCAGCTAGTGGAATTTTCAACCTAAATCTTTCTAATGGTTGAAGAAGTGAATAAGCTTCGTCAAGAGAGAAATGGAGTCTGATTTTGCTTAATGAACTTCCCTGGTGGCTCAGATGGTAAAGCCTCTGTCTACAGTGAGGGAGTCCTGGGTTTGATCCCTGGGTTGGGAAGATCCCCTGGAGAAGGAAATGGTAACCCGCTCCAGTACTCTTGTCTGGAAAATCCCGTGGACAGAGGAGCCTGGTAGACTATAGTCCATGGGGTTGCAAAGAGTCAGACACAACTGAATTTTATCTTTTTAATGTTTGACTCATAATTGCAACTCACTAAATAATTACTGAATGACTGCAAGACAGTTGTTGTGGAATATAGGCTGAACTGGCATAGACAAACTTTTTTTTCCTTGAAAAGATGTACTTCTCATCTTTGTGGAAAAAGTACTATTGTTCATATCTTACAAATTGGGAAACAGATGCATTGATTCTCAAATCATTCTGATAGCCAGATACTATAATTTCAGATAATATCTAATTACATGTAGAAGGAATTACAACAAGTACTTTTTTTGGTTGTTAAAGAGAAAAAGCAAAATAAGTCTGAATAGCTTAGCTCTGTCATATAAAACTGTTTAAAGAAAACTGACGAAATATTTTGTCAGACTTTATTTTTATATACTGATCATTAATAGAAACTAATTTTGTTTATTTTATATAAAACCCTTACTAAAGTCTCCATTGCTCAGAAACGAATTGCGTTATCTGTGCCCCTAATATGGCAACTTTGTCTATGTGTCTGTTCTTTGTGCATTGTGTTCAGTCTCAAGCTGTGAATATTCCATTAACTGAGAGCTCTGAATAGCTATTGTATAACTGGAGTGATATTCTGTCTGTGTCAGTTCCATGCATTGTGTTTGAGAATAAATGTGCTGTTTTATTTCTGATGGGACTTCTCTCATTGCCACTAATAATAAGGTATTGAAACATGTGAGTAAACCTCGTAAGTACCTTGTGCATTGTTAAAACACATAATCTTTCATTTCAGAATTGCTTGAGTATACGTATATTTCTGTATTTTCAAATAGGAAGTAGAATCACCACCAGTGTCTATTCTTTGGACTTTAGGTGAGAAGTGTCAGTGAAATTGAATCCAGAATTATCTGTTTATGTATGCATTGTTTGGCAGAGGTTCCCTCCATCCTCACTACTTTTTTTCCTATCAGAATCTCAAATTAGTCTGTGGTTCAGAAATGTTGAGGGCCTCTGACCCAACAAATCCAGTTCAATCCTGGTAGCTTGTTTGATCACTAGAAAGTGGTGTACACACCCGACTGGTATGGGGTGCTCATAGGTGATGAGCAAATGAGAGGCAGAGTCGCTTGGCACAAATATGGTGGCTCAGGCAGCAAGGCATGTGCAGGGACAACTTCACTGAAAAATGGTGACTGGCCTCACCCTTACGCAATTATGCCTGTGGGTCTAAAAGAAACACTAAAATCTGACATCCTCTGTTTTTCCTTTGCAAGTCCACTCCTATATCCTTTTGAAGACCACTAGGCTTATTAGGCCAAACAGGAGATATCAAGAGGGAATATTGACATTTTAGGAATCAGTGAACTAAAATGGACCAGAAAGGGGAAATTTAATTCAGAAGACCATTTTATCTACTACTGTGGGCAAGAGTCCCTTAGAAGAAATGGAGTACTCCTCATAGTCAACAAGAGAGTCTGAATGCAGTGCATTCAGATTGGGTGCAGTCGCAAAAACGACAGAATGATCTTGGTTCATTTCCCAGGCAAACCATTCAGTATCACAGTAATCCAAGTCTATTCCCCAACTACTAATACCAAAGAAGCTGAAGTTGAATGGTTCTATGAAGACCTACAAGAGCTTCTAGAAAAGAAAGTGAAAGTGAAGTCGCTCAGTCGTGTCTGACTCTTTGCGACCCCATGGACTGTAGCCTACCAGGCTCCTCTGTCCATGGGATTTTCCAGGCAAGGGTACTGGAGTGGGCTGCCATTTCCTTCTCCAGGTGATCTTCCCAACTAAGGGATTGAACCCTGGTCTCCCACATTGCAGGCAGATGCTTTAACCTCTGAGCTACCAGGGAAGCCCTACAAGACCTTCTAGAATTAACACCAAAAAGAGATGACCTTTTCATCATAGGGGACTGGAATGCAAAAATAGGAAGTCAAGAGATACCTGGAATAACAGGCAAGTTTGGTCTTGGAGTACAAAATGAAGCAGGACAAAGGCTAAGAGTTTTGCCAATAGAATGCACTGGTCATAGCAAACACCCTCTTCCAACAACACAAGAGACGACTCTACACATGGACATCACCAGATGGTCAATAGCAATGTCAGACTGATTATATTCTTTGCAGCCAAAGATGGAGAAGCTCTATACAGTCAACAAAAACAAGATTGGGAGCTGACTGTGGCTCAGATCATGAACTCCATATTGCCAAATTCAGACTTAAATTGAAAAAAGTAGGGAAAACCACTAGACAATTCAGATATGACCTAAATCAAATCCCTTATGATTATACAGCGGAAGTGACAAATAGATTCAAAGGATTAGAATTGACAGAGTGCCTGAAGAACTATGGACAGAGGTTCAGAACATTGTACAGGAGGCGGTGATCAAAACCACCCCTAAGAAAAAGAAATGCAAAAAGGCAACATGGTTGTCTGAGGAGGCCTTACAAATAGCTGAGAAAAGAAGAGAAACAAAAGGCAAAGGAGAAAAGGAAAGATATGTCCATCTGAATGCATAGTTCCAAAGAATAGCAAGGAGAGATAAAACCTTTTTAAGTGAACAATGCAAAAAAAAAAAAAAAAAAGGAAAAACAATAGAATGGGAAAAAGTAGAGCTCTCTTCAAGAAAATTAGAGATACCAAGGGAACATTTCATGTAAAGATTGGCACATAAAAGGCAGAAACAGTAAGGGCCTAACAGAAGCAGAAGATATTAAGAAGAGATGGCAAGAATACACAGAAGAACTATGCATAAAAAGATCTTAATGATCCAGATAACCACCATGGTGTGATCCCTCACCTAGAGCCAGACATCCTAGAGTGCAAAGTCAAGTGGGCCTTAGGAAGCATCACTACGAAAAAAGCTAGTGGAGGTGATGGAATTTCAGCTGAACTATTTCAAATTCTAAAAGATGATTCTGTGAAAGTGCTGCACTCAATATGCCAGCAAATTTGGAAGACTCAGCAGTGGCCACAGGGCTGGAAAAGGTTAGTTTTCATTCCAATCCCAAAGAAAGGCAATGCCAAAGAATGTTCAAACTACCACACAGTTGCACTCATCTCACACACTAGTAAAGTAATGCTTAAAATTCTCTAAGCCAGGGTTCAACAGTACATGAACTGAGAACTTCCTGATGTTCAAGCTGGGTTTAGAAGAGGCAGAGGACCCAGACATCAAGTGGCCAACATCTGCTGAATCATAAAAAAGCAAGAGAATTCCAGAAAAACATCTGCTTCATTGACTACACTAAAGCCTTTGACTGTGTGGATCACAACAAACTGTGGGAAATTCTGAAAGAGATGGGAATACCAGACCACCTGACCTGCCTCCTGAGAAACCTGTATGCAGGTGAAGAAGCAACAGTTAGAACTGGACATGGAGCAACAGATTGGTTCAAAATTGGGAAAGGAGTACGTCAAGGCTGCATTGTCAAGCTGCTTATTTAATTTATATGCAGAGTACATCATGCAACATGCCTGGCTGGATGAAGCACAAGCTAGAATCAAGATTGCTGGGAGAAATATCAATCACCTCAGATATGCAGATGACACCACCCTTATGGCAGAAAGTGAAGAGGGACTAAAAAGCCTCTTGATGAGGGTGAAAGAGGAAAATGAAAAAACTGGCTTAAAACTCAACATTCAAAAAATGAAGATCATGGCATCTGGTCCCATCACTTCATGGCAAATAGATGGGGAAACAATGGAAACAGTGAGAGACTTTATTTTTGGGGCTCCAAAATGACTGCAGCCATGAAGTTAAAAAGACACTTGCTCCTTGGAAGAAAATCTATGACAAACCTAAAAAGCAGAGACACTATGCCGACAAAGGTCTGTCTTGTCAAAGCTATGGTTTTTCCAGTAGTCATGTATGGATGTGAGAGTTGGACCATAGGAAGGCTGACCGCCAAAGGATTGATGCTTTTGAACTGTGGTGTTAGGGAAGACTCTTGAGAGTCCCTCGGACTGAAAGGAAATCAAAGCAGTTAGTCCTAAAGAAAATCAATCCTGAGTGTTTATTGGAAGGTCTGATGCTGAAGCTGAAGCTCCAATACTTTGGCCACCTGATACGAAGAGCCAATTCATTGGAAAAGTCCCTGATTCTGAGAAAGATCGAAGGCAGGAGTAGAAAGGGACAACAGAGGCTGAGATGGTTGGATGGCATCACCAATTCAATGGACATGAGTTTGAGCAAGCTCCAGTAGATGGTGAAGGACAGGGAATCATGGGGTGCTGCAGTCCATGAGGTCACAAAGAGTTGGACACAGCTGAATGACTGAAGAAAGGGTTATCAGTCTAAGTTTTGTAACTTAAGTAAACCAGAGAGCTGGAGACCATTTAGTCCTATAAAGTTCTTCCCCATCTATCTGTCTAGTTTTCCTGTCTAGTTACTAGTTACTAGCTCTATGTTTAAGAATTAACTTATTCTACTTACTGGATTGGGAAAGAATGGTTTCATGATTGCTTCCATTCAGCCTCATGCAGACAGGTTTAGCTTAAAGAACACAACTTATTTCTTCTAAGTCCCTTCTGAGTAGGTTGGAATCAACAGGGCTATTTTTTGCAGCATTTCCTAGTTTGGAAGTAGCATATAAATGAAGCCATGGTTGGGAATGTTAAACCTATTTATACATCCATGAGAATGTTTTCTTTTGAAAAGTGACTTTCTGGGTCCCTTCCTTGCCGAACTTTAGGTCAGTGTTGTTCCATTTTAAAGCCTGTTTGCCACCTGGAGCAGTACATGAGCTTTTTGGAGTCAGACCTTATTTGAGTATGTTCCTTCAAATGTTTTTTAACTGACTAAGTAGTATTGAATTAGAGTCAATTTTTTAAACTCCCTCAGAACTGTCTCACATAAACAAAATTTGTAGTCTCCTAAAAAGAGAAGAGAGAATACTAACATTTATTAAATGCCTAAGTTCGGCAGTTTGTATTCTCTGTTTCACTTCATCTTCTTGCCCCTATCAGGTAACTATGATTGTTCCCAGTTTAAACAAAGGTCAGAAGTTAAACAAATATCAGTTTTGACTAAAGACACATACTGATTGGGTGTGAGGTAGAAGGTGATCTTACATGTGGATCACTTACGTTTCTCTTAAGGAACTCTATGCTCGGTATGGTGATAAGCATTTTAACATGCATTATCTTATTCATTCTCACCACATTTAAGCATCAGAGGTTTTAAAAATCAATCTCTTAAGGCTGTTTTTAGACCAAGGACAAATGCTGTTAAAATGTTGATATATTTTCCTTCTGGTCAGTCCTTCATTTGTATGTATTTTTTTATAATCTCTTCAACTTTATTCTTATTTTCATGTAACTTTATTCTCATTTTCATGTAACTTTATAGATGAAGCATGTTCTCATTTTAATGTTTTCATGACTATATTAAAGTCTGAATAATAATTTAGGTTTCTGATGCCTTTCTGTTAAAATAGTGGGGCATGGAATGTATTTGTGCCTAAGTCTGTGGGTTATTTTATTTTTAAACATTTTCTTAGTGTGTATTATTAGAAGCAAAATTGCAGGGTCAGAAGTTAGAAATATTTATTTTTAAAACTGTAACTGCTTGATACATTTTGCCCAACCAATTTCTTTAAAAAAGGGGACCATTGTCCACTGCATGGCAGTGTGTGAGTGCCCGTCTCCCTGTAGACCTAGCCCCTGGGGTTGGCACAGATGGTTCCCGTGCTTCTGTACCCTGCTGTGGTCCTCCACCCTGGATCCACTCCACTGTGGAGTGTTGGGAGGCTGGTAGGGAGAGATCTCTTCTCAGTCTGCCTGACACTGAGAGATCTCTTCTCAGTCTGCATTTGCAACCATTTGCCCTCTCTGTCAGGCCTCCTGCTGCCCCTCTATTATGTCAGCTGCACTTTGAAAAGCATAACTTCACGTTTCTGTATTGTTTATCATCATCTTCCTTATATTCCATCAGTGTGTCATAGTACTTACCTTGTCTCTAATTGTACTCACTTCTATGTAGACTTGCAAGAGGTTTACCTCTGGATTTTTAAACAAGCTCTTGGATTTACTGTTTCTGTTATTTTCTGTTTAATGCATTTGTTCCTGAAGTATTTTGTTTTGTAACTTTTAACAAATGAGCTGAGTGTTTTTCCTCATTTGAAGATGTAGTCCACTTATTTTGATTACTTAAGGCTTGTATTTATCTCTCTGCTCACCTTGACCAGGTCTCATAGGACTTAATCAGTAGAGTTCCTGTTTTTATTTATTCTATGTCTTTCCCACTCTAAGTCATTTTGTTATTTTCAAAACAGTCTCATATTAGGATTTATATTTGTTTGAAACAGTTATTTAGGAGAATAGTTTCTTTTTATTCATGTATTGAGTTTTTGTTTAAATGCTTGTTTTTTAATTCTGTGGTGGTTTTGTTGTAATCTGCTTGGAGTATGGTCTGTCCTTGCTGCTTTGCAGAATGTGTTGAATTCTTCATATGTATACTTATAGATCTATAAATATATGTGTATGGGCATTTAGGAAAGCAGTATCTCTGTAGAGTTACCTTAGACTTAATTTTTAAAGTTTTTGCTGTATTACTTAATTTTTAAAGTTTTTGCTGTATTTTCACCACCATGAAAATATGATGTCTTTAACATGCCCTGAATATGAAGCCTTGGCTTGTTTTCCTATCATGGTTAACAGTTTGAGATAACTGAGTCTCCCTGTCTGGCTGCAGTGTTTCCCAGTGGGCCCTGGTGGGTGTACAGCCTGTGATATGGAAAGAAATCAAGACTGAGGTCCTTAGAAACCTAATCTGTGACCTTGACTTTGTCCCTGAGATACTCTGACTAGAAAATTAAACTGACTGTTAGAGAAACTCATCATCGTAAAAGGCAGGACTAATTTGATAAAATCTGAACACATCCTGCTTCACACTATTTATTTTGGAAACTGAGCATTGGAGACTTACTTTCCGTTTTAAAACTATCTGCCTCCAGTAACTTATACTAATTGTCATGTATACTAAGTATTTGAACACTTGTATTTTGAAAGTTTGAGGGATATATATGTGTGAATTTAATAGTTATTTAAGACTTCCTATATTAATCATGAGACTTCATAAACATGTTTAATGTCTGCATAATAATTTAGCAATAATTAAAGTTTCTGACTTTTTACTGTTACAGTATGGGGGCAGTGAATATATTTTTGCCTAAATCTGAGGAATTTTCTTGAACATTGTCCCCTTAGCGTATATAAGTAGAAGCAAAATGAATGGGTCAGAAATTATTAATATGTGAGTATATATATATATATATATATGTATAAATAAAATGACTGGAACCACTCTAAAGTCCCTTGATGCATTTTGCCAAATTGATTTCTTTTCAAAATGGAAAAATTTACACTCCTGTTTTGGTGCGTGAGTGCCTGTCTCCATGTAGACCTAACCCAGGTGAATGATTCTACATCCCTTCCACCCAGCTGTGGTGTTCCATCCATCCTGCACCAACTCTGCTGTGGGTGTTTCGAGTAACGAAGTGGTGTCATATGTCTTCTCCACAAGAAAAGGCATTGTTACCAAGGCAAACAGCAACACTTGATACAGCTGTGTACATGCCAGAGCCAAAGAAAAGCTTCACTGGAGGGGTTGTTGACAATTGCTAGGGGTTGTGACAATGCAGAAGTTACATAGTTTTCCTTTGGCAACACGTGTTAATGGATTTGTTGTAATGTTGGAGCCCTCCTCAAACGAAAATTCTGAACACTGGGGAAATATAATAATAAAATAAAAAGCCTTAGCCAGGAATACATTGCTTAAGATTTAGCAAATAAGATCACAAGTTAAAGAAAAGTAGGTTGCTTTAAAAAATTAATAAGGAAATAGCTATGCTTTGCTTTTAAATTAAAAAAATATTTATAGGAATACATTTTTAGCACAAAAACAATAACCAGGTTATGTGCTCTGGTTTCCAGTGACACTTACACTTAGAGACTTAACATAATTCTGTTTTTTTAATTAATTTATTTTAATTGGAGGCTAATTTCTTTAAAATATTGTGATGATTATTGACATGAATTAGCCACTCAGACCTACGGTTAGATCAATCGAACAGAAAATTAGCAAGGAAACACAGCTTTAAATGATACAATGGACTAGTTAGACCTAATTGATATCTATATGGCATTTCACCCCAAAACAATGGATTTCACCTTTTTCTCAAGTGCACACAGAATGTTCTCCAGGATAGATCACATCCTGGGCAATAAATCTAGCCTTGGTAAATTTTTAAAAATTGAAATCATTTCAAGTATCTTTTCTGATCACTATGTGGTAAGATTAGATGTCAACTATAGGAAAAAAAACTATTGAAAATACAAATGTATGAAGGCTAAACAACACGCTTCTGAATAACCAACAAATCATGGAAGAAACCAACAGGAGATAAAAATATGCATAGAAACAAATTAAAATGAAAACACAACAACCTCAAACCTGTGGGATTCAGTAAAAGCTGTGCCAAGAGAGAGGTTCATAGCAATACAAGCCTACCTCAAGAAACAAGAGAAACATCAAATAAACAATCTAACTTTACCCCTAAAGCAAGTAGAAAAAGAAGAAAGAACCCCAAAATTAGAAGAAGGAAAGAAATCATAAAAATCAGAGCAGAAATAAATGAAAAAGAAAAAAGATTATAGCAAAACTCAACAAAACTAAATGTTTGTTCTTTGAGAAGATAAATAAGATAGACAAACTGTTAGCCAGACTCATCAAGAAAAAAGGGAAGAAGAATCAAATCAGTAAAATTAGAAATGAAAATGGAGAAATCACAATTCTATTTTTAAATGGATGCTGAAATGCTATTGAAGCATAGTCTTAGCTGAGAAACTTAGACACATAGAGATTAATTAAGTGCAACTAATTTTGTTTGAAAGTCAATGCAAAGAAATATGGAAAATTTCATAGGAAAACACTTAATAAGTATTTGGTAAGGATTCAGATTTTGTTCATCAGCTTCCTGTCTCATAAAATTAAGTCCTAAATTCACCAAGTGCTATTCCTCCCATTTTCTTTTTCATTCTGTGTGCAAAAGAATTTGGGATCGTTGTAGTTGGGTATATGTGTCTGCTATTCCACCCAGGAAATAGACATATTCCTTTATTCATGTATTTCCATTTAAAACAGGTTGGAACTGGAAAGTCAAGTTTTCCTTCCATTTTCCGATATATACCTTTAGCTTGTAATGGTAAAAAAAAAAATCAGTGATTAAAAACATTTATGCTTTTAAAAATTTTATTGAAGTATAGTTGGTTTACAATGTTGTGTTGATTTCTGCTATAAAGTGACACTGTTATTCATATACATTCTTTTCCATGATGGTTTATCATAAGATATTGAATATATTAATAGTACCATGTGCTGTACAGTAGGAGCTTATTGTTTATCCATATACTTTTTTTTTCCAAGTACCTTTTTATTTATTTATTTACTTTTTAATTTTTATTTTTACTTTATTTTACTTTACAATACTGTTTTGGTTTTGCCATACATTGACATGAATCCACCACGGGTGTACATGCGTTCCCAAACATGAACCCCCCTCCCACCTCCCTCCCCATAACATCTCTCTGGGTCATCACCATGCAAAGAGCATATATGTCAAGCAGGAATTTTTTATATGCCAGTGCATTCTTTGCATCATTTTAACTGATCAGACAACAGTGGCTATTTCTGGCAGACTGATACATCTTTCTGTCTTTAGAACATTTCTGAAATATGATTTCCTTGGGCTAGAATAGGGTGATTTCTTGCTGAGCTAAAACAAGCAGCAGATTTCTTCCTGACTTACTTTTTCATACTTTGGAGTCTTATCAAACATTGCCATAATATATGACCTAATACAGTAGAGATTAGGTTTAGCAGAAACCTA
Organism: Capra hircus; assembly: GCF_001704415.2. Lineage (NCBI taxonomy): Eukaryota > Metazoa > Chordata > Mammalia > Artiodactyla > Bovidae > Capra > Capra hircus. Next base: position 43,746,797 of record NC_030815.1, on the reverse strand, counting down.
TCTTTACTTTTCAGGATGTTTGCAGAAAAATATTTGAGCTAATTTTAATTACTGGCTGGGTTGAAGAGAGTCTGACTTTCAGAATTCATGATGCTGATGTGCTGCTGCTGTAATTGGTCAGTCTCTAAATTTATCTAATAAATAGAAATTGGGATTTCTTTTTTCTTTATGTCAGAAATAACAGAAATCATTATCAGTGGGAAAAGAAAGGTAGTGAGGGTGGAAGGGATTACAAAAGTCAAAGGCATTGTTTTTTTAATTTTAGTTTATTGTTTTTGATTACACTGGGTCTTGGTAGCTACACACAGGCTTTCTCGCGAGTAGGGCTACTCTCCAGTTGTGGGGTGCAGACTTCTCACTGTGACTTCTCTTGTTGGAGAGCACAGGCCCGGTAGTTGTGGTTCATAGGCTTAGTTGCCCCACAGCATGTGGGGTCTTCCCAGACCAGGGATTGAACTCCTTTCCCCTGCATTGGGAGGCAGAGTCTCAGCCACTGGACCACCGGGGAAGTCCAAAAGCATCATTTTGCTTTTATTTTTAAAGAAAATGTCAAAATAATTAACAGTGTTCTCTAACTCAGCCCTCACCCTTAAGTTGATAGTTGTTTACTTTTACAAGTTCTGAATGAAAAGGTGAAGAATCACCTCCTTGTAGTCAGTGTGATGGATGGGAGAAGGTCCATCTTGCTACATTACAAGTAATGGCAGTATGTACACACATAGACTATTAAACAGTCTAATATTAAAAAAATGTCAACTGTTATATTAGATTTTATCTGTTATGTGTTTATAGGTTAATGTTGACTTTAGAGGAACAACACACTTATTTTTATCAGTTCAGTTAGCTATAATTAGAGGCTCAGAGTAGAAAGCTAAGAGTTGCTTATAGGCGTCAGGCAGGGAGATTAATGGGGCTCTGCCCATCCACTTCTGCTCTGTGCTTCCAGGATGTTTGCCAAGGTAACCTAGGTCTGTCTTCATAGTGAAAGGAGTCATCTTATCCTACAGAAGTAGGAATCACTGATGCATCACTAGCAGCGTCTCGCCTTGGCCCTGTGACTGCAAATATTTGAAAGGCCCGCCTCAGACCCATTCCTCTCTTGGGAAAGACAGGAGTTCTGTGTCTGTAACATTCCATAAAGGCTAAGGAGCATAAGGAGGGTGAGTGGGCAGGGCACCAGCTGTCTGTGCTAAAATACCAGAGCCTGGGCTCTAGTAATTAATGAAGTTTGAGAACATTTCCTTGGCATACTCTACTGCCTGACCCAGTTGACTGTGTCACTCTGGGGAAATGGGCCTTGATTCCTGCTTTTTCTTCCCAAGATTGACTTATATGTTTCAACTTGAAACAGTGGACCACCAGGTTGAAATGAACACCTGTACCATTCTGTTCTCAATTGGAGGAAGCCTTTATATTTTTTAGTTCTTTACTGAACATACTCTCTGTTTTTAAAGCATATATATATTTTAAAAATTTGAACCCTGTGGAACCTGATTGAGTGGTGTTGATTTTTTATTGAGGAAGAATCAAAAGGATCTTCTCAGAGTATTCTGAAGTTTGAGAAAGGCTTATATTTGCTAGGCTTTATCTTTTTTTCAAGGATAAAGAGTTCTCCCATCTTTTCTGGTGAATGAGGGGTATCAGATGCTTTTCTTAAATGTTACAAATGATTGCAGTTGAAACAGTCAAAAGTATTACTAAAAAAAATAGCAGATACTTGGTAACATCCTTAAAATTATTCAGTAAAAACTTTCCATCAGATTTACAATATTATGGAGAGGGTAGTCTCAATCTACATACGGAGAGTTAAGTCACAAGGTAGTACAATATTTGCCTGAAATAAGTCACATGATGATGACATCATCCATATTCTCAGTCATTTGTGTAAGAAAAGACTTCTGTTTTATGTAAGCAAGAACTAAGTTTAACAAATGATTCTCATAGTGTGATCCTGAACCAGCATCGTTCACATCATCTGAGAGCTTGTTTTAGGGTTCACCCCAGACTTACTGAATTAATCTCAAAAGTGGGACTCCTGCATTTTGTGTTTTTTAAAGGCTGTCCTCATACTTGTACTGGACTCTGAACTTTGAGAACCACTGGCTTGATACAGTCTTTCCATAATTGTTTATGTAGTTTAAACACTTGGGGTTGCTGAGGTGATGCACCTCAGGTAGGAAGCAGTGGGGCAGCCTCGCTGGAGGCTCCAGAATAGATGACCTTGGCAGTCTTTCAGAACCTGTCTTTACAAAGTGCAGAGAGGGTAGTAAGGCGGTGGAAGAGGAACAAATACTTGGGTTGCCTCTGCTATGCCATGCACTAAAGGGGCTTTTCGAGATCTCCTACATTCAGTCCTTACCCCAGTCATGTGTGCCATTAGTATGTTCCTCCTACCTCGTGGGTACTTTTCTTTTAGTTGTAATCTCAGTCTCAGCTATTTGCTTTGATTCTTTGATGATCGTTGAGAGTTGATAATCCCTTTCATTTGAGGAGCTGTGCATTGGCTCACAGGGCATGCCATCTGTGTTCAAGAAGTAGAACGCTTCTTTCTGAACTTGGTGCTTCTTCCTGGGACAGCAGTTTTACTTCATGCATGTTGGGAGGAGGGGAGGAAGGACTTTGCTTTTCTTATAAAGCATTGTATTCCCTCTACCTAAGGTAAGGAACTTGGTGAACAACTGTTGATATTGTGCATGATTAGGTCATCTCCTGAAGAGTTTGTGTCCCTGTCCAACAGACTTCGATTTGGTGAAGGCAGTTGTTCTCAAATTGTCACCCTTCCTCATCTCAGCAGCAGCAACCATCCCCTTCCCCAGACCTACTGAATCAGAAACTCTGAAGGTGGGGCTAGCAACCTGTACTTTAATAATCCCCAAAGTGATTGCTATTTATGCTAACATTTGAGAACTGCTGGTTTTGGGCAAGAGGAGTAGGTGTTTGATTTTTAAAATGGTACCTTCTGTTACAATTTTCTGGGGTAGTAAAGATAATTCACATTTGAACTTTGGGAATAAGGGCACACTGAAGGTAATATGGCATCCTTCAGAGCATCTAAGAGCAGACTGCTGATGACTTCCTGCTCACACACCCTTCCCTTGTGCAGGGTCCAGCAAGGGGGATTTCCTGCCACCACATCCCCAGGTCACCCACAGATGTGTTCCCTTCCTTCACAGAAAACTGAAAGAAAAGAGAGAGAAATACTGGATGGTATAGAGCTTTCCATCCTGGGGCTTATGGTTTAAAGGGCAAAATTGAGCCAGGTGGTAATCATAAAAACCAACAAACAACAAAAGACCATCACACTTTTGCTTTCTTTGGTTTAAGTGGAAATACTCTTCATACTTCATAAATATAGATATCAAGTAAGGAAGTTGCTTTGGATGACTGAATGATCCTTATTCCCTAGGCATGTTTTTTTCTTTTTTTGCTTTTGCCAAACAATGGAGCGTAACAAAATTATGTATATAACCAATATAATTTACATGGAGAGCAGTTAGATATTTCTTTTCTGATTGATTACTCTTAAAAGAGAAAAGCTTTTTTCTTAAGCCCTCTATATACAATATTTTTAAAACTTTATATATATATATATTTCATTTTCCCCCCAGATTGTATCACAGTCTGAGTCATTGTTCATTTAAAAATACATGCATAAGCAGCTAGATTTATACATTGTCACAACATCAATGCAAGTTCTTAAGGAGAAATCAAGGATGACAATTGAAAATAAAATGCTCATTGCCAAACAGAACTATTCTTTACCATTTCAAGAAGCTGTACTTAGATGTTTATGGGAGAAATTATTCCAGACCCTACCAGTTCTCTGTCAGAAAACATAATATTCTGACAACCATTTTCTCTCACCTATGTATATAATATTTAATTTTATTTGAAATGTTGACCCAAGCTATGCTAAAAATTTCATCTTTAAGATATCAAGCCTATGCAAAGGGTGGACCCTGAGAGCAGAGCACAGTCATAACTCTTAGAGTTTTACTGTTACATCTTGATTTAATAAAATGTCTACTGCTGAAAATAGGAAAAATTGATCATATATAGGTTTGAATATGTTTTTTTTTTTAATGTATTCAAGTATTCAGCTTGCAAGCCTGGAAAAATTCAGTGAGGCACAATGTGGCAGAGGAGAAACACTGAAATGGAGGGATGAGCGATCTAGTCAGTGGGGAGGTGTTTCTAGTGAGGGCCTGGACTGTACTCTGCCGCCTCCCTTCTCCACACCCGACCCCACCCTGGGTCTACTTCCCTCTGATCTGATTTATTGCTCACCCAGCACACCCCACTGTCAGCTTGATAACATGGTAACAGGGAAAGAATGGTATTCACTTGGGAATCTTCAACTACAAGGAGTAAAACTGATTTAGGAAGCATTTTTATCAGGATACAGAAGTACTCCAAAGAATCCAGGATCCTCAGAGACAAGCTGGAATCAAAAACAGGAAAGCACAAGGAATTTGAAAGACTATGTTGGCTCTATTGCCCTCAGCTTTATCTTCACCTTTCTGCTACAGACCGGCTTTGTCTGTGGTGCTGTTCAGATCCATCTGCCTCCAGAGACTGGCTGGCAGCTCCTCAGCCCCTATTTCCAAGCCCCAGAGGAGAACAGTTTTTCCCAGCCTGGGTCTGATGTCTTTAAGTGGTCCAGTGATCCATGGCTGGTGATGTGTGTATGCACTGGGAGACAACATGGGAGGCCCACCTCTGACCCTGTGGCTGGCTCAGAACATTCCAAAGAAGGGAGTAGTTTGCATAGAGGGGACAAAAGCATTCCCCCCCACACATAGCATTAACATATTGCTGTGGGTTTATTCATTAACCCCATTCTGGGGGAATAATTATCTTTGGCTCCAAGAAAATCTGGATATTGGACCTAAAAAACCTTGGGCCAGACTCTGAATCAGGATCATGAATTGCAGTGAGTTTTCCAAAGTGACTACATTCCATGAGGCCTCCTAGCTATCAGCAGCAGATGCCTCTGGAGCCCCCTATCTCTGTTAGTGCAGACCCTTTAAACAGCAGGGGTGCTGAGCGAGGCCAGATGTTCTTGGTGGAATGCCTGCATAAAGCAAAAGCCTCATGAATCTCTAAAAGCATTCTTTATTCTGAATAACATTCTGATCCACTGGTGGAAGCCAACGAAGTTAAACTAATATTATCAGAAAAACATGTAATTTACTATATCTTAACCCTTCTTCCTCATTTCCTTGCTCAGTTGTTAATTTGAATTGGAAATCACTCTTAGTCCACATACTTAAAAGTGCAAGAAATAGTGCATTTTCCTGAATCCAGTTAGTTTTGACTGTAAGCTTCTATTCTCTTAAGGTAGCAGGAAAGTAACCTTCATTAGACTTTGATCTCTTTCCTATACCACTCTCCCAGGGTTGTGCCAAGGTTCCAGATTCTTACTATAATTCATGAGGTCAGGAAAGCACCCTGGGTCATATATTGATACTGGTTCCCGCTGCTTCTGGGCCATGTTTGAGGCTGGGGAGAATGCTTTGTCACAGCTGGGAGACTAAGCTCAGCATCTGGTCAGGCTTTGGTGGCTCTGGCACATCTGAGGATGCTGCCAGGGAATAGGTATGCTCCTCTGCTGATCTGAGTCCCACAGTCATTCTCCTCCAAGAATCTCCTCTCAATATGAAGGAAGATGGTGGTGGTGGTGGTGCTTCTCTCTTCTCAATCCCTTTTTTCCTTAAGGAAGCCCAAGCACAGCCTCCTGAAGCAGGGAAGCCAGAGCCCCCTCCTCACGTGAGTGAGGAGCATTTGGAGAAAAAACACTGAGGACACCTCATGCCCCAGAAGCAACGACTCTCCAGGTGCTGGCTGCGGAAGACAGTATGGTGGCTCTGCCTCCCCTGCAGCTGCTCAGGAGAGCCGCCTGTGGGCACAGCCCCACTCCGAGGCATCACCTGCTCTTCCGCATGGTCCCTATTGTATGGGTGCTGTGAGTGAGTGAGTGAAGTCACTCAGTCATGTCCGACTCTTTGCAACCCCATAGACTGTAGCCTACAAGGCTCCTCCATCCATGGGATTCTCCAGGCAAGAATACTGGAGTGGGTTGCCATTTCCTTCTCCAGGGGATCTTCCCGACCCAGGAATCAAACCTGGGTCTCCCACATTGTAGGCTGATGCTTTACCATCTGGGCCACCAGGGACGTTGTACCTGCCCCTAAATGGCAGGAGTTGTAGGCATTTGTCGTTGCTTGAATGTTTCCAAAACCATATTTTGTAAACCTGTTTACTCCAGAGGTGTGCACATGTGTGTGGTCAATTGCGTCCAACTCTTTGTGACCCCATGGACTGTAGCCTGCCAGGATCCTTTGTCCATGAAAATTTCCAGGCAAGAATACTGGAGTGGGTTGTCATTTTCTTCTCCAGGGGATCATCCGGACACAGGGATTGAACCCAGGTCTCTTGTGTCTTCTGCATTGGCAGGCAGATTCTTTACCACTGCGCCACCTGGGAAGCCCAGGGCCAAGTCGCTTCAGTCCTGTCCAACTCTGTGTGACCCTATGGATTGTAGCCTGCCAGGCTTCTCTGTCCATGGGATCCTCCAGGCAGGAGCCCTGGAGAAGGTTGCCATGCCCTCCTTCAGGGCATCTTCCCAACCCAGGGGTTGAAACTGAGTCCCTTATGTTCTGCACTGGCAGGCAGGTTCTATACCACTGGTGCCATGTGGGAAGGCCAGAATAGCCTTCAAATTAGTGAGCATTTCTATAAATCTTTAGTGAATTTATAAAAGGGTGGGGGAAAGATTCCCTTTTCTGGCAGTGGATAATTTAGTTCTGTTAATATGCCTTCAGAGAAACTTGTCTCCCTGGCTTCACATATATGCACTTTTGCCCTCAGAGTTCTCAGTGACTAGACTAATTGTGAGTGCATCCAATTTCAGTGATCATATGCTTTCCTTTTGCCATTATGTTAGACACTGCTTTGGCCACAGCACAACTAATTCATTAAAAAATAAAAATATTTTGGAAGGATATACTTAAGGTTAAATCAAGGGGAATGCCATAGAAAATGGCAAAGCTTGCATAAAGCGTTAATGAAAAATATGTGATCTTGAGCAATCAGTATATTACATAGAATCTGTGAATGCCTCCTCATCTAAAATTTCAGTACAAGCTGTTCATAAAATATTTATACAGCACAGTGCTGCTTCCACCCTGACAAAAGCATAGCTTCAGGTGTATGGTGTTACTACAGACATCACTAACGTATAAGCAACTGAAGCACCTTTAAGAGTGCTTACAATGTTAGAAAGTGAAGTGTGTGTCACGGGGTTCAGTTAGTAGTCACCGAAGAAATGGCTTTAGTTCCTAAACAGAATTGTTTATTTTGTTGCCAGATGGCACTTATTAGTAAAGAAACATCATAGAGGAAGGAGAAGAGAGGTTACTAATGTGAAATTTAAAAGAATAGATGCTGCAGAAGCTAGTAACCTGGTTTACTGTGGTACAGGGGCCGGAGTAGTTCCTGAGATGACTTTTAAGAATGTTATTAAAAATACAGCTGAGAATAATTCTGTTATCAACTCTTTTTTTTTTAGTGTCAGTGCAAAGCTCGTTTGTTAAATAAATATCTGATTATAACTTTACTAACTATGCATGCTTAATTCATCTTATCTGTAAAAGAGGAATGATAACACTTGCCTAATGGGCTCATTATAAGAATCAAAAGAAAAAGGCACCTTAGTAAGGGTTTGGCAAGAAATAGCGTTTTTTGAGTTTATGTTTGTTTTAACAATAATTGCTTCCATTCATGACTTTACCTGCATTTTCTTTAATTCTTGAAGTAGACCAGTGAACTGGTCGACCATTTTAGAGATAAAGTTAAAAACTGAAACTATTTGCAACACTTATGTCAAAGTTCATGCATAGTATCCTCATGTAAGGATACCTCTGTATCCTGTGATAGAGATCCTTTCTGGTTCAAAGAGGCTGGAATTGGTTTTGTTCCTGATACCCAAAGGTTCCCAATTAGTATACCATCTTCTCTGCATTATTAAAGGGCCAAGCTAATAATATCCTTCATAGATGAAGAGATGCTACAAGTAAATAAGGTGGACACTGTAGCAGGAAAACAAAGGACATATACGAGAAGTGCAAAAAAGTAAAAAATGTTCAACCTCAGAGATATGTTAATAATAGGGAACTTATAGAATCTGTAAGATAGGGTAATTTAAAAATTAATACTACCCATGTTTAGAAGGAGTGTAGAAAAGTATACCACTTGTCTACTACTCAATGTACCACTCAGGAGAAGGCAATGGCACCCACTCCAGTACTCTTGCCTGGAAAATCCCATGGACGGAGGAGCCTGGTAGGCTACAGTCCATGGGGTCACTAAGAGTCAGACACGACTGAGCGACTTCACTTTCACTTTTCACTTTCATGCGTTGGAGAAGGAAATGGCAACCCACTCCAGTGTTCTTGCCTGGAGAATCCCAGGGACGAGGGAGCCTGGTGAGCTGCTGTCTGTGGGGTCGCACAGAGTTGGACACGACTGAAGCAACTTAGCAGCAGCAGCAGCATATATCACTCAAACACATATTGAATGAAACATTCTATAGGACAAGCTATCAATAATATCAAATGCATATTTTTTCATATGTTTGACCCATGACTTTCTCCCTAGCAAGTACTTAGTGGTGAGTTGGAGGATATCCATCTTAGTATTATCTACATATTAAAAAATTGAAAGTGACTTAAATGCTTCAGGGAAGTTTATTAAAATTGATGATTGTACATTCATTAAAACTGAAGGCATAAGAGGCTAATAAGTGACACAACACTTCCATCAGTATAAAAATAAATGGGAAAAGCAGGTTATAAAATAATGCCTAGAATTCACTTTTAATAAAAATTTAATATGCTTACACATTTATTTATTATGTTTATGAATGTGACATCATCATATCAAAATAGAAGGAGAGTAAAAAATGCTAATTGTGCTTAAATTTTCTTTGTTATTCATATTTGATTTTTATAAACTTTTGGTAAAGACCCTTAAAGAAAGAAGAAATATTTAAAGTTATCTTTTTGACAAATCGGCATATATTATGTAGGTTACCCAAACGTAAGTCATATGATATCTGACCTGAATCTGGACTTTTGATGTGTTGATCTGATACATTTCAGTGTATCTGATACATTTCCTTTTCTTTGTTAAATGAATAACTATCATTTCTCTCGAGCAGGAATATATAATTTAGACGTTCAGACTTGATAGCATATAGCTGTTGAATGGTTCTATAAAGTTTCTTAGAGAACCAAAATCAGGCACACTAGAGTGGAGAGAGGCTGGAAGGATTTGCATTAAATTATTTTCAGTAGCCAAGCTCTGTGTATATGGAAAGGCATAGAGCAAGGAAATAAGAATGAGAGTTTTTATCAGACTGTTAAGTAAACTTCAGGGTAGAAAATGACCACCATAATGCCTTGGGCTTGATAACCACAGTTCTTGACAGGAAAGTCTCTCCTCGTCTCCATTTGCTCACCCAGCTTCTTCTCAGTCCTTTTCAGTCTGCATCCTGGACCAACCCTATTGAAAACTGTCCTCAGGGGTCCCCAGTGACCTCCCTAGGAATCGTTACGTCCAGGGATATCTTGTTAGTCTCCACACACAGCATTTGAGGCCACTTGTCTTTCTTTGGGTTGATGTGCCTCTCTACCCTCACGGTTATTCTCCTGCCTCTGTAACCGTTCTGGCTTTTCCATTGGCTCATCTTCTCCGTCTCCCTTGAACCTTCACTGTGTCTTCTAATTCCCCTTAGAAGCTTCATTTTCCTAGTGCTTCTTCTTTTCTGAGGTAAAAGTTTAACAGCTAGTCTTTCCTCGCTGTGAGTCATTCTTGCTGCTGGTAAGAGTTTGGGTCATAAAATGGCTTTTGGAATTAGAATATGTTTGTTTGGACTCAAAACCTACAGACACTGGAGACACTTAGAGGATATCTCTGGCTCTATGAAAAGACCCCAGGTTGCCTGTGAATGGTCTACTTACTGATGATGGAATAAGCTCCTTCCATACAACAAAAATAGTGGCATTAATAAGAGAATCTTAGGTCAAGGCACAAAGGCTTATAAATTTCAACGAGCATTTGTAGAGATGATGCCCCCCCCAAAAAACAAAACACCAGATTTGTAAAAGCTTTGATGTAGTCTGTGCCAAAATGAAAAACAAGTTTAAAAAATGAAAATAGTCACTTTCCAGTTGGAGAGCTAAGCTCAATAAACTCAAAACAATGTCCAGTTCCACTGAGAAACTGGGAGGGTTAAATCATCTGGAAGGTGGCATCTCTGAGTCTGTGAACCTGAGATGGGCTTCACAGAGGGAATAAGAAAAGCTGTGTCCTGTGTGGGGAATGATGGTTGCGCAAGCAGGGCACAGGAGTATGTGTCCTTTGAAACCTAACGAGACTTACCTGCCTAGGACAGAAGGTGTTTGTTGGAAGCTGGAGGAAGATAAGATAAAGTAGAGGCAGATTATGAAGGAACCTGAAAGCCAGCAAAGGAGTTTACATTTAATGGAAGAGGAATGTATTACGACTGTGGATATAAGAGATGTGGATGTAATAGAATGCTAGATTTGGAGATGAGAAGAACAAAGAACTTCAGAGTTGGAGGTATCCTGTAAGGTGGGGTGGGGTGACTAGTATTTGCTGTACATGCTGTATGTCAGGTGCAAGATTGCATAGTTCTTATTCTTACAGCAACTTTAGAGGTAGATGATATCATCCCCATTTTATATATAATAAATGAGCTCTGAGGAAATACAATGTGTCTGAGTTTTTAGAGTACTTAGGCCAGAATTGAACACGTCTGACTTCAAAGCACAATGAGGATGGAGAATGTTGAAATCAGTTCCTGATTTTACACTCAGGAAAACTGAGACCCAGAAGATAGGGGACTATCCAAGGTTACCCAAGTAATGGAATGAAAGCAGCTGGACAGGCAGTGATCTGCAGAGAGAGGCCAGGTTAGAGGCTGCTGTTGTAAACAGGTGGGGGTGCCACAGAATTTGGTACTAGTGGAGGCATGTTTTATTGTTATTTAGTCACTCAGTCATATCCAGATCTTTTGTGATCCCATGGACTGTAGCCCGCCAGGGTCCTCTGTCCTCGGGATTTCCCAGGCAAGAATACTGGAGTGGGTTGCCATTTCCTTCTTCAGGGCATCATGCCGACTCAGGGATCAAATCTGCATCTCCTGCCTTGGCAGGCAGATTCTTTCCCGTTGAGGTACCAGGCATAGGAGTAAACAAGAGTAGAGAGCAGCAGGACAGTGAAGGGAGCGTGGGGGTGGACTGATGCTGGCATGGCCAGTGATGGAGGGGATCACACGAAAGCAGTCCCGGAGTTTTAATCCAGGGGAACTGCGGTTCCCAGTGAAGATCCTCAGCGCAGCTGATTTTCAGAGAAGGGCATGTATTTCTTATGGGCTAGTCTGATTCTGAAATGACAGAGATACCAAATATAAAAAGTGATGGGATTTGTGAGCTGATTTATGTACATACTGATGGATACATGAAGAGAAGCACATGAAGTAGAAGTGAACTGATGGTGAGACACCCCAAGAATTAGTGACCTGCTTTTGCCTAAAGGAAAGGAGATATAATGATATCCTAGACTTTCTTGCCGCTTCTACCGGCAACCAGAAAATGCCTTAACCACAATAAACCACATAGCCGTCTTTAGTAATTGATTCCCCTCTGCTATTGGAAAGGAGTATTGCCCCATCACATTTTCTGCAATGAGACTTCTTTTCTTTCAGAATGATTGTCACTGTACTGGATGGACTGCTGAACTATTGAATTACTTCCATCTTTTGACCACACTAAGAAATTGTCCATGGAGTTGAGATATTTATTGCAGTAATTTCTGGCCTTACATACTTAAGGTAAGGTATACTTTTTTCCCATATAACTGTCATAAAGTTGTCATGTTTTTCTTCTTTAACTTTGCTTTTTAAGAGACATTAATCTATTCTTTTCTTCTAGCTTTTATGCTCTAATAATCCCTTCAGAGTGCTCTTAATCTGAAAATATATGAGTGCAGAAAAGACTTTTATATAATGAAATATGAGCAAGCTGTTTGAAAAATAAAGGGGGAAATGTATTACTCTTCACATTAAATCAATAAAAGTACCCCATTTCCTTAAACACAATATGCATAGACTGGGTTATGCTAGAAAACTTAATAGATTGAAAGGAATATTTATTGTTAAGGCTACTTGAAAAAAATGAAGATACTTAAATGTTAATATATTGCTGGCTTTGTTCAAATAAAGAAAATTTACAAAATACAGAGAACTTAAAAGAAAAAATCTGTTACTTCACTGCCAGAGATAAAATTCTACTACATTATTTATAATACTTGTTTTTACAAATACTTGTAATGGGGGTGTGTGTGTGTGTGTGTCATATGTTGTTAACTTGTTATATTTTTGCAAATGAGGAACATTTATCACAGGCTTACTCCATGCCAGGCTCCGTACCAACCACTTTATATGCATTACTTTATTGATTCTCACAACCCTATGAGGTTGGTGCTTTTCTTATCCCCATCTGTACACGAGAAAGTTGAGGCTCAGAAAAATTAAATAATTTGCCATGTTCAGAAAACTGGTAAACTTACTTAGAACTTGAACCAGTCAGATGCCAAAGCCCATACCAACAGGCTTTTTACATGCTTTTTTTCCTTGACAACATGCTTTGCCTTCTTTTCTACAGCATCATTTCACATTAGAAGGTGTTCGTTTATATCGGTATATAATGCTTTCTCTACCTCATCTCCTTTTGGTGGACATTTACTTGTTTTACCCAGTTTCAGAAACAACATTGTAATGACATCTTTTGTGCACATCCATGATTGTCTATCTAGTGCGGATTGCTGCAGGTGGCATTGCTGAGTCAGCCCACGATGTGGGAATGAATCCCTCAGGTGTTTGATGCTTTCTGCTAGTTGCCTTCTCAAAAGGTTGTGGGAGTTTATATTCCCACCAGCAGAATATGGAAGTACCTGATGACCCTAAGTCCTCAACAACGTAGGTAGTTGGCAAATGAATAATATCATTTGCCTTTTTAGAAGAGTGCAGGTCAGGTCCATCTTCTTGTCTCTAATCCTTTAGAACCTTAGCCTCCTGACTGGTTTCTCTCCCTCCACTGTAGACCTCACTTAATCATTAAAGGTACTGCAGGACAATGGGTAAAAGCATGGACTCCAGAGCTAGATGCCTGGGTTCAAATCATGGAAGTATTGCTCTGCCTCAGTTTCCCCATCAACAAGTGGAAATAATAATAAAGCCTTCTCCTGGGGTGGTGCTTGGGGTTGCAAAGAGGCAGACACAACTGAGCGATTGATCAGCAATTTTAGAACAAGTGCATGACTTCTGGTTTGAGCTCAGTAATTGTTGGCTGCTGCTGTTGTCTTCCAAAAGTCCATGCTCATGTAACTCTAAAACCATAGATTATATGCAGTTGACTCTTGAACCACATGGGTTTGAACTGCATGGGTGCACAGATTTTTCCAGTAGTAAATACTGTAGTACTGTATGATCTGTGGCTAGTTGAACCTGCAGATGTGGATTCTGAGGAAGGCAGACATGGATGGAGGGCCAACTATAGATTTTTTATTGTGTGGAGGGTTGGCACCCCAACTCCCATGTTGTTCAAGGGTCAACTGTACTTGTTTTAAATTAAATGTCATCATTACCGAATTAGTAATTCACAGTAGAAACTGCAGATGCTGACATTGTTATTACATGTTAACAGCATGAGCAGCCTGAAGGTCAGGCTCCCTTGATGATGCAGGGTCAGGATATTGAGGGGAGAGAAGTAACAGGAATAACTAGAATGTTAAAGTGCTTTCTAAGCTCACAGAGCACTCTTACATGCATTATCTTGCTTGATCCTCAAACATAATTGAGGGAGGTAGAGCAGGTATCATTAACCTTGTTTTACAGAGGAAGAAATTGACTTGGAGGAATTAAGAGAGTTGTTCACTTGAGGTCATGGAAGCAGACTCTGGCAGAGTTAAGTGTGTGCTCCAAGCCTCTGACTATAAATCTGTCTTCTTGATGCTACAGGACGCAGTGATAGGCCGAAGAGGTACAGATGTACACTTGCCCGCATATGGAAACATACTGGGAAGGGAAGGAGCAAAGAGGGTTGCCGTGGGAGGAGGCAGCAGAGTGGGGTAAGGACATATTGGAAGGAAGGCAGGGACCCAGGGAGGAGGGAGGAGGGAGGAGGGAAGGGAAGGGGCATGGGTAGTGAGGTCAAGAAGAGAGCAGGAAATTGAAGGGGCCAGGACTGTAGGACCACAGGCTGGCTGAGCACCTGGCCGGAGGAGGCTCCTTTGCAGCAAGCAGGGAGGAGAAAAGGAAGAAGACAGAGGATAGCCATCTCTATCTTCTAAGGCAAAGGGAATGAGAGCAAAAGTAAGCAAATGGGACCTAATTAAACTATACTGCCTTTGCACAGCAAAGGTAACCGTTGGCAAAACGAAGACAACCTACTGAAGGGGAGGAAATGTTCACAAATGATATGACCAATTAGGGATTAATATCCAACATTCATAAACAGTTCATACAACTCAACATCAAGAAAACAACCTGATTAAAAAATGGGCAGAGGACTGAATAGACATTTTTCCAAAGAGGAACACCGTTGGCCATCAGGCACATGAAAAGATGACCTAACATCACTAATCATCAGGGAAATGCAAATCAAAGCCACGGTGAGCTGTCACGTCACACTTGTCAGAATGACTTTCATCAAAAAGAACACAAATCACACATGTTGTTGAGGGTGTGGAGAAAAGGGAACCATCTTAAGCTGTTGATGTAAATTGATGCAGTCACTGTGAAAAACAATAATGAAGTTTCTCAAAATAGAACTACCATATGACCCAGCAATTCCACTCATGGGTATATAAAAAAAATACAAACACCAACCAAAAACATAAATTCAAAAAGATACTTGTACCCCAGTGTTCACAGCATAGCATTATTTACACTTGCCAAGATGTGGAAGGAACCTAAATATACATCAACAAATGAATGGATAAAGGTGTGTGTATATGTATATACACAATGGAATACTACTCAATTGTAAGAAAAGAATGACATTTTGCCATTTGCAGCAGTGTTGATGAATTCGAGGGCATTTTGCTAAGGGAAATAAGTCAGACAGAGAAAGGTAAGTATTGCGTCAGTTGTGTAAGTAAGTAAACGCATGTGTGCTGAGTCATGTCTGACTCTGTGACCCTATGGACTATAGCGACCAGGCTTCTCTGTCCATGGGATTCCCCAAGTAGGAATACTGGAGTGGGTTGCTATTTCCTCCTCCAGGGGATCTTCCCTATCCAGGGATCGAACCCATGTCTCCTGTGTCTCCTACAAGGGCTTCCCCGGAGGCTCAGCAGTAGAGAACCTGCCTGACAGTGCAGGAGATGCAGGTTCAATCCCTGGGTCAGGAAGATCCCCTGGAGGAGGAAATGGCAACCCACTCCAGTATTCTTGCCTATTGTAGCAAAGAGTCAGACGTGACTGAGCGACTGAGCACTCGTAGGTGTTAAAAGCCATTATCACCTATATCACTAAAAAATACAGCAAACTAGTGAATATAGCAAAAAAAAAAAAAAAGCAGACTCAGAGATATAGAGGACAAATTAGTGGTTACTAGAGCAGGGAGGAAGGGCAGTATAGAGGTGAAGGAGTGGGAGATGCAAAGATACACTTTGTGTGTATACACACAAAGCCTTGTGTATAGTATAGACTACATGGATGTATTATACAACATAGGGGATAGAACCAATATTTGTAATAACTAAATTAGAGTGTAACCTTTAAAACTTATATGAAAATATAAAATTAAAAAAAAAAGCAAATGCACAGTCCTACCATTATTAAATCCCTATTCTTCCAGAGGTTTTTCCATGTGTATATGCTGGGAAGGATTGAGGGCAGGAGGAGAAGGGGATGACCGAGGATGAGATGGCTGGATGGCGTCACTGACTCGATGGACGCGAGTCTGAGTGAACTCCAGGAGTTGGTGATGGACGGGGAGGCCTGGCGTGCTGTGATTCATGAGGTCGCAAAGAGTCGGACATGACTGAGCGACTGAACTGAACTGAACTGATGCTTACATAAAAACTTTAAATACAAATATGCAACCTTGGAAACTTCTCTCCGTATCATTGTCATTGCTGCGTAATTGCTAAAGGTAGATAAAGAGTGTGGTTTAGGAATGTACGTGCTTAAAATATCTCCCTCTAGACATGTGTCAGTGCATGTCCTCCTAACTATAATTTGAGGCTACGCTTAATTATTCTTAATATAAAGTCAAGAAAGAGGTTTTTGTTCTATATTACCTGAAAAACAACCCATTTACAATCCACTGACAGTATATAAGTGTTTTCTTTTCCTAGATTCTTCTTAACATTAGAACATAGAATTAAAAAAAATCTTTTCCAGTTGTATGCACAAGGGAACATTTGTCATATGTTTATAAGCCATTTGTATTTCTTCTTTTGTGAATATTCCGTTCATGTTCCTTGCCCATTTCCCCAAAGGGATTTTTTCTTTTTGTGTTGCTAATTTGCAAATCTTTTTATTGTAAACTATCTTTAAATGTAAAAAATATTATAGATCTCTGTCTCCTTTGCCTTTGAATTTTGTACAGTTTTTTTTTTTTGAGTAAGTATTTAATTTTATGTGGTTTGAATCTTTTTTTCTATGGTTCCACATAGACTAATTATGAAGCAAGAAGGCCTTGGTATTGTTCCCTCAAAGTCTGTTCTTCACATAGCAGAGTGATCTCTTTTAAGTGTAGTCACATCTTGACACCCGCCCCGCCCCCGCCGCCCCACCTAAGCCAGTTGTGGCATTCTCCTAACCCTGGCCTGCAAGACCTGGCATGATCCAGCTTTGCCTGCTCTCTGACTTCACCTCTGTCACTCATACTTGAACACCATGTTCCCACCACATCGGCTTTCTTTCAATTCATGGAACATGTCAACCTCTTTACTGCTCCCAGGATTCTGCAAGTGCTGTTCCTTTGCTTGGAACATGTGCTTGTACACACATATGTACTCATGTACCTTCCTTATGGCTGACTCTTCCTCTAGAGAGCCAGTTTCAAGAAGAAGAGCTCCAGAGCATGCTGCTTGGGTTCACTTGCCTCTTCTGTTCACTAGCTCTGCATCCTTGGGCAAGCTGCTTCTCCTTATCCTCACCTGTAACATGGGAGTCATCATTGTAACAGTACCTAACTCGCCTTGTTGAAGAAGATTAAATGGGTTAATTCATGCACAGCTCTTAGAAAACTACCTTATTCATAGAGTGAACATGAGTGGGTTATTGTTTAGTTGCTAAATCATGTCCAACTCTTTGCAACACTTTGGGGGTGTAGCCCATTAGGCTTCTCTGTGCATGGGATTTTCTAGGCAAGAGTGCTGGAGTGGGTTGCCGTTTCTTTCTCCAGGGGATCTCCCCAACCCAAGAATTGAAACTGTGTCTCTTGCATTGGCAGGTGGGTTCTTTACCACTGAACCACCTGGGAAGGCCAAAGCTCAGCCTTGCCTGAACATGAGTGGTTAGTTGTTGTCGTAGTCCTCCTTCTCCAGGCTCCACCTTAAATTTCACCTGAGACAGAATGTTTTCCAATTCAAGACTGGTCTTTCCCTCTAGTATTCTCAACGTCATAATTCTGCAGGATTTTCCCCTTTAAGCATGCATCAATATGCAGTTATTTTTCATTTATTTTCTTTTTCCTTTTTCCCCCTCCAGCCTGTGACTCCCATCAGGACAGGAATTGTGTCTGTGTGATCTACTGGGTCTCTAATGCGTATTAGCACATAGTGTTTGTAGAATGACTGAATGAATAGCAACATCTCTAACTACAAGACTGCATAGAAATCTACCTATATTTTCTTATTGTAGTTTTTATCGCTCTGTTTCACATTTTAAAATATTTCATCTGTATGAAACTATTAGAAGTATATGACTTGAGAAATGAATGAAAATTAATTTTTTCCCTAAAGAGTAGCCAATTGCAATTTTTGTAATTCTTTTAAAGAGAGGTCCAACCCAAACTATAGTCCTTAGGGACTCCGACGTTGTTTTTTGTTTCTTTCTTTTGTTTTTTTTTTTTTTTTCTCCTTGGGTAGTCCTTTTGCAAAAAGTAAATACAGAAACTATTCATTGACTCAAGCCAAATTCCTCCTGAGTATGCTGGCCCACCATCAGGAGGGATGCTCCAAGGGTCACCTACCATGGCCTAATTTCCAAGAGGAAAGAAGACATAATATTGCCAATTTAGGGACTTGTTCTATTTGCTCAGTATCTTACGTTATGAACGTAGTTATCTCAGGAGGCTTTATGAATAGCATAAGAATGAAGAGAAGTGAAAAGCAAGGGAGAGAGGGAAAGGTATATCCAATTAAATACAGAGTTTCGAACAATGGCTAGAAGAGACAAGAACGCCTTTTTCAATGAGCTGTGTTTGATAATAGAAGAAAACAACAAAAGGGGAAAAACTTGAGTTTTTTTCAGGAATATTGGAAACATCAAGGGAGCATTCCACCCAAAGATGGACACAATAAAGGATAAAAATGGTAGAGACGTAGTAGATGCTGGGGAGATCAAGAAGAGATGGAAAGAATACATGGAAGAACTGTATAAAAAAGATCTTAATGAACCAGATTACTGTGATGATGTGGTTAGTTAGCCAGAGCCAGACATTCTGGAGTGGGAAGTCAAGAGGGCCTTAAGAAGCACTGCTGTTAATAAAACTAATGGATGCAATGAAATTCCAGCAGAACTATTCAAATCCCTAAAGGAAGATACCATCAAGGTTTTGCATTCATTATGTCAGCAAATCTGGAAGACCCAGCAGTGGTCACAGGACTAGAAAAGGTCAATCCTCATCCCAGTCCCCAAGAAGGGTAGCACCAAAGAATCTGCTAACCATTGGACAGTTGCACTCATCTCCCATGCTAGTAAGGTCATGCTTAAAATCTTGCATGCTAGGCTTCAGCATTATGTAAACCAAGAACTTCCAGATGTCCAAGTTGGGTTTAGAAAAGGAAGAGGAACTCGAGATCAAATTGTCAATATTCGCTGGATTATAGAAAAAGTAAGGGAATTTCAGGAAAACATCAGTCTTTGTTTCATCGACTATGCTAAAGCCTTTGTCTGTGTAGATCATGACAAATGGTGAAAAACTCTTAGAGAGATGGCGATACCAGACCATCTTACCTGTCTCCTGAGAAACCTGTATGCGGGTCAAGAAGCAACAGTTAGAACCCTGTATAGAACAACTGACTGGTTCAAGATCGAGAAAGGAGTACAACAGGGCTGCTTGCTGTCACCCTGTTTGTTTAACCTATATGCTGAGCACATGATGAGAAATGCCAGGCTGGATGAGTGATAAGCTGGAATCAAGATAGGTGGGAGAAACATCAACAACCTCAGATGTGTAATTGATACCATTCTAATGGTAGAAAGTGAAGAGGAACTAAAGAGCCTCTTGATGAGGGTGAAGGAGGAGAGTGAAAGAGCTGACTTAAGACTAAATATTAAAAAAAAACTAAGATCATGGCATCCGGCCCCGTTACTGCATGGCAAATAGAAGGGGAAAAGGTGAAAGTAGTGACAGATTTCCTCTTCTTAGGCTCCAAAATCACTGAGGATGTAGACTGCAGCCATGAAATCAGAAGACAATTGCTTCTTGGCAGGAAAGCAATGACAAACCTAGACAGAGTGTTGAAAAGCAGAGACATTACTCTGCTGACAAAGGTCGGTATAGGTCTTTCCAGTGGTCAAGTACAGTTGTGAGAGTTGGACCATAAAGAAGACGGAATGCCAGATAATTGATGCCTTTGAGTTGTGGTGCTGGAGAAAACTCCTGAAAGTCCCTTGGAGAGCAAGAAGATTAAACTAGTGAATCTTAAGGAAAATCAATCCTGAATACTTGTTGGAAGGACTGATGCTGAAACTGAAACTCCAGTATTTTGTTCATCTAATGTGAACAGGCGACTCATTGGAAAAGTCCCTGATGCTGGGAAAGATTGAGGGCAGAAGGAGAAGAGGGCATCAGAGGATAAGATGGCTGGATGGCATCACCAATGCAATGAACATGGACTTGGGCAAACTCTGGGAGGTGGTGAGAGACAGGGAGGCCTGGCATGCTGCAGTCCTTGTGGTAGCAAAGAGTCAGACACAACTGGGCTACTGAACAACAACAACAACTTTATGAAACGTGAATTTTTTTTGGACAATTTTGACAATCTTGAAATTTTGACAGTCATATTTTAGATACTATGTCTACCTTAAAAAAAAACACCCAACTATTGAAACCTGAAAATTTCAATTTTCCAATGACTAAATTACATTTAGTTAACTGCCTCTTGCAGTTAAATGAGGGACAAAAATGCTTTGGTAGAACATGTATTTTGATTTTTGGTTTCAAAAGATTAGTCACCATTCTTTTTCTTTTTTTAGTCACCATTCTTTTCCATATTTTACCTTTTAAAATCAATTACAGAAATAATACATATCCATTAGCATATATTTAAGCCATAAAACATTTATACAGAAAGAAAAATGACTCTTGCAGCCCAGCTTCTGATCCCACACCTTAGTATAACCACTGCTGAGTTTTTCTGACTTTTTTTAATGCTTACTAAATGTATTAGATGTTTATACACACACACACGCCACTCATATACTTGCATGCTTTTCCTGAAAAATGTCTTAAACCCACTGTCTTCTGCACATCAGTGGGCTTTAAAAACACTTGAACCCTTTGTGTTCTGGCTGGCAGCATCTGAGAGAAGTTACTAGTTGGTATTTTCTCAGGGCTTTAAACACCAAGGCTTACTTAGTTTGTGGGAGTCACTGGATATAATCTTCCAGAGGGTAGGGACTAGGGCACATTCAGGAATGTGGTGTGATCTGATGATACCTATCTCACTACAGAGGAAGGAATGGAGACTTACAGGGAAGCCAGTAAAGTAGGAAAGGAAAAAATTCTTCCGAGTTCACGAGGGTGAACATTCAACTGTTGCGCCGAGTTATATAACAAGCAGTTTGATTTCCAGGGAAACAGGATGGCAGATGGCATGCTCTCAGGTTGCAGTTTTTTTTACAGCTTTGTCTCTCTTCATTCTCTGCTGCCCCCTACCCTTTTTTTGGTCGATGAGAATAGAAAATAAATTTGAGGTGGAGTAGATTGGAGAGCAGATTGACTCACTGGGCTATGCCCTTCACACTGGCATTCGAAAGCATGCCAGTTGGCTGCCCCAGGTTCTGATCTATGGCACTGCAGTCCAGAGAACTGTGAGGGTTTCTGTAAGTGATGGGGGCTCTGGACTTATGCAGAATTGCACTTGGTGGGGTTTTTCCACAGTGCCCACCTTATTACATTAGAGAGGCAAGTTTCATTGCTTAGGGGACAATTTACGGCAATGGGCTTATCTCCTTGTTTTAGCTCTTTATGTTTTTCTGCCTCTTAATAAAATGTGAAGTCACAAAGCAATTAAATAGTGGTGTAGTTTTCTGGCAGGAGGTGGAGAATGGCTAACCAGGGGAAAAGGCTAACATGATTGACAGAGGCTGACTGTAAGATTTACATTGAGAATAACTCGTTCTTCAAAACTTTCTTCATTTTCTTGTGGGAATTATGGGGTAAATCATATACCAGAAGGATGGATGATTAAAAATGTAGGAGTTATGGTTTCTTTTTGACTTTGTAAGTCTCTAAATCCTCCACCTTAACACAGAGTTCTCATTTCAGGAACTCTTGATAAAATGATGGGACAGTCCTGCCATGGATTGAAGAGAAGCAGAAACACTTTAAAACTTAAATTGTTAATAAACTTGAGATTGTTTATATTTTGTAGAATATCTTGAGGTCCAGTGAGCTGAGGTAGAGAAATAACTCAAATCTACAAGTGTAGATATTTTTGAATATTCAAATATATTGAATGGGGTAATAACTGTTAGTTTCCACAATTTTAGAAATTTGTTGTTGTTGTTCAGTTGCTCAGTCATATTTGATTCTTTGTGACTCCATGGACTGCAGCACACCGGGCTTCCCTGTCCTTCACCATCTCCCAGAGTTTGCTCAAACTCATGTCCATTGAGTCAGTGATGCCATCCAACCATCTCATCCTCTGTTGTCCCCTTCTCCTGCCCTCAGTCTTTCTAAGCATCAGGGTCTTTTCCAGTGAATCGGCTCCTTGCATCAGGTAGCCAAAGTACTGGAGCTTCAGCTTCAGCATCAGTCCTTCCAATGAATATTCGGGACTGATTTCCTTTAGGATTGACTGGTTTGGTCTCCTTGCAGTCCAAGGGGCTCTCAAGAGTCTTCTCCAACACCACAGTTCAAAAGCATCAATTCTTTGGCACTCAGCCTTCTTTATGGTCCAACTCTCACGTCCGTGCATGACTACTGGAAAAACCATAATTTTGACTACACAGACCTGCAAGGAGATCAAACCAGTCCATCCTAAAGGAACTCTGTCCTGAATATTCTTCAGAAGGGCTGATGGTGAAGCTGAAACTCCAACACTTTGGCCACCTGATGCGAAGAACTGATTCATTGGAAAAGACCCTGATGCTGGGAAAGATAGAAGGCAGGAGAAGGGGACGACAGAGGATGAGATGGTTGGATAGCATCACCGACTCGATAGATATGAGTTTGAGTCAGCTCCGAGAGTTGGTGATGTACAGGGAAGCCTGGTGTGGTGCAGTCCATGGGGTCACAAAGAGTTGGACGTGACTGAGCAACTGAAATGAGCTGAACTGAACTGATACGGACCTTTGTCAGAAAAGTAATGTCTCTGCATTTTAGTACACTGTCTAGGTTTGTCATAGATTTTCTTCCAAGGAGCAAGCATCTTTTAATTTCATGGCTGCAGTCATCATCTGCAGTGATTTTGGAGCCCAAGAAAATAAAGTTAGTCTGTCACTGGTTCCATTGTTTTCCCATCTATTTGCCATGAAGTGATGGAACAAGATGCCATGATCTTAGTTTTCTGAATGTTGGGTTTTAAGCCAGCTTTTCACTTTCTGTCATCTTCATCAAAAGGCTCTTTAGTTCCTCTTCGTTTTCTGCCATAAGGGTGGTGTCATCTGCATTATCTGAGGTTATTGATATTTCTCCCAGCAATCTTTAGTAATATTTAATAATGACAGTTAAAATGTGGAAAATTTTGTGAAAACTGAAGTACAAGTCTGCAGAGTTAATATTCCGTGTCATTTTTATTCCAGCCTCCTCTAACGTATTAAAAAAAATCTTTTAATTTAGCCACTTTGTATTGATGATAATTTGTTTATTCCAAATTAAGAGAATTGACAAAGACATAAAAGTTCTCATATCACTCTTGTTACAGAAACAGTTTGATTTTAAGAAGTTATGAGAAGCTGCCTTCTTGTATCCTAATGATCACATGAAATGGCCATAGCAAATAGCTTAAAGTAAAATGCAGTTGTTGATACCTGTTGAGAAGGATTAACTAAGAGTTAATTAATGTGACCCAGAAAACAAGTAACTAAAAGGACATTACTTTTTCTGGTGTGAATGCACTCTAGGGGATTTCCCACCACAAAAAGAAGAACCAGAGAATCAACTGCAAAGCGATTCTACTGCTGGTTTAGGGTGTTTTTCCAAATAGATTACTAGTGAGAATATTTGTACCGAAAGAATAGGAGAAATGCTGATTTCTAGAACTTGGTAAAATGATAACAAGAAGCTTTTATACCAAATCAGTTACATCTTTTCCAGGTTCATCCCCAGTGTCCTGTGTCTAAGCTGTGGTTGTTTCCTCACCTGTAAAGGAGGGTGGTACTTCTTACAAGTTCAGTGTTGTAGATTGTTTGGAGAGAAGAGAGACTGAAGGCATCCAGGACGGTCTGTCTTCTCAGCCCTTATCCTAACTTAAACTAGGCTGTGTCTCAGGCAATGGATCATTTCGCTGCCCCAGGGATAGTGCTTACTTACAGTCCCTGGTTTTCAGTATGTTTTCTTCTCCCTGGTGACAGTCCTTTATCTAGAGTGTTCCACAGAGAGGCATCTGCGTGCCGAAAATGCCCTTCCACGCTGGTATCAGTCTTACTATTCCAGGGTAAAGTAACTCAGTGGCAATTGGTGTTTTAATCTTACCTGTGCATTATTTCTAAAGTTGTATTTATTGTTAATGAGATGAGGATCACATAACACCACCAACAAAAAAGGAGCCATTTAAAAGTGAACAAATCAGTGGCATTCATCACATTCAGAGTGTTACGCAGCAACCATCTCTCTCTAGTTCCAAAGCATTCTACTACCTCAAAAGAAAACCCTAGATGTATTAAGCGGTAACTCCCTGTTCCCTCCTGCCACTGCTCTTGGCAGCCCCTTCTGTGCTGTCTCTATTATGTCATGATTCTGGATATATCATGCAAGTGTTACACATTATGTGACCTTATGTGTCTGGCTTTTTTCACTTAGTGTGTTTTTGAGGTTCATCCAGTTTGTAGCATGTATCAGCCATTTTATGACTGAATAATATATTCTACTGTATGGATATGCCACAGTTTGTTTATCCATTCACCATTGATGGACATTTGCGTTTTTCTGCCTTTTCATTGTTGTGAGTAACATTGCTGTGAACATGAGTGTATAAGTATTTGAGTCCCTTTTTTCAGTTTTGGGGGTATATACCTAGAGGTAGAATTACTCGATTATATGGTAATTCTGTGTAACTTTTTTGAGAAACTGCCAAACTGTTTTCTGTAACAGCTGAACCATTTATATTCCCACCAGCAATGCTTAAAGTTCCTCTTTCTCTCCATCCTTGCCAACACTTATTTTTCCTTTATTAAAAAAAAATTATAGCCATTTTTAAGACGAAGTGCTAAAATGGTTTCATTATGGTTTTGATTTATATTTCCTTAATAACTAATGATGCTGATCATCTTTTCATGTGCTCATTGGCCATTATGCATATATTGCATATCTTCTTTGGAGGATTGTTTATTTAAGTCCTTTGCCCCCATTTAACACTGCGTTTTTATTGTTGAGTCAAAGAGTTCTTTTACATTCTGGGTATTAAACCCTTTCCAGATATATAGTTTGCAAATATCTTCTCCCATTCTTTAGGTTGTCTTTTCACTTTTTAAAAAAAATTTATTTTGTATTGGGGTATAACCTGTTAACAAACAATGTTGTGATAGTTTCAGGTGAACAGTGAAGGGACTCAGCCATACGTATACATGTATCTATTCTCCCCCAAAATCCTTTCCCATCCAGCCTGCCGCATTAAATTAAACAGAGTTCCATGTGCTATACAATTGGTTCTTATTGATTATCGATTTTAAATATAGCAGTGTTTACCTATCCATCCCAAACTCCCTAACTGTCCCTTCCCATGAGTCTCTTTCTGTTTTATGAATTCATTTATATCATTTCTTTTTAGATTCCACATGTAAGGAACGTCATGTAGTTTTTCTCCTCTCTCTCTCACTTATTTCACTCAGTATGGCAATCTCTAGGTCCATCCATGTTGCTGCAAATGGCATTATAACATTCTTTTTAATGGCCGAGTAGTATTCCATCGTACATAAGTACCACGTCTTCTTTATCTGTTCCTCTGTCGATGGACATTTAGGTTGCTTCCATGTCTTGGCTGTTGTAAATGGCCCTGCAGTGAACATAGGGGTGCGTGTATCCTTTTGGATCATGTTTTTCTCCAGATATATGCCCAGGAGTGTCTTGATAATGTCCTTTGCACGAAAGTGTTGTTGTTGTTGTTTTTTTTTGAAGGAGTTCAGGATCTTTATTTTTCCTTTGTTGGACATGCTTTTGGGGTCACATCTAAGAGTCCATTGCTTCCTACTCCAAAGTCAGAAAGATTCACCTTTTTATTTTAAGTATTTTATGCTTTTGTCTGTTATATTTAGAACATTAATCCATTTTGAGTTAATTTTTCATACTGTGTGTGGTAGAGAATCCAACTGGATTCTTTTGTGTATGGATATCTGATTGTCTCAGCATATTTATTGAAGAGTTCATCTTTCTACTTGAAGAATCTTTGCACCCTCTTGAAAAACCAGTTGGCCATGTGTGTAAGAGTGTTTTTCTGCACTCTTAGTTCTGCTCCATTGATTTATATACCTAGTCTTATGCCAGTACTACACTGTTTTGATTACTGTAGCTTTGTAGTAAGTTGAAATTGGGAAATGTAAGTCCTCCAACTTTGTTTTTCTTCTTCGGTACCATTTTAGCTATTCAGAATCCTCTTTTATTTCCATATGGATTTAAGAATCAACTTTACCATTTCTGGAGAAAAGGCTATTGGAATTTTGATAGGAATTGTGTTGAATCTATAGATGACATGTGGTAGTGTTGTCGTCTTAGCCGTGTTAAGTCTTCTAATTCATAAACATAGGATGTCTCTCTATTTATCTGGGTCTTCCTTATTTTCTTTCAGCAATGTTTTGTAGTTTTCAGTGTGTAAGTCTTTGTCTCCATTAAATTTATTCTTAAGTATTTTATTCTTTGGATACAATCATAAATCGTTTTCTTGGTTTTTTTTTTCTATTAGATTGTTTGTTCTCGATGTATAGAAACACAACTGCCTATACATTATTTTTACTTTTTAAAAATTTAAAGTTAAAAGAATGACTCCACTGGTTATTTTAAAAATTAGTTAAGAACCCCACTGTCTCTACAGATATTTTCCTAGAGTGATTCTTCTTAAGTTTGGCATACATCCTTTCATATATTATATATATACACATATTTACTTTTTTGTAGACTCATATTTTGTCTACATTTTAACTTATTTTTACCTAATTATAGATTATGAATACATTCTTTGTCAGTACATCTAGATGGACCTTATTCTTCTTAAATGCTGCAGAGTACCTTTTTGTACTGTTTTGTTTAAAAGTTATAATTTAATGAGCATTTAGTGTGTTTTCAGTTTTTTTTCTGTTCTAAACATTGCAAAAATTAACAGTCTTTACCTTCATCAGTGTATACTTGTATGAGTATATTCTCCAGGCAAGAATACTGGAGTGGGTTGCCATTTCCTTCTCCAGTGCATGAAAGTGAAAAGTGAAAGTGAAGTCATTCAGTCCTGTCTGACTCGTAGCAACCCTATGGACTGCAGCCTACCAGGCTCCTCCATCCATGGGATTTTCCAGGCAAGAGTACTGGAGTGGGGTGCCATTGCCTTCTCCAATCTTTAAGGTAAATTCCTGTAAATAAAATTACTTAGGCAAAAAAAGTACATAAATCTTTTGATGGACAGTAAGTGATCTTGTTTTTTGTTTTTAAGTGCCTATCTACTGTGGGCATAGATGCTATTTAATGTTATCTAAAAGCATCACAATGAGTAATTAAATGTTTGAGGGAAAGAGGAGGAAAGAATGTGACTAACCCATGTTATATACTAGTAAATGTAGTAATCTAAATAGAATGTAAGTAATAAAATCCTTTTTGGTGTGTTTGTGAGATTTGTGAACTAGGTGTTTTAAGATTCACAGTCCAGTTTACTATTGTCAGGTAAGGAAGCAGCTAGTAGCACATAGACACCTCTTGAGCTCTTCTCTCTCTTGCCTTTTGTACACCCCACCCCACTCCTAACATCTTTCTTTAACCGCCCCCTACCCATCCATTGCTGGCAGTCACTCTTAAATATCTTTGAATTTTATGCCAAAAGATCTTTTGCCTGCTTGACAGATTCTTTGAGCACCTACTATTTTCTTGTTTGGCCATCCAAGAAGGACCACTTTGGGAATTTGCTAACGTGTTCTAAAGTTAGACTTCGTTTTGTGGAGAATACTCTCGAGAGTCCCTTGGACTGTAAGGAGATCCAACCAGTCCATTCTGAAGGAGATCAGCCCTGGGATTTCTTTGAAGGGAATGATGCTGAAGCTGAAGCTCCAGTACTTTGGCCACCTCATGCAAAGAGTTGACTCATTGGAAAAGACTTTGATGCTGGGAGGGATTGGGGGCAGGAAGAGAAGGGGATGACAGAGGATGAGATGGCTGGATGGCATCACTGACTCGATGGACATGAGTCTGAGTGAACTCCGGGAGTTGGTGATGGACAGGGAGGTCTGGCGTGCTGCGATTCATGGGGTCGCAAAGAGTCGGACATGACTGAGTGACTGAACTGAACTGAAAAGCTTAGCTAAACTCCAGAAAGCAGACCATATTCATTTTGGGGGAAGGTCACTGTGATATTCTTTCACACTGAATCTTATCTCACACCTTTCTATGCTTATCTATAGTTAACTAAGTAAAGAAGAGGAATATACTTAATTTTTTTCATAAAAGAATATGCTTTTATAAAAAAATGTGCTCAAAGTAAAGAAAACCAAATGAAAGTGAGAAGTAAGGATACAAAGTTGCTTTCCTCATCCATATGTTTTTTTAAAAACTTTTTTATTTTGAAATAATAAAAATTATTTTATTCTCCAATTTTAGACTTGAAGAAAAGTTGCAAAAGATAATACAGGGTTCATATATACCCTTCAGCCAGATTCCCCTAATGTTAACATCTTACGTAACCATAGTGTTCTTATCAGTTATCAGGAAATTTTAAGTTGATAAAATACTTTTAGCTCAACTACAGACCTTATTAGCATTACATACAGTTTTCTACTAATGTCCTTTTTCTGTTCCAGGATCCAACTGCATTTAGTTTTTCTGTCTTTAGATTTCTATACTTTGTGACAGTTCCTCAGCCTTTCCTTGTCTTTCATGATCTTGCTACTAATATTTTTGAGCAGTACTGGTCAGTTGTTTTGTTTAGTGACTCTGAATTTGAGCTCTTCTGATGTTTACTTTGAGGTTATGTATGCTTTTAAGGGGAAGAATACAGCAAAAGCGATGTGGTTTTTAGTGAGTGGTTACATAGTATCAGTTTCTCCAGATTTTTGACTCTCCATTTTCAGTCCATTCCATATTTTAAAGTAATCAGAATAATTTTTGGTCCTCTGTATTTCTGTTATTATATCCAAACTCTTTTGGCTAGCAGTTTCTATGAAAACAAAGCATAATTTAAGGCATATTTTATGTGTAATGATTGAGATGATAATAGTTGTAAATCTGTTTGTCTACAGTGATAATGATCTTCCTAAGCATTTTGCTCTATTTCAAAATTAATTTGTGGGTTTTACCACTGTTTCTTATATAGAAAGTGTCTCTTGTTCCTTTTTCAACAAGAATCAGGTTTATATCATAATTTTAAAAGATGAATTTTTCAGGTACATTTTCCTCTTGGCTTTGGCATTTTGTAAGAAATTTTCATATTGTTCCCACTTCCAATACACTTTAATTTGGGAGTAGGATTAGGTATAATATGGTATAATCCTTAGCTGGTAAATAGAGCCTGGTGTTATAATGTTTGGAAAATATACCTGGCTATCTCTTGACATTTAAATGTATAAATTACCTTTGCAGCCATAAGTGAGCTTGAAGTAGCTTTGATAACTAATCATTGTATGGTCAGTCAGCCAAAAGAATTTACAAAGAATAGCTTAGGTGTCTTGCGTCCAGTTTAAAGGTTAGTAGTTTGAGACCTGTTCCTGGTGCCTGTAATTAGTCATGTGGAGAGACACCACATTAACATTTAGTAGTTGCTTATTCTTAATAGTTCCCACATCAATCATCATTCTCTTTTCCTTTCCCTCATCTAGAACAGAGAAATATTTTACTTACTGTGTTAGTATTAATGTGTTCTATTTTAATTAAAAAGAGAAAATGCACTTGTTTAAATTTTTCTCTTTTAGAATTTCCAAAATTGTTTTAAACTTTCCATACTTGCTTTTGTTTTACATTAAGTCATGGTTGAGGAAGCAGGTGGAGTGTCATTGGCCCTATATTTCAGCAAAAAAACCTTTTCATCCTATAGAATCTTGACTTTGGGGTACAGTTGGTAGATATGTTTAAGGTTAAAGTTAGAGGTAATATTCAAAGTACCAAACAAGTATTGTTCTGATTATTTGGGTTCTTTATTCCACTTCTTTCCTGGAAACATGATAAATAATGATGATGAAGCTAATAATAATAATTTATTAAATAGGTACCATATACCAGACATTGTGTTGGGGAGTTTGCAAATATCATCTAATTTTATCCTAATAGAAACCTCCTAATTTTTTGGAAATGGAACTCAGTGCTTGGCAGGTTAAATTACTTATCTAGGATTGCATAGTTAGCCAGAGAACAGTCTGAATTTTGTCTGAGTTCACTGCTCATTCCACATAGTATATACTGTGGCTATCTTCATGTCAGTAAAGATGAGAATGTCTCTATGATTGCTTTTCCTTCAAAGAATTTTTATATTCTAAAATACTTCAAAGGATTTTTTTGTTTTGTTTTTAGTGTTTGTTTTTCTTTTATTTATTTATTTTTTAATATAAATTTATTTTAGTTGGTGGCTAATTACTTTACAATATTGTATTGGTTTTGCCATACATCAACATGAATCCACCACGGGTGTACACATGTTCCCCATCCTGAACCCCCCTCCCACCTCCCTCCTCATCCCATCCCTCTGGGTCATCTCAGTGCACCAGCCCTGAGCATCCTCTATCATGCATCAAACCTGGACTGGCGATTTGTTTCACATATGATAATATACATGTTTCAATGCCATTCTCCCAAATCATCCCACCCTCGCCCTCTCCCACAGAGTCCAAAAGACTGTTCTATATATGTGTCTCTTTTGCTGTCTTGCATACAGGGTTATCGTTACCATCTTTCTAAATTCCATATATTTGTGTTAGTATGTTGTATTGATGTTTTTCTTTCTGACTTACTTCACTCTGTATAATAGGATCCAGTTTCATCCACCTCATTAGAACTGATTCAAATGTATTCTTTTTAATGGCTGAGTAATACTTCATTGTGTATATGTACCGCAGCTTTCTTATCCATTCATCTGCTGATGGACATCTAGGTTGCTTCCATGTCCTGGCTATTATAAACAGTGCTGCAATGTACATTGGGGTACATGTGTCTCTTTCAATTCTGGTTTCCTCGGTGTATATTCCCAGCAGTGGGATTGTTGGGTCGTATGGCAGTTCTATTTCCAGTTTTTTAAGGAATCTCCACACTGTTCTCCATAGTGGCTGTACTAGTTTGCATTCCCACCAACAGTGTAGGAGGGTTCCCTTTTCTCCACACCCTCTCCAGCATTTATTGCTTGTAGACTTTTGGATCGCAGCCATTCTGACTGGCCTGAAATGGTACCTCATTGTGGTTTTGATATGCATTTCTCTGATAATGAGTGATGTTAAGCATCTTTTCATGTGTTTGTTAGCCATCTGTATGTCTTCTTTAGAGAAATGTCTGTTTAGTTCTTTGGCCCACTTTTTGATTGGGTCTTTTGTTTTTCTGGAATTGAGCTGCAGGAGTTGCTTGTATATTTTTGAGATTAATTCTTTGTCCGTTGCTTCATTTGCTATTATTTTCTCCCATTCTGAAGACTGTCTTTTTACCTTGCTTATAGTTTCCTTTGTTGTGCAGGAGCTTTTAATTTTAATTAGGTCCCATTTGTTTATTTTTGCTTTTATTTCCAATATTCTGGGAGGTGGGTCATAGAGGATCCTGCTGTGATTTATGTCGGAGAGTGTTTTGCCTATGTTCTCCTCTAGGAGTTTTATAGTTTCTGGTCTTACATTTAGATCTTTAATCCATTTTGAGTTTATTTTTGTGTATGGTGTTAGAAAGTGTTCTAGTTTCATTCTTTTACAAGTGGTTGACCAGTTTTCCCAGCACCACTTGTTAAAGAGATTGTCTTTTCTCCATTGTATATTCTTGCCTCCTTTGTCAAAGATAAGGTGTCCATAGGTGTGTGGATTTATTTCTGGGCTTTTTATTTTGTTCCATTGATCTATATTTCTGTCTTTATGCCAGGATTTTTAAAATGATTTTTTAATATTAGGGGTTTTTTCCCTTGGGCTT
Organism: Capra hircus; assembly: GCF_001704415.2. Classification (NCBI taxonomy): domain Eukaryota; kingdom Metazoa; phylum Chordata; class Mammalia; order Artiodactyla; family Bovidae; genus Capra; species Capra hircus. The sequence goes on along the minus strand of NC_030815.1, from coordinate 43,714,809 downwards.
AGCTATTGTCAGGCCTTTGGTTCCTAGATATAAAATACTAGGTATGAGGAAAGTTATATTGCTCCCAGATGATACAATCATACTTTTTCTTGAACCTTAACATAACTTTTCTCTTAGACTTACTTTCTTTCCTGTAAGTAGACTCCTGCTTCAAACTGGAAGAGTATTGTATTTAATGGCAGAGAAAATGAAGCACTAAACATGGCAGTGTGTAGACTATAAATATGAGTCAGTTGTGACTGCCTTGACCTTTGGTATGAATGCCCGTGGCTTCACCCCACACTCATTAATGTTGTATAGTTTATATATAAATATATATAATGTTGTAATGTTGTATTCAGGAAGCCTGGCAGAATGATGCAACTGGGAACATACCTGGGATAAGTAAAAAGCCCTAACTTCAGCCCCGTGTACAGTTACCCTTCCTAAATTGCTAAGGTGTGAGCATCTGATGACTCTGAGCTCATGATAAAATATTCTTTTGGAAGAAGATAGTCTTGAGAAAAGGAAGAGGGTGGGTTTTCATCTGGCATATCATTAAAAACCTGCCTTACAGATTCTGGACAAGTACGGTTGTAGATGTTGGACTTAAGATATTAAAGGGTTTTGCTGTGGTGGATGGGTTGGGGAGCTATCCAGCTTATATAGTCTGAAAATTTGCTTCTTAGGCTAAAAAGAGAAGTGAAGGATAGCATAAACACAGCAATCACAAGGAAACACTAGAAGATTCTTTTGACTATTGGATTTGTATATAAACAGTCATGTGACTTTCATGTGAGTGACACTTCCACTAGGAAATGGAAATTGTCAGAGCATTTTGTGTTTACTATATGTGCATCTGAGGCAGACAGTAAAACCACCCACTCACAACTAATCTTTCAGAGAAAGTTCTTGTCATTGTACTAACAAACTATTGAAGACAGTACCATGTTGGGAAGAAATTAGTCCAGGTCCGTTTTTTATCAGAGATGGAAAGTATCTTATTACTACTGCCTTGTATTTTAAATGACACCTAGGGAAGTGACTTAGAAAATGAAATGTAGGGAAAAGATTGTTAAAATCAAATATGTGCCATTTGCAGACTCTTAAAACTTGGGAAGAATTGACGTAAGTAGAACACTGAGGTCTGACTCCCTAAAGTCAAATACTTGACATGAAACGTCTTTTTGTCATTAGAATTTCCTTATTTTAGAATATTTGGACTCATGACCCAATGGAGTGAGAAGTTCAGGTGTGCATGGACAGAGAGTGAGCCCCGCCATCCATGCTGCGTGCAGTCCCTGGAAGGGGAAGGCCCAGATAACGAGCAGTGATAGAATGACAGAAACCCTCCCCCCTCCTCTTGATTCTCATCCTTTTTTCTTTGGTTTTTTTGGTCTCCATGGCTTGCCCTAACACTCATACTGACTGAATCCCTTGCTCTTAACAGAGCCAAGGGTACAGAGGTCAGCTTTGAGTTACCTTTTTGTATGCCTTGGTTTGATGGTTTCAGATAGGGTGTATCTCACAGCAGCTATTGAATAGCAAGTAAAGCTCCTCTAAGTCTGGTGAGAATTTGGACTTGAAGCAGTGTTAAAGCACTTAAGAGGGTTCTGAGGCATGGTCACTGGGGATGCTTTTGATAATTTCTAAGGTACTGAGACCACCCTGGCTACATATTAAATGCAGAAGAATTTAAGCTGAGTGTCATGTGATATATTACGAATGTAAACAAAAAATAACATGAATTAATGTCAAGTTTATTTAACTTAAAATTGCCTAGTAAATGTGCAGTTTACCAGAAATTTTAAAAACTGGACCATCATTCATATTCTGTTTGTGTATTTTTTCTACACAGCATTATTTTATGTATATGTTTTCATAAATGGACAGAAGTCATATTTTAGGAACATAATATGCTGTTGTGTTATGTGCCATGGTTCTTGCTAAGCTGTCCCCCTGATGTTGGCTATTTGGTCTGTTTCTCGTTTTTGTCTGTCATGCATACAAAGAACTGTAAAGGGCCATTGCTGCTATGGTAGTTGTTGAGCATCTGTTGGATATTCTCATATACATACATGACATCATGCTGTGGTGGATGATACAAAGACAAATAAGCCAAAGAACGTTGTAGGAGACTAGAGGATGCTTTGAAGGATGCTTTCTGTCTAGTTTGATTAAGGAAGCCTCCACGGAAGAGTGGCATTTGCTTTGTGGTCTTGAAGAATGAATGGGAAATGGCAACCCACTCCAGTATTCTTGCCTGCAAAATCCCATGGACAGGGGAGCCCAGCAGGCTAGTCCATGGGGTCGCAAAAGAGTCAGACCCAACTTAGTGGCTAAAGAGCAACCCGAAGAAGGAATAGCAGCGAGAATGGCAAACATGGGAAAACTGTACTCTCTGCAGCGAAGCAAGCAATTTCACAGTATTGTGGTTGGAGCACATCAGGGCCATCTGCTGAAGAGTCTAAAATACATTTCACTACAAAATGTCTTGCTATAGGGATGTGTTTTAGATATATTTTGTAAAGTGTATGTACTATAAGTTTATGGTTAAAATGTTTTCAAAGAGATGCTGCATATAGAAAGTATGAGACTAGAACTTGAACTCCTCCTGATAATCACTTTTTAATCTTCCCTATCAGAGATTCTATAGGGCAATCTTATGAGGGAAATAATATCTGATTTCCAAGTGATGAAAGGGAGGCATTTAAGTATGCCATTTTGCCTAAAATCCAGGCGGTTACCAACAACATGTGTATGAGCAAAGTCGAACTCATTCAAGCATGGAGCAAGGGTTTTTAGGTAGTTATTATTTGCTATATGGGTCAGTGCTGGATTAAAGAAATAGAAGACTCCATCCCCCAAAGAAAGTAATGGATTAATTGAAGAAAGAACCAAAAAAAAAAAAAAAAAGCCAGTAAAAACAAAATCTTAACAGTATGTTAAGCCCTTTTAAGTTATGCATAGAGCACTTTGAAAGCACTGCTGCTGCTGCTAAGTCGCTTCAGTCGTGTCCGACTCTGTGTGACCCCATAGACGGCAGCCCACCAGGCTCCCCCGTCCCTGGGACTCTCCAGGCAAGAACACTGGAGTGGGTTGCCATTTCCTTCTCCAATGAAAGCACTAGAAAGGGGCATTTATCGTGGGGTGAGGTGAGGAAATCAGGAAAGGCTTCCTAGAGGAGGAAATATCTACACTGGGCTTTAAGGAGTGAGAGAAAAACAAAGAAGCCCTCCTGGTAGGCAAGGTGATCAGCCTGGACAAAGGGATAAAGAAGTGAAAGAACATAAACACTAAGAAATATATGCATATTCATATTTATGTAAATATATATTATATGCACGTGTGCACACACATCCCTTCTCTACAGCTGGAGAGGTGAGGAGATTAAAAAAAAAATTGAATAGCTGTGGATGACATGCTATAAGAATATTCTAAGTTTAAAAAAAAAAAGCAGGATCATGTTTACCCAGGAAGTGAATGGGTTCGTCCAGTTGGTCCAGGTTGAGCATAGCTATAGGGCAAAGAAGGAGCTAGGGAAGGAGGCCTCCCTGGGGGCCCCCCCTCTCCCTGAAGAACCTGGTAAAGCATAATCGTCTATTCAGATTTTTATTTTTATTTTATTCCCTTAGTTAGTAGCTTTAAAAAAATTTAATGGAGGCATAGTTTATTTACAATGTTGTGTTTCAGTTGTGTACAAAGTGACTCAGGTATACATATACATATATCCACTCTTCTCTAGATTCTTTTCCCATATAGGCCATTACAGAATATTGAGTAGAGTTCCCTGTGCTATACAGTAGGTCCTTATTAGTAGTTTTATATATCGCAGTGTGTGTGTGTCAGTCCCAGTCTTGCAGTTTATCTGTCTTCCCAATTATCACCTGGTAACCATAAGTTTGTTTTCTGGAATCTAAAAAGAGGGAGTACAGATGAACTTATTTACACAACAGAAGTAGAATCACAGATGTAGAAAACAAACACAGATTTTTAAGTGTTTTATCCTTAGGAAAAACTTTGGGGAATGGGAGTTAAATTCCAGTTTATGAGTTTTTCATGGATCATTCTTTAAAACTGACTCTTAGACTGGTCATCAGTAAATGATACCCTCTTTCACCTTCCTTAATCCCTTTGCGTGCTGTTGGGTCATTCAGGATGGCACTAAGGTTAAATTTGGCAAATCTTAATCCACTTGAAAACAGATGGTGAAGACTGCTAAACACACGTTCAGTCGCTGCCTCTCCTGTGAACTTGTTGGTTCTTGTGCAGATTCCTGCTTCCACCCAGTTCCAGGATCAGCTGCACATACCTGCCTCACCCCAATCCAGAAGGGCCAGCCTTACTTTCTTCACCCAACCCAGAAGTAGAGTTCTAGAAATGTTTACTTCCAGGGCTGTAAGGATGTCTGTAACTTCTCCCTTTCCTTGTTCTCTTAATTTCCTGTGCTTGGAGGGACGCACTTGGTAAGGTGGCAAGGACTTTTAGGCAAAGAAAAAAGCACTGGAACAGATGTGGTATTGAAATTAAGCTGATTGCTGGGAAGCACCATAGCAACCCCCTTTTCATGTTTCTGCTATCCTTACTTAGTTGTGCATAGTATACATCATTTGTTTTCCCTTTGAAAATTTCCATGTGTATGTGTGTATCTGTGTGATGTATCTAATACCATGGAATCTTTGAAGAGTATAAAACTTTCAGAGTTACAACATAAATGACTAATTTGATGTGTTTCACATTCTATGTCAATAAATAGGTCAACTGTCCTTTATTAGTATTTGTGTATTCTCTTAAAGACCTAAAAGAAATATTTTGGCTTAAAAAAAAATCTCTATTGAACAATGCTATATTAGCAATGTTATATTAGGAAAAGGTGATTGTCTTAGAGCATCTGAGATGAAGATAGTTAACTTGAGGGTATTTGCATGTCCAAACTGTAAGTGAGTTGAGGATCACAAGGGTGGGCTGTATCTGCAGTCTCTACCTCAGAGTAGTGTAGTCATTACCCAGACTGGGCTGATTTGGTCAATCTGTCCTTCTTCAAACCAAGGGGATAAACAGACTTGACGCATTGTTCACAAAATGTTGTCAGTTCTTAGGGTGTGACTGTTGAAACACACCTGACAAGGTACCTAGATGAAGCCAACTCATAAAGTTACTTAAGAGGCCTCCACCCCAGTTGATGGTCCAGATTGTCTCCAAGGGAGGTGAGCTGAGCCAGTATTAAGTCTATGAGTGGGATAAGGCAGTGGTGATAATGCATAATGGATGCATTCATACCCATCGTTTCAGTACAGCATTTTCTTGGATGGAAGCATGGGAAGCAACACATAAGCACGTACTCACACTTCTTGGTAGCTTTCTGGGTCACCACGGGCCTCCTGCTGTTCCTTCTTGTCCATCTACCTACTGGGACTTGAGATTCTGAAAGATCGCTGAAAATCCTTATGTTCTGAGAATCTGAAGGGGAGAAAACTTGACCCCTAAGGCTTTGGAAAGTCAGTTGAAACAATAAAAATGTTTTTAAAAGACTGTCTACACCTAATAGTTGGCTTTGACTAGAATAAATTTACATGTTATTAAACTGATCATTATGATGTTTTTGTGATACCATTGAAGTATTTTAATTTAGAAAGAACTTTGGTAGGTTTATGACTTATATTTTAAATGGATTTGTTTGTAAATTTTAAGAATTCCTTAAATTTCTAATCCCTACCTCAAGTCCATTTTAAATAGACCCTGTAGACCTTGATCCTGCTACTGTGTTTTATCTTTTAAGTCATTGGAACTTCTTTAGTGAACTTCAGCAAAATTTAGGAATGCTTGTAAATTTCAATGAAGGTAACTCTGAATAAAGGAGAGGTAGGTAAGTATCTTAGCCTGGAACTATGGTAAAATTAATTTTCCTCGAACCACTGTGTAGCAGGTATTTTATATTTATTTGTTAATGAAAATCAGTGAAATATTTTAAATTATATATAAATTCTACTACTCTAATATAACATTTCATCTTTCTTACATACATTTAGTTTATATTTTAGTTATGTGGTGTATTTGGAGTATTGCTTTTACCTAAGATGATACAGATTTCCATTCATTTACAAAGCCTTTACAATTATAATGATAAATAGTATTTAATCATATTAAAATACCATAATCTATAAACCGTCTTCCTAAAGTTAAAAATGTGGATTGTGTGTAATTCTTTGGTACTTCTTCAGGCCATTATAAATTATTTCTTTGTGATAAATTCACAAGAATTACAAGGCTAAAGGTTTGATTTGGCTAGAGTTTCTATTTATCAAAGACTCTTTTTTGATTATAAATGCATGATCATCCTAATGAATGAGCATGGTGTAGAAGTACATAAAATACAAATTCTCTGTGGGACCTCAGTCCCATTCCAAGTGAGCCCTTAAGCACAGGTCATATTGAATGAGAAAAGATAGTAGTGATGAATGGAATGATATGGAAGTAGTGATGGTATACTGTGTAGTTTAAAAATAAAGTACTGGGTTTTGTTTTGTTTTGTTTTGTATGATTTGAAAAATGGAATCCAAGAAGCAGTTCCTCCTTTGGACAAGACACAGCAGTATGAAGTGTTGGTTTACTATAGTAGCTGGTTGACAAAGTGCAGCCTCCTGTATCAGGTAATGTTAAGTGATTTCCATGCCCCCTTGACTCTATCAAGAGGTGGCTGGAACCAGCAGGCCTGAGCTTTCCTCTGTTTAAAGGTCATTGAAGAATCCTTCTAGATAAAAGAGGAATTGTGTACTTCAGGGCCTGGAGTGATGACTAGGCTTGAAAAGCCAGGAGGGCCAGTGGAGACAGTTCTGGTACGCTAAGGGAAGAACGTGCTTTTGGCTGCAAGTCTGTGACCTGAGTGTCTGTTTGATTTCATCTTCTAGACCTACCAGCAGAAATCAGATGTGTAGTCTTCCCCACTTTTCTGGGAATTGTGGCTGAGCAAAGAGATATAAGCCCATACATAAGATCATTCTTCATAGAAGTGTTAATTTATTCTATGAGTCCATAGAAGAATAATGCAATTTGGTTGTTTCTTTGAATTATTCACAATTATTTTTCTCTAAAAGATGTCCTCCCTGTCCTGTATGTGCTCATTTTGCTACTCCAGGCTGAGTGTAATTAGGTTACCTTATTACTCTGCCTGTCAACCATGTCTCCATCCTCATTTCATACAGAAGGTTGACCTGATGTGCATGGTGGTTTTTGGCCTTTGTGGCTGTTAGCTGTCAGTCCCCAGCATTTCATTTGCTAGTATTGTGCCTGGTCCAAGCTTATTACCTGTAAAAACAATAGGCAAACTAAGGAGTCTTTTAGTAAGTCTCAGATAATTGTCACGAATGAAGAGTCCTGCTAACCTGGCCAAGTTCCTCACTGACACGGTACTTTAGTTTCCAGTAATGTTAAACTGGGTTTCTAGACTTATCTCCAAGTGGGTTGCCATTTCCTTCTCCAGAAGTATTTAGAAATAGCACAAGGTATAAAAGCAGTGAGAGTCAATGAATTTGTCGGATGGAAAATGAAAAAGCAGTCCCTGAAGGTGAAGAAGCTGCAGAAATATAACATGAAATCCTAAGGATGAATTTCACCTTCACCCTAAGATGATGACATCTTCTGAGGCCATACTGGAATATGTAGAAGACAGTGATTGTAAGTGAGGAATAACTCTGAATCCTGGTTTTGACCATCAGCTCTTCTTCTAATGAAGAGTTAACAAGTGGAAAAGAGGCCCACACAAGGCAGGAATCACCATAACCTTTGACACTTGTCTTCCGTATGTTTATGGTTATATGATCAGGGTTCCCACCGTGGCATCATACACACAACAAATGACAAGAATGGATTTCATTTGTATGGACTCAGTCTTTCAGAAAAGAATTTATGGTGACTTAAGAAGCATAGGCTGGAATCAAGATTGCCAGGAGAAATATCAATAACCTCAGATATGCAGATGACACCACCCTTATGGCAGAAAGTGAAGAGGAGCTAAAAAGCCTCTTGATGAAAGTGAAAGAGGAGAGTGAAAAAGTTGGCTTAAAGCTCAACATTCAGAAAACGAAGATCATGGCATCTGGTCCCGTCACTTCATGGGAAATAGATGGGGAAACAGTGGAAACAGTGTCAGACTTTATTTTGGGGGGCTCCAAAATCACTGCAGAGGGTGACTGCAGCCATGAAATTAAAAAATGCTTACTCCTTGGAAGAAAAGTTATGACCAACCTAGATAGTATATTCAAAAGCAGAGTCTAGTCAAGGCTATGGTTTTTCCAGTGGTCATGTATGGATGTGAGAGTTGGACTGTGAAGAAAGCTGAGCACTGAAGAATTGATGCTTTTGAAGTGTGGTGTTGGAGAAGACTCTTGAGAGTCCCTTGGACTGCAAGGAGATCCAACCAGTCCTTTCTGAAGGAGATCAGCCCTGGGATTTCTTTGGAAGGAATGATGCTAAAGCTGAAACTCCAGTACTTTGGCCACCTCTTGCGAAGAGTTGACTCATTGGAAAAGACTCTGATGGTGGGAGGGATTGGGGGCAGGAGGAGAAGGGGATGACCGAGGATGAGATGGCTGGATGGCATCACTGACTCGATGGATGTGAGTCTGAGTGAACTCCGGGAGTTGGTGATGGACAGGAAGGCCTGACGTGCTGCAATTCATGGGGTCTCAAAGAGTTGGACACGACTAAGCGACTGAACTGAACTGAAGGATATACAAAATGAAATTAATGATCAGTGGGTAAGGCTACTCAGACAGAGGGAAATAGCCAGAAGAGGAAATGAGGGATGAAGATAGAACATGTATTGTGTAAGGGCTTGGAAATACACTAGACATGGGCTGATTAACTCTGTGCTGTCCAGCAGCCAAGGCAAGGAAAGAATTGTGACCGGATCCATGGCTCACAGGGTCTTTAGGATTCAATAAGCTAGTTACTCAATAAAAGCACAGGTACTCACCACACATGGATTAGTGAGCTACGCCATCAACAAAGTGCTGATCCTAAGTGCAGCCATAGCCCTCACCGCTGGAGGAAGCGCAGGGCTTCTGTGCTTTGCAGGAAAGTAGCATTTGCTTCTAGGCCCCTGTTGTGTTGATAATACAAAGAATAATAGGTAGACTGCAAACCTTCTTTCAGTACCTCTTCCCCTCTTTTAAAATGTTACAATAAATGATACTTATGAGATTAAAATAGGTTGCTTATTATACTTCCTGAACTCTACTTGAGAAATAATGGGCCCATGAGCACTTAACCTTTTTGTCTTTCTGATATAATGACTGTGTTCACTAGATGGCAGTATCATCAGCCTTTTGGAAAGTTAAATGTGATCTCATATCTCTTTAAATACTGAAGACGCAGAAAAGGAGGAAAATCTTTTAACTGAACATGTAGGATCTCATTTCTACACCTCACAGGAAAGAGAGTCTTTCCGTTTCCTCTTTCCTTTTTCCTCCGGGCAGTGGAGAAGGTGCTGTCCATAGTAGCTGCAAGCATATTGGGTGGCACTGAGTGCGCTTTTCCACAAGAAACAAGCAGGAGTGGCTGACAGTGATTCTGGACCAGCTATGGGATAGCAATGAAATGATAGGGTGAAAAATGTGTTCAGTTATTGGGGATAACTTTTAGGCCCTCTGTATTTGGTCAGATATCATTTTTAGCATCAAAGCAATATTAATCTGTCTCAGGAAATGAGATGATTTGATGTTATCAGTGGCTTAGTTTAACACTTTGTATCCAACAGCTGTCACCTTTCAGCTTTGCTGTTAGACATTTATATTTCAAAGACAGATTGTGTCCTTTGTCTTCAAAAAGAAAATGGCATCAGTTGGAGAGAAGGAAAAAGGAGTGAGGAATGGCAAATGTCTAATATCCTGGTTTTTACTTTCTTATTAATTTTTTTAAAAAAACATCAGCCCTTGCTCACCTGGGTGTATCTGTTTAGTCCGAGAGGGTACTTTTCCTCTCGGCCAGAAGCCCGCCTGGAAGGAAGAGCCCAGTGTCACCTTTTCAGCTGCTCCACGGTGATAGGGAGCCAGCTACTCTTCTTTTATTTGGCTCTGGGAGGAGGCACTCGCAAAATGGGCTGGTAGGAAAAATTGCTTCTCAGACTGAACTTTTCCCACTGTCAATTTAGGCAGAGAGGGTGCTGCCATGCACCTGTCTTCTTTGGCATAAGCTAAGCTCAGCAGGCCAGGTCCCGACACACACCTATACACGCTTTGCACTACTTGTTCTGTTTTCCTCTTTTCTGCTTAAGTTTCTCTGAGGAATAAGCTCCACTTAAGGCTTATCACTTTTGTTGTCAAAAAGAAAACATATTTATGGAATGGAATATCTCATGGAAAGAGGGTGTGGGCAGAGTGGAGGAAGGAATGAATCCTGGGTGTTGTCAGTCAACAATATTTATGGAACCACCCTCTGGACACCACACTTACAGTGGGCAGTTACCAAAGAATACATATGGCCCATCTGCCCCCGTTATCTACCCTGCACACTAGACTTCCTCCTGAAGATTATTTCTGCTAATACTACTGGGGTTAGCTTACTTTGGATAAAGAACAGTATTTCCAAGAATAAATTAGACATTTCTGGATCTAGATCCCGTGTGGTGTAGCACTGAGGCATTCACTGAGAAAAGGTTGAGTATTCTCACTTCCAGATCACTTTTTTTCTTTTTGGCCATGCCACACAGCTTGCAGCATTTTAGTTCTCCCAACCAGGGTTCTAACCCTGGCCAAAGGCAGTGAAAACTCCGTGTCCTAACCACTGGACTGCCAGGGAATTCCAACAGGTCCGCATTTTTAATGCAGGAAAATGATATTGTCTCCTTGTCAAAATATTTATCAGGACATGATTTCTTTATAAGCAAAGACTTCAATTTTAAAGAAAACATGTTCACTTTTAGATACCTAATTCACTTCTTCACGTCCATAAAATAATTTTTTGAATGATTATGAATAAGGAAGCTTGCTCAATGGAAAAAAGAAGTCTTCAACCACAAGACTCAAATTTGTCATCTGGGAAGAGAAGCTTTGATTCAGTAGGAAAGCCTTGTACGCACTGGGTGGGGAGACTGCCTTTTCTCTTCTGGCTCCTACCATCTCATGTCTGTCCTGAGGCAGAACTGGCTCCACCCTATTATTCCGAGTACAATCTCCTCCTTCTAGTAGTTTGAACAAACTTACCTGCAGCCTTAAAATAGAGAATAAAGTTGTTGGAAGAAAGAAGCAGGGAATTAATATTGTTTATTTGGGTAACTTGTAAATTAAGAAAATGTTTTTAAATGTGGACTTAACATTTTCTGAACTTACATTTACTATCTATTGGTAAGAATCCATAGCACCCTTAGGAGAAAAAAACTATAAGCCATAACTAAGTACAAGCCACTCTTTTTAAAGAAGCACATACTCAGGTCATTTGAAAGTCCCCTGTAGGACCAAATCTTCAGTTCTTTCTTCGTAGTCCATACTTGTCTTAAAGGAGTAGGGGAGGTTGAGAGGCTTGGGATAGGATTCATCTCATGCCTCAAAAATTGTTTATATAAATGTAATTTTTCAAGCCATACAGTACTTAGAGGCATCTCAATGTTTAGTCTTTTTTATCTAGTTGAGTGGAAGATAGGACAGGAGAAAACAGGTAAAATAAAACTAAATCAGTAGTGAGCTGTTATCCTAACAACTTTTACCTCAGGACAGATGCTAGGCATAATTTACCCTTTGCATAACATCAGATTTGGGTGGGCCCAGTTAGGGCTTCCCTGGTGGCTCAGACAATAAAAAATCCGCCTGTAATGCTGGAGACCCAGGTTCAATCCCTGGGTCAGGAAGATCTACCACTCGAGTATCCTCGCCTGGAGAATTCCATGGACTGAGGAGCGTGATGGGCTACAGTCCATGGGGTCACAAAGAGTTGGACTCAACCCAGCAATTGAACATACAAGTTGCCTTAAACTTTGAAAAACTGTATTTACAAAAAGAAGAGCTGGCATTAAGTCAGAATAGCTAAATATGCCATTCTTTTATAATCAGATGAACTGCTATGTAATCATAATAGCTTTCCAGCATTCAGCTAGGGACAGAATGGATAAAGATATTTAATGATCCACAAGGAATCTTGCCTTCAAATTGTTAGGTACATACAGTTTACAGAACACAGATTTTCTCAAGTTAGCATTACTGTAGTTTTCAGAGGGTTTATATATAATATATTCCCATATTAAAAGTTTTTAATTAAAATTTTAGTTCTTTGCTATAATTTAAAAATACTTTAAAATCTAGATTTTCCTCAGGTGGGAGTATTTCTCCAGGTATATTTAACTGGCTTAAATTCTTCTGTTAACATTCTCAGTTGCCTGGTTCAGGTCTGGGCAAGCCACAAGACTTTGTTCAGCTGCTGGTATCTTCTGAAATGCTCTTACTCTGTGTTACTCAGTGTCATTAACTGTATCCCATTCTTTTTCCACCCTTTCTTGGAATAGGACACTAACTCTATAACAGTCCATCATCTAAAACCAGATTTTGTGGGTCACCTTAAGCAACAGGTAATAATGTGCAAGAAAAAGAAAAGTTGGGATAGAGTAGAATCAGCAATAGAAAGTAGCATTTCTTTATTTTCAGTGACTACAGTCCTGTTGACAGTTTTTGTCTTGACCTAAATATAAGGCACCAGTTTGCTAACTGAATTGATCATATTCTAGATTGAAAAGTAGTAATCATTTGAGTTGACTCTTGGGTCAAATTCTCTAATTTGATCTCCTATCTGGCTTATCTAAACTTTTATTTAAGGGCTAAACTGCCGAAATAATTTCAGAATACTCAGTACCAGAAATCTAAGATGTTTAATTGTCTCTGGTTTTCAAGCTCCTTCATTGAAATCCATTTTCACCCTTTGAGGAAAGTCATGTACTTTTGGATTTCATCTGATAAAAAGAATAACTGAACAGTTGATGGATATCAGATAAAATTAGCAGGGTAAATGGTTAATAAGTGCTATCAAGGATAAGTTAATTTTGAACTCTTGTATTAGCTCTGCCAGAATTAGATCATTATACGTGAGCTTTATGAAGCATTACTGACCTTATTGAACATGTGTATGGAAAGCCCCCACATGCACTCAAGTCAGGTTTGAGCTTCATACTGACTTAGCAGTATGGAGATTCTCAAGGCATCATGTCAAAAAAGGAATCTGAATCCACACAGGTTTTATAACATCCCGTGGCCCTAAGGAGGGGAAAAAAGTAGACTTAGAGGCCTTAGACATGAATCATCTAGCACTGGTGAATCTACTCTGTTTCTAAATCTTCAAGGAGCACAGATTCTGGCAATTAGAGATGAAGAGCCTGAAACTTCATGATCACCCACTTCCTCCTTTCCCATGGCTAATAGACATTCATTCTTTCCAGCTACTGTTGACATTTTCTTTCTGTTTCTCTCATGAAGATCATGAGTTGCCCTCTCCTCTAAGCAGAGCAAGCACAGCTCAGAACCTGCTTACCAGCCCTGCCTGCTCTCTCATTTGTTCTCACTTGCTCCACACCCACATAACTCATGTGGCATCTTACATTGACTCTCATGTGTGGACTATTCCCTTACCAGTGAAGGGGATACAGTTTGGATGCTCTGCCAGAAGGCTTTGGCTTGTCTTGAGGACCTCTGGTGTTGCTTAAGCCTCTTGGAAAAAGAGATATTGAAAGAGAGAATGAGAATATAAGAACAAATCCCCAAAACTGCCTTAGGAAGCCCATGACAAGAATAAATGAAAGGCTATCTTGGATGAAACAGGCAGATTATAGCTATAAACTTACGTGTTAGATTCATTGACTTTTTGATCATTCCAAAGCTCCTGAAGCTAATATTGGAGCTCCTTAACCATTCGAAGAGAAAGCCTACAAGAGAAGTTCAGAAAGATTTTTGGAAGAGGTTTTCTAGGTGTACTTGTCTTTTGTCAGTCATGAATAGGTTTCCTGAATCCTCTCAGCATGCAACAGGGATTTGCACAATTCTGTACCCAGTAAAAATTAGTCTTACTATTGATTGTTCCCTCTCACCAGAATAGAAAGATGATTTGTTAATATCTTACCTCTTTAGTTCTGAGGAAGACGGAGATTACTATATTGGGTTAGGTTAGTGGGTCTAAACCCTGGCTATACACCATCAAAATCCTCAGTGAGTTGGATTTTTTAAATACACTCGCCCAGACCTCATCCCCAACCCATGAAATCACCTGTGCAGTCTAGAAGCTCACACACATCCTGGTGGAAGATGCACGAGGGTGGACATCCAGTTATCACATGGTGTTATAAATACTCTAGGAGGCTCAGGCTCTGCTTCTGTGCAAGCCACTTTCATTCGCTGAACATCCCCTGGGTACTTGGTGCTGTATATATGATTTCACATTTTTTTAATTTTAAGTTTCACTTTATTTTACTTTACAATACTGTATTGGTTTTGCCATACATTGACATGAATCCACCACAGGTGTACATGAGTTTCCAAACATGAACCCCCTCCCACCTCCCACATCATTGTGCACAATGTGCTTTTTTAAAAAAATTGATCCTATTCCAGATTGAAAAGTAGTAGTCATTTGATTTATCAGAGTTGACTCATGTCAAATTCTTTAATTTATTTTCTTCCATCTGGCTTATCTAAACTTTAAGGGCTAAAGTGCTGAAATAATTTCAGAATACTTCTAAATTTGTTTTTGTTTTTACTTTCAGGTTGCTTTTGTGTTTATCTTATTTGATTTTCAAAATAATTCCAGGAAGTAGAAAGGCAACCACATTGCCACCAACACTTAAGGAGAAGATATAGGGGGAAGGTGCTTGTTCCAGTAAAGTGAAGCCAAATCAGATATTCTGACCAGGCTTTCTGGTGCCTAAACTGACTGGAGCTGTTGTCACCACCAGGCAGCTTTGCATCTTTCTGGCACATTCACTTACCTGCCTACCACCCTAGAGGCACTAATTGAAACCCATACCTTAACTACACAGATTAAACTGCTTTACTGTGTTATTGTCACTCCTGTGTGTATGGTGTCGTGTGTGTGTGTGTGTGTGTGTGTGTGTGTGTGTGTGTGTATGTCCTTCTTGCAGATAAGGAAACCACAGTGAGGTTAAACTATCTGACAAGGTCCCACGCCAACTAGTGGCAGAGTTGACACTTAAAACTCAGGACTCCCAGCCTCAAAGCTTGCATCCATTTGACAGTTTACCAGTCCCCCAAGAGTTCTACATGGTTACTGAGGCTCTGTCTCTCACACATTTGAGCAAACCTAGCATGAATCCATGTACCCATGGATCCTGCCAGCACTTTTTTTTTTAACTGTCATGAAATTCTTAATTTGTCTAAAATCCATTTCCTCCATTTTTACTATTCAAAAATCTGTATTTAAAAAAATAAAACTGTTGGCTTGGTAAAAAACAATACATGTTCATTTCTAACAAATGTCATCAATATAGAAAAACAGAGAAAGATAAAAATAATTCTAGAATTCCACTGAATTGTTGAATGGTTATTTTTGGACAATAACAGCAGTAAAAATCTCTTCTACCACTCATTCTCATTGTACAAATATACAAGGCTATATAAAATTTTACACTTCAAAGTGTTGTGTAGATTGAAGTACTAATTTTCTCAACAGTCCCTCAAGGTTTAAAAGAAAAAGAGTGTTTCTTTATAAGAGGTAAGCGGTTTGCCCAAGTGCAGATGTTTAGTTACTCATAGATTCTTATTGACGGAGTTCAGACTATATACTGAGGGTTTTGGACTTAATTATGCACTGCTCTGCATCCTTGGTAGCCTGTACATAAGCTGCTTATTAAGAAAGGGAGAGAGAATGCAAACTTTGCATGATATTCAGAGAAATATTGAATCAGGATTTTCAAAAGTGAAATTTACTCAGTTTTTTTCTTTTAATATGAAGTTCCTTTTTCACTAACATTGTTTTCAACCCTTCCTTAAGCTTATACTGCACAGTTTGCTGTGACCACTTTTGTTGCTGTGCTATGTCTTGGCACTTTACAAGGGAGGGAAAGAAGGGGATAAAGGTGTAGTCTGACTTGAACCAGTAGAGCAGTTCCTGGAACCTGATAAAATTTATTTGGAATTGATGACTTGTGTTTTCAACCTCTGTAAAAGACTTCCCTTGGAGCAAAAAGAAGACTGTCATCTGTGAACCTCTTCACTCATGGTCCCTAAGGCTGTGATGGGGCACTGCTCTAGGCGTGGTGACAGATGGCTGTGAGGGTGAATAAGGCGTGGGTCTTGTCCTAGAAGAAGCTTAACATCCAATGGGAGCAAGTGATAAATGTGTAAATGATTACTTCAATTTCAAATGAATTTAGTATGCACCTGGAGAGCTGCAGAGAAGCATCCTAAAATTTGCGCTGAACAAAAGCATTTTTATCTCCTCTAAAATGCAGCTTAAAACTTCCTCAATAAACCACCAAAAAGACTCCGCCTCTAAGTACAAGAGGCATACATCCAGTCTTTAATTGAAATCTTGACACGGACTTGCTTATGCCCTTGAGCATCCTAATGTAAATGTCAGAAAAATCCGCATTTATAAGATGCTCTGGGGTCTGAAAGGTGCTGCCAAGGTTATACAGCAGTTAAGGTTGTTAATGTCCAGAGGAGACCCCACAAGCCCACAGGGCCCTTCTTCAGTAGCAGATTCCTACAGATTAGCAATAAGAACCAGATTTCCTCAAAGAGGAAAGAGACTGCTCCTATCGTGTGAAAGATTTGTTAAGACATATTTTTAGTACATTTTCCCAAGTTCTTATCAAGTAGGGCCCCCAGATAAGAACTGTTCAGTATTTAGCCGTAAGCCAAAGGTTGAGAATAGGAAACATTTAAAACTTTAAGAACTTGAGTCCAACAAAAATGTTGGCTAGCAGTCTGACCTAGGTAAAATAAACCTTATATCCAAGTTTCCCAGAAAAATTGTTTATTTCTGGGAAAGTTCCAGGCCTCCATGTTTTTGTCTTTTCTCTTTTTATCCACAGGAAACGTGTGCTGAATCTTCTGATAATTATCCATTGTCAAAAGGTCTATATTTCTATATCCTTGCTTTTGTACAGAATGTCTAGAAAAGACCAGAACTCAAAATTGTTTAATCGCTTTTTAAAAATTTTGAATAGGTCTTTGCCTTTCCCTGCTTTGTTAACTGAATAACCACCAAAGAAATATCCTGAGAGATACTCAAACAACTGTTCAGAATAAAATCAATGAAAAGTTTCAAGCCTTTTTTGCCAAACATGGACTCATACTTTAAAATGATCAGTGTCCTGAGTGGGTTGGCCTGGGGAACATACTGTATGCTTGAAGACTTTGAGAACTTGGCGCTCTTTCTAGACTGCTCCTCTCTCTGATCACTCAGGTCGTTTCCCAGTTTCAGCCCACTCTCTATTGTTCCCAATTATAATTTTCATCCTGAACCCACCCTTAAATTACTTCAGAAATTTCCCTGCATTCTATTCAACTTTTGGAACCTTCCCTTTAATCTCTTGTGTTCTCTGTGTGTGCACCAGTGTTTCCCAGTATCTTTTCTTTCCAGCTTACCCCTTCTACCGTTCTCTGTAGCCACCAATTTTGTCTTTGTTCATTCCTGTTTATTTGGTTTGTTCTCTCCTTAGCACTCTTCCTTTACTCCTGGCCAAAGAGTAGAGTGAGCAAGAGATTTCTTAACTAACAACATCTGAAATCACGAAGTGTGAGAGACAGATTGTGCCATAGAGCACCCTGTCTTACTCCTCATTTGATGGCCAAGCTCAGAGGCATGTGATAGATGAGGACAGAGCCTGGATAAACCCAAGTCTCCCTTCCCTCCTGTTCTCCCTTACCACAGCATCTGCTTAGAATACCCAGGTCCACTCAGGTTGGAAATGGAGGCCCTCATCTTTCACCTCGAGTTTCTTATCCAGCCTAGTACTTTCTTTCCCCTCCCATTTCAAGCATGTGCCTTGGCAAGGACCTCCTTTCCCTATTGATCTCTTAATAAGCTTGACTGGCAAATGCCACAAGACATTGGTCTCTTCTGTCAAAGATACTCTTTGGTGATGCTGAGAGTCTTTTTGCCAGTAATGGAACAACCCCCGCCCCCACCCCCGTACTGAAGCTGCCTATCTTCTATCCATCTGAGTCCATTATAATGTTGCCTCCTGGAATCTGCCTTCAATCTGTTGGTCTTATCCCTGCACTTCATCCCTGCTAGTATTTTGATTTTGTTGTGATGTAACTTTCAGGGAGACCAAGGGTGGATGTGTAGGATCTGTGTACTTATTTAAGCATAAATACATCGTGTTCTAGATTGAGGCAGGGGTCAGGTGTTTTGTCTTTTCTCCCCTTTCTGTTTTCAGCAGTGGTGGTACCTCAGAAATTTAGGGCGGAGTAAGGTTTGGGCCAAAATTAGTAGTATTTATTTGTTTAGTTAATAAGGATTTGTTTAGTTAATAAGGCCTGACCTATACACAGCCGTCTGCTAAATGAAGATTATATTAATAAAGTAGAAATCACAAGGTCTGACTAAACGAGCATTCAAAATATTTATATCAAGAATCATAAGCATAATTTTTATTGTCACAGTGTTTTTTAATAGTATATGAAATACTTATAAAATGCAGTTGCTTGTTCCATTTCCTCAGTAATTCTATAAAAAGTATTTTCTGCATTTTATTGCTAAGCAAGTAAAGCTGGGAGAGATTCTGTCCCAGCTCTGAAAACCAGAGAAACAAGTGGATAGAGGCTTAGCCCCATGCCCAGCCCACTTGTCCAGACCTATTTCTGGCTTCAGAAATCTGGGTGCCCTGCCTGTCTCCTGTTGCTTTCATTCTCTGCATTAGGCTACCTATTGGATAACTGGCTTTTTGGTTTCTGTCTTGCCCTCTTCCTGGGTTTCATTATTCTCCACTCCAGACTCCAAATAATGCCTGGGATGGGCCTCACAGTAGGTGAGCATTTCTGTATTTCTGTTCCTTGGTGTACCTAGTTTTATGCATTAATATATCTGAGATTGGGATGCATCTTATAATTGCCAGTGAAATTCATGTCTTTCTGAGAGTTTGCGTCTGCCAGTCACTGGGCACTGCCAAACAGACCAGGCATGAGAGTCTCTGCCTGAGGGTGTTCAGACCAAATTGGTGGCGGGAATTCAGGATGTAAGCCTACCCACATATGGGGTTGTGGTTCAAATCCTTGGGAAGGTCCCCCTTCCCTCCACGCAGTTCCAGGTTCTCATTGCCATCTCTTTCTGTGTGGCGGGCTTACTTCTCTGTGGCTTTTTGGTGCTCCAGCTTTATGCAGGACTCCTGTGTCTGTTCAGTTCCCCACTTAAGTGCTTTTGATTTCTCAGTGGTACATAAAATACTGTCCATTTTGTGATGGTGACATCTCAGATTTAATGAAATATAGCCTTATGCGGTGAGAGCAACTCTGGGTGACTGTTGGTGTTGCCTTGCTTAACATCTTTTTTACTTCAAAAAAATTAGTGGGTGTTCCTTGCTTCTCATCCCCCAGGTAAGGCTTGCTCACCTGCTCAGACAAAACCCTGAATGTATGACCATTCACTCTCCTTTCCCCTAGCCTTCCTGGCAGCTGCCTAACTTGGTTGCACACATGCAACAGAAATACAATGTTAACAAATATTTCTACATGTAATAGAGAAACAAGCTATAAAAATAGTCCTTTGCCATCTGCTCAGATGAGTTGCTAGGAAAAGCAATGACATTTTATGATTCAGTAACTTAACTATCCTTGTGGTTCCTGTAAGGCACATCATAGACAAACAAGTCATAAATATCCAGACACATGTCTTCAGAGAAAATGCATTGGTCTATGAAGCAAATATAAATAACAAATACTGAATCTTCTTTCTCTCAGTGAAGGTCCAGAACAACACTACTGAATTCTCACTAGAGAAACAGTGTTTCAGAGTTGCAGTTTACAGTCCAAATGTGAGAGAACTGGGCTCAGGGACTCCCAAGGCTTATACTGGGGGAGATAAAAGTGCAGTAAACAGCAGAAAATAATAATAGTTTATTTACTTCATACCCTTTATATGTCAGGCCCTGTACTAGGCACTTTGCATATACTAGCTCATCTCTTAGTGGAACATGAGTGCTCATTTTAAGAAGAAAGGGGATAATGATAGGAATAAAGGTAATTAATCAAAAGCAAAGATGAGTTTACTGTGGAACATCAACAAAGGAAAATGAGAGAGGCTACGGAAAACTTAGTCAAGACCTGATTGTTGTCTTAACAAAAAGGCAGGGTCACACCCCCCGCTAAGTCACTTCAGTCGTGTCCGACTCTGTGCGGCCCCATAGATGGCAGCCCACCAGGCTCCGCCTTCCCTGCGATTCTCCAGGCAAGAATAGTGGAGTGGGTTGCCATTTCCTTCTCCAATGCATGAAAGGGAAAAGTGAAAGTGAAGTCGCTCAGTTGTGTCTGACTCTTTGCGACTGCATGGACTGCAGCCTACCAGGATCCTCTGTCCATGGGATTTTCCAGGCAAGAGTACTGGAGTGGGTTGCCATTGCACACCCACTAGAGCAATGGAAATAAAAGCAAAAATAAACAAATGGGACCTAACGAAACTTAAAAGCTTTTGCACAAGAAGGAAACTATAAGCAACGTGAAAAGATAGCCTTCAGAATGGGAGAAAATAATAGCAAACGAAGCAACTGACAAAGAATTAATCTCAAAAATATACAAGCAGCTCATGCAGCTCTATACCAAAAAAATAAATGACCCAATCAAAAAATGGGCCAAAGAACTAAACAGACATTTCTCCAAAGAAGATATACAGATGGCTAACAAACACATGAAAAGATGCTCAATATCACTCATTATCAGAGAAATGCAAATCAAAACCACGATGAGGTACCATCTCACACCGGTCAGAATGACTGCTATCCAAAAGTCTACAAGCAATAAGTGCTGGAGAGGGTGTGGAGAAAAGGGAACCCTCTTACACTGTTGGTAGGAATGCAAACTAGTACAGCCACTGTGGAGAGCAGTGTGGAGATTCCTTAAAAAACTGGAAATAGAACTGCCATACGACCGAGCATACACACTGCTGGGCATACACACCGAGGAAACCAGAATAGAAAGAGACATGTGCACCCCAGTGTTCACTGCAGCACTGTTTACAATAACTAGAACATGGAAGCAACCTAGATGTCCATCAGCAGACGAATGGATAAGAAAGCTGTGGTACATATACACAATGGAATACCACTCAGCTATTAAAAAGAACACATTTAAATCAGTTCTAATGAGGTGGATGAAACGAGCCTATTATACAGAGTGAAGTAAGAAAGAAAAACACCAATATAGTATATTAACACATATATATGGAATTTAGAAAGATTGTAACGATGACCCTAGATGCAAGACAGCAAAAGAGACACAAAGAACAGACTTTCAGACTCTGTGGGAGAAGGTAAGGGTGGAATGATTTGAGAGAATAGCATTAAAACATGTATATTACCATATGTGAAATAGATCACCAGTCCAGGTTTGATGCGTGAGACAGGATGCTCAGGGCCAGTGCACTTTGATGACCCTGAGGGATGGGATGGGGAGGGAGGTGGGAGGGGGGTTCAGGATGGGGAACACATGTACACCCATGGCTGATTCATGTCAATGAATGGCAAAAACCACTACAATATTGTAAAGAAATTAGCCTCCAATTAAAATAAATAAATAAATTTTGAGAAAAAAAAAAAAAAGGCAGGGTCAGCATGTGACTGGTTGATGGGAACAGCTGCATTGGTACAAGCAGTTCTAGGAGGATCTGTATCTGCTGTTGCTGTTTCTGTTCAGCGTTGGCATGCTTCCATCCCACCCACCCACAGATATTTTCTTACTCCTTTGCTTTTGAGACAGAAGACTTGAATTCACAAGTTGAGTTAAAAACTGGTTAAATATACAGGGCAATTTATGCCGGGCAAACAGAATTACCTATGAAAGTTATGCTGTTCACACTTCAGGATGGACTAAGACTCTGTCTCCTTGCTCTCATGTTTCTCCTCCACTCACCAGGTGATTTTCCTCATGTCAGCCAGAGTAGCAGTTCCTGAAACCAACCCAGACCTGTGGCTTTGAAGCTCACATGACTTTCAGTGATTCCCACTGCTTTCAAAATAAAATCCAAACTCCTTAGCTTGGCGTCAGTTCAGTTCAGTTCAGTTGCTCAGACATGTCTGACTCTTTTCGACCCCATGGACTGCAGCACACCAGACCTCCCTGTCCATCACAAACTTCCAGAGTTTACCCAAACTCATGTCCATTGAGTCGGTGATGCCATCCAACGATCTCATCCTCTGTTGTTCCCGTCTCCTCCTGTCTACAATCTTTCCCAGCATCAGGGTCTTTTCAAATGAGTCAGCTCTTTGCATCAGGTGGCCAAAGTATTGGAGTTTCTGCTTCAATATCAGTCCTTCCATTGAACACCCAGGACTGATATCCTTTAGGATGGACTGGTTGGGCCTCCTTGCAGTCCAAGGGACTTTCAAGGGTCTTCTCCAACACCACAGTTCAAAAGCATCAATTCTTCGGCACTCAGCTTTCTTTATCGTCCAACTCTCGCATCCATACATGACTACTGGAAAAACCATAGCCTTGATGAGAGGGACCTTTGTTGACAAAGTAATGTCTCTGCTTTGAATATGCTATCTAGGTTGGTCATAACGTTCCTTCCAAGGAGTAAATGTCTTTTAATTTTATGGCTGCAATTACCATCTGTAGTGATTTTGGACCCCAAAAAGATAAAGTTAGCCACTGTTTCTACTGTTTCTCCACCTATTTGCCACAAAGTGATGGGACCAGATGCCATGATCTTTGTTTTCTGAATGTTGAGCTTTAAGCCAACTTTTTTGACCTCCTCTTTCACTTTCATCACGAGGCCCTTTAGTTCCTCTTCACTTTCTGCCATAAGGGTGGTGTCATCTGCATATCTGAGGTTATTGATATTTCTCCCAGCAATCTTGGTTCCAGCTGGTGCTTCTTCCAGCCCAGCACTTCTCATGATGTACTCTGCATAGAAGTTAAATAAGCAGGGTGACAATATACAGCCTTGACATACTCCTTTTCCTATTAGGAACCAGTCTGTTGTTCCGTGTCCAGTTCTAACTGTTGCTTCCTGACCTGCATATAGGTTTCTCAAGAGGCAGGTCAGGTGGTCTGGTATTCCCATCTCTTTCAGAATTTTCCATAGTTTATTGTGATCCTTACAGCTTAGCATACAAAGCCCTTAGTCATTTCCAGCCCTCGCATATTTCTTTGTGACCCCTTGAACTATACAGTCCATAGAATTCTCCAGGCAAGAATACTGGAGTCGGTAGCCTTTCCCTTCTCCAGAGGATCTTCCCAACCCAGGGATCAAACCCAGGTCTCTTGCATTACAGGCCGATTCCTAACCAGCTGAGCCAGATTGGAAGCCCTGCATATTTACGTTCCCACAACTCCCTCATACACAGCCCTTTGGAATCTTCCTGCCTTTGCATCTGCTGTATGTCTTCTTTGAAGACCACACATCCTCCCCTTCAGGGCCAACAACTTACTTATCTTTAAAATTCCTTTCAAGAGTAACGTCCTCTGATAACCCTTCCCCACATTACAGTTTGGGTAATCTGCCATTCCTTTGTGTTTCTGTACATCTCAGCTCATGTTAATAGGATCAGTATTTAACATACAGTAATTTAAATTACAGTATGTTGTAATAACTTCCTTCCATTACTCCGTGTTCTGTGAGTTCAAGGGCAATATCATTGATCCCTGCCTCCCTAGGACCAGCACCTTCAGTTCAGTTCAGTCGCTCAGTCGTGTCTGACTCTTTGTGACCCCATGAATCGCAGCACGCCAGGCCTCCCTGTCCACCACCAACTCCTGGAGTTTACTCAAACTCATGTCCATCGAGTCGGTGATACCATCCAGCCATCTCATCCTCTGTTGTCCCCTTCTCCTCCTGCCCCCAATCTCTCCCAGCGTCAGGCTCTTTTCTAATGAGTCAGTTCTTCGAATGAGGTGGCCAAAGTATTGGAGTTTCAGCTTTAGCATCATTCCTTCCAACGAAATCCCAGGATTGATCTCCTTTAGAATGGACTGGTTGGATCTCCTTGCAGTCCAAGGGACTCTCAAGAGTCTTCTCCAACACCACAGTTCAAATGCATCAATTCTTCAGCGCTCAGCTTTCTTCACAGTCCAACTCTCACATCCATATGTGACCACTGGAGAAAACATAGCCTTGACTAGATGGACCTTAGTCAGCAAAGTAATGTCTCTGCTTTTTAATATGCTGTCTAGGTTGATCATAACTTTCCTTCCAAGGAGTAACGGTCTTTTAATTTCATGGCTGCAATCACCATCTGCAGTGATTTTGGAGCCCCCCAAAATAAAGTCTGACACTGTTTTCACTGTTTCCCCATCTATTTCCCATGAAGTGATGGGACCAGGTGCCATGATCTTCGTTTTCTGAATGTTGAGCTTTAAGCCAACTTTTTCACTCTCCAGTTTCACTTTCATTAAAAGGCTTTTTAGTTCCTCTTCACTTTCTGCCATAAGGGTGGTATCATCTGCATAGCTGAGGTGATTGATATTTCTCCCGGCAATCTTGATTCCAGCTTGTGCTTCTTCCAGCCCAGTGTTTCTTGTGATGTACTCTGCATATAAGTTAAATAAGCAAGGTGACAATATACAGCCTTGACATACTCCTTTTCCTATTTGGAACCAATCTGTTGTTCCATGTCCAGTTCTAACTGTTGCTTCCTGACCTGCATATAGGTTCCTCAAGAGGCAGGTCAGGTGGTCTGGTATTCCCATCTCTTTCAGAATTTTCCCGTTTATTGTGATCCACACATTCAAAGGCTTTGGCATAGTCAATAAAGCAGAAATAGATGTTTTTCTGGAACTCTCTTGCTTTAGAGAAGATAATTACTTATTATATATGCTCTAACTGGTGCAGATGGAGGTTTCATGCAAAATAAATCATTTTATCATTTTTGTTTTTTAATAACTTCTACTTTCAAATGCAAGTGTAGCAACCTTCAGGGCACAAAGCACGCCTTCCTTTCAAATGGGACTTTTCATAATTCTGTATCTACACATTGACTGTCTGTGTGAAGAGACTGGGGGACATTTCCTTTCTTATAAGCTACATCAAGGGTTTAACTTAGAATTGATTACCACAGGGAAGTTTTCTCGGTGCCTCACTAAAGAATATAATGAAAGTAAGTGTTTTAGCAAAGCAAATATGACGAGAGAAAACAGACTTTTCTCTCCACATATTATGAGTTTCTGTACCATTTTGTAACCAATCTTGACTTTTTTACACACTCACTTTTTCTGTCCCATAAGAAAATAAAGAAATGAAAGATTTATGGGTATTAATAAAATAATAATAATTGTTATACTTTTTCCTGCCATTCAGGTTAGTACCAACAGTGCCACTCCTAATTAATAAATTTTCTTTGCCTATCTTGCAAAATCCATATTGCTGAACCTGGTCTGGGGACCCCCAAATGTTCATTCTAGCTCATTTTTTCTAGTGCTCATGTTGGAATATGTTTTAGGTGTGAGTAACAACCCAAGAAAACCCCAAATCAGATTGGCTCATACAATAAGAAAATTTTATCTTTTTCATAACTTAAGTCCAGAGAGCAGCTTCTGAGGTTGATTTAGTAGCCCAGTGATATCAGCAGTCCAGGCTGTTAATGTCATTTCACTCTGTTATTCACCCTGCTGGTTTGTCCTCTGCTTGGTGCAGAATGGCTGCAGAAGTGCCGAGCACAACATCCAGACCAGCACTGTGTATTTCCTTTAGGATTGAGGAAACTTTTCTCAGAAGTTTCCTAGAGAATGTCTCCTTAAATCCCTCTGACCAGAATTGAGTCACGTCTTTTCCCAAACCAGTCACTGCCAAGGGGAATGATGCTACTGTGGTAACCAACCTAAGGAGAACAGATGGGGAGAACAGTCATCAGGACTACAGGCCTCTCTTTCTATCCATCCCCTAGGCATCCCCTTCTCCCAGGTCCTCTGCTCCATGGAACTTTCCTTGACTACTCTCTGTTCTGATCATTTGGCACCTTTGTGAAGAAGGTCACATCTCTTGACGAGATTCTGAGGTCCTTGGACATGTCTGCTCTTCTCTTTGTTCCCTAGTGTACTTTTCAGAGAACCAGAGATCCTGAATGTATTTGTCAAACCCTTTCCCCAAAATATGAAGACCAATATAACCCACAGAAGGAAATGTTGCTACATCTTATTCATAATAAGCCCCTTTGAGACCCGTGTTAGTTCATTCAATTGTGCCCAACTCTTTGCGACCGCATGAACAGCAGCCCACCAGGCTCCTCTGTCCATGGGATTCTCCAGGCAAGGATACTGGAGTGGTTTGCCATTTCCTTTTCCAGGGGATCTTCCCCACCCAGCGATCGAACCTGGGTTTCCTGCACTACAGGCAGGTTCTTTACTGACTGAGCTACCAGGGAAGCCGTGGGAGAATACTCATTCCTTCTATCATTAGAAAGTAAGAATTCCATGTTAGTCGAACAATAAAAAGTAAAAATAGCATTCGCAATTTATTAATATTCTCTCTCCATCCATTCATTCACATTCCTTTTTAGCCCTTTTGTAAGGAATCATAAACTCAGTTTCTGCATGGTGTGTGCTCACTCACTCAGTCACGTTTGACTCTCTGCGACCCCATGGACTGTAGCCTGATAGGCTCCTCTGTCCATGGGATTTCCCAGGCAAGAATACTGAAGTAGGTTGCCATTTCCTTCTCCAGGAGATCTTCCTGACCCAGGAATCAAACTTGTGTCTTCTGCGTCCTGCATTGGCAGCCAGATTCTTTACCACTCAACCACCTATGCATGGTACATAGAGGCTTAGTTATTAGTTTGACTGTTTTCTTAATGCTCTCAGACAATGATTCTGTCTTCACTGTCTTGGGTTGGCCAAAAAGTTAATTGTGGTTTTCCTTACCATCTTATGGAAATAAAAACCCAAATGAACATTTTGGCCAACCCAATACATCAGAATTATTGGAGGAGCTTTTTTAGGATCTGCATATTCAAGTGTCATATTTAAGTGTCAGTTGGTCTGCAATAGAGCCCAGTCTGTTTTCATCAAATGAGACTTAGGAGTTTCCCAGGAGACAGTGAGGAATTGCTCTTAGATAGCCATACACCAAATCATTGGTGATTATTATCAGAATAATTTCAGACTTCTCAGTGTTCTTGTACCAGATAGTTGCCTTGTCTTGTTTCTCATTATTTGCACATCTAACCATGAAAGCTAGGTGCTTATTTCTGTTTGTTTAGTATCCACCTTCCCTCTTCCCTTTCCTCACCTGGATCATAAGCATCTCATTTCCCTTCTGTTCCACATCATTCTGGGCAATAATGAAGAAGCGGAGCTCAGTTGTTTTCTGTCAAGAGAGTAGTTTTTCCCAGATCCTGAGCATTGCTTGTCAGCTTCATACTCTGTAAGCCCTTATGGAATGTCCACTGTTTTATATCTTAGCTTATATAGCAGCAGTCACTGTTGGGGAAACTGAAATTGAAGATCCAGGGGTTGTTATCAAAAATAATGATTAAGACATGAGTAGAGCAGCCATTGAGGGGCAAATTAATTTAGCTACATGGTCTCCATCATTAGTGGTGGACTAAGACATTGCTCATCCAAGAAGTGTACTGTTGTCGTTCTTTTTCACTGACACTGTAATTATCTGAGGCTTTTCATCAACTTCTAAAACATCTAAATACTTTCACAATGTATCATAGACTCTTGCAGCTCCAGGGATTCTTTTGGCAGACCAGTGCCATGAAGAAAGATAGGTCTCATCTCACTGCCTGGAACCCTGACCTGTCCAACATGACACGAAATGTAGACAAACAACACCTGTGGCTGATTGCGAACAGGATTTGACTGAATGAATGGGAAAGGAGGGGCAGTGAGTTCACTCATATAGGCTCCCTGCTCCTGCTGTTTTTCTTACCTGTGGAGTTATAAAGCTTTCTTGGCTGAAATCACTTGTTCCATATTAACCACCTCTGTTCTCTCTTCAACTTCCCTGGTGGCTCAGCCGGTAAAGCCTCTGCCTACAATGTGGGAGACCCAGGTTTGATCCTTGGGTCAGGAAGATCCTCTGGAGAAGGAAATGGCAACCCACTCCAGTACTCTTGCCTGGAAAATCCCATAGACAGAGCAGCTCTCTTCTCCTATACCTTCCTAAGGTTTTGCCTTCTGGGCCACCATCTCACATTTCCAGAAGGGAACTATAGCTTGCCAGGGATGTAACTATAGCTGCTATGTCAGGGATGCTCTGATTTTGCTCAGGATAAGCATAGTGATAGAATCTCAGATAAATGGTTCCTCACCATTGGTGCTCAAATTCCTTTGTTGGCACCAGCTCTGTGAAGTGTCCCAATGTGTATTGTCAACTTGAGGCAGAATATTTGGCAAAGAATGTTTTGGTTCTCTGCTCCCAAATTCTGGGTAAACAAAAGTTGTCCATCCTTTCAGGAGAGCCTAGCTTTGTTGTCTTAAACTTGGTGAGTTTGATTTCTGCCATTGAAGCACTTGGTTCCCTACAGTTCTCTTCCATAGATTCCTTTGATCCTTGAATCATTTGAGTGTTGAAATTTCCTTCTGACTCCTCCACAGGATGGTTCTTCTTCCTGCCAGTCAATTTGACTGTGCCACTGCTGGGGCCAGAGAGCAAAGAGACATAACAAGGTCAAGAACTTAGGACCTGTTTACTCTTTGTAACCTACGGCAGTACAAATGGATTTAACTACATTTATTTTTGTGTATTTTAATACATTCACCTAAACAAGGTTGATGACTTAAAAGCATCATAAAACGCATAGTACATAAAAAACCGTATCTCCGTGTAAGTCCTACATTCCTAAAGGAGTCCCATGTGTGTGCTCAGTTGCTAAGTCGTGTCCTACTCTTTGTGACCCCATGGACTGTAGTCCACCAGGCTCAGCCATAAAAACACTCTAAAAGATGTACTGTTCCCGCAGAGATCTGATGCTAAACAGGTCGTTTCACCAGGCTTCATCAGGTGTTTCCAAGCTGTCCTTTTACTTTGTCTAGGATTATATTCCACTATATTTTACTTGAATATGTGTCTCCATTTTCATTTTCTCTCATTCTTGTCCTTTGCAGTAAGTTTCTAAGAGCCCATCTTCTTTCCATCTGCTGATCTTGAATGATATTTCCGAGCAGTGCCATTCCCTGCTGCCTTCCTGTGTGTGTGTGTACGTATGAGCGCACACACGCCTGCCTGCCTGTCTCAGGCTCTAGGTAAAGTCTTCATTGTACATTGCTTTATTTTAGAATAATTCCACACCTGAGTTAGGGAACCCCAAATCTCTCATCCCAAATCGTATGCTTTGTAAAGTATTAGACTCTTGACTATTCAGCTTTGTCCTAACTGCTCAGGCAAATGAAGTCTGTTTGAATGGAAAACATTTTTAGAACACACATCAACATTTTTAAATGTCTGCCTAGGTTGCAGTGAAATTTTGAAAGAGTGCTCCATTTTATTGTCAGTTTTTAAATAGATGTAGGCAAGAACCATGTTGTTAGCTCATGTCAAATTTTCATTTACCATCAGTGATACTCCAAACCTGAAAAACATTTTCCCTATATGGGGGAAAGACCTGCAATGGTGAGAAATTCATCTGTAAGAAATGTGATTTCCCCATGAAAGTGATAATTAATGCAGTTAGATGTGTGCAGTATGGTTAGAGGTAGTCTGGGCTTGTGTATATGTACTCTATCTTTATCAAATAAACAAGTGAAAGTCCTTTACCTAACTGTTGTTTCCTGCACTAAAATCCACCTTATCACATGTTTACTGTGGTTATTGGATGTAAAGAAGAGCATCCATCTTGATAATCCTCTCTTTTTGTTAGTATTCTTTCTGCCTTTTCCAAACAGGGATTGTTCTGTGAAACAGCTAATAAGATCATCACCACCACTATCATAAACACATAAACAAAGCAATGTACAGGGTGTTCTGAGCATTGGAATTCCAAAGAATTTTAAAGCAAATGGCTTTGCACCCAACGAACTTGGAAGGAGACATCCTCATGCCACTCTATTTGTGCTTTCCAAAAGTAGTGGGAGAGAACAGCCTGCTCTGAGGGTAACATGTGAAGACTCATTTCTTTATCCTCTCAAACCTTAAAAGACAAACATTATTTTTACAGTAACACTTCTGAATTGACTTAGATTTCAGCAAACTGAAAATTGGAGAGTGGAATTTAGTGGCAGGTCTGGTTTTTGAACAGGTGTTTGATTTTTGCTAATCTCGGCAGTGCTTTTGTAAATTTCCTACCCCAAATTCCTGTCTCATGGGCACACTCAACCACGAGAACTGAGGGATGGTTTGTGGCTCCGTGAGTGACCAGCTGATAGAATTCGCCATCTTTGAGAGGGAGAAAAATTCAAGCTAGACAAGAATTTATGTGACAGATAATTCTCATTTGAAATGTAATTGAATTTATAAAGGCAAATTAATTTCTTTCTGTGTCATTCACAGTAAATAGGTACTTGTCACCTTTTTTTCCCTCTTCCATCTATTTAGCTTCTACTATCGATGGAAGAAATTAGTACTTCCTTGTAGTATTTTGAGTTTTATTTCTGTGCCTTTCCTTGCAGCCTTTGCCTCTCCTAACCCAGTGTTGGAGTGATGATGAGGGTAAGTATCCCTAGTGTTGTAGAAGATTTTTTAATGCAGGTTTGTGTGTGCTGTGCTCAGTAGCTGACTCATGTCCAACTCTTTGCAACCCCATGGACCGAAGCCCACCAGACTCCTCTGTCCATGGGATTTCCCAGGCAAGAATACTGGAGTGGGTTTCCATTTCATCCTCCAGGGAATCTTCCAAACCCAAGGATCGAACTCATGTCTCCTGCATCTCCTGCATTGGCAGGCAGGTTCTTTACGTATTACTGAGCCACCTGGGAAAACCTAATGTATATTTCCAACTGAGTAAATTTATCACTTTTTTCTTCTACTTTATAGCTCCATGTTTAATATGTTATGAACCTTTTCATAAACAAAATGAAAAGAGAGCAAAACCTATTTGGAAACATAGAAAAAGAGCAAAGTAATGGTCATTTTAAAGTGTCTGGTAAGATCACAATTTGGAAAGATCATATACTTTAAAGGGCTTCCCTTGTGTCTCAGCTGGTAAAGAAACTGCCTGCAATGCGGGAGACCTGGGTTCGATCCCTGGATTGGGAAGATTCCCTGGAGAAGGGAAAGGCTGCCCACTGCAGTATTCTGGCCTGGAGAATTCCATGGACTGTATAGTCCATGAGGTCGCAAAGAGTTTGACACGACTGAACGACTTCCACTGTCACTATACTTTAAAACAAAAGTTGTGAACTTTGGATCTGTTGAGGGTAGGGAGACAGCCCTCCGTCTCCTTTTGAAATCTCATTTAGATGGGTGTGTCTCTGTGTATACGTATGTGCATCTTCTGGTAAAAAGTCCATAACTTTCACAGGCTTTTCAAAACTACTACCTTAAAATAACTATTACCTTGTTTTAAGATCTGCTCTTTACAACTCTCAACATTAGTTAACTCTTTAAATGCTTCTTTTGCAGCATAGGATCCTTTCTGCAATACATTTTTTTGTTTATTGTCCATGCAAAATTCTGTTTCAGATTCTAGGAGGTTTCTCCCATAAGAATCTGGTTTAATAGCAAAGGATTCTTAGCATAAATGAACTAGGTTTAGCTTTAGGTTTGATTCGTATTTGGGAAAATGTGTGTTTTAGTGCAGTCGTCGATGTGTCATTACATAAAAAATGCATCATCCTTTACCAGGATCGGTTCTTCTCCACTCAGTGTCTGTGGTAAGGCTGGTCTTTTTAACCTCTGTAACAGAAGGAGAGTGAATCCTGACCTAACAGACTGAGTTATGTATTGTCTTCTGGGAAAGCAGTTAAACAAAGCACAGATTTTTGAATTGATGTGTACTCACTGTGCTTTCAAGTTAAGATGGTACGTACCCGTGCTTTTTATGTATGTACTGCTGTTTTCAGAGAAGTATTACATTGACCTGGGTAGAAAGGACTGCTCTGAAATTTTTAGGAGTTTAAGAATTAGGCCTAAAGTTAATAATCAGTGAAATAAGAGAGGTCACATTTTTAAGAAATGAAATCTCTAATGTTTAAAAACTAATAATATATACATTGGTTTATGCAACTGAAACAAGAGCAAGCATTATTTTGATCACAAATTAATTTTTGGCCTTAATAATCTGGCTTGGCCACAAAATTAAACATTTTCTTCCAACAAGCATTTGTTAGTGTTTACTGTGTGCTTAGTACTAGTCTAGACTACATGCAGGATAACAAGAGAACCAAAGGCATGATGGTAGACTCCTGGAGCTAACTGTTCAGAGTGGAACAGCATCTAATACTGTCATTGCTTGACCCTTTGTTTTACTTTTATGTCTTTCTAAGTTTGTTTAGGGTACCTAACTAGACAGTTATACACACCTTTGGAAAATACAAGTATCCCCAGGCATTATTTTAAAAATATTTCAGTAAAAATGTAGGTTGTGCTTCTTCACCAGAGAATATTCTATTCTGGAGAACTGAGCATTCCCAGTGGCTCAGAATTTGTCCCTCAAATTATATCTTCTCTGTCCCTCTCTCACTTGAACCATTTTGGTTTAAAAATTTTATGAAATTGATTATATCCTTATAGACATGTTTAAAAATAATGCACAATTCTGTTCATATGACATTCTGGAAAAGCCAAAACTATAGGAACTGGAAAACAGATCAGTTGTTGCCAGAGGACAGGGGTAAAGAAGGGATTAACTACAGAGGGGCATAGAGGAATTTGTCCGGGTCATAGAACTAACCTGTATCTTGATTGAGATGGGGATTAAGCGACCACATGTTTGTCCAAACTTGCAAAGCTGTATACTAAAACTTTAGAGTGAATTTTACTGCATGTGAATTATATCTTTAATTTTTTTTAAGAGAAAAACATAGCCAAAGAACTTAGAGCATTTCTTACAGAGTTACAGAACAAAATTTAAGTTTTGTTAAAGTTAGGTCTATGCTTATAAGATTATTGTCCCCAGGAAACATACAGCTTATAGGGATGTTTGTGCCAACATTTCAGCTTTTTAAACATTACTTTAAAATCTCTTGCTGTAGGAATTTGCCTTTGAGTTACTACGACTTTCTCAAGCAATCCCCATGACTTTATAATCTGACCAGGGTTACTAGGGAATTGTTCAGTTGCTAAGTCGTGTCTGACTCTTTGTTATGCGATAGACTGCAGCACACCAGGCTCCTCTGTCCTCCACTATTTTCCAGAGTTTGCTCAAATTCATGTCCATTGAGTTGGTGATGCTATCTGCCCATCTCATCCTCTGTTGCCCCCTTTTCCTTTTGCCTTCCATCTTTCCTAGCATCAGGGTCTTTTCCAGTGAGTTGGCTCTTCACATCAGGTAGCCAAAATATTGGAGCTTCAGCTTCAGCAACAATCCTTCTATGAATATTCAGGGTTAATTTCCAATAGGATTGACTGGTTTGATCTCCTTGCAGTCCAAGAGACTCTCAAGAGTCTTCTCTAGCACCACAATTCCAGAGCATCAGTTCTTCGGCACTCCACCTTCTTCATAGTCCAACTCTCACATCCATACATGAATACTGGAAAAACAATAGCTTTGACTGTACAGACCTTCTACTGGGGATATGGTACCCAAACAACCAAATTTAATATTTAGAACATGTGAAAGAATAGTAAATTGGCCATGGGTTTGGGATTTCTGTATAAGCTAAGTTCATAGATATTATTTTACTTATAGTTTATTTATTTGATTATTTTCTGTTCTCATTAGTTTTCCAGTTTTCTAGAGTGGCTAGACAGGTAAGCTCTGAGTAGATATCTCATTACGTACTGATATTTTATGATATTTCTTGGTATTATAAGTATGCTATATTATACTTTTATTATATTATTGAAATATGATAAACAGTTACAGAAGCTGAAATTTAAGAACTATCACTTCATACCTCTTTTTTCTTCTCTGCCTTTCCATGAAACTTAATTACTCTATTATAATTATCTACCTTTAGCACTGACCAGATCTCAAACTAATGAAAGTTACAGAAAAAAAAGTGTAGTGTTTTAGTTTCTATAATCTTTCTCCATTAAATGTGTATTTAATCCTCACTCTTTTTTTAAGGTTTCCCAAGTGGCTCAGGGGCTTCCCAGGTAGGTCAGACGGTCAAGAATCTGCCTGCCACTGCAGGAGACCCAGGTTCAGTCCCTGGGTGGGGAAGATCCCCTGGAGGAGGGAATGGCAACCCAGTCCAGTATTCTTGCCTGGAGAATTCCATGGACAGAGGAAACCTGGAAGGCTACAGTCCCTGGGGTCACATAGAGTCAGACACGACTTTCAGATGGCTCAGTGGTAATGAACCCTCCTGCCAGTGTAGGAGATGCAGGTTTGATCTCTGGGTCAGAAGATTCCCTGGAGAAGGAAATGATAACCCACTCCAGTAGTCTGCCTGGAAAATCAGAGGAACCTGGAGGTCTTACAGTCCTTGGAGTAGCAAAGAGTTGGACGTGACTGAGCATACACACATGCGTGCACTTAAAAAAAAAATCCAATTTGTTTTAAGGGAGTGGATTTGAGGAGAAAACTCAATATAGTTGTGTGCACCCATGGTATCAAATGAGGAAAAACACTGAAAGGAAAGTGTTAGAAGGAAAAGTTCTTGCCAGGGTCTCATTTGTTCCAAGTTACTTTTTCCTTGTTGACTTAAAAGAACAAATAGTGAAGGCGCGGAAGGACCTCACTTCTTTTGGCCCATACATACATACAGCAGAGGCATGAACCAGCTCCAGTCCAAGACCTTCAGTGGGTAGCTCGGGGAAAGTGTTATCCATAGAGCTGATACTGAAGTCCAAGGAAATCAGGTGGAGAACTAAAGGATCTAGTTGCTCTAGTACATTTCAGCCTTCTGGATTTAAAGAATCTGCCTGCAGTGCAGGGGACCCTAGTTCAATTCCTGGGTCAGGAAGATCCACTAAAGAAGGGATATTCTACCCACTCCAGTATTCTTCGGCTTCCCTGGTGGCTCAGCTGGTAAGGAATCCACCTGCAATGTGGGACACCTGTCAGTCCCTGGGTTGGGAGGATCCTCTGGAGAAGGGAAAGGCTACCCACTTCAGTATTCTGGCCTGGAGAATTCCATGGACTGTATAGTCCATGGGGTCACAAAGAGTTGGACACAACTGAACAACTTTCACTTTCACCAAGCTCATCTACTGCCTGTTAGAGATCACCATTTCTACATATTTGTTCTCCTTTAAGATGTATTAGCTACTTAGTAAATTCTTTGTTCCTTTCGTCTTTATTTACATCCCCATATTCTTTAAAAAATTCTGTATATGTACTAGATTTGCCTTCTCTGGGTCATAAAGCGAGATCATAGATGCAGGAATAAATATGGACCAATTCCTTTTCTTATGGAATGTATTCATTCATTCAAAAAAGGAGTTTCAGTTAATTAAAAATAGTTTTGAATACCAGCTGTCCTAGGCTTTGAATGTCAGATACTCAGAAAACGAGGGTAACATAATCATTGCACTTGCACAGTAAGTCATGCATGCAGCTCATTTCTCAGAGCTTTAGTTTTCTTATCTGTTACAGGAGAAGGTATCTCACAAAGCTATTTGAAAGCTTAGCTAAGATAATGCATGTGAAGGCATTGTAAAATTGTCAAGTGTGGACGTGTTTGTTGTCATGTTTGGTTTAAAAATAGAAGCTGGGAGAATTTTAATACTGAAACCATTTAGATAACCCACTTACGAGACTCTGGGTAAAGTGAGAGAAACAATGCATGTCAAATGTGATTCATTCCCAGGACAGTGTCTTGAGATTGTATTCTTAGGAGCCTTGCAGTCTAGAAATGATTTCATTGGCATTTATGCAAAGTGTTATTGGAAATACCATAGCTTCTTTTGACACCACACATTACTATCAGCCTTTGTTAGCACTCATGGTGCATTTTTACTATATCTTACTAATAAGGATGTGTTGAATGAACCCCACCTCAGTGAGAAATATATAAGATGCCATTTTGTAGTCAGTTTCTAGAGTGTCTTTATAGCAGTCTCCCAGCTATTTATTGTTTTTCCCTTCCCTCACCCTTTTTGTTTCTGTTAGTTCTTTACAGGTAGGAATATTATATGTTCCAGTTTTCCAGAGACAGCCCTAGGTTATGCCTATTGTCCTAGCATCCCATCTCTTTATCATTTTAATATTCTTAAAAATGTTCCAATCTAGACCATATGTTATATGGCCACCTTGGCTCAAGGCATAAGAGAAAATGAGGAAGGCACCAGAAATTAGTGGAATTGTAAAGATCTGTGGCAACTGATCTCAGAGTGTGGACTTGGTCCAGTAATATCATGAAATGCAATTTAGAGATTTAAGTCACTGTATTGTGTCTGATTATCAGTTCATATCACAGCAGGGTTCTAGTGAGCTGTTAAGACTAGAGCGTGTGTTTGTTCACCCAGACTCAGAACAGCAGCTTTGGCACTAGAAAGGTTCTCACTCAGGTATGGCTTGTTGGAGCTTGAAGACTGACACTCCTTCTAAAGGCCCCTCAAGGTTTTTACTTCAGTGTGAACATATGCATTAAGATGGTATTGATCCAGTTTTTGACCATTATTCACCCACGGCAGCCAACCAGTGGGGTTGTAAAACATGTCTGTCGTCCCTTCACCACCTGTATGGCTCTCGTGTTGTGATTAAAGATTCAGCTTAGAGGGATGGGCCCATGTTGCAGCCTCTCTGCCACAGCCTCCTCCCCTTTTAGAGTAAGAAAGTTGGAATGAAAGGTCCAAAATAGAGAATTCTACAAAGAGAAAGGTGCTACTTTGTGTGTCTACTTGCAATCCCTATTATAATGGAATGATACTCCTTGTCTCTTCCTGGCAGCATTAATATAAATTTTTAAATAAAGGTCAAGGGAAGGGCTTCTTTGGTAGTGGTAAAGAATCCACCTGCCAATGCAAGAGACACAGGTTCAGTCCCTGATCCGGGAAGAACCCGTATGCCACAGAGCAACGAAACCCATGTGCTACAACTACTGAGCTTGTGCTCTAGAGTTTGGGAGCCATAACTACTGAACCACACGCAGCAACTGCTGAAGTCCATGCGCCCTAGAGCCTGTGCTCCGCAACAAGAGAAACCACCACAGTGAGAAGCCCACACACCACAACTAGAGAGTAGCCCCCGCTTGCCCTAACTAGAAAAAAAGCCTGTGCAGCAACAAAGATCCAGCGCAGCCAAAAATAAAGAAAGAAACACTTTGTTTTTAAAGTCAAGGGGAGATAGACAGCAGGACCTACTGTGTATGTGTGTGTGTGTGTGTGTGTGTGTGTGTGTGTGTATATATATATATAATAGCACAGGGAACTATATTCAATATCTTGTGCTAACTTGTAATGGAAAAGAATCTGAAAAAGTACACCTAAAGCTAACACAACCTTGTAAATCAACTATACTTCAATTAAAAAAAAATAGATCAAGAGGATACTTTACTGTTTTAGTATATGCAATCCCAGGATCATCAAAAGCATGGCAGTTTGATCAAGTTCACTGCAGATTTGCTAGTTTAAAAGCAAATGCAAAGCAAATAAAAAATGCAAATAGTAAACACCTTTGAAACCTTAAAAAATAGTAACTACCTTTGAAACCTTAAAAAATAGTAACTACCTTTGAAACCTTAAAAAATAGTAACTACCTTTGAAACCTTAAAAAATAGTAACTACCTTTGAAACCTTAAAAAAACAAAAATGGCACAACTCTGCCATTCTCTGTTGACAGCAGTATTGGACTTTGGGATTGGGCTCTGTGTTCATGAGGCCTGAAGAAATGTGTATGATTTAAGACTTTTAAAGTGAAGGTGGAAATTCAGAAAATAAAGAAAAATCAATGGAATGGATCCTTTTACCACTACACCATTTCCCTTTGTAGAGAGGCAAAAGTGGTACAAAGATCTCTCTTGAAACAGTGCTTCTGGCTTTAATGTGGGACTCTTGTTGAAATGCAGATTCTGGGCAGTAGGTCTGGGCTGAGGGCCTGAGATTCTGCGTTGTG
Source organism: Capra hircus (assembly GCF_001704415.2). Classification (NCBI taxonomy): domain Eukaryota; kingdom Metazoa; phylum Chordata; class Mammalia; order Artiodactyla; family Bovidae; genus Capra; species Capra hircus. The sequence continues at coordinate 43,676,639 of NC_030815.1, read as the reverse complement.
GTGTTGGTGCTGCAGGACCCCGGGCCACTGCTTGTCTAGTGAATTGGGAAATGAGTGCTCAGATGGGTTCTGACTCTGGAGGTCACTCTTGCACCACAGTGACGCGGAGCCCCTCCGCTCTCAGGAGGTGCAGTGTTTTAGTGGGAGGTTAGAGCAACAGCACCCCACTCCAGTACTCTTGCCTGGAAAATCCCATGGAAGGAGGAGCCTGTTAGGCTGCATTCTGTGGGGTCGCTAGGAGTCGGACACGACTGAGCGACTTCACTTTTACTTTTCACTTTCATGCACTGGAGAAGGAAATGGCAACCCACTCCAGTGTTCTTGCCTAGAGAATCCCGGGGACGGGGGAGCCTGGTGGGCTGCCGTCTCTGGGATTGCACAGAGTCGGACACGACTGAGGCGACTTAGCAGTAGCAGTAAAGCAAGAGGAGCTGTTTGGACACTTAGGGCTTAAATACTGTTCCCTCTCCTTAAAAAAAAAAAAAAAACCTTAAGGTATCCCCTACAGAGGCCCAATGTTCCTGCTAATGAGAAGAATAAAGAAATATATATTCCATGGGCTTGGAATTCCAGGAACTGGCTCCTTTTATATCTGTTAAGGGTTATGAGGAAAGGAGTGAGGAGCAAAAGATTAAGAAAATAAATAGAAAATTAGAGGAAATTCAGAAAAGGAAAGTTCCATCCCCTCCTGCCTCTTTCATAGGTAAAAGCTGTGATGTGCCTTCCTCTCCTCACTTCTCTAAATAAAGACACAGACCTCTACTGCCTAGTTTATTTGACTATATTCTGGCTGTTTAACTTCTGTTATTTTACAAAATGTCCTTCATTTACAAAAGAAGGATTTAGGTGGTTTTTTCAGAGCCCTTTCAGTTGTAAAGCATAGCAACTAAGAGTTTTACGATCATACAACACTATGTATAATATATACATGTGTCTTTAACACTGTGGTTTTATTTTTGTAAGTTCACCCCCAAAATAAATGTTGTTAGTACATATAAATTTTGTATTTCCCCCCATATTCCTCATTCTCTTTCTTCTAAGAAGTCTACTTTTGTTTCATAACTTCAGAAGTTTTTTTATGTTAACCTATAATTGGTTGTATAAATTTCTGCTCCATAATGGTAATTTAAGGAATCTGGTCTCACTGTTCCAGCAATAGCTAGAACTTTCGTTGCTTTACCAGCATTCTGTCTTAATCATCTGCCTGTTCTGGGGATGTGTGTGCATTAGATACCTCTTCTGAGGGGGTGAAGGAGTAGTTATTCCAGAAGGTACTTTGAGTCTAGCCGTAACTGTGTTCTCTCAACATCATGACCCCTTCAGTCTTAGGACAGAAGTCTGGAATTTATTCTCATCTCTGTTCTGACTGATTGGTTACATACCAAGCCCCATATCATGTAGTAGTCAGGCGTTTCTCATCCTCAGACTTCTGAATGAAGGAATTCATTTTTTCTGTAAATTTACCCTCAGAGACAGTGTTGAGTTTTATAAAATATAAATCACTCTGAGCCAAGGATGAAGAATAAATGTAGAATTCCATATTGAGCAACTAATATTGCTGTATTAAATACAAACTTAGTGAAAACACATTAATTGTGTACAGAGAGATTTTAAATACATTGACTTGAGGGTGTGTTGCTGTACTGAAAACAATAAACTTAGGTCAGCATGGAGTCTAGTTTCATTGACCCTCCCACAAAGTTTTGGTGAGAGTTTTAATTGGCGCCTTTCTGCAGGGCAGCCTGACATTATCCATCAGAATGTGCAGGCTCATTCTTTTGTTCTCAACGAATCCGCTTCTTGGAATTGATTCACAGCAAATTATTGAATAAGTACACAAAGCTGTATGTAAAACTATGTTCCTTAAAGAGTTTATAATATGAAAAAATTAGGATCTGAATACTCAGAAATAAAGCTCAAATAAAATATAGCATAAATATGAAAGAAGATGCTATGCAGTTATCAAAAGAAGAGATATATTAATAGGTGTGTGTGTGTGTGTGTGTAAGTTACTCAGTCATGTTTGACACTGCGACCCCATACAGTCCATGGAATTCTCTGGGCCAGAATACTGGAGTGGGTAGCTGTTCCCTTCTCCAGGATATTAATCCTGGAGCCAGACATTCTGGAAGGCGAAATCAAGTGGGCCTTAGGAAGCATCACTACGAACAAAGCTAGTGGAGGTGATGAATTCCAGTTGAGCTATTTCAAATCCTGAAAGATAATGCTGTGAAAGTGCTGTACTCAATATGCCAGCAAATTTGGAAAACTCAGCAGTGGCCACAGGACTGGAAAAGGTCAGTTTCATTCCAATCCCAAAGAAAGGCAGTGCCAAAGAATGCTCAAACTACTGCACAATTGCACTCATCTCACACACTAGAAAAGTAATGCTCAAAATTCTCCAAGCCAGGCGTCAGCAACACGTGAACCGTGAACTTCCAGATGTTCATGCTGGATTTCAAAAAGGCAGAGGAACCAGAGATCAAATTGCAAACATCTGCTGGATCGTTGAAAAAACAAGGGAGTTCCAGAAAAACATCTATTTCTGCTTTATTGACTATGCCAAAGCCTTTGACTGTGGGGATCACAATCAACTGTGGAAAATTCTGAAAGAGATGGAAATACCAGACCACCTGACCTGCCTCTTGAGAAACCTGTATGCAGGTCAGGAAGCAACAGTTAGAACTGGACACGGAACAACAGACTGGTTCCAAATAGGAAAATGAATATGTCAAGGCTGTATATTGTCACCCTGCTTACTTAACTTATATGCAGAGTACATCATGAGAAGCACTGGGCTGGAGGAAGCACAAGCTGGAATCAAGACTGCTGGGAGAAATATCAATAACCTCAGATACACAGATGACACCACCCTTATGGCAGAAAGTGAAGAAGAACTAAAGAGCCTCTTGATGAAAGTGAAGAGGAGGGTGAGAAAGTTGCTTAAAGCTCAACATTCAGGAAACGAAGATCATGGTGTTTGATCCCATTACTTCATGGCAAATAGATGGGGAAACAGTGTCCGACTTCATTTTTTTGGGCTCCAAAATGACTGCAGATGGTGACTGCAGCCATGATATTAAAAGACCCTTACTCCTTGGGAGAAAAGTTATGATCAACCTAGACAGCATATTAAAAAGCAGAGACATTACTTTGCCAACAAAGGTCCCTCTAGTCAAGGCTATGGTTTTCCCAGTAGTCATGTATGGATGTGAGAGTTGGACTATAAAGAAAGCTGAGCGCTGAAGAATTGATGTTTTTAAACTGTGGTGTTGGAGAAGACTCTTGAGAGTCCCTTGGACTGCAAGGAGATCAAACCAGTCAATCCTTAAGGAAATTTGTCCTGAATATTCATTTGAAGGTCTGATGTTGAAGCTGAAACTCCAATACTTTGACCACCTGATGCAAAGAGCTGACTCATTGGAAAAGACCCCGATGCTGGGAAAGATTGAAGGCGGGAGGAGAAGGGGACAACAGAGGATGAGATGGTTGGATGGCATCACTGACTCAATGGACATGAGTTTAAGTAAACTCCGGGAGTTGGTGATGAACAAGGAGGCCTGGAGTGCTGCAGTCCATGGGATTGCAAAGAGTTGGACACGACTGAGTGACTGAACTGAACCTGTAAAAGATGGCAATAATGTTAAAAGAAATGAAATAACATATTTAGAGAAAAATACCTAAGTACACCCATGTGTATGTGAGCACAGAGAGGAACTGGGAAGCTATATAGCAAAATGTTGGTAGTAATGAAATTACAGCTGATTTTCCCCTTTCTCTCTTAAACTTTTATTGTTGGAAATTTAGTACTATTACATTGAGGAGGGGAAAGATAACTTAATTTGAAAGTTGCAGAAAAAAGTAACCACTCTGGGACTGAATTGGAGGAGAAATGAGAGCCCTGCTGTTGCAGCAACCCTTTGATGTTGATTGGCAGGAGTTCTTTGGCCATTACTGTGCCAGGAGGAACTTGGGAGGCCATGGGGGCCTGTGAGACAAGATCCCTGTCCTGCTGACCTATGCACAAGGTCCCCTACAGCCTTACCCTGTCTGGCAATATCAGGCCTGGGGAGCCTCACACGCACCCTTGGGGCCAGGATTTAGAAGAACAGAATTACTGAAAGTCTGTCAGGTCTGGAAGTGTCTGTAGGGCTGTCCAAGTCCAGCTATGAAGAACTGGAGGTCTAGAGTGTATAAGTAACTTTCTCATAGCCCCGGAGGTATTTCCGGTTCTCAGGCTGTCTTGGGCTGCTGTTTTGCTTATGCCCGAATTCTGCTGTTGTGGATGAGTCCCCAGTTCTCACAAGCAGCTTTAAAGGCCAGAGGAAAAGAGGTTTCCAGGTAAGGGGATCAGTTTTCTTTTGTAACTTAGGACATTAACTTGTTTGACCTTTTGTCCAGATCTGTGTCCTGTGAAATATATGGAAATTCAGGGCTTCCTGACTTTCCTTGGGTCCCAGCCTCTTTGGAATGCCTCATAAAGCCTCAGAACCTCTCTCCTGAGCAATGTAGGTTTGCTGGAAACCACAAAACTTTGTATTTGGTTTATGGGTTTCAGAAGCCCTCTGAGACTTGTCGCTTTGTTGTCAGTGTTATCTTGTGTTCCCTACGTTTTCAAGTAAGCTCTCTTTCATTTGAAGACAGTAAGACTATGAAGTGGTTTTCATACCTTTGTGTTAAACATGTTTCTTTTTTTAAAAAAATTATTTATTTATTTTAATTGGAGACTAATTACTTTACAATATTGCGGTGGTTTTTGCCACACATTGACATGAATCAGCCATGGGTGTACATCCTGAACCCCCCTCCCACCTCCCTTCCTGTCCCATCCCTCTGGGTTGTTCAGTGCACTGGCTTTGAGTGCCCTGTTTCATGTATCGAACTTGGACTGATGATCTATTTCACATATGGTAATATACATGTTTCACGCTCTTCTCTCAAATCATCCCACCCTCGCCTTCTCCCACAGTGTCCAAAAGTCTGTTCTTTATGTCTGTGTCTGTTTTGCTGTCTCGCATATAGGGTCATCTTTACGATCTTTCTAAATTCCATATATATGCATTAAACATGGTTCTTGATAGAACAACAGTCTAGAAAGAGAGAAAGAAAGGACAGGAACTGGGAAGATCTGGCCACCTCACCACATTAGCCACTTGTTTTGTTTCCGTTACTGTTGGATTGTCTTTCCAATAAAAGTTAAATTTTATGATATGTTTAAAATCTCCTACCACACTAGCATAACTGCTTTCATTCTGGCGGTGCACTCTGCTCTGTTCCTGACTAGGTGAATAATTTATGATGACAACCAAAGACTGTCTTCAGTGCGTTCTTTCATGCTATTCTTTGGAAGAGGACAGTCCCTTCCATGAGAAAGACACAGGCAGGGCCCAAGATGAGGCTAGAACTTCTCACCAAAACCTATGTGTCTGAAAAAGAGCAGGCAGCTTCCACTTACAATTCTTAATAGAGTTTTGAAAATAGCCTGGTGCCATGATTTTCATATCAGCTGGAAGAGTTGTGAACATGCTGACCACTGGACCCACCTGAAGACTTTCTGACTTGGTGGTCCGGCGTGGGCCCAAGGATATGCATTTCTTGTTCCCAGGTGATGTTGGCATGGCTGGTCCAGGGTCACACTTTGAGAAACAGTGACCTAGGGAGTAGGAGTCTATAAGGCAGTGTGTTTTCCAATCTTTTCTGATAACAAGAATCACTTGGATGTGTGTGAAGGATATACATTTCAACTCCATTCAGAACTCACTGAAGCAGAACTCTGGGGAGTGTTGGGATGCTGCATTTTCAGACTTGGGGAACTACTGTTGCTATCAGGTAAACACCCTGCAGATCACCAGGGGACAGTAGAATTTACCTACCATTCAGCCACGGTTCCCCCATCCATTGCATGTTTGACCCTATGATCCTCTCAGCCCCTAGACATGTATCTGTCTGTCTTCATTCTCATTTTAAAGTGATTTTTATGCCATCTTTATAAAACATATTTTTATTTCAGGTGCTCAATAAATTATATAAAAGAGATACTAGAACAGCTGCCTTCTGAGAACTCTGAGGTTTTATTGAGTTCTCTTTCTGTAAAGACAGTTACAGTTTTGGTACATGCACGCGTGTGTGTGACTGTGAGTAAAACAGGGGGCTGGAAGGAGGGTAGGAACAAAAAAATGTGCATTTCTGTGAAGTTCCCTGGTAATACAGCTGGTCTAGGGCCACACTTTGAGAACCACTGAAATAGACCAGTGACTCAAACATAGCACATTGGCATCGCCTAAGGGAGCCTTAAAAAAATACTTCTGCCTGGGCCCCAACCGCACAGAGTACTTCATGGATAATTATTACCATATAATGTAATACCATATCACCACATAATTACCAGTCATGTACTTGGACCTCGATAGTAATTCCAGTGACCAGCCAAGGCTGTGAACCACCCGGGGGGTCCCTTGGAATACAAGGTAACCTGTTCAGAAGCATGAGGCCTGATGGGGAAAGTAGGGCTAAGCTAGTGCATCTCCCACCGCAGTGTGTGTATGAATCACCTGGGCTGCATCTTAGGATGCCAATTCTGATTCAGTATGTCTTCAGTGGGATCCAAGGTTCTACTTTTTTTAAGAAGTCGCACAGATATTGCTGCTCTTGACCTGGGTACCACACTTTGAGGAGCAAGAGGCTTAGAAAATATTGACCAACACATGTAAATGTCCATCAACGCAAACGTCGTTTTTTTAAAATAGTGTAGAACAAATAAAAACACAGTTGCCAGACATTTTAAATTAAAAATAAAGCTATTGTGTCATTAATGAACTTTTCTCTTCCCTTGACAACTAGAAATTTTTGTTTTTGTTTCTAATACTAATGTTTGTGAATTAACTTTGCTTTAGTGTGATAGACATATACTATCGGGTCTTTTATCCCCTCAAGTCTGGATCTCATCGTTCCCTGTCTTTCTGAATTTGGGATCTTGCTTACTACCTCCTTGTCTCAGACTCTGCCCAATTGGTGTTATCACCCAGAAGCCTAAGTGTTCAGTAATGCCCCAAGGCCCTCATTTCAGAAGCTCATGGCATTTGGCTCCAAAAGCTGCCAAATTGCACACTTCGTGAGCCAGACTTCTTGGTACATGGCTTCAGTTTATGTTTCTGGCTTGAGCCCAACCTTTCTGCCCTAGGTGAGGGGTAAAGCCTTTTCTCTGGCAGGTTCCATGCTCTGGTACTTTTCCCAGTGTGGTGGAGTTGAGACATTGCTGTCAGAGTCTTTTAGAAGGGGGAATGGAGATGCTTAAGAAGGAAGAGGCAGGACCTTAGGTGAGGAGAAAGGGTTTTAAGTCTTTGTCATGGAGTCGGCTTCCCTTGGCCTGTTGCATTTCCCAGCTGAATGTGGCAGAAGTGTTAGGCGATTGATGGCTTCTGAATTGGCACTAAAAGGAGCATCTAGGGCTTCTCCCCACTTGAAATTGGTGGGAATAACCCCAGGAGTCCACAGTTCCCATGCTGACAAGAGGACAAAGATCTTCCTCCTGGGTGTGACCTGAGACTGGTCAGGCTGTCACCACACTGCTGTTACCCAGAGCATCTCTCAGTAGAATGGGACACCAGCAGGAAAACAGGGCTTCTCAGCCATTTCCCAGTTTTAAATGAAATCTCCATGGCAGATGCCATCACCCCCACCCTGCATAAACTAGAATTTGCCCTCAAGCATGGGTAGATGAACATCAGCTAGATTTTTGCACAGTCATGAAAGCAGTCTGCTTGTCCCAGCTGGAAAGCCTGAGACAATAAAATAGCAGAGAATGTTCTGAATCTATATTAAAAAGATAAAAGCATAAATGAGCTTTATTTCAGCTGAAGGAAAGCAGTATTCCAGCCTTACTGGAATAGCTTGAATGGCCTGTTTAGAGCAACTTGAACTTGACTGTGAATGAGGTACAGTAGATGCTACTGCTGTCTTTTTACATCTCTGGATTCAGTTTCTGGTTCCAGCTTTTCCCATAACCATTTTCAGTTGAAGTGCATATGCTGTATTGAGAACACAGTATAACTTTTGGGAAACTTTTGTCAGGCAGCAAATTATAAAGTACCTTCTGATCTAGGCACTTGACCTCTTTTAAGTTTCCCTTAAATAAGCTTGTTATCTTCTGGGGAAAATACAAGAATATCTGGGAAGTTTCTGTGTAGCATGGCTGAACCTTTCTGCTCTAAAGATTAGAAAATAAAATTTTTTTTGAAAATTAAAATCAAAGGACTGGTCTGAATAAACTGTTCCTGGAAGGTCCAGATCCAGTGTCCTTTCCCTATGATATTATAACTGAAGGAGCCCTGACCTACCTGTCATAAAAGATAATAAAATGCCCAAGCGAACTACTTAAAAATAAGATAATTTATATTATGTTACTAATTGGCTTTAAAGTCCTCATTGACTTAAGGTCCACCCTGGAGCTGATGATTCAGGAGGTCTGGAGTGGCCTGAGACTGCATTTCTAAGTAGGTCCCAGAAGGTCATGCTTTGCTGCTGGTCTGGGAACCACACTTGGAGACCTACTCTTTGGAAGATAAGAATCTTAAGAATGCGTTGTGATCCCCTTTTATTTAGTCCAGGTACCCTTGAACTTGTTATTAACAATATTGATCAATTTAAAAGTAATTACAGAGACTATCACGTAAGAATCCAGAAGGAATTAAAGGGAAAATGTCCACTACAGCAATAAATAAAGAGCTGCACATTTTAAATAATTTAAATAGCAAATGAAGGAAAAGCCTTTCAAACTTTACCAAACTAATTCTCTTATATCTGTAACTGGTTTGATTCTTTAATATCTGAATAAGCAAAAGCACTGATACTTTAACTCATAATCTACCACCAGGAGAGATGCTTCCTAAGTAAGAGCAAGGCTTCACTAATATAGACTATTTATAACATCAAGGTTTAGAATTCTGCTATGGTCTGTTTTCCCTAAACCCATTAGAGGTGAACCAATGCAGTCAATAAATACCATTTCACATGCCTGTCCTGAGTCATGACATTACTTCCCTCTAAAGTAAAAAATGTGAAGGTGGTAAACTTTCAACAAACTTTAATAATTCTAATTTTCATTTGTCTACTCTTCTCCAGACTGTCTTTTACTCTTTTTTTTTTTTTTTTTTGCAGAGAAGTACCTGGTTTCAGCCTAGGTTATAAGCTGATAAACTTCCATCACAGAAAATTTCCTGGAAAAAAAATTGGCCAGCATTACTTCTAAGTGTGTGATTCCCAGCAACCCAGCTGGAGCAGAGCCATGCAGGGCTCTGAGGCATCTGCAGGCTCCATGATGGTTTTAACTCCTTCATTGGAGGCATTTCCTTATGCATACCCTTGGAAAGATGCTGATGTACTCTCGTCATGTAGAATGGATATGGATGGAAGAGAGTCTGTGAGAGAGCTGAATATATCCACTTTTGTACCTAAAGAGGCAAATCTTAGCATGCTCAGTTCAGTTCAGTTCAGTCGCTCAGTCGTATCCGACTCTTTGCAACCCTATGAACCATAGCACAACAGGCCTCCCTGTCCGTCACCAACTCCCGGAGTCCACCCAAACTCATGTCCATTGAGTCGGTGATGCCCTCCAACCATCTCATCCTCTGTTGTCCCCTTCTCCTCCTGCCCTCAATCTTTACCAGCATCAGGGGCTTTTCAAACGAGTCAGCTTTCACATCAGGTGGCCAAAATAGTGGAGTTTCAGCTTCAACATCAGTCCTTCCAATGAACACCCAGGACCGATTTCCCTTAGGATGGACTGGTTTGATCTCCTTGCAGTCCAAGGGACTCTGAAGAGTCTTCTCCAATACCACAGTTCAAAAGCATCAATTCTTTGGCACTCAGCTCTTTATAGTCCAACTCTTACATCGATGCATGACTAGTGGAAAAACCATAGCCTTGACTAGACAGACCTTTGTTGACAAAGTAATGTCCCTGCTTTTTAATATGCTGTCTAGGTTGGTCATAACTTTCCCTCCAAGGAGTAAGCGTCTTTTAATTTTATGGCTGCAATCACCACCTGCAGAGATTTGGAAGCCCAAAAAGATAAAGTCTGACACTGTTTCCACTGTTTCCCCATCTATTTGCCATGAAGTGACAGGACCAGATGCCATGATTAGTTTTCTGAATGTTGAGCTTTAAGCCAACTTTTTCACCCTCCTCTTTCACTTTCATCAAGAGGCTCTTTAATTCTTCTTCACTTTCTGCCATAAGGGTGGTGTCATCTGCATGTCTGAGGTTATTGATATTTCTCCCAGCAGTCTTGATTCCAGCTTGTGCTTCATCCAGCCCAGCATTTCTCATGATGTACTCTGCATATAAGTTAAATAAGCAGGGTGACAATATACAGCCTTGGCATATTCCTTTTCCTATTTGGAACCAGTCTGTTGTTCCATGTCCAGTTCTAACTGTTGCTTCCTGACCTGCATACAGGTTTCTCAAGAGGCAGGTCAGGTGGTCTGGTATTCCCATCTCTTTCAGAATTTTCCGCAGTTTATTGTGATCCCCAGAGTCAAAGGCTTTGGCATAGTCAATAAAGCAGAAATAGATGTTTTTCTGGAACTCCCTTGCTTTTTCAATGATCCAGTGGATGTTTGCAATTTGATCTCTGGTTCCTCTGCCTTTTTGAAATCTAGCTTAAACGTCTGGAAGTTCACAGTTCACGTGTTGCTGACGCCTGGCTTGGAGAATTTTGAGCATTACTTTTCTAGTGTGTGAGATGAGTACAATTGTGCAGCAGTTTGAGTGTTCTTTGGCATTGCCTTTCTTTGGGATTGAAATGAAAACTGACCTTTTTCAGTCCTGTGGCCACTGCTGAGTTTTCCAAATTTGCTGGCATATTGGGTGCAGCACTTCCACAGCATCCTCTTTTAAGATTTGAAATAGCTCGACTGGAATTCCATCGCCTTCACTAGCTTTGTTCATAGTGATGCTTCCTAAGGCCTGCTTGACTTCACATTCCAGGATATCTGTCTCTAGGTGAGTGATCACACCATCATGATTATCTGGGTCGTGAAGATCTTTTTTGTACAGTTCTTCTGTGTATTCTTGCCACCTCTTCTGAATATCTTCTGCTTCTGTTACGTCCATACCATTTCTGTCCTTTATTGAGTCCATCTCCGCATGATATAGTCCTTTGGTATCTCTAATTTTCTTGAAGATATCTCTAGTCTTTCCCATTCTATTGTTTTCCTCTATTTCTTTGCATTGATCGCTGAAGAAGGCTTTCTTATCTCTTCTTGCTATTCTTTGGAACTCTGCATTCAGATGCTTATATCTTTCCTTTTCTGCTTTGTTTTCGCTTCTCCTCTTTTCACAGCTATTTGTAAGACCTCCTCTAACAGCCATTTTGCTTTTTTTCAATCCTTATTCTTGGGGATGGTCTTGATTCCTATCTCCTGTACAATGTCACAAACCTTCATCCATAGTTCATCAGGCACTCTATCAGATCTTGTCCCTTAAATCTATTTGTCACTTCCACTGTATAATCAGAAGGGATTTGATTTAGGTCATACCTGAATGGTCTAGTGGTTTTCCCCACTTTCTTCAGTTTAAGTCTGAATTTGGCAATGAGAAGTTCACGATCTGAGCCACAGTCAGCTCCTGGTCTTGTTTTTGCTGACTGTATAGAATTTCTCCATCTTTGGTTGCAAAGAATATAATCAATCTGATTTCGGTGTTGACCATCTGGTGATGTCCATGTGTAGAGTCTTCTCTTGTGTTGTTGGAAGAGGGTGTTTGCTATGACCAGTGCATTTTCTTGGCAAAACTCTACTAGCCTTTGCCCTGCTTCATTCTGTACCCCAAGGCCAATTTGGCCTGTTACTCCAGGTGTTTCTTGAGTTCTTACTTTGGCATTCCAGTCCCCAGTAATGAAAAGGACATTTTTGAGGGGGTGTTAGTTCTAAAAGATCTTGTAGGTCTTCATAGAATCGTTCAACTTCAGCTTCTTCAGCGTTATTGGTCGGGGCATAGACTTGGATTACCGTGATATTGAATGGTTTGCCTTGGAAACAAACACAGATCATTCTGTCATTTTTGAGATTGTAGCCAAGTACTGCATGTCGGACTCTTGTTGACTATAATGGCTACTCCATTTCTTCTAAGGGATTTCTGCCCACAGTAGTAGATATGATGGTTTTCTGAGTTAAGTTCCTTCATTCCAGTCCATCTTAGTTCGTTGATTCCTAGAATGTCGACGTTCACTCTTGCCATCTCTTGTTTGACCACTTCCAATTTGCCTTGATTCATGGACCTAACATTCCAGGTTCCTATGCAATATTGCCCTTTACAGCATCAGACCCTGCTTCTATCACCAGTCACATCCACAACTGGGTGTCGTTTTTACTTTGGCTCTATCCCTTCATTCTTTCTGAAGTTATTTCTCCACTGATCTCCAGTAACATATTGGGCACCTACTGACCTGGGGAGTTCATCTTTCAGTGTCCTGTCTTTTTGCGTTTTCATACTGTTCATGGGGTTCTCAAGGCAAGAATACTGAAGTGGTTTGCCATTCCCTTCTCCAGTGGACCACATTCTGTCAGACCTTTCCACCATGACCCATCCTCTTGGGTGGCCCCACATGACATGGCTTAATTTCATTGAGTTAGGCAAGGCTATGGTTCGTGTGATCAGATTGGCTAGTTGTCCGTGATTGTGGTTTCAGTCTGTCTGCCCTCTGATGCCCTCTCTCAGCGCTTACCATCTAACTTGGGTTTCTCTTACATTGGACGTGGGGTATCTCTTCATGGCTGCTCCAGCAAAGCGCAGCTGCTGCTCCTTACCTTGAACATGTGGTATCTCCTCATGGCTGCCACCCCTGACCTTGGACGTGGGGTAGTTCCTCTCAGCCACTGCTGCTGACCTTGGACGTGGGGTAGCCCCTGTGCCATGCAGCCGCCGTTCCTGTGCCACACAGCCAACAACATAATATAGTTTATCTTAAGTGTCTGAAATGGAAACAAAATAGTGGCTGGTTCAGATTCTAGGATGATGTAGGTCTTTAAAAGCACGTTGAGGTAATTAAAATATGCATACAGTCAATATATTGAAGAGTCTCAGGTGGTAACCATGACATTAGGATTTTCTGATAGTAAATTGTCATTTTTTCGCATGTTTTGTCTTTTCCAAATTTTAAGTCAAATTCTTTATATTGCTTTGTAACTTTATAAATTATAAAAAATTATGTTATAAAAGACATTCTAGAACTTGCACATCAAAATGGTTATTTCCCATTTCATAATTGTCATTTTGAGCAGCAAGTTTCTTATTCCAGTTATACTACCCTTATCCTATCGATTTTTTTAAAACTCCTACAGTTCCATTGAGAATCTCCCACCTGTTTTCAGTGGTAGAAAATTTCTTAAGCACTGAATTTTTTGAAAGAGTCAAATGGCATTTACGGCAAAGTCTGATGAATCAATATTAATAATCAAGATTGATATCTTGTGGAGTCTGAAAGAGATTATGACCAATAAGTGCTAAAATATACCCTGTGTGTTGTGGTATATTGAGTATACCATGGTATATTGAGGAGGTACCTCCTCAAGCTCTTCAACATTTAATCTGAAAGAATGAAGTTTAAAATGTAATTGCTTTAAAACCAATATTACATAAAATTCTGAACCACAACTTTCTACCTGAAAGGGATTAAAACAAAGCATGCTTACAGTAAGCATATACATCCCTTAGGTAACTCCTTGAAAGGGACTTTACTCTATGCATGTGAGTTCTTACGGCAATCATGCTCTTACTCTAAAGTCACTAATCACAAAGCATGGCATATGAGCTGCAGGTGAGTTCCTTAGCTCTGAAATGTAGCTCTTTCATTTACCAGCTATGTGACCTCAACAAATTCTAAACCTCAGGTTCCTATCTGTAAAATGTAGAGAGAGGATGTTGGTACTTGATAGGATTGTTGTAAGGTTTAATTAATGTAATAACTGTTAAGTTCTTTAAAAGTGCTTTAAAGATAACATTATTTCACCAATTTCAAGATGCACATTTTAACACTCCTCAAATGAGGATATATCTTACCATTGATGTAATTTTTCGGAGCATTTTATTAGCATTTAATTAGCAGCATCTTTTTTTAACCAATGGCACTTAATGGTACACTTTAGAGCAGATGACATTTTAGATTTCAGTACCTGATGTAAGCGCTTGATCAGCGTTGGTGGTCATCAGCATTGTCATCAGTGTTGTCACCATCACCACCATAATCTTGGTTGTAACCAGGGCATTGGCATTTGATTGGTTGGCAGTCCTGTCTTAGAGTGCACATCAAGTTTCAATTTTGCTTATTTTGTTTTCATTGATGTTGTTATAAAACATCAAGTGAGCTCTTTTTCATATCTGTTTCATATTAAACTAATGTATCTATGAGGTTGGTTCATGCGTCTACATTGGGCACCATACTTGGGGAGCTGATATTCAAAGCAAATAAGTCTCTTTAAATAAACAGGCAAGAAGGCAAATTATTTTCTTTGTGGATGTATTTTTCTAAATCCCTTCAAAGAAGTGCTTTTTCTTAGCCAGCAAAACCAAGCCGCTGTTGTACTAGTTAAGATTTACTGGTTTGCAGTCTTCTCTGACAGAAAAGAAGCAGTTTATTGATCTGTAACAGAGAATGGATCACAGCCAAACCTTTCATGGTTTATACAATGCACTGACATAGGAATCTGCATATCATTAAGAAGACCGAGTCCTCACAATTTGAAGCCACCTGTCAGGCATGAACAATAACTGGGAAAGATCGATAACACAATATAAAACTTGTTTCTTCACAGACACTGCCAGGATCCACACCCAGTGACAGGAATGTCTTGTTATTTTACCAGTGATATGCCTGTGGTTCCTAATTTGAGGCTTCTTCCTCATTTTGATTTTATTGTTCAGTTTGGGGGAGGGTGGGAGAGACCAATTTGGATCTGAGATAAAGATCTTCTGCCAGGTGAAAGATGTTCAAGAACACGAGAGGACCTTGGACCAAAGTTCATGAAGCTTGACTCGGAAGATTCTGGGCACATATCCATCCAAATACCTTGACACATACTTCATTCACCCATAACAAAGCAGCATGTTTCTTCTTGCCTTCAGCTTTCCCTCAAGAGTTTAAATGGTGGTATTTATAAGCCATTATGAAGGAAGAATACACACACGCACACACACACACACACACACGGATCGACTGAGACCAGTAAACAGTTTTTGCTATTGGCTTTTAAAAGTATAATATACTTGAATAATTCCAGAAGCTGGGCTTCTTCCTTTTGCCCCCTCGTCACCCCACTCCTCCTTCAGTTCTCCCAGTCCCCACCTTATTTTATTAAGAGCTACACTTGTCAGACATAATGCTCACTCTTCTCCCTAAAGCCTGCCTTTTGATTTGCCTAGCTCCAGCTCTCCATGTTCAGTGCCACAGACCTGAACCAGGGCCTGTTTTCAACAGAATGTCAGGTGATGAGCACATAGTCAGAGAGATTAGAGCTGTCCTGTCCTCTTGATGAGCTGCCAGATAGAAACTGGGGACCAACAGGGAGCTAGGAGGCCGCCCAGTGGAAGAGTGAGAATTGAGTCTCTGCAGGCAAGCTGAGCAGTATTCAACTGTAGCTGGAAAAGCCACACAAGGGAGCATGCCTGTCAGAAGCAGCCTGTAGAAGGTCCCTCAGAGTGCACTGAGCTGCTTTCACAGTAGTCAGCTTTGAACCATACTGCAGACCCATTCAGACAGTGAAGAAAAGCTAAGCAGTAAGGAATTCTCACCCTGTGTGATCAAAGGGGTTAGCCAAGTCCCCTTTCCTTCTTTTTGTTTACTTATATTTCTGACCTCTTATAATCTCCATGACCGTGGCTTGATAGTTTCCTTTTGCATAGCATTTTAAAATGCTTTTTTCTTTCTCCAGTTCATTTTAAAGCAAAAAAAACCAAGTTGACAGGAAGTATCTAATATCTCTTTTATAAATAATTACTATTACAAAAGTAATGAAGGAGCTGAAATCATGGATAATTGCATCACTGAAGGGCAACCACAATGAATGTTTTGGTGTATTTATTTCTAATTGTTTTAAATAGATGTATAAATATGTACATATGTATTTTTGACAAAATAGGTTATGACAGAATAGTTTTTTTAATCAACATATTTTGAGTATTATTAAAAGCTCTTCAGTTCAGTTCAGTTCAGCCACTCAGTCATGTCCGACTCTTTGCAACCCCATGAATCTCAGCATGCCAGGCCTCCCTGTCCATCACCAGCTCCCGGAGTTCACTCAGACTCACGTCCATCAAGTCCGTGATGCCAACCAGCCATCTCATCCTCTGTCATCCCCTTCTCCTCCTGCCCCCAATCCCTCCCAGCATCAGAGTCTTTTCCACTGAGTCAACTCTTCGCATGAGGTGGCCAAAGTATTGGAGTTTCAGCTTTAGCATCATTCCTTCCAAAGAAATCCCAGGATTGATCTCCTTTAGAATGGACTGGTTGGATCTCCTTGCAGTCCAAGGGACTCTCAAGAGTCTTCTCCAACACCACACTTCAAACGCATCAATTCTTCGTCGCTCAGCCTTCTTCACAGTCCAACTGTCATATCCATACATGACCACAGGAAAAACCATAGCCTTGACTAGACAGACCTTTGTTGGCAAAGTAATGTCTCTGCTTTTGAATATACTATCTAGGTTGGTCATAACTTTTCTTCCAAGGAGTAAGCGTCTTTTAATTTCATGGCTGCAGTCACCATCTGTAGTGATTTTGGAGCCCCCAAAAATAAAGTCTGACACTGTTTCCACTGTTTACCCATCTATTTCCCATGGAGTGTTGGGACCAGATGCCATGATCTTCGTTTTCTGAATGTTGAGCTTTAAACCAACTTTTTTGCTCTCCTCTTTCACTTTCATCAAGAGGCTTTTTAGGTCCTCTTCACTTTCTGCCAAAGCTCTTAAATGACATCAATAGCTGCATTAGGATACAGGATATATGGATATGTTATTATTTTAGAATTCTCCTGTTTGGGAGAGCTTATGTAGGTTTCTCAGTTTTCACTTTATCTCTAAGCTTGGAATTTGTTAAGCTCAATTTCTTCAGATTTTGTTGGTCTAGAGTGAGAATTTGGGCACAATGGAAGAAATGGAATATTCTTGTCTGTACCTTCGTTGCTTTCCTTACCAATATTTTTCAAAAGGCATTTTGCAGAAGCAAAGGTTGGAGCAATGGGCTTTTTTTGTTTTAAAATTTGTGATTATAATGTCTTGTAGTAATCTCAGTTAACTTTAAAGTAGAAAATCAATATAAAATAAGAAATATGTTGCCTAACATAAGCCCTGATGTTTCAAAACTGCATGTCATGCTAAGTCATTTGAAGTTTATCCAACAGGACAGAGAAGTTTTGTTTTGTTTTTTAAGACGAAGACTGCCTGGATCAGATTCATGTTTTAAAAGACTGGATCAGTGAAAAACGAGATCTTACAACAGAATTCACATGAAATTAATCTTTTTTAAAAATGTGAACATTTGGTGCAACAACTGCTTTGAAATTGCAATTGAGAAAATGAAACTGTTGAAACAAAATTTGGAAAGGAAGATTAGTTTAAAAACCAGAAAGTTTGTGAAATGATACGTATATATATTTGAAGGATACCTTCCTCAAAAAGTCACATTTCTGGAGAAACTATTTTATCTCCCATAGAAGTATTGTGTTTAGAGACCTGCTTTCAGTCCCTGTCCATGGGTGTATCTGTGGGTGCGTCACTCTAAACATCCAGTGGCCAGATACAGGGCAGTCACCACCTTGCTCCACAGGCTGTCTGTCCCGCTTTTCTGATTTGCTCTGTCCATTAGCAGTCATCTTTGTAAACAGAAGGCTAAGATTTAGTGTTTATACATATTTTTAAATGACCCATTTTGATGGGGCTCTCCTTATTGTTTCAGGTTGAATGCATTTGGGAACTTGATGCATAAAATTTGCATGAGTCCTCACTCCTTTCTGGACCTGTCACTGGATTCAAGCCAGCATGGCTCACACCACAAAGGTGAACGGCTGTGCCTCAGGTAACTCCATGTTCTGGAGTGTGTGTGTATACGTGTCTGTGCATTAGTGTGTGTCTTTGCTCAGACTAAGTTGCTTCTTTTTAAATAATGGATAAATCATAATAAGTTGCCTAGATAACTAGAATTTCAAAGCAGTGTCTGTCCATTAAAGTTTTTGATGTTGTTTAATCTCTTGCAGAATCTGCTTTTATCTTTAGAGTTTTTATGTACAAAAATCAGGTAAATTATTATCTAAGGCAACTTTATTGGAGTGTTGAAAGATAAATGTAAAATCCTGAATGCTCAGGCAAGAATAATGTATACTTCTCTTGCACTTCTTTATGAGGGATCAAACAATGAGAGAGGAGCTGAGTCTGAATGCTTAAAACCAATCCTTAGTATCCACTCCCAGAGAAGGCAATGGCAACCCACTCCAGTACTTTTGCCTGGAAAATCCCATGGATGGAGGAGCCTGGTAGGCTGCAATCTATGGGGTCACTAAGAGTCGGACACGACTGAGCAACTTCACTTTCACTTTTCACTTTTATGCATTAGAGAAGGAAATGGCAACCCACTCCAGTGTTCTTGCCTGGAGAATCCCAAGGATGGCAGAGCCTGGTAGGCTGCCGTCTATGGGGTCGCACAGAGTCAGACATGACTGAAGTGACTTAGCAGCAGCAGCAGTATCCATTCCCAAGCAGCTTTTGTTTGATTTTGCCCAACAGTGAGGGAGTGGGACAAGAGAAGGGTATATTCATTCTTTAACTTATCCAGAAAGAAATATACAGTAAGCTACAGATATTATGAATTGTAAAGATTTGTATTCTGATTCTTACTTGATTATGTTGGAAGCCTATATATTTTGCATATCCACAATTTGTATTGTTTATATAAGATTTTGGAGAAATTTGTAGGACACACACTGAGAAAAGTATGAGACTGTATATGGCAGGAGATGACAACCTCGCCAAAGTGGTACTCAAGTGCTCATTCTTCTTTTAAGTTGTCTGCCAAATAGCGGAACGTGTGAGAGCAGTAATTGTATATGTGGGAATTCTTGTAGAGCACTTAAGTCCAAGGTCCTCGCGCTGCTGTCTCTGTGCACTGGTAATGGAGAGAATGTAGGGTTGGAGTCAGGAGACCCACCTCCTACATTAACCATGAATTATGGGGCAGGACTATTTCTCCATGTGTAAAACATGAGTAAGTATGTCAGCCTGCAGGGTTAGAACCAATGAGAGCATCAGAAACATGCCTCCAAGTGTTGTGTAAGCTGTAAAACATCGGGAGGAGAAGGAGGAGTCCTCTGAAATGGGCCACTCACCCGCTATGAGACTTTCTGTGTCAGCAATCCCAGCTACAAGCATCCCCTCTAACAAGATGCTACAGCTTGCCCCAGATCAAACCCAATTATCTGTTAATTATGGAACAACTGATCTTAATCCATTCCTTCTTCCTGTCCTTTCTGCTGTTCGACTTCTCAGGACTTTTATAGATTCTGCTCAGGATTGCTGTCAATAATGTGAATGACAGTACCTAACATTTAATGAACCCTTAGTGTTACCATGGTACCCAAGATGCTTTGCCTACATTATTTTGCTTAATCATCACTGCTGTCCTGTGAGAGTGTGTGTTATCATCACTGCCACCACCACCACTGCTACCCCTGTATCCTGGCACAGAGAAGCTCAGTAACTCACCTAAGTGAAGAAAGAAAAGTCAGGATTATTACTTGTTTCTCTAGTCAAATATTTGATAAGGGCAGAAATTGAAACACTGTGAAGTTTCTTGAGAGTTTTGAGTGGATTTCAATACCCCCCTGCTGCTATCATCTCCTTTCCCTCTCCTGCCCCTAATTCTTTTCACACACTCAGAGGAAGGGGGCTTGAAGTTGTTCTTCAAAACCCTCTGGTATCTCTGGCAGAATTCTATATTCAGGGGTTTAGTTACTTACCCCAAGTGACCCTAATTCCGTTTCCAACTTGATTTGTCTTGGAGTATCACTTTTCCTTAGTTCTTAAAGTTGGATGATACAGTTATAACCTTCCTTCCTCACTTGGTAGCCTGCCTAACAGGTCTAAGGACTGAGTGTGAAAGCAAAGAAAAAATCTGATTTGTGACTTCTGGGGTGTCAGGGTATGACTTGTTATTGCAGACAGGTGCCTGGAACAGAAGGCTGGTGACTGATCTTTCCCATGAGAAAAAACTACATTATTTGGATAGTTTAGTAGAAGTGTTAAGTGTGAAGTAAATATATGTTTTATTCATTTTCAAAAATAAAGTATAATATTAAATATGCTTTCTTAAACTATACTTCCTCTAGACGTGTTATGCCCCAAGAGGTCTCCCTTCCTACCCCCTCCCCCTGAAAAGTCACTGCTTTGGGCTCCTCAGAACATGAGCAGAAATCCCATGTGACGATGGAGTCAGAACACTGGCAAAAGAAACACTTTCCATGGTCTGAGGAATATAGCAGATGCAAAAGAAGACAACTGAGAAAAGCACAACCTGGTTACACCGTGCCCGGGTGCAAGACACACCTGAAGACTGATCATCCCGTGTTCACGTCCCTGCCTAGAGTTTAAATTGGATAAGGGACCATTCACAAGTAATTTTACACTCTCATTCCCCACTGAGTCGTTCAGTTAGATTGGGTAAAAAGTATTGATTTTTTTAAAATTGAAGTAGGCTTCCCTAGTGACTCAGATGGCAAAGAATCTGCCTGCACTGCAGGAGACCCAGGTTTGATTCCTGGGTTGAGAAGATCCCCTGGAGAAGGGAGTGGCAACCCACTTCAGTATTCTTGCCTGGGAAATCCCACGGACAGAGGAGCCTGGTGGGCTAAGGTCCATGGGGTTGCACAGAGTCAGACATGACCGAGCAACTAACACATAGTTATTTACAATGTTAATTTCTGGTACAGCAAAGTGATTCAGTTATACTATATGTATGTTCTTTTTTTATATTCTTTTCCATTATGATTTATCATAGGATGTTAACCATAATTCCCTGTGCTATACAGCAGGACCTTGTCTATCTAGTCTATATATGATAGTTTGCATCTACTTGTGCCAAACTCCTACTCCGTCCCCCAACCCCCTCCCCCTTATAAGAGTGGTTAATTAATACTATAACTTGTAAAATGTATTACTGTACATTTCGACATAAAAAAATATGTAAAGGTTATATAACAGGCACTCATGTGCATACCATCTAAGCCTAAGAAATAAAGTTTACCAGTACATGGCATGTATTGAGCACTTAAAATGTGCCAGACATTGTTCTGGGCCCTGGGGATAGAGCAGGGAACAAAATATGCAGAAACCCCTGCCTTTAGGAATTTTACATTCTAGTGGAAGTTGAACTCTCCTTGTGAACAGAGTATCCAGATAAAAGAGAGTCATTCTTACGCTATTAAAGAACCCTTTGTTAATCTGAAATTCGGATTTAACTGGGTGTCCTCTTATATGCTAAACCTGGCAAACTTACTTGTAAAACCCTTCCAGATTTCATCTTCCTTCTTACCGCCCACCCCCTCATTATCAATTGTTTGTCACAATTTTCTTTTTCACCACATCCTTCATCCTACTTCTGTTGATTGATCCAGTGTTGTTTTCATTAATTTAGAGTATTTTATTATGGTATTACTAAGAGTACACTAATGTCATTTGTTAATGTAATGAGGTATGAACATCATAAATTGCTTATGACTTACCGTTCTCTTTCTTTATAGCCAAGTAAGTAAATGGGAGTCATTGATTAGAAAAATTGGTGTATTCTGTAGAATTTAGGGATAGGGACAGTCTGCTTTTTACCAAGCTTTCCCATTGTGTTGTAAACAGTGTACTGATTGATGCCTCTCTAAACACTAATTAATGTTGTGAAACTTTAATTAGAGTTGAGTCTCTTTAGAAGCCAAATAACAAGTGGCTTATTTGTCAGATAAAGATAATAATACTTGTCCTACCTTCTTTACAGGATTGTTATGAAGGAAAAATAAAACAATAACCGTCAAAACACTTTTTAAGATGTAAAGTGCTGGTCAGAAGTCAGGATCAATCACCATCCTCCTTGTCCTGCTATCTCTGTCATGATCTAATAAACACCTGCTCAGGTGCCATGTGCCAGGCTCTGTCAGATGCTGGGATGTTGGGGAAAGAACTGAATTATTGTCTTGTGTCTGACAGTTAAATGAAATAAGTATATGAGCCTTAGTGAATGACTTTTTATGCTTGCCATCACCATTTGTATTTTTTCTAATACTTGCCTTTGCTAGTCTATTACAGTTTCTCCCCTCTTGCTATTCTCTTTCACAGCCTAAACATATGTATATTTTCCCAGGCAGATACATATTTACTCATTCAATATACTTACTGAACTGCATTAACCATTTGGTTGTCATTTTAAATTAAATAACTTTCATAAAAATATTTAATTTAAAATGTTTAAATAACTTTCATAAAATCTTGTTACCTCGTCAGTTATTTGGCTCCAAGTTTTGTTTCCATGCTGATGTTAAATGAGGTACAAAGGCCACAGATAAGAGCTGGTCAATCAGAGAGAGTCTAAGTCTCGTGGCAGAGAAGGTAGACGGCTGTGGTGCAGTGCAGCCTACTCTCCGTTGTGTAAATATTTT
Organism: Capra hircus; assembly: GCF_001704415.2. Lineage (NCBI taxonomy): Eukaryota > Metazoa > Chordata > Mammalia > Artiodactyla > Bovidae > Capra > Capra hircus. The sequence continues at coordinate 43,653,957 of NC_030815.1, read as the reverse complement.
TTCTGGGCAGGAGCATTTCTCAAACAGAACTCTGAGCCCACTGCGATGAACCTGACAGCAGGGATATGAATGCTGTTTGTCAAGAATAAGACTGATTTGCACTGACTGGTCTGGCTGGAGGGGCCCTGGTGTTTTCTGAGACCGTCTGTAAAGAATGTCGCAGAGCATGGCAGAGGTGGTTTTGTGGTGGTGAGTCAGACCTGACCTCTGTGTTTGTATTATACCAAAGACATAGGGTGAGCTGAAGAGAAACGGGGGCTGCTTTAATTTGTGGGTACCCTTCTTGACTTTCTGGGGTCTCCTGATGAAATCTGCAAGAGGATTAAATGCATTTTCCCTTAAGTGATATGTTCAGTGGTTATCAGAAGAGCTGAGAGGGTAACAGAATTGCCCAACATAAAAACATATGTAAAAGCTAGCCAGGATTTTGATCTCTTCTGTTCAATCTCCCTTTTATGTTCAGATGGCAAAACATGACTTGCCCCCATGGCTAACCCAGAAATTGAAAGTGGAGAGTCATTTTTCTTTGAGGCATTCTGTTGACATTAAAAATAAGAAGTGTAGTATCTATGAAGATCTAATTGAACAGATCAATGGGAAAGTATATATTTCAGAAAACAACATAAAACCCAAAGTAGAATGATTATAAATAACATGTCTCTCCTGACAGGGGTCATTTTTTTTCCTTAGTGTGATTGTTCTTTAGAGCCAAATGAACAAGCGTATCCTAATACTATATATATATAAATTATATTTGTATATTTAGTACCTCATGCAGTTTCACCCTTTATTTGATGTGTTTAATAACTGGATTTAATTAGATTATCATTTCCACTTCAAATGAAACTGTTAGTTGTTAGTTAACTGAAGGCTAATTCCACCCTGAATTTCTAAGTGAAATAATTTATTTTCTTATAGTGATGACGTTTGGGAAGATAGTTATTTTTTTAAGTAAGAAGTATTTACATTTGAAGTGTTAAAATGCCAAGACCACCTACAAACAGGGACCCTGGGCTTTAGAGTCTTGCTTGTCTAGTTAATCAGAACCCCAGAATTCATCCAGCCCCAAAGAGGCTCTGAAGAGTCCCTCCCTTGTCAGGGCCTGCCTGTTTTATAAACTTTCAAGGCTTTGGTCTTAAGCTATAGCCAGCTTTACCTTATAAGATTTTTGCTTCAAACCGTGAGCGAGTCATAATGGGTTAAGCATCAGATTTCAGACAGGCAATTAGCTCTCCAGTTAAGCCAAGGAAGGATGACTTATCTCGCAGCAAGTACCAGCCTACTTGGGTGTAAGAAGAATAGAATTCAGACTCCTGCTAGCCGTAGGTCTTGAGCAAAGGTACCCTTCTGTTGTTGATTTCTGCCCAGGTGCTCCGTGGGTGCCAGCAAGAAAGAAAAAAACACAAAATCCCAACAGGGAGTTTTCGCTATGTTAAGCACTTGAGCTCTTGCTATCTTTTGGAGATTGCATAGGGAGGCACAGGATTACAACAGCCCTTCTATGGGGATTTGAATATTCTGTGCCCTGCTCATCTGCCAGCTTCCTATCGTGAGTATCAGCATTCGTTTCTGATTATACACTTCCCCTCTTTCTGGAAGAACTTTGGGTGGGCTAGTTGAGCCCATCAGCTTCCTTCTTCCTGTGTCCGGGATAATTCTTGTTCATCTCCTTTGTGTAATTTCTGAGAAAGGTTTGAATGTGCTTGGAGGAAAATGAGTGACTAAAGCTCACTTTCTGCTTTGGGGACGTTTTCTATAAAAGGCTGTTTAATTTTATCTGGCATGAAAAATAATTAGTGGTGTTCTCACATTCCCAGAAATAATGCATTCTTACTCTTTTCTGGCAGTGTATTTTAAAATGGCATTGAGTGGTCTTCTCTAATAAAAACCTCAAAGAAGACCCAACTGGGAAATGAGCCTTGATAAGATTCATTCAAACAGTTGTAGAAGTTCTAAGTCCAAAAAAAGTGATGATTCTGTTTTTCCTCTCTTGGCTGCCCTGTTAGATATTTTTGCAGTGTGCTATAACTGATTTACTCATTTCCATATGCTTTAGGAAAAGTATGTTCATGTTTTAGAGGATAAGCTTGGTTCTGCTTTTGGGTTGCAGTTCTTTATTAAAGCTGAAAACAAGAGAAGTGTTTGAAATATGCAGCCCATTTGTATATATAGCATCAGTGATCTCATCTGGCCATTCTATATGGACGTGTGATCTCACAGCTTAAAAATAAGTATGTAGCTGTTTTGAGGATCTTTTAAAATAGAGACCAGATTTCTAATCCTAGTAGTTCTTGGAGCAAGCCATGGCTGAAAATGAAGATTAAATAATATTCTATAATATTAGAAGGCTTTTCTAACCAAGAGAATGAAAAGCAGAACTATAGACATGAGGAAGAACTGGGCCAAGAAATAAATTGTTAGATTCATGAGATTTGTTCTTATTCTGAATGTTAAATCTTTGTACTCTTACACTGTCTTGTTTGTGACAAGCCAGATTTGAGTAGTTCGTGACATTTCTTTCAGCTGGATAAGAGGTTGTGGACATGACTACATTTCATCATATAAACCTTTATTTAGAGGAGCTGATGCTAGAGTAATGTTTTATGAAAGCAGTTTTATTATTTATAGCTCTTTTTATTAGTCACAAGTCCTAAATTTATTTTAGTTCCTTTTTTTGTGGTTTTATCTGATTGGAACAGTTCTCTCTCCAAGGGATCCAGTGCATTTTGGACATGATCTCTGTTAGATAGACTCAAGTGCTAGTCATGGGATTTTCTGAATTTGGTCTCACAATATTTGTTTTAGTTGATAAGTTCCATCAACTTTGCAAATAACTTTGTGAAAACATTGATTCAGCTTGTACTGCCAAAATTTCTGAGTACCCTTTTTCTTGCATCAACATGTTAGCTGAAGGCATTTCAAGTGTTCTAAACAGCAGGCACATTTAAGAGTCTTCTGAAAGAAAGGGGAGAATATTCTTAGATTAGAAATATAAGTGAGTGACAGAGGGGATATTTCTAATAATTCATAAGCCCGGCTGCTTAATATCTTTAAAGCCTTAGTCACACACAGCAGTTCTTACATTCTTCTAACTAAAACATAAAAAAGTTCACTCTCCCTCTGCTCTCTGCCCTCCTCATCAGTGTCTTCCTCATCACCAAGAAACTTTCCTTTTCCCTAGCATTTCAGACTTATTGACCAGGATGCTTCATTCAAATCAGGACCACCCCCTGGAAATGTTTTTTGAGGCGGCCCATTTGGTATGTTCCCTCCCACTGTGAAACAAAGAGTGATTTGTCTTCCCATGACCTGGAGGAGCAGGTTGAAGTACCTACTGGCTTCATGCAGCGTGTCCCCTAGCCAGTACTCCGCCTCTTCAGGTGGTGAGTCAGCTAGATGATACACTGATTTTTATAGCATGGCAGGGTGGAGACCTGGAAGTCCATAGGCCAGTCAGGGAGGAGGGAATGGTTCGCATGTCAAACCATTCCAACAATGCAGCTTACAGGAAAAGATTGCAAAATCCTGAAGCCCTGTGCCACCAGATTTTTCCATTAGCACCACACTTTACACAGCTTTCAGCTCTGCCACAGAGACAGCTGTTTGGCAGTGTGAGGGGAAACGATCGTATTCCATCGTTAGCTCTGTGGTCGGTTACCTGTCATCCTGTCCTGTAAGGAATCCCAGTAGTTGTGAGTATCACCTTCTACTTGCTGATATAACGAGCTGCGGATTCTCTGAAGGTGGTGCTCAGACATTATTTGGGCACTAGAAAACAGCCTCTGGAACTTACACCACCCCAGGATACTGATTTTAAATGAAGAAATCCAAGACAGAAAAGTTTCCGGAAAGGTAAAGGGGGCTTAGATCTGGGGGCTTTTCCTCTAGGGTATTATCCTTTGGTTTTCTGTCCTTTGTACACTTAGATGATGAAAAGGGAGGCTTTCCAAATTATGGTCAATTGAAATGAACATGGTATGGTTGGGGAATTACCAGAAAGAATGATACAAAGCTCAGTAAAAATAATTCAGTTCCGTCAGTTCATTCATTCAGTAGCTCACTTTTATGTGACTATACAGAAATACACTTGGCAGAGGGCGCCTGTTTCCCTTCTTTGTGTAATGACCAACACTGAGGTTCTGTGAAAGTTGGTCTGTCTTTTGCCTTATTCTCACTGCTTTGTGATTTTGTTTTATTAAGGATAGCTGGCAAGATTAAGGATCTTTGAGCTTTCTAATACTTTTGTTATTTTTTCTGTCTCTCCAAACATTTTAGCTTTCAGTAACTTTAATCTCTGTTTTCTGCTCTGCACTCAGAGCCTTTGTGTTTGGCCTTATTTTGACAAATCATAGTCTGTTTCTGTTTCTTCAGTTATGATGCCTGCAGAAATCACAGTTGGCCTTCCCAGGCCTCCCTGACTCCAGGTAGTAAGAGAATAGCTCCGTCCAGAGTCATGTGAAACAAGCAGAGGCTTCTCCACCCTTCCAGCTGCTACCTACCCTGTTCTCCTCTTGGTGGCATTGCCCAAAGCACTATTCTCTTGACCTGGCTGTCTTTCTCATATTTGTTCATATGAACCCTTCTTATGCTTTAAGTCCTGCTTTCTGTCTCACCTCTGCCAACAAGTGTCCTCAGATACTCCCAATGTGAATTCACCCCTTCCTCTTCTTTATTTCTGGAGAGCTTTGTATGCTGTTAAATAGTCACCATCACTCTCTTTTATGTAAGAGTTGTGGTTGTGTCTCACTAATCTGTACCTTTGAGGTCTTAAGAGGCAGGATTCACGTCATCTTCATCTTGGTATGATAGTATGCCCATCATGGCTTGCATTATACCCAAAATAGCCAGTGTTCAACCAACAAAGGTTTACAGCCCACCTCCTTGGTGCTGCCTTAACACTGGGCAGGTAATAGAGTGAGATACAGGCACAGTACCTGCACAGGAATCTGTGAGGTGAAGTTGAGCCCTGCCAGTTGCCATTCTTAAATTGTCATATGGTGGGCAATCTTCTCCCAGCCTGTTCACCTGGGTAGTTCCCTGTCATGAACAGGTGGCTTTCACTCTGTCACACATATTCACTTGCATTTTTCCTCCCCATACCTCACATCTAAGTGGAAGTTAATAGTATCTTCATTTTCTTCATCATGTCCCCCACTGCTGCTGCTGCTGCTAAGTCGCTTCAGTCATGTCTGACTCTGTGCGACCCCATAGACGACAGCCCACCAGGCTCCGCCATCCCTGGGATTCTCCAGGCAAGAACACTGGAGTGGGTTGCCATTTCCTTCTCCAATGCATGAAAGTGAAAACTGAAAGTGAAGTCACTGAGTCATGTCCGATTCTCAGCAACCCCATGGACTGCAGACCACTAGGCTTCTCCATCCGTGGGATTTTCCAGGCAAGAGTACTGGAGTGGGGTGCCATTGCCTTCTCCTAAGGTAGGCTTAAAATGGTATTGTCTGTTAAATGCCTTGGGTTCAGGTACGATGTGGTCATCCAGAGAGGAATATTGTCAGAGGCTGTTTGGGAAGCTTTTTCTAGCTCCTTTGACCTCTCTGTTTCTTTCTCTGTTACCAATCCAACCAGAGTGAGGAGGGGCTCCAGTCAATTCCTTTTGCTTATTAGCCACTCCAGTTTGGTGGATTGGTTGAAGTTGGATGAGAACCTGAGCTGGTAACCTCTAAGGTGGGAGTATGGTCATTGGTCCACCTTCCTTCTCACCCGCGGTTTTTTGAAAAAGGTCTCTATAGATCTATCACCTCTTTAAGATGGAAGGAAATAAACTGTCCTTGCTGCGTCATCATTTTACAGCCTTTATAGTCTCTGTGGTAATTTCATTTAAAGTTTTAAATCTTTCAGTTTCAAGCCCCAGTTCATTTTGTCATTTGGCTTTTTTAAATGTTGATTTCAAACCTTGGAAGAAAATATATTGTGAGAAAGTTTCTAGTTTAAATTTGATGAAATTAATAATCATGAGGCAACCCAGACCATAAAGAAAGCCTAACGTGTAGAAATTCAGTGTGACTCCAGATTTAAACCTTAAATGTGTTTGGGGAAATGCACTTTGTTAGGTCAAGTTTAACAAAGACAAGATCCTTTTTTGGTCTTTTAGATTAGGCCCATCATACATAGCGTCCTCTTCCTAATTTCACTTTCCCAACTGGAATCACGCACCTCCACTGGGGCACACCCTTTTCATGTTGATTGTGGCCTCTCCTTGGAAAATCTCCCTGATAATAAGTTTTAAATGCAGATCCTTCTAATCCAGGCAGCTAAAGGAGGAGTCCTCTTCCAACACCCAACGCTGTCCACACCTATGATGAGAAAGAGCTGTAAGTCCTTGCTAGACCTGTCTTAGCCTTGTAATCCCCTTCAGGTCCTGTCAGCCCCCTGAGACTAAGATGGAGGTGGGTGGAGAAGGAGCCTTGGTGATGAGGAAAGGAACTGCATACACTTTCTCAGTCATGGCAGTTCTCTTAGACACCCTGGTTTCAGTGTTGCATCCCTTCACCAGTCTGGCAGGAAAGGATTACACAGCATAATAAGGTATTTGAGTTCCTGAGGGGCTGAGGGGAAGTCTCAAATATAGCAGAAATAATGCAGACCCTCCATGAGCGTGATAGCAGAGCACCTTGCTATCAACCTGTCTCTTTTTAGGATAAAGACTTAGGTCTTTTTGCACATTAAGATTACCTGTGAGAGAAATGGCAGTAGGGATCCTAGGCTCTTGTTTTGGTTGTTGTCTTTGTATTCAGTTTGTTTCAACAAGGACTCTAGCAATTTTAAATGAGAGGGGGGAAACAGTTGGCCAGCTAGAAAATGGTAAAAGGAAAGGGACAGAAACTGGATGAGATTGGATCCCAAATGGATATGGTGAAGTCCTTGCTGGGTATTAAACTGAAGCTTGGGAGTACGTTCTATTTGACCAACCCGAGGTCTTGTTTTAATTTGAATTAATGGCCAAGATTTTTCCATTAAATAATTTCATATAAAAATACCAGTTTCTTCAACTCTTGAAACGTCTTTCTGGATCACGAGTGTATACTTCCACAGGGCCACAGTCAACTGGAGAGGACATGTGCCTTCTAGTCTCTCCCATGGAGAAGACAATGGCACCCCACTCCAGTACTCTTGCCTGGAAAATCCCATGGACGGAGGAGCCTGGTAGGCTGCAGTCCATGGGGTCACTAGGAGTCGGACATGACTGAGCGACTTCCCTTTCACTTTTCACTTTCATGCATTGGAGAAGGAAATGGCAACCCACTCCAGTGTTCTTGCCTGGAGAATCCCAGGGATGGGGGGAGCCTGGTGGGCTGCCATCTATGGGGTTGCAGAGAGTCGGACACGACTGAAGTGACTTAGCAGCAGTCTCTCCCAAACCCCTCCAAACTCCTTCCTTTCCATTGTTAACCTGGACACTAAAGGTATTTGAACTTGTAATCTGACCCTTGAGGCTACTTGAATTACTTAAGGGGCTGCCCCCATTTTGGCTGTTAGCTTCCTTTAAGCCAAGATGAAGAACACACTTAAGAGCTGCAAAGTTCACAGCTGAGGTTCTCATCCCTGGCCCTGGCATAGACTCCTCTGTGAAGCTTCTAAACTGCTAATGCCCCTGGCCCCACCCTGGGGATTCTGATTCATCGGGGTGGAGATGGGGGGACAACTCAGCATTTTTGGAAACAGCCCCAGGTGTTTTGACTGTGCAGCAGCGTGGGGAACTTGAGGCATGGAGGGGGTGTCCGCTCTGATAGCTTCCAGCCTTGGCACTTCCCCTTGATTGGCAGAGCTGTGAAATGAGGGCATGGGCTCAGAGTCCTTGACATTATCATACAGTTCTTTAAAAGGAAACAAACACTTCAAGTGTGGCTCCTCTGGAAGGAATCACGTTGAGCAAATGGGCCCCGGGCACCTGCAGTGCCAGGGCCACAGCACTGGTTGAATGAAGACAGGGGCTCCCATAAGTTTGTAGGGATGTCAGATGTGTGCATGAATCATTTAGAGGAGAAAGCACGCTTCACTGAAAGCCTGGATGGAAGAGGTGACCCCACATTAGGATAAGGGTCAGCTTCCAATAGAACTGATACTTTATTTAGCTGGTCTTTGCAAACTAGGAGAATTTTTGTCTGCAAACATTGAGAAGGGGGTGGTAACACGCCAGAAGAGGAAGGAACAAGCGGAAGTGTAGAGGTAGCATGTTCTTTCTCTTCCCCACCCCTCGGAAATGCCAGCTCCCTCCCCGCCACACACTATTCTTTGCCCTCTCAGGGCCACAGGGAAGAGTGCATCACTGTCCAGTACTGTGTCATATTAATGTATCAGTGGAGCAGCGGCATGGATAACATAAGCTTCATCACAGGGTTGTCTTGAAGATGAGATGAGTTCATACATGTACCAAGCCCTCGGAACAGTGCTGTCCAAAATGATTGTGCACAGTGGACAGTGAGGAAGGATGGGTGTAAGGAGGGCTTTATGAAACTGAAGATTCACATGCATTTGTGCTTTGTCTTTGAGGCTGGAAGGGTGTTAAGAAGTTGGTAACAAGGAGAAAAGGAACACACTAGGGGAGGAAGATGAATTCAGGCTGTGTCAGGAAATACGCACCTTAAGTTGTCCAAAATGTAATCCAGTGTTACTCAGTAATTCATCTAGTTTTGGTTTTATCTCTAGACTAGGGGTCAGGCTCTCTGGGGAGGAGTCTTGATGCAGTTAGCCTATTACATAAGCATCAGAAGTACTATGGGTACAGATATGCTTGGCTACTACCCTGCACCACCATCCGGGGAGAAGGACCATTGGGAACTTTGTCTGCAGCCCATTTCCCTTCTCACAGGGAGTCACTTTTGCTGGCTACTGCCCACCTATCAGAGGAAAAGCCCTGAGTACCTCTTCATCTTCCCAGATCATATTCGGTGGCTTCTTTTGTATATAAATTAAGGGAGAGTAGAGACAGACAGGTGTGTCTTTCTCCTGACAGTGGAACCTTTGTGACTGACACTTTTTAGAAGAAGGAGCTCCTATTTTTAGTTCTCCCATCCCAACCTGTGTCATCCTTAATAAAATGAAAGCGAAGTTGCTCAGTCATCTCTGACTCTTGCGACTCCATGGACTATATAGCCCACCAGGCTCCTCCATCCATGGAATTTTCTAGGCAAGAGTACTGGACTAGGTTGCCATTTCCTTCTCCAGGGGATCTTCCTGACCCAGGGGTCGAACCCGGGTCTGCCACATTGTGGGCAGACGCTTTACCATCTGAGCCACCACCCAAATTGTCCTTGATAAAGGACTAGACATTGAAGCACACAGACAAAATAATTATATTCAGCTGCTTTCTAGAATGAGCTCTGTTCTTACCAGAACACAATATTTACAAAATAAAAATTTAGCTGAATTTTTTTCCTTCCAGGAAAGGAATACTGCATTCAGATGCTTTTGTCTTCCTCAGTTTAATTCTTAAGAACAAGTCTTTTGATATAAATACATAGTTTGGAATATAATAATGTAACTAAATAATAACAAAATTTTCTCAGAAGCACAGAGGAGAAAATTTCTCTTCTAAATGACAAAACAAGCCTAAGGAAATTTTAGGATGATGAATGTTTTCTGAAACTGAATTGTGGGGATGGGTAAATAACTGTATACATTTACTAAAACTCATCAAAAACTGTACCCTTAAAATGGGTGAATTTTATGGTATGCTAATACCTCAATAAATTATAAAGTCCAGAAACAAGGGGGAAATTAACTAAATGTAGGTGTCGTTGGATAAAATAATTTGGAATTTTTTTGATCCTTTATTTCAAAGTATCTGGCACTTGAAACTTTGTTCTTTATTAGTTTGTTATTTCTCTTTGAATCAGTTTATTTGGTATAAAACAAGCCCAGATGAGTCCCACATCATCTTAAAAAGTTTGATCTTTGTAGTCTCACATAGGAAAATGTCTGCTTTAAAAAGTGTCACTTTTAAAGCACTCAGGACCAGGTGGGGCAGAGGCTGGAGCAAGGCGTTAAGTGAGTGCTGTAAGCTGTGTGCCAGCACTAAGGTGAGCCAGTTAGACACAGCAGATCCAGGGATTCTTATAAAACTGCCTCTCTCCTCATAGCTGTCCTCTGTTCTGAATTTTTTAAAACGGGCCCTTTAGAGTCATCCTTAATCTTTGTTAATCTCCATTTTACTGTTTAGAACTGGCTTTGCTTGTTTGCCCTGTAGATAGAGTTCAGTCAATCTTATTCCACTAGGATCAGTCACATTTACCCAGTGGACTTAGGCACACAGGTGAAGAACAGATTTAAAAGGACTTTTTCCCTCTCTTTTTTTAGGTGATGAATTTAAACCATTAGAGGGACAGATGATTCTTACTAGATTTTTAAAACAGAAACAAAACATCACTTAAAAACATTATTCCCCTAAAACAGAATGCACTTGTTTGGGAACTAATTCTATGTCTTTGAAAGTCATATGATCCAGTTGGGATAAAATTTTTAAGGAACTATGAAGGAAAAAAAAAAAAAAAAGGTTTGGGTCTGTGGTTTACAAATGGGAGTGTTTTTAGCCTTCAAATTGCATGTTGCATTAAATAAGAATGAACCAAGAAAAGGAATCACTCGCCTCCAGCTGATCCTGGGTTCGGCATAGCGCTGAATCATTTCCTTCAAAGACCAGCCCTGCGCCCTGGCTCAGGTTATGACTGGGAGCTTTTCTCAGCCCTGGACGGTTTAGAGGAGGAGGGACCAAGTCAGCAGGAAGAATGAGGAAACATTTGCTGCCTTTCTCTCTGTGGTCTTCAAGAGTTAGCAGATATTACAGCTGCATTTCTGGGGCAGCATTTCATGTGTCTGAGGAACACAAGCATAGTTTGTTTGAAAAACTGGAAGGAGCCTGGGAGAGACCTGTCTTCACCTCTGTGTTGCTGAGATCCTTGTAGCGGTTCTGTTCGTCGGTAGTTTTTGCTGTCTCACTGACGCCGAGAGTCCTGGAATTAAACCCCGTGGCCAGCAGGCTGTTAGTTAGTCAGGAAATTCCAAATGGGTATAAATAAATGCTCTGCAGCAGCTCCTGGGCTCTTTGCCTGCTAACGTGTGCAGGCCCTATAACGCTGAGGGAAGTGGGCCCGAGACTTGGCTTCCTGCTGGCTGAAAATCACAGTTATTTTGTTTCTGGGTGGGTAAGTAAGAAAACCCCAAAAAAAGAAAAACAGAGGAGAGTGTGACGTGTGGGTGGGGGTTGGTGAAATATAAACTCAAGCTCTGTATGTTATGAAAAATATTTGCTTTTCTTACAGACTGGAAAGAATAACTCAGTCCTGGATTTTTGGTTCAGTGACAGTTTCAACTTTAGCCATGGCTCTAACATAAAGATGTCATTGTCATGGGAATGAGAGGTTGCATGTATATATATGCTAAGGTTTGAGTTCTTGGCTTGCTTAACTCCCAGAGTTTCCTTTCTTGTTGGTAACTCCATTTTTGGTCATTTGTTTTCAGCTGTTTTTCTAATGAGCTGCTCAGTTTGCCTTGAAGTTGGTTTCTTTTTCTTACGTAAACATGGTAAAACAAAATAAGGGCTGGGATTCATACAATTACTTTAGCCTCTCCCACCTCGCCAAAAGGCATAATGTTTTGTTAGAAAAGCCTTTCTGTCCCAAAGTTCCCTAGCTTTGGGAACCTAGTGCTGGTTCTCTGATTTTCACAGAATTACCCTCTGAACTGGCACATTTCCTATGTACGCTTAGAGAAGTGTGTTATTTTTGAAGAAAGTTTGGAAAACAGCATTTAGTCCCCAAGCTAGTTCCCTTCTGTGCATGCACGATAAATTTAGGCTCCAGTTCAGCAGTTAAGTCTTCAAATCAGACGGTAGACATTAGAAGACAGCACTGCTGAGGCTGTGAGAACAAGCCCTAAAGAGCCCAGGCCTCTCAACTATCAGGAGACAGGTTAGGGGTAGAGTTGCTGCATCTTCTGGTTGGCACTGAGCACTGGAGAAGAGGGCCACTGTGTGACCCTCACAGCCTCTGTGATGTCACACACCTCCTTGCTAGTGTCCTCCATTCTCAGGAACTGTGACCCTTTCCATTTTCTTTCCTCTCACTGCTCACCTGCAGCCTGGCTTCGAGACTCCTAAGAGCTACCCAGGGTGAGACTGATGACACAGCAAAAGGAAGCTGCCTTTGGGGATTGTTAGGTTGTGTTAGCTGTTACCATGCAGCTGGAAAGTGCGGCAAGTGGAGGGGGCAGAGAGCAAGGCCCCTGGCTCCGTCTGCCTGAGTTCATCTGGCCTGACAGCTGCTTCAATTAATTCCTTTCTTCACTTGATCACTTAGCAGGTGACGTTATGGAACTTTGTGTGAAGTATAGTGAGAGGGTCGTGGTCTGGAAGCAACCTTTGGAAATCATTGAGTTCCACCAGCATTCTCATTTTATACATACAGACCTTGTTGCTGCATGTATGATTCCAGACCCTTGCTGCCCATTGCTGGTCTGTGAACTCAGAAGTATTTATAGCTCCTGTACTTGTTTTATGAAAAAACTACACCATCCCCCCAATCTGGACAACTGCACGGAAGTGCACTCAGTGGTTCTGCAGTGCACATCTGTGCATAGTGTGTTAAAAAATGTTCTGCTCTTACGACCTAATTAGAGATAGAATAGGGTAGTTCATAAAGATCAGTGCTTACCTTTGTCCTCTTTTTGTGCTGTTGTTGTTGTTCAGTTGTGTCCAGCTCTTTGCCACCCCATGGACTGCAGCACGCTAGGCTTCCCTGTCCTTCACCATCTCCCTGAGCTTGCTCCAACCCATGTTCATTGAGTCAGCGATGCCATCCAACCATCTTATCCTCTGCTGTCCCCTTCTCCTCCTGCTTTCATTCTTTCCCAGCACCAGGGTCTTTTCCAGTGAGTCAGCTCTTCTCATCAGGTGGCCAAAGTATTGGAGCTTCAGCATCAGTCCTTCCAATGAATATTCAGGATTGATTTTCTTTAGGGTTAAGTGGTTTGATATTGTAAGAAGAAAATATTTCCTCTTGGTTATAATGTATTTCTAAAGGTTGGAGAAGTCTGTCTGCTTTTGCTTTTGTTTTATATTACCTCCTCCCTATGTATAATTGATACTGGAGTAGGGCTGTCTCTATACCTAACCAGCATCCACACTCCACTCACCCTGAGCCCTAGTGTGCACACACAGACACATACACCTCCACTGCAGGGCCCAGCCAGCATCTCCTTCAGCCAGAAGAAACCAGGTAGACCTCAAGATTTTCGCAGACTCATTTATTTGATTTTGAAAAATATCACAGACACCTCAAACCCTAGCTCCATGGGCAGGGAGAAAAAAAGCAGGGTGGAAGAAAAGAGTTCTGGACTAGTATGCCAGGAGTGTATGCTTCACCAAACAATGGAAGGTGATCCAGTAATAGTAAATAATAATAGCAGACCACAGACCTAGCTCTGAGTGCTCCACAATAACACTGTGAAGCAGGTCTATTATTTTCCCAGTTATACAGTTGGAGTAGAATCTAACTTGCCAACAGAAAGTGGCAGCACCATGATTCAAACCCAGGCACTCTGATCCCAGAGTATCTGATTTTAATCACTACAGCTCTTCCTCTCAGACTTAACTAAATGGTACCTGCCTAGTCATGAGGCTTTTCATTTCAACAAATACTGAGCATGCTATGTGCCAAGCACTGTGCTAGGCCTTGAGGGATAGAAAAATAAGTATTAATTGGTTTCTGTCCCTCAGCACACCTGCAATCTGGTGGGGTAAGACAGACACGCGCCTGGTCCTCCTAGCACAGGTCAGTGTGTTAACAAAGTGTTCCAGGAGGATGGAGGGGAGAAGGTGACCATTTCTTCCCAGGACAGAGCAATTAGGAATAAGAGAAGACTACAAATGATGGGAAATTTGGGGTTGGGCCCCAGTTGTGATCAGTGAAAGAGGCTGGGGAAGGGCATGCTCGGAAGAGGGAACAGAGTGGACGAAGGCAGAGAGGCTTGAAAGTGCCTTGATATGTTGAGGTTCTGGGAGGAAGAGGGGTTGGGGACTGGGAAGTGCTAGATTAGGCCAAATTGTTGAAGACTTTTAATGCGACAGAAATGAACTTCGAAACTTTATTTTCTGTAATGGGGCTCCTGGCAACCAATCTGCAAGATTAATATTTGAGAAGTCTCTGCAAGTTTCCAGGGATACCTCAAACAAATGTAAAATTCCTCAAAGAATATGTAATATAGGAGCGTGGAGACATTAGTCTTGATAAAAAGCAGACTGCTCTATTTGCATATGAGCAGCAGCAGAGTGTTGGCTGTGCTCCCCAGTGACTGGCTGACTGCTCTCGCGTGCCCCAGCGACACTGGAGGCACAAGTAGAGGAAGGTTATCATCCTCTACATTTATGTCATTTATTTTCAAATAATTTCAACTCAGAAAATTCACTAAAGAACTCTCTTGCCTCCTTCACCTACATTCAGATTCTCCAGTGGTTACTATCTTGCCACATTTGCTCGTCTCTTTCTGTGTGTATACATGTACTTGTGTGTGTGGGTATATATATAAAAACACGCTCTTGTCACATCTCTTTAATCTCCTTCAATCCGAAATAGCTCTTAGCCTTTCTTTGATGACCTTGACAGTTTTAAAAGGAGAGACCTGGGAATTGCCTGGCAGTTCAGTGGTTAGGACTATGTGCTTCCACTACCAGAGTCCTGATTTCAGTCCCCAGTTGGGGAACTAAGATCCTGCAAGCTGTGTGGCATGGCCTAAAGAAGGATAGAGAGAGACCTGTCCTTTTGTGGGATGTCTTTCAGGTAAATCTGTTGACATGTCCAGATTCAGGCCATACCTTCCAAGCAGAAACCCAGGAGGACTGATCCTGTGCTTTCTCAGAGCAGGGCCTCAGGGACTTGTGATTGTAGCCTTTATCACCTAGTCCACGTGGTTCTTGATCAGCTTTCTGCTGCACAGTATCACCATTTTCTCCCTAGTGACTGAAAGCTGTTTTGTGTGAGGCATCCTGAGGCCAAAATTCCTGTTCTTCAGTAAGAAGTCTCTACACACTCGATTCAGCATCCGTTGATGATTCCTGCTTGAGTCACCTACTGTTACAATGGTGGCTAAATGGTGATTTACTGTTTTTATAACTCTTTATTTATTGAACTATAAGTTGGAACTCTGTTATATATTTCTTATAGCATTATGGACTCATAGATACCTGAATTATTCAGTGGACTGTCATCTGCTACTATCACTAATCCTGTTATTTTGATGCCCAAACTATCCCAGGTTTGGACAGTGGAACCCAAAAATGAGTTTGGGAGCTAACTAGACCCCTGACACTCTTTTTAAATAGCTAATCTGATGTGTGCTAACAACTGAGATAAATAAGGGGTATGTAGAACCTGCTGTCTGAGTTCAAACAATAGGGGTCCCCTGCAGCAAGATCCTTGTCAGGCAGGCAGAGAGACCACTCAAGTGGTTTGAGGCCAGCTGATCTGAAATTAATTCAGCTTGTCAGAGACCTTGTGGTGGGTAGAAGTCTTGAATTTTCAGGATGTATTGCTTACGTTCTCCCAGACCGCATTCTCTGTCTTTAGCCTTCCCTTGGGTAACTCAGCCCCTGATCAGCGTGGGCAGAGAATCAGGGGCTGAAGCTGGGAGCACTTCAGGTCAGCACTAGCGTGCCACCCATCTGTCCCTCTCTCCTCCACCTGGACACTTGCGGACCCAGGACACTTGCTGGCTGCCAGGGTCAGCCAGCTTTGCTTCATAGACATCTTCGGCCCCTGCTGTGCCCATTCTAGTTTCAAATGTGGAGCAAGTTTGTGCTCTGCTTCTCAACAAGCTCAATCAGGGCCTGCCTTCCCTAAAATGTTCTCTCTTCCTTCTTCCTGCCATCACTCATGGCACCCCTGTCCCTCCCAGATTAGACTTATTGTACTTAAATCACCTTCTGAAAAGGAAATCCCATCATTTTCCTCTACAGTGAGTCATCCGTTGGTTTAAAGAAAATATTTTCTTTCTTATTAGCAGAATGAGGTCAAGGATAGAGCCCCAGAGGATGAACACAAAAACCCAATCCCTGTCTGCAGCTCTGCCCAGAGGAGCTGAGATACGTCAGGCCTTCTCAGTTTCCTCCTGAATAGCTTAGGGGGAAGATGTGGGCCACAGACTGCCCCCAAATGCAGACAAGCTTTTTAGTTCTCGTTGTCTTAACACTAAGGCTAACACTTATTACCTAGTTCAGTAACTAAAACTCACACAATGCAAAGGAATTTGTGATACCACAAGAAAAATTCATAGGGACTTGAACAGTCTGTGGAAACTTAATAAAGATTGCTGAAGAGAATTTTAATACATACTCCAGCATCTAGCCAGAGCAGTCCTGCTAAGATACAAATCTCACCACTTCGCTCCTGTGTTCAATAGCTCCCTGACGCACTTGAGAACTACAAACCTGACTCACAGGGGCCTGGGTGACGGGGGCTTGGTCCTCTCTCTGCCTCACTTCATGTTTTCCTTATCATGCAAAGCTCTTCTCAGTTCCTAAAAGTGGCAGGTTTCATATACGCTGTTTTCTCCTCCTAGAATTTCTCCCATCTTGGTCTCCCTGCCAAATATCCCCCAACCCCCACAAACACACACACACTTGGCCCAGTGGACCCCGCAAATACAGCACCCTGGCAGAACACTCTCTATTCCCAGCCCAGGTGGGGGTTCCTGCTCTGTCCTCACATGCCTCCTGGATTTTAGTCTCACAGCACTTATCACAGTTGTTAGTTTTTTATGCATCCTTTGTTTCCTAGAGTTCACAAGTTCTATCCAGGTAGGCTCTCTGTCCCTGTTGATTTACTCCTAGCAGTGTTTGCTGCATCGTAGGTTCTTAATAAATACTTACTGAGTGAAAGAATAAACCCATCTTTCAGCCTGACAGTTGCAGCCTCCCTAGGTCAACATTCCGTCTCTGGGGTGTGGGGACAGGTAGACCTGGAATGTGGGACGAGGATGAAAAGGAGCAGTGACGGGAGACAGTGGAATGTGTGTGGGGACAGGTTACCAACGCAGAGATAAGAACAGCTGTGAGAGGAGATCTGAAGATTTAGGGGAAGAAGCCACAAGCAGTAATGAAGAGTTCCAGATATAAGAAACAACAGCACATTATAACTTAGTCATATAAACAAACCAAGCCTGTAAAACTGAGTTATGTTGAGCTGTTATTTCCCATGAACTTCTGGCAGCCACTTTTGCTTTCCTTCATGTTGTCATTTTATTTGAACAATGCATGTTTGGGTAGCCGTTTAAAGCAGCTGCAACCCAAAAAGAAGTCTAGGTGAAATCAAGTAGGTAATATAAACTTCACAGAACAGGAATTCAGGCTTTATAGAACCAGCCCTGACTTCTAATAGGTGCTTATCATTTGAATGAATGATTGGATGGATAAGGGAAAAAAGCAGATAGAAAAACAATTCTTTGGTAATTGGAAGAGCAAAAGAAAAATCTCATTTGCCATACACTCTTGAAAAGAAACAGAAGGAACCCTTACATTGTTATGCTTTTCATTGTGTATTCTCTAACAGATAGGGTTTCCGGTAGATTTTGGTGTGAGAAGCTCCTTGGGTCTCAGTCTTAATTCGAACAGTGTCATCAGAACTTTCCTGTTAAACCTGTCTAGAAGGACCTGTTACACATCACTGTCTTCTCCGTCCCCTGCTCCGTGCCGGGGAGAGTTGATTTGCTAACTCAATTACTTTCATACTCTGAGTAATTAACTCCATGAGAACTTCTCTCTCATCAAGTTCATCTCAGAGTTGATCCTACTGCTTTTCTTCCCTGCCTCTCAGCCTCAGCTGATGTTGAATCTTTTTGACTGCTTTAAACAGCAGGATGCTTGCACTCTGCTGCTTTTAAGTATGGGAATCTGTGTTTAATTATGTGCTTCTTGGGGACTGACTCAGCTCTTTAAGCAAAAATCTTCATGCTTCATGTGAGAGGGGACAATACAGTAATAGGAATTAGCAGAGTTCTTCAGTTTCAATAGTCAGGTAGAATATCTGCCGAAGAAAAACATAAAAGAGTGTTGGCACATGGGTGCAATTATTTCTCATGGCACCACTAGTCAGTAATTGGGCCTAGAGTATGCAGTGGTGAAACCAGGACAAAGAAGTCTTTGTATCCTAATTAATAGATAGAGTAATAATATCAAAGTTTTGCCCATTTAAAAGTCCACCAGGACATATTATTTCGTAAACCTCCAGTGCTTTTTACTCAGAGTGAAGAATGGCTCACTGTGGTAGGATGTATAGAAAAGTATTTACTGGTTTCTGGCTCAAAATTGGCATTTTTATTACCCTGTCACTTATGCATGATGCTGTGGTCCTGCTGAAAAATGGAAGACTTGAAGAACACAGCTTATATAGTCAGATTTTCAGTTGCTATATGTGAATGTTTTGCTCACTGTCTTTAGTACAGGCACTGTCAGCCTCAACACCACAGTCTGCCCTCAGTATCCTCAGGAGATTGATTCCAGGACCCTCAGCAACAGCAAAACCACTGGTGATCCAGTCCCTTATATAAAATGACATAGCACAGTCGACAGTCTCTATCTATAGGTTTCGTATCCACAAATTCAGAGGGCTGTACTGACCTTTTGGACCAGATAATTCTTTGTAGAGGAAGGTAGGACTGTCCTGAGTGTCGTAGGATGTTAGCAGCATCCTGGCCTCTACCCACTAGATGCCGGCAGCACCCCTTCTTCTAGTTGTGACAACCAAAATTGTCTCTAGAGTTTGCCAAATATCTCCGGGGTGGGGGGCAAAATCACCCCCGGTTAAGAAACACCACTAGCAGGTTAGTACTCCCAGACTAGTTTCTGACCTTCTACCTCCTGGCCACTGCGTTACTTTTTATGTCTTCCCAAACCAAATATTATTTGGACATTAAGTTTAGCTTCTTTGAAAAGTTGAAACCATATAACACTTCATGAATCTAAACGATGACTTTTGAAATAGCCATATCTCCATTTCACTTTGTTAATGCAGAAAAATTGCAAGGAACATTTCGAATTGTTCTTGAGTCTGTGCACTAGCTCTGTCACAGAGCACTAGTTTTATAGCTGGTGAATATATAAAGAGTAGAATTACCATCAGTTTGTTGTTCTCAGCTTTTCTCTGAATACTTGGGGATCTGGTCTGGACTTAGGAAGCTGTCTCCAGTCGGCGCTGTCACATTTGGTGTTCGGTTTCCCCAGTTTGCAAAGTGTACAAACTGGGTTCGGGGATAGAAGATGGAAGAGGGCCTCTGACTTTTCGTGTCTAGGAAGGAGGTCAACCCTGAAGAGCCACACAGAGCACTATTATAAGCCCATCCACTTAGGCTGACACACAAATGTACATTTTGGTGGTTCTGCCTCTTCGCTTTGCTTCTGCCTTGTCTTTTATTTCTTTTTCCACACACTCCCCTGAGCACCCTCCCCCTGGCCCCCACACTGGACTGTGAGCATTGTGAGAATGGGGGCCCTGTCTCCTTTGTTCACTCTGTGTCCCCCAGCTCCTACAACAGTACTTAGAAGATAGTAATAAGAGGAAAGGGCAGGAAAGGGGGAGGGAGAGAGAGAGGTGTTACTAAAATTGTCTTTTGAGAATCAGAGAAGGAAATGCCAACCCACTCCAGTGTTCTTGCCTGGAGAATCCCAGGGACGGGGGAGCCTGGTGGGCTGCTGTCTATGGTCGCACAGAGTCGGACACGACTGAAGCGACTTAGCAGCAGCAGCAGCATTAACTATACATATAAGGTAAACATATATGTGTCATTTTTTTTATTTGGTCCTCACATCACATTTGGGTACTATCACATTTTAACTGGTCCCCTGGAATTTAATCTCTTTCCCTACCTCGGTCTAATCCACACACAGCTGTGAAGACACTCCTTGTTGATCGTTTCAGTCCCTAGCACATGGCCTGGTGTGCGATCTCTCAGTGATGAGATTCCCCTGCTCCAGGACCCAGCGCAGTATCCCCTTCTGTACTAGGTCACCCCCCTTCTAGCCTCCTCTTTCCTTGTACTACTAGGCTCTTCCCTGGCTCATCCAGCCCCGCTTTCTATTTTACTCTGTCATCACTTACCTTGTCTTCAGAACTCATCTCCTGGTTAACTCCAGTATTGATCATTTTTTCATATATCATCAGATTGTTCTTATTGATAATATACTTTTGTAACTGATCTAACTTAGTGTTATGTTTCAGGTGTTTGGCATTTATCTCACATCTAGACTGTACCTCCTTTTATTTCTTATAAATCCTTCCTCCTACTCTTTCCACTGAATAGGACCATTTTCTGCACCTAATTAAGCTTTCAATAAATGCTATATAATGAAGGTAGAGGTGGTGCCAGGAACAGTCTCTACCTCTGGATTTCCAGACATTCAGAAAATTCTTGTAAACACCAGGGACACCCCTCTGATTCCAGACTGTTTAACTGGAAGCTGTTACTTTCCGGATTCCAGTTGCAGATAACAGCCAGTGGTTTCTGGCTTCATATAAGCTCTGTTAGTCCAAAAGGGCTTTTTAGGCAGTTAGCAGTCTCCTTAATAACCCATTTAGAGACCTTTTTTTTTCACATTGTTTTTACACTTCCTTAATTATTCTTGAATTTATCAATTTTTTTGTGATGAAAATGTTTTAATGTAAGATCTCGCCAGTTTATTATTAAACATTTTTCTTTTCAAAATCTGGTCCTAATTTTCTTTCTTATTTTTTTTTTTCTTTTTGTGAGGGGGAGAAGACAACACTGGTCAAAGAGTCCTATATCCATTAGAGTTCAGTTTAGCTCTCAGTAACAGGAACTCCAAGCAAACAATAACTAAACCAAATTAAATATAAATTCACATAAATGTGTAGAGGGAGGTAAGTTTTCCAGGAGTAGTATAGTGCTCTGATCCACAAAACTCTTATAGACACAGGTTCCTTCAAGCACCTTGTTCCTCCATCCCTCAGTGTGATCTCAAGTCCAGAATAGCAGCTACTGTTCCAGTCATTACATCTGCGTTCCAAACAGCAGGACAGAAGAAGAAACAAAGAGAAATACATCTTCCTTTTTAGATGTCAAAGAACTAGTCCTGTGTCTCGTAAGGAAGGCGTCTGGGGATTGTAGCATGACATATCTGCTTATGGACATACTAGCAGCGAAAGAAGCTGGGGAAATACTGTGTTTATATTTCCCCAATTAAACAGAGGGAGTCCAGTTCATGTGGAAGGGTGAGGTAGCACATACTGGGGAACATTTAGTTATCTTTGCTATGACTGCCCCATACATTCCTCTGCCATATGAGCTATCTTGGAGTTTATTTCAAGACATTCCAATGTATTATTTCAAT
Organism: Capra hircus; assembly: GCF_001704415.2. Taxonomy (NCBI): domain Eukaryota; kingdom Metazoa; phylum Chordata; class Mammalia; order Artiodactyla; family Bovidae; genus Capra; species Capra hircus. The sequence goes on along the minus strand of NC_030815.1, from coordinate 43,632,608 downwards.
ATTCAAAGCAGTGACTTGTAATCATATTTTTAAAAGATGAATACCTATATACTGTAAAAAAAAATTTTAAACCATGAAAAAAACATTAAATTCATCCATGATTCCAGAACCTAAAGATAAATACTGAAACAGCATCATATAAGAAATGTCCTTAACACTAATATAGAACAAGCAACTTCCGACTACAGAGTATTTAAATGTTTTTCAGAGATCTTAGTTATACTGTATATTCAGTTATTACTTCAATAAACATTATAAAACATCTTTATTCATAGCATCTTGTTAATTCATGTGTGGTTGGAAGGGAGAGAAAGGAAGGAGCTTTTAAAAATTAAATTTGTTGCTCTCAGTCCAGTACAGAGAGACAAGACAAACACCTGAAAAAGTTGGGAAATGAGGGCACTGTAACTGACCTGTTTGTGTCAATGTATGTAAAGGTAGATTGGAAAGCAGAAAATAAAAGAATCATGACACTAGGTATCTTTACTTAAGAGTAGAATAAATTGTACTGTGAAGAACTGTTTAGAAAAATGACACCTTGAGAAATACATCTTCCTTTTTAGTTGCTAGAGAATGAAATTTGGATTACAAGTCCTCAGGAGAATCTGAATCGAACACTATTAGGAAATAATCAAGCTCGGCACGGTTAAATTCTAACCTCCCTTGGTTCCCAGATTTAGAAGTCCAAAGTTCATCTGGGGATAATTCAGCGTGACCTGTAGCTTTCCTGAACTTCAGAAATAATTAAAGATAAGTCGGTTGAATTACTCTGGAAAGTGTGACATGTTTTGTTTTCTAAACCTTGACGTTAATGCATTTTAAAAGTTTTGAAGAGTAATAAACTAAAATTAACCTTTCCTAAGGAAAACACTCAAGTGGGAAAATTAGCTATGTTAAGACATACACAGAAAAACAAGAGCTATACCAAAATACTAAAAATTGCCACTAGGTGGTGAGATATGAGTGACTTTTTCTTTAAATGGTTTGTGGATAACATTTTTTAAAATTCCTTTTCCTGTTTTTTAATATTGAAGTATTGTTGCTTTACAATATTATACTAGTTACTGTACTTATATATGTGTGTACAGCATAGTTGTTTTTTTTTTTTTTAAGCGAGGTGGTTTTTAAAAAGTGTTTTCAAAAGAAACGTTCAGTCGTGGCAAAGGCTCAGTGGAGATCACTGTTGAAGGATAACTCTGCTGTGCAGAGCCGGGCGCTGGGAACCCGTGCGCGCGGGGGCGGTGCTGAGACCCCGCCGTGAACAGTGGGGCCCTTTGTGCCCCGACTTGTTCAGGTGGCCCAGAGCCGAGGCCGCTAGTTGCCACAGCAGAACACACACTCTTTCACGAGGAAGGGACCGGTGCGACAGAGACAGAGTCTCTCTGTGGAGACGTTTAAACTGCCGGCTTTATTTTGACTCTTGGCAGAACTGGCAAGAGGAACACAGGTTCTCCAAAGCTCCGGGCTTCCTGCTTGCATTGCGAACACGGGACAGAGCCGCTCAGTGTGCGGGGGTGGGGTCGCCGGGCCGCCGAGAGCTCATTGGTGCGGCCCCGGCCTATGGCGTGTGAGCCCGGCCCGCCGCCTAGTCTCCCGGTGTCCACCCTCCTTCTCTGAAGGGTGGAGGGCCTGGGCCCGCGAGCTGGAGAGCGGCAGGCCAGCCGGCGAGCGCAGCGGGCGCCCGGTAGGTGTGCGAGCGGCGGGCGGGGGCGCGGCAGGGGCTCCCCCCCGGGGCTCAGCCCCCGTCGCGGCTGGGCGGCAGCAGGGAGCGCTGGCCTCAAGGGTTTGGGCCAGCCCAGTTTAGAATCTACCTGTCCCAAGCCTGCAGTTTTTCTTTGCTTATGGAGTTTCAGACAGCACTGGAAACAGGTCTGGCTGCATACTTTGAGTGAGCATGTTGTCCTTGTAGAGTTAAAAAGGAAAGAAAGAAGACACGTTCTCTAAGCTAGAGCACAAGTTTTCCGGCGCCGCGCTCCTTGTCAGCGTACCCTTCCTTAGGTCAGAAAATGTTTGCTGCTTAGCACCTCTTTCCAACAGAATTCTTATCCTCGTGCCTTAGAATTGAAATCTTATTCAGAAATTTTAACAGCTAGAACAAGTTAATGGCGTTTTAAATGACGATACGAAGGGTACTTTTTATTCCTGTCTCTGGCAGTTTTCTTTTTTGTACTTTTCTTTCCAGCATTTTAGAGGGAAGCGAGCAGATGTAGGCAAAAGGTTTGTTCAGAGCATTCACACTGTGGGGTATCACATTCGGCACTGCTGAGTGTGGGAAGCACATACCAGCAATCCAAATTGCTGCAAGTACCTGGGCCTTGACAGCAGGTAGGTGGGCTTTTATGCCCAGGATAGGAGTAGCCATAGGGCTTCCCTCCTGGCTCAGAGGGTAAAGAAGCTGCCTGTGATGCAGGGCATCAGGCTTGGATCCCTGGGTCAGGAAGATCCCCTGGAGAAGGGAGTAGCAACCCACTCCAGTATTCTGGCCTGGAGAATTCCATGGACAAAGGAGCTTGGTGGGCTACAGTCCATGGGGTCACAAACAGTCGGACAGCACTGAGCAACTAACACTAGAGGTAGGGGTATTGATGGCTTGCATTTTAAGTCACTACTTTGGGATCCTTCCCGTAACACTCAGATGCAGATCTTGTTATCATGACTCTAGGAAAACACATTGCTTAATCCTACAATGTAAACAAAAACAACTTTGGTTTTCAGTTTGAAATGCATAGCTCAGGTCAGCAGCAAGATCTATGCCTTGCAAGTTTCATATTTCCTTTTCTAACCATTTGGTTTAGCCAGAAGTGGCGTTTATCGAATGCCATATGATCCAGTGTTTGGAGTATAAGTTTGCCCTTATTTCATTCTCCCTTTGCATCTATTTGGATCCATCACAAATACAAAACAAGGTATTCTTGAAATAGTGGATGTTTTGTCCAGAAGAAGTCAAAGAGGGGAAAAAAAAAAAAAAAACTTCTCCTCCTCTGTTGGGATAGAGTTTGTTTTGTTTTTAAATAGGAAACCACAAAATAGAGTTGAAGTCTATCCACAAACTGTTCTTGCCCCCTTGCTGCTGGAGTTAGTCACTCAGTGTCCCATGTGCCCCAGCGTTCTCTGCAAGGAAGGTGTCTAGGCAAATTGTGATCTTGTAGGGGTGGTCAGGCACTGCGGTACCTCAGCCACCGTTTAGAAAGACTGTAGTTTCCAAAAGAGCAGTAGGTGGGTAAATTCATGTCCAGGCTTCCTGGCTCTCCACTGATGTGTTCTGTTATTTTAAGACTTCTCACTTTCTCTGCCTCAGAGTACACTTTATAAAATAGCCGTCTTAGTGACTGCTATACTTCAAGGGACTGTAGACAGAAAATGAAATTATCTACTTGAAAATGCTTCCAAGTCTTCAGTGATTCTTTAAAAAACTCAAGTACTTGGTAAGGACTTACTATGTGCCTGGCTCTTAAAAATCATTTTCTCATTACATTCTTTTAACAGCCTTATGATTTAAATACTTGTATTTCCATTTTTACTCAGGTGAACTGAAGTCCTGAGAGGTTTGTTAACACCCATTTGTTAAGTTGTAGATTCAGGATTAGAACATAGATTTGTAAACTCTTAAATCATCTTTGCTTACCGTGCTACAACATACACAAATACTAGTTTTTATCATTGTGTGTGTTAATGACATTATAATAATCTCCCCTCTCTTTCTCTTAGGAAAAGCAGATGATACTCTGAATGGAGAACAAGACAGGGAACAAAAAGATCCTTATTTTGTGGAGACCCCCTATGGTTACCAACTAGACTTAGATTTCCTCAAATACGTGGATGACATACAGAAAGGAAACACCATCAAGAAAGTGAACATCCAGAAGAAGCGGAAGCCATCTGGGCCATGCCCGGACTCCAGGGCTGCACCTGGCCAGCACAGCGTGTGGACTTCCACTGAATCCCTCTCATCCTCCAACAGTGATGACAACAGGCAGTGCCCCAGATTCCTCCTAGCCCGAAGCCAAGTTACATCAACCCCAATCTCAAAGCCACCTGCCCCTCTGGAGACCTCTCCCACTTTTCTTACCATCCCAGAAAGCCGACAGCTGCCACCACCATCACCACAACTCCCAAAGCACAACCTTCATGTCACCAAGACACTGATGGAGACCCGGAGAAGACTCGAGCAGGAGAGAGTCACCATGCAGGTGGCACCTGGTGAGTTCCGAAGGCCCAGGCTGGCCAGTTTTGGAGGCATGGGCTCCACCAGCTCCCTTTCCTCCTTTCTGGGTTCTGGAAACTACAATCCCACCATGCCCCAACTTCAGAATGGATACCAAGGCAATGGGGATTATGGTGGCTATGCCCCACCTGCTGCCACCACCTCCTCCATGGGGAGCTCCATCCGTCACAGCCCCCTGAGCTCAGGGATCTCTACTCCAGTGACCAACGTGAGCCCCATGCACTTGCAGCACATCCGTGAGCAGATGGCCATTGCCCTGAAGCGCCTGAAGGAGCTAGAAGAGCAGGTGCGAACCATCCCTGTGCTCCAGGTAAAGATCTCTGTCCTGCAAGAGGAGAAAAGACAGCTGGCTTCACAGCTGAAAAACCAAAGAGCGGCATCCCAGAACGATGTCTGTGGTGTGAGGAAGCGGTCCTACAGTGCTGGGAATGCATCCCAGCTGGAACAGCTGTCCAGGACCCGGAGAAGTGGTGGGGAATTATACATTGACTATGAGGAGGAAGAAATGGAGAGCGTGGAGCAGAGCACCCAGAGGATAAAGGAATTCCGGCAGCTCACAGCAGACATGCAGGCCCTGGAGCAGAAGATCCAGGACAGCAGCTATGAGGCCTCCTCAGAGCTCAGGGAGAATGGGGAGTGTCAGCCTCAAGAGTTCCGGTCTGTGGCTGTGGGCACCGATGAGGACATGAACGACATTGTCGTGTACCGCAGGGGCGCCAGGCCCTGTAAGGATGCTGCTGTAGGCGTGGTCACTGAGACGAGGAATTCTGGGGTCAGTGTGACAGAAGCCATGCTTGGAGTGACTACTGAAGCTGACAAAGAAATTGAGCTGCAGCAGCAGACCATAGAAGCCTTGAAGGATAAGATCTATCGCCTGGAAGTACAGCTTAAAGAAACCACCCATGACCGGGAGATGACTAAACTCAAGCAAGAGCTGCAAGCTGCTGGCTCGAGGAAGAAAGTTGATAAAGCCGTGATGGCCCAGCCGCTTGTTTTCAGCAAGATGGTGGAGGTGGTAGTACCCACCAGAGACCAAATGGCTGGCAGTCACGTGGATGTGGTTGACACATGTGTGGGGACATGCGTGCAGACAAGTAGTGTAGGCATCTCCTGCCAGCCCGATCGTGAGAATAAAGAGGTGGGGCCTGAGCTGCCCATGAATTGGTGGATTGTTAAGGAAAGGGTGGAAATGCATGACAGATGTATTGGCCGGTCGGTGGAAATGTGTGACAAGAGCGTAGGTATGGACATCAGTGTCTGTGAAACGGGCAGCAACACGGAGGAGTCCGTGAGTGACCTGGCACTTCTCAGGACCAACTTGAATCTCAAAGAGGTGCGCTCCATCGGCTGTGGAGATTGCTCTGTTGATGTGACCGTCTGCTCTCCAAAGGAGTGCACCTCCCGAAGCGTGAACACAGAGGCTGTCAGCCAGGTGGAAGCTGCCGTCATGGCAGTGCCTCAGACTGTGAGCCAGCACACCAGCACAGTTCTAGAACAGGTGAGCCAGTTCACCAATACTGAGGTGGCCGCTCTCACAGAATCCTGTACCAACACTTCCCTTAGCACTGTGGACAAGCAGACCAGCACCCGCACTGTGGAGATGCGGACAGTAGCCGTGGGAGAAGGCCGGGTCAAGGATGTCAGCTCCACCAAGATGCGGTCCATCGGAGTGGGGACGGTGCTCTCTGGCAACGCTGGGTTTGACAGGCCATCAGCTGTGAAGACCAAAGAGTCAGGCGTGGGGCAGATCAGTATTAACGACAACTATCTGGTTGGCCTCAAAATGAGGACCATAGCATGTGGTCCTCCCCAGTTGACAGTGGGGCCGACAGGCAGCCGGAGGAGTGTAGGTGTTGGGGACGAGCCTGTAGGAGAGTTCGTGGAGAGCCCCCAGCCCCAGGCACCATCTGGAATGGAGACAGGCTTGGATCACTACATCGAGCGTGTCCAGAAGCTGCTGGCGGAACAGCAGGCGCTGCTGGCTGAGAACTACAGTGAACTGGCAGAAGCTTTTGGGGAACCTCACTCACAGATTGGCTCCCTCAACTCCCAGCTCATCAGCACCTTATCATCGATCAACTCTGTCATGAAGTCTGCAAGCCTTGAAGAGCTCAGGCACCCTGACTTCCTGAAAACCAGCTTGGGTAAGGTCACAGGTAGGTGGCACTTCTGAAGGACCTAGGAGTGAGGGAGGGTGGGGACAGTGGAAATCGAAGAGGGATTTTTTTTTTTTTTAACTGCTGGAGCCAATTTTTTGAACCATGGAGAAAACTTTAAAGTGGTAATAGGTAGAATGAAAACCAAGAATCGAAACCCATAAACAGCTCTGCTGATTCTCATTATCTGGTAGTTTCATTCCCCTGGCTGAGGACTAAGACTAGAAGAAGAATAGCAAAGTAGTATTGCCTGGCTTAGGGGCTGTCTTCTGAGGCTGCTAGTTTGATAGATGTCTTTTAGTTATTTACTTGCTGATTTTACACAGGGCAGCCTGAAAAAAAAGTCTTGCACTGTTTTCAACCACAATTACCTGTATACGATCAATAAAAAAAATACTGGTATGAAGTGTTTTTAACTAAAACTTTTAGGGGAGAGAGACTCTATCAATTCATGCAAATTCATTAATTCAGCAAATAATGATTAAATTCCTGCTCTAAGTATAGATGTGGGGTCCTGTTCTCTTAGCGCTTACATTATTCCAGTTGGGACACAGGCAATAAAAATATACTTAAATATGTTGGGAAGTGATACATGTTATGAAGGAAATAACTCCTCTTAGAGAAACAGTGAGCGATAGTGGAGAGGTAGGGACTGCTGGAGATAGAATGGTCCAGGAAGGCCTCTCTGACAGGGAGCCAGAACTCTGAGAGAAGGGAGGCCTTTCCAACACTGTTTCTTTTGTTAGAGGATTACATTTTTTGTCTTTCTCATATTTTCCCTTGTTCATTGGGATTCCTGTTCACCCTTGCTTTTCTTTAATTTGAAGTTTATAATGAAGAAATTACCCTGGAAGATTCAGTGGCGTATGCTGTGTCCCTGTGAGCCGCACTAAAATGAGCTCTCTTGTCAGTTGCATGTGGGTCTCACTGTGCATGTTATCATCCTACCACTGAGTTCCATTCCTGGCTCTTCACCTCTCCTGAACCAATGTGACTTAGGGAAGGAAAGTCATCCTTCTTTATACTTCATTGTGAAACGGTCATTCGAAGGGCATCCATCCCATAAGATTGTCAGTGTGTTCATCACTGGCTTACAGTGAGCACCGGGACCTTTGTTGTCCTTGGGGTGGTGCTGCTAGCGTGCCAGTCTGGTTTCTTTTGTTGACATGCTAAACAGTAGTGTGAGGTTTGCAGAGTTACTAAAACACATTCTCTGCTCTAGCCAAGTGCTACACATAAAATGAATTAAAATGCTTTAAATGATTGGTATGGTGTGCAGTAAATTTAATTTTATGTGAAAACATGCAGCAGAGACTTAAATATAAGTTAACAAAAATTGCAAATTCTTTGTTTCCTTCTAGAGCTAGAAAGGCAATGGTTAACATAGACTGAAATAGATTAGTTTTTTTTTTCACGGTTTTTTCGAAATAGATTATTTTTGTATCTTCTGAGGTTTCACCTGAAAACCTGAATTAATGTTCGTTTTTTAGTAACTGTGCTGTAAAACAGATAGCTTATTGTGGAAGGAAAAATGAACATGACAGTGACAGCTGATGTATAGCAGATTTTTGCCTTTTGGAGTCAAGAGTCTAATGAATATATAGGGAGTCATTTTAGCTAGAGTAAAGGGATTAAAATGATGTGTGAACTAAAGCAAGGTCTTAAGTAACTAATAATATGTCTGTTTCCACTACTTTTTAAAAATCATGATGTCAGATGTTGAAGTCAAAAATGAGACTCTTAAACCTCCAGACACAGATGGCACAGTGCATCATCCATTCTGAGAGCGTTTTCCTGCCAGGCTTCCTCCCTCCTCCCCAAACCAGGGTTTCTATTTCACATTCTTGCCAGAAATATTCAGCTGTATTGTTGGTGTAATCCGCCCAATACCCGGAGCATCAAGACTCGGGTGGAGGTTTTGTCTGGCTGTGTTGCAGTGTTTTCTGGTCTATTTCCAGTCACCCTGACATTCCAGACATCACTGTTTAGATCTGACCCTGCACATGAACACCTACTTAATCAGCTAAAATGCAGGAAACCTACAACATTCATGAACAAAACATAAATATTTTTTATAGCACTTATTAGATCATAGTGGCAGCTCCCTCTTGGAGCATGCAAGAACAACTTCAAAGTATTTCTGTGATTCCCATCACATTTGTATTTTGCTTTAAAGTTCTAATGAAGGAATTTGGTTGGGAACTTAACCTAGAGAAGTAAAATTTTATTATCTAGTGTGTGTTGTATGGGGTGAAAAGGAAAGCTGCTTGATGTAGTAGAGATCTCAACATCTACAGGCTGTGAAGAGTGAAAGTGTGTCAAATATACTCCAGCTTATTGTGAACACTAGAGAATATTGCTCGTGTACAATCTAGAATACATTTCTGTACATATATGATCGCTTATGGGAACCTAGTATTTTAGTTTAAAGAATTTACATTTGGGCTCCAAAGCCAGGTGTTCTGGGTTCGAATTCCTTCTCAGCACTAGGACAGGTTGTCTTTGTTCCCTCACAGGGTTGAAATGAATCTTTAGTGAATCAGTATGAATGAAGCGTTTGGAATAGTCTGCAGCACAAAGTGTAAATGCTGGCTGTCCTTGCTGTTAACTGTTTTCCATACTTACAAAAATGGAAAGGTAGGTCTAGAACAAACTGCCAAACAAACATGCTATGAATAGTCTTTTGTGTTTAATGCAGATTTTTGTCTTCATAATTTTGCCTAGCCGTCGCCTTCCCCTGCCCCCCATTATTATACCTCTTCAGGTAACACTTTTATCAAGATTACTACAACAATGAGAAAACACAAAAAGGGTAGAAGAAATTTTCAATTCAGATTCTTCTGTAATCTGTGTCAAAGCTTAAAATGAAGCCCCAAATTAAACTAGGTGTATATTAGTACCAAGCCCAGAGAATCCTCTTCAGTTTTCCAAGGGTTGAAGATTGGAAGGTATCACTTTTTAATATGCAAAATAGCATTATTTTAACAGCATGATAATAATGCCTCGCACTCCTGTTCAGTTTCTTGAAGTTGTAACTGGAGTATGTGCTTATAACAAGTTAACAGTTCAGAAGAACACAAAATACTGAGAGCCTCCCTCATGCTGTCATGGGGTAACCGCTTGTGTTTGGTATGTTCAGGGGTGCAATTCTGTATTTCAGAGACATCATTTTTTTATATTTGAATCATATATGGCCTATGAAACATCACAGACATTTTTTCAGAATTTGAGAGATAATGTCACAGTTTTGATGCATCTGAATTTGATGGTAATCAAAGATGATCTATAAAGTACTTTTAATGTATTTAATATTTTCTTTCATGGAATTAAAAGGTTAAGAGGAAATAAGTTTCTAAGAAACCTCAGGAAAAACATGGTTATTCTTTCTGTGAATTAACTGGATTGTTTTGGTTTGAGAAGTGGATTACTTTTTCTTTCTTTCTTTCTTTTTTTTTTTAAACCTCTGGAGAGAATATTCTAGACAAATGACTTGCAGTTACAAATATTCTAAAAATATGTGACTGTCTCTGAGCAAATAACAAACAGAACTATCTATAACTGTGGAACCTAACTGCCTGCCACATGATTTATAGAAAATTCATCTCTCATACTCAAATAAAAGAACTGCTTTTTAAATCAGCTTCCATATTTGCACTCTTAGTTATCTTGGGTTTGCTAAAGAAAAAAATTTATGAACTTGAAGTCGTTCCCGTAACTGTGAAAGCAATTTTGTAGACAGAGATCTGAGCCAAAGCAAAAACAGGGAAAATAAGGTCATTACAAAATATCATTTCTAGTTAGTTTCCTTAATTCAAATCATACACCATTTACTGGTCCCAGTACCTCTCTTTAAAATCACAATTTGCTTTTAGTAATGCCATAAGAGCATTGAATAATCCAAACCAAATGTTTCTGGAACATTGTGTGTGAGAGCATGATGTAAAAGTCTTCTGACGCAGAGGTCAGAGAGCTGATGTCTGGTACTGGTTGCCCAAGAACTTGCAGTCACGCCTGGGCTGAGCGGTATTGGGCTGCCGTGTCCTCCTATGTCATGAGAGGGTAGGTTTAGATTTTTCTTGCATGGTGCCCTTTCAGCAGGATTATTGTATAAAATTAGCTCTTCACCAGGCTGCCCATCAGATTCATCTGAGGAACATTTTTTCCCCACATTTGTGATTTTCTGCTGCCACCCACTGCTACCACTCAATAAAGCACACTCCGGTCCTATTTCTGGGAAATACTGTGGAATAAATGGCCTTAAAGTGAGTGCTATTTATCTGGGCTCCATGGCCTCATGAAATGGTTTTATGTTTGGAATTTTTGTAAAGAAAGTGCATAATTTTTATCAGACTCTGAAAAGGGATAGCTGACCGTCCCCACCCCGAACCCCCCAACGCCCAGGTTGAAATTACACATCTAGGACGTCTGTTACTGACCTTGGGAAAAACACTTCAGCCTTGAGAAGAATCTTTTTATAAAGATTTAAAATTGGTCCACCCTCTTTGTGAGCCCTGCAGTTGACTCTTGTTTGAAAATAGTTTCTTAAAAGAGAAACTGATGCTTTATCATTTTATATGAGTATTAGTGAAATAAGTATATGCACTCTGGGAAAAGATACAAGTTTACTTTGACACTTCTACTCTGAATGAATCTGTGAAGTATGTAGTTCATTTCTGGCTAAAGCATAGAGATAGGTGGTTTTTAAGAACAGAAGTGGCATTTAGTTCCTGGATGTCCATTCATAAATGATGAAGGGAATTGTTGGTAATGGTTGATGGTTACAATCACTGGTTCTTCCTTCAATCAGCAAGTCATTTGTATCTCAGTAAACATATTTAAAGTTTGCTCTGTCCTCATCTCTGTTCAGATCAGTTGATAGCTATGAATTCGTTGTCAACTGTATGCAAAGTGTGGTACTGAAACAGAGAGACAAAGTGGTGTAAGCCTTGAACTTGTAATCCAGTTGAGAAGCAAAAACACGTATACCAGAAATATGAATGGTAACCTGTGGAGGTGTATGTTAGCCACCGAATAATGTGAAAATAAAAGTGCTCGAATAATTCAGCTTCAGTTAAGTTCTCTGGGCTTTAGGGAGAAGATGAGCTTAGGATAGAGAGGACGTTAGCTGTATCTGGAAGAACACAAGAGCACATCGGCTTAACCCAATTTTTAGTTAATGCAGCCGGTCAGTGTGGGTTTTCTGGGTCAAGTCTTGGATTGGTGTGTAATTAAATGTGGGTGGGGTTGTGGTGAGGGAGCATCTGATTCTTGATACACTCTAGCATTTTAATTTCCAAATACCCGCTTTTAGATACATTCATGACAGCTGTCTGGTACCTCTCAGGAAAATACTAAAATGGCCCTAGAAATTATTACACTGCAGTTCTCACCATTTAGTGACTTCATGTCGGTGGCCACAAGCATGGGTATTCAAGAAGAGCTCTGAGAGATGAGCCTACAGACAGGAAGGGATTGTCCTGTCTCCTCCATCAAAGCTACATACTTTCCACTCGAAAGCAATGTGTACCAGTGAAGGCGATCCTTCATGAATAATCTCTACTGTCTGTTCCCCAAACTAACATGTAGAGTGAAAAGGGTACATTTGTGCTCAAGCCCTTTTCCTTATGGAAAAAATAGAAGTATTATTTTAGACCCATTTGAATTCTTAGTTACACTTTGAGAAAATGCCTAAATGAATGGCTTCCATTATGACTCAGAAATTTCAGTCCTATTTCTTTTTGACAAGTAAGCTAGATGTTCTTTAAAAATCAAATCAAATGTTTAACTGAAAGTCTGGCACAATAACATAATTAAATAGTTGGCCACACTGTTCATAGTTGTGTTTTCAGAAAGCACTTGGCATTATAAATAAAAATATGAGATAGCATGCCAGAAGAGCTACAGTATGTGAACAAAGCAACTTTTAAAATCCATTTTATTTATAAAAGTCAATTTTCTAACAAAGTTAGAAATATATTTGCTATATGTCAACAACTAATACCCACTCTAGACAGATAAATATCATAGAGGAGACTGTAGGAGGTGATTTCTTTAAAAGCTTCTCTGTCTCTGTTTTTCATTGGTTTTCTAAAATATATAAAAGTGGCTCTAATGATAAAGAACCTGCCTGCCAATGCAGGAGACATAAGAGACTCGGGTTCAATCCCTGGTTGGGAGGATCCCCTGGAGGAGGACATGGCAGCCCACTCCAGTATTCTTGCCTGGAGAATCCCTTGGACAGAGGAGCCTGACGGGCCCCAATCCATGGGGTCATGGAGAGTTGGACACGACTGAATCGACTTAGCATGCACATAACTTTAACATTTCTAAAGTCAAAAACATAGAAAAAGTTTTCCTTTTTATTTTTCATTACAATTTACCTTAGCTTGTAGTAAAATTACCCATATATTAAATGCTAAATGTACTTTAGAATTAGATTAATGCTTTGAGGATGCTCTTATTTTCTGGAACACTGAGATTTTTGTCACTTGCTGTGTCTTAGTTATCACTAATCTGGTCAAGTTGTAAAACGGAGCTCATGCTTTACTGGCATTTATGGCCATTATAAGTTTGAGTTAATGACCGAAGATTGCAGTTGCCCCCTCCCCTGTTCACTGACTCCCCAGTGGTACCTGCACAGCTATTGCCCGCTGTGGGAATTTTGAGCAGCTTGGGCAGTGTACCAGAATTCTGAAGGTGTTTGGTGACTATTCCTGCTGTTTAACCCTTACTGTTTGCATGGCATTTACTGTTAGTCGTGGACTTCTGCCATTAGTGGTCCAGGACTGCCAACTAAACCACCAGTAATTCCTGATAATTCACATGGTCCAAGTTGATAGAGTGAAATCAGTTTTTGTTGTTCAGTTGCTAAGTTGTATCTGACTCTTTGTGACCCCATAAACTGCAGCACACCAGGCTCCCCTGTCCCACTATCTCCCAGAGTTTGCTTAAAATCATGTCCATTGAGTTGGTGATGCTAGCTAACCATCTCATCCTCTGCCACCCCCTTCTCCTTTTGCCTTCAGCCTTTCCTAGGATCAGAGTCTTTCCCAATGAGTTGGCTCTTCTTAAAGGGAAGTCTAAACTCCTGTTTACCGCAGTCAAATTTTACATTGTTTTCAGCAAATTTTTGATTGGTTAATTAAATTCACTGGTTCTTAATCCTAGCTGCACATTAGAATCACTTGCAAAACTTGTAAAAATTTCACTTACTTATTCATTTATTTTTGGCTATGCTGGGTCTTTGTTGCTGAGTGGGCTTTTCTCTAGCTGTGGCAAGTAAGGGCCGCTCTCCAGCTGCAGCACACAGGCTTCTGGTTGTGGTAGCCTCTCTTGCTGTGGAGCATGGACTCTAGGGCTCGCGGGCTTCAGTAGTTACAGACCACCCCTATCCCCCACCCCGTCTCACCCCTGCCCCGGAGCACAGCCCTGATAGTTGTGGCACACAGACTTAGGTGCTCCGCGGCAAACGGGACTCCCCCAGACCAGGGATCAAACCTGTGTCTACTGCATTGGCAGGCGATTCCTCACCACTGAGGGAAGTCTCACTTGGAGAGCTTTAAAAACCACTAATACTGGATCCATCTGCAGATAGTTCATTGTATCTTACACCCAACTCAGGCATTCTAAGGGCAACCAGGTCGAGACCATTGACTTTTGTTGGCCACTTTAATTCTGACTTTTTTGGCTGCACTTTTCATGTGTTTTACTTGAACACAGCAGTCATTTGTCAGTCTTAATGCTGGTGTGTGTGTCATCTTATCTATGCCCACTAAACACAATGGTCTTTATCAAGATCAGGCAATGGTTTCTGGGTCACCCAAGAGCAGCCAGAGTTTCAACAACTCTGAAACCATTTTCTGATCATAAAGGTGACAGATTTCCTCTGACCCAGCTAATGAGAGCTAGTTTAACGTTTATTGTTGCTCTTTGCCTTGCTCGTTAGACTTAACAGAATCCCTGTGACTTTCTGTTGAATTACACAGGCACTTACTGAAGTGTTTCAATTGTCCAGCACTGTTCAGAGCACTGCAGAGGACACAGATAATGTAGCATGGAGGGACTTCAGGGAGCTTACATTCTCACAGAAGGGATGTATAAGACCAAGGAAACAGAGGGCAGGATGTATTCTGGTCTGGACAGTAAGCCCTGCAGAACAGTGAGGGGTAAAGATCTTTGTATAATGGTATTATAGGAAAAAGGCTACAGGAAATAGAAATGACACCAACCCTTGAAAAGAATGAGTGGAATTCTGCTGGTAAAGGAAGCTGAAATTCCAGGCCTGTTAAGACAGCCTAGTAAGGAAGGACAGAGAGGTGGGAGTAACTCAGTCACCAGACCACTCTGAGTAAGTAGAGGGTAGGAGTTGTTGAGCAGTTTAACTACCCCAGGCAAGAAGAAGCTGTCCTTGTTAACCGTGAAGGATCCTCAGGCACCTGCGTGAGAAGGTGGACCTTGACTGGAGGAGCTTATAAAGCCCTAGTTTACAAAGCTAAGTTCTGGAGAAGAGGAGTGGTCGCCTCCAGTGGGAAGATTATCTAGGAAAGGGCAGCAGGTGGGAAGTGTGCATTTACTGGGTTGTCAGAAATGTTCTGTGGCTAAATTAAGGAGGTGCTCACACACACATGTATATTTACCAAAATTCATCAAACTCTACACTGAAATTCTGTTCATTTTATTTGATATAAATTATACGTCAATTTAAAAAATATTTTTAAAGCTGTGTTTAGAAGGAAAGAGAACTATGGATTAAAAGACTTAAAAACCATAGTAACCAATGGAAATATAGGACTGAGGTTCTGATTCAAACACTATTAAAAAACATTAAGAGATCACTGCAGAAATTTGAATACTGACCAGATATATAATAATTTCAAATTATCTTTTTTTAGATTTGATGGTTTTAGCTTTATGCTTATTTTTTTAAGAATGTTTTAGGAATATATACTGAAATATTTATGAATGAAAGTGATAGGATCTTCACCTTTTGCTTCAGAAGAATCATTGTGAATGGCTAGAGGTAGTATAGATGAAACCAGATAGCTGATCATTATTGAAGCTAGTGATGGAAACAGAGGGATTTATTATACCATTTTCTACTTTTGTGACTGTTTAAGGTTTCACAACAATAAAACTGTTAATGTATTTGCATTTTAAAAATCATTGTTGGTTCTTGATGGGGAAGTGCCTAGTGAAGGTGTTTCTCTAGGGAGTGTTTTGGCACTTGAGGATTAACTGTTGAGACTCTTTGGAGGTTACTGTAGTAATTTCGAAGTAATGATGAATGAAGTTGGAAAAGGAGGAATGAAGATAAATGCCCTGCTTTGTTTACTTAAAGTAAAGCAAAGGCACTGGTTGCTGCTGCTGTTTGGTTGACAAGTCATGTCTGACTCTTGGTGACCACATGGACTGCAGCACACCAGGCTTCCCTGTCCTTCACTGTCTCCCTGGGTTTGCTCAAACTCATGTCCATTGAGTCGGTGGTGTTATCTCACCATCTCATTCTCTGTCACCCTCTTCTCCTTTTGCTTAAATCTTTCCTAGCATCAGGGTCTTTTCCAATGACTCGGCTCTTTGCTTTGGCTAGCCAAAGTATTGGAGCTTCAGCTTCAGCATCATTTCTTCCAACGAATATTCAGGGTTGATTTCCTTTAAGATTGATTAGTTGCTGTCCAAGAGACTCTCAAGAGTCTTCTCCAGCGCCGCAGTTCAAAAGTATCAGTTCTTCAGCCCTCAGCCTTCTTTATAGCCCTACTCTTATATCTATACATGACTACTGGAAAAATCATAGCTTTGACTGGACAGACCTTTGTCAGTGACGTGATGTCTCTGCTTTTTAATATGCTATCTAGGTTTGTCAGAGCTTTCTTTCCAAGGAGCAAGCGTCTTTTAATTTCATGGCTACAGTCACCATCCACAGTGATTTTGGAGCCTAAAAAGGCACTGGAGACATTTCTTATTCTCTGTCAGGGGTCACATCAGGTCGTGGGGCAGTTGAACATTATTTGAAGGGCTGCATTCAGTACTCTCTGTGCATGCTGAGTTGGGAGGTGAATTTGTGCAGAAAGCACCAGAGAGGTCCAAGTGCCTACGGAACTAAAGGAGGAAGAACCGTGCTGCTGTTGAACAGAATTAAGAAGCGTCAGCCACACTGAAAATTCTATGTGCGTATGTGCGCTTAGTCACCTCAGTCATGTCGGACCCTTTGCGACCCTGTGGCCTGTAACCCAGGAGGCTATTTAGTCCATGGGATTCTCTAGGCAAGAATACTGGAGTAGGGAGCCATTTCCTCCACCAGGGGATCTTCCCAACCCAGGGATCAAACCTGTGTTTCTTATGTCTCCTGCATTGGCAGGCGGGTTCTCTACCACTACCACCAGCTGGGAAGCCCACAAATTCTGTGCCATACATACATACATATATATATATATATATATATATATATATGTATGTATATTACATAATACAGTTTTTCTGCTTCATCAGTGAACAGATATTAAGTACCTAACATAAGTAAAAGCAACCTAGAAGATGCAGTGAGAGAAGCAAAGCTGATTAGATCAGTTTTGTAGGCCTTTAAAATATTTGCAGACCAGAAGGGAGTCTAAGGAACCAGCTAGTACCTTGTATTATAGATCTTATAGGAGAGTCTTAAAGACGGGCCTTGAGAGTTCAGAGAAAGGAGAGTTAGTGTCCAGTGGGGAGATGAGGGAAGGCTTGGAAGAGGAAGTAATGGGAGGGTTGTCCGTGTGAGGGAGGATAGGGAAGGAGCAGCAACAGGCAGAAGAGAGTAAACTGAGGCAGGTGTGTTTGTAAGAAAAGAGGAGACCCCACTTTCTACACTGGGAGGAGTTCCACCTGCTGGGATGCACCCCAAAAAGACCACAGGTGTAGTGGGAAATAACCTTGGAGAGGTAAGCTAGTGCCAAGTGGCAGATGTTAGAATATCTGGCTAAGTATTGATAGCATGAACTATGTTTTCTGAGTGGTAGAGAGAGTTTTAGATTTTTCACGTTGTGTTTGAGCTGGAATAAGGATGGGATTTGAGCTGAGTGGGAATTCTCTGTAGCAGTATGGGAGAAGGGTAAATGTGAAGGAGGAGGGGCAGTTGGGCTGCTACACTGGTGGTCCAGGGTAAGGTAAGGTGGCAGCGCCAGAACAGACAGAAGAGAGGCACTGCGGAGCTAGAAGGACCGACCCGGATGTGGTCAAAGGGAAGAGGTCAGAGTCAAGAAGGCCTTGGGGGTTTGATTTTTAGATGGCTTGGATAGTAGTGCTAATTATGCAGGAAGAAAACACCAGAAAAGTGCTTGAGAAAATGATGAATTGCAAGAATTTTTTTAAAAACCATTTAGCATATTTTATCTGGTCCTAGCATCATGCATTTGTACATCCTTCTCCTTCCTCACAGGCAGTAATTTGGAATACACCTGTAAGTGTGGAGGCCTTCAGTCAGGAGGGCCATTAAACTCACAGACATCCCTGCAGGAGGTGGGGACCATGGAAGGGAAGCCCATCGGCAGCCAGGATACCTTCCCCACCCAGGAGAGCATGCTGTCTCCAGTGAACCTGACGGACGACCAGATAGCCGCTGGCCTCTATGGTAACTCTCCTCACTCACAACCCTTCTCAGCATCAGCATAGAACCAGAGTTGTCAGCATTCCAGTCTAATGCCCATGTTTCTTATAAATTGACCAGGAAAAATGATTACACAGTTGTTAGCAAGTAGGCCTAGAATATCTCTTAAGATTATCAAAGAAAGGCCCCTTAAGAAATGAGGTTCCCTTAAGAAAACTCATCTGATGTTGCAAATTACAAAGTGTTTTAAACAGTATTTCACTGTTTCACAGTCTGGCAGGTATAAATTTTTCTAGGTTTATCTCAACTGAAAAAAAAAAACACATAATAATCCCTGTCTTAGTGCCTAGATGGTTTTTGAGGATCAAGTGAGATATGACATCACTTTATAAACAGTAAAGCCTGATATAGATGCTAGTTGTCACTGCTTTTGTTATGTCTGGAAGGACTAATGGATTATTTTTTTTACATTTAAAGAATGTTATTAATGGAACTTTGAATTATTTTCTTTGCATGCACACAATTTTCCAATGGATTTTGGACAAGTTTCTCATATATACATGCCACCATCTCTAGTTACATAAATAAAAAGTGAATGTACATAAAGAATACCTATTCACTTACTTATATGGGTATGAATTATATTTAATTTTGATCACCATGATTCACTTCTCCACAGTATGTACAAATAATGAAAGTACGCTGAAGTCCATCATGAAGAAGAAAGATGCCAACAAAGATTCAAATGGAGCAAAAAAGAATCTTCAGTTTGTTGGCATTAATGGAGGGTAAGGAAAGATGGAGGTACTAGTGTTGATACGTGGTCTGTTTCCTTTGCCTCCTATCTACCCAAGTCCTAATTAAAGGTGCTAGTCTAGGATGCTGCCGCATAGGGTGGCAGAAGATTCGCTCCTCATAAAGGTGCATTTGGGCCTTTCTTTCTTCTTGCTCTCTGTAAGGATATTTCACTCTTGAAAGGATACCTGATGAAGCTGAGTTGTTTACATCCTCTCGCCTTTCATATGAAACAAACGGTCTTCAAGGAAAGCAGCAGGCAGCAGGTTGCCTGCATTGTTGGACAGCTTATAACTTACCTGTGGCAGGACTGAGCAGCAAAGACCGAGAGCATTGCTCCATGAGCCAGGGGTAGTCATCCACTCCTTCAGAACGGGTCGCTGTGCTTGGCTCTGCAGGCTTACAAACAAACTAGTAGGGCCTCTCGCCCGAAGAGTAAGCTCGCCGTGCCATCAGTTCTTCATTTTCTAAATGGAATGTGTTCCAGTTGTTTTATTCCTTCTCTTGTAAGTGGCCCAGGTGAATAAATAGTCAAGCCTGTTTGTCCTCCTGCAGTTGAATCAAAGCAGTTAATCCTGTTAATCCATACATGGGCTCAACAGGAAACAATAATGCAGTTAGTTGAGATAATATTTATAGTAAAGTGTGCCACAAAGGTTTAACTTAGTGGTGTCTGCTTTCCAAGTCATTAACGTTTTATTGGGTAATGTGTCCCACAGTTTGGAGAGTGTGTACCAGAGGAACTGTTGGTCGCTTACATAATCTGTTCACCTTGGACAATAGGAGAATTAAAGGTACAAAATAGGAAGAACGAAAAAGGGAAAGAAAAGGAACAGGAAAGATAAACAACCGCAGAACTGGTTTCCATAAAATGTTTCCTTTGATTTACACTAAGCTAGAGGTGCTATATATATACATATTATTTTCTACAAGTGGTTCTCTGATACTGCCCAGCAACCTTGGTTATCCCTTTCAAGTGATAACCCGTTCAAAACCACCAGATTTCTAAGTAGACTTCACTCCAAACTTCTAAGTGCAGAGTCTGAAAACCACTGAAATTTCTGGAGTCATTTAGCAGCTTTCCCTTCATAAACATTTCTGTCACTGGGTCTTCACCGGCACACCTCGCATCTCCTGAACTCCCAATTGCCACCTAGGTATGAAACCACTTCCAGTGATGATTCCAGCTCAGATGAAAGCTCTTCTTCCGAGTCAGATGACGAGTGTGATGTCCCTGAGTATCCTCCCGAGGAAGAGGAGGAGGAGGAAGAGGAGGATGAAGACACTCGGGGAATGGCAGAAGGCCACCACGCAGTTAATGTGGAAGGTTTCACGTCCACCAGGGTGGAAGATGAAATCCAGGTTCCAGAATGCGAACCTGAGAAGGTGGAAATCAGAGAGAGGTGTGGTACATCCTCCCCCTCCCTTCACCCTTCCCACGTGTGGTGTACTTTGGCAGTAGAATTGTCTGGTTGTGCAGATTATGCAGTTGAATCTTAATAGATCAATCTTTCTAGTCTCCAACAAAGGGCTAAACTTTATCTGGTGTCCTTAGCGGTGTGTACTTCTTGTCCTGATGCTGGTAGATACAAGTGCAGAAGTAATAATCTGCTAGATCTCATGGTAGCAAAGAGAAGGGCTTGGTATCTGTTCACCTTTGTTTCTTCAACTGTTTAATATCTAACTTTGTATGTGGAGGCACCATCTATGTAACTTTTAAGGGCCACTAAAGCTTCCATTGTTTTAACAACCCCATTTATATTTAAAGACATATTAGAATTTTTTGTAATCAACATATTTCACATTTTAAAGTTTCAGATTTTACCATTACCCATTTATCCTTATACAGGTGTCCTTACTGATATTATGGTCCGTACTGATTATATGAGAGGAACAGTTTTTGGCCTCAACCAAAGGTCACATTTACTGTAGAGATGATGTGATCAGTCACATGCCCATAGTTTGTTGCTCATTGAGTGATTGAGATCACCACAAGAATGGCTTTGGGACTGTCATAAACAGCAGCTGAAATATCAAACACTCTGGTTGGCTAAAACATGTACTAAAAGTGTAGCCAATTTTAAAGACTTAGCAAACATGGAATCGATGCTTATAGAACAGGAGAGAGCAGAACAGATGGAAATTTCAGTATGTTTTTTCACCATGTGAAGTATAACTAGAACATTTCAGAAAGCTAATTTGGCAAATGAATATTTAACTGCATTAACACAAGGTAAGTGTCTTTGTACTTCAAGTATTTTCAGATGGCTCAGTATTTTGATATCTGTTGTTTGTTTTAAAAGTTTATTGAGGTTTACTTTATATACCATATGTCATCTGACTTTTAAGTTCATGTTTTCATGTGGGTTAAATAAACCCTTCCTGAGTCACCAAATGTGATTTCAGATGTGTGGTTTACTGGTCAGCATAATGGGTGTGTGGTAATTCAGATGTCCTCAATCCCTTAAGAATAAAACTATGTTTAAGAACTTAGAACCAAAGAAGTGGAACATCTCCATAAGGCCACACAAGCCAAGTGGTGAAACTGAAAGCTACCCTCATGAAATAAGGCCGGAGCTCTGGCTGGAGGCCTTGGCTCTGCGTGTAGCATCTGACCTCGGGCATCTGGGCTCTCCCAGGCAGGCACCTAGCACCACCACAACCTGCTGAGGTTGACCTGGGGCTCCTGGTCTTGTAAAGGGTTATGGAGTTTGAGGTAAAGATGCCTTTCTTTCTGTAGTCAGTCTTGAGCTCTCTTTCTTCTATTTTCTCCCCTTTCTAGATATGAATTAAGTGAAAAGATGTTGTCTGCATGCAACTTACTGAAAAATAATATAAATGACCCCAAAGCTTTGACCAGCAAGGATATGGTGAGTCTGACCTACAGACCCTGTCTCTAGGCTGCCCCTGGGCTGTTGTTGCCTGCACTGTTTCCCCGCCAGACTGTTCCTAGTGCGTGGGCAGAGTGACCATCCTGCTGCCCTGCGCATCGGGTGACCCTGTGAATGTCTCCCTCAGGCCAGACTGCAGATCTCGTTTCTCCAGCCTGAACTTTTCTTGGGGGCTGAGCATCTGCGAGGCAAATACTTGCATATGGAAAGGAGGGCTAATTGCGGCCATTCGTCGTCTTTCGGCATGTTCGGCTGCTTACAGAACCTTGTGATCCAGGGAGCAGAGTCCTGGAATTTTTTAAGTTAGCCTGTGTTTTTAAGAGAAACCTATCTGAGCCGAGGTCAGCATTCCTTCCAATTATGAAACTGCGTATTATGCTCTGATGTGGAATGCAGGCAGTCACTATTTTTAAACCTAAAAATAACTGCACTTGTTGGCCTCTCACTGCTTGAGAGATTTAGAAGCCTGCGGCAAAGAGGTAGACAGTTTTGCCTTAAGGAGCATGAATAGCATAACATCAGTTCAGTTCAGTTACTCAGTCGTGTCTGACTCTTTGCAACCCCATGAATCACAGCACACCAGGCCTCCCTGTCCATCACCAACTTCCGGAGTTCACTCAGACTCACGTCCATCGAGTCAGTGATGCCATCCAGCCATCTCATCCTCTGTCATCCCCTTCTCTTGCCCCGAATCCCTCCCAGCATCAGAGTCTTTTCCAATGAGTCAACTCTTTGCATGAGGTGGCCAAAGTACTGGAGTTCAGCTTTAGCATCATTCCTTCCAAAGAAATCCCAGGGCTGATCTCCTTCAGAATGGACTGGTTGGATCTCCTTGCAGTCCAAGGGACTCTCAAGAGTCTTCTCCAACACCACAGTTCAAAAGCATCAATTCTTCGGCGCTCAGCTTTCTTCACAGTCCAACTCTCACATCCATACATGACCACAGGAAAAACCATAGCCTTGACTAGATGGACCTTTGTTGGCAAAGTAATGTGTCTGCTTTGAATATGCTGTTTAGGTTGGTCATAACTTTTTCTTCCAAGGAATAAGCGTCTTAATTTCATGGCTGCAATCACCATCTGCAGTGATTTTGGAGCCCCAGAAATAAAGTCTGACACTGTTTCCATTGTTTCCTCATCTATTTCCCATGAAGTGATGGGACCATATGCCATGGTCTTCGTTTTCTGAATGTTGAGCTTTAAGCCAACTTTTTCACTCTCCACTTTCACTTTCATCAAGAGGCTCTTTAGTTCCTTTTCACTTTCTGCCATAAGGGTGGTGTCATCTGCATATCTGAGGTTATTGATACCTCTTCCGGCAATCTTGATTCCAGCTTCTGCTTCTTCCAGCCCAGCGTTGCTCATGATGTACTCTTCAGAGAAGTTAAATAAGCAGGGTGACAATATACAGCCTTGACATACTCCTTTTCCTATTTGGAACCAGTCAATTGTTCCATGTCCTGTTCTAACTGTTGCTTCCTGACCTGCATACAGGTTTCTCAAGAGGCAGGTCAAGTGGTCTGATATTCCCATCTCTCTCAGAATTTTCCACAGTTTGTTGTGATCCACACAGTCAAAGGCTTTGGCATAGTCAATAAAGCAGAAATAGATGTTTTTCTGGAACTCTCTTGCTTTTTCGATGATCCAGCGGATGTTGACAATTTGATCTCTGGTTCCTCTGCCTTTTCTAAAACCAGCTTGAACATCAGAGAGTTCATGGTTCATGTGTTGCTGAAGCCTGGCTTGGAGAATTTTGAGCATTACTTTACTAGCGTGTGAGATGCTCACAAACTACTGCATTCTTTGGCATTGCCTTTCTTTGGGATTGGAATGAAAGCTGACCTTTTCCAGTCCTATGGCCACTGCTGGGTTGCAGCTTCTTTCATAGGTTGGGCTTCCCTGGTGGCTCAGAGGGTAAAGCGTCTGCCTACAATGTGGGAGACCTGGGTTCAATCCCTGGGTTGAGAAGATCCCCTGGAGAAGGAAATGGCAACCCACTCCAGTACTCTTGCCTGGAAAATCCCATGGACTCAGAAGCCTGGTAGGCTATAGTGCATGGGGTCGCAAAGAGTCGGACATGACTGAGCAACTTCACTTCTTCACTTCACTTCATAGGTTAGACCAGGCTTCTGGTAGACACTTGAATTCAGTGCATTGAGAAGATATAGCATTTCATGTTATTCTAGATAGTAATGTTCATTGGAATCTTTGCATATTAGTAGAAGATTTAATGTGAAATTTTATGCTAAATAATCAAAGTCTGCAGCTGATGAGAAAGTT
Organism: Capra hircus; assembly: GCF_001704415.2. Classification (NCBI taxonomy): domain Eukaryota; kingdom Metazoa; phylum Chordata; class Mammalia; order Artiodactyla; family Bovidae; genus Capra; species Capra hircus. The sequence continues at coordinate 43,608,684 of NC_030815.1, read as the reverse complement.
GATTCAAAGGTCTCACAAAGTTGTGGAGTTATGAAACCAAAATGTTAAGATGGATGTTAATGCTGGAAAGGCAAATAGTTTTCCTCATATAACAAACACAATCTGAAGAAAAATTCGTGATGGCTAGCACAGGAGAAGGACATACGTGTGCCCACCAGGACATTCTATCCTGGTCTATCCTGCTTTAACTGAGGCCCTAAAGATTATAAGTAGCTGCTGGTTAGTGCTCGGAATGGATGATACCTGTCTTCAGTTCTCATCCCATAGGTTTTTTTATCCCAGCTAAATCATATTACCTTGTTATATGGCGTCATTTTTTTAAATTATGCTGTCTTTTCACATCTGTTTATATTGCTTTAGAAACTTAAATTTATCAGAGCCAGCTGAATCTTGACCTTCAAATATTGTACTGAGAAAGGAGCATAGTAGTGATGTTTACAGAAGAAAATACTAAATGGAGTCCCTGGCCTAGGGGGACATCTTTGTACATGTTGGACTCTTATAAGGGTAGACTAAGTGCCTGTCTGTGCCTTGGTCACAAATAATAAGACCAGGAAAGGTCACTGCAGTGTTAATATTTCCCACTAGGTTTAACCTGAACTTAAAGCTGATGCTTTCAGACCCCAGATTTTATAGCTGTTATATACTGTTACTTTTACCTTTCCCATTGTCATTGCTGTTTAGTCGCTAAGTCTTGTCGGACTCTTGTGACCCCATGGACTATAGGCCCCCAGGCTCCTCTGTTCATGGGATTTCCCAGGAGTGGGTTGCCATTTCCTTCTCCAGGGAATCTTCCTGACCCAGGGATTGAAGCTGTGTCTCCTACATTGGCAAGTGGATTCTTTACCTCTGAGCCACCAGGGACTCTACCCATAATACTAGGTTATGTGAACCTCGGGGAGGACTTAACATTTCTGGGGCCCCAGTTGTCAAGCATATTCTTAGCATACACTCCAGGATTGGTCCATTTTTTGTTTATTGAATATTCATTCAGTAAATACATGTTTAAAGTACTGTGCTATGAAAAGTCCCAAATGTGAATGATTGCAACACCAGGGCCATGTAACCATATCAGGACACTGAATATGTAGCTATAACAGAGTTTGACACCCAGATGACATAATTTCCCTTCCCTCTGTGTGAGGTATCCAGAGAATTGAAATCTGAATATGTGAGTGAACAGAAGAAAAGAAAAATTAGATGAATTCTTTCCTGGTCAGGAACATTTTCATTCAAGTGACCAAACTATGAAATGCCAGTTTCATGTGTCCACAGCCTAAGGGAAGGCAAGTGGGGCTGATGACCAGATGCAGACGATCCTGATGGGAAAAAGTAATTTGTTTCAGCAAAAAGTAATTTGCTTTTTATTCTCTTTCTGTGGTTGAACATTTTTATTTGGGATGTAGTAAGAATCAGGTTGCCTGCATGGTTATGGTAACCAGCCTAGTGCTGTGGAGATGGATGTTGAAGGAGTTGAAGTTGGACAGGACAGGAAGGAGGCAACCTGATTGTGTCAAATGATTTCTCCTGTCCTGGTTACTATGAGAATCATTTTCAAGGCCAACCTCCCTACATAATATTAATAGTTCAGTAATAAATGGACCCTGGCCTAAGTGACTTAACATGTATTACCTCATTTGTCATCACAAACATGGTGAAGGAAAGGCATTTTTATTACCCCCATTTTGCAGATGAGGAAACTGAGATACAGAGTAAGTATCTTCCCCAGCTTTGAACAGCTCATTGCTAGCAGAGTCAGAATTTTAGGATCCTGGTATAATTCTTGCACGATGGTATAGAAGTTAGAACGTGTGCATGTGTGCAAATCAGAAGGTATACTTCAGTTTGGAATTTGAGGCTTCTCTGAGGGCTCTGGGTTTGATTAGTTGTTCTTTGAGACCAGATTCTATCTGCATGTACTTTGACTATAAAAGGCTTGATTTCCTGGGCTTTCAGCTAGGTCCCAGAAAGGTCTATAAATAGAACTACTAATGGCCAACCGCTTGGTGTCTTGGCAGAGGTTCTGTCTGAACACCCTCCAGCACGAGTGGTTCCGTGTATCCAGCCAGAAGTCGGCCATCCCGGCCATGGTGGGGGACTACATAGCCGCCTTTGAGGCCATCTCCCCAGAAGTCCTGCGTCACGTCATCAACATGGCAGATGGCAACGGCAACACCGCCCTGCATTACAGCGTGTCGCACTCCAACTTCGAGATCGTGAAGATGCTCTTGGACGCGGGTACACTAGCAGTCCCTTTCTCTCCTCCAGCAGACTCAGGTTGTAACTCATCTCGAAGGAGCTAGCCGACCCACTCCTCAGTTTTGTGACCCTTCTAAACGCCTTTCCATTGCTTTTCCCCATGAGACCGTAAGAATCTCATTCTTGAGTCATTCATGGGAGGCTTGAAGCAGATTCCAGATCTGTTTTGGAAGGTGCCATTGAGGATATTCGTGCTGCAGTTCAGCAAGATGTACCCTTGGTAACACACATGACTCACATTCCCAGCCTGAGCTGACTCAGGTAGGCTTGCTGGGTTCATTCTCAAGAGGCAGAACGCTGCCCCTGAGGCCAGAGCCACAGCTTTCATGTCTGTGGAGTGCTCTCTCTGTGCTTGGGCCAGGACCCCTCTCCAGCCACTTTGCAGAGCTATGCAGTTAGTCACAGTGGGGACCGGGCACAGCTGCTGCAACAGATTGTGGTAGAATCATCACTGTTTCTACCAAAATGCACCCCTGTTCCTGGGGAATCAGCTTTGAAAAAAGAAAGGGTTATTTTTTTTATCTGAACCATAGTAATAAGAACAGTGAAAATGTTTGTTAGTAATTAGAACTCACCATTCGAGAATATAGCCAATGGATGTATTAAACATGGAGTGAGGGGGTGTTACATAGAAGGGTCCCCTTGAGAAATAGGGAGCTTTCAACTTTTTGTTCAGATGGAACAGCCCTATTATCGATACCTTGAGTCTACAAGTCATTTTATTTCTTTTTGAAATACATATTTTTACTTCTAATTTGATGGATACAGAATCCATGGTACCTCAGTCTGATGAGCGAGAACGCAGTGCGAACATCTGATTTAGAATATGCAATGCAATTGTCCAGTTTTCCCATTCTGCTTCTTGACCCACCTGTCCCAGTTTTTTTCTGCTTTGTCTTGGAAACATTAGATTAATGCAGAGAAGAGACCAAACAAATCTATCTTTTTTTCTAAGTTTGATTGTTCCCAGTTTAGGGGCCATGTTAGGATAAAACTGTTTCCAGTTTAAAGGAAGGAATTCCAAGCCTCCTTCCCTTCAGACTTTCCAGACTATAAACAGAGCTGATGATACTCTCAGCACAGGTTACTGTTTAAACAGAGAAGTGGATAATATCCGGGAAAGCTAAGAACAGGATTTCAGGATTGCTTCTGAAAATAACAGTTTAATCTGCCCTTGGAAATTTTGCATGGGCAGAATATTTTGGTAAACTAAATTATTTTAGTTCCATTGTTGGATGGCTTTGGTTAATCATTTTCTGGGTTTACTTTACTTTTTATAATGCTCACCTTTATAGACTGAGATTGTGGCTCCATTTACAAGAATGTTTGTAAATCTAGGATACTAGCAACTTCAGCAAAGAGCCAAATGCCAGAGATAGTAAGGGGCCTCAAAGTGCATGTCTATTCACCCACTTCTCCATCAGACAGCTTTTTTCTTTTCTTTTTCCTTTTCTCTGTTAAAAAATGCACACTATTAAAAATACCATTATGCCCCTAGTAGGCAGTTGTTTAGAACTTAAGAACATTTTCACCATACAGTCTCTTCTCAGTCTCAATGACAGAAACACCCTAAGCACTTTAATTGTATCTGGTCTCACATAAAAAGTTTCTTGCCTGCACTCTCCATTCCTTTCATTTTATTAGAAAGTGCTGAAGGAACTTAAGGATGCCTGGAGGATAATTTAGGCCCTGTGTGTGTGTATGCTTAGTCATGTCTGACTTCTTTGTAACCCTGTGAACTGTAGCCTGCCAGGGTCCTCTGTCCATGGACTTTTCCAGGCAAGAATACTGGAGTGGTTTGCCATTTCTTCCTCCAGGGGATCTTCCTGACCCAGAGATCAAACTCTAGCTCCTGTGTCTCCTGCATTGACAGATGGATTCTTTACCACTGAGCCACCTGGGAAGCCTAATTTAGGCCCTGAAGACTCCTTAAGAATTACAGGACTAGAAAAGCTCTGGTTTATTGAGTCTAGGAGTCCCTGACAGTTTGTAAGGGATTTAACTAAATTTGCTGTCAGACCACAGTTCTTAGAGCTGGGTGTCATATGATTGGATTCTAATTCGAAGGGTCCCACATGACAGCATCAAGCTCAGGGTCTCAGAGTGAGCAGTGGTTTGTGACTGGGGAATACCATATTCAGTGTTCCTGCATAAGCCTCTCCAAATCCTTCTTTCCCTTGTAGCTCTGATCACCTTCTTCACTCCAAAATGGTGATTTTCTAGACAGAGATTAATGTCTAGATCCCACATTATATTGTATTCTTCAAAGCAACCATTACTTGGAACAGCCTTCCAGACTTCCAGGCTGTTGTAGTTCAACCGCTATTTGCAAACAAGAGGGGCTGTGAAAGCTTGCTGTTATTTCTCATGAACTAGAAAAAAACTTTTTCTTTGGTTTGGTATGAAACATCTCTCACGTTTCCTTCTGACTCACTCTGGGACTTTGACTGCTGGAGGCCATTTCACTGGGCTCTCCCATACTCCACACCTTCAGTTTAGGAGGACAACTGATGCTGTTAGAAGACTGGCTCTTGCCTCAAGAGACTCATGTTTTTGCAGACGTGTGTAATGTGGATCACCAGAATAAGGCAGGGTACACCCCCATCATGCTGGCAGCCCTCGCTGCCGTGGAAGCGGAGAAGGACATGCAAGTTGTGGAAGAGCTCTTCGCCTGTGGGGATGTGAACGCCAAAGCCAGCCAGGTGAGTGTACTTACTTGCAGATTCTGTGCTAGCTGGCATAGCTGTGACCTGCACAAGTGCCCCCGCCATGCTCCTAACCACTGAGCACACTCTGTGTGGCTGCCCAGTGGTCCTTGATGACCAAATACACCCATGAAACGCCAGCTTAACCACACAATGGAAACTTCTCCCTTCTCTGCCTTGCATTGCGTTTGTTTGAAGCCATGTGCACACGTGAATCGTGGGTCAGCCTGCCTGTGAGTGACTGGGAGTCCCCACCATCTACCCAGACTGTCTCCAGATCACAGTGTCTTCCTACCTGCCCAGGGCCCCTCACCCAGATTTGATCACAGTTGACCTGTGACCATCTTCTGCACTTTCCAGCTCCTTGCTATCATGAGACGGATCCTCCAAGCCAAAGGGAAAACTGACTCATGACTTAGGGTCTTACTTATGATCTCATGGCTCACAAGAATGAGTTTCTCCATGACTGCCACCACCCGCCCCAAGTAATTCCCTGTTGATGCTTTCCCATTATCATTCTCCCTGCTTCCCTTCCCACAGCACAGCCCCGCTGTGGGTCACACCCTGCCAGCCCACCATGTGCTTCTCAAGTCCGCTTTCATTTCTCCTCACAGGCAGGACAGACGGCCCTCATGCTGGCGGTCAGTCATGGGCGGATTGACATGGTGAAGGGCCTGCTGGCCTGCGGGGCTGATGTCAACATTCAGGACGACGAGGGCTCCACCGCCCTGATGTGCGCCAGTGAGCATGGGCATGTGGAGATCGTCAAGCTGCTGCTGGCCCAGCCAGGCTGCAACGGCCACCTGGAGGACAATGTAAGCTGTCTCCGCTGGTGGGGCCTCCAGGCCAGCGACACACAGGGACTTGGGGGAGAGGCAATGCTGCTTGACCAGGGGAGAGAGCAAATCCTCCTTTATCCTCCTCAGGGATTTGTGTTGTCATCCAGGCCACTTCCCTTCACAGCCCAGCTTGGCAGCATCTTCTGTGTACAAACTAATATTCCCATTAACTGAAGCCAAGGGCAGAAAAAGAAATAGGCCTCACTCTAAAATTTATAAAAGGAAGAAGACGATGGGCATGTACAAGAACCAGTGTACTGAAGGGAGATAAACAGATTCACGATACAGAAATGAATTCGGTGTGGGTGACTACCAGGTGCCCTGAGAGAAGAGGACCAGCCCTGCCCCCTGCCCCTGGTCCATCCGAGTGAATAATTGGTGACCTTTCATCAGCTAGGGGATCCGGACTATCTTGGCTTGTTTTCAGCACATTTTCCCACTCCTTCTCGGGCTGTTCCCATCATTGTCACTCTCATCTCCTTCCTCTCCCAGTTCCCAAACTTTCCCATTCCCAGATAACCCCTTGACTGGAAAACTGGAAAAAATTCTGAGGAAAGCTGCTGATCTGGGTGTCTCCAGGCCAAAGAGGAGGAGAACCAGTAGGTCATGGCACAGGAACTAACATGGGTGGTGACAAGATTCAGAGGGCCAAAGGTGCCAGAGGACTGGCTGGGTTGGTTCTGTTTTTGAAAGTTTATCTCTCTGGAGCACAGGTTGAAACCAGGGCTTCCATTGGGCCCAAACACTAAAAGATTAGAGGGAAAACATTCTCCTTTGCGCTACACTTGAGATCCTGGTAGGCCCACACAAGCAGGAAGAGCCAGTCAGTACTGGCAGGAAGGACTGCCTGGCGTCTGCAGTTGCAGTGACCTCCCCAGGAGCACGTGAGCTGCGGTTGCAGCAGATCCCCTTCACTCTGCTACAGAGGAGGGCCAGCTTCCAGCTTCTCTTTCCTTAAGAGCAGTCTGCGTTTCATGTGCCTTGATTCTGTTTGCTTTTACCTCTACTCTCCGCAGAGAACAGTTTGTAGATCTCGTAGTAAGAGGCCATCGAGCCGCAGTGACTTCCAGAAATCCTGGTCCCCTGTTTACTCCTTATCCTTTAAGGAGCAGGAGGGTATGCAGCTGGCCTCTGGAAGAAAAGTAACTCCCAGAATTCAGAGTGGGAGAGAGGACCCTAAGGCTCAAACCACACACAAATTGTTCCCTGCCGCTGGTGACCTAAAGGGAATCCTTATCCCAGGACTAGAAAAAAAATAAGTTGTGCCATATTTTGTCTTTTTATTATTGTTAATTACTTTTGGTTAAAGTATAGTTGATGTCCAGTATACTGTTTTTGTCTTGATACATCTTTATATCCATCTAAATTCCTGCATTTTAGTAGAATCCTAACTGAACATTTTCTTTACCGTATTTAGTGTTGCCCCTCGTATATCCATAAGATATATTCCTGCAAGGCAACAGGATTCAGTGCTTAAATGTTGGTGTGACTTGGAGCATTCTAGAAGGGTGGTTAGGGCTGTAGGACCCACTCCTTCCCTAAGAGGAAAGTTAAGAGATTCTTGGCAAATTGCAGGGCATCAGAACAGACACCATGCTGCTTGATGGCTCATTGTAATTATAAAAAGAAAAAAAAGTTACGTTTCTATCCCTGCCTTTGCCTACTGCCCCCTGCGGGTGGGCTAGGTGGGTGAATTAGAGCCCTTCCTGGGCAGCCTGTTTTTGTTGAGACTCCCCGGTATGCAGACATACACACTGACCACCGTGAGGTGGTAACACTGGCAACAGGCTGATCCTTGTCTGAGGCCAGGGTAGGAGCTGTGCCTCTTGTTATCCTGACATCCTTCAAGCTTGGCACCTAAGAGGTCCAGAAGGTTTCCTAAAGAACAACAAACTGCTAGACTGGGGAGCCTTACCAGTTGAGAGGGACTGGTGCTGTTAGCTTTGGGCTACCTGGAAGTTTGAGAAGCCCAACTTGGTTTATTTTCATCTCATCTCCAGGATGGCAGCACTGCACTCTCGATAGCCCTGGAAGCCGGACACAAGGACATTGCCGTCCTGCTGTACGCCCACGTCAACTTCGCCAAAGCCCAGTCTCCGGTCAGTGTTGTGCACTTGGCGTTCGTACATAGGCTGCAAGCCACCAGACTAGTTGGCCCCCTTCCTCGGGGAACTGACAGGACATGCAGGTTTCATGACGATTCTGAAAACCAAAGTTTGAGTCGGGAGTGTAAGAATTCATCATTTTTGCCCCACCCAGAGGGCCAGGAGTGCTAATCGTTAGCACTGCTGAGGCTGGATGCCTGCTTGTCCTCACACCCTCACAGGAAGCATATATTCTGGATAGAGTTATCCAGATGGCGCGTCTTGAGCCCATGAATACACATCGCCTTCCTGGCATCTTTCTTAAAGTTGACAGTGAGCAGCAGCCCGTGGTCTCAGGGTTCCCTCTCAGCAGGAAGCTGACTTCCCAGGACAGCTGGAGGTAGCTCTGCCAAGCCCGCTGGCCTGAAAGCGGCTCCCCCTGGAGGACCGTGTATGGGGTTCCAGCCCTCCTCGCTCTGGCTCATGCGTGGTGTTCACAGAGTTCCTGTGTCACAGAAGACGCATCTACCTGAGATCACTGACTAACCCCCGGTTTTTTTTTTTCCTTTTCCTGGTCTCTAGGGCACCCCTAGACTTGGAAGGAAGACATCTCCTGGTCCCACCCACCGAGGGTCATTTGACTGACTGTGTGCAAATAGCCGTCCATTTACATGCCACCACTAAGCTGCTAATTGTTCCTGTTGGGCTGACAGATACTGAATGTACATTGTGCCTGAGCTCACCAGCAAACAGAACACAGAAAACCGGGGGCTGAAGGCTGGAGCTGCCAGTGGGAGCTGAGCCAGCAAGAGATTTCTGGCTGGGCACACACGCCCCCCTTCTGGCCGTCTCCCTCTGTGTAGGGCACACTTGCTGTTGAGTCTCTGCTCCGTTATGTACAGTTGTAGGAAATTGTAACCTGACCTGAGTGGGCAATTTCTGTTACGTCTGTTCCTGCTCTCCACACCCCCACCACTGCTGAAAAGTATCAAGTTCTCACTGGCATGGTGTTTTTAAAACTTTTCCACAAGTATTTGTATTTACTAAATGTGGACCCATTGGAAAGCTCTTTGAAAGCTCCGTTCCAGGATGGTTTTGTTGATTTTCCTTTTGTCTTTATTATTTTAAAATAAGGAAGTTGAGATGACTTTGATCATGAATGAATCGGGCCTGGGCTGGTAGGTTTCTGGTTTTAAAAATAAAAGGTGGAATTCTCAAAAACTATAAAACTTAGCAAAAGGAAGTCTATTCAGTTGGTTTTATCTAGGTGGCTGTATTATATGACATTTTATACAAAGGGTATCTATATAAACTTGACACAGTATTTTGAACTTTTGTATTCCATAGTAACTGAAGACATGAAGAACGACATGTAATGTTGCCGTATTTTTATTAATAATTGCACAATTCTGTGTCTAATGATGAAAGTTGAATTGTGTTAGAGAAATTGGCTATCCATTGGCCTCTAGAGAAACAGTGTAGTTCTCCACGTATTTATGGATTCCTTTATCCCATGTCACATTTACTTTGGTCTTACATGTATTTAAATGTTTGAAGTGCCTTAGACTCTTGCCATATTTTCAAAATAAAATTTCATTAAGCTCTTTTACTTGTCCCTGCTTCATTTCTGACAGCTGTCTGCCCTGACCCTTTTGACTTACAGCAGTGGCAGCGAAAGCTGATGAGCAGAGGGTGAGTGCCCCGTCCGCTCGTCTTAGACTCCAGCGAAAGGAGACGCCTCCAAGCTCATGACTCCATCTCCAGCTCTGCTCATTACTCAGGTTGCACAGCAGGAGTCTCAGACTTAAGACCTAATTAGGCAGACAATTCATCACACAGGTAACCTCACAATTAACTGCTAAGCTAACTCTTCTCCAGTGCGGAAGCACTGGTCCTTCACTCTGGTTTGGGGGGCAGCTGCTGGGTGACTGGTTGAAACCTGCAGGGATGAGAAAGGAAAGATGAAACTATACACACATTATTCCAGCGTGCTGTTGGCTTAGCAGCACCTGTTTTCAGGTACTTTGTAAAAGCTGAAGGGAATGATTCTCACATGAAATGAGAAGCTTGGCAGCCAAAACGCAGCTGTGTTTCGGCACAGTTGCTGGTGGTGAACTTCAACCGGTGCCATTTGTGAGAGCCCAGGTGTATTGGAGACGCATCACTGAACCAGGAAAGTGATGGCACAGCTACTTGGAGTCGTGAGCACCCCTTTCCCTCCCGTGATGGATCTGCTTGCTCTGGGATCTGTGCTAAATTTCATTTCAGATAGTTATTCAAACCCAAATTCCTTCAGACCTGAAATAGGACAATAAAGTGGAAGAGTTGGTGTGTGAGGAGAAGTGGGGCTGTGAGTTTTCTGCCCCTTAACAGCATGACACGCCTTTTGAGCAAGGAAGTATCTCAGGTGGTTTGCAGTCCTCAGAATTTTCTTTGTTTCATTTGAGAACAGAATGCACTCATACCTTCCATGCGTAAGAAAATGAATTCTTACATCTGCATGCTGCATTTCAGATTTCTTGTGCTGAGTTTTGCAAAAGAAAATGAGTGCTTGTTGTATCTGGAAGGAGATATTTATGGAGCTAACTTCTGGGTAACATATGCTGGCTCGTGCCTTGTTTGCTCTGCTAGCTCTGGGCACTTAGAATGCTTTTTATCTTGGGACCTTGGCACACTATAAAACCAGCCTGACTTCCCCCATTGGGACAGCTGCGATTTATGGAGGCACCGTTCCATAAAGGGATTTGTGGCAGGAGACTTGGGCACAGTCCCCAAGTGAGGACAACAGAGGGCTGGAGACTCCTCAGTGTATTGTCCAGCTTAAGTGAAGAGAAGGCTTAACCTTTAAGTGACAGAGAGCCAATTCCCCAGACATCCTTGCCCTGGAAATGTGGAGGCTAACCTGGAATCCTCCCCAAGACAAAAGGTAGAAAGCAGCAGGAAACTTGAGACTGTAGTGTTGAAAAAAAAAAAAAAGCAAAACTGACCCCTTGTCCTCCACCATCATGACTAAATAGACTAAATCCTGTACTTACTATGGGGAAGGAGACCTTGCTCTTGGCAGCAGTCCCCAAAATACATGAAGTACTAGACCCTTCCCATAAGTTACCAGTACGCTAATGAGAAGAATTTTATCCCGGACTTTTGTATTAATAATAATGAAATACTGCAGATTATATAACAGCTTTTGCAGATAGAATCAGGTAAGAAAACTGCTATTTTTTTTTTCCCCTCAAAGGAAATAACATTTCTTTAAATCTTAATGATTTAAATCCTTTTGGGGTCCAGGGAGCCTGCTGCAAGTAGAGACAGTTTTATTTTTGTTGAGGCTTTTGTGTAATCGGTTCACAGCATGCATAAGAATTTCCTGAAGGAGCTGATGAAAATGCAAATTCTGGGCCCCACCCTGAGGATTCCAATTCTTAAGATCTGAGAATCTGCACTGTTACCAAAGCATCCCAGGTGTTTCCCAGTGTGGCCATTGGTCCACACCGAGAATGTTATCATTCCTGAATTATGAGATGCTATTCATATGTTCTTTTCCAAACAAGTTAGGTGGGATGGGGAGAGCTATAGCCTAACAAGAAACCTAACATTGAATCATTTATCTTTGGTGAGTAGTCTTCGTGTGGCATTTTTCCACGTTCAGTGACGTTTCTGTATCTCCTGGAATAGTCATTACCAGACGGCAAGGGATCAGGGCTGCCCAGGATCTGTTTTCTGTGTTTATGGTATAGGAGTAGGAGGTGGCTCTGTACATAAGTGAGTGATGGAAGTTAAGCAGGCAAACAGCTCTTGGAGCATTTTCCTAACGTCATCTTTTCTTTCCTTTCCCGCTTCCTCGTGAAGCAAGACGATTACCATAAAGGAAAGAGAAGGTCATGGCCTGTTGCTTTGACTTTGGAATAAAGGCCATTTTCTATATTCTTTTTTTACTGAAAGAACAGTTCTTGTTGAGCCCTGGGCCTTAGCCAGAGACTGTTCGGTGCTTTCTGCCATACGGAAATTACTAATCATATGTTTACTCTCTTCTTATTCAGCATGGCTGTAATTTAGACTCCAGCTGATCATAAAAATATATTTAAAGTACATTTTGTTGAAGGGATGTGGCTGAACCACTGGTCACAGTGTTCCAGAGCTGCACAGGCTTGCCCTCCCTCCCCACCAAAGGCCTGGCTACTTCCTATGGGGAGGAGTTGGGAAGTCACATCAGCTCTTTAAGGGTGAAAGATGGAGTGAGTCAGCACTCGTCATGGTGTCCCTGAGATAACCTGGCCTGAATTCTGGCAAGGATTTTGTAGAGAAGCTAGCTGGAAGGCAAAGTACCCATGTAGCCTGATTTTGAGGACATGTAGGGAAGGGCTGGCATTTTAGGGAACCAGCTGCCCTCTGCCTCTCCATTAAGACTATTGATTTCATAGGCAAGGGAATGGGCACCATATCCCTAACTTTCAGATAATAGAAGCTGCATAAAAAATATTCCTAAGACCAAATGGCATTCTTATATCTGGGGGAAAACATATGTTTTACATTTGTTCCCCATTCCCCAACTCAGAAAGATCCAGTTAACCCAGCCCTAGAACCACTATGAAGGGGAGGAAGAGAAAACCCCTGAGCTGCAGGTGGGTAAGAGCTGCAGGTGGGTAAGAGCTGCTTTGCCCAGGGGTTCCAGGGGTGGCTCAATGCTAGCTGTCAGGGACCTCGTGCCAGCAGGGCGGGCCACTTACTTCTCATGTGTCAGGCAGCAAAGAGATTCTGGCTCTTACTGTATCGGCTCTGTTATGAAATGCTGAATGTGCTTAAATAAACAGGTAATAAAGGCAACACTCATCAATAAGGGGTTTAGAGAGTTCTCCCCCCAAATACACACCACCAAACCCTGTCTGAAATATGTCCCTCCCCAGATAAGCCAGCCCTCTGACAGGAAGCTTCATAAGATCAGCTTTCCTGCTCGGGTTTGTAACACCTGCCAGGACTGGAGTTCCGGCCCCTGGCTGATAAATCCGAGTTGAATGAATGAGTTGGAAGTCCGAGGGGTGTTCCCATTAGGAGGGGGAAGGAGAGGCCTGAAAGGGGCTGGGCACCCCCGACAGCAAGCTTGCTCCTAGCCTTATGTAGCTGACCTCTTAGGGTTACTTTGTGATCATTCGTCAGGCTGTATACTCATGATTTATGCACTTTCCTTTGGGTATATTAACTTTAATATTTTTTATTAAAAATAAAAACATTTTATGAATTAAGATATTCTTGGGGAAAAAAAAAAAGATTGATCTTTTTGAAGGTCAGCAGGAACAAAGAGAGAGTGAATGTAAGACTGAGAACTCTCCCCTGCCAGTTCCTTTTTTTTTTTTTGTAAATGAGTTTATTTAAACAACAAGATGCTTGACTTGAAGGGAAAGCTATCTAGGATTCATTTCTTTTAGAGTAATTTATCCCTGCTTAAAGACAGATTGCCCTACATGTATCAGCTACGTACAAAAAAGTTATAAAATTGTCCTTGGTTTTACAATGATAAATGAAAAACATTAAAATTCTCCAATTGAACAAGGTATGCAAGAATTTTTATGTTGTTGTTGTTTTGTTTCTTTTTTTTTGTTAAACAGTGAGAGCAAAATAACTTACTGGAATATAAAGATAAGAGCTGATGAGCGTGCCACTAATGGAGAAAAGGGGGTATTTTCACAGAATCAGTGTTTTTCCCTGTCCCGTCTCCATGTTATGTCAATCAAAACATACCATTGGCCAGTTAGTTAAAAAATGAAATATACTTGTACACATACACCAGTTACTTTATGTACAATAAAGGAATGAGGAAGGGGAAAATGAAAGAATAGAGAAGCTCTTACTGTAATAGGACGTGGTGGGACCAGATTGCAGTTTTCTAATTGAGAATGTCTTCTTGGTCTGGGAGAACAGAATTCTGGAGTAAAGTAGCAGGTTCCCTTTTTAGTAGACACCTCCTGTCTGCTACTGGAATACGTCCATTGTATCTTCATCTTCCATCTCCAGCTGTGCAGTTGTGTCGGTTCACTGATTGACTGCCTGTCAAATTGGAATCTGATCTGCCTCACTGACAAGCCCTGTCCTTCGCAGTAGGCTTTCTTTAGTTTACTAAGTGGTGTACGCCTGTTAAACTCTCACCCCAGAACCATCCTTCCCTACCACCTTCAAATTAATGTGATCATTGTCCTCAGTCTTGACTCCTTCCTTGGGCTTTTTGCCCACCATGGTGAGCGCTGGGGTCTCCTAGCGGCCGCTTCACAAAAGAGGTACCACGTCCCCCCAGAACGAGCACACAGCCAGCACCAGGAGCGGCAGAAGAAGGCGGCCCCTGCCAGTTCTTTTCTGTCGGTATGCAGCTTTGCGCACAGTGAGTATTCTGACCCAAGCATGTAACCTGCAACAGGAGTCATTGATTGTTTTCAGTTCCTCCAGCTGTTTTTCTGGGTACTGCCCTCCCGCTTTTGATGGTAGGCATGACCATGTGACCTGCCTTGCCCATGAAACATCAGTGGAAACGACATGACGTGTCCATTCCAGATGGGAGCTTTCAAAGCCAGTGTGCAGCTCCTCAGGTTCTTTTTCCCCATCGTGGTGATCATGGAATCAAGTGTGCAGATGGCAATCAGCCTGGCTTCCCCAGGGACTGCAGGGAGTAGCGGTCCGGTGCTGACCTGTGTTACAGGTGTATTATGGACAGTACAATAAATCTTGATGGCATTAAGTTTGGGACATTAGGCTGCAATTTGTTACCACAGCATAACTTAGGTTTTCCTTATTGATACTGAAATTGGTGCCAGGAAGTAGGTGCTGCTGTAGCCAAAGGGCTTAGCAGCTGACGTGTGGACACAGGGACAGTGTCATTGGGGGCTGAATCACAGAACACAGGAGACTATTTGAATGGGTCTTAGTTTTCCAAGGATGCTCAGTACAGGACCATCCTTGATGCAAAGGAGAGAAGGTAACCCACCACTGAGATGTCTTTGGGTACTAAGGACTCAATCTCTTTGGGAAGGAAAACCCTTTCCTGTCTATCTTGTGAGACTGACTGTGTTCTACAAACTTGCATTTCTCAAACTTGATCACACATCAGAATCCCCAGGAGGGATCGTAACAACACAGACTTTTGGGCCCTATCCAGAGTTTCTGATTCAGTAGGTCTTGGAAGAGGCCTAGGAACTGGCATTTCCAACAAATTCCCAGGTGATACTGATGCTGCTAGTCTGGAAACCACACTTGAGAACCACTGGTCAAGGGAAGAAGTGTTATAAGTGGACTTCCCCTTATCTCAGCCACAGGTGCCTGCTGGATGGAACACCTAAGTGTCTGCACTCTCTAATCTTTGTGGGATTTCCTTTGTTTGTTTGCATTTTCCTGTGATTTAAATCTTAAAGTTAGCTTGTTCCATGTGTGGAACTTTAGCTCCCCAATTTAAAAAGGAATTTTGCAAAGCTATGCCACTATTATCTAGTGGCAACTCTTTCTTTCTACAGCTTGTATAATAATATTGACTGTTTATAAAGCCTGTGTTCATCCAGAATTGGGTTTTAAAATTTGGTCAGAAGACTTTACTTGAATCACAGCAGTCTTGTAGGAAAAAAATAACCCACACATAACGCTGAGAAAGAAACCTTTATTTATGCTAATCCCACTGAGTATCTCTTTGTGTTGGCTTGTTCCCTCATGAATGCTCATTGAGAAGTCACGGTCTCCTCCTGAAACCCCAGTGAGGCAGGGAGGAGCGGGTGTGCAACGTTGCCGTCTCTCAGCTGCCACCTCTGAATTCCATCTCTGTGTTCTTACTCTACCATCAGGCAGAGGCATACAATGGTTTCCCTTTACAGAGCCAGGACAGTGGTCATCTAGACACTTATGCCAAGGTCAGAGAGACAGAGGCATCTGTGAGTGACAGCCTCTGGGGCCCTTGGGACCGGCAACCAACTTGAGGGATTCCCCTGTCTAAAGGCATGACGTGCGTGTCCATAGCCCCGGGGTCAGAGACTAAATCGAGATGAGTAAGAGGGAGGAGAAGTCAGTGTTTCATTGGGAAAGGGGGAAACTTGTTTATATGCTCCCCCACCTATAAATTAATCTCTAAGAGACAAGACTCACTTTCAGAAAGAACGCTTGCTGACATTGATTGACGACAGGCCTTGAATGACCAAAGAATATTAATGAAGTTCCTCTATGTGCCTCACTCAGTCATTGTCAGAATATATGACCATATGTATAACCAAATAGCCAGAAGCTTGGTGTCTATCGTAAAAACCCTGCTCTGTGTTCTAGTCTATGTAATATTTGAAAAGGTAGGAGAGAGTACTTCTATTTATCTTCATGTGTCAGAGTTTGGGACCCCAGCTCAGGAGGCCAATAATCCTACAATCTCTAGAGCATAGTGAACTTGGGACTATGAATTTGCTTTGCCAGGTTTGTATCTGTGCTTTTGATCTACACTGAGATTACAAAAGCCAAGCACTGCCACTACCCACCAATAAGTCTTACAAAGATTCCTTTTCAGCAATCTGTATATGTACTGACCTCTACATGTATGTGCCAACATGAGAAATACTAAGTGCTACAAACATCCCACTGCCTCTGGGTAGGGAAGTCACATATCCAAAGTCTACAAAAATATAGCTAGGTGTCACTTTTCTTCCCTTTGCTTCTCCACCTCTGTTCATGTGATGCCTAATAAGGAAGAATGACTTTTCACTTGTGCCCATTTGCTGGCTTCTACCCAGATACTCACTTACTTACCCAGATATTAAATCCATCTAGAACTGAAGACCAGAGAAAGATATTTACTTTGGGGTAATCAATGCAAGTGAAGGAACAATCTACAGGAACCCATCTTATTTGAAGGTGAAAGTTGCTTCTAATAATTCTTCCAGGAGTGCATCCCACTCTCGATTTCTAACTGGGTGTGTCAGTTACCTATGGCCACGATAATGCTCTGTAACACACAGCTCTCAGCGCCTCTGTGGCATACAACAATAAGCAGGTACGGCTCACATGTGCCGGTGGTCACTGGGGTGGTTCTGCCAGTTCTGGCCAGTCTCACTCACTTCTGTCAGCTGATTGAGGCTGGCTTTGGCCAGGCAGCTGAGGCAATTCAGTTCTGTTCCACATGCCTCCTGCCACACGGATAGCCCAAATGTGTTCTCATGGCTGCAACAAAGACACAAGAAGGACAAGTGGACAAGGCTCCTCGAGGCTTAGGCTCAGAACTGGCATGTCATCGTTTCTGTGGCATTCTATCAGCCTCAGAAAGTCACAAGACCAGTTCACGTTCAAGGAGATGAGGAAGCAAGTTCTGCCTCTTGTGAGAAGAACTGAAAAGCCACATCAGAGTGTTTGGCTGTAGACAAAAAAGTAAAGGATTTGGAACCATAAAATGCAGTAAATCTTTCACAGTGAGATCCTCCCCCAATTATAGTTCTGGCCAGGATTTGGTGGTTGCTTAAGAGATATGCTGTCATTACCCTCCTTAAATACCTGCAGTAAAATGTGGAGGTAGTCAATCACATCTTCTCTTGAGGCTGGTGTTTCAGAACGTTTTGACAGAGGAGGCCTTACATAAGTCCTCGGCACACCTTTATCACTGCTATGATTGTCGCCACAGGGGCGCCCCTAACTAGAGTTATCTGCCACAGAGCATCCAGTGGCTGTGACAGCAGTGGACAGAAAACGGTAGCTTGTTGAAAATCCTGATGAGGTGGGAAAGGGGCCCAAAAGCAGCTGGAAGAGAAGAGTGTTGTCATGAAAGAGTCTTGGGAGCTTGTGTAAGGTGTGAAAGTGTTAGTTGCTCCACCATATCCGACTCTTTGCGACCTCGTGGACTGTAGCCCACCAGGCTCCTCTGTCCATGCCATTCTCCAGGCCAGAATACTGGAGTGGGTTGCCATTTTCCTCTCCAAGGCATCTTCCTGACCCAGGGATCGAATCCAGGTCTGCTGCATTGCAGGCAGATTCTTTACCATCTGAGCCACAAGGGAGCTTGCAGTAAATATTTTCCTTAGCGTTGATTTACTTGGCTACACTGAGTCTTAGCTGTGGCACGCAAGATCTTCACTGCCTCATGCAGGACCTTTCTCTGCGGCACGCAGACTCTAGCTGTGTCTCTCGAGCTTCGGAGCACATGGGCTCAGTTTTTGTGGCACACGAGCTCAGCTGCTTCATGACAGGTGGGATCCCAGATCCCCAACCAAGGACTGAACCCATGTCCCCCACACCGCAAAGCAGACTCCCAACCGCTGGACCATTGGGAAGTCCCCATAGTCAATAACGTTTGAGAAGGACCAGGTGAGGTACAATTGAGGGAGCAACTAGATGGCTCCAGTCTGTTCTTCCTGGAGAGCTTCCACCAGAAAGCAGGGGAGGAGTTTGATCTCCACAGCCTCTCGCTTCCTTCTGGCAGAATCAGAGATGACTGGCGTGAATCATGTTGGAGCCCCTTAAGCATTTAGCTGGCAGATTTGATTTTCACCCCAGGCTGTGGCTACTTCCTGTGGCCAACAGAGAAAAGCCCCATAACCATTTCTGAATTCTTGTCTATGGAGTTGCTCTGAGGCAGTCTTACCACATAAGTCCAGCTCAGTCTCTGGGCACTTGCTAAAAGGTATCACCCATTGATTGGGCTTCCCTGATAGCTCAGCTGGTAAAGAATCTGCCTGCAATGCAGGAGACCCCAGTTCGATTCCTGGGTCGTGAAGATCCACTGCAGAAGGGATAGGCTATCCACTCCAGTATTCTGACCTGGGGAATTCCATGGACTGTATAGACCATGGGGTCGCAAAGAGCTGACTTTCCGAGCGACTTAAAAAAAAATACCCTTTGACAGCTGGCTGCACCCTAACATATAACACCGAGTGTGGACGTTGGTTGTACCATGCTCGGGGTGTGAACGTCAAGGTTGGGGATGGGGCAGTTGGCAGAGAGGAGAGCTCTACCGCTTGCTAATGAGATGGAAGGAATCCCTTAATGGTATTGTAATCCTTCTGGCTTACTCTCGATATAAGCTGTCTACTCACTGCTGAATCTACTGAAATACTGAAGCATGCATTCCTGGTCCCACTGGAGCACACAGCAGTCATCGCCTTAACACTGCTTCTCACACCTGACCTCAGAAGAACAAGGGTAGGAACTGTGTTAACTATCGAGCACGGTGAGAGCCACTGAAGATGATGTGGTTAACCAGCTGAGGCTTGAAGCTCCTGGTGCTCCGGGAGGAAGTCTGAAATGCCTGTTGGCCCATGGCTTCAGGCAGACTTGGAAGCTGTGCAGGAGCTGAGATGGATGTCTGCTCACATCCGTGTCAGGGAGGGAGGGTGCACAGGCCAGGCCAGGCGTCCTCACCTCACCGCAGCCGACGTGCAAGGAGGTTGTTCTCTGTGAATGGGCTCCGGGATCACCAGCGCCAGGCTCTGCTACTTCTGCAGCTCCTTTCTAGAGACCTCACTTTCCCCACAATCAAAACAGCACGCACAACCAGCCTCATGTGCTGAGGCTGAGGAGGGCGCCTGGTACAGGCTACAGTACGGCGGTTAGCACCTGCTCAGTGGGACAGATTCTACATGGCGTTCATGCAAGGCATTCAGTGACACATCTGAAGGGCATTGTGCAACAAGGGAAGAGAGGGGCTTTCCCGGTGGCTCCGTGGTAAAGAGTCCACCTGCCAGTGCAGGAGATATGGGTTCGATCCTTGATCCAGGGAGATCCCACATACTGTGGAGTAGCCAAGCCCCTATGACACAACTATTTGAGCCTGCGCTCTAGAAACCAAGACCAGCAACATGCCCTGGCGCCCATACTCCGCAAGAAAAGCCACCGCAATGAGAAGGTTGCACACAGCAACTAGAGTAGCCCGCACTCTACAAATAGAGAAAAGCCCGTGCAGCAAGAAAGACCTGGCACAGCCAAAAATAAGACTATTAAAAAAAAAAGGGGAAGAGAGGAGCTCTGTGTTGCCCCAGCAGGAAGGGGTCTGAGTCCTAAGCCAAAAATCCAACAACCGGCACACAACACATGTTTTTTTAAAGATATTTTTATATGGACCATTTTTAAAGTCTTTATTGAATTTGTTACAACACAGCTTGTTTTATGTTTTGGTTTTTTAGCAATGAGGCATGTGGGATCTTAGATCCCCACCCAGGGATCAAACCCACACCGCCTGCATTGGAAGGCGCAGTCTTAACCACTGGACCACCAGGGATGTTCTCCCACTCAACATATTTAAATGGCGCCCCGCATGAGACAGGGACCAGGAACCAAGTTCATTCAGCTAAGTCAACAAAATAGATGTTTGTTCAACTAAATAAAGCCTGAATGAGCACTGCTGGTCCCTCTGTGAGGGTGCTTGTTAAGGGATGTGTAGGCATCCTGAGGTCCCCGCCGAGGCTGAGTCGGCTGTCTCCACTTCCTCTGAGCCCTCCAGCTCACTTCATTCATCTGTGCAACCTGGCGTGTCAGCTCCCCCTAGTGGCCAGCGGTGAACACACCCTCGCATGAGCCAGTCAGGAGTTACAAAATTGGAAGGAATGATGCTAAAGCTGAAGCTCCAGTACTTTGGCCACCTCATGCGAAGAGTTGACTCAGTGGAGAAGACTCTGATGCTGGGAGGGATTGGGGGCAGGAGAAGAAGGGGACGACCGAGGATGAGATGGCTTGGATGGCATCACAGACTCGATGGACGTGAGTCTGAGTGACCTCCAGGAGATGGTGACGGACAGGGAGGCCTGGCGTGCTGCGATTCATGGGGTCGCAAAGAGTCGGACACGACTGAGTGACTGAACTGATAAGCACTTTTCACACATCAAATCAATCAGAAATCTCAAGGTTGAACCAGGCATAATAAATGGTAAAGTTCATGAACTTTACATATATATTTGTGTGTGTGCACATGCATGCACTCCAGGCCACAAAGTATTTGTTACGGGTTAGTGCCGAAGTTTAAAAGCCTGTAAAACCTAGGTCACACGTGATGGAACCAGGGCCTCCCCAGTTGTGGTTCCTCGTGGCAAGGAGGAAGCATCCTCAGGCACCCGTTTTGTTGACTCATTCTTAGGGATTTGGGGGCGGGAGGGGTAACACAAAAGCTGGAGAGGGCACAGTCCTTCCTTATTGAGGAGAGAACAACGTAGGTGGTAGACAGCCACAAACCCGTGAAAGAAGTAAAAGCAAGTTACAGCGCAGCAGGCCCCTGGGAAGGGTGCAGCTGCTGCTGCTGCTGCGTCGCTTCAGCCGTGTCCGACTCTGTGCGACCCCAGAGACGGCAGCCCCCCAGGCTCCCCTGTCCCTGGGATTCTTCAGGCAAGAACACTGGAGTGGGTTGCCATTTCCTTCTCCAATGCATGAAAGTGAAAAGTGAAAGACAAGTCGCTCAGTCATGTCCAACTCTTCGAGACCCCATGGACCGCAGCCTACCAGGCTCCTCTGTCCATGGGATTTTCCAGGCAAGAGTACTGGAGTAGGGTGCCATCGCCTTCTCCGAAGGATGCAGCAGGCAGAGCCGAAAGGAGGCGGGAGGCCTGGGAAGACTGGCCCAGAGCCACATCCTGAAGGAAACCAAGGGCACGGAAGTGCGAGAAGAAAGGGATTTTACCTCACAGCAGGCTGTAGCTGGAAAGGACTTGGGGGGCTGATGGCATCAGCACCTCATTTTTTTCCCTGGTAACCCATATTTATATCCTCATGGACTATTAAAAAAGTTTCAAAGTTCGTATAGCACATGTCTGTCTCCTTCAAAGTCAGCTTACTTCTCCCTCTGTGTTTGACTTCTCCTTACTATGCTTGATTGGTTTTTTTTTTTTTTTATTGTGGTAAAGTATATATAACATGAAGCTTGCTGTTATGACTGTTTTTAAGTGTACGATTCAGAGGCATCGAGTACATTCACAATGTTGAATCATCAACCCTATCACCCATTTCTGAAACGTTTTCATTACCCGAAACTGTAACGATTGAGCAATAACTACTCACTTCCTATTCAGTTTTGCCCCTGGCCATGTTAGTTCTACTTTCTATCTCTGGATTGGCCTTTCCAGATACTTAGTGAAATCATGTAATACTTGTCTTTTTGTGTCTGGTGCATTTCACTTAACATAATGTCTTCAAGTTTCATCCGTGTTGTAGCCTGTGTCAGAACTTCATCACTGCTTCTGGCTGAATAGCAGTCCATCGTATGTGTATGTGACTTTCTATTTGTCCGTCTGTGGGTAGACACTTGGGTTATCTCACCTCATTTTCAGTGAAGGGACTGAAGTTCTGAGTGGTTCAGGTGACCCCATTACTCCGTGGGAAGCCGGATCAGAGAGACCGGGTCTCCCGCTTCCCAGGCCAAGACACTGCTCCAGGCTACCGAACATGACACCCTTTTATTTCAGGTTCCCCTCTGATTTCAAAGTGAAAACAACAACAACAGCGAAATCTCATAGCACTTAACCACATCCCAGGCACTGTTCTGAGTGCCTCGTGCACGTTAGCTCATTTCCGCGTTACTCTAAGACCTGTGAGGTGGTTGTACAGCATTACTTTCCCCTCTTAACAGATGAGGAAATAAGCACAGAGAGGTTCAGGAACTTGCCCACTGCCACACAGCTATTAAGTGACAAAGCCAGGCCAGGAACCCAGCTCCAAAGTCCCTACGCTTAATGACTCTACCCCACTGGCCCCAGCCTTATAGAGAGAAAAGCTTTCTTCACTAAAGCCGCACATCCCAGTTTCTAGTGTTAGAGACTCGATTCCAGGGAAGAAGTCAGTCAAGGTGCTCTTTCTCTGAGATTAACTCAGGAAGAAAGTTTACCCCAGAAAAAAGACTGCAAGTTGAATCTCACCTGCCTTTTACACAAACGTCCATGGTTCTAAAGTCTGCATGGGGTCTCATGGGACAGAGTCTCCTCCCCTGACCTGGATTATCTGGAAACTTCAGAGCAAAGGAACATCCTCCAGGCCTGGAACTGGTTCCCTGAAACATTCTAGACTCCGCTCAATTAAAGGCACAGCAGTCTGACCCTCAGGGTGTCCTGACTGCTGAGAGTCAGTTGGCTTTCCACGTGCCTCTGAGTGTCACTCTCCAGATTTCCACAGCCACTGGAGTTAGGGTGAAGCCAGTTACCTGCAGAACCCTGAAGAGTCACACAAGTGCCTGACAGCCCTGCCCCAGGTATATTTACATCATGTTACTTGTTGACTAGGAAGATGGAAGCTTCCAGAAAGAAAACCAAAGAGAATCCATAGCTGCTTTCTCCAAGCTTCTTATACTCGGAAAAGCAAGTGCTGAAGAAATCACTCCCATCCTAAGGAGGAGGTAAATTGGACGGAGTCCCGCTGTCTCCAGTAAAACAAACAAGGACACCTAATTTCCAGGCACGGCCGAGAAGATGTATCATTAGAAAGTCTGAGTTCCGAGAGACTCTGTGTCCTTACGGTGTGGCTGTCTGAGTTCTCTAGGTTGTGGTTTCAGCCAGGAAGTCGAAGAGCTTCAGCTGATGGGTCAACAAGAACAGAACTTAACCTGCCACAGCACATGGGCCTGTAGCTTTGGTAAGACTGTTAAAGTGTCCTCCTGAAGCAACCAGTTGCTGGCTTCTGACAAATTGCTAAATCTTCCCAGGTGGTGCTAGTGGTTAAAAAAAAGAAAGCCTGCCTGCAATGCAGAAGACACAAGGAACATCAGTTTGGTTCCTAAATTGGGAAGATCCCTTGGAGAAGGAAATGGCAACCCACTCCAGTGTTCTTGCCTGGAGAATCCCATGGACAGAGGAGCCTGGTGGGCTACAGTCCCTAGGGTCGCAAAGAGTTGGACACAACTGAGGATGCACAAGTTGCTAAACAGCAAGATAGGGCACAAACGCACTGCGATTCTATGTGTCTGGCCATTTTGAAAACTTCCTCTTCAATCTTACCCATCCACCCACCTGTATTAACCAAGCTATCCTGTATCAGAATTCAGATAATACAGAAATCAGGTGATGCAGTCAAGGACGGAGGAACTGTTTTTCCTGCGCCAGATTGGGGACTGCAGCTCCAGAACTGTTCTCTGGAACTCAACATAACGCCTCCCAACCCCCGGCTCTGCACATACGGCTCATGTTCCCCCTCTTGCCCAGAAGTCTTCACAGATGGGCACCCTTGAGTTTTAAGGAAGCCAAAGACCCTGTCCAGAGGTGAGGTAAGAAGGAATCCATGGCAGCAGGAAATCAGCAAAACCTGTAGGCTCAGCCCCCCGCCAGAAATGCGCAGGCCCCAGAGGAGTCACACAAGCACCCACCTCTCCTGCCCTAGTTACAGCCAGGACCCATTGACCAGGAAGAGAGAAGGTTTAAGAACAAAAGCCAAAGACAGCAGATTCCCTGGTGGCTCAGTGGTAAAGAATCCACCTGCCAATGCAGAAGACAGGGTTCAATCCTTGATCCAGGACGATCCCACATGCTGTGCAGCAACTAAGCCCATGCGCCGCAAGTACGGAGCCTGTCTCTAGAGCCCAGGAACCTCAGCTACAGAGCCCCGTGCCCTAGAGCCCAGGCTCCCCGACAAGAGAAGCCACGGCAATGAGACGCCCTCACACTGCAACAACCTTGCCACGACTAGAGGAAAGCTGTGCAGCACAGAAGACCCAGCACAGCCAAAAATAAATGAGTAAAATTATTTTTTCAAAAAACCAAAGAGACTGCACAGCTGCCTTGTCCAAGCCTCTTCTGCTTGTAGTAGCAAGTGATTAGGAAATCACATGAGATCACGCTTGTGAAAGCATTTTGCAGACTTGCACAGGTGTTCTAGAAACGTTAGCTATTTTGCTAAGCATAAGGGAATTTTTTTCTTTGAGGGAAGATGGTCTTTCATCTTCCTAAGTTTTGCTCCCAGAGCAGACAGGCACTCACACAGAAACAGCATCTTTCGAGTTACCCCAGGAGCGTGGACAGCACAGGCTGGTGGGAATGGGCCAAATGGTGGACCTCCTTGTTCAGGTTGGATTGTCCACTGCAGCACTGGACCTAGGCACGCTGCTCTGATGGGGAAGAGCAAGGAGGCTTTCCTGAGAAACCTGCCGCCTGTCTTTGTTGGGTGTGGGGACGAAGGAATTGGGATCCGCTGTGAGGCAGTGCCGGGGCTCCGTTCACTCTGGTGTTTCTCTCAGTGTTGGGCTGACTCCATCACTCCTCCCGGCTGCCCTGTGGAATGTTCAGGGCTCACTCCCATGTATTTCACAACCCCCTCCTCTGTTACAGCTCCCTCAACCGTGCTCCCATGCAGTAGCCGCTGACGTCTATCCATTCCTGCCTGTTCTCCTGATTCTATGCTAAGCGCTTCACAGACGTCACCTCATCCAATCCCACTAGCTGGGTGATCACCAAGCCCACCCGCCCCACCTCCGTTGCAGCTCTGTGTCCCTCCCCTTCGCCCACTGCTCATCCCTTAGTTCAGGACGCCCCCACTCCTGGTTTGGCAGGAGGGTGTCAGGATTGGTCTCCCCACCACCAGCCTTGTCGCCATTCAGCACAGATGTATTATCCCGTTTAAAGCCACCAGATGGCTCCCTCACTTTCCTCCTCAGTCTGGCTTCATGAAATTGAGTTCAGCCTCATCACATTTCCCCTGCACTTTCCAACTGAGCCAAACTGCCACAGGGGTTCCTAAGCTTAAGCTCTCTTGCCATCCACTTTGTTACTCAGAGCTTCTCCCCTCTGTGTTCAACAGAGAGCTCAGGCTCCTTGAGTTCTCTCACTTCGGAACATCAAACACTGGTCTCTTTGCCAAGGAAATGTGTCTGCATGATCCAGAGAAGCATGGCCCCAACCAGGCTTATAATGTGTGTGTGGTTTTGTCCATATCAGTACACACCCCTAATATATCCTTCCGTCTGGTGGGAAGGAAGGTGGTCAGTGTGGACACTGGAGTCAGCTCAGTCAGGGATTCAGCACAGGCCAACACCAGCCTCCTGTACTGGTTCTGAGTTACGGGGCAGGACAGTGTTGCACCGTCCCAGCCCCTCTTCTCTCCACTCTCTGCCTGACAGCATCAGAGCCTCCACCCTCACTAGACCAGAAGCTTGCCTCCTGCTCTGCAGAGTGTTTCTTTTCATGCATGAAACTTAAATGGCCAGTAATGTTGGCATATAAAGTAGAGTGCTTCAGACTTCATGGTGGTTCAAGCGGGGGATTCTTCATCTTTGAAAGCACGGTAAAGGCAGAACTGTATTGTCCTGTAGGTTTAGACATGCCGTACACCATACCAAGTAAGATGAGGGCCCGTAGAGGGCTCCCTGGACCAGCTCAACTAGATCTGGCGCTTGTCCTAACTTCACTCGCTCTCAGGGCAACCTCAAGAGATGAGCCTTTTTTTGCCTGTGTTAGAACCACAAGAGTCTGTCTTTGTACTAACATTCTAAAATATTATGAGATTAGAATAAAACATCATTAAAGTAAACTTCTTTCCTAGTAAATGAGATTGCACACTCTTCCTGTTCTACAATTAGATTTTTTCAGGCTTCCCTGGTGGTTCAGTAAGAATCCGCTTGCCAGTGCAGGAGACCCTAGAGCCGATGCTGCACAACAAGGGAAGCCGCCGCAGTCAGAAGCCCACGCGCCCCAACCAGAGAGAAGCCGCCGCTCTCCAGGAAAACCTCCCCGACATTAAGAACCTCCTGCTTGGACCACCCTGAAGTCTGGAAACCCTGCACAACCAAAAAGAAATACAGTTATAAAGAATGAGATATTTTCCACTCCAGTAAAGACAAGGAAAACAGAGTTTAAAGAGGTCTACTTTCTTTCAAAAACTAAGTGAAAATTAAAATACTGTTGAATGATAAACTCTTGCAATGTTTCATCTCCATGACAATGTCTTTTTTAAAAAAAAGCCAACTTAATAGAATCTCGGTCTCCTACAGTGTCGACACTTGTCGGTCCTCTCATTTTTTTTCTCTCCACATTCATTTTTTATTCTTCAGTCCTCCTTCTGTTTCCTGTAGTGAATTATGAAATATTTCATTAGTTTGGGTATGTATTTAATAGTTGAACATATTCTTTTCCTAATGTAAAGGAATGCAGGGTTTATGGCCGTACATATCCTAAGAGAATGCAGGAAGCAAGAAGCAAGACCCATCCTCTCTGCCCAGGCCCGGGGAGCTGTGCGTCCCGCGGCTCTCTGCCCCCTTGTGTCTGCACTGGGGTACTGCATTGCCCTCCCTGGGCTCGGGGCAGCTTCTGATGAGACATGGGGCAGATTCCCCGGGAAGAGACAGTAGGAGGGACCAGTGACTGGCAGGATAAACAGGAACTGGGACAGGCACTGGGACTGATGAGGGGGCCCACCACTCCATCTGGTTGAAGGCACAGGCCCTGTGCATCTTTCTTGTCTTTTTTTGCTTAACATTCAAGAGAATCCAGTACTTCCAAGTGGCTGATACTCCTTGGAGTTAGTTGGACCTTATAGCAACCCTGGTGGCTTCCCTGGTGCCTCAGTCGGTAAAGCATCTGCCTGCAATGCGGGAGACCCAGGTTCTATTCCTGGGTCAGGAAGATCCCCTGGAGAAGGAAATGGCAATCCACTCTAGCACTCTTGCCTGGAAAATCCCATGGACAGAGGAGCCTGATAGGACCCCCCTGCAATCCATGGGGTCGCAAAGAGTCGGACACGACTGAGCGACTTCACTTTCACTTTTCAGAACTGCATCATCTGAGATGGATCAAGGGCTCCCTCCCGTTATACGTTTGTCCCCCAGGCCACCCCCAGTTCTGTGAGATGGGAGAACACGGGCTCCCAAGATCCAGCAGTAAAATGAAGGAACTCTTCAATCAGACATCTTTTAGACTCGAGCTCCCCCTTCACAGCTGAGACTGTGGGCAAGTTCCTTTACCTTTTAAGCATTCGTTTCTACATCTACAGAATGTAGGTGATAATAAACACCTGCCTCCTGACTTGTGGCTGCTGAGCTTCGAGCAAGCCAAATGGATGTAATGTTATTGTCAAGATTAAATGAAAAGCCATCATTGTTGTTGTTGTTCAGCCACTAAGTCATGTTCAACTCTTTGTGACGCCATGGACTGCAGCAGACTGAGCCTCCCTGTGCCTCACTATCTCCCAGAGTTTGCCCAAGTTCATTTTCATTGAATCGGTCATGCCATCCAACCATCTCATCCTCTGTTGCCCTCTTCTTCTTCTGCCTTCAATCTTTCCCAGCATCACAGTCTTTTCCAATGAGTCGGCTCTTCACATCAGGTGGCCAAAGTATTGGAGCTTCAGCTTCAGTATCAGTCCTTTCAGTGAGTATTCAGGGTTGATTTCCTTTGGGATTCAGTGATTTGATCTTGCAGTCCAAGGGACTCCAAGAGTCTTTTCTAGCACCACAGTTCAAAAGCATCAATTCTTTGATTCTCTGCCTTCTTGTTGATCCAACTCTCACATCCATATGTGACTACTGGAAAGACCATAGCTTTGACTATACAGACCTTTGTTGGCAAACTAGTGTCTTTGCTTTCAATACACTGTCTAGGTTTGTCATAGCTTTTCTTCTAAAAATTCGTTACGTGCCAGCAAGTCATAGACCAGTGAATACTTCCAGAACAAATGAAAGAATGAGTCAGAAGCTGGGAGGAGGCTTGAGGCCATTAGTTCAGCTTCCTTCCTTAAAGTCCTCTCTTCTGAGGACCCCAGTGAGATCGGGAATAAGAGCAACGGTTGCCAAGGGTAAGGATGTCTTTCTGACAGCAGCTCTCGCAGGCAATTCCAGATTCCTAAAGATGAGATTACCAAAAAAGCAAGAGAGTTCCAGAAAAACATCTATTCTGCTTTATTGACTATGCCAAAGCCTTTGACTGTGGGGATCACAATGAACTGTGGAAAATTCTGAAAGAGATGGGAATACCAGACCACCTGACCTGCCTTCTGAGAAATCTGTATGCAGGTCAGGAAGCAACAGTTAGAACTGGACATGGAACAACAGCCTGGTTCCAAATAGGAAAAGGAGAACATCAAGGCTGTATATTGTCACCCTACTTATTTAACTTCTATGCAGAGTACATCATGAGAAACGCTGGGCTGGAGGAAGCACAAGCTGGAATCAAGATTGCCAAGAGAAATATCAATAACCTCAGATATGCAGGTGACACCACCCTTATGACAGAAAGTAAAGAACTAAAGAACCTCTTGATGAAACTGAAAGAGGAGAGTGAAAAAGTTGGCTTAAAGCTCAACATTCAGAAAACTAAGTTCATGGCATATGGTCCCATCACTTCATGGCAAATAGATGGGGGAACAGTGGAAACAGTGACAGACTTTATTTTTCTGGGCTCCAAAATCACTGCAGATGGTGCTTGCAGCCACAAAATTAAAAGACGCTTACTCCTTAGAAAGAAAGTTATGACCAACCTAGATAGCATATTCAAAAGCAGAGACATTACTTTGCCAACAAAGGTCTGTCACGTGAGTGTATGTTCCTCAATTCTTTGTCTCGTCACAACAAAGATTTGCAGTGACGGACATTACAGCCCCTCGGCGTGTCACAGCTCTCAGGTCTCGGATAGACCGTGTTATAGCTCTCAGGTCTTGGATAGACCGTGTTATAGCTCTTAGACAAATCAGTGTTACAGCTCAGTGTTACAGCTCTATTTTATTTAGAAGATAGCAGGAAAATCCATCTTTGAGGCGTGAGGGCACATTGATCTAAAGACACGAGGGAAAGAGCGCCCCAGCGTGCGGGAGACAGAGAGAGAGCTGGCTTTGGCTCCTCTATTTATATGTTTATCTCTCCCTGGGCCGGTCCTATGTAAATTGGGCCAGCCAGGAGTGTTGTTTATTTTACCTGAGGTCCTCACTCCTGTCCTCGGACCTTCTTTTGTTTCATTTTCGCGGGCTTTCCCCTTCCTTGTCTTGTAGCCACCACAATTTTGGACTCTTTTTCCCTGTTCTACCTACCTAACAGGTCCATCTAGTCAAGGCTATGGTTTTTCCAGTGATCATGTATGGATGTGAGAGTTGGACTATAAAGAAAGCTGAGCACAGAAGAATTGATGCTTTTGAACTGTGGTGTTGGAGAAGACTCTTGAAAGTCCCTTGGACTGAATGGAGATCCAACCAGTCCATCCTAAAAGAGATCAGTCCTGGGTGTTCATTGGAAGGACTGATGTTGAAGCTGAAACTCCAATACTTTGGCCACCAGATGTGAAGAGCTGACTCATTTGAAAAGACCCTAATGCTGGGAAAGATTGAGGGCAGGAGGAGAAGGGAACAACAGAGGATGAGATGGTTGGATGGCATCACCAACTCGATGGAAATGGGTTTTGGTGGACTCTGGGTGTTGGTGATGGACAGGGAGGCCTGGCATGCTGCGATTCATGGGGTCACAAAGATTCAGACATGACTGAGCGACTGAACTGAACTGAATTGAAAGATGAGAAACTGACTGGCCTAGTTGGGTTGGGGGCCTGCTGCTGGGCCAGGCCAGGGGTGTACTAGGTTAATTAAGAGAGATGAAGAAGGAGTGGGTCCTTGTGAGCTGGACTGACATTCTGGGGGGTTGTTTACTAAACCATGTGAGAGCCTGAATCAAATAGCAGAGGCAGCCTGACATCTGTGGGGAAAAACCCTCCTGAGATGCAGAGTTAGGTCACAGCGAATCAGTCTGAGTTAGGTCTTGGTAAGGTCATTATGGAGGTTGAGAAAACACATGTGGCTAGACTCTATACAGTGAACTTCTATAAAGCCAGGTTGTTGCAGATTGATTCATCTCATCCATCTGCTTCTAAAGAATCAACTGATGCAACTGTCATTTTTACACCTGCTTCAAATATATAAAAATCAAAGACCCAGAAAGGTTAGATCTCTTGCTTGATGTTACAGAAACAGTTTGTTCAAAGCTAGAATCCAAGTTCTCCACATGCTGGCCAAGGTCTCCTACTGCAGCACAGTAGTCCCCAGGCAAGGGACAGGCCCCAGAGGAAACCATTGGTTTTTCTGAGAAGGGCAACTTCAGGAGGACTTGACAGGCTGGACAGGAGGCATCACCTTCTAGACATGGCCCTCAGAGACAATGAGTATGTATTTCTATGCTCTTTAATCCTTGATGACCCCTCGCCTATTTGAGGTAAAGGGTCTTTTGAAGGAAAAAAATTATCTTTCCTGTTAGCTATACCGAACATATTTCAACATTAGGAAACAATCAGAACAGAGACTAACTTAAGAAATTCTTTTTACAAAGAAATGAATGCCTTTTAGTCTTTATAAATAATCTGTTTCCAAGTTTCAAAAATCAATATGATATTTTTAGGTAGTACATTGTCACAGAGGTTCCCTGGTGGCTCAGAGGGTAAAGAATCTGCCTGCAATGCAGGAGAGTCAAGTTCAGTCCCTGGGTTGGGAAGATCCCCTGGTGAAGGGAATGGCAACCCACTCCAGTATTCTGGCCTGGAGAATTCCATGGACAAAGGAGCCTGGCGAGCTACAGTCCATGGGGTCACAAAAAGTCGGACACGGCTGAGTGACTGACACTTTTACTTTTGTAAAAGAAGCTCTCTGTGCACTGTAAATTATTACCACAAAGTTAGTGATCATCACTTGGCCCCATCATCTTGTCCTCCTGAGGTCCATGCCTTTGTGATGTCTCTTCTGTTACAAGTGGGTGGCACCTCTGACTTGCTTCCACCCATACAGTTCAGCAAAGGCGATAAGATGTCACCTCTGTGATGATGTTACATAGGATTGTAATGTCTGTCTTGCAAAGAGACTCACTTCCTTGGAGGCTTTGAGGAAGCCAAGTGATCATGTTGGGAGGACCCATGGGGTGAGGAGCTGGGGGCGGTCTCTGGTTGACAGCCCCTAAGAAAGTGAGGCCTTCAGAATGAAACCTACCAGGAATTGAATATGCCCAACAACCACGTGAGTAAGGAGGTGGTTACTTCACCACTCACGTCCCAGATGATACCACAGATCCAGTTGCCATCTTGACTGCAACCTTGCAGCAGACATAGCTGAGCTGTGCCTGGACTCCCGGCCGACAGAAACTGTGAGATAATGGATGTGGACTGTTTTAAGTCACTGAGTTTATAGTGATATTGTTATATAGCAACTGATAACTAATACAACCTGATAATACAAATATGAAACAATTATATTCTTATTATCCAGAAATTACAATTGTATTAACAGCTATGTTATATCCTTCTGGGTAAAATTAATATATCTTCATTGAAAATTACAATGAAGCAGAAGCAAATATATCAAAAAAGGAAAATCCCTCCTCTCCTTCTATACCTTGTTCTTCTTCCCAACTTCTGTAGGAAAACCAGAGTTAATAATTTTGTGTGTTTTTCTCTCCCTCCATCCTTCAATCCATAGATTTATGTATTATATAATATGTAATAAAACTGCACGTATGTAGCACACATATAAATAATACATCTTGCAGAAGTATATTTTACATATTTTAAAATAGAAATGCACAATTAAACAAAAACACTGGGATTATTTTATGTTATTCTGTACCAGTTGCTCAAGTTAAAAAACTAAGACTCACCTTTGTTTTTCTTTTTCCCTTACTCCCCACATCCAAGTCACTACTAAATTCCATTGTTCCCATCTCTGAATATAACCCAAGTCTACCTAATTACTTGTTACTCTCACCATTTCTGTAGGCCAAGCTATCATCTTATCTGGCCCTTTTCCTGTCCTAAGTGACCCCTGCTACAGTCTTGGCCTCGACCCTCCTCTTCACACCACGGCCAGAGTGACTGCTAAAACCTGAGTCAGATCATGTCACCCCTCTGCTCAGAACCCACCAGAAGAACCAAAGTTCAGAATGAATGGGGAAAATTGGAGGTATGTGTTAAGTCTCTTCAGTCGTGTCTGACTCTTTGTGACCCCATGGACTGTAGCCTGCCAAGTTCCTCTGTCTATGGATTCTCCAGGCCAGAATACAGGAGTGGGTTGCCATTTCCTACTCCAGGGGATCTTCCTGACCCAGGGATTGAACCCGGGTCTCCTGCATTACAGGCAGATTCTTTACCATCTGAGCTACCTCGGAAGCCCTAGGAGGATATGAAGGAGGAAAAAAATGTGAAACCTTTATTTTAAAACAGTTTCAAACATGTCAAGCCTACTCTTTCTCTTTCAGTTTCTTGTACCCCAGGCAAATATCAGTATTGTATTATAGTTGGACCTGGACATATATGCTCTTTATTAATACTTGAGATTCTGACTACAGCTGCGTACAAAGGGGCAAATTGCTGAGCTACCATCTTCCACCAGAATATCTGACCACTCTTGCCTCACCTACACTAGCCTCTATGTGTCATTACCATCCGTAAGGATCTTTTTGAACCCTTTAAGAACACTTTATTCAAACCCACAAAGAATTTCTTTATCAAGAGGGTTATGCCTACAGTGAGAATACTCCCTCTGTCTGAGGGTGGAACGTCCTTGGTTAGACTACAGTCAGTTGCCTAGATTAGAGCCCTTCCCTTCTCTCGTGTCCACAGCCTGGAAAATGAAGTCCAGTCTCCTGATCTCGCACACATGGCCCGCCCTCTTCCGACCGCACCCACCTCTCCAGCCTCATCCTCCTTTCCCACACACTCGTCACTCCCCTGCCCCTATTCCCCCTCAGAGCCTTTGTGCATGTGGCCATTCTGTCTCATTTTTGCATGTCTAAATCCTACTTATCTCCCTACTCCCGGCAAACCATTCACATCTTAAGCAAAATATTCATTAATCTATCAACAGCCAATGATGAGCCTCAATAATAAAGTAACCATGTGTCCCAGAGCACTTTCTCGTCCATCTGTGATC
Source organism: Capra hircus (assembly GCF_001704415.2). NCBI lineage: Eukaryota > Metazoa > Chordata > Mammalia > Artiodactyla > Bovidae > Capra > Capra hircus. The sequence goes on along the minus strand of NC_030815.1, from coordinate 43,575,021 downwards.
ACTTTGAGTTATTCTTGCAACACACCTATCCCCTTTTGCTATTAGACACAACACTGTGTGGACTGAATATGCACTCTGAAATATTTTCCTTAATTAGATCCATCCCAGTACCCTCCTCCATATTGCACGGGCCACAGACCCTTCCCTGCCAGTGAGTAACTGTGTTGTAAATGCTCTCAGCTAAGACGACTCACACTGCGTGGTGAGATGAGAGTGCTTTGCAGTGTTTGTTACTCTGCTGAAGCCTCACTTTCTGCCAGTTACTTTCAGTTTGCACCTATCATGACTGAGAAGCTGTTCATAAGTATAGCACTAGACCTACCACAGAGAAACAAGAAGAAAAGCAGCAGAAGATGTTAAAGTGTAAATCTGACAGTAACTCTAGGTAACTATGGGAACGGTTGAGAAAGAAAGGAAAAAGATCAACAGGAAATTACAGATTAGCGGAATGACTTTGACATTTTTAAGAACATTAATACAGCTCGCTGCAGCCCAGGAACACTAACCAAGAACTAGAGGGATGGCAGATGACAGCAGTCATAACCAGGAGCATATCAATTGTTCACGGACAAAGCTCCACCATATGTGCACAGCTGACTTTGCATCTCCTTAGGGATGAGGCCATGTGGACCACTTACAGGCTGATTTAAGTAGCACTTCTTTATCCAGGAATGCATCCTTCACACAAAACAGCAGTGCACATATAATACTTTCATTTCTATTATTTTGTTTTATTTTCCTTTATCAAATTGTGTCTTAAAATCTAAATGTATTCTAGACTGAATACTGCTTTGAACATGTTAGTCACTGAGAAAGAGACCTTTCAACAACTGAATGTGAAAATACACAGGTAGGGCACCTTGCTCTGGATACAGAAAGTGTGAAAGTGAAAGTGTTTGTCACTTAGTCATGTCCAACACTTTGTGACCCCATGGACTATAACCTACCAGGTTACAGCCACCAGGCTCCCCTGTTCAAGGAATTCTCCAGGGAAGAATACTGGAGTGGGCTGCCATTTCCTTCTTCAGGGGATCTTCCCGACCCAGGGATTGAACCCGGGTCTCCTGCATTGCAGGTGGAGTCTTTACCATTTGAGCCACCAGGGAAGCCCAATCTGGATACAGAAGGTGCTTTGCAAAACAGTTTTCTTTAAAAGTTTACTCTTACTCACCCACCATAGCTCCCACAGCTTCTTGTACTGTTGCTCTTGCCACAATATAGTGTACATATTGTTGGTCTTTTCCACGGGCCTGATAAGGCAAAGTTGTGGACCAGTCTCAACAGGAAACATGCCACATCCAAACTGGGAAACTCAGAAAGAGGGACAATTTACCAAGCTACCTTCCCTAGGGGCTCAGACGGCAAAGCATCCGCCTGCAATGCAGGAGACCCGGGTTCAATCCCTGGGTCGGGAAGATCCCCTGGAGAAGGAAATGGAACCCACTCCAGTACTCTTGCCTGGAAAGTTTCATGGATGGAGGTGCCTGGTAGGCAACAGTCCATGGGGTCACAAAGAGTTGGACACGACTGAGCGACTTCACTTTCCTTTCCTTTTACCAAGCTCAAGTCTGGGTACTGGGAAGCCACAGAGGATGCTAGGGCACCTAGAGCTGATAAAGCCGGGAGGAGTCATGTGCCAGGGCCTCCTTCATCTGAGGGACACAGACAGGATGACGCAACCACGCAGGGACAGAGCAGGGGAGTCAACACCCCATCTCAGTCCACTCCCCCATCTGGTCTCTGCCAGGGCTCCCTGTTGGCTGAGGGCCAACGCCAGAGGGCAGGGAGCCCAGGGATGCGCTCCACAGAACTGCCCTTCTGTGCAGAGACCAGGGTGAAGAGGGTGAGGAGTGGGTCAGGCTGGGCAAATGCGAGGTATCAAGACAGTGTGCGTCCTATATAATATTTATGTCCTTCGGGCCTAGAACAACCCTCATTTAAGATTTACATCTCTAGTGCCCAGGAAAATCCTTGATACTAAGGGGAAATTATAGTTATATTTCAACCATATTGTCAGGCACTAGAGATATAAACATAAATGTTAATAACTATTTGGCTGGAAGGAGAGCACAAAGGATAAATTAGAGATGAAGGAACAAAACTTTTCTGAGACAGGCGTGTGTGATGAATGGAAGGGTACATGTTTGCAGAGCTTTAAACCTCCTCTCTGGGGACTGAGTCAGGTGCCCCAGAGGTGAGCGTTAGTTCAGGTAACTCGAAAAAAAAGCAAACTAAGGGTATAAGTGCAGTCCATCTTCAACTATCCATGAGTGTCACGGTAAAATGAGCTTTCCCAGATCCTGCACACTTAGCTAGTTAATAGCAGTATCTGTCAGGATGGAATCAGTTATGCTATACAAACAACATAAAAATTTCAGAGGCTTCATCTGGGTATATGCTCAAAAGAATTGAAAGCAGAATCTCACAGAGATATGGGTATATTCAAGTTCGTAGCAGTTACTCACAACTGCCAAAAAGAAGCAACCCAAGTGTCCATCAGTGAATAAACGGATAAACAAAATGTGACATATAGATACAGTGGCATATTATTCAGTTTTAAAAAGGAAGAAAATCCTATCACGTGCTACAACATGGATGAAACCGGAGGATATTATACTAAGTCAAATAAACCATTTACAAAATGACAAATTTTGTGTGACTCCACTTTTATGAGGTACCTAGTGTAGTCAAATGTATAGATGCATAAAGTCAAATGGTGGTTGTGAGGGGCAGCGGGGAGGGGAGGTCAACACATTGCTGTTTCATGAGAACTAGTTTCCATTTTACAGGATGAAGAGAATCCTGGAGATTGTTTGCACAACAATGTAAATATACTTAAGACCTCTGAACAGTACACTTAAAAATGGTTAAGATGGTAAATGTTATATGTATTTTACCACAGTTTTAAAATGTTTTTAATTTAAAAAGTTAAGCGCCTTAAACCACAACGACTTATTTCTCACATCACTATACTTTCATCAAGGGTAAGTTAAGGGCTCCACTCCATGTTCATATTGTTCTCCCTCTGGACCAGCTAACGGAGCAGCTACCTTCTGGAACACAGCTGGCTTCCATGGCTATGGGAAGAGACCAAGGGTGAGTCTTCCCCATCCAAACCTAGCGAACTCAAGGTATCCACAGATGCATGAGGTCAGAGGCATGGGGGCCACACAGCCAAGAACTAATGCAAATCAAGAAGTATGTGTAGATAAGGACATGGGCAGGGCTCCTGGCATAAGAGTCTGAGTAGACACAGACTCGGATAAGAGGTCGACCGTGGTTTTTTTTTTTTTAATTAATCAATTTATTATGTAGGTGGCTGCATCAGGTCTTAGTGGCAGCAGGCAGGATCTTTGTTGGGTCATGTGGGGTCTCTCTTTGTGGCGCAGACTCTCTGGTTGTGGCACATGAGATTAGTTGTTCTGTGGCATGTGGGATCTTAGTTCCCTGACCAGGGATCAAACTCATATCCCCTACACTGCAAGGCAAATGGACCTTAACCACCCGACCAGGAGGGAACTCTCTGACCACGTTTCTAAAAGAACCTCTAGTCTGACCTAAAAATGCCTGTGACTTCCTGCAGCTATAAATGACCCTTGATTTCCTCAGCCACGTTTGGGGCAGCAAACAGACTGAGAAAGCTGTTCATCCCCAAGGAGGTCATTGACTAATGTCCTATTCAGATAATATTTACCAAGGAAAGTGATGAAAAAGCAAAGTAGAGCCAACGGCCATGGAGAACACAGACCAGGGCCTGGATCAGGGCCAAGTCCTCCCTGCCGGCTGGAGGGGTGAGGGCCTCTCAGAGTGTCTGCCCACCTTCAGTCTGTTTCTGAATCATTGTGGACCCGTGATTGCTGTGTATCTTCTCTTTCTCTCTTCCCCAGCTGGAGTGTTTAGCCACTGCATATCGGGGCAGCGGAAGGGGACATAAATAGCTCACTTGCTGGTTCATGGTTTCCAGATCACAAGGAGCCATACTCCAGGTAGATGAAACTGCACTCATTCATTAAAGCAGGAACTGTCCTGAGAGCCTCAACTTGGAACTCAGTACTGAAACTAGATGGAGATTCGGGGCACTAAGGGGACTTGAGAGAGGCATAAGCATGCTGTTTGTAAAGGAGGGTGAACTGAGGGGGTTACCACGTGGGTCGATTATAGTCTTTAGTGATGTTCCTCAAGGGTTCTGGTTCTCTCCTACTCTGAGCACATAGTAAGGTGGCACTTCCTGCCCACCTTTAGTTAGGAAAGACTGAGAGAGACTAATTCAGTTCTTTGCCTTTTGCTTTCTTTTTTTCCAGTTCAGTTCAGTCCCTCAGTCATGCCCGACTCTTTGCGACCCCATGGAATGCAGCACACCAGGCCTCCCGGACTCCACCCAAACCCATGTCCATCTAGTTGATGATGTCATCCAACCATCTCATCCTCTGTCATCCCCTTCTCCTCCTGCCCTCAATCTTTCCCAGCATCAGGGTCTTTTCCAATGAGTCAGCTCTTCGCGTGAGGTGGCCAAAGTATTGGAGTTTCAGCTTCACCATCAGTCCTTCCAATGAACACACAGGACTCATCTCCTTTAGAATGGACTGGTTGGATCTCCTTGCAGTCCAAGGGACTCAAGAGTCTTCTCCACCACCACAATTCAAGAGCATCAGTTTTTTGGCACTCAGCTTTCTTTATAGTGCAACTCTCACATCCATACACGACTACTGGAAAAACCATAGCTTTGACTAGGCGGACCTTTGTTGGCAAAGCCAAAGTCTCTGCTTTTTAATATTCTGTCTACCTTGGTCATAACTTTTCTTCCAAGGAGCAAGCATCTTTTAATTTCATGGCTGCAATCACCATCTGCAGTGATTTTGGAACCCAAGAAAATGGTCTGTCACTGTTTCCACTGTTTCCCCATCTATTTGTTGTGAAGCGATGGGACCAGATGACATGATCTTAGTTGTCTGAATGTTGAGCTTTAAGACAACTTTTTCACTCTCCTCTTTCACTCTGATCAAGAGGCTCTTTAGTTCTTCTTCACTTTCTGCCATAAGTGTGGTATTATCTGCATATCTGAGATTACGGATGTTTCTCTCAGCAATCTTGATTCCAGCTTGTGCTTCATCCAGCCCAGCATTTCTCATGATGTACTCTGCGTATGTTAAATAAGCAGGGTAACAATATACAGTGTTGATGTACTCCTTTCCCGATTTTGAACCATTCTGTTGTTCCCTGTCTAGTTCTAACTGTTGCTTCTTGACCTGCATACAGATTTCTCAGCAGACAGGTCAGGTCTGGTATTCCCATGTCTTAAATAATTTTCCACTGTTTGTTGTGATCCACACAGTCAAAGACTTTGGCATAGTCAATAAAGCAGAAGTAGATATTTTTCTTTTTAAACAATTATTTATTTATTTATCTGGCTGCACTGGGTCCTAGTTGCAGCACAAGGGATCTTCAATCTTCACTGCAGCACATGGGATCTTTAGTGGGGCCTTTTGAGATCCAGTTCCCTGACCAGGGATCAAACCCTGGCCCCTTGCTTTGGGAGCGCGGAGTCTCAGCCACTGGACCATCAGGGAGTCTCAGCCACTGGACAACCCTGCCTTTTGTTTTCATTGACACACATGGACACCAAGAAAGTTGTCTGTGGATCAGCATTTTAGCAGCTACAGATACAGTTTTCAATTAAATGCTCAAATAAAGAGGAAGAGGCAAACAGAGGTTATTAATATAGGTTTGTAATAGACAAAAGAAGATATTAAGAGAACAGGGGCTAGAATTGGCACCAAATAAAAGCAGGGCCAATTTGGCCCCCATGGTTGGTGACAGATTGAAGGCTGGTGGCTGAGATGCTTTGGTCAATTTATCTGCTCAGTAGTGCTGACTCCAGCCCATCACTGACTCTCCTGCAACTTATAGAGCAAATTATAGAGCAATCACCGCAACAGCTAAGTGTGTTTTTGGGCATGACATCAAGGCTAAGACTTTCTGTTTTCCATAACACATGTCTGAGGCCATTAACTTGCTCATTCCCACCTAGCAAGGAATCCCACACCTGGTCGCCTTTTCTGGAGGAAAAGTTCTGTTAGAAAAGTCCATTGGCTAGCACTCAGATTTCATAGATTATTTCAATCCAAACCTGTGATAAAATTCTTTTACAGGACTTTGTAGGAAATCATTTTAAAGCCATTCTCATGGGATGGGGAAGGAGGAAGAGGGAATTATGGTAACTTAAGGCAGTGGTGGTGCCCACAGTCACCAGGGACCCCAAGGGAATTAAACGAGGGAGATGAATCAGCCAAGCCACTACTTTGACCTAGAAAGATGACAACACTCTCTTCAAGGCCACCCTGCCCCCCTCCCTTGGGCAGGCGCCCTGGTTTCTGCCATGGAATTCGGAGAGAAAAGGTCTTTGTAATCAGAGGCAAAGACCTTAGCAGAGCCCAGAATGAGGCAGCTGACCTTCTGGATAGACCCACTTCTTCCTTTCCAGTTAAATGCTTCAGCTCAGACGGTAAGCCTGACATGGTTCTTGAGAAACAAGAAGTGCCTGGCTTTTCATCTCTTAGTTTCCCCAGTCGCACTCTAAAGAGTCTGCCTCCTCTTCACCTCTGAGTCTCTGTCTGCACAACACCTGCCTCTCAGTCGGCCACTCCTGTGTACTTTCAGAAGCCGATCTCATTCCCCATGCGATGGTGCCCCTGAGCAGTACTTAGTAGCTGTGTGGCAGCAAACAGATGAATGCAAGGCTCCTCAAGGTGCTGGGGACCCAGCTGCCGTGGCAGCAGCGCTGACTCTGTGGCCCACGCATATACCCTGCAGGCGAGGGTTCAGGGCCTAATGTGGGGCAGCAGATGTGGCTGGCCCCTCGGTGCCACACTGGGGGGTACTGGCTTTTCATGGAGCTTCTGTTGATCAGCATTTTGTGCAGTATAAAGAAAGCTTCATGGCACAGCACTACTCTGACACCTGCGAGTCGCAGGAAAAGCAGCTGCTGAAAGAGATGTCTGAGTCCAAGAAAGACTGATGCATTTTCTATTGTCCTTCATCTGCTCTCATGCCTAGTAACCTGATAAGGGATCACTTACAGACAGTTTTTCAAAACAGAAGTCTTCCTCTGATAATCTCACTTACACTAGAATGTCCAAGGAAGCAGGAGGATCTCACTGAAGGTGGGGAATAAGCTCTGCCCACTACAGTGTGATCGCTGCAGAGTGACTTTATTACTGTGCTAGGGCTGCCTTGACAGATGACCGCTAACTGGATGGCTGAAAACAAAAGAAATTTATCCTCTCACTGTTCTGGAGGCTGAAAGTCCCAAATCAAGGTGCTGGTGAGGTCATACTCGGTCTCGGAAGTCTCTAGGGCAGCATCCTTCCCCTGTTTCTTCTAGCTTCTGTTGGTTGCCAGCAACCCCCGGATTTCCTTGGCTTGCAGACATGACAGTCTCTGCCTCTGTCTCCACAGCACATCTTCCCTCTGCATCCGTGTCATTACAAGGCATTCTCCCTGTGTGTCCGTGTCCACGTTGCCCTCTTCTTATGAGGACACCAGTTATTGAATTAGAGCCCATCCGATTCCACTATGACCTCACTGTGGCTTAATTGATTACATCTACAAAGACCCTTTTTCCAAATAAGGTCACATTCCCAGGTTCTGGGTGAACATGAATTTGGGGGTGCTACTTGGTCAACCCAGGATGTCGACTTAACACAAGAATGGAAATCGTTCTGTCTGGGAGTTAGGGGTAACGTCCCAGGGTGGCCGGTTAGTCCCCTCTCTCAAGCATACCTTTATCTTAGCTTCTGGTCTGCAACTAGGTAGTAATAATAGTTAAGCACCTACTCTGGGCCAGGCCTTATATACTTTTATATGCTGCTTACATGACTGCAAAAATCCCAAGAGCTCACACTCTCTTCATCTTCATTTGACTGAGAAGGACGCTAAAGGCACTGAGAAGTTACGTGGATTGCAGGTGGGCCCCCACAGCTGCACTGGACCATCTCTGCCAGCATCTGTAATCGGGACACTCTAGGCTCTCAGGGCTAGAACAGATGAATCAGAACATTTAGGTCTGGACAGGGTTTGCTCTTGTCTGTTTATTATGCTTTTTGTAGTTCTAGGAAATACACAACTATCATGCATCGAGAAATCAACATCCATATAGAAATACTATATCAACACTGTACCAGCACCCAAGAATCATCTTGGTTAATTCACTTTTCAAGTATTTTTTTAAATAAAATATTTTTATTTTATTTAAATAAAAATAAATGAATAAATAATTTTATTTAAATAAAAAATAATAAAAATATTTGAAAAGTGAATTAACCAAGATGATTCAAACAACCATCTAGCAATGAGAAAACAAAAACTACTTATGAGAAATAGTACAAATCTCTTTAAATTGGTCACAGCTAATTTAAACCAAGTCCTTAGGGCTGTCTAAGCCCTAAGGGAGGTGGATTCTCCCCACTAGTGATGGGCACTATGTCAATAAGGCAGTAAATGGCCTTTCTCCTTGATTATGAGCATAGCCCATTTCCACGTTCAGGAGCACCCCCTGGGGCCCAGATCACAACCTTCCTAACTGAGCATTTGAGATACCTCTTCCATGGGCTGTCTCCCTCCCAGCTGAGCCCTGGATATGCGCTCGGGCTGTCTCTGGAGAGGCTGACCTACCTGACACTGCAGAGGAACCGCATTCCCCACCATCACTTCTCTCACCACCAGGTTAGCTATAGCTTCCACCGTACCCTAGTGTCTGTTCTCAGCACGGTGGCCCTGGGGCTGCCCAAACCACTTAGTCATTTGTTCCACAATATTTAGTGAGGGCCTGCTGGGTAGGGGAGGCATGAAGTTGCCATGGTGACAAGATGGACAAGTTACTCTCCGTGTAGCTTATGTTTCAGCAGAGAGACAGACATTAAGCAAACCAATGAGCTCATTTCAGAGAGTGAGGAGGACTGAGAAGATAATGAGGCAGGGTGATGTGATGGGCAGGGGCTTCTGGGTGAGCGTCAGGAGTTTGGGGTAACTCAAGGGAAGCCTCTTTAGGGAGATGGTGTTTGAACTGAGAGCTACATCAAGAGAAAGGTAAGGTTCGTCAGGCTGAGGGAGGCTGAAGAAATAGGAGATTGAATCCACCCATCCTCCCAGCCAAATTAGACCCTGGGGTCTGGCAGATCCCACTGAGAAAGTCAACTTCTGCGGCTGGTATTCAGTATCCTGCTATAGTTTTCAGTCAGTGCTGTTGCAGCAGTGTTGTTTAATAGGACTAATGTGAATTCAATATAACAATTTATTTACAAGTATCTTGCTTTGATTGTAAACAGATTTGTGCAAATAATTGGATGTAATTTTGTTAACTATTTAGTGTCGGGAGGCAATGCTCTCCATCAAGGCAGTGGAATTATTCCCCTGAGGAAAACCTTCTACTTCAGTTAAGTAATGGGAAATAGGAAGGAAATTATTTTCTTTAAATCAAAGACCAATTTTGTCACTGTTACAGTGAACCCAGATTATACCCGAATTAAGGCTCCCTGAACCCAGGAAAAGTCTGGATTCCAGGCAGTGACTGGGGTAGAATTCCCAGAGCTAGGGTTCCTGTGGGTTGTTGTTTATCCCATATCAGAGTACGGTGATGAGCCACAACAGTTCTCCTTTTCTGCCCCCTCTGCTATAAAAGGCTGGCTACTGTGTAGTCTTTGAGCATCCATATGGGGACATCAGGTTGATGGCAGATACAAAGGTTGGCTCTCCCAACATCCCTGCCAATCACTTCTAGGTTACTCCTGTGCTATACAGAGTCTAGAAAGCTAAATTACATTTCTTGGTGTCCCTTGCAGCGAGGGTGCTGGAACATAATGTGGTTCTGGTTCTATCTAGAGGATCACTTGCAGGAGTCCCTGAGTTGGAAGTGAGCTACGTGAGGAGCAGCAACGGGAGCGATTTGGCAAGCACACTGGCAGATGAACCTGGTTCTTCTGGGGCTGCTCTTGTGGTTTCAGGCATCCAGTTCCCAATTTCACCAGTGCCAAAGAATGGGAAGCAGTGACCACGTGTCTTTTTTAGAACCATACTAAGACAGTGGTTTTCAAACTTCACTGTACATCAGAACCACCTAGAAAACTTGTTAAAAGATTGACTGTTGGCCCTCGTTCCCAGAGTTTCTTCAGTGGGTCTTGGAGGAGGTCTGAGAATTTTCATTTCTACCAAATGTCCAGGTGATGTTGATGCCACTGGTCTGAGAGCACGCTTTGAGAAGCATTCTTTTAAGAGCTGACTCCTCATTTCTCCTGGAGATATTGGGCCTGTGTACAATTTCCAGGCCTGTGCGGCCTTCCAGGAGATTCGGTGAATCATTAACACTCTTTGGTAAACCCCTTTCTGCGTAATCCAGCTTCAGTAGACTCTGTTGCCTGTAACTAAGAACTTCGGATCTATATAAGGTCCTTCGTCTTACCAACCACTGTTCTAAACATGCTTATCATTTTCTGCAGATCTTTCCCTCTCCTCAGTTGGGATCTCCATGTCAATTCTCTATCCCTGGCTCTGTTTCTTATAGAAGTCACATGACTCATGCTGACACAAACCCAGTCCTACCAGATGTCCTTCTGTTTCACAATCATATCTAAATAACTCCCCCTTGTTCTACAGTGTCCCCCATCTTCCACCTTCTCCAAAACTAATCAAACCAAGAAAGTTCAATGAAGAACAGGGTTAGGGTCTATTGCCTAAAGGCAAAAATGTCTTGAATTTAGCACTGAAGTAGCCCCAGAGAAGAAAAGTAATATTATAAGGAAGTCTTTTTATGTGCCAGAGGGGAAAAAAGCCAGATGCCAGCTGTCTACCTCATACTAATCTTTTTTTTACTATTTGAACTTCTTTTTTTCATAAAGCATCTTAATGTGAATTAAAATTAAAAAAAAAACAAGCTAAAAGAGCCCTCTCTGAAGAGTATAAGAGTGGATATGATTGATAAAATGGCATCTTGCTAGACACATCTATTTAAAAATTGGTTAAAAGATATTATTTACCCAATGAACCATAAGGGCTCAGGGGGAAAAAAATCCAAACACAATAATAGTCCCTCAGGTAAATGCCCCTTCAGACAGTTTTTAAAATGTGTATCATTTATTTGATAAAGCATAGCAGCCTATCCAGAGAGGAGTTATGGTCTGCTGCATAAATAGGCATTTGGACAGCTTTAAAAATGCATACTCTTTACACCCAAATGCCGAGCAAAAATCCAAAAGGAAAGTGGTTATTATGAGCAAAGAGCAACCACTTTTCAAAACCAAGAGGTGATCCAGCCAAATGGTATATTTTACACATTCCTTCTCTAAGAGCTACATAAATATCTACTTATTTACTTACTTAAATGACCACTAGTCACTTCTGAGCCTGGATGGAGAGACTTCCCAGTAGGAGTGAACGGACCCTCCCAGAGCTAGACTGGCTCAGTGTGATTACATTGTGTGCTCACCAGAATCACCCGGGAGCCTGTCCAGGCTCCATCCTAGAGAGGGTGATTCTAAACACTCCCCAGGTGAAGGGTTAGAGGGAGAGATAACTAGGGAGTGTGGGATGGACATGTACACGCTTCTATATCTAAAATGAATAACCAACAAAGACCTACTGTATAGCACAGGGAACTCCGCTCAATGTTATGTAACAACCTCCATGGGAAAAAAGTTTTAAAAAGGATAAAAATAGATGTATAAATGAATTTTCGAATAACAAAAAGAAGTAAACACTCCACAGGTGATCCTGATGTGCATTAGGGTTGAGAACCTCTGGGCTGGATAAAGAATCTGAAGCCCAGAGAGGCCAAGTGACTTGCCCAAGATTACACAGTAAGCCTAGGGGAGAACCCAGGCAGCTGGATCCTAGGTTTCATTCTTATCACTACTCCACATTTTCTCTTTTCCTCTCAGTTGCCTTTTTCATTCAATACGATTTCATGCCTTATTCCATTATATCTACTTTTAAAGTATATAAATAGTATGACATAGTCATACAATTATGTTAGTAAACATTTGGAAAACACAATGGGGGAAAATATATTTCCATTCCCCAAATACCAGTTCAATTAGCACTTGTTTACTAATTCTACTAGATTCCCTTAGATCCTGTTTTCTTTCTCTATATATTTTTCCTATTTATAAATATGAGTTTATATATTTAAAAAATTTGCACTGTAAATAGTCTATGATAAAGTCTCTGTTGGTTTTATACTAATTTTAAAAGTAATAGATGTTCAGAGGAGCCTGACTGTGCTGCAGTCCATGTTGCAAAGAGTCCGAGGTGATTTAGTGACTGAACAACTAGATGCACGCTGAAGATTTCAAAGAATAGAAATGTGCAAAGGATAGAAAATGGAAGGCCTCACACCCTCCCCGTCTCAGCTTCTAGGGGAAATCTTTTTTCCTTCTATACATATTCTGAAATGGAATTGCATGATGGTTGCAGTTCTGTAATTTGTTCTTTTTCTTTTTTTTCTTGGCAGAATGCTTTGGGCATCTTTCCATGTTAGTACATGGAAAGTACAGCTCGTATCTGGTTCATACAACTCCACTGAATAGATATTCCATAACTCAGTTAAACCAATGTTATGGAACATTTAAAAGCTTCTCTCTCTCTCTCTCTCTCTCTCTCTCTCTCTATATATATATATATATATATATATATATATATACACATACATATACATATGACACAAAACTAAGCAAATGAATGTCTGGCTTCCTTGCCCAGGCTGCCCCTCCAGGGGCACCTCCCAATGCCAGCGTCCCAGTACACACACTGTTCTCAGGAGATACAGGGCTGGGGAGGCATCCTGTCATTGACTCCCACCCCGTGGTAAAAACAGCAACCCACAGGAGTGATACTGATAATCCTCTTCATATCCAAGGCAACTCAGGGAACAGGGAGGCCAGGCCCAGGATGCGCCTGATCTAAATGTGCTTTCACAAAATCTCAGAGGTGCAGTTATTCAAGGACTTTAGGGCGCCTGCGCAGACTAACCTTTCTTTCTCCTGTCCCTCCGCCTGCTAGCAGTTTGGCCGCAGGAGGCAAGTGTAAATAGAATCATTCAGCTACAGTCACACAGGTGTTTGGGGTTTTGTTCTTAAACATCAAGGAAGGAAAGAAAATAAAAATTCGTTGCCGAATGAGTCATTTTTACAGAAAGCAATACCCCTAGGCAACCTATCTTAATATTAATAAAATGATCAGATTTGTTGTTGGTTAGTCGCTAAGTCGCTTCTGACTCTTTTGCGACCCCGCAGATCAGATTTCTGGAGAAATACTGACAAATCAGACCCTGGAGGCAAAACGCTGGGCTTGGAGTCCTGCATCTATGCTTACTTACTAGCTCTCAGTGGCTCCTCTGCCATCTTTTACACGCAAGTAAAGCCTGTACCTCCTTAGTGGGCTCTTGTGAAGACGAAGTGAATGTGTTGGTTTAATTTAGAAAAGGACCCAGAACATTTTATGAATGCTGGCTATTTTCGTTTCTAACAGCAAAGATTGGTGGGAAACTGGTTAAATAAATGGAATACTGTGTAGCCATGAAAAATCCACCAGGAGAAAATGTACACAACTTAATGTTAATGGAAAAAGAGAGAATAAAGAGCAATTTTATATAAAGTATGATATTGACTATATAAAAGTACAAAAAAAGATTAGGTATGTCAGGACTGTAGGATTATGAGTGTTTTAATATTTTCACATTAATGCTTTATGATCAGGAATAGCTTTTAATATGAAGCTATTCCTATATATATAGAGAGAGAGAGAGAGAGAGAATTTATTAGTATGGTTTGAAATATATATTAGTATATTATGTATTAGTATAAATATTAGTATTATAATAGTATTAGCATTATAATATTATATTAGTATAAATTAGTTGTATATATTAGTATATATTATACTATATATTATAATGTATAAAAGTGCGTTAAATATGTAGCTATTTCAAACCATACTAGTCAAGCGGGAAGGCTAAGGGTTGTCTGCTCTCTGGGTCTGTTCAGTGTGGCCCCTCCCCAACCAGTGCTGGGCTTAGACTCCCCAGTTCACTCCTCTCTGCCTTACATGGCTTCCTCTCAAGATAGGATTCTATGAATGTATTTAAGCTCAACTCAACTCTAAAAAACTGTTACTGCCTAAAGTGTTAAACTTCCCACAAGAATATATGTTTTACTAGGGAACAAAGACAAGGGATAAGATCCCTAACAGTGGCATTTTAGGCCACATCAAGACAATGGAGGAAGCTATTGAATTAACAGGAAGGAAATGGTTTCCTGATGCCCCTGAAATCAAATCCCATTGATTTATTAGGCTGGCTCAGCTCAAAACCATAGACAGTTCAAAGGGAAAAACCCTTATCTTCTGAGAGGTGCAGACCTTGGTAAAATGAGCAGAAACAGATAAAGCAGGTTGGAGGCAGTGTAAAAGAGGGCTGTAGAAAGGGCTAATTCACCCTGGGGAGAATTTTACCATTTAAAATACAATACAGGTCTTTAGTGAGACTTCAGGATGGCAGGAAGGAGTCTCAGGGGATTGTTCCTTTGTAAGAGCAGGAAAAACACCGATGACCTCCAAGGATGAGACATGCCTGACTTTCTGCCCACTAAGGGTAGAAGGAGGGAAAAATTAATGCCCTTCACAAGTTCAAAGGGCACTATACTGGGGAAAAGAAATGATTAGAATTTACATTGTCTGCACCCAGGTTTGTAACAAAGAAATTGCTTCATAATTTAAAAATTATTCATTCCCGCCTATGCTGTGGCCTCATCCCAGGAAGTAGCAAGTCAACTGTATCCAATGAGGGATTAAAGATAATAAATAAAAGAGTAGCAATTAATTGTGCATCCTGATTTAAGAGACTGGGCTGCCTGGGCCATGCTTGAGTGGCTTATCAAATTTAGCTCTATTATGACTGTCTTGTATTTCAATTGATGTTTGTGCTTATATCCGTAGGCACTTGTACCACGAGGCTTTTCAGATATAAAAGAATTTAAATGTATAGATTGTTATAGGATTCTATCATTCTTACAGCATGAGGCAAAAGTGTTGAAAATGGCAGTTTAATGAGTCATGCAAAGTGGCTCAGTATTCAGTCACTGATTCAATTATTTTTCCCCCTCCAAAGGCCATTCGAAGCAAAGTAATATGGTTGTTTTCTAAATGCCATGATTCTGACTTGCCTTTTTGTAATTCTTGATAATCCTGCTTGAAAAGCAAAGACATTCTAAGGGCCAAAACCTGAGGCCAAATTCTAGTAACCAGAACCATTTCAGAGCCAAACAACAAAACAAAACCCAAGGGGAGGCAACGGATCTGGGGACTTGAGATGCAGGGCTCTCAGCGAATCCACCCCTTTCTGAACTATAACCAGAGCAGGAGGTGGCAGGGGTGCAGGAAGCATTGGCTGAAATACAGGAGATATTCCGTCTTTTCTGGCTGCATCAGCGTCCTTGGCCGGAGACCTCTGAAGGTGCCTCCAACAGCCCCAACAGGCAGTGGCTTGCTGCTTGAATGACAAATCTAATTTTAACAGTGCTCTAATTCTTTCATTTGCTGCCCTCTGTGTTCTCATCTCTGGGCCATAATTTTACCTGCCAGCTCAGGTAAATAGTCTTTAATAGGACAAAGGCTTAGAAAGGTTATACTGTACTTGATTTTGTGCTGGGACTTTGTACTTTCATGTTGAGTCCTCAGGAGAGATTTTGTCGTATAAGCCAAGCATCAGTCTGCCCTGTAGGTCACCTCCTTGCAGTGGCTGTGAAGGGAAGACTGGCTCAATTGGCTCCTCTAAGCCGCACCTTTCTGTGTCCAGATATGAGAGAACCAGAGGGAGACAAATGTCCTGGGTGCCGTGCACCTCTTGTCTCCCTCTGTAATGTCACTGCACAGGGTGATACAGTGACAGGCTGGGGACAACGACAGGGAATGACGGCCTGGAGAGGAGGGTTCAAAACTGAACAGGGGGAATTCCCTAGCTGCTCAGTGTCTACCACTCTATGCTTCCACTGCAAGGGCGTGGGTTCTATCCCTGGTCGGGGAATTAAGACCCATGTGGCCTTTGGCACAGTCAAAGAAATAGAATAGAACAGAAAGATGAATTTTCCCATTAAAGAAAGGAAAAACTCTTGAGAAAGAAAAGGAACAAAAATTCAAAATCATTATCATGCATTTTGTGAGAACATGAAAAACTATCAAATACAAAGAATTAACCAGAAGGTTCAGAAAAGGCAGAAGCACCAGAGGTCAAATGGCCAACACCCGCTGGATCATGGAAAAGGCAAGGGAGCTCCAGAAAAACAGCTATTTCTGCTTTACTGACTATGCCAAAGCCTTTGACTGTGGGGATCACAATAAACTGTGGAAAATTCTGAGAGCGATGGGAATACCAGATCACCTGACCTGCCTCTTGAGAAATCTGTATGCAGGTGAGGAAGCAACAGTTAGAACTGGACATGGAACAACAGACTGGTTCCAAATAGGAAAAGGAGTATGTCAAGGCTGTATGTTGTCACCCTGCTTATTTAACTTCTGTGCAGAGTACATCATGAGAAATGCTGGGCTGGAAGAAGCACCAGCTGAAATCAAGATTGCCAGGAGAAATATCAATAACCTCAGATATGCAGATGACACCACCCTTATGACAGAAAGCGAAGAGGAGCTAAAAAGCCTCTTGATGAAAGTGAAAGAGGAGAGTGAAAAAGTTGGCTTAAAGCTCAACATTCAAAAAACTAAGATCATGGCATCTGGTCCCATCAATTCATGGGAAATAGATGGGAAAACAGTGGAAACAGTGTCAGACTTTATTTTTTTGGGCTCCAAAATCACTGTAGATGGTGATTGCAGCCATGAAATTAAAAGACACTTACTCTTTTGAAGGAAAGTTATGACCAACCTAGACAGCATATTCAAAAGCAGAGACATTGCCAACAAAAGTCCATCTAGTCAAGGCTATGGTTTTTCCAGTAGTCATGTATAGATGTGAGAGTTGGACTGTGAAGAAAGCTGAGCGCCAAAGAATTGATGCATTTGAACTGTGGTGTTGGAGAAGACTCTTGAGAGTCCCTTGGACTGCAAGGACATCCAACCAGTCCATTCTGAAGGAGATCACCCCTGGGTGTTCATTGGAAGGAATGATGCTAAAGCTGAAACTCCAATACTTTGGCCACCTTATGCGAAGAGTTGACTCATTGGAAAAGACTCTGATGCTGGGAGGGATTGGGGGCAAGAGCAGAAGGGGACAACAGACAATGAGATGGCTGGATGGCATTACCGACTCGATGGATGAGTCTGAGTGAACTCCGGGAGTTGGTGATGGACAGGGAGGCCTGGCGTGCTGCAATTCATGGGGTCGCAAAGAGTCAGACACGACTGAGCGACTGAACTGAACTGAACAGAACCAGAAGTTTAAATTCAGTCCCTAGCTTCATCCAACAGCATTAGATAGGGTGGCATGACTTGTCTATAAAAATCATGGTTGGGTCATGCCAGACCATTTGAGGTCTCAGAGACCCCTCAGGCTTTAATAGTTGGATTTTAGGAAATTTTTGTAATTTTTTCATTTGGCAATTCATAACTCTCAGATCAGTAGCCACAAATTAGTGTCATATTAATATCATGTATTTGTGGGCTTAGGAAGAGTTCTTATACATTTTCCAATGGTACAATTGCATTATTTTTGGACTCTCTAACTCATTAGATAAGCAGCAAGCATGGGTATTTGTATTAGATTGTTAGGCAGTATACAAAGTACCACAAAGTGTGTGGCTTAAACAGCAGAAATGTATTGTCTCATCATTCTGGAGGTTGGAAGTCCAGGATCAAGAGAGGTCACGCTGAGGCAGGCTCGGCTCCTTCTGAGGGCTGTGAGAGAAGGTCTGTCCCCCGCCTCCCACTCACCTTCTGGTGGTACTCTAGAGCTCCTTGCCCTTCTCTGGTGTATAGAAGTGTCACCTGTTTCTGCCTTCTTCCTCATATAGTCTTCTCCCTGTGTGCATCTGTATCCAAATTTCCCCCTCTGACAAGGACACCAGTCATATTAACCTCATCTTAATAAATTACACCTGCAATGACCCCACTACCAAAGAAGGTCACATTTAGAGGGTTAGGAATTCAACACATGAATTCTTGAGGGATGCACTCAAGTTTAGAGCTGATACCTTTGCTGTATTTTGAGAAAAAGTGGCTGGGTGGCTCATTGAAATCTGCCATTATGAATCTGGCCTTTGTTCAACACCAGGCTGACTTATAAATAAAAATAATGTTGGATTTTTTTTTTCAAAGAAAAGAAAGAAAAACTCTAAATTCTAACTAGCTGAGTGACCTTGGGTGAGTCCTTTAATCTCTTTGGATTCTGCTTCCTTATCTATGAAAGTGAGGACTTTGGGATAAGTTCTAAAGTCTTTTTCAGTGTTAGAAATCCAAGCACAAACAGCACAGAGGAGAATTTATAAATTGTATTAAAAGTAAACTGCAAAATATAGTTTTACCAGTGGCTTATGGTCAGATAATAAAGGCATCTCCAAAACATTTAAAATAGGTGCTATGCAGCTGCTAAGACAAGCAGACTGGCTTCTGCAGGTGCTGTATGCACACAGTTACTCAGTAACTAATTGTGCAAAGAATTCTGGCTCCCATGATGGACACACTTGTTTCCTTGGGCCCTTTGGCATAGCTACCATGTCAGCCAAGCAGCATGATCATGATCAGGAATAACAACTAGATCAAAGCTAATAATAAATGCACAAGTCACTTCTGAAGATGCAGTCAGCTTTCTCAGAGGGTGCAAATAATTATTTGTTATTAGCCATTGAGCTGCTAAGTCATGTCTGACTCTTTTGTGATTTAAGGGACTGCATCCTGCCAGGCTCCTCTGTCCATGGGATTTCCCAGGCAACAATACTGGAGTGGGTTGCCATTTCCTTCTCCAGGAGACCTTCCTGACTCAAGGATCGAACCTGTGTCTCCTGCGTTGGCAGGTGAGTTCTTTACCACTGAGCCACCAGAGAAGCCCCAAATATTAATATTTAGTACATGATTGCTAAAAATAAACTTCTTACAGGTCACAAAGTAAGCTCTCCAATAAAATTGTTCCCTAAAACAATCATGTTCACAGGACCATGAACATAGCAGCATCTGTCGCAGCACTATTTTTAATCGTCTAACTAAGCATGGGCAGACCAGAGAAACCACTATTCTCTCTTCTATTTTTAAGCAGAGCACTACCAGATTTCCTTGCTTTCCAATGCTGAGTACAGATCAAAGCTCACTAGTTTCAGAATGTTATTCTTCCTGCTTCTGTGACAATAGTGTTTCTGATCTTAGCCTGTTTTTGAATAAATATAATCTCAGACGGGGAGAGATTGAGAGGCTAGATTACAGTGAATGTCTTGTTTTGCTCCCTCATCACTCATCTTGGTCTTAAAATGTCAGAATTGTCTAAATTCACTTCTCCTTTACCTCATTAAAATGTAAACACACTGTCTGCAAATGAACTTCCTTAGGAGAAGCAAGAAAGTCTAGCTCAACTAATTTGAAACAATAGCTGGAGCCAATAACAATCAGCTTATTTAAAAGAAGATAATTTTGCATGAAGTACATATTGCCACCTTGGGTATATTTGTTAAGAGGATATCCCTTTCATAGGGAAAATAGTGCAGTAAATTATTAAAGACCAACTTGATAGAATTTTAGTATTGGTTTTAAAGTCTATGCAATGACATGAGGCAAAGTATGTTAATAATGTCACAGGGAAAAATCAGGATGACAAATGTATTCTTACAAATGTATATACAATGATTAACAGAATGAAGTCTCGTGTGCTTACCCAGGCCAGCATGATCTGACTGCCAGCCTTTCAGCCCTGGTCCTGTGCTGTGCTGCAGTAACCGAGCACCTGTTCTGGGTCCTCATACATCAGTGTTTCTGTACCACAGGGCCTTTGCACATGCTCTTTGCCTAGAATGCTCCTTTCCGTTTCTTCACATGCTAGGTCCTTCCTAGTAATTCAAGTCATGGCTCACCATCACCTTCTTGTGAGGCTCTTCCTGAGCACTTGACTTAATGAAGAAAGCTCATATTTCCTTACCATCCTATTCCATTTTCTCCATAGTGCAGGTGATGGACTGAGATTATCCTTCTTTCTCTTAATCACTAATTATTTTTCTTTTTACTCCATGATGTCAGGAGCTTAGCTTATTGTTTACAATTAGATCCCTAGATCCCAGAATAGAAATTGGTCCATTAATGTCTGTTCTATGAATGAATGAAAATATGCATAAGAAAAAGAAATGTAATATATCAAACTGCCAGCACTTTAAAAAAAAACTACTGAGGTTAAGGGTGATTTTTTCCCCTTTTATTCTTACATTTTTAATGTTTTCTCTAATATTATTCTATTTTATGATGAAAAAGATATTATTTACCTTCCAAATTGCCCACATGAATGTAGAAAAGACATTGTATACTCCAAAGGATGATAAATGCGTAATTTGTTCCCTTAGTAAACCAACTCCATAGATCCACCAAAAAATAAGAACATTGCATCTGCTTTCAGAAAATTTAGATCTAACTCACAGAGAAACTGATCCCATTAACTCATTCAAAAGCATTCTATTTTTTATTTTTCTTCTAGAAAACTGTATAATCAAAATTGTGTTTAGAAATTTGACCTCAACATAAACCAACCTTTCTGTATATGCCATAGGCTCATACTTGCATTCAGCTTTCTGGAAAGTGCTTAGTTATATTAATTATAAGTAGCTTGTCTTAATTTTTTAAAAACTAACCTCACTAAGTAAAGATCATTTAAAACTTCTAATAACTATGGTGAAATGAAAGTTTAAAAAAAGTAAAAGTGTTAGTTGCTTAGTCATGTCCGACTCTTTGCGACCCTATGGACTATGTAGCCCGCCAGGCTCCTCTGTCCGTGGAATTCTCCAGGTAAGAGTAATGGAGTGGGTAGCCATTCCCTTCTCCAGGGGATCTTCCTGACCCAGGGATCCAATCCAGGTCTCCTGCATTGCTGGTGGATTCTTAACCATCTGAGCCACTTATCACCTGGTAGGCTACAGTCCATGGGATCACAGAGTCCAATATGACTGAACCACTAACATGGTGAAATGGCAACATATATTCAGTAAGATGGATGGTAGATGCACAAAAACTGTCTGGAAACCATGAATTTTGACCAGAAAATTTTGAGGGAGAGGGGATTAAAAAATATATATATTTGAAATGTTCAGTAGGTCTTCCAATAAGGATTTTCCTTTTTCTGTAGTTGAGTAAGGTGTGGGGGGCGGGGGCAGGAACAAGGGCAAGGATAAGCGGAGGGGAGACACAAGGAGAGAAAAAGAACCCCCAGATCTCATAGACAGTGAGAAATGGAAGTTCTCCCAGTGAATGGCCCATTTACGCCACCTACTGGATTCTTGGTGCACTGCTTAGTCATGCCCTGATTTCAAAGTCAGTTGATTCTTCTTGTCCTCCGACCACCTGCTGCTGCAGCTGCTAAGTCGCTTCAGTCGTGTCCGACTCCGTGCGACCCCATAGACGGCAGCCCATCAGGCTCCACCGTCCCTGGGATTCTCCAGGCAAGAACACTGGAGCGGGTTGCCATTTCCTTCTCCAGTGCATGAAAGTGAAAAGTGAAAGTGAAGTCGCTCAGTCGTGTCCACCTAGGAATCCTCTAATCTTTTAAGTCCTCTATTTGATTTCCTTCCTTCTATAAAGCCCGGAGACTGTCAAGTGATGCTCACTGGACCTGGGTTCTGGCTATATTAGTGAAAAGGACTTTCTGAAAATGGATTGCTCTGCAAGAACTTTGCTCAAGACTCCGCCTCTGCAAAGCCAGGTGTAGCCCCTCCGGCTGGCAGACAGGTCACCTTGCCTTGTATTGTGAGGGAGGTGTGTCTGTCTCCTAGTGTGTGGCCCTCGGGGCCACACTGCTTCCTCCCACCTGGAGTGTGATAAGCATGGTGCTAATTGAGGCAGAGTTTGTTCAAGAATAAGTTCATTTCATCCTCATTACCACCCTGTGGGTGGATACTGTTATCTGTACTTCATAAAGGAGAAAACTAAGGTATGGAGAGGTTAAGTAACTTGTCCACCCAGGGAAGAAATGGCAGGCTTACTCCATGGCCTGTGCCCATCTTTGCTATCCTGTGAGCCACTCTGTGGACACCGAGGCGTCTTTCTGCTTCATTTGTGAAACTGGCCCTGTGCTGACCTGTCACAGAGGGCCGCT
Organism: Capra hircus; assembly: GCF_001704415.2. Classification (NCBI taxonomy): domain Eukaryota; kingdom Metazoa; phylum Chordata; class Mammalia; order Artiodactyla; family Bovidae; genus Capra; species Capra hircus. The sequence continues at coordinate 43,552,754 of NC_030815.1, read as the reverse complement.
GTGCTGGGGTCAGCACTGCCCTCCAGGGCCCCTCCTCTCTTCCCCACTCCACTCTGTGCCTGGGATTCTGGTCTCTGTGGACTTTCCTCTGTGTCTCTTCAGCAACGACATTGCCCCAAACCACTTTCCCTAAACTCCCTCAGCAAAATAATGCTGCTCCATTTCTAGATTCTTCCTTTTGTTTTCTTCATAACATGACTTCCTGAAATTATCTCATGCATGTGGTTTGGGTTTTTTATGCAGTTCTTTTTAAAACGAAGACTCGCCTTAAGGGGTTGTGGTGAGGTCTTATTTGTAGTTTTTATGCATTGATCTCTTTACTTGGCCGTGCCAGGTCTTAGTTGCAGCACCAGGATCTTTGATCTTCGTTGCGGTACATGGGATCTTAAGTTGTGGCATGCAGAATCTTAGCTGTGACATGTGGGGGCATAGTTCCTTGACCAAGGATTGAACCCACACCCCCTGCATTGGAAACAGGGAGTCTTAACCACTGGACCGCCAGGGAAGTCCCTCGTGTATGTAATAGTTTTCATTTGATTTCTGCTGGCCTTCTCAGTAGAATGTACCTCCTCTAGCATCTGCCTGCAGTTTGGGTGTGGTCAATGGGAAGCACTTGCACAACCCGGCCTCCCAGAAAAAGGGCAAGGAGTACTTCTTTCCTTAGTTTTCATCCTATGGGGTGGCAGGGGCTGGCTTCGTCTCTCCCAGGGCAGGGTCACTCTCCAAAGCTGCAGCAAATCTCTCAGGTTCCCAGGACCATTCCTCCCCTTGCCCCTTCAGGCCAGGGTGGCAATGGCGCCCTGCTGATGCCAGCCATGTGGTGCTACACTATCCCATATTGACTTCTCTTAATCCTCCTCTGTTGTTCTGTTTAGTCACTAAGTCATGTCCGACTCTTTGGGACCCCATGAACTGTGGGATGCCAGGCTTCTCTGTCCTTCACTTTCTCCCAGAGTTTGCTCAAACTCATGTCCCCAGAGTCAGTGATGCTACCATCTTACCCTCTGTCACCCCCTTCTCTTCATGCCCTCAGTTTTTCCCAGCATCAGGGTGTTTTTCAGTGAGTTGGCTGTTTGCATCAGGTAGCCAAAGTATTGGAGCTTCAGCTTTATTATCAGTTCTTCTAATGACTATTCAGGGTTGACTTCCTTTAGGACTGACTGATCTGATCTCCTTGCTGTCCAAGGGACTCTCGAGAATCTTCTCAAGCACCGCAGTTTGAAAGCATGAATTCTTCAGTGCTCAGCCTTCTCTATGGTTCAATTTTCACATCCATACATGACTACTGGAAAGACCATAGCTTTGGCTATACAGATCTTTGTTGGTAAAGTGATGTCTCTGCTTTTTAATATATTGTCTATGTTTGTCATAGCTTTTCTTCCAAGGAGCAAGCCTCTTTTCATTTCATGGCTGCAGTCACTGTCCACAGTGATTTTGGAGCCCAAGAAAATAAAATCTGCCACTGTTTCCACCTCTATTTGGCAAGAAGTGATGGGATTAGATGCCATAATCACACACATCTAAAAACTGTCCTTTTATTCAGTTCTCCTTCACTCCCCACCTGAGGGTGCTATCCACTTCCTACAGGTACCCTGACTAATGCAGCTTCCAAACATCACCTCCACTCACTGAAATTCTTCCCACCCTCTGAATCCACCATTCACTCTTGTAAGTTAAGGCTTTATGTTTCCAGATGTCTTTGTTAATGGGCAAACACTAGGACTCCCAGACCAATAATGACTGTTTGTCGGGTTGCCCCCCAGCCCTGGCCCAGGGTTTATAGGCTTTGAAGTGAGGAAGAGCACAGAAGCCGGGAAGAGGAGGGGGAGAGAAGGGGAAAGGGAGATGACACGGCCCCAAGGATAAGCTCTGCGCAGATCCTAAGGACAACTTCAGAGAAGGCTGCCCCTGCAGTGGTCACAGCCGACACTGGAGGGGATGCGTACAGTGGGAGTCACAGCTCTGTTGCTTCAAAGCTGGGAGCACCTAACCTCTCAGAGCCTCTTCATTTATAAAACATGAGTGGCAACACTATATGCTTCAGAAGATTGTTATAAGGATTAGATGAGTAACGCAAGGGAAACACTGCAACATCAGCCAAGTGTTCTGTAAATATTAGTAGTTATGGACTCTATTACAGAAGCATCTGGGGTTCCCAGTGGTTTGTGAGGCTTGGGTGAAACCACGCACTTAGCCGTCAGTGAGCTACAGGGGATCCACTGAGGGGACGCAAGTACCATCTGGAAGGCAGAGAGCTCTGAAGTCAGGAAGTCCTGGATTCAAATGTTGATCTTGTCAGTTCATAGTTACTTGGCCTTAGCAAGTTTTACTTAAACTTTCTGTGCCTTGGTTTTCTCATCTGTGAAATGGAGGTGATTATACCTACCTCACAGCATCACTATGAGGGTTACATGATAAGAGAATGACTATCACATGAAATACTCAATTTTAACTTGTTTTAAAGCAAGATGATTTGGGAGACATAAATATAAATGTCACTGAAGGAGAGAGAGAAAGAGGGAGAGAGAGATTCGTTTTGTTTTTGGCCACCCATCTTGTGGGGTCTTAGTTTCCTGTCTAGGGATTGAACATGAACCCTCGGCAGTGAAAGCATAGAACCTGAGCTACTGGACCCTGGGGAATTCCCAGCATAAATAGATTTATTATAAGGAAGTGGCTAACGCAACTATGGAGGTTGTTGCGTCTTAAATCTGTAGGGCAGGCTGGTAGTCTGGCACTTCCCCAGGATTTCTTTGTTACAGACTTTCTGCAGAATGTCTTCTAGGGAAACCTGTTCGCTCTTATGGCCTCCAACTGATTGGATGAGACCCACCTACATCAAGGAGGACAATCTCAAAGTCAACTAACTGTACATATTAATCACATCTACAGAATACCTCACAGCAACATCTAGACTAGTGTTTGACCAAACAGCTGGCCACCATAGCCTAGCCAAGTTGACACAAAATCAACCAACACAACGACTGTTTCAGTTCCATTCAGTGTAAGCCTTTAAAGATCATGTGCATGCTAAGTCGCTCCAACTGTGTCTGACTGTTTGCGACACCTTGGACTATAACCCACCCAGCTCCTCGCCCAGGGGGTTTTCCAGGCTAGAATACTGGAGTGGCTTGCCATGTGCTCCTCCAGGGGATCTTCCCAACCCAGGGATTGAAACTGTGTCTCCCGCAGCTCCTGCATTGCAGGCAGATTCTTTACTGCTGAGCCACCAGGGAAGCCCCTTAAAGATCATAAGATGACATATTTCTAAGATGTGTGTGTATGTGTTTTCTCTGCTTCTCAGTTAAGTAATGAATCATCAACAGGAGGAGAGGTAAAAATTGGTCCTTAAGGGACAAAAATAAATCTATATTTTACAATGGTGTGAGCTCTCCAAAGTCAAACTCTATCTGACATCATCTTATTCCTTAAGATTTAACTTTTTTCATTAGGAAGAAATTAAATTATGTATTATACATTTCATAGTATAGAACTTAATATATTTAAGCTTGGTTAACTGGCTTAAATATATTAAATTAAAATATTTTCCTGAGGGGGTAATGATGAACAAAAAAGGTAAACACTACTATAGGCCCTTCTGGAGAACATGTTTAAGTATCTCTAGCAAAGAAAGGAAGGGCTCAGAAACCCGTGCATTTTGTTGCTGTTCCATCTTTAATTTTATGAGTGATGAGAGGAGTTTGTGTTCTTTGATTTAACCAATCTTTTAAAAAAATGTGGCTATTAAGTTGTAGTGACTCAATATTAAAAGTAATGTTTGCAGAAATTTGTCCCGTTGTCAATAGCTGTGGCATTAAGGCAGCATCGCTCAGCTGCTGACAGCAGATCCTGCACACGCACAGCAGCGCCTTCGTTCCCACCACCCAGAAGAACCTTATTACAGGCCTGATGAAACAAGTTATATTTATGATGATGACTTGCAGTTAAATCTACAGCCAAGACCTCTTCCTTCTGAGCCTTCGTCCTGTTCAAAACGCCATTTATTTCGAGAAACTGCTAGTTATTTCTGTTGAGCATCAAATGAGCTGTCAGCCTGCTGCCTAAAATAAAACTGCTTGTTTCTGAGGACCTTTCAAAGTTTCCTTTAAATGTGAGGTACTTAAACAACCAGAGCACAGTCTGCAACCCCATCCCTCTTTAAAATGTGTGAATTGGGCAGGTCACATGTCAACTCTGAGCTTTGGTTCCTTCATTCTTATATGTATACGTATTTGATATACAATATTATATTAGTTTTTTTCTCACTCATGTCCAACTCTTTGTGACCCCATGGACTGTAGCCCACCATGCTCCTCTGTTCATGGAGTTCTCCAGGCAATAATATTGCAGTGGGTTGCCATGATGATTTAATATTTCTATTTATCACAATATATATTTCTATATATAGCAAAATGGCCACTACAGTAAGTTTAGTTAACATCCATCACCAAACATATTTACAAAATTGTTTTGTATGATGAAAATATTTAAGATCCATTCTCTTAGCAACTTTCCAATAAACAATAGAGTATTATTAACTATAGTCCCCATGCTGTACATTATATCTCCATGACTTATTTATTTTATAGCTGGTAGTTTGCACTTTTTAACCCTCTTCTCCTTCCTACCCCACCACCACGTGTCTCTGGCATCCAGGAGCTTTTTTGTTTGTTTGCTTGCTTGGTTAGTTTGGTATTTTGTTGTTGTTTAGATCCTGCATATAAGTGAGATCATGTGGTATATGTCTTTCTCTGTCTGATGTATTTCACTTAGCGAAATGTCCTCAAGTTTACATGGTCACAAATAGCAAGGTTTCCTTCTTTTTGTGGCTTACTAATATTCCATTGAATGTATATACCACATTTTCTTCATCCATTCATCTGTTGATGGACACTCAGATTTCTTTCATGGTTCCTTCATCTTGAAAGTGGGGATAATGACGTCAGCCTGCCCCACCCCAGGAAACAGCAAGCCACAAAGTGCTACCAAATGAATAAGCTTTTCCTTATCACGATGAAGCAAAAGCTTCAGTATTTTCTCTAAATAGGTTTATTACTAATGAGAAGCTGCACCCACTCTGTTCCATCCAGCTGTCTATTCTTCTGCATACTCTTAACCTGACTACTTGGGCCCATCCTCTAGATCTCTGCAGAGAGTTACCTCCACAGAGAGATCCTCCTTGACCCCCAGCCAAGGCAGCCCCTGGTTATAACCTGTCACAGCACCCTTCAGTGCACTTCCATTTATAACACGACTCACCATCATATACATTTATTTCTGTGATTATGTACAAAATGTCTGTCTCCATTCCTGGAACAGAAGTCCAGAGAGCAAGTTCTTCATCAGCCATGTTCACAGCCCTTGCCTTAGTGTCCTGCGCGGGGCCCAGCCCTTAGTGGGCATTCAACAAATATTTATTAGAAGTGAATAAACTTGGGAATTCCATGGCAGTCCAGTGGTTAGGGATTTGTGCTTCCACTGTGGGGGACACATGTTCAATCACTGATTGGGGAACCAGGATCCCTCATGATGTGAAGCCAAATTTAAAAAAAAAAGTGAATAAACATGGCTGTCCCATTGAAAACTCCCTTTCCCAAAATTTGAAGGGAAAATCTGGGGTTTATCTTCTCTTCCTAACTTTCCCCAAAGAACCCTTTTCTTCTTAAAAAAGGAAGAAAGAAAGAAAGAAAGAAAAATAGAGAAAAGAGAGCTTAACTTTTGTTCAGACATTGTTAAAGCTTCTTACTATACATTTAGAGACTTCATCAGTGGAAAAGTAAATCTTAAGAAACTGCAAATTATTATAATTATTTGCAAAAGTTGGGACAGGGTTGACAGAAGCCTTTCTCTTGAACTACAGTGACCTTGAACTTGGTGACCAGTCTTGTGACAAGCCCATCCCTTACCCAAGGTGGGGCATGGTTTTCCTGGGCAGCTCGCCTTGCTCTGGAGTCTTGTTGGTCCTCCTTTTCTTCCCTATTCCCCATTCCCAGGCCCATGTCAAGCACTGATCCCTTAGGAGAATGAATTTGGCATCAGTTGAAAACTAAAATATGATACACAAATCCGTTTTCATGTGATGATATGCTTTCCCTTGGGATTAGTGTGGACGATCACACAGCTGTTATCTATGATTAAGCATCTGGCCTCTGTACAGTACTGTGTTGGGTATTGAGGAAAATGATCAAAAACATGGTTGTTGGCTGACTTCCACTTCCAAATAATATGGGGGAATAGATACTTTGAACAAATTCCTTCAACAAAAGACTTACAAATTCTGGATCAAATAATATAAATGTCCTATAGATTAATAGGTGACAAGAAAATAAAGGAAATTCCCTAAGGTCAAAAATAAAAATCTAAAAAACTGAGGGGAGAAGGAGAGAACAGACACCATGGGTGTCCATATATGGGATGCACCTATTTTATCATTTTTTTTATTAAAAATTTTTATTTATTCTTTTTGGCCATGTCACTTGGCATGTGAGATCTTACTTCCCCACCCAGGGATCAAACTCATGCCCCCTGCAGTGGAAGCTCGGAGTCTTAACCACTGGATTCCTGGAAAAGTACCTGCACCTATTTTAGCGACTGAGAGCACTGGCTTTTAAGACCCTTACAGGAACAGAAGACAAGGCCTGTGGCTCCCCCTAAAACTGTATTGGAATTGATACCCCAGTGCAAAACTGGGATTGTCAGAGGGATACGCCTTGAATGAAAGAGAAGACTAGAAAATCGCAGTCCTTGCCCGAGAAGACAAGGAAGCTTGTCTGCCTGGGCCTTGGCTCAGGGTGCAGCAGGCAAGAGTGTGGGGAGGAGATCTTCCATGAGAATTTGTAACCACAAAACTGTCCTCACAGAGTTTTGGATTTCACACTACCTGTCTGGGAACCCCTCTGCAGAGTCATTAATATCCAAAAGTGGTTTTGGGCTGGTAACAGCCTTGGGGGTGTCTGGCAGAAGCAAAGGCAAACATTTCTGGGAGAACACTCTCAACTCAGGTTGCCTTTCCCACAGAGAGAGCCCCAGAGACCTTGTGCCCAGAAACACAAATCCCAAAACACATGCAAAAACAAAACATGATTTCATCCATCTTGGGAGTTTACAACCACTTAGAAAGACAAGGCACACATTCAACAAAATGCTATGCTGAGATCAGTTTCACCACAGACTTTGCAGCGCTGTTGCTTCAACCCAGAATTTCTCAAAGGCAAATCTCTCAGGTACCATAGATGCTCAAGAAGAAAACTTTTGTGTTGCAAGACCCTTTCTATGCCCCTAAAAGTCACCTATGACTTGTAGCTCGCACAGCTAGCTCCTAGCAAGCACCTGAGAACCAGGAGGCTTGTACCTGCACAATCAGACAAGGCTTGCTGGAATTCTGGAACTAGATGTTTAAATATTGCCCACTGTGGGCTCTCAGCCAGACCACTGGGGTTACAGCCTCTGCTTTACCACTTCACTTATCGTCTCAGTGCCTCTGTGTCCCCATTTTAAAAACCATAGGAGTCACAGGGCTGACTTCACAGGTGTGATGAGAGGATTGAGGTTCATTCACTTCAAGAAGTCAGCCAAGGGCCTGGTACTGTGTTCAATGAACGTTAGCTATTGTTATTCTCATTATAAACTGCTTACCAAATCTAAATGATTTCTCATCAGGCATGCACTCAAATACCCACCTCAGAAAGCATTCGGAAAGTCAATTCTAAAGTCAAATCAATTCAGGTACATTGCTTCCTATAGGAGCAATTTATCATCCCCTCTCCAACAGGATGAACCAGGTCTTGCCTTGGGCTAGGCCAAATTCTTAGCTATAACAGTCAAAAACACAATCTGTATTAGAAAAAAGTTGAGAATTTGTACTTGATCAAAATCAAAACTTTTAAGCTTCCAAAAACACCATTAAGAAAATGAAAAGACAAGTCACACCCTGGGAGAAAACATTTATATATCATGTGTTTGATAAAGGACATGTATCCAGAATAAGAATTCTCAAAACTCAAGAAGACAAACAACCCCATTAAAAAACAACCCCATGAGAAATTCCGTGGTGGTCCAGTGGTTAGGACTCCATGCGGTTTCTGCACAGGGCTTGGGGTTCTGCAAACTGCAGCACAACCGAAAAGAAAAAAAATAAGTACATCCTTAAAAAATGAGTCAATTATTTGAATAGAAATTTCACTAAGATGGTGTAGGTGTAATTAATATATATATAACAAGATGCTCAATGGCATTAGTCATAGGGAAATGCAAATTAAAATAACAGCGCCACTAGTGTTGACTTAAAGGAAAAACTTTTCCTTGTATTTCCTGGGCAATTCTGCCCTGTTCCTTCCAAATGTTTATTTACCTTGTGTGTGTTTTTTTTAAGGAACATATAATTAACATATAACGTTAGTTTCATGTATACAATACAACGATCCAGGGTATGTTGATATTGCAAAATAATCACCACAATGAAGTGAAGTGAAGTGTCCGACTCTTTGTGACCCCATGAACTATAGCCCGCCAGGCTCCTCCGCCCATGGGATTCTCCAGTCTCCAGGGGTTTTTCCCTACCCAGGGATCGAACCCAGGTCTCCCACATTGTAGGCAGATGCTTTAACCTCTGAGCCACCAGGGACACCCATCACCACAAGAGGTCTAGTTAATATCCATCACCGCACATGGTTACACATTTGTATGTGTTTTATTAAAATGAAAAGTTCCCCTAAGATTTGTGTCCACTTTTCCACATACCTACCCTGGGAAGTACCAGCACTAGTACCTGTCACAATGAGTAGGTAATCAGTTCCCTCATGACACTTCCTTCTTGTCTCCCCCTCTCCCTGCCATGCCATTGTCTCCAGTTAGAAAAGGGCCTTACCAACTGGTTCCTCTGTCCTTTGCTTCCTGGTTCTTAACTGTTTACCACATGCCAGATACCTGTGATGAACGTTGGAGAGATGGTGGTGAATAACACGTGGGCTTTTGAAGGGCTTTGGTTAAGGTAAAAATTGTAGAGAACAAAACTGATGGGTAAAAATGTTGGAGATGAAGTTCAGTGGGAGGTGGGGGGATTGTTTGTTTTTGCCTTCTGGATTTCCTCAGGAGAACTGTGAAATCTCTTTCTCTGAGGTTGATTTGATCCTTTTCCAATTCTTCCTCCAAGTTTCCTTCATTATCTGTTTTCCTTAGTCTCCTATTGGCTTCCTTCTTCGTTTTTAGTCTGAAGAATTATACTCTAATTTCCTGCTTCTTACTTCACCCACAAACATCCCAGATTTAAATACTGGAAAAAAAAAGTGTGAAAGTGTTCGAAAGAGACACACTTCCAGTTATAAGATAAATAAGTCCTGGGTATGCACAGCATGCTGAGTATAGTTAACAAAACTGTATTGTATATTTTAAAGTTGCCAAGACAGTAGATCTTAAAAATTCTTATCACAGGAAAACAAGTTGGAGTGATGGATATTAACTAGACTTATTGTAGTGATCATTTGCAATATATACATATAACAGATCATTATGTTGCATACCTGAAACTAATATATGTCAGCTATATCTCAAAAAATTTTAATTAATTTTTAAATCTGAAGGAAAAAGTCATAGACTAATCTATAGAATAGAAAAGTGGGCTGGATTATGTCATTTTTAGTTTAGTTACAGAATCAGCAGAATTTTGATGTCACTGATGGGATGTAGGTTTGCCTACCTTAACCAACAAATTACCTGAGAGCGAGTAGAAAATATCTCCACATTTTGTTTAACAGAAAGGTTATCATTATCTGCAGTGAGAATTAAGAGCTCATTCCAATAAGAACTTTTCAACCCCTGAGGGGGCCCTGGGCTATGGGATCCAGGGGTTCACAACACCTCGGAGGTCCTTACAGTGCCTTCCTGCCCTGGAACATTGGGACTTGAACCTCTAGGAATGAAACATTAAGATACTGACTGTGCAATTCGCAAAACCACAAAGGACTTTTTTTTTTTTTCTCCTCCAAGCAAGGAGCTAAATTTAGCAAAAACAAATTTAAAATAGAATTGACAGGAGGGGGCAAGAGGGAGCCCCCTGGAGTGCTCTCCACGTTTGTTTCTTGATCTGAACAGGTGGGGAACACAGGATTCTTGCACTTTATGTTTTTGATCTTTCAGCATAAAAGTTTAAAAACAGAGGTGGGTGGTGGTGATAGTTAAACAGCACTGTGAAGGTACTTAATGCCGCCGAACTGTACACTTAAAAAACATTTTAAATGGTACCTTTGGGGTACATTTTATCACAATTAGAATGCACATATTTAATTTAGTGCAGTTCAGTGTCATATATTAAAGGATGGCAATCAGCCTCAGTGATGGCAAAGTTATCTTTGCCACCTCTCTGCTTGGAGAATTTGCCTTGACTCTACATTCACTTTCCCAAACTCCCTCCTTCTCAAAGGCTATAACTTTGAGTAGAAAATGGGGCAATATCTGAGTGTGGCTCCTGTCTGGGCCTCCTCCTGACTCTGACCCGACCCCACCCTCACACTCTCCTCAGCATGCAGGAACTTCCAGGGTGGGGGAAGCTGAGCAAAGGCCTCAGGTTCAAGGGAAGGGCAGGGTGCAGAGCAGGGCGAAGAGGGGAGGGAGAGGCCCGCCAGTATCTCTGCAGTCCTCCTATCTCTGGCTTCCCCTCACCTCTCCTCCCCCAGCCCCAGGCAGGAGGCCAACTGTAAACTTTTAGATGAGAAAGAGACCCTAGGTCATCAAGTTCCACCTCCTTATTTTTGATCATTTTATGTGTTAATGAGACAAAGCACAGAGAGGTGAAGGGCCTTTTCCTAGGTCACACAGCCAGCTGGGGGCTGAGCCAGGACTAAAGTTAAGGCCTGCTGGTGCCCGGCGCTGTACCTGCTGTGCACCTCGAATGCAGCCCTCTCTCTATGTTGCTTCAGAGCCCTTCTCTCCCTCTTTACTCCTCTATTTCTCTTTTCTGCTAGGGCATTTTTAAACAGCAACTTTACTGAGGTATAATTCACATATCAAAACACTGGCCCATTTTAAGTACACAAATCAATGTTTTTCGTTGAGAGTTGTGCAACCACATCAATTTCAAAACATTTTCATCATCCCCAAAAGGAATCCTGGACCCATCAGCAGTCACTCCCCATTCCCCCTGATTCCCCAGCCCTAGGAAACCATCAGTCTAGATCTACCTTTTTCTGCACATCTCATATAAATGCATTCCTACAATAGGTAGTTTTTTGTGACTGGCTTCTTTCACTTAGGCTTGAAAGGCTCATCCATGTTGTAGCTCTCCAGATCACCGAGTTGTTCTGGTCACAGCAGATGGAATAAGGAGGCAGAAGGAAGCACAGGAAAGAGAATTCGGAGGATCACAGCACAGCAGCACAATGAAACGAAGGTGAGAATCTCTCCTGTGTACCACACACGCGGGCAGGCTGCATCTGTGCATTACCTCATCTCATTTAACCTTCGAAGCCTGAAAGCATCACTATCCACAGTTCAGACATGAAAACTGAAGAGGATTTCAGCAGCTTTTCCAAAGGAATGCAAGTCATAAGGAGCAGAGCCAGCCCACTATGTTTCACTCGCTATTCCAGGTCCCTAATGTAGCGATCAGATTCCAAAAGTGGGGATTTCACAGCCATGGTGGTGGGTGACTTCTGGCCAACCTTTAAAAAATGGTGGTCACTTTTTAAAGTTGTTGAAAAAGTGCTCTTAAGTCATTTCACTTCCTTAGCCCAGAGTTTCCCCATTCAACACTCACACATGCCTCAGTGCAGCACTACCTCTAAGAGCAAAGGAAGAAAAAGACCTACATGTGCCGAGTAGGCGACTGGATAAAGTGTGGCATGCTGATGCCATTGCTATCGCTGGAAAATGGACTATCAGGAATAGCCTCAAGATACACACAGTGAACCAAAGCCATGTGCAGTGTGTATACTATGCTACTATTTGTATGAAAAGTATGTATGTGGGAGGGAGTGGAGAATAAACATAAGCAGGCACACACACACATCTATTTGCCAGAAATCTGAAAAAATATAAAACCTGGTTGCCTGTGTGGAAGGGAACTGTGTGACTAGGGCCAGTGGTAAAAAGAGACTTCCTTCTTGAGCTTTTTAAATCTTTTAACTTTTGAACCATGTGACCATATTAATTACACAAACATACATATATATTTTAAAATCCACTCCTGCATTCAACAAATATTAATAAGACTTAGAGCATGACACTGGGCTTCCCTGGTGACTCAGACAGCACAGAAACTGCCTGCAATGCAGGAGACCCAGGTTTGATCCCTGGGTCAGGAAGATCCCCTGGAGAACGGCATAGCAACCCACTCCAGTATTCTTGCCTGGAGAACTCTGTGGAAAGAGGAACCTGGCTGGCTACAGTTCATGGGGTTGCAAAGAGTTGGACACGACTGAGTGACTTCATGAAAAGTATGGAAAGTGACTTCGGGGCAAAACAGGTGCTAGTCTAGGTGCAGGAAATACAGCTGTGATGAACAAACAAGCAAAAAAATGGAAAATGCTCTCATAGACTCGCACCTCCTCGTTTCCAAGTGTCTGAAGAATGAGCGCAAAGGCCAACTCCTCTGACAACAGTCATAACTCCTTCATACGCAGGAGTCTTCCTCTCTGATTTTCTTCAGCATTTCGTCTGTATCACACTTAACAAGGAATCTCCTGCCCCTTTGTTTTGTTCGATGTTTCTTCAAGACTGCTCAGTGATGACCACCCTAATTCAGTTGCTATCACAATGATCCAGGATCGTCCTGGAACTCGAGAATATCCCACCTCTCCATTCCCGTCACCCACTTGTTCCCACAAGTCCCCACTACTGGGGGAACAAGAGAAGAGCAACCCCACCCATCCTAGCATGGTTAAAAGAGTGAAGCTGCATCTACCTCCTGCTGTTCTCTTTGTTGTTGTTGCTTTTCCCCCAGATCAGGCAGATCACTTGACCGGGGTGTATACCTCAGCTTTCTTATCTACAAAGTGCAGCAACGACAGGACTGTATCAAGGGCTGTTGTGATAATTAAATGAATTAGTATAGAAAACACAACAGCATCAGGTACGTAGAAAGCTCTTTGTGAATTTTGTTAAACATTGCTTCTTTATCTTAGTCATTCATTCTCCATCGGTCATCCCCTGCCCCTCAGGTTCAGCCAATCTTAACTCCTTCATTTCTGGAATACATTATACATGCCCTACCAACCTTTATCCTCAGGCTGGTCTGAACTAGATGTTCTTGCTTTTCCTTCCTGCCTAGTAAGGCTAGGCTATCACAAAGCTCTCCTCTCCTCCCCAGCTCTAAGACATTTCCAGAAGAACCCTTCATTTACATGGCTGTCTCTCCTTGTAATCATGAGCTCTGCCAAGAAAGGGTCTATGTCACCTGTTTATCCTTTAACCCATTGGCCAGTAGGGGCCTGGGGGAGCTGGTGGGGAAGGTCTGAAGGGCTAAGGCAGGACCACCATTTTAGACCAAGCCTTCCATTCACAAAAGACCTTGGGCATACCTCCAAATGCACTGCCCCATTTTGAATATTTTCATTTAAAAAAGAAAATTACCAGGGCCTCAAGAAAAAAAAGAAAAAGTTTACACCAGGGATTGACATACTTTTTTTAAAAAATTGAATTATAGTTGCTTTATAATATTGTTTTAGTTTCAAATGTACAATAGTGATTCAGCTATACATAGACATGTATTTGTCAGATTCTTTTCCACTAGAGCTTATCACGAGATATTGAATATAGCTCCCTGTGCTATACAGTAAATTCTTGTTATTTTATATATAGTTTTGTGTATCTGTTAATCCCATACTCACAATTTAGGCCTCCTCCTCCCCTTCCCCTTTGGTAACCATAAATTTGTTTTCCACATACTTTTCAGGTAAAGGACCATACAGTGACTATTTTAGGGTTTCTGAGCCTTATGGCCTCTGGTGCAACTCCTGCCCTTCTATCTCCAACGGCAGGGCAGCTACAAACGGTGCAGAAAGGACTGGTGCCTCCAGGCAAAGCAGCGAGACCAAGTGAGAGCCCGGGGACGGCGAGGTCACAGAACACGACCGGAGCCAATTGCAGAAAAAGCTCGAATTGCTAGGTTTATTGTACTCAATATATTCAAATTAATCACACCCAATATTGAAGAGAATAAAGGAATTAACAACAGCTCCGAGGAGTGGCGCGGTCAGAGAGCGTCCTCCAGGCAGGCATACCGCGCCTGCGGTTCAGCAAGGAGCATGGGGGCCGGCTCTCTGAACAATCAGCTCGCGAATACCACCGGGCAGAGTCCGTGTGCAGGACTTGCACGCCCCCAGGGGGTAGCATTACACCCCAGCAAAGTGCACAGTCCGAATCCGAAGTCTTTCCGCGGAACTTTCAAAACAACTTACCTACCTAATTTCACAGTTTATTTTAAATTACAGATTCCAAGTCTTACATCAGAAATTTACAATCAAGATGGGCGCCACGCGGGCCGCTGTGACTCCATCTTGTCCTTCCCTGTTTCTAACAAATCACATGTTCTGTTCTAAACGCTATGCGCAGGAATCGTAATAGCACATCACAACACTGGGGGTAGATGTGCTCCGATAAAACTTCATTTATGGACACTGAAATTTGTATGTCATGCAAATTTCACACGTCACAAAAATTATACTTTTGCCTTTCCATTTACTTTTAACCCTTAAAAAATGTAAAACCCATTGTTAGCTTACAGACCATACAAAAACGTGGTCTGCTGAATTTGGCTTTCAGGCCTGTAGGCTGGAGGACTTCTGGTGCAAAGGCTTTTCTTTCTACTTCTAAGAATTTGGGGAAATGGTGTTTCCAAGGACCCATAAAATTAATTTTTAGCAAGTTAAAATACAAAACATCTAGTTAAATTTGAATTTCAGATAAAGAAGGAATAATCTTTTTAATGTATGCATGTTCTATGTGTTTTTTATCTGGCACCCCTACTTCAAAGAGTACATCGTACAACTGGGGAACTTGGGGAAGTATCCCCAGGGCATTGGTTTCAGGAGCCCCTGGGGATACCAATATCCAAGAATGCTCAAGTCCCTTATATAAAATGATGCAGTCCAGTGAATACAGGAGGCCTTTCCAATACCTGGCTGTGAAACCCACACATAGAGGTCCGACTCTACTCTCTAGGTACAAGAATAGCAATCCCACCCTCCACCTCGTGCTCCCCCCACCCCCTCTCCAGCCAAGAGTTCGCACATTCCCACGTGGAGATCCCTTTGAGCTCACCACGTGCACGTGCGGGAGAGCACTGACAATGCCTGTCAATCACTGGGGAAGCCAGAGGGTTTTCCGGACAGGAAATGGGGTGTGAAATGGGCGCAGAGACTTCTAGCTGGGCCCAGTGTCCCTCCCACCAGTGTAAAATTGCCAGATGGCACGCATAACTGAGGCAAACCTACTGGGAGGGCCCCAGACAAGGATCCTTTTCCTTGGGGTGTTCAGAAAGAGAAATAAGTGATTACGTTTTACAAGCCAGAGCGTATAGGTTGGCACTCTATTTCCTTGATTTTTATTGGGGTTTGTAAGTAAGAATAATTAAAAATGCCCCAGCCTCCTCTCAGTAAGGTTCCTGGAAGCAAATAAGGGCTTCCTTTGAGCTTCGGAACTGTGAAAAGCAGGAGGAATGCTTCCACCAAGGACTGCATAGGGCAGGGAGGAATGTTGGGGATGGAGGAAATGAGAGTCGCAGGAATGAACATTTAAGGACAGTCGAGGCTGCAAGAGTGTCCCCATCTAGAGACAGTCCCAGCCCTCCCTTGGGAGATTTAGTTCTAGTTTATATCAGTTTATCACCCTTTCATGATTTTGTTTAATCCAAATACTGCTCTCCTGAAAGCTTGCTTCTTCCAGGAAGCCACCCTCCCCACTCTCTTCTAAACTCTTAATGTCACCTCTCAATTGGAAATGGATCCTTCAGTAACTGGAGACATCTCTTGAACTGAATTGTTACTGATATTTCCTATGATGGTATATTTCACTGCTTTGTCTTGTTTTCCTGGCACCAGACACATGTTCTTAAAGTGTTCCTGACCTCATGGTTGGTTAAGGGTATTTTGGCCCTTTAAGTCACAGCAGCAAACTATAGCAATAACCATATTACCAACTGGAAGCAGTATTTATCAATAGTAGCACAGAAATATATAAATGAATTATTTGTTTTGTCATTTTATAGTTAAAGGCAGATTTCAAATGCTTTGTGTCAGTAATTGTTCATTGTTGAACAATTGAACAATTGTGATTGTTCATTGTTGTTCTGTCGCTCAGTCATGTCCAACTCTTTGTGACCCCATGAACTGCAGCACACCAGGCTTCTCTGTCCTTCACTATCTCCCAGAGTTTGCTCAAACTCATGTCCATTGAATCTATGATGCCATCCAATCACCTCATCCTCTGTCACCGCCTTCTCCTCCTGCCCTCAATCTTCCCAAGCATCACTCTTTTCCAGTGAGTCGGCCCTTCACATCAGGTGGCCAAAGTATTGGAGTTTCGGCTTCAGCCTCAGTCCTTCCAGTGAATATTCACGGTTGACTTCCTTTAGGATCTACCGGTTTGATCTTCTTGCTGTCCAAGGGACTTTCAAGAATCTTCTCCAGCACCACAACTCGAAAGCATCAGTTGTTCGGTGCTCAGCCTTCTTTATGGTCCAAGTCTCACATCTGTACATGACAACTGGAAAAACCATAGATTTGACTATATAGAACTTTCTCTGCAAAGTGATGTCTCTGCTTTTCAATATGCTATCTGAGTTTGTCATAGCTTTTCTTCCAAGGAGCGAGTCTCTATTAATTTCATGGCTGCAGTCACCATCACAATGATTTTGGAGCCTGAGAAAACAAAGTCTATCACTGTTTCTATGGCTTCCCCATCTATTTGCCATGAAGTGATGGGACCAGATGCCATGATCTTAGTTTTCTGAATGTTGAGTTTTAAGTCAGCTTTTTCACTATCGTCTTTCACTTTAATCAACAGGCTCTTTAGTTCCTCTTGACTTTCCGGATAGCTCAGTTGGTGAAGAATCTGCCTACAATGCAGGAGACCCCAGTTCGATTCCTGGGTTGGGAAGATCCACTGGAGAAGGGATAGGCTACCCACTCCAGTATTCTTGGGCTTCCCTTGTGGCTCAGCTGGTAAAGAATCTGCCTGCAATACAGGAGACCTGGATTTGATCCCTGGGTTGGGAACATCCCCTGGAGAAGGGAAAGGCTACCCATTCTAGTATTCTGGCCTGGAGAATTCCAGGGACTGTATAGTCCATGGAGTTGCAGCGAGTCACACATGACTGAGTGACTTTCACTTTCACTTTCTGCCCTTAAGCTGGTGTCATCTGCATATGTGAGGTTGTTGATATTTCTCCCCCCAGTCCTGATTCCAGCTTGTGCTTTATCCAGCCGGGCATTTTGCATGATGTACTGGCTTCCTTGGTGGCTCAGCTGGTAAAGAATCCGCCTTCAGTGCAGGAGACCTGGGTTCAAACTCTGGTTGGGAAATCCCCTAGAGAAGGGAACAGGTACCCACTCCAGTATTCTGGCCTGGAGAATTCCATGGACTGTATAGTCCATGGGGTCCCAAAGAGTTGCACATGACTGAGCAACTTTCACTAACTCTGTATATAAGTTAAATAAGCAGGGTGACAATGAACAGCTTTGACATACTCCTTTCTCCATTTTGAACCAGTTTGTTGTTCCATCACTGGTTCTAACTGTTGCTTCTTGACCTGCATACAGGTTTCTCAGGAGGCAGGTAAGGTGGTCTGATATTCCCATCTCTTTAAAAATTTTCCACAGTTTGTTGTGATCCTCGCAGTCAAAGGCTTTATCATGATCAATGAAGCAGCAGAAGTAGAGATGTTTTTCTAGAATTCCCTTGCTTTTTCTATGATCCAATGGATGTTGGCAATTTGATCTCTGGTTCCTCTGGCTTTTCTAAATCTAGCTTGTACATCTGGAAGTTCTCAGTTCAGGTACTGTTAAAGGCTAGCTCAAAGGATTTTTGAGCATTACCGTGCTAGCATGTGAAATGAGAGCAGTTGTGCAGTAATCGAAAACTGACCTTTTCCAGTCCTGTGGCCACTGCTGAGTTTCCCAATTTTGCTGGCATACTGAGTGCAGCACTTTAACAGCATCATCTTTTAGGATTTGAAATAGCTCAATTGGAATTCCGTCACCTCCACTAGCTTCGTTCGTAGTAATTCTTCCTAAGGCCCACTTGACTTCACATTCCAGGATGTCTGGCTCTAGGTAAGTGATCACACCATCGTGGTTATCCAGGTCATTAAGATCTTTTTGTACAGTTCTTCTGTGTATTCTTGCCACCTCTTCTTAATATCTTCTGCTTCTGTTAGGTCCACACCATTTCTGTCCTTTATTATGCCCATCTTTGCATGAAATTCCAAGAATAAATCTGGTTTAAAACATTTATTTTACAAAGTTTAATTTGATGGGGAGAAGTAACATCATACATTTGCTGTTCAATATTTGTAAAGAGCCAACAAATGTCAGCTTGCTATTTCAGATTATAACTTACAAATACCTTACTTTAAGTGGTCATTTAAAAGCAAAGACAATTACTTTTTAAATTTAACAATTCACCCAAATTACCATCTTATTTATTTAAGTATTTACACAATTGGTGCCCTTGCAATAATTTTCCAATAGAACAGAGAAACAGTGAAAACAATCCTGAAATAAAATTTCATTTAAAAGTTTCAAGTGAATCGGAAGTTAAAATGTATATCAAAAAAGAGCACAGATACATCTCCCATTGGGTTCAGTAGCCACTATCTTGCTGATTTCTCTGTTTGCTAACAAAATAAAAACAAGACAAATAGTTAGATTATTAGCAGTGCTCATACCCCTGGGATAAATAACAATGTAAGTACACTTGTATTTTTACCATAGGCTATTTACATGCAATAGAAAGTTGGGAATAGTAAAACAAACATTTTATGACTGATTCAAAGCTTAAAAATGGAAACCTTTAGTAGATAATATATATCAGCTATTATGTATTTTACCAATTTTTTTTTTAAAGGCCTTGTCAGGTTTCTACCAAGCTATGGAAGAAAACTGCACCTAGTTTTAGAGATGTATTATTAAAAAAAACAATTCATCTAATTCCAGAAAAAATAATATTGGACAAAGAAGCAAAACAGTGAGGATGACTAAGGCATTTGATGCCAAGAATTAGGCTAACTGTAATTATAGCAATTGGACACCTAGATTGGACACCATCATAAAGATCATAGAAAAAGCAAGAGAATTCCAGATAAATAACTACTTCTGTTCGTTCACTAGGCTAAAGCCTTTGACTGTGTGGATCACAACAAACTGTGCAAAATTCATAGACAGGAATACAAGACCACCTTACCTGTCTCCTGAGAAACCTGTATGCAGGTCAAGAAGCAAGAGTCAGAACAGGACATGGAACAATGGACTAGTTCAAAATTGAGAAAGGAGTATGTCAAGGCCGTATATTGTCACTCTGCTTATTTAATTTATATTCAGGGTACACCATGTGAAATGCATGATGGCATCATATGCATGGAATCAAGATTGCTGGGAGAAATAACAACCTCAAATATACAGATGACATCTAATAACAGAAAGCAAAGAGGAACTAAGGAGCCTCTTGATGAAGGTCAAAGAGGAGAGTAAAAAGCTGGCTTAAAACTCATTCAGAAAACTAGGGCTTCTCTAATGGCTCAGAAGGTAAAGAATCTGCCTGTAATTCAGGAAACCCAGGTTCAATCCCTGGGTTGGGAAGATACCCTGGAGAAGGAAACGGCAACCTGCTCCAATATTCTTACCTGGAAAATTCCATGGACAGAGTAGCCTGACTCTTGGGCTACATTCCATAGGGTTACAAAGAGTCAGACACGACTGAGCAGCTAACACACAGATACACAGATGATATTTAATGGCAGAAAACAAAAAGGAACTAAAGACCCTCTTGATGAAGGTGAAAGACGAGAGTGAAAAAGCTGACTTAAAACTCAATATTCAGAAAATGAAGATCATGGCATCTGGTCCCATCACTTCATGGGAAATAGATGGGGAAACAGTGTCAGACTTTATTTTTGGGGGCTCTAAAATCACTGCAGATGGTGACTGCAGCCA
Organism: Capra hircus; assembly: GCF_001704415.2. Taxonomy (NCBI): domain Eukaryota; kingdom Metazoa; phylum Chordata; class Mammalia; order Artiodactyla; family Bovidae; genus Capra; species Capra hircus. The sequence goes on along the minus strand of NC_030815.1, from coordinate 43,532,613 downwards.
TGATATTAAAAGACGCTTACTCCTTGGAAGAAAAGTTATGACCAACCTAGATTCCAAAGAAAGGCAATGCAAAAGAATGCTCAAACTACCGCACAATTGCACTCATCTCACATGCTAGTAAAGTAATGCTCAAAATTCTCCAAGCCAGGCTTCAGCAATACGTGAACCATGAACTTCCTGATGTTTAAGCTGGTTTTAGAAAAGGCAGAGGAACCAGAGATCAAATTGCCAACATCCGCTGGATCATCGAAAAAGCAAGAGAGTTCCAGAAAAACATCTATTTCTGCTTTATTGACTATGCCAAAGCCTTTGACTTTGTGGATCACAATAAACTGTGGAAAATTCTGAAAGAGATGGGAATACCAGACCACCTGACCTGCCTCTTGAGAAACCTGTATGCAGAGTTAGAACTGGACCTGGAACAACAGACTGGTTCCAAATAGGAAGAGGAGTACATCAAGGCTGTTTATTGTCACTCTGCTTATTTAACTTCTCTGCAGAGTACATCATGAGAAACGCTGGACTGGAAGGAACACAAGCTGGAATCAAGATTGCCGGGAGAAATATCAATAACCTCAGATATGCAGATGACACCACCCTTATGGCAGAAAGTGAAGAGGAGCTAAAAAGCCTCTTGATGAAAGTGAAAGTGGAGAGTGAAAAAGTTGGCTTAAAGCTCAACATTCAGAAAACGAAGATCATGGCATCGGGTCCCATCACTTCATGGGAAATAGATGGGGTGTGGAAACAGTGTCAGACTTTATTTTTTGGGGCTCCAAAATCACTGTAGATGGTGACTGCAGCCATGAAATTAAAAGACGCTTACTCCTTGGAAGAAAACTTATGACCAACCTAGATAGTATATTCAAAAGCAGAGACATTGCTTTGCCAACTAAGGTCCGTCTAGTAAAGGCTATGGTTTTTCCTGTGGTCATGTATGGATGTGAGAGTTGGACTGTGAAGAAGGCTGAGTGCCGAAGAATTGATGCTTTTGAACTGTGATGTTGGAGAAGACTCTTGAGAGTCCCTTGGACTGCAAGGAGATCCAACCAGTCCATTCTGAAGGAGATCAACCCTGGGATTTCTTTGGAAGGAATGATGGTAAAGCTGAAGCTCCAGTACTTTGGCCACCTCATGCGAAGAGTTGACTCAGTGGAAAAGACTCTGATGCTGGGAGAGATTGAGGGCAGGAGAAGGGGACGACCAAGGATGAGATGGCTGGATGGCATCACGGACTCGATGGACGTGAGTCTGAGTGAACTCCAGGAGATGGTGATGGACAGGGAGGCCTGACGGGCTGCGATTCATGGGGTTGCAAAGAGTCGGACACAACTGAGTGACTGAACTGAACTGAACTGAAGATCATGGCATCTGGTCCCATCCCTTCATGGCAAATAGATGGGGAAGCCATAGAAACAGTGATAGACTTTGTTTTCTCAGGCTCCAAAATCATTGTGATGGTGACTGCAGCCATGAAATTAATAGAGACTCGCTCCTTGGAAGAAAAGCTATGACAAACTCAGATAGCATATTGAAAAGCAGAGACATCACTTTGCAGAGAAAGCTTTGTCTGTATAGTCAAAGCTATGGTTTTTCCAGTTGTCATATACAGATGTGAGACTTGGACCATAAAGAAGGCTGAGCGCCGAACAACTGATGCTTTCGAGTTGTGGTGCTGGAGAAGATTCTTGAAAGTCCCTTGGACAGCAAGAAGATCAAACCGGTAGATCCTAAAGGAAGTCAACCGTGAATATTCACTGGAAGGACTGAGGCTGAAGCCGAAACTCCAATACTTTGGCCACCTGATGTGAAGGGCCGACTCACTGGAAAAGAGTGATGCTTGGGAAGATTGAGGGCAGGAGGAGAAGGCGGTGACAGAGGATGAGGTGATTGGATGGCATCATAGATTCAATGGACATGAGTTTGAGCAAACTCTGGGAGATAGTGAAGGACAGAGAAGCCTGGTGTGCTGCAGTTCATGGGGTCACAAAGAGTTGGACATGACTGAGCAACAGAACAACAAATTTTTGGAATTCTAAGTGATTGGGCCTACAGGAAAAACTCATAATGGCAAGCCACTTCTGTTTCTTTTGGGTAATAGAAAAGTTTGCTGCTGATAATTTCAAAACAGCAGCTAATACTGAAAAGTCATCTGCAGTTATCTTCAAAATATTTTTTTTTAATTTTTCTGGATGATGAGTGCATTTTCTCTAGAAACGCAATTTCTCTAGATCACTTCATTTCACTTGTATCATGTTCAGTGCTTTTCTAAATAACTTAAGCTTTCTTATTTAAATGTAAAAACTTACATTTTAGCTGTTTTTATTGGGGAAAATTAGAGTATTTTTACTCTTCTTAAACAGAGGGTAAGGAATTGAATGTGGTTTAATCCTTATTGATAACTCACTGAGCATTACTTGTGAAAATCAATCACTGTATAGTCATTAAACAGTAATGTTCCCAGGGTCAGGCAGTAGACCTCCATCCTGAGGAACACAGACCAACCTTCCTTGCCTATGGCTGTGCGGTCTCCTCCCTCCCCTCAGCTCTAACCCTTGCTGTTCTGCCCACGTGCTGCTTTTGAAGTGTTCCCCTATTGTCTTCCTAAGAGCCTGAGACTGGCTCCAGATCCTCTGATCATGTGAGGACCATATGCTTTGTGACAGATATTTGCTGTTCAGAGGCTCTGCCACTTATTTCCAGGTTCTGGGCTGAGCTCCTAATTACTGACCTTGTTGGGAACAACTTTCTTGCGAGGAACTAGCAAACTGCCCAGATCCTAATACCTCCCTCCTTGTGCCCCTCATCTTCTGTGTGTGCTTCAAAATTCCTCCCATAGAATTCCAAATCAGCAATGGTTCACACTTAGATGGTGCTTATTCTCTTGCAGGCACTCACTGAAACCCTTTACACACATCAATCATTGCAGCTTTACAAGACTTCTCAGCTGATTTGCAATTTCCAGATGAAGAAAGGGAGGCACAGAGATGGCAAGTGACTGGCCTACAGGCACACAGCTGGTAAGTGGAAAAGTTGGGGCTCTACCCAGCCTGACTGCAAGGCCTGCATTCGTTTGTACCACCCTTTCTAGGATTCTGACTGCTGTCGTCCATCTCTGCTGACGTTGGTGCGAACTGGATGCATAGAGGAGGATTGAGTGGGAACGAGGTTTCACTGCTGTAGCCTCAGGCACAGCCATCTTTCTGAAAAAACTAGGTCCCTGCCAGTATTATCTGCTCTCAGATTTCTCCTCTCCTCCAATCCAGTTAGAATCAGCTATGAGCAATGATCCAGTATCTTCTGTGTGGCAGACACGGTTCCAAGCATCTTGCAAATAGCTCGGATCCCTGTGAAACTGTCATCTCCTCATAATTATACACGGAAGGCTCAGAGACCTTAAGTGGCTTGTTGAAATCACACAGAGATTGGCAAACCCACCATTTTTATTCTTCAGACACCTCAAGGACAAAAACCTCCATCATTCTCCATTTGCCTATAGGATAGAAGCCAAATTCCTCCCTGGCAGGCAAGGTGCCATATTATCTTTCCAGCCTTATCTCCCACTGGGCTCTAGCTTGACTCCTCTGTTCCAGACTGGCATGTCTGTGCCCTCTCCCCCAACCCACAACTTACTCCCAGAGCCCCGCCATCTAGCCCTGGTTCCCACGACCTAGAATATCTTTTATTTGTTTTAACCTTTGTGCCCACTCAAGTCCTGTCCAGTCTTCCCTCTCACACAGGGTCCTCCTTCATGAAATGCCCCAAGCCCCAGGAATCTCACTTTCCCCTTGATGCCTCTTGCTCAGACCAGCCCCAGGTACCAGATCATTTGTTCAGGTCAGCTGACTCACGAGGCCAGGCTCCACACATGGCAGACCCTTTAGCTGAATACTCTGACTCATTAGTGTCTTGCTTTGTATATATAGTTAGAAGCATCACAGAGAATTTTCCCTGTGAGCTGTTGTACCAAGAACTGGGGGCAAAAACTCCTTTGCATGGGCAAAGTGCAAACTAGATGAAATTTATCATTGGTGTTTTCTAATACAGCTTCCCCTCCTTCTAAGTTATTCTAGTAAGTGAAGGTTATATCCATTTGCTTTTTCACTACTCTTTAAAATGTCAAATATGTGAATAATAATAGTAATGGCATACATATTACTGTGTGCTACATGCTTTTATAAGCACATTGTGAGTATTAACTAATTTAGTTAATCCTAAAACTCCTTTGAGGTATTTATTCTTATTACTCTCCTTTTACAGATGAGCTGGCTGAGTCATAGAGCAGTTAAGAAACTTGCCTAGTATCACATAGTTGGTATTCAAAGCCAAAACTTTAATATGATGCTATACTGCCTCACCAAGAAAATAGTGTATTGTTTCTGATGGTGACAGTAATGCCTGTTTTAAAAAAATCAGATAATAAACAAAGTAGATGTATCACAGAACTATGATAACTGGAAAGCAAAACACATAATAATTCATTGTGAGACCAGCTTGGGTTCCAAATTCTAATGCTAAGAATGCTGGTGATCTGGCATTGACCACAGGGCTGACAAGAGTCTGCAAGGCCCAAGCTCAGATGTCATTTCTTATCACCTGGCTACAAGGGAAGAGACAGGAGGGAGGGCACCAGAACATGGGCCTGCTCCCAAAGAAACACACAAAGTATAAGGAGACTATCACTCATAATCCTATAACTCATGGAGAATTAAATTACTCAAGCAGATATTGACTATGCATTGGGTCCTATTTCAGAAATGGAACCATATTATACATCCTGAGTTTTTTTTTAGTTAAAATTTTAAATAGCTTCATTGAAGTATAATATATAAACCATAAAATTCTCTTGTTTTAGCCATACAACTAATTTTAGTAAATTTACAGGGTTTTGCAACCATTGTCATGATCCAATTTTAGACCATTGTATCACCCCTCCCCCCAAAGATTCCTTATACACATTGGTACTTTCTCTTCATTCCCGCTCCGGCTTTGGAGCTGCTGCTCTTTCTGTATTGATTCTGATTGTCCTATTCTGGACAGTTTGTATAATTGGGAACATACAAAAGAATCTGGGTTCTTTTATTTATCATAATGTTCTCAAGGTTCACCCTACTGTAGCATGTGTCAGCACACACCATCCTTTTTGATGACCGAATAATATTCCATTGTGTGAATATACCACTGTTGTTTATTCAGTCGCCTGTTAGTGGGCATTTGGATTGTTTCAAATGAATAATGCTGCTATGATATTCACATACAAGTCTTTGTATGGACCTGTTTTCATTTCTCTGTGGTAAGATATTTAGGAATGAAACTGTTGGGTCTTAAGGTAAAATTTTCCAAAATTGTTGTGCCATTTTGTATTCTTACTAGCAATACATGAGAATTCTAGTTTCTCTACATCTTAGCCAATATTTGCTACTGTCCATGTTTTTGAGTATAGCCATCCTCGTGGGTGTGACATGATATTGCAGTCTTGATTTGCATTTTCCTAATGACTAATGATATCAAACATCTTTCCATGTGCTTATTGGTCATTCAGATATTTTCTTTGGTGAAATATCCATCCAAAAATGTGCCCATTCTTCAGTTGGTTTATCTTTTTATTATTGTATAACAAAAGTTCTTTATGTATTCTAGATACAAGTCATTCATCAGATATGTCCTGTATTTTCACTTTCTTAATGATATCTTTAGAAGCACAAAGGTTTTGAATTTTGATGAAGTCAATTTATCATTTTTTTCTTTCATTGCTTGTGCTTTTGGCATCATATCTAAGAAGTCTTTGCCTAACCCTGCTATGTTTTAGGATTGAACTCCCTTTTCCCTCCCACTTACCAGTATGCCCTGGACATCTTTCTACCTCAGTAAATACAGATCTGCACCATTAGACTTCACAGTTTTGTTTTGCAAAGAAGGAAGGGAAGAAAGGAGACAACAGGGCCAAACTATTCAAAATATCCAGGACAACTCTGTTCATCCTTGAGGTCTTCCCACTTTCCTTTTGTATCGTCTTGTGTCTGGTACCTTTTCTGTGGTTTGTGAATAGAAACTTTATTAGGTTATTAATTTCATCACAACATTGTAGGTTTAATATCTTGGTCACACAGTTTCCTAGCCCCAAATTTCCTGTAGGAAGCTTAAGTCCCTCCATCACAGACTCTAGTGAGGGGATGCTCGTAAGAAACATGTGTTCCCTTGTAATTTGGGATTTGACAGCTGCTACTTCTGGCATTGACTTCATTCTCTGGAACTGGACTTGGCCTTGAGAGTGATGCAGCTTTGGGTAATGTATTAAAATGGAAATATGGAAAAAGAAAAGTAAATAGTAGATAACAGTAATTGGTATGTGTGTTTTAATGAAAGTCTGATGGATATTCCTGAACCAAATAGTGGTTATCATTTAACAAGCTCCAGATTGAGACGGATGGTTGCATCCTGGCCCCTGTCCTAAGTAAAGCTTTGCTGGCTTGATGGGTAGGATATGAGGTATCGTGTAAAGCTAGATGCTTCTTTAGGAAATAATTTTCAGAGTGAGGACACTAATGGAGAAAATCCAGGCTGAGGGAAAGAGCCTGTGAGAGGGGCCTCAGAATAAGAATGGGAAAGGCAGGCTAGATTTCAGAGCTCAGGGCTGAAAATGCTAATCTGCTAAAAAGTGAAAGTTGCTTAGTCGAGTCCAACTCTTTGCGACCCCATGGACTATGCAGTCCACGGAATTCTCCAGGGCAGAACAGTGGAGTGGGTAGCCTTTCCCTTCTCCAGAGGATCTTCCCAACCCATGGATCGAACCCAGGTCTCCCACATTGCAGGCAGATTCTTGCAGCTGAGCCACAAGGGAAGCCTAAGAATACTGGAGTGGGTAACCTATCCTTTCTCCAGGGGATCTTCCCTACCCAGGAATCTAACAGAGGTCTCCTGCATTACAGGCAGATTCTTTACCAACTAAGCTCTAAGGGAAGCCTAATCTGCTAAACCAGAGGGTCAATAGACAAACATTTTGATGAGAAGTCAAGTGGGATGGCAGGATCCTTTGGGGACCTAACTCCTACTTTAGGGCCAAGAATTTGAAACTAGAGTACTAACACTGGGGAAAAGCAAGGCAAGCAGGGGAGAGACATAAGGGCAGTCCCCAACCCCCACCCCAACCCCTGGCTGGACAATGCCTATCCCAAGGTTAGAGACATGGCATTGAACAAAAAGGGTGTGTAAAAATCAACAAAAAGCTCAAGCTGATAGGTAAACTACTCAATATATGAGGCTGAAAAATGCAGAGGGAGATCTTTCAAAGTCCTTTAAGATGCAGCCTCAGGTCCTTAACTTCTGTTTTTCATGTGGAAAGCAATACAAAGCCACTTCAGGAGCCAACTGCTGTGTGTATGGAATATGGAATTATACTGGAAGACTAAGAAACAGTGAGACCAGCTGACGCTACCGCAGAGATTCAGACATGAGAAGGGCTGGCTTTAGAGGGACACTTGGGTGTGCAGGAAGAATGGGTTGGATTTGCTGTGGAAGCGCAGAGAGAAAACAAGAATGGTGGGGAGGGGCAGTGAGGGGAAGGCTGTAAGAGGATTTGGGGTTTGGGGAGGTATAATTAAAATGCACAGATCTTAAGTGTGGAATGAATTTTGATAAGTGTGCTCATCTCTGTCCCCCGCAACCCCAACAGAGGTTTTTAAAAGACCGGATTTCCAGTGCCTGCAGATCCTAAGTGAGGCTGCTTCAAAGGGAAGAAACTGTAAGCCACTGAAGAGAGAAGTAAGGGCTAGAACTCTAGATTTGAAAGCTATATGCAACCAGCAGGTGGAAATCTCTTGAGCAAGTGAACACAGGTGCAAGAAGAGGCAACTGGAGAACAGGCCAAATTCGGGGTGCGCATGGACCCACTATCCCACTGTGGGTCTTATTTGCTGATATAAGTGTAGAGGCTTCTCTTTGTTCAGGCGTTCAGCCTCAGACTTATCTTAAACGAGGAAGAAACTGCTATTTGAGTTGGCCTCTGCCAAAGTCTGTCCTATGGAACTTGCAGAAGGGAGTCACTGGGGGGAAGGGAGCGGGAGGATTCCAGAGGGGGGTCTGCACCTCCTCCCAGCAGCCTGCACAGCTACCTTGCTGAGCTGGAGCCCAGCTTCCTCGGTGCAGCGTGTTCTGGCAGCCGGCCTGGGCACCCCGGGGAACACCTCTGCTCCAGGTGTGCGCTCGCAGCAGCCCTCCAGCAGCGCCCTCGGTGTTTGCAGACCCTGCAAGCTTGCACGCAGCGGGAGTCCAGTGGCTAGAATTGGGGGGAGGTGGGCGTGACGGCGCTCCCTAGAGCTCTCTCCCGCCCAGGCAGTCCCGGGAACGTTCTAAAAAGTATCCAAAAGTTCTGTTCCGCGCGCGCGCGCGCGCGCAAAAAAAGGGCACAACCCCCCACCTCTCTGGGCGTTGCGAGTCCCGACCTCGCCAGTCCGGCTACACCTCCGGCTGCAGAACGTACGCGTCCTGCCGCCTCCTCCTCGCCTGCCTCGCCGTCGGCCGGGTGACCCCCTTGCAGCTACCGGAGAGTCTGCGCTTCTCCTTGGGGCACCATGCCCAACGACGATGCGTATAGCAAGTCCTCCGCACCGTCGGAGGCCCCGCAAACCCCGGGGGCACCACCGCAGGGCACGGCTGGGGGCTTCGGCAAAGCGGCCGGAGCGCCGCTCGGGACCACTGGCGGCGGCGGCGGCGGCGGCGGCGGCGGCTCCGGCTCGGGAGCGTCTGGCATGGGCGCCGTCTCGAGCAAGAAGTCTCCGCGGCTGCCCAAGTGCGCGCGGTGCCGCAACCACGGCTACGCGTCGCCGCTCAAGGGCCACAAGCGTTTCTGCATGTGGCGGGACTGCCAGTGCAAGAAATGCAACCTGATAGCAGAGAGACAACGCGTGATGGCCGCGCAGGTGAGTGCGGGGGTCCGGAACCGGGCTTCAGCCCCGAATTTTTCGAGTAAAGCCCCTCGGGTCCCTGGGGCGCCACGTGGGGCGCGGGTTCGGAAGGAAGGTGGCGGTGCTTGCCGACAGCCCCTGCGCGCTCGGGGCCAGGGTTCCTAGCCACGCTCCGATGCCGCAGGCGGAGCCAGGGAGGTGCGAGGTTCACTCGGCTCCCGAAGCTCTGGATCCTTGACCCAGCGGGAATTGTGGGGTTCGCCCCTTCGGGGATCCTCTGGCTATCTGACTTCCTCTTTCAGAACTAGCTGAGAGTTGCAGGGTTCGCTCTGCCTGGGAGTCCCCGAGATCCCTAAACTCATCCTCCCAGCACAGAGTTGCGGGGTTCGCGCTGCTAGGGAAGGGGTCCCCGGGATCTCTGACCCCGCCTGCAGTAGCGAGTTGTGGTGTTCGCCCCTTCGGGGAGCCCTAGGCATCCGACCTCACTTTGAGCAGAGTTGGGGGGCTTTCCCCCTCGGATCCGTGACTCCGCCCGGAGCAGGGAGGTGCGCTTATAACTGGGGGAGGGGGTGTTTGTTGGACGGTGCCTTCTCAGGGTACTGGTTAGGCTGGAAGCAGAGACCCGGCCGGCCGCAGCTTCTGCGGATAACGCGGCGCGGCGGGAGTCTTTGCTTTTCTGGAAAAGTCTCCCTAACGGACGCCGGCGCGGCGTGGTCCTCGCTGTGCTTTGGCGCTCTTTTTCGTATTCGCCGCGGCGGATCCTGGCTCAGCCATTTTGAGCACTGGGAAAATTTCATTTGCGCTTTAAAGTTTGCTGTCTAGATCGAAGATATTCAAGTACGGGTTACTTTGAGTGTGTTTTAAAACACACTTAAGAATTTTAAACGTCCACGCAGAGGAGAAAATGCAAGCGTTTGAGGTTTTGTCTGCTGTTCCTGGTGTGTGTGTGTGTTTTTTAAAGTGTCCTAAGCAGGGCAGTACTTTTGTACCTTAACAGAAATAAAGTCGTTGGTATCCTAAAAGAATTTTTAGAAGAGAATAATACACATTCTTTCCAGCTAAAAGTTGTTCCATCCTTTTAAAACAGGTTATTTACAATGAAATATTACAAAGAAACGTTTACTAACGATATGCTACTTTTGGTTAGGAACGGGTAAATATCCTCCACTGAAAATGATATCAGTAAGAGCCTTTAACAGGACTTAACATTCTTAGAGATTACACTTTTTATATCACCCATTAAAAAAATGTTTTAAAATAGTTAGATTCGGTCTTCACTGACTGTGAGGGTAGTTATGGAAATACAGGTTGTTTTACTTGGTTTCTTTATTGGTTTTTAGCTTAATCTATAGTGGAAAAGAATACACTGAATATATCATTTAAATGCATCACAGTGAACTTACTGGAAAAAAAACATGACATTTAGTTGTTTTTGTAGGTAAAAAAATTAAAGCTGCTGGCTTTAATATTTAGTGTGGAGAGTATGCTTGGGAGGGGGATTTTTCTCAAAATGTAAGAAAAATATGCATCCAAGTAGGGCCATTAAGTTTGAATAAACTGTATTAGTAGGAGTACTAATTTGTAAGGAGGCTGTTCGCTTTGTTAAAAACAAAAGGAACTCAAAATTATTTTAATAGTATAAAACTTCAGTATTTTCCACACCAGAAGGCTTGTGCTGTGCTGAGTGAAATCCTTTAAACAACCATGTAACAGTCATTCTAAAATAGCTTGAAATTGATCTTAAGACCCCCAAATAATTGCATTTTTAAATCAATTGCCTCACCTTCCCTATTTAAATAGCATTTCCTAAGAGCCCTTGAGAGGTCTTTGTAAAAGTGTTTTTAGTTAATGGACTATGTAGTACTCTGTATGTTGGGTGCATGTGTGAGATTTGTGTAAACCAGGGCTTAAAGTGCACTTTTTTGTTGCATTGACATACTTCACAAGTTCATGGGTATTCTTTTAAACATTTGTAGTCAAATCCTTAATATTCTGTTTCTAAACTTGGTTAATAGAAAATTCAATAATTAAACTTAATTATTTAATCTTAATTGATTATTCAAAGATTTTTTTTTTAAGTTGAAGACTCCTCTTGTTAAGAGTAAAATTACTTCCAAGTTAATCATCTTTCTAAATTTAAAGACTACAGTTTTCCTAAAACAGTCTGTAAATTGTAGTTATGCTTCTGGGTCACCGTTTTGATGTCAGCTTTTTGGCTTGTATTTCAGCCTCTGAGGTACAGGTGCTTCCCTTTCTTGTTCCATTATCACCAGTGGTCAGTTTCAACAGAAAGTCTGCCTTTTTTTGTTACTTGTAAACAAAAATAAAATTTTTTGGGGGGACACAACTTTTCAACCTTTCACTTATTTAAAAGAAGAGGGACCATGAGGAGTGTCTTCGGTATGCTGGGTCCTTTCCAGTCCCCACTGGGGGATATCCCACCTGCTTTCTCCTTTTCTCTTCATCTCCACCTCTACCTCTTTCTCCAGGGACTTCCAACACCATATTTCAGCCCCCCTCTCCCCATTACTTCCCTCCACAATCCCTCCACCCCACAGAATAGGGCTCTGTGGGTCTCCCGAGCAGCCTCTGCCTTCATTGTCTACCCTGCTCCCTTGTTGGGGGTAGTTCTCTGCCCCTTCATCCTTGCCTGTCAGGCTTCACTCAGGCGGCTCTTCACCGCCCTGGTGCAGCACCACCTCTGCTCATCCTTGCACTTAAAGCCCTTTTTGTGCCTGTCTTGTGGGGGTTCACATGTTGTCTTGAGTTGCAGTTGCATGTTTGCTTCCTGTCTCTCCTTTTAAACAGTGAGTACCTTCGGATCTAATCTAATCTTACTGTATCTTGCTGGTCGAGGTTCCTGATAGAGTGGCCTTTTTCATATTTGTGGAAGGAGGCAGTGAGTGATCCCATTTTCCTTCCTTCCTAATCTGTCAGTGCTGACTTCTGCTCTTCATGTTGAATTCCTCTGCTGACTCTGCAGCTTTTTCTCATCCAATCTTTCCTCCTAGTCTACACACACATTTGTTTATTGAAAAGTTTTTGAGCGCTCACTCAAAGCTCTAAAGGACCTCTGACTCTCAACCGTTTTTCAGCTTTGGCTGCACATCAGAGTTACCTGGGTGGCTATAAAAAGAAATGAGGGGGAGGGGGAGAAGAAATGAGGGATTCTTAGACCTCATCCCTGGAGGTAATGGATGGAGATGTCTGGGATGGGCAGGGCTTCAGTGGTTTTGGCAAAACTGTAGGAGTGATTCTGGGGTGCTGGAGGGTGACCCACTGCCCTGTGCTTCCAGGTGGCCCTGAGACGGCAGCAGGCCCAGGAAGAGGAACTGGGGATCAGTCACCCCATCCCGCTGCCCAGCACGGCTGAGCTGATGGTCAAGAGAGAGAATAGCGGCAGCAACCCGTGCCTGATGATTGAGAGCGGCAGCTCCTCTCAGCCGCCCCCGGCCAGCACCCCCTCCACAGCAGCTTCAGGTAAGCCTGTGGGCCAGCTGGAGGAAAGAAGGGTGTGGCCACAAAGTCAGAGCCTCAGGATGGTCCTGAGTCCCAAGGCACATGGAGAGCTTAGAGCGTGTCTTGAAAGATCCTCCCTCTGAAGGTCTGTTTCGGCTGCCTCACAAAGGAGGTGGGCCTGAATTCTAGAACCAGAAGTTCGACAGCTTCACTTTCCTGTTGTTTTTTGCCAAGGCTGAATCTGGACAGAGTCAAAATCACAGAATACCGGAGAAGTTAGTCCAGAATTCATCTCAGTCAGCCCCTTCCATTCACGGGATCCTCCTGGTGGGAGCCAAAGATCCTTGTTTACTAAAGCTGAAAGTCCTTTATCTGGGAAGGACTGCAATTCCACTTGGGGAACATATCTAAAAAAAAAACAGATTCTGGATTCAGTGGACACTGGAATTGAGGCAAGGCATGTCTCATTGGCTTAAATTCTCTCTCATGTGCTAAGATTATATCAGGGGCTATAGATGTGTATTGATTCATTTCATTCTCAGAAGAAGGAGGTGTTAATTCTATTTTATACTATGTGAAAATTGAGGTATAAAAAGTTTAGTGATTGGCCACATCTGGCAGACTAGAAAGCATCTGAATGGATCCATCTGCCTGCAAGTCTCACAGTGCTTACTGCACTGGATCTGTAAATTACCGTGAGAATCATGATGCTCTAGAGCCACACTGTCCAACATGGAGGCCTCTAGCCTCCTTGGGCTGCTTGAATCTAATTACAATGGAGTAAAATTAAAACTTTTATCCAGAGAAGATATACCAGTGGTAGAAGGCAATGGCACCCCACTCCAGTACTCTTGCATGGACGGAGGAGCCTGGTGGGCTGCAGTCCATGGGGTCACTAAGAGTTGGACACGACTGAGCGACTTCACTTTCACTTTTCCCTTTCATGCATTGTAGAAGGAAATGGCAACCCACTCCAGTGTTCTTGCCTGGAGAATCCCAGGGATGGGGGAGCCTGGTGGGCTGCCGTCTATGGGGTCGCACAGAGTCGGACACGACTGAAGCGACTTAGCAGCAGCAGCAGCAGAAGCTCAAGGAAAGATGCTTGATATCATTAGTCATTAGGGAAATGCAAATTGAAGCTGTAGTGAGATACCATCTCATATCAGTTAGGATGCTTACCATCAAAAAACCATAAAATAATAATATTGGTGAAGATGTGGAAAAATTGGAACTTCTGTGCACAGTTAGGAATGTAAAATGGTATAGCTGCTATGGAAAACAGTATAGTGGTTTCTCAGGAGTTAAAAATAGAATTATAACATGATCCAGCAATTCCGCTTCTGAGTGCGTACTGAAAAGAATTGAAAACAGCATTTTAAAGAGGTATTTCTACATCCATGTTCATAGCAGCATTATGCATAATAGCTAAAATGTGGAAGCACCTCAGGTGTCCACTGACAGATGAATGGAAGAGCAAAATGTGGTAAAAAGAAAACTGTTTAGCCTGAAAAAGCAGGAAATTTTGACACATGCCACAGCACAGATGAACCTTGAGGACTTTATGCTAAGTGAAATAAACCAGTCACAAAAAGACAAATACTGTATGATTCCACTTATATACTTGAAGTAGTCAAAATCATAGAGACAGAAGGTGGTTGTCACAGGCTGGGGGGAGAGGGGAATAGAGGGTTATTGTTTAATGAGTATAGGGTTTCAGTTTTACGAGATGGAGAGCTATGGAGATGGATGATGGTAATGGTTGCAGTACATCATGAATGTAGTTAGTATCACTGAACTGTGCACTTAAAGGTGGTTGAGATGTTTGTTTTTATGATGTATTTTGCAATAGCAAAAATAAAATTTAAAAATTTTAAGCATTTAGTTTCTCAGTTGTGCTAGTCATATTTCAGATGTTTGACAGGCACATAGGTGGCTAAAGCCAGCCATATTGGATAGTGTGTGCTTCCATTTCTCACAAAGTTCCATTTAATGGCACTGGTCTAGAATACAGGGGCTTTAAGAAACTCACCAAACTAGGATCTGTGACATCCCATTGGCAACTATAAAGACATATTTCATACTAAACATACCCGCTGAGATTCACAGTCTTGAGCCTTCTAAGGCTCCATGAAATGCAACCTTGGAGTAAGTTTTAAGCAAACTTTTCATAAGTTAGTTTGCTGTGCTTAATCACTGGGCTAAAGTTGTCAGCTGCCTAGTTGTCATCAAATAGCTGTGCAACTTTAGACGAGTCACGTAAGCTCTCTGGTGGTCTTGTTTCCTCTTCTCAAAAATGAGGGATGAGCTCTTTGAGGCTTTTTAAGATCCTCAGAGTCTTGACTATTATAAAGAAGATTAGAAGGCCCCAGAGAAGCCAGGTGAGCGACAAAGTTACAGTACCCCCTGCAGGCAAGTGTGTCTGCGCGCCTGTCCCTGGGTATGTTCCTGGAGCTCCAGAATCTCTAGCTCACAAAGGGAATGGTATTATTTTCTTGTTTTAGCTTTGTTGTAGATAAAACATTTTTATAGCAGTTTCAGAACTTTCCTTTTCATAAGAAGGAAGGAGTATATCTATCAGAAATATGACTCTCACACTTTGGGATTTTAAGCTGTATCTAATTACCAGAAGATAGTATCGGGTCAGGGCAGACCTGGTGGATTCAGCTGGAGGTCTGATATGGGGATGGTGGTGGGGGTGCCAGAGGAGTAGAGAGGGGAGTAGCTCATTTGATGTTCACAAACATCTTAGGAAGTAGGAATTATTATTCCTATTTACAGACAAGGACACCGGTGGTAAGGAAGCTGCCCCAGAATAAAGCTGAGTTGAGCTGGGATTCAGTCCAGGTCTGTCCCATCCCAGAGCCCACGGATTTGCCACCTGCCTGTGAAGGGAGGCTGTGGGAATAGTTGCTGTGTTTTCTTGGAAAAGGGACAGTTATGATTAGAGTTTATGGTTTAATCCTCAGACGGGGTTTAGGGCTTATGGGCAAATGGAAACATATCAGGGGCAGCACCATTCTCGGCTGGCACAGAAAGCTGCAGTCATTGGTGTCGAAGGGAGAAATACAGGGACAGGCCTGTGATGGATCAGCATTAGTCCTGGGCATTTTGTTGGGAACCATGGGTGAACTTGGCTTAACCCTCCTGTATCCCACATTGCACTTCATGGAAAGGGGTGTCAGAGTTTGATTTTACACCCCAACATGGTGAAGCCTTGAAGGATTTCAGGCTAGATGGAGTTCACAATGACCAAGAAGTTCTTGCAGGGCATTTCAGAGTGGTGATAGGGAAAGTTACAAATAGAAGCAGCAGTTCAGGGTCAAGGAGAATGTGACCAGATTCCCTTCTTTGCTCCTGGAGCTGATGGACCTTGGAGTCAGTTCAGAGTCTTGAACCAGCACTCCAAGGGAGAGAGTGTGGAAGCCAGTGGTGTGTGGTGCCCCGGGCTCAGCTGAGGGCAGGAGGCTTTGCCTGCTCTGGGAAGATGGGCTCTTCCGAACCAGCCTAGCTCATCTCATCAGGGCAGGAGCCTCGTCCGTCATCATCACTCACGGGACGTCCACCGAAGCCCTTGAGTTGGGATCATGAACTTCTGAACTGAGACATGAGCAAGAGAAAAACAGAAATGCCAGTAGAATTAAACTATATAAATATAAAGAGAGAGATGGACAAGGCAGTGAAGGGAGGGAGGGAAGGGGGAAGAGAGGGAGAGAGAGAGTGAGTGAAGCAGACAAGACAGATTGAAGGATGTTCCTTACATTTTATGTAGTACATGGGGTGTCCAACTTGCTGCCCTACACAGTGTGCTACTGACAAGCATGTAACTACAGTTGTATCTCTAGGAAGAAGAATTTCTTTAAAATAACATTTAACTTTCTGCAGGGATTGGTAAACATTTATAGAGTACAAAAACATACTCAACGACTACTTTGCCATCCCCAACTTGTGGGTCTTTTGTTTGTTACCCCAGGATTACAGGTGGAAGCTTTACCTGTCTGTCTATTGTTTTGTGTGTATATATATATATATAATGTATATATTTAACATGGCAGGAGTATATTGCTCCCACTTGTGTGTAGTTTTTTTTTTTTAAACCATGGCATTTTTTAATGGTCTGGTATTCTGTTATATCAATGTGGAAGGCTAGGATTTGCAGTTATTTTGTGAAAGGTGAAAGTTGTAGTTGTCATGGAACAGTGCAGCCCACCAACTGGCTCCCACGAGAGGTAAGTTGCTCACTTTTTCTTTCTAATACATGATGTTGAGTGTCTGCAAGGGCAGTGGCTTAGTGAAATCCAGTAGATGTTTATGTCCTTGAGAGGCTTCTTAGTTATCTCCTTTTGGCTCCTGAAAGTGCCCAAGAATTATTGCCAAGAGTATTGGCTGAATCCTGAGGCCACTGTGAAGGAAATTGAATTTGCTGAATTGTCGTTTCATCTATTGGAGAGCTGATCCCTCTGAGTAAGTTAACTTACCACAGTCTCTGCAATCCTTAGCTGAAGATTGGCCAAGCTCGATCAAAACACTGCTGGACGATTCCTCCAACAATGGGTATAAAAGATTCTATGATTGTGGGTAACACTGTGAAGGAACAATGTTTTGAAGAAATGCACTGTTCCTTGCTATCTTTTATATTAACAGGATCAGATGTGCTAACAGGTGTACTATCAATTAACAAATGATTTCTTCTCAGCCAGTTTGGAGGCAGGCATCCAGAGAAAAAGGTGAGCAATTTTAGTTATAAATAACAATGAGTTAATAACAACTTCAGCATTATTTCTGTGGTTTTACTTTTTAAATTTAAGCTATACACACACACATATATATAGTTATTAACTGACTTGAAAAAATCTCATGCGCATAATATATGTAATATATTAATATATATATTTTTAAAGTTATCAGCTGACTTGAAAAAAATCTCACAAGCATTCCTCCTCTTTGACATGTGGGCTCCTTCCTGTTTTATTTCATACTGTATTTTGCTTTTCCTTAGCCTCCTATGCAGCAAGTAGAAGGCCATTTTACGTAGAGCTTATGCTAAAGTCTGCATAATTCTCGACTCTTCCGTGCAGAGCTGTCAGATGAAGGGCTGCATTGTAGAGAATTTGGTTTGGCATGTGTGTCCTTTGTAAGTGAGAACCTGAATGTTATCTCCTGGGGCCCTCCCTTCTGGAGCACCCTGGGCTTCCACACACACTGACATTCACACTCCCCCATAGTGAGCCACCTCCTGCCGTCTCAGGCCTTCCCCCAACTGCCCAGCGCCTGTGACCTGTGACCTGTGGCTTGCTTTCACTCACCTTTCCACTGTTAGGTCAGCCAGGTCTGTGTCTGATAATGACAGGACACCCTCCTTCATTTCCCTTCCTTAGCAGTAATTCCACTTCAGCACACAGAACTCATTTGGTAGGCAGCACATGCCTTCCTGCTTGTGTGCTTTCCAAGGGTTCAGATGCTGTACAAACATGCAGTGTGGTGGTTTTAAAATGGAATAATGTCTCCATGCAGTTTTTTGCCAGTGAGAAATGACTGATGAACTAACAGTTGAAGATGTTGAGTTATTTAAGTTTCTTTAAAAATAAATTTTATTCATTAGAGAAGTGACAGATTTATAGCAAAATTTAGAGGAAGGTATAGATTGCCCATACATTCCCTGCACCCACACGTAGACAGTGCCCCCATTATCAGCATCCCCCTGCAAAAGTACATTTGTTATGACTGATGAGCGACACAGACGTGCCACCATCACCGAGAGTCCAGAGTGTACAGTAGGGTTAACTCTTGGTGTTGTACATTCTGTGAATAAATGATGGTGTGTATCCATTATTATAGTATCATACCAAGTAGTTTTGCTGCTCTAAAAATCTGTGGAGTATTTCAGTTTTTATCTTCGCACTTTTCCATGTTGCACAGAAAGAAGCATTTCAAATGAAAAACCTAAACATTTTACCCAAATTAGCTTGAGAGCCAATGTTTCTAGGATTCTGGCCACTTACACGAGATGAGCTCTGTGTGATTTTAGACAGAGCTCAATTTCAAGTCGATGGAAGATGTGGAAATTGGGTTTAAAAAAGGCCTTCAGATAAAAGTATTCCCCAATTTTATTTTCAGAGTCAAAGAAATTTCTAGGATGTTTAATGTAATGAAATCTCCTTAAACTGAAGTAAGAATAGGAGGCTTGAATGAAAGAAAACCCTTAAGATTAATTGTACTGATCATTTTGATAGCCTAGTGTTTTAAATAGCATCTGAATCAATTTTATTAATTCTAAGGGCAGTCTCTATTCACATGTCAAATACAGCAGTTAATTGGCCTGATAGAAATTCTCCATAGACAGTGTTTTTGTAAAAAGTTGACAACAAAATATGTAGGAAGTAGCCTGCTGGTCTACCTTGGCTAGAATGAAAATTTGGAGCCATCAAAAAAGGTAAATACAGTGTTTAAAGTTATAAATTAGTTTTAATTGAAGTATAGTTGACTTACGGAGAAGGCAGTAGCACCCCACTCCAGTACTCTTGCCTCGGAAATCCCATGGGTGGAGGAGCCTGGTAGGCTGCAGTCCATGGGGTCGCTAAGAATCAGACATGACTGTGCGACTTCCCTTTCACTTTTCACTTTCATGCATTGGAGAAGGAAATGGCAACCCACTCCAGTGTTCTTGCCTGGAGAATCCCAGGGCCGGGGGAGCCTGGGGGGCTGCCGTCTATGGGGTCGCACAGAGTTGGACACGACTGAAGCGACTTAGCAGCAGCAGCAGCATAGTTCACTTAATAGTATTACTAGTTTCAGGTGTACAACATGGTGATTCAGTATTTTAATAGATCATACTCCATTTAAAGTTATTACAAAATAATGACTATATTTTCTCGTGCTATACAATAACAGATTAGTTTTATAACAGCATATGTAAAAGTCAAAAGAAGCTTGTGACCGATTTGCACTTCTGTCTCCATTATGAAAATGCAATCTTAAGGGCAGGGATTGCAGTTTAATCATGTAGCTTATGTGCATAGTACAGTACCTGGCTTTGTAGTACATGGTCAGTAAACTTTCGCTGAATAAGTTAACGACGGTTAAATTTGAAATGTTGTTGTAAAACACTGTTAGTGATCATGAACTCACCTACAGATACGGAGTAAAATCACTGATCAATCTGCAATTTTGGTGATATTTTTAAGTGTTTTCTGATTTTTTAAATGCCTAAAAATTCAAATTAGTTTAACAGCCTAAGGTATAATTCATATTCTGTATACTTTATCTGTTTAAAGTGTACAATTAAGTGCTTTTTTTTTTTTTAAAGTAAATTCGCAGAGCCGTGCAGCCATCCCTGTAATCTAACTGTGGAGCGTTTTCATCTCCTAAAAGAAACTCTTCCCTTTAGTAGTCATCTCCATCTGCTCCTACACTGGGGTCATAGCTGAGTTTTTTCTCTTAGCCTGATGTTTGCAAGATTTACCCCTATTATAGCCTGTATTAATATTTATTATTCCTTTTTAAAAACTCAGTACTACTCCACTGTATGGATATGGTGAGTTTTTAATTCATCAGATGATGGACTTTTGGGTTGCTTACACTTTGGGGCCATTATGAGCAATGCTTCCGTAACATTTTGGTGTCGGTTTTGTGTTAATGTATGTTTCATTCTCTTGAGTATATTCAAAAGAGCATAATTTCTGAGGCATATGGTAACACTTCCCAAGTGGTGCTAGTGGTAAAGAATCTGCCTGCCAATGCAGGATTACATAAGAGAAGTGGGTTCTTTCCCTGGGTCGGGAAGATCCCCTGGAGGAGGAAATGGCAACCTACTCCAGTATTCTTGCCTGGAGAATCCCATGGACAGAGGAGGCTGTCAGGCTACAGTCCATAGGTCACAAAGAGTCAGACACGACTGAAGCGACTTAGCACACGCACACACGGTAACACTATGTGTAACCTTTTGAGGAACTGTCAGTGTTTTCCAAACAGGCAGCACTGTTTAACTACATTCCCACCAGCAGTGTGTGAGAGCTTCAGAAAATTCATGCTAAAGTTTTTTAAAATTAAAAGGTAGCATGCCTTCATCCTGGCAGAAACTATAAAGATACAAAACCCAGTCAATGGGTCTTTGGTGACCAGAAGTTTAGATCACGGAGGATTCTCTGGGATTGCATCTTATTATCACTAGAAATTTTAATATGCTAATACTGCCTTTTAAAACTTTCCTCTTTTCCCTCCTTATTGCAAATGTTTCATAGTGAAAGGAATAGTGTTTGAGGAATTAAACCACAGAAGAACCTGGTGACAGGTTTTCTTTGTTGTATTATTGGCTGCTAGAAACACTGGTTTGTTTCTGAAGGGCTTAAGCAACTTTCTAGACCTTGGATGACAAGCGTTTCCCCAGAACAAGGGAGAGGGAATTCTACTGCCCTAGAAACGTAGCAAGAATAATTTTTGTCTTTGGGCCTCACTCCTGCGGAAAGCAGAAGAGAATCCTGAGAGCTGGGGAGAATGGACAGCTGTTCTCCACGTCACCAGTGAGAAGAGAGCAGTCCATGGGTTGTCATAGCTGTTGATAGCACTGGGAAACTTTTATAGGTGGTGACGTAAGGAATTGTTGTAGTGCTGTGCAGCCTTGCATTTGCTGTCAGAAAGCTCGTCTGTGTTAGCTGTTTCTCCTGTCTCCTCCACAGTGTCCCCCCGAGTCCTTGACCCTTGGGTTCCTGGTTATCTGCTGGTTCAGGGATCCTGTCCATTGACTACCCCCTCAGCCGCACGCTGGATCTTGTGAATGCCTTTCTGTTTCATCAGTTGTTTTACTAGCTAATTTATTTTTGAAATATTTTATTGTGGCAAAATATGCATAACATAAAATTGACCATTTTAACTGTTCCTAAGTGTACAGTTCAGTGGCATTAAGTGTATTCACATTGTTGTGCAACCATCCTCACCATCCTTCGCTAGGATTTATCTTCCCAAACTGAAAGTCTAAATCTACAGAGTGAGAGCTCCGCGTTCTCTCCCTCTCATGACCTTTTTGCTGAACACAGCCTCTTTTGTTAGCTTGGCTTTCTTGGCCTTTGGAAGCACCTGTGGACTCACACGAGATGATTGCTTTCATCTTGCCAACATCTGTTCTTTCCTTTCGTCCTTCTCCCAGGTCTGAAATTTTTGCTTTATTGCTGACTTCTGTCCTTGTTCGTATGCTGTGCTTAGTTGCTCAGTTGTGTCCGACTCTTTGCAATCCCATGGGTTGTAGCCTGCCAGGCTCCTCTGTCCATGGGGATTTTCCAGGCAAGAACGCTGGAGTGTGTTGCCATGCCCCCTTCCAAGGGATCTTCCCAACCCAGGAATCGAATTGGGGTCTCCCGCGTTGCAGGTGGATTCTTGACCAGCTGAGCCACCAGGAAAGCCCGTACACCAGTCTAATCTGTGCCTCTGGGGTGATGAGGACTTTGAAACTCTAGTAGAGTTTCTCAGAGGGCTGAGGCCAATAGAGAAGGGGACCCAGGGTAAGGCCTGATGCGCGATACTGTGAGTTCTGTACTTCTGCCAGGCGATCTGGACTCTGCGCCTGGAAATGCTTTGTGAAGTGCTGTGAAACCCGTGGGCCCCTGGGGGCTCTGGCTGCTGTCTCACTGGTTGTTGACTAGTCATGATTCCGTCGGCAGTGGTCCTTTGCAACTCTGTAAGTGCGTGTCTGAATTTCTGTCTCAGTCTAAAGGTGTCTTACTTTTCAACTTGTAAAAAAATTCAATGTGACGACCAAATTTGCTGAACCAAAATGTGTTTCAAACGGTGTTTCCTTTGGTCTCTCATATCTGTTGGTGGAGTTTACAATCACTGATCCCATCTTAGTATACAATACCACTGAGCATACTTTTCAGAAAAAAATGAACAAGAAACTCTTAAAATAGGCTATAAGTAGCTGGTTTGTCGTCAGAAGGAAGTGCCAATTCAGTATTCAAGTAATAGCATATTTTCTGATGTTTATTGGCAGTGAGAGTTCTCAGATATGCTTCAGACACCCAGAGTCAGCTCAGTCCAGTGTATCCTCCCAGCCGACTTGGTATTGCTTTCAGCATTTATAAAGCTACCCCCTATTGTTGCATCACCCTTTACTCTGGTCCTGAAGTTGAGGGTTTATCCAGAATACAGTATATGCAGTAATTCTGGGAAGCAGATTGGATCCATCTAACACTAGTAAATGTTTGCTAAACTGAGTTGAATTCATCTTTGCTGATAAGTTGACTGTTTGGCCCAGAGTCCCTCCCTTCCTTTTTCTCTTTCTTCCACCTGTTTCATTTTTCACTTATTCAACAAATATTCATTATGTGACTGCATTGGGTCAGACCCTTTTCTAGGCCTGGGGTGTATATCAGTGCCTAAAACATCTGTCTCTCGTGGATCTTGCACGTCTAGCAGGGGAGACAGTGGATAAACAAGTACACCAGTGAGTGAGCAAGATGCTTTCAGAAAGTATGAGCACTGTGGAGACAGACAGAGTGATGGGATGCCTGTGTCTTGCTAGGGGTCACGGCATTGACAGGGTGGTTAGGGAAAGAGGGCCCCTCGAAGGAGATTAAATCCGAGCTCCTCCTGAGTGGCAGTGAGCCGTTGTGGTCAAGGTTTGGAGGAAGAGCCAGGCAGGAGGCACTGCAGGGTGAGACGCGCTTAGAGCAGGCTGCAGGCTGGCGTGCTCAGTGCTGAGCGCAAGGGTGACGTAGCTGGGGGCCACAACTCGCTGGCCCTTGGAGGCTGCAGGGGCTGGGATTTTATGGTGAGTGCCATGGGAAGTCACTGGAGTGTTGCAGCGGTGAGTGCTGTGGTCTGATTTACTCTTCAGAGGTCTCTGCTGCTGTGTGGAGTGTAGTTTGAAGGAGGAGCTGTGCAGTTGGCCAGGCAAAGGGGTGCTGCTTGCTCCAGGGTGGCGACAGTAGAGCCGGAAAGAAATGGGGGACAGGAGGACTGTTCCGAGGGCGAGTTTACATGTAACTTTGGTGGATGTCGCCCGCAGCACTCCCTCCAGAGAGAAGCTGCCACGGCATCGGCAGCGCTAGGTTCTTTGGGGCTTTACTAGTCTGAAAGTTCGGTACATGTGGGGTGGTCAGAAGAACATTGGCCCCCCAGAGTGGTCCTCACCCCTGTCCCCGGGGGCGGTGAAGATGTTACCTTCAGAGCAAAAGGGACTTTGCAGATGTGATTTTAATTCATGGGTCTGCAAGCGGGGTGGTGACCCCAGATTCCAGGTGGGCCCATTCTAATGCCCAAATCCTTGGAAGTGGAGAACCTTTCCTGGCTCCACCAGAGATGCCACAACAGAAGATGCTAGGAGTTTCAAAGTCAGGAAAAGACGTGACCACTGTTGCTGGCTTTGAAGATGGAGGAAGGGGGTGCCGAGGCAAAGATTTCAGGAGTCCTCTAGAATCTTGGAACAGCCCTTAGCTGACAGCCAGTGTAGAAACAGGTGTTCAGTCCTATAACCACAGGGAGCTGAATTCTTCCAGCATTCTGACTCAGCAGGGTTAGGGATCCTTCCCTGGTGCCTACAGAAACAAGCACAGACCTGTTAACACCTTGATTTCAGCCTGGAGAGACCTGGGTCAGACTATGGGCCCAGAAAACTGCAAGAATAATGCATTTGCATTGTTGTAAGCTGCTAAATTTGTGGCAGTGTGTCATACAGCAATAGAAAACAAATATAGTTGATATAGTTTATATTTCCCTTTTTCTTTGTTAGACTGAACATTTTTCCATATGTTACTAAATCATTTGTATTTTTTTCTGTGAGCCATCTGTATGTGTCCTTTGTCTATTTCTTTATTGAATTTCTTATCTGAGAGTTCCTCGTTTATTATGGAATTGGCCCTTTGTGATATGAGTTGCAATCCCTCCCCTGCCCCCACCCCCCGCCCACTATTTGGTATTTCAAGCCAGGAGACTAACTGAGACAGCTGGGGGCAGACTGCAGAGGCCAGGAGCCTGAGGATTGGCCCTGGTCACTGGGCTCTGTGGACGAGTGGAGGAGCCTGTGGCTCGTCTGGTTCCCCATCAGCAGACCAGAGCCAAATAGAAATGTCCCCATGGTGGAGCAGATGCACGTGACATGTTCTTCACACTCCTCCAGCTTCTCTCAATGCCCTCATTGCATTGTAACAATGGGCAGAGCTCAAGTTAAGCTAAGGGTTCCAGTGACTGAACAGTTTTACATTCATGTCTGGAGCTGTGGTCTACAGATTCCAATATTACTGTCTGGTGTATAATAAGTCAGCACAGCCATGCCTGCAGAATGGGATACACTTGTCTAGTCAGATAATCCAGGCTGCTGGAGACTAATCTTATCCTTACCAATGTTACATGAAATTAGAGTGCGTGTTACCCATAGACTCTTTGAAAATAATTTTACTGCTTCTTTGGTTGACCCATGTTCGGGGTTGTGTTTCCCCCCAGGGTGAGGGCTAATTGTTACTTACCAATTTCCAGATTAGTGTCAGATAGTTAACAGATTAACCAGTCTATCAGTGCCAGATGTCCCTCTAAGAGAGTGGTATGTGGTAGTAGAGGCTTGATCAAAGGTCTTCAAGATGAAGATACCTAGAAACAGTTTTGCTTTTACCTGGATAACTATATTGATACCTGGGGAGGAAGCTCTGTGTTGTTAAAAGAACAAAGATCTCGGGTCCAAAGACTTGCCTGTTACACAGCCTTTTTTGATTTTGAGCAGTTCATTTATTTCTCTGAGTAGTCTGTTTTCTAATTTGTGAAATAGATAAAATATTAATAATAATGCCTCCCAGTTTATCTCACAGAATCAATGTGGTGCTCAACTAAGATTTTAATGTAAAACTTTGTAAACCACAACAAAGTACAGAAATTCAGGCCATCAAACTCAAGTTTCAGATACTATAATGAGGAGTAGAGGAATGAGGCCGGATATGACCCACCCTGTAGCCATAAAGTGTGTGTGTGTGTGTGTGTGTGTGTGTGTTCTTCAAAAACCTAGCTCCATGAGCTGACATGCGAATTGTGGCTCTGGGTGAGGCGTATATATCCCCTCTCAGTTCCTCCAGCACAGCCTGTATACCAGCAACCAGGAGTCTGAGACGCATCGATCTTAATGCTCACACAGTGAAATATGAGTAAGGGTTCCCCTTCTTTTCTTGGCTTTGCTTTTTTTCTTTTTGTTTTCTTAGTTGTACTGACACATGTCTTTAGCATTAGCCATCTCTCACCCTTTTTAAAGGGAGTTGGGAGTGCTGGAGAACCACACCGATACCCAGGACTTGAGTAGAAGCAAGTTACCTTCTGCAGCAAAACAGGTAGAGCACCTCCCCTGTCTTGCTGCCGCTCTCAGTTTGGACAGAAGTAACATGATTCAGACCTCGGAACCTGCCTGGCGAATGAAGAAAGCAGGCATGTGGTACAGACCTGGCCGGGGAGGGAAGAGGAGTCCCAAGGACATGATTCCAACACCTTCATTTCTAACACAGTGGATGAGGAAGCAATTCACAAGTAGGAGCAACAGGTGCTATGCATAACTTCTCATTAGCAAGTGTGAGTGTGTCTGCAGCTGTCCCAGCGCACCCCACCCTGTCGCTGCTGCCTCGTGGAGCCCCGACATCTGCTGGATGAGGGTGGTGGTCGCCTCCCTATCGCACTCTCCCGTGTTTTTATCTGAGAGATGGAATTAGGAGTTACAGGGGAAAAGGAAGCAGCAGCACATCAAAGAGCTTTCTGGTGGCTTTTGAAAAAGGGGCCTTATTGGCTCAGGGCTGTTAACTTTGGGTGTGCTGTTTTCATCATGAAGCACCTGGGGTTTGTTTTTTTCTAAAAGATGTAGATAAACTAGAGAGAATCCAGGGGAAGGGCAACAAAAATGATGTATGGCTTGGAGAGAAGGAGAATAACAGTCTATAAATATTTGAAAGGCAATATAAAAGAGGGAGAGAGATTATTTACAGCAACGGAGAGGAGTTTGACAGGCAGCAAAAGCTTGCAGCTAAGAGCAGGGGAGAATTGGGCAGGACTGAAGAAACAGCATGGAAAGGGTGATCATGCAAAGCAGTGTCATTCTCACATGAGTTTGTGTTGCCAGGAGCTGGCATGGCGGGAATAAGGGGTGTTTCTCAAACTGAGGACCCATGCACGACTGTGAATAATGTTTTCTGGTTCCTGAGTGTGAAGGGAGAGAACGGGCAGTGCTTTGTCCTTTGCTGCCTGGGTGTGTAATCTGTTGAATTGCCAACTCTTCGGCATCGTGTTTTCAAAGGAGATAATAATGATTACAGTACTATGGGCCCTCATTTACTGAGTGTCTGCCTCATGCCAGGTATGGTCTTAGCTGCTTTGTTATTTATATTCTCATTTAATCTCTACAACAACTTTGTAAAATAGGAACTATTTTTTCTACTTATAAAGAAACAGATTCAATACCATGCTTAAGATCACACATATTTTAAGTAGTGGAGTTGGGATTCCAGCCTGAGTCTGACTTGCAGCCCGCGCTCATGGCCTGTACTGAGCTCTCTTACTCTGGTCTTGATAGTAATTTGGGACCCACTAGGTAGCCAGGTTACTAAGCTAGGTGAGCACTTGATATCCAGGTACTATGGTAAGCAAAATAGTTGATGTCCAGAGCTTCTCTCTTTTTTTTTTTGGCTTGAGATTTATTTTCTCAGTAAGTGCTTCATTATTAATATACTACATTTTCTCATTTTGTATTTTCAGTTACACCGTAGGCTTTAACCAGCCTCACAGTTATATGGTGATGTGTAGAATCTCTGGTAAGAAAGAAAATTTGGTAAATCAGGCATTACCCCTGATCTTAAATGCAAGTTGTAGTGGTCATTCCTTGCCAATACTGTGTGCTTTCTTGGCTTTCTGACTTTGATATTATATAGCACCCAGTGTATTTGCTAAACAAACAAACAAAAATACACAGAATTAACTACTCAGAATCAGGGTGAAGAGCTAGTGTTTCCCGTGAGTGCAAGAAGACACTGGACCTGGACTCAAGACCTGAGTTTACTCAGGACTCTGTGTTCCCCCATGTATAGGGCACCTTTCTAAGCTGCTTTCTACAGGCAGCTCTTTCCAGGTGGCAGCCTCATCAAGTTTTTATTGGTAGCCACTGAAAATGTATGTAAATGACAGATTATTCCACCAGTGAGATGTTACAGTTAAAAGTTCATCATTCATGTTAGCAGCTCTTTTCTTGACTCTGCTGTTATTGGTTAAAATCTAGGATAATTAATAAGCGTTGAGACTTTGGGTGAAGTTGACCTTATTCAAAGGGGGCAGATCAGATTTTTTGGCGGGTGATAAAGTGTCAAGTGAGTTTCAGAGATACCCTTTCTGCTAATTCCACAGCAGTTGCCCCTCCATTTGGCCCATGGGGCCGTGGAGTGCAGACCACACAGAGGCTCCTAGCCACAGATGGATGGTATGGAATCCAGAATACAGCTCAAGCCACCAGCATCTTTCAGTTGCGTTCTTCACCTTGCCAGTCCTAGTCATGGTTCCGCACAGAAAGAAACAGCCCTCCGGAGTTGTGTGCCTTTTGAAATAAAGAGCTCTTTGCTTGCTGTACCCATTCTGTTCTCTCAGGATTGCCTCTGGTGAATTTCTCTCTGGAGCCATCCCTAGATGACTTTCACTGTAAGCTGTAATGATTTCACCCTGGTCATATTTCTCCCAAGGTCTCCTGTCTCGGTTACTTGTAAAGCGACTCCTCCCCTCTCTTGCTCTCTTTGATCTTTTATAATTGGCTTAAAGCTCTCCGTATTTAATCTGCAGTGACTTTGTTTCTCCTCCCTATTTTGGTGTTTTCAGTCCCTGCAAATTTAATAATCTGTCGCTAATTATTTTCTTAGTTTTCTTAGGGTGTCGTATTCCTGTTGTACTATTTGTCTTCCCCCCTTGTCTACATATTTTATATTTTCGTTACTAATGCATGTCTGCAGTCTATTTTGACTTGCAATAAGTAAAGTCCTACACATTCTGAGTAGTTGTTGGGCTTCCTTGTTTCAGACTCGCCTGAACCTAAGGTGAGTTACCTGCATATGATAATGTTATGACAAAATGACCTTTCCTACCGTAGAATTGAACCGTTAAGCACCCAGTTGGTATAGAAGGAAGGAATGAATGAACGCACCTTTCGAGTTTTCGAGAGCTTTCCCTCACAAGTTGGCCTCCTGGTGCAGATGACTGTGACTGCTCAGCTTGTCTAGAAGAGCAGCTCTGTCACCTCCTCTGTGGTTGACTTTTTGGTGAGTCCTTTCCGTGACAGCATCCGCAGTGGTCTTTTCAGTAAGTTCAGCTCTTCAGCTCTGAAATCCTTTCAGTCCCAGCCCTGTAGTTTCTGCTCAGGCCAGCTTTACTGCCGCTTCTGGGCTGGGTCTAGTCCAGGCACAGAAGCCTCAGGTGAGTCTCCAGGCTCTGCCCATGTTGTTGTCTGCTTTCTGGGCGTGGGGAGTGGGGGCAGACAATTTCGTCTCAAAACCGGTGTGTTCATAGGAGTGTATGCTTTTTGTTGGCTGGGTTCAGATAATTGCTCTTGCTTTATTGTTGAGTAGAAGACATCTTCATTCTCTGACTTGTCAATCCGGTATTGTTTTTGTGATGGAATAAACCTTGAGAAGCACGAGTGAGGCTGGTGGTTGACGCAGCCTCCGATGATACCCGGTGCTGCCCACAGAGTTGGCTGGCTGCTTTGCCGCAGATACGGGCCCCCTGTTTTAGAGTTTATGTAGTCCTCCTACCATGCCATGGGCTGTACCCACGCAGGGAGTTCCTGCTTCTGTGTTTATTTGGAGAATTGCCAAATGGTTTTGATACTGGTGACCTTTCTGTGCAGTGCAGTTTCTGAGAGCATGTTAGATTTCCAGAGACCCAGATGGACAAAATCTGCACAACACAGGTCCCGGATCTGGAAGATGGTAATGTACGTGATGCCAGGTGACGCGATGCCAGGGTGACACGATGCCAGGGTGACAC
Organism: Capra hircus; assembly: GCF_001704415.2. NCBI lineage: Eukaryota > Metazoa > Chordata > Mammalia > Artiodactyla > Bovidae > Capra > Capra hircus. The sequence continues at coordinate 43,503,277 of NC_030815.1, read as the reverse complement.
GATGCCAGTAGTCGTAAGGAGTTGGTCACTGATACAGCTGGTTCACTCATGCTCTTAGTCGTCATGATAACCTTGAGGTTGACAGGCCCAGATTGGCTAGTAGTATCATTTATTTCAGCTGAGATTTGATTTTCTTTGCAGTTAGGATGTTGCTTGATGAGTAGACGTACACGTGTATGTAGACACACAATATGTATGACACGTGTGTGTATATATCCCAAGTTTTCAGAGCCCTCATGGCCCTTCAGCTGTTGCTTCTGCGTGTCTCAAAAGCCATGGGTTTCTGGCTCTCACCCCTCAGAAAGGAAAGGCATTGTCTCAGTTGAAGCCTCACTTGGGAGACCTGGTTGGCAGAGTTTTCTCTGACTGTACAGAGGCTGGGGATTCGGGTTCTGGCCCCTACATGGGGAGGCAGGAACCACCACAGATGTGACACTTTTTGCTGTGCCTTCTTATCCCTGTGGTCCATGACCCGTTTGGTGGAGCAGTTGACTGGAGAGACAGCAGAGCTTGGGGGCAGTCACTTTACTTGGTATGTAGTGGCTTGTGTGCATGGTTTAAGGTCAGCTCCATACACTTGGCAGCAGCTGGCCACGAGGCCACAGCAGTAGAGCTGAGCCAGGACCCAGGGCTGGAGCAAGCTGCTCCAGGGACGAGTCAGAGGAGCCACAGGTCAGGGACCCAGGGCTGGAGCAGGCTGCTCCAGGGACGAGTCAGGAGAGCCACCGGTCAGGGTTTTGGGCTGTGACGTGCCCTTGGACCGAATCATCAGTCTCAGCCCCTGCCCAGCCTGACATCTCCCTGTGGAAAGGTCATCTCCCTGACCTCTGTCTATGGAGTCTGTCTTGACTTTGGTGTTTGATGCACCTTCAGGCCAGCATGTGAATAGTTAGTGGTCACTTGTATTTTTCTTCAGGAAATGGTCAGTAGCAACAGATGTCTTAGCTGAAGGTATTCACTGGTCGTATCTACGTGGCTTCCATTTCCCTCAGTGACACAGCCTGTGGGTGAATTATGAGGTGTCAGATGGGGTCCTGCTGTCAGCTGCATACACATCCTTAGACTTGCACTTGAGCTTCTCCAGATATCGAAACGAAGGATAACATTTCCTTCCTATGCCTTTCCTGTTGTCAGATTCGCTGCAACATGTTAGCTTTAATTCTCTGTGGTTCCCTTACCTGGCTTTGGTAAAACTCACGGTTGAAAGCTTGGACAGATGTTTATTTTTAGAGTCTCTTTATTTCAGAGGAGTTTTATTCAAAAGGAAGGGAAGACAGAATGAAAATCAGAACAGCATATGTGAAGGGTTGTATCCATTATGGAGATTCTGTGGATGGTCTTGGGTGCAGTTGGAGTTAGTGACCGTACAAAGATGGGGCTTCCTTCCTAGCTTTTTGTGCATGAAAGTTATAATAGCTTAGAGTACATCTCACACCCTCCCACCTGAGCGATGCAGCAGAAAAGACACAGAAATGCCAGGGATGGCTGAGTATTTTGGCATCTGCGTGTACAGCCAGTAGTCCCCCACCCGTCTCCTCTTTACCTGCTAATGTTGAAAAGTGAGGTAAATATAAGGTGACATTTTGGGCTGTGTCACCAAATGTCAGTTCTAGAATTAATACTTTAAATGCACCTGGAATCCCCAGATCTCATCTTAATCACTGATTTGAACATAGTTCCTCCTCCTCAAAAAACACGAGAAGTGGGAACATACATATTGAATTAAAATTTTAGGTTTCACCCTCTCTCTCTCGCTCCCCTCCACTATCTCTACCTTCTCCCAGAAGTTTTTAAAAAGCATGATACAATTAAGCAGCCAAATCCAAAAGAAGGGAGGATAAAGGACTCCAGATAATTCCCAGTTTGGGTTATCAGCCCCCACATAATGAAGAGTTGATTGTGCTTTACTTTCTTGTTATTTGAGGGCAGGGAAGACTCCATGGAGCTGGGAAGGGGGCGTCTGGAGGGGGTCTGAATGTTCGTGGTTTGAGATGAGTTTGCCTGTAAAAGGGTCTCGTGTCGGCTTTGGAATATACCATTCAGTGTACGGAGGGTCAATAAAGGTTCCTTCACAGATTTGGTAAGAGGGAGCAGTTAACTGTGCCTGCGTGCAGCCCTGGAGGTCGTAGACCATGCCAGGAGAAATAATTACGCATGATAATGGGCAATTACAGATAATGGCCTTCTGGGGGTGGCAGAGAATACACAGCCCCACAGCCTTGCCTGGAATGAACATTGAATAGCACATTAACTTTATAGCAAGCTAAAAGTTCAGGCCTGGAATGGCAGCAGTCCCCCCAAATAAATAAAATCCCCATCTTATTTAAGGGAAGCACCGTAGTTACTAAGCTTCTCAAAAGCAGAATTTGACACACGAGGAGGTAGGGACTGGCAGAAGGGAAGGCAGGTCAGCAATTCTCCACCTGCTGGTTTTGTCTCATTCAGTAGAGATGCTGCCCGCTCGTGGCAGGTACACAAGTGGAGGGGTTGCTTGCTTTCCAGGTGCCAGGTTTGTGTCTGACATTTGATATAGCTCTGTCATGACTGACTTGTGGGAGAAACAGGCTGTTCCACGTTTCCTGATTATGACTTAGGGGAGTGATACCACACCAACTGCTCTCAAGGCTACTGTCTGACCTCAGAGAGGGCCGGGAGCCCAGGACTCTGCTCCTGTCCAAGCTCTTTTGTGCTCAGGAAGCCCCGCTGGGTTCAGCCCGGCCCTCCTGGGGTCCCTGAGGATGAGCGTTGAGAGCAAGGGCGCTTTTCTCGGGCAGACTGCGTGGTGGCTGTCTTGCTTGGTGGCCGAGAGAGGCTCTCAGTGCGTTGCGACTGTGGTGACAACAGCAGCTAACATCTATCAAGCGCCGAGCCTTTCTCTGTGCTCTGCGCTGTAGGTAGCAGTGTTCACCCATGTTATGTGTTGTGTACAAACTAAGTAACTGATCCAAGGTCCCAGGCTGTGGATTCCAGATCTGATCAAGAGTTGGACCTGAGAGCCTGGGTCGGTGCTCTCGGTCCACAGCACTGCTGCCCGCTGCCCCACTTGGTGGTGAATGGCTGTGTCACTCAAAGAAATGTCCCCAGTTAAGGTGTAAAGTGAGGTGTGCCCAGTTGGGCCTTTCCTGCTGGCTGACTGCTAAGTAAGCAGCTCAGGAGGAGAGGCTGACTCCAGTTGCTCTGAAATCCATCCTCCTGTGATATGGAGGTTCTCAAAATTCTTAGGCTCTAACAAATTCTCAAGGACGTTCAAAGAGGTTTTGTTTATGAGCTTTTGTTTATGTGGATTATGTCTATTGATATTTATTGAATTAGAAAGGAAAACTGAAAAACCAAGAATACATTTGTTAATTCTTTTAAAATTAACATAAGTAACATTTTAATGAAAAATAACTATTTTCCAAAGCAGATTAGTGAGGGAGGGTGGTCTTGTTCACATTTTTACAAATATCTTTTATATGTCTGGCTTATTAATAGAACACAGCTGGATTGCCATATGTATTTAGTTCAATCTGTTGTTTTGATTGAAATACATTAGGACAATTCAGCTTCACATAGATAAATAGTTGGAAAAGGGAGAAAAGTGTTTGAATAACCTTTTGAGATCACTGTGACTATTCTTTGATACTAGACCAAAACTTGACAAGTGATAATTTCTTATAGATTAGTTGCAGTGTAGATCTGAAGCCATGCTAATGAGTTTTCTGTACTCAGTTAAATTAAAATCTGTCTTACACTGTAAATGGATATGTCGACCATGCATTATTTTGTAGTGTCATGCATTGGTCATTTGGAAAATATTAGTTCACTGAATTATTCAGATCTCCCAAATGTTGACATTTTTTATTGCAAAGTATCAGAAAATCCCACTCATTAAATATTACTGTTGATTTTTGTCAAAAGAGCCTTTAAGTTTGGGAAGCTGTCAGTGGAAAATGTTGGATATAAGTTTTCCAAAGTTCTGAGTTTTACTTGAAAACTCAACGTTTTGGCAATAAATACTGCCAGTTGTTTTCCTTGAAGTGATAGGCTCACTTTTTTTCCTAAAAAAAAAAAAAAAAAAGTCTGCCAAATACCCAAGTCTCAGTAACCGTAGTTCGTCATCAGTCATTCTTCCAAGTAAATGATGTTTCATTAAAAAAAAAAAAAAGCAGTGAGCATGGCTCTTCTTTCAAACATCTGCACAAGACCTTTTTCCCAGGACACCATTGTTGCAAAACAGGAGAAGCGCTTCATGAGTCCTTCCCACCTGGTCACACTACATGAAGAAGATGCCGTCAAAGGTAGAGATTTAATCAATTTTTTCCTGCTTCATCAAGCATATTAAGCAAAATTGACCTAATAATTTAAAAGTAGTTTATTTCATAGCAGTGAAGAATACATTGACTCTCAGTGCAGCTTGGTGGGACTGCCTTGAGTACTGCTAAGAAACCAGGGTTCTCTCCACCATTGCTTCTGCATCATCAGTGCAACTGTCAACACAGTAAAAAAAAAAAGGCCCATACTAGCTTTACATTATTGTGGAAATACTTCTGACTTCATGGACCCTTGAACAGGGGGCATGGGCAAGGGATCTCAACTGTGTTTTTGGAGCTGCCACTGTAGGTGTGAGGATGGGAACCCTGGGCACGAAAACATCCACCCCTGATGAGTTTGAAGCAGTTGTCGCCTGCTGGTGTTGGCATCACCTTGGGGCTCTGATGGCTGGGGTCCCCAGCCTAGGAATGTGGCCTGGTCCTGAGGGTTTTACCCTTTGACTTTCCCTGTGTAGCCCCAGGTAAGAGCTGCTGTCTTGGAGGCAGATTCCATTCCTGGGGCCCAGTTCTTCTTAGCAGTTGGGTAAGGTGCTGTTCCTGATGGCTTGAAACATTCTATAAGACAAGTACTTGACTGAAAACCAGGGATGATAAATTGACCGGGGTAAAATTTGGGGTTGACTGAAAGCCATGTGACACGATACCGGACATAATCTGGCTTTCTGTTTCTTCATATTTATTTAAGGGTCCAGTCTTTCCCTTCGGATTGCCGCTGAGGACCTGCAGGAGCAAGGTTGTTTTCCTTGAAGTGATATGTTTGTCTTATATACATATACAGTCTTACTTTTAAAGAAAAGTAAAAAGAGCAGAGTCTGAATACCAAATCTGAAAGAGACTGGCCTTGAGCAAACTGAAAAACTGATACCCCTCTGTTTAGCACCTTTCCTACTGAGAAAAAGATCCTGATATGTAAAGCTCCTGCATTGTAAAGTGTTGGAATACAGTTCAGAGCAGACTTAAATATGTGGACACGGTCAGTCAAAAACGCTCCTGATTTAAAATTTTCTCAGTGTGAGAAATCTTAAAAAGACTGGAGAAAGGGATTCCCTGTAAGATAGCTCTGAGACTGGAGACCTGGGTGGAGAGGAAGCTCACTGGGCACCTTCCCTCTTCCCTCCTCCACTCCCGCAGGAGTCCCGCCACCGCCTCCGGTGTGCCAGGCAGTGCGGACAGAGCCTCAGACTGTCGGGCCTACAGAGAGACCCCCTCTTTCTTGGCCATGACAGGCCTTCATGGCCACGAGACATTAATACCAGAGGCATGGCATGTCCTCCATATCTGACTCCCCTGTAGGGCGAACCGCCTCCCAGGGCGTCCAGGGGGTCCTGCAGCACCCCACAGAGGGGCAGAGGCAGGGGACGGGAGCAGAAGCCGTGACTGGGAGAACTGGCAGGTGCCGGTGAGTGAGGTGGGGGCTGCCGCCGCGCCGGCAGCTGCTCCCAAGGACCACAGAGCCAGGCCCGCGCTTGATGTGTCCGTCAAATCTAGTTAGGACTGGATTTCAGGTCCAGTTAGGACTTTTCCTCGGAGCTGAGTCTGAACGCCGTTAAGCGTTCAGTTACAGAACTCTGTGCTGTTCGGGCAGCACCCTCCTTCTCATCCTGATGGGACCCTGTGCCCCGCCTCCTCTGCTCTCCAGACTGCTCTGACATCCCAGGTACTTTTGGGGCCATGGCCCCTTTCTTTGCTTGGACTTCCTTGCTCTCACCTTCACTCTCTCCTTTGTTTAAAAATGTCTTCTATGAAAACCTCTGATCTCTGAAATTCTGTCTTGCACGCTTCTCCACTGCTGCTGCTGCTAAGTCGCTTCAGTTGTGTCCGACTCTGTGCAGAGGAAACTCCTAGAGGACAGGGTTGGCTTTTGCTTAGATTCTGGGCCTCCCTGCCCAGCGCTTTGAGAGCTCTTGCACACAGTGGATGTGCTTGTCACTCACACATCTCAGTGGCCCCAGTGGCCTCGGCATGTTTCAAATGTGGCAGCTCTCCTGGAAGCAGAATCTGCCCCCACCCTTTGTATTCCCTCTCTCCCCACTCTCTTGCTTGGTTCCTTTGATCTGGTCTTGACCAACAGTCCCCTCCTGATTTTACCCGCAGATCCCTTTGCACCTTTGCATCCCACATTGACACTGATATTTCACAGGTCTTTGAACCAAGCCTGCTCCTGGCTTCAAAGACCAACTTCAGATTCACTTTATTATGCAACGCCTCCACCCTACAAAGAAAAGTGACCTTGACAGATTCCTCCAGGACCAAACGACAAAAAAAAAAAAAAAAAGAAAAGAAATTCCTTAGGAGAGAAGTGGGCTGTAGCATCTTCCCTGTCTTGTGGACAAGAGTACCGTTAATGAGCCGGCATCGGCAGAACTTGTGCTTTGAAGGCTGGATTTCATCTCGCCCTCCTGGCCACACAGTTGTGCTTTCCCAGCGCCTTGGTCAGTCTCTCCTGTGTGTGTGTGTCTTGGAACATCCCCTTATGGCAAGGCTCCGCAGCATCAAAGACTAGATCCTTTGTCTCTCAAAGCACTGGGCAGGTTGCCTCACACACACAGGTGCTCACTAAATGTACTGCTCTGAACATGGGTAGCAGGGGAAGGAGGCAGGTATGGTGATGCCCCTTGTCCACCATCACGGTCACCACTTGGTGTGAACAGTAGGCCCACTGCTGTCTGAGTCATCAAGCTTCTGCACCACCTCTGCTTTAGCTCAGAAAGCCCACCCATTCCCTTGATTGAGTTGTGAGCTTTCCTTCTTGGAGTTGGATTAGTGCTCAGAGGGCCCAGGCTTCCCTTGTGGCTCAGCTGGTAAAGAATGCGCCTGCAATGCTGAAGACCAGCGTTCGATCCCTGAATTGGAAAGATACCCTGGAGAAGGGAAAGGCTACCCACTCCAGTACTCTGGCCTGGAGAATGCTGTGGACTGTATATATAGTCCAAGGGGTTGCAGAGTCTGTCATGACTGAGTGACTTTCACTTTCAGAGGGCCCGGACATCAGCTCACTGACTTTTCTTCCCTGTGTAGCAATGTCAGGAGCTGATTAGTTTGGACATTGGATTGCCTTGTGGAAAAGACTGCTAAAAACAGGGAGCTGAGCACCCAGGTGGCTCAGTGGTGAACCTGTCAGTACACGAGATGCAGGAGACCCGGGTTTGATCCCTGATTGGGAAGATCCCCTGGAGGAGGAAATGCCTACCCACTCCAGTATTCCTGCCTAGAAAATCTCATGGACAGAGGAGCCCTGAGGGCTACAGTTAATGGGGCTGCAAAGAGTTGGACCTGAGTGAGCAGAAGGAAGCTTCATTGTTCCAGCAAGTGGCACCCTGCTGTCTCCTCCAGATTCTATGACATGTCATCAAACAACTTTGTCTTTTCTTAAGATGTAATGTTCCTTAAAAAAACAAAAACCAAAAACGGAGCAACAGCTTGTACTTCTGCTGTACCTTCCTACCGTTCAGCACGTGATAGCGGCTGGCAGGTAATTTTGACATCTCAGACTGAGCAATGCACAATTCTGCCTGGCTGGTAACTCTTAAAACCAGACGCTCAGTAGGACAAGCACCACACAAGGGATGGGATTGTAAAGAAAAATAAAACCCAGTATACATAAATCCACTGCTTACATGAGATGGCTGTGAATCATAAATTTTAGTTTCCTATGTGATCTTTCATATAGAAAATGGTGGGGTTTGGTTTTGTCATTGAAAAGGGAGTATGGCTCCAGATTTGAACATAAAGGACTCAAAGTGCAACAACTCTGGGAATCTTGACACTAGCCAAGAGTGAGAGAAAAAGCCTTCACACACCTTAAAATGAATTACTGGTTAACTACCATTAATATGCCATGGGCCCGGAGACCAGCATATAACACTGCAGGGTCGATAAAGGTATTTATCATGTGTGGGTATTGATCTTTCAGGAAGGAGTGAATCATATTTCACGCTGCATATGTTAGTGCAAAAAAAAAAAAAAAAAGTAGCAGTGGGAATGGGAGGCCTTATCGAAGAGCTGGGTGTGTGGACAATAGATAAAACACACAGCGCTGTAAATCGGAGCCCTGCAGTGAAGACATCAGGTATGTAGGCAGCGTGTCTGCAGCGTCTCTGTTGGCCGACTGCTGCTGGCCATTTTTCCAGAAGGCATGCTTCACCAGGCCTGCTTGCTTTCCTAGCTGTAGAATCCACACCTCCTGGTCTTTCTTCCTTACAGCACACATTAGGACTCTCCCGGTCATAAGTAACACTTAAGGCAACTGGCTTCATGCTTCCGTTTGCATCTTGGCAGAAGACATAGGGGTGGATAATTCCTATAAAGCACGACTGGTTAGGGAAATGACCCCATTTTCTTGCAACAAGGCCATTGTGTTCTCTATTATTATGAATGCAGTTGGTAAGTCACCTTGGCCAGTTGGTATTCTGGAATAACGAAGAGGGAGGTGCAGCCTAAGAGTTTTCGGCGGACTCAGATGTTTCCTTCTCAGTATACTGCTCTGGTCTTCGCAGTCAGTCTAGTGGCCGTGCAGTTTCCATCCCTGTCCCGGTGTGTGTGTGACAGGACGAAGTCACAGCCACAGTCAGGGGGCCTGACACAGATCAGTACATTCAGCTCGGGGGTATAGCGCCAACTGTCAGTGCTTACTGTGTGGTTTCTTTCTTTCTGAGATTTATAAAATAGGAGTAGCCTGTTAGGAGTTTAAGGAACACCGCTTTTTGAATATGTATACACATACATGTGTATACATATGTACCATTTCAAATTTTGTATTCTTCGTTTATACATTTTGTGGCTTATGAATTGGAAATCTTTTGTGTTTATCATCAATTACTAGTGACACTTAGCCTGACTCACTGGCGTGACTTTGAAGACACCTCAGTGGTGACGGCCTGTCTCTGGTAACTCTTTGGAGAACTCTGCTGTAACCCAGGTTGGAGAGATGGCATATCCGGTTTGTATCCTTACCCTGGGTGAAGGCTGCACGTTCCTTCTTAGGCTGCAATGAGTAAAGCGTGACCGCTCAGCAGTGGAGCAAGGATCTGAAAGGGGATCTGGGGGCATCTCTGGTTCCTGGGTGACAGATTAGTAGTGTGACAGGGTTGTTTGAAGGGAATTCCCACAACAGCAGGCATGCCAATTTCTTCATGTGGTTCCTTTTTTCTGTTAATGCAGCTTCCCTATGCAACCTTTTAGTTACCTCTTGAGGTCTGGAGTGTTTAAGAGCCTTACCCGTTTTGGTCTATAGACCATGTACACATACATACAGAAGAGACTGTTCTAGCCTAGTCTGTTCTTTTACCTCCTTGTTTTGAATTCATCTTTTGTGCTTGGACCAGATTAACTTTACTAAAACATTTTAATGTTATTCCCTTGGTCTAAAGCGCTTCCCTTGTGGCTCTGATGGTAAAGTATCCTCCTGCAATGCTGGAGACCTGGGTTCTCATCCCTGTGTTGGGAAGATCTCCTGGAGGAGGGCATGGTAACCCACGCCTTGCAGGCAACTCATGCAAGTATTCTTGCATGGAGAATTTCATGGACAGAGGAGCCTGGCGGCCTACAGCCCATGTGGTTGCAAAGAGTCAGACACGACTGAGCGCCTAAGCACAGCTTGCTCTGAAAACTCATCGACTCCCTGGAACTTGAGGGGCAATCAGAAGCCCCCTTGTCTGGATTCACAGACAAGGCCTTCCACAGTTTGTCCCTAAGTAACTTTCCAGCCTCAGCATCTCTTGTCCCCTGACATGAACGCTGCACTCCACCTAGGCTTGTCTGGTCAGTGTCCCTGGAAAAGGACACGTCTTGTCCTTTTCCCCTTTCATGATCATGTTGACACTGTTCTCTCGATTTCCTCCCTGTCCCCACCATCTCTGAATCACCTCTGCTTTGCTGATGGTGACGGCTACCTATACTGTCATCGTGGCCATTGGATTATTGGCTTGTAGGATTCTTGGTCTAACACATAACTTTACCAAATAGATAACTCACTCTTAAGAAGAAATGAAACATTTTGAATGTTTCTTTGTGCCTTTTGCAACACCAGGACATGGTTGTTCTGTGATAGCTAATGAAAAAAATAAAATATAAGTACCAGAATACACCTTAAGGTCAAGAATAGATTATTTCTGCACTGCCTGCTCCTCTTGATAATCCAGAAGCCTGATGAGCAGTAGTATAGTTTGTCAAAGCTCCAGTGTGGGCCATGAAAGTTAGAACCGTCTGGCAGCAGTATACACAGAGCAGCTACAGCTTGTGAACCAAGCTCTGCAGCGGTTTCTGTAGCAGCCCAATTTCTCTATCCAGGGGAATTAATATGTATGCTCTCGTTTGATAGCCAGTCAGCACCGTCACAATAATCCAGTCAGGAGTCACTGTTTTTAGGGAAATTTGTGGGGCAGTTGCAGCTTCCCATGTGGCTCAGTGGTAAAAGAATCCACCTGTCAAGCAGGACACTTGGGTTCAATCTCTGGGTTGGGAAGATTCCCTGGAGGAGGGCATGGCAACCTACCCCAGTATTCTTGCCTGGAGAATCCTATGGACAAAGGGACATGGCGGGCTGCGGTCCATGGTGGGGTCATAAAAGAGTCAGACACGACTTGGTGACTGAACAGCGACAGTGCTGTCACAGTAATCCCGTCAGGGATCATGTGTTTTAGGGAAATTTTATGGAGCAGTTGCTTTGAATCGTGAGGCCAGTGGTTGTTGAGCTTTTGAGTGTATCAGGACCTATTGAAGGCTTTGTTAAAACTCAGGATGCTTGGCCAGCCCTCAGAATTTCTGATTCTGTGGGGCTGGGGTGGGTCTGAGAATGTTCTTCTCTGTAAGTTTCCAGGTGGTGGCTGTGCCGCTGACTCGAGGCCCACACTGAGCACCGTTGGGTGAGACACGTGTAGTTTCCTGGGTGTTTATTTCAGCCCTGGGAAATGCCTACCTACTGGTAATGGGCACATCAAGGCTGAGAAGCATGAAGCTGTCATTTTAAGTAAAGTTTTAATTTGGATCTTTAAGATACAATTTGGTGGTTTATAAAATACAGAATTGGGTAGTTCCTGATGTCCCTGGGGTGGGTGCCCTTTCCCAGTGCTTTTTAAAATGTCACTTTTTAAGAGCGTTTAAACATTTTAAGTCTAAAATATTTAGGCATTTACTCTTACAAAGCTCAAGTGATTTTTATTCTGTGAATATTGGTATGAATCAAAAGTTTTCCAATATATGTCTTAATTTATTCTTAAAGCTCAATATACTTTGAAAGAGGGAATAAAACATGATAAGTGGAAAGGTGATGGCGTTTTAATGAATTACTGTCGTCTTTAGCAAAACAAATCCCTTTCTTTGATCTGATGTAGCATTTTATTTGAGGTTTAGTCTGAAGTTTATTGAAGCCATTCTTGTTACCTTGAGGATTATTACTGACAACATTCTGTTGCTGGATAAACTGAGGCCTGATCAAAGGTCCTGACTAGGGTTATGATGTAGAAATTCTTGAACCTGTGCCCTGATCCGAGAATGCCAGTGTCTTTGGGTTTCTGTTTAATTCTTTACCTCCTATTATATTTTGTTTTCTTTATTAAGAAGCTTGGTTTTCAGTGGCAGTCCCTGAGGGTACCCAGTGTTTTTAACTCTAGAGGCAGGGATGAGCATCTGAAATGCCTGTGAGATTGTTTATGGATGTCCCACTAATGCTTATGACTGGATGGTAAGAATGTCATTCCTTTTTTTAAGTAACCATATAATTTATCATCTTTTGCCAAACTTGTATTGCTTTTAACAATAAAGTTCAACAGTAAAGACATGATACTGAAAACAAAAGAACTAGATACTGAAAACCACATACTTGCTACTAAACTGTGTTTAAAATAAGAGGAAGGACCGAGGGAAGTTCAGGAGGTGAGACGGGCACATGCCATCTCCAGACTGGAGTAGAGTAATGGGATTGGAGCTTCTCATCTCTTGGTTGGGAGGATGAGTAGGGAGGAAGGCAAGAGATGTTGTAAGGTGGTGTCCCTGATGAGGCTTTGGCCAGGAGCCTACGGTGGATGGACTTGGTGTCCCAGCAGAGAAGAGACTTCAGTGCTGACTGTAAAATGAGGCTGTAAAAATACATTTTGTTGTAGCTGTCTCTCGAACCTTCCAGAGGGTGCACGTTTAGTCGTGCCTTCCCCATGTTCAGCCAGATGAGCCTTTCTGAGCACCTGCTCTGGACCACGTGTTACTAGTCTTGGGAATTTCTCTTCATGAGCTTCCCCCTGCCTGCGTGTGCTCAACCCTTCTCTGTGTTTTAAAAATGAAGTAACATCTTATTACTCCTTGGAGCTTCTGGTCTTTTCTCATATTTATTTTGATGCTAGGCTACTTGGAAGAAAACCTGTTCATTGGTCTTTGCTGCAGATTCTTATCCCCATGTGTCTGGCAGTGTGCTCAGCACGAGGATGCACAGTGAGCGTTTTGAGGGGGGTGCCGCTCGCTGGGTGTCCCTTCCTTCCTACCAGAGAGAAGGCTTGTCACCATATTCACAGAGCTCACTTGCTCTTTATCTCCTGCAGACATCTTCTTCTCTCACTGTGCTAAAACCACGAGGCCCTAAAGGCCCACCCGCCTGTGGCTCTTTTCCAGAACTAATTTTGCTTGATCTCTTAGCAGCGGTGGACACTGTGGCCTGCCCTGCTTGGTCCCTGTCGACTTCGTCTGCTGTGCCATTACGCTCTCTCCTCTGTCCTCCAGGGTCCTGGTGCTCTTTTCTCCTTTAATAACATGCTCTTCCCTACACCTTCCTCCTGCTCTCCCCAGATGCAGTCCACATCTCCGGGTGGTGACTCCCGAATCTCAACCTCTCCCATGAGTGCAAGTGCCAAGCTTCTCATCCCCACTCACCTCCCCACGCGTGTGCCCCGCGGCCCTGTGATGCAGCAGAGCTTACCCTCGGTCTCCGCCGCCGCCTGGGTCTCCTGCCCTTCCCCTTCTTCCGCATCTCAGTTCCTGACGCTCCTCGCTCCTGAGTTCTGATGCGTTTCCGCGCCTCCCTCCTCCATGTCCCTGGCACAGCCTTCCCCAGCTGCTGTTTGCAGACTGCTGTGTCTCTCCCTGACTACTTCAGTGGCTCCCTGCTGGCTCTCCTGCCCCTGACTTGTCTTCCCTTCACTTGTCTTGAGAACTGCTATCCAGCTGAATCCCCCCATAGTGCAGCTCTGTGCTCCCTTGCTCAAAAACCCTCAGCAGTTTGCACCATACCCTGGCGAGAGCTGAGAGAGCCATCTCGGGCTCTCCCTCGCCTGTCTACAGCCCGCCTGTCACCCTGGCCCTCTCTTGCTCTTTTCTCACCCAAGTCTTCACCTCAAGGGCTGGTCCATCACCGCAAAGTTCCCCACGTTTCCTGTTTCCATCCTTGTCCTTGCTGCCCTGTCTTCGGTTTTCTCTTTCTCTTGTGCTCACCCTCAGTCATGTCTGACTCAAAGACCCCCATGGACTGCAGCCCGCCAGGCTCCTCTGTCCGTGGGATTTCCCAGGCAAGAGTACTGAATCAGGTTGCCATTTCCTCCTCCGGGGGATCTTCCCCACCCAGGGATCAAACCCACGTCTGCTGCGTCTCCTGCATTGGCAGGTAGTTCTCTACCACTGAGCCACCAGGAAAGCCTGCTTTTCTCATTTTCACCTCTTTTCTGCTCCTCTGTTTATTTGGATGTGCCAGATAGTAGTGATGGCACATGGAATCTTTTAATTGCGGCATATGAAATCTTTACTTGTGGCATGCAAACTCTTAATTGTGGCATGTGGGATCTCGTTCCCTGACCAGGGATCCACCCCATGTCCCCTGCATTGGGAGTGTGAAATCTTAGCCACTGGGCCACCAGGGAAATCCCCTGCTCCTCTTTTAAAGTGAAACTCAGGTGCAGTTTTTGTTTTTATTTAATGGCAGTCTCTATAATTCCTTTCTAGGCTGTGTGTCATCTTTCTACCCTTTGAGATTGCATTATCCTTCATAGGTATTTCTGTATGAGAGTCCTTGTTATAGTTTGTAATCCCATTATTTATCCTAAACTGTAGATTCCACATGGGCAGGGCAGCCTAATACCTTGTAGCCATTTCAGGTACCTGGCCAACTCTTAGAACATTGTTTAATAAAAAGTGTTGGAGGGAAAAAAAAAAGTTGGAGAGATGACTTAGGAGTCCATTCAGTTATTGATTGGAATTGGCGGTTTAACGTCTAGACCCTGGGCTGCAGACTTGAGCCTGTGGGTCACTTGGGCCTGTGGCCTGTATTTGTGAATAAAGTTTTATTGCAATGCAAGCACCCAGCAGCCTGTATGTTCCACAACAGAATGGCCACAAAGTCTAAAATAGACACTCACTCACCTTTTACAGAAGTTTGTCTCCCAGGTCTATACCATTATCCAGCCTTGGGAAGGATAAAGAATGATCAGTTGGAAGGAGAAGAAAGACACCAATGTTTGCTTAAACTCTTAGCCTCTTGCTTTGACTTCAGACATACTGGTGTGGACAGACACATAGAAAAGGCATCTGCTGCTGCTGCTAAGTTGCTTCAGTTGTGTCCAACTCGGTGCGACCCCATAGACGGCCTCCTACCAGGCTCCTCTGTCCCTGGGATTCTCCAGGCAAGAACACTGGAGTGGGTTGCCATTTCCTTCTCCAGTGCATGAAAGTGAAAAGTGAAGGTGAAGTTGCTCAGTGGTGTCCAACTCTTAGTGACCTCATGGACTGTAGCCCACCAGGCTCCCCTGTCCATGGTATTCTCCAGGCAAGAGTACTGGAGTGGGGTGCCATTGCCTTCTCCGAGAAGAGGCATCTAGATTTTCTTATTACTTCATTTAAAGTGAAGTACAATTAATTTTGTTGTAAGACTTGCAGATAGCCAACTTAGCTAGATTTGATCTCTAATTTCTTGACGTTAGGGTAGGAAATTTCTCTATAGAAGTTAGACGTGGTCAGGCTTTATGTAATTAAAATGACCCCTGCCTGAAATATTTTTGGCGTTCTCAGTAAAAATAATCACCAGTGCCTGTCAGCTGCGCTGCCCGAGTTACTCCAGCCTTCGGAACTCTGCTGTGTTCTGGCCACAGGGCAGGCAGCGCGTTCCGGAGCCTTGCTCTGAAGCTCTGCAGAGCTTGAGGAGGGAGGCCGTGTGTTGGCAAGGTGTGCAGGTAGAGTTTTGTGGTCCTGAGACTGATCCCCTGTTCTCGTTTTTCTTTCTTTCTAGAGGGGCGGATGGTCATCCAGGATATTCCTGCTGTCACCAGCAGAGGGCATGTGGAGAACGCACCCGATCTCGTTTCCGACTCCACCTACTACAGCAGCTTCTACCAGCCGTCGCTGTTCCCGTACTACAACAATCTGTACAACTACCCGCAGTACTCCATGGCCTTGGCTGCCGACTCCTCTTCCGGGGACGTGGGAAACCCCCTCGGGGGCTCCCCGGTGAAGAACAGCCTCCGGAGCCTCCCAGCACCTTATGTGCCTGGTCAGACAGGAAACCAGTGGCAGGTAGGTTGTTACCCAGAGAGTGAACTGGATGTTTGAAACCACACACATACACATACACCCAAACCAGCACACATGTGTGCCGTTATGCAAAACATGTAGAAAGTCTTCACTCTACCCATAACATCATTTAACCTCAGACTTTGACTGAAAGGAATTGTAAAGAATATGCGTGCATTTGTTTGCATTTTGGGATTTTACTTTCTCATACTTCAGTGTCACTCTGTGTAAACACCCCGTGGGCCAGAATCAGTTCCGTAAGTGGCTTATGTGTGAGGCCTCACTTCCTCCAGCCTTGCCCTCACTCTTTAGAGCAGCTTAGAGAATACTGGACTCAGCCTTCTGGGTGGGAGTAACCTTGGTGGCGTTTGCACCCTGGAAGGGATGTGCAGAATGATCTGTTTGTTCCATGGAAGAAAGGTGAGAGAAGAACTAGGTCACTGCTGTGCTGGGCCAACTTGAGAGGATTTTTATCTGGAAGTGAAAGTCAGTCTTTTATACACTAAGTATGTGTTTCTGAAATATTGTGCAATCAAGAGCTTTTAATATTTGGGGTAAAACAAAGCATTTTGTATTATCAGGGAGCATTTATTCGGCGCCATTCTGCTTCTCCGTTTTCACCATTTCTCTCATGCCAGTTTGTCAGTGGCATATTCAAGGCCTGGAAAGCACAGCGTTCCCAGGCTGGATTAGCATGTTGTGAGAATGTGCACGCATAAGCACTTAGAAGCAGCGCCTCCAAATCCCCTCCACCCGTAGAACATCAAGTGTGCGAGAATTGTTCTCATTTTGGGCACATTTACTGTGTGTGGGCTTTCCACGTTGATTCCAGCACACTGAGGTATATGTATTTGGGGAGTTTAGGGAAAATCTTTGACCTTTTTATATCCACTTCTGAAAAACGCGCATTGACATTTTCTTCTGAGCAGTTCTGTTCCATTTTGCATTTGTTGGTGTGGAGAAGTTGTCGATACTCACTTCACCTCTTTTTTGGGCTCTCACACTGGCCTTACGGATCTGACTTCCTTGTAGTAGTCATGTGTCAGCTTTAATCCTCTGGGCTACTCATTTTCGTTAGTTAAGAGTTTTACTTTTAGAATCATACTTTTAAAAAGGTGTTGGAATTTACAGCTGATGTGAGTGTAAAGGAAATTCAGTGATTTATAGATCTGCAGGCTGGAGTGCTGTAGGCCTTTCAAAGTGCCAGTTGGGTTTTATGATTTGGGACACGTTTTAGGTTGATTTCTGTTAGAGATGCTCTTCTAAGAAAGGAGAAAGAAGTATCTTATTTGTTTAGTTGCTAAACAAATTTATTTGTTGTTAGTTGTTAAGTCGTGTCTGCCTCTTTATGACACCATGGACTATAGCCCTCCAGGCTCCTCTGTCCATGGGATTCTCCAGGCAAGAATACTGGAGTGGGTTGCCACTTTCTTCTCCAGAGCATCTTCTCCACTCAGGGATCAAACCTGCATCTCCTGCATTGCAGGTGGTCTCCTGCATTGTAGGCCAGTTCTTTACTGCTGAGCCACCAGCGAAACCCCATATATGTTGTAAGGAAGCAATAATTAAATAGAAACACCTAGCAATAATACTTACAACCAGTGTTTAAGGGATAGGAAATGAACAGCTCACTTTTTCAACGAGTCACTATGGCAGGGGTGTAGGGAATGGTGATCTGGGGCAGAGCCTCTGCCCACCTGGCTGTTGTGCTGTGTCAGGAGGGCGCCCTGGCTCTGCTCTGTGGACAGTACCTTGCCCATTCCTGGTGGAAGCTTCCCCGGAGGGGAGAGGGTGCAGTGGCCCTCTCCTTGTTGTAGCTATGCTTTCCTGTCTCCCTTGTGGAAGGTGTCCCACAGCTGCACCTGGAGGGCCCTGAGCTGGTCTCCCTCACTCGACCTTCCCCCTTGGTCTGACCCTGGCTCCACCTGAAGGGCCTGAAGCTTAGGCAGCATCTCCACCATGTACTGTCTTGACTCTCCATTGCTAAGATCCGACTCCCTCCTCACTCTTCACCAGAGCGGTGGCTATGATGTTATCTTCCTTCCCTTGCTGCTTTGTGTATCGGTGTGTTTGTGGGGAACAGTGTGAAATGTTTTCAGAACAAAGAGCTCCTTTTTGGTTCCTAGAAAACATCGATTCTAGTGGAGATTGTCATAATTTTTTAAAGCCAGACTTCTTAGAAATTAGTGGAGAGGGTCCTGAATTATTTACGAAAAGAAATCATTGACATTTCATTGTAGAGTTGAGACTTCCTATAAGTCTCCCTATAAAGTCATGCAAGTCACAAGTAATTACTGAACACCTACTCAGTGAAAAGATAATTTTTTAAAAAGAGCATTCTCCAGGGCCAACATCCCAGGACTCTTCCTTGGTGATGCCCTGCACTCATGTCGAGAGCTGCTTTAGTCTCTTCAGGTCTGCCTCCAGCCTCTGGAGATTTGTGGCCCAATCACGGGTTCCTGTCTTGTTGGGAAACAGGAATAACATTTGTGACACTGGAACAAACTCACGATGAATGGCTGGTTCCACTGACCAGCAGCTCAATTTCGCTTCTGCATTTAATTGCCTGCAAAAGCTGTTTATTGCCTGGTGCACTCCTCCACGGCAACATTACCTTTTAAATAAACATGTTGTACCAGGTTGACAAGGGAGAGGTGCATATCACGGGAGCAGAAATAAATATGGGAGGACGCTGAGCTGTATCTGGGCTCTCCTTGCAGTCCCCATGGCCGGCGCCCCCTGGATTAGCTTTTCAGAAGCTTGTACCACCAGAGGTGGAGACTGGTTCCTGAAACAGTTGGGGTGTGGTCACTTGGCAGCAGAGGTGACTCCTTCCTTCCGGTGGCTCAGTCTTAAGATGCGGTCATCTGTTTATGATTATCCAGCTCACTGAAATGCATTCGATTATGAAACAGTGATGCCCTGAGGTCCCACTCTCTGCCAGGGATCTACCGCTGAACCAAAAGGACAAAATATTGAAAAGCAGGTCTTGGGGAAAGGCTGTTCTCACCTGGTATATGAGAAGGGGGAATCATTTGTGTAGCCCGGAGTTTGAAACAGACACAGGCAGGCAGGAAATCAACGGGACGGCTAGGCCTTGGTGCACAGAGAAAGGCGCCCCCTGTGGGCTTCACTGGGATGGCCCTTCAGCACTTGCCTGCTGTGGCGGGAAGACCCCACAGGGCGCTTGGAAGAGGCGCTTTTTTGAAGGCTGCCTGCCTGCTGTGTTCTCCGTCCTACACCCAGCAGCCTGCTGGGGCCCTGGCTTTCACACTGCCTCCTCTTTTTATTAGTATGATTCAACATCAGAACAGCCTCAGCTCACAGAATGCTTCTGGAGTATGTGCACTGTGGGCACAGTTGCAACGCCTCCACCTCTGTGCCCCCGGGGTCCCCCAAGAGGGCCAGAGGTGGGGGTGAGGGATAGCCAGCCAAGGCTTACTCCTGGCTCCCGCTCCCAGGGAGACAAGTGTAATTAACCGTTAATTAAGCCATTGAGTTTTGAAATTTCTAAACTTAGAAGAATGGTATATCAAGGAGAAGGTGGTAGAATGCAAGTCTGCTTCAGTTGTGGAGACAAAATAGGAGCATTCAGATCAGTTCTGTGCCCGCCTCAGCCCTATGGGTTGCACTATCCGGCCCCCGGGATAATATGCATCTGGTCACATCAGACTCCCGTTTGACTGGCTGAGAAAGAGGAAGTGGCTCTCTGAGGAACACAACCCCAGTCCTGGGCCTTCTTTCTCTGGGTGAGGCGCTCTCTCTGCAGACACTCCTGTGATCCACTGGGCTTCCACTCCAGTCCCATCACTCATTTCCCTGGCTTCTCTTTTTAGAGCGAAGTGGGATTTGGCCACTATTTGTTGGTGAGCAGACACTGACAGTCCTTTAAAAACAGAGTTTTCAAGCACACAGAAGTGGAATCAGTAGGACCATTTTCAGTTTAAAACATGTAATTTCTTTCCTCAGGAAAAGGAAATTAGATGTGGTATTTGCCTTGGGCTATTAGAGCTAACCACCCTAATTTGATTTGTAGAGGGGGATGTTGATACTCTGCTGATGTGGTGTATTTATTTTGTATCAGGCCACTTGTGTGAGCTCTGTAATTCTAATAATTTTATAGGTGCTTATTTTAGGATTTCTAGATTAGACAGTCATTTCGTAGAAAAATAATTGATAACTGACCTTTTTCTTCCCCGTAAATACCTCCAGATGTAATTTATGTTCCTAGTGCATTATTCAGTTTAGATACCAGTGGTGGACAATAGGTGCCAGCTTGTTCTTTATTTTACTGGAAATGCATTTTGTGATTCACTGTCTTGAATGCAGGCTGTTGCTAGTGCTGGTTTACAAAGAAATGAGGAAAACTGAGACAAGGGGGTTTCTCTAACACCTTAATTATTCAACTGTTTTTATTGAGACCTTCCCCTTCCAACTTCTTTTTTAATTTTATGAGGATTCCTTTTTTTTTTTTTCCTTTCTGTAAATGCCCTTCCTCAGCAATATAAGAAGCCGGAGGCTCTTCCCCGTCTTTTTTGTGTTAAAAAGTTGTACTGGTCTGAAGTCGAGAGAGAGTCTGGAAGCCACGTACCAGCGTCGTGTCACCGCGACAGCAGCAGAGCTCTTCAGGGTCTTCAGTATGCCGGCTCTGGCAGTTGTCTCAGCCTCCTTCCAGATCTTTTCCTATCTCTTCATCTCGGCCCTGTGAATGCCCTTACGTTAGTCCAGCATTGTTGTGAGACTCTCACATGCACCTCAAGTAGACCCTGCTTTCTGGGACACGGGGCTGGGGCTTCCTAGTTCAGAAGACCAGCCGTGGAGAACCTTCTGTTTGAACTTACAAGTCATTTTGGACCCCTGGAAGTTTAAAGCCAGTGAAGTAAAGATGTCAGACTTCCCCAGGTTTGGGTCACATTGCCTCTGCTATGAACTTTCCTTTAAGTGGACTGTCTGGTCTTGGCCACATTTGTTATTTCTCTTCTGAAACAATTCCTCAGTAGATTGTTCTCATTCAGGGAGAAACAGTAAACCCAGCTTTCTTGGACCTTCACGTCAGATTCCTACCCCTCCTGTCAGTCAGGCGCGTGTGGGGCAGCAGTAGGCCTGTGCATCTGGAAACAGTCCTCTCCTTCTGTCTCTAAACCACCTTCTCACTGACGTGCGTTTTCACAGAGGAATTGCTGTGCTCTCTCATTCTAGATAGGAACCAGCCGTGATCCTGACAGGCACCACCTGGCCTTCATCACTTTTCCTGAAAGGAGTGGTGGTTCTCTCGCACAGGTTAAGAAAGTTGAACGATGTGCTTTGCTTTTGCTCCTGCAGGAGGGCCAGTGTTGTAAGAACTGATGCCGGTGGTGACGGGATTTCTGCTGGCTCCTGGTCTGGAACCAAAGCTGAGGGAGGGTGGTGGGTATTTTAGAAGCTGAGCTCATTCATGGTGAGAGACGGGTGTGCGGAATTTTCCTTAACTGCAGCGCAGCAGCAGGAGAGTCATTTCACAGAGTATTTGGTTAAAAACAGCTGGATTACAGAGGAAAATGGAACTGGCCTCTGGAAACCGCAGGCACTTTTCGAAGGCTGCTCTGAGGCAGAGAGGATCTCGGGGAGGGGCTGGGCCCCGGCCATGCTTCGGGATTGTTTCTCAGCATGGCTGAGGCGGTCCAGAAGCATCCTAAGAAATCCAGATGGAGGGTGACCTCGGATTCTTAGGAACCTTTGAGAGACCCCAGTAAATTCTGACATGAGTCCAGTTTAATCTGAACTGAGTTGGGAAACCCTGGAAAGGGCTCATCTACTCCAGGGACTCCTCCACAGTTTACTAGAGGCAGAAAGAAAGACATTATCTGTCTGTTGTGAGATTGTGTCTGATCTCTGAAACAACAGCATTGGGTTAGTAAATAATACAGTCATTTGGGAATTCTGTAATCTGTTTGAAAATTAGATAATTAGATCACAGTTTTTAAAAAGCTTTCAGATTTGATTTAGTTGAGCTCGTGGCCAAAACCTCGTCTATTTACATTTGCCATTTTAGCTTACTTTTTTTCCTAAGTAGATGTCAACAAGATATAAAATTAGTTGCTTTTCAGGAAGTTTTAAGTATGTGCATGAGTGAGTCTCCTATTTCTTGGGAGTCCATATTTCTGTGTCCTGGTAAGTGGCCCTCATCAGTTGGATAAAGACCAAAACAAGGGAATGCATAACAGAGGCTGATTAGCCCTATTTTTTGGAGCTATATTAGGAATATAGTAGCAGAAAAACAAAAAGCATGCAGTCATGAGAAGTCTCCATCCTGTTGCAGAGCGTGCGTAAGGAGCTCCTCTGTGTGTTAATCGTTAATTCGTTGAGTGCCGGCCCCACGCCTAGCCCTGTGCCGCACTGTCCCTCCCGGTGCCATTGCACGGTGGGTGGATGTGAGAGAGGACACATGCAGTTCTCTGATCGCTGTTGTGGTCGGAGTCTGGAGATTCCCAGGGCCCGTGCTGCCTTGTGGAAAGGTGGGCTCTGGGCGGTGCTGTGCCCGTGCGTGGGGTGAGGCGGGGTGAGGACAAGTATTTCATCACTGCTCTTGTTTAGAATTGCCCCTGCTTGATGATAATTAGAAGCAGGTTGACTTAGTTTTATTGTTGTAAAAAGTGCTCTACGGAGAGTGTACCCCCTTACGGCCTGTACCCAGGACAGATTGCTCTCAGAACCCCCTTCCTTGGGAGACCCTGACCCTGAGGCATTTCCTTGAGATGCACAACCTCCTGGGAGCAGGGTTCATAGAAAGACCAAGGAACAGAGGAAAAGGGATTATCTCTTCATTTTATGTTTTCATTTTTCTTCCTTTTTTCATCACAGTTCTTTTCAAAAACACTCTTTTTGGAACCCTGGTTTGCCTGGCTGAGTGCACATGTGCCCTCATATCTCTGCCCTCCTCATGGGCAGCGCATGGTTGGTTTTCCTGGTATGAAACCATGAGGGGTTATATTACATCTTATGGTGTAAGCTGTTATAAGATAAAACATATAATGTTTTCAGACATAGAAGAGTCCCAGTACTGACAGTATTCACATCTAAATCTCTCTCTCTCATACACTCTAGTCACTGGGTCACTTTGAGGTGGGCTCCCATCGTGGGTCTGGCGTGGGAAGCACCTTTCCATGCCCCTGACCCACCATGAACTGGGTGTGGTGCCCATCAGTGGTCACCAGCCTGTGTTCCAGTTTTTGATGCCAGTTCGGGTAAAGGACAGGCGCACGTGTGCTCACACTTGGAAGGTGGCCTCAGACAGGCTCACCTTGCCCTACAAGCAGTCTATCATGTTCGGTGCTCATAAGATGCCCTTCACACTGCTGATTTATGCTAAAAGTATCCTAATGTTTCTGACAGCTCATGTGTGACGTGAATATAATCCATATTTCTTGGAGCAGCTAATCCAAGTGGCTTATTTCCCGATACTGCTGATAGGGCTATATCTCTTGGTGTCGCCGCCATTGAAATTCTGATGGTAACATATTGTTTGTGGGTCACTAGTTTTGTCTAAAACAGTAGGTTGGAACAGAGTAGCAAAGGTTAATTAAATTTGTCCATCAAGATGGGGACAGAAATGGATGTCTCTGATACCTCTGGTTCTAAAATCAAAGTTCCCAAATGTTGTGGTTACAGGCATTTTTTCTTCTCATTTTCAGACTGACTCCCTCCCGAAATGTTTCATATTTGATCTTGGAGCAGTGAGAACATGAAGAATTATTAAAAACCAAGGGCAGCGAGTAGGCCTTTATAATAGGCAGATTATATATTATAGGCCTATTATACATTATAATTACATATTATATATGTTCAGTTCAGTTGCTCAGTCATGTCTGACTCTTTGCAACCCCATGAATTGCAGGATGCCATATATATAATTATAATTTATAATAAATATATTAAATATATTTAATATGTGTTTAAAATTGAATGTATTTATATATTATATAGATTTAACTTAAATATATTTAAGTATATAATATGATTATATATTATAATAGGCCTTCGTTTAGAAAGGGAAAGGTGGTTTAGTTTAGGAGAGATGCTTCCGAGGCCGACTTGCCTTGCATGCTGCCTTCTCTTCCTAATCCCTTTGTGAGTGGAACCAGGTTTGATGATGTCTCTGAGCAGTTTCTTCCTGTGTTCATGATGATTACATTATGAGGACTCAAGTATCTGGTTTCCATCCCACCCCATCCCCCCATCTGTGAGATACGGCCAGTTACATTTCTCAGGAAGGTTTCGTAAAGGATGCCACCATTCCTAAGCCCCCTCCACCTGTCTACAGAGGCGTATGTAATGCTCTGAGAGTCTTCATGTTAAAGAAAGTGGAGAGTGCTGTGTCTTGATAGTTATTAACAGAAATTTAAAAATACAAACCAGCTCTTTCACTGAAGCTGTTTCCTGTTGGCTTTTATGTGAATGATTTCTGCCTGGCTCTGTATGACTTTGGTTGGAAAGTCAGGGTTTGTGGTTTTCGATTTGTGAATGAGACAAATACAAGTTTTCTAGCTCTAAAGGAGCTAGAGAATCCTGTGTGAGTTTGTGGTTTAGGAAAAATGAGGAAAGCGCTGGGCTGGTCCCAGAGGCTGGTTCCAAATGAACCCCCCTTCTCTTTTGTTAACCCCGGAAATGCATAAAACCCTTCAAATTTCCAGGAAAAGGAACCCTTTCCAGAGTTTTGTTTTTTCTTACTATGTACCTGTTTTTAAAGGTCCTTATTTCCCTTCACCTAATTCTTACACCAATGTCTTTCAGACATTTTAGACCAAGATCCACAGTAAGAAATGTTTTATCTTCTGATCCAGTATATATTTGTACCTACATACAAACACAAAATTAAAATTTTATAAAATAGCTCTTTCCATATTGTATGCAGTGAATTTTCATATTTCTGTTTAACTTTGTTTTATTTCATTTCTTTTCATACTGTTTTTAAAAATATGTATTTGCTGATTGCAGCAGCTGAATTATTTGGGGCCCATTGCGCTAGTGGTAGAGAACCCGTCTGCCAATGCAGGAAACACAAGAGAGGCAGGTTTGATCCTTTGGTCAGGACTATCCCCTGGAGGAGGGCATGGCAACCCACTCCAGTATTCTTGCCTGGAGAAGCCCATGGACAGTGGGCTACAGGTGGGCTATGGTCCATGGGTTGCAAAGAGTCAGACATGACGGTGCACCTAAGCATGCACACCCAAAGGGTCACTGTGTAAGGGAGTAAACTGCTGTCTGTACCGCTGATGCTGATGGGAAAACAGCCAACTGAGCAACACAAGTTTTAGCAAATTAACTTGGACTTTTGTAGATGTGGGGATATTTGCATCTTTTCTTTTTTTACTAAGGACAATCTAAGTGGACTGCTAATAAACTCAGTGGTAATCTGGTTTCATATGCAATTCCCATCTTCTAAAGTATAAAATGATGCGAATTCCTATTCTATGTCTTCTCCAGAGTTTGTGTTTTTCCCATGGTTCATCTTATGGTGTTTTTCCCATGGTTCATCTCATGGTGTTCTTATGTTTTAAAACCTCTGTTATAGTCCTGCCTGGAATTTAGGTGCTTCTCTCCTGTCCTTCTTGAAGAGCTCGCCCACATAAGTTTTGTTTTGTTTTAGCAGGTGTCATAGCTTTAGCATGTGCTTTAGCAAGTTTGAAACTTTGGGCAGCATGGGGGTTACAATTTTCAACACCTTAGACTTATCATTGCTTACATTATTTGCCCTTTCTACTATATTGTATACACATGCTTTCCCCCTCCCATCTCCTCTAAGGAGGAAGAGCATCTCTTCCATTTCTAGACAACCATTCTTATGTTCTCCAATATCTAAGTGCTGACCCTCAAACACAGCTCCTTCCCCCATTGAAGGAGTGCCCGGGGCCAGGGGCTGAGTCCTCACAGGCCAGTCTGCCTGTTCCCTTTTCTCTTCCTGGCTTTAGGGAGGGAAGTGGTACAGGCACTCCATAATGTAGAACCTTAGAGAAAGTGAGGTGGGCCCTGCAGAGGAGGTTAACTCCTCATAAAGTCAGGAGAGAGAACTAACCTCCAGGGAAGCAAGAAGGGAGGAACAGAGTGTAGCTGTGGGGAGTCTGCTTGTGGTGCTGACTCAGCATTGGGCTGGTTGATATTTCAGTAATCTCCGAACTGTGTGTATAACAGCAATCATATAAAAATAACTCCTTCCAGATATGATGTGTGGGGTCCGAGAGGATAAATCAGGTGCCTATTTAAGAAGGTGGATGGGCAGTTGCCTCCAGGGGAAGCACCTGGCCTAGATAAGGTCCCTGGACTAGGAAGACACTCAGTGTGTGATCAGGCATCCCATTCAAATAGTTTGAAAAGAAGCTTCTGTTAAAACTAAAGGAATCCAGGCTTCCCTGGTGGCTCAGTGGTATAGAATCCACCTGCCATTGCAGGAGACACAGACTCAGTCTCCGATCCGGGAAGGCCTCACATGCCGTGGAGCACCTAAGCGGGTGTGCCACAGCTACTGAGCCTGCGCTCTAGAGCCCACAGGCTGCAGCTGCTGAGCCCGCGTGCTGCGGCTTGAGGCCGCACACCCTGCAGCCTGTGCTCTGGAACAAGAGAAGCCACCACAACAAAGAGTGGCCCCAGTAGCTGCACCTAGAGAAGAGCCCTCTCAGCAGTGAAGACTCAACACAGCCAAAAGTAAATACAATTATTATTTGAAAGAAAATCAAGAAATCCTTTAATGGGGGCAAAAGTCAGCCCTAACCTCCACTCTTAACTTTACCAGACCTATAATTCCAGCATGTGAAGCTTTCCTTTATAGAAATTTTTCTATTCTTAAAACCAAAGGTTTGGCAATTAGGATTATTCGTTTTATTTAAGAATGACTGAAATATTTAATATATCACATTAAATGGAAAAAGATGATCACATACAATTAAAATATTATATAAACACTTTGAGACTATTAATATAAAGTACTAAAGCAAATACAGTCATATTTGTGCATCTTAAAATTACAGAGCTGGGGTCTTAGCTTTGTATGCTATAACAACCCTATTTTCTTTTTTTAAAATTTATCTATTTACTTTAATTGGAGGCTAATTACTTCACAGTATTGTGGTGGTTTTTGTCATACACTGACATGAATCATCCATGGCTGTACATGTGTCCCACCGTCCTGAACCTCCCCTCCTTGCAATTAGGATTATTAACCTATACAGTCACTCTTCTTACGAAGACCATTCCCTTTCTTCATCAACTCTAATTCTGTGCAGCTCAGCCCTGCTTGATATAAACTAGACCAGTACTTGGTCTTGAGGAATCTCTTTTAGTCGGTCCCTGGATGGAGTGTTTGGTTCAGTGTGAGACCAGACTCTTCCTATTTGAAGTGTTAATAGACCACCAGTGAGTAGTATTTAGGATTTTTTTTTTTTTTTAAGGAAATGGGGTCTAACATTTTTACATTCTGTTGGGATTTTATTGTTATTACTTAGAAAAAGGGTGACTGAGGTGTATAAGAAGGAAACCTATGCTTCTGATTTGCTGCACTGTATGTTCTCAACAGTTTAAGAAAATAAAACCCAAAGCTGTTAGGTCTTCCTCCGGGGTCAATACTAATACCATGCATGTTCTGCGCCAGCCCAGCTCCTATCTGTAGGTCATACTCTGGTTCAGAGACCTGGGGTGGGTAATAAGATTATAAACAGGCCTGTTCCTTGCCAGCTACCACATGCTGATAATAATAGCCATGATTCACTGGAATCCAGGACTTTTAGGGTTTACTTGGTTTGTTTGTTTAAAGGAATAAAAAAATAAAATCTTGAGCAGAAACAAGGGAGCATTGCATAAACGAAAGAAAAACTGCATCCTTTCAGCAGAGCTGAACAGGACCTTTCGTTTGTGAGCACCTTGTGTCATTCAGAAGAACTTTGCTGTTTTAGCTGGAGGTGAGGAGCTGAGCACAAGGGGGTAGTGTTAGGTTAGTTAAAAACAAGTTTTCTCAAGCTTGGTGGTATCAAAACGGTGGACAGTTCTGTGTTGTGAGGCTGCCCTGTGCACGGGAGGACAGTCTCTGCTCACTAGAGGCCAGTAGCAACACTCCCTGAAGTGTGACAGTTAAAAGTGTCTCCAGAAGTTGCTAAATGTCCCCAGGAGACACGTTGCCCCCCACTGAGTACTGCTAGTTTAAAGTAAAACAGGGTGTTTCAGAGGTTTCCTTATTTACCTGTTTTTGTCTCACCTAGAGTTGCAGACTGTGATTTTGTCTTTTTTTTTTTCTTAAGGAGTAAGAAGGAAGCAAGAAGTGATCTTGAGTTTTAAATCTCATCTTTCTATGCTGTTTTCTGGACATTCTGGGTGAATCACGACTCAGTTCTAACTTCATGTTGCAGAGGTTTACATGTGTAGTTAGAAATGCATCAAACCAGCTCTCTTGCTTATGTACAGGTTGTCACATGGATGGTTATTGGTAGATTATTCCTCTAGGAGCAGGTGAAATGACTGGGGACCTCAGTAAGTTCACATTTTAATAACCTCTGGTGGAGTCTGACCCTTTGTATCTTTTCCGTCTTTTACAGCTCAGTTTTTTGGGAGTTCACTGGAGAAATCAAAAGTCTGAGTTCAAAACCTATTTCCAAATAATCCTTGTTATTTGATGCTTTCTTTTTTAGTTTTTTACATTAAAAGTTATTTTTAATCGGAAGATAATCGCTTTGCAATATTGTGTTGGCTTCTGCCATTCAACATCATGAATCAGCCCTAAGTATACACATGTTCACTCCCTCTTGAACCTGCCTTACCCCATTCCACCCCTCTAGGTTGTCACCGAGTACTGAGTTGAGCTCCCTGTGTTATACAGCAGCTTCCCAGTGGCTGTGTGTTTTACATATGGTCGTATATATGATGCTTTCTGAAAACATAGAAAAGGAATTAAGGAAAAGCAAACATCTGAATGGATTTTGAAATTGTGTTTGTTTCAAGATTTAGTTGAAAGAAAAAAAAATCCATGGTTTATCTGAATCTCTTTTCAAATATTATACACATTGGGATTGGCAGCAGTTGGTCAGTCTGTTTGTCAGACTTAACCTTTTGTATTTTTTACTTGATACTGAGGATTTCATACTTCTCTGGGTGTGGGAAATACGTAGGTAATCCTAGAACACAGGTGTCACAGTGGATTTACCTGGAGAGCTTTGAAAAAACCCAGGGCCCAGGCCTTATCCCAGACCATTGAAATCTGATGCTCAAGGAGTGGAACCAAGGCTTAGATGCTGCTGGGGTCTTCAGCCTCCCTGAATTGTAGTGGGAGTGAGGTTGAGGACTAGGGTGCATTTTTATAAATAAAGTTTTACTGGAACATAGCCACGCCCATTCATTTACTGATTTCTAGAGAACCCGTGGCTTGCAAAGCCTGAAGATATTTACTCTTTGGCCATTTACCAGAAAACACTTGCTGACTCCTGCTCTAGTGAAAATTTTTTTAAAAAGCTTTACAGTAAAATTCGTAGTAAAAGAACAAGATTTGGTACTTCTCAGAGCCTTCAGGGTCAAATCCCGTCAGGGTTTTTTTAATACATAATTGTATTTATTGTTTTTTTGGCTGTGCTGGCTCTTTGTTGCTGCGTTGGGCTTTTCTCTAGCTGTGGTGCTTGGGCTTCTCCCTCCGGTGGCTTCTTTTCCTGCAGAGGGTGGGCTCCAGGGCGTCGGCAGTTGCGGCAAGCGGGCTCTACACACAGGCTCCACAGTGGTACACGGGCTTAGTTGCTCCAAGGCATGTGGGATCTTCCCCGATCAGGGAGCAGACTCCTGTCTCCTGCATTGGCAGGTGGATTCTCTACCACTGAGCCACCAGGGAGGCCCTGTCAGTTTTCTTGTACATGGGAAAAGCAGAAAATCATTTTCCCTGAAGAGCTTGACTGTAAGATACTGTGAAACTGGAAGAAGAGGTGCCCAACTCACGACCCAGAGTGGAGACTCCATGGGTTACATTAGGGCACTGAACTTAAAAGTCCACTCTCGGTTTCTAATTCAGTGTTCATTACTTACACTTTGTGTTTGACTCGACACAGGGCTATAGAGGCAAAAATGGCTCTTTAATGTGTGTCGGAGCTTGTTACTCCCACTACAGGAATTCTAGATGACAGCAGACCCCTGAAGGAAATCCTTTAGCTCTGGAGAATTTCATATATAAAAAGAAAAAGAATGAAAAAATTTAAATGCTTTTCACATCAGCCCGCCTTCCCTCAGTTCAGGTAGAAAGTTGATGTCTGTAAACCATTGGTCTTCCTTTGGTCACAGCCCCTATGGGCTACAAGCAGGAGAGAAAGGATCCTTTATTTTAGTCCGTCGAGCAGAATTGGCATCTCCTGATTGAGACGCTGATTGAGAGCATGTCACTCTGGGAGGCCCCACCCCACACTTACTGAGTCAGAGTCTGCTTTTTAACAGGATCCCCAGGCTGTTTGAATACACATTAAGAGAGCCCTGGGAAGCACTAGTCTTAATTGATAACTGTGTCCATGCAGTCAACTGACCATTGATCCTCACTTTAAATGATTTCATGGCTTCTTAATGGTTTCTGACTTGGAAATAGCCAAAGGGGAAAAACTGTCTGCCTTTAATGACTGAGTCCAAGTACAGCTTGCCTGCCCTCTTATTTAGAAAAGATTTATATAATGGTAGAAAATGAAAATGAGGTGATAGAATTGGAAGAAATGCCATTTTATATGTATCAGACAAGCAAACTAGAAAGGATAAAGGGAACTTGCCATATAAACTCCTCTTGTAAGGAAATAATCAAGTGGAATGGAGTCTATGCTTCTGCAAGAAGAAATAATTCACCCATATTAGAGCCGGCATCCTCTGGGGAGCAGTAGGGAGGGTCAAACATGAATGCCTGAAACTTCTCAGATTAGCACAGGAAGTTAGGCCTTTCCACCAAGCAAAGCCATAACGTTCAGCCATACACATAGCCCTGTATCACGCAGGAAACTGTCCAGAATTTAGACATTCATAGAAAATCTTGAGGAAGCCCAGTACCTACTTCTGTCCTACCAGGTCTGTCAAGTTAGTAGTATTTTCTTTATCATCTATCTTTATAAAGATCGGATTGAAAAACATGATTTTTGAAATTAGTTCTTAATTCTTAAACAGAATTGGCTTATCCTTGAACAGTCGCAAATTGTTGACCTTTTAAATAAAGTTAATACCATCTAAATTTAGTTTTTTAAAGGCAGTCTAAGTAATAAGAGTCTAGCTATTGGTCTGGCTGTTCTTGCTCTGTAGATCGGATCCCACGGTTAGTGCTCACTGTCTGTACTAGCCAGGTGTGTGCAGGATTCAGAGTAATTCTAGTGTTTGTGAAAGTGGCCAGGAAGAGCTAGGAAAGCAGGAGTGGGAACCCCGATTAAGCCTGGCGATGTCATCTCCTTAGATTTGAATGAGCGGTCAGAATGCTATAGGCACTGCTCCTTACCTTAAAGCTACTTGAGGTCCCCAAGGCAGGGTCTGATTGCCAGAAAAAATTGGGTCAGCTGGGTGTCAGCTGCCACTCCTGCCGGAGGAGCAGCATGTGCCTCCATTCTGCCTTCCAGATCTCATTTCATGTGCTGTTAGTGGAATCCAAATCACCTCCAGAAGCCTGGAGACAGGAGAGCCTGAGAGCCTCAGCTCCTAGACTTGGTTCTTTGCTGCAGGGAAGAGCATAGGAGGGGGCAGGAATGGGCTCTGAGTGACAGCGTCCAGTGTGGCCTCATGTTGAAGATACCAGCTGACTCTCACAAAGGGTGTACTTTTTTTTTTTTGTTTTAAACATTCTGTTGATGTGAACACTGAAAGGTAATCATGGGTAAGATGCCAGTTTTACACACGAGGAGACATGTGAGGGAGTGAAATATTATTTCACATTTTAAATAACTTGTTCCAGATCAGACGTGCAGGTCAGCGTTACAGGGGTTGTCTTGGTTCATAAGCAGCACTCTCTGATCTTTACTGCCCTGTTCTCTTTTGCACTTACTAGTGGAGCATCCTGCGACCATTTGGCATCAGAGGGGTACTTTTGAGGGGACCCTGGGATAGAAAAGGCACTTCAGGCTGCACAATTCTAGTATTTCTAGATACTAGAAATAGTGCACTGGAGGAGCATACTTATTCATGGGTGAGGACACTTCCAACTTTAAGAGATTATTCTGTTAATATAAAGAATTGGGTAATTCTTGTAACATGTAGCTGTGGTCTCAACATATTCCCTCTTTTTCTTAAGCAGATGAAAAACTCGGAGAATCGCCACGCAGTGAGTTCCCAGTACAGGATGCATTCTTACTACCCGCCTCCTTCCTACCTGGGCCAGAGCATGTCCCAGATCTTCACTTTTGAGGACAGCCCCTCTTACTCGGAAGCCAAAGCGAGCGGTAGGTTCC
The DNA here is from genome assembly GCF_001704415.2 of Capra hircus. NCBI lineage: Eukaryota > Metazoa > Chordata > Mammalia > Artiodactyla > Bovidae > Capra > Capra hircus. The sequence goes on along the minus strand of NC_030815.1, from coordinate 43,471,089 downwards.
TGGTTACACAGTCTGGATTTGAGGTGGAGGGGATACCTGCTAGCACTGGGTCTCTGGTCCTCTCAAACAGCTTACCAGCTAGCAGCTCTTGGAAAGGTTGTATAAGTATCCTTTAAAGTACTTAGCTATGGAATGATTTTTGCTTTGGTCGGTTCTCAGTATCATGTTTCTCTCTTCTGGACACACAGAGCAGTAGGAATAAGATAGAGACTCCGATCAGAAGCCAAAAATACATTTTCTGGAGGATCAGTATGTAATATCAGGGGCCCTTTAAATGTGGTTAAGTCCTGATATTTTTGGTGGAATGAATCTCTCTGTATTGAAGACTAGTTTTCCAAAACTTTTCCAGTGTAAAATTGAAGGTATATTCATCTTTCGCAGGAGGAAATAACATAATAAAACATTTTTGAATACAATAGATCTCAAGAGTTTATGCAGTAGCAATGCAAATAACTCTGATATAATGGCTTGGAAATAAAAAATGACTGTTTAACTGACGGAGCACTTTGAAATACGCAATTCCTCAACTTCAATTTTAACTTTCTCCCCAGTGTTTACACTATGATGATAGGTAGATCTTTTATGGCTGCTGTGTTCACGTCCTGTTTTTAAGTTCTTTGTATTTCAGCATCATGTTTTGATTTAGGAAAGTAAGGAGCAGTCACAATTCAGGAAATCAGGGCAATAGTGAGTTGGGAGAGAAACCCACTATTAGAACTTAACTCTGTACTGGACAAAAGAAGCTGGTTTTCTAGATAGCTTGATTCTCTGTAAAGAACTGTCTTCTTTGTAAAAATGAGTATTTAGAGAATGGAAATTAGAACCATGCTTTGATTTCCAAATTCAGAACAGTGAAGTCTAGAAAATCTGGAAAAGTTACTCTTTATTTTCCATACTAAATTAAAGGGTTTTGTTAGTATGGAATATATAGGTCGAGGAGACTTGACAGTGTGAACTATGGAGAGACTGAATCACACATTGTTGATGACACTTTGAGTTTTATTAATAATCACTTTTTTTCAGGAGTGGACAAGCACAATTCTGTTTTATAAATATTCATACTATTTAATATTTGCCCATGTGGTCCTTTTTACATGCTGCATTTGATTCTGTAATTTGAATTATAAGATCTTTAAGGACAGGGAACATCTTATATACCTTTTTAGCTGCTGTGATATCTGTTATTCATCAGTTTGAGGGAATGAATGAACAAAGGGATATGATGTGTAGTAAGTATGATTTGTAAGTAAGCTTGGTCTTTAAGAAGACACCATCCCAAAACAAAAGGTCAGATTCCTAACTCATTGTCTCAAGAAGCCAGGGCACAATTTAGGAATGAAGCAGTTAAATGTTTGTTCATATAGCAAATTAGGACTGAAACTTACTTTCAAGAAGAAATTGCCTGAGCTCTTTGCTCTAGGAATAATGGAATATTTTTAGAAGCACTGGCATTTCTGGAGACAGAGGTGTAAATTCAGAGCAAGGCAGTAAGACAAAAAGATAAGAGGAAATTTACTAGAGCAGAGAGGAAGGAATCTGGAGAGGCGCAGTAGACATTTGAATTTATGGCAGAGAAGGAAGAGACTCAGAAGGAGAGAGGTTACAGGGGGAAGAAGGAAGAAAAAAAAAAAAAAGACAGCCACCCCAGTGTCCATAGTGAGAGACTGGGTCAATAACACCTAAGATTTCCTAGAGCTTTTCTGGCGATACGTGTGTTTGAAAGTCTGGTGTGAGGAGACCTCAGGTGTAACCTTCTGGTTGTCCGCTAACTCACTGATAATTAATCAGGAGGGGCAAGCTTCAGACACGAGGGAGATAGCTAGGAAGAAATGCAGTGGAGTCTCAGCAATGTCTACTTTGAAATTGCCATGGAGAAGGAGAATATGAATTAATAGGAAATCCAAGTCTCAGATTATTTTTTAAAGAAACAGTGGCTTTATAACTTCCAAACATATGGTGTCTTGGGTTTCTACATTGCATGACACTTTCACAGAGCAGGTGGGAAGGGACGGGGAAGGAGAAAGTTACGGATCATTAGGGACACCCCAGGGTCATCTCCTGGGGCATCAGTTTTATCGTCGGCACAGATACAAGTGGGGGCCGTTTACGCCCTCTGGTGAGTGGGGTGAGGCTGCCGACAGGATGTGGGGACAGGGATGGGGCATCAGGATAGTCATTTGTGAGAAGGTGATAGAGGCTGGCCGATTACCAGTTACATTTATCAATTCTACCAGGTTTGAGTTGAGGTCCTATGGTGGGTTGCATTATCAAATAATGATTTGTAAGTAGTATATATATCAATTATCCTATGTGGGGACTTATAAGTAATTTGAAAAACAGCCTTTGCAGTAGATTTAATGTTTTGTTTGTAAAGTCTTAAGTATAAATTTATCCACTAAATCCATTTTTCTTCGGTTTCTTTAAAGGTAAGTTTAAACCTCTCTTTGCTATCTAAAGAAATGTGTCCAAGTTCAAGGTTTTCTTATGGTTTTGGTGAAGACTGTAACATGAAAATGAAATGTAGAGAGGGAAGGAATTACAGGGGAAGGTTTACTTTTGCTGTGTTGCTTCTGTTTAATGTTTTTCTTTGCAAAAAGGCTAGGATCCCTTCTGTCTCCTTCTACGTCCTGAGAAGTATAAGGACATAGGTCAGAAATGGTGAGGCCTTGGTGTGTAAGACTTCATGAACCATTGCAGGGACTTTGGCTTTTATCTCAAGTAGATGGAAAGCCCCTGGAGGATTTCCAGCAAAGGGGTGACATGTCTGCCTGTGGTTTTTAAAGATCACTCTGGCTCTTGTTTAAGAACAGACTGTAGGGGTGCACAGTAAAGGCAGGGAGACCAGCTGGAAAGCTGTTGCAGTAATTCTTGCAAAAGACGGCAGTGGCTTAGTCGGGGTGGGGGTGTGGAAGGGTTGAATTCTAGGTATATTTTGAAGGTAGAAACAAGATTTGGCAATGCATTTGGGATGTGACATAAAGGGAGAAGTGAAGAATGACTAATTTTTGATCTGATCAAGTAGGAACTTGAGGTTTCTACTTACTCGGTCAGGTAAAGAAGTTCATGGGAAAAACAAATTTGCAGGAATTAGGAGGTTAATTATGCACATGTTAAGTGTGCGTCCCTGGTGGCTTAGACGTAGAAAAATCTGCCTGCAATGCAGGAGACTTGGGTTTAATCCCTGGGTTGGGAAGGTCCCCTGGAGAAGGGAGTGCCTACCCACTCCAGTATTCTTGCCTGGAGAATCGCTCAGAAAGAGGAGCCTGGGAGGCACCAGTCCGTGGGGTCGAAAAGAGTCGGACACGACTGAGCGACTTTCACTCAAGTGTGAGATGTACATAATTCATCCAAGTGGATCATCAAGTTAGGGGTTGGATGAATGAAGTCTGAGGTTGAGGGGAAGTATCACTGCTGGAAATAACACTTGAGAGTTTAGTGTGTAGGTGTTATTTGAAGTTAATATGGTAGGATCACCTGGAGAAGTGAGTATAGACAAAGAATAGAGGACCGAGGATTGAGCTCTAAGGCTTGCCAAGGTTGAGAGGTTTGGTGGATGAGCGGGACCAGCAAAGGGTAGAGCCAGGTAGGTGCCTTCTCCTGCCCATGAGGTAGGATGAAGGTATCTAGGGAGGCAGGGAAAGAAAGCATTTCAGTGAACCAGCTAAATAATGCTGATAGATCAGATGAGGACTGGAATTGACCATGGGCTGTTGAAAGGGAGAAATGATCAGAATGATCAGTGGCTTGATGAGTGGCCAGTGTGGTGGGGAGGTGGGGACCAAAGCCTGACTGTGCGTTCAAGGACACATGGGAGAGAAGCGTCTGGGCAGTGAATGTAAACAGCTCCTGAAGGAGTCTTACTGGGAGGGGAGCAGTACCTGGAGAAGGTGGTGAGTTCAAGGAAAGTCCTTTCTTCTTTTTTTAAAGAAGGAGGTTATTATAATGGGTAATATTAAGATAAGCTGGTGTGGGGTGTGTTGGGGGGGGCACAACTGTCCAGGATAATAGCAGTGACTCTTGAATAAGCAAGGTGTGGGGGGATCCCCAAGGACACCCCTTCATAGGGCAGAGGTCCCCAAGGTACGGGATGGTCATGTTTTGTCACTGGTCTAAGAGGAGATCAGCAAAGGAATTAAGAGTAAACAAAAACTTTACAGCAACTTGACAAACCAGTTCTATCTATTGAACAATAAAAATATTGGGGCTGGTAGATTTTGTCTTTCACTTTCCTAGAACTTCATTTTTACATTGAAGTAAAATCCACCTGAATTAACCATTAACCATCTTAAAGTGCACACTTGAGTGCCATTTAGCAGGTCTCAGGATTGGCCACTTTCACCTGCGTAGTTTCACGTCACCTCCATCCCCACAGGGAGCCCAGTACCCGTGAAGCCAGCTCTCTGCATCCTTCCTTCCACCGTCCCTGCTAACCACTAGTTTGCTTTCTTGTTTCAGTGGATTTACCTATGCTAGATGCTCTGTGTAAATGGAAGCATAATATGTGGCCTTTTGGACTGTCTTCTTTCACTTAGCATAATTTTTAAAGCTCGTACAATTTGTAGCATGTATCAGTACTTCATTCCTTAGGATAGCCTAATTATATATATGGGTATACTGTATTTTGTTTATCTATTAATAGATATTTGAGTTGTTTCCACTCTTTTTTGGCTGTTGTTAATAGTACCGCTATGGATATTCACATATAAGTCTTTGTTTGAAGATTTGTTTTTAGTTCTTCTGGGCATATATACCCAGGAGTGAAATTGCTAGATCATACGGTAATTCTGTGTTTTAATTTTTTGAGGAGCCTCCAAACTGTCCTCCACACTGGCGATACCACTTCACATTTGCACCACAGTGTATGAGGGTTCCAGTTTCTCTAGCTAAAAAACACACTATTTTCCAGTTTTTGCATTATGATTCTAGAAATTCATTTTTATTGTATTTTATAAAAGCTTCAGATTGTGGCAGACTGGAAACTGGAAAAAGGATTTCAACAGAACAGGTCCCTCCTTGCAGATAATTTGAAAAATACTGACCTACTGTCCAGGTGGAGGGCTGGTTTGTTTATGTATGAGAGTAGCCAGGTCAGAGTAACAGCTGCAAGTTGTTTAGAAGGTGGTGATAGGAGCATTCTGGAAATGATCCTTCCTCAACTTGGAATAAAAAGGCAGTTTCCACAGTAATACTGCTGTGTTAATAGATGCACACACATCTACAAGTAGGTGGTATTTCATATCTGTGAAAGGGTTAGTCCTCAGTCCTGTCTGACTCTTCGTGACCCCGAGGACCACAGCCTGCCAGGCTCCTCTGCCCAGGGAATTCTCCAGGCCAGAATACTGGAGTGGATAGCCATGCCCTTCTCCAGGGGATCTTCCCAGCCCAGGGATCGAACCCAGGTCTTCTGCATTGCAGGCAGGTTCTTTACCAGGGAAGCCCCTTCATATCTGTAAATAGGCATTTTTCTCTACATATTGACTGCTTGAGTAAGTTCTTAGAGTATATGTGACTGGCCAGCATTTTCAAAGAGGTTTAGATTTAAAATGGTAAAGGTGAAAATACTTAGATATTTTTGTCTGCTGTCTTACGGGCTCAATTTGAAAGTCAGAATTGTTGCATCCTGTGTCTTCTGGGTCTTTGGCCTCTTCCAGCTCAAAGAAGTGACAGGCTCCTCTGCAAACCCACCCTTCCTTAAATTCAAACTCTGCCTTTTTTAGGAGACAGAAACACAGTTGAGGTGCTTATTTTCTATAATGAGCTGTTTATGTAAAAGTCCTCAGACACACATAGGACAGAGCTCAGCAGCTCTGTGAGGCCAGGGGCAGAGCGTTTACAGTTCACCCGAAGGTCAGCTGGCCAAGGTCAGGAGAAAGGCCTCCTGAGTTGAAGGCCTCATGTTCCTTTGTGATATCTGGGCAGCTCACAGAGGCCTCTGTGTCCCCAAATAGGGTTTTCTGAATGCATCCGGCACCTACAGTATTATAGGCCAAATCTAGAAGTGCCTGATTTCACTGATGGCATATGCTATCTTCCCCACAAGTCGGCGTGACTAAACGTGAAGTGGTTGAGCTTTCATTCCACAGAACGAGCTTTCTTGATGTTGTGCATCAGAGTTGGATTTTAGCAAAAGATGATGAGGTTGAGCCTCCCTGTCTTTCAGGTGAGAACAGTCAGGTGACACACAGGCTTCTGGGGTTCTTTTTTTTTTTTTTTTTGGCTGCATGGCTTGTGCAGGCTCTCATCAGTGGGAGTGCAGAGGCCTAACCTCTGAACAGCCAGCAAATTCCCTTCTGTCTTTTCTGACAACTTCTTTTCCTTCCTCCATGAGACAAGAGAGTGCTGATGGGATGTTGACATGTCTTCTGTGTAGCATGCTGCCTTTTGACAAGGCTACCACCAGTCTAGAAATAGCAGGTAGTTCCCAGGGCCCCACGTCAGACTGAGGGACGTCAGACTCGCTCATGAAGGGAGAAGTTCACTCACGGCAGCACTTCAGCAGGAGTCATCAGGATGTATCCTCACACACGGAGGACAGGGAGCAAATTCATTCATCTTTGTATTCCTCCAGGTGCCTCCCAAAGTGCCATGCTCTCAGAACTCCTGGGGAGTTTCATGGTTTCTTGTATGAATAAGAAACTGACCTCTGGGTCCTTTCTGCAGGTGTTTCCCTGATCCAGAGTTGGGGATTCTGATAAAGCACTTGGTGAGATAAATAGGTCATGGAAAAACATGGGGTGCAACCCCCCAGGCTGCAACATATCCTGGATTTATATCATATAAAATCTTATCTTTGGAAAGCTTGAATCTTGAAGACTTAAATCTTTGAATGCGATGGATTTTTGATTAATGACAGCCCTGCATGAGAAGTCAAGAGAGGCTTAATCTCTCTTCAGGCCAAGAGAGGCTTGGTGGAGTTGCAGGCAGGATGCTGTACTACCTCTGAGTCAGTTTGTAGAGCTGAAGAAGAGTTGCAGACATAGCTCAGCTCCTGGAACCACTTCCCTGGTGTTCTTTCTGCTGGTGAATCCTGTGGTTTCTTCTTCCCTCTTTCCTTTTCTCATAAACACGTAACTCTCATACTGTCTGTAACACCACGCCGTGTGTGTTGTGAGGATAGCGTGTTTAAGTCTTGTGGTCGTAGTATTATGCCCATTTAGCAGATGAGGACACTGAGACATAGAGACAATGTCTGTGAAGTAGGAAAGAGAAGGGTTCCTCATTTCCTGCCGCAGGTAGAAAAGCTGAGGAAAGTGATGACTGAGCTGCTCAAAACCCCCCAAAAGAGCCTTAAAAAACTAACAGGGTATCAGGTGTGGTATTTACATTACTATTTCTAAAGCTGAATGTAAACTTCAAAACATGTTTATCTCCTGATTAACATGGTAAAGTCAATGTTTGATTTTGTGGTGATATTTGAGTTTTTTTATTTAACAGGAGGGATAGTGCAACAAAGTGCAATATTTGACAAAGGTAAAGATTACAAAATTAAATAGCTAATTATCAGCTTTGAAATTTAAAGTGCAAATAGAAAAACACTTTTTAAAAGTTTTTTTTTTTTCCCCCTCCGTGGACTGATTATTATTTTAAAATTAGTGTGAATAAAAGGCTTGTTGATTTTCCCCAGGTAATTTTTTTCCCTTTGGCTGTGCCCGTGGCAAGTAGGATCTTAGTTCTCTGGCCAAGGGTCAAACCCATGGCCCCTGCAGTGGAAGTGAGATACCCTAACCACTGGGCTGCCGAGGGAGCCCCATCCTTAGATAACTTTTGAGGGAAATAGTATTTTATATTCTGCATAGTCGGTCAGTGGCTTATCATGAGGTGGATTTTATATTTTTGGTTTGTCTTTTAAATACAGGGCACTTTTGCTGAGGCCTTCCTTTGGGCTAAAGATTGCAGTCAGTAGGGAACAGAGAGAGCAGAGCTCTGGAAAGCACAGTTTTAGGAACTCCCAAATGTCCTGAAAGAACCAGGTTGAACACCATGACGAGACACTGCTGGCCCATGTTTTCAGGGCTCATTTTATCTTGATGGGCTGCAGGTGTGACGTCAGGCCCCTGCCTGACTGCTCGGTGCAGGGAACCCCATCCATCTGTGGGCACATCACACCCCATCAAGTTTGCTGATTCTGTTACTCATTCAGTGACCACTTGTCTTTAAAAATCCTGGAGAGGCAGCGCTAACATGGGTGTGAGCTTGGATGGACAGTAGCTGCCCTGGGCAGAGTGTCCTACATGACCATGCATGAGATTTCCTCACTTGAATCTGACTTAACTCCGCTGGGCCTCAGCAATTTTTCTCGGGCACAGTGTGGAGTAACTCTGGAGTTTATGTTCCCTCCTCAGCTCCTCAGAGGCCCAGCCCAGGCCAAGTACAACTTGAATAACCTTCAGGAAAGCTGTGCTGTCCTTCTGTCGGCCGCTGTCTTTGAAAATTGCCTCCAGAGTTAGTGAGCAGGAACAGTTAAGATTTACAAACAATGATGAAGCTTGTCATGCATCTTTCACCATTCATCATCCAGGTGCCGTGCCTGGGCGGTGAAGTGTTCTTCATAAAAACCAGCTCAGTGTGAAATACACCTCGCTGCAGTGTTTACTGCTCTGAAGCTCGTCAGCGGCCCTTTATAGTAAATCCAGATTGCGATGTGACATTACAGTATATCATTGCCCGGCGCGGCGGGGTTTACACTGCGAATGAGTGCAGTGCACACCAGATGAGGTGTCCAAATTGAGTTATGTCAGAATTTGGCTGTTATATGGGGATAGCTTTTGTTTTCCGAACACTGAAAGTTAGCTTTATATGTATTTATATTTATATATGGGCATATACTTCCCATCTTGCACGTATACATGGGTATACAGTATATGCTGGGGTCAGGTTCCAACTGGGCTTCTTCTGCTATAAAGAATGGTGACCGGCTTTTATGTCCCTTCCAACTGTTGTTCACTGAAATTGGCATCAGCGGAATCTTTGGGGGAAACTAGAGTAGATGGTTATTTCATGATAGAGGTGGTTTCATTTTTCTGTGTGTAAAGTGGTCATCTTTTCCATTCTCTCTAACACAAAAGGGCCCCTCTCTCCTGGGATTATGGTGGTGCTGGAATGATCCCTTGGCAGGAGGATGAAGAGAGGAAACGACACAGGACTGGCCTGCTGGTCTGAACACATGCACTTGGAGGAGGGCTCTGAAGTCCGTTGCTTGTTTATTATTTTTTAGTGGGTATCAAAATCCTAGTGCTGCCTCTGTTATCTTGAAAAATGCTGCTTCCAGGAGAAGATTTATGGTGTTTTAGCTGAAATCGGCAAAATAAAAGAGCACGCTGAATTTATTGCATGATCGGGTTTATTTACATTCACCCTTAAAGGGCCGATATTAAAAATGAGCTCCATAAAAAAATAATATTCAGAGATAACAGCAGGCCCTGCAGTCCCATGATCATCTTCTTAACACGCATGTTTTTAACTTTGCTCCTCAGTGTAGCAGGGTTGTCAGGAGAGCCATTGTGTGGTCTTCACACACCTGGCAGTGCACTGAATCCAGGGCCTCTCCCTTCTGTACCCCAGATCTAGGGCAGGGGTCCCCCTGTTCTGGATGCAGAGGTGAGTATAGCCCTCCCACCAGTGTTCTCCGCTCTTCTTCCTGGATGTGTTCCCTCTTGGTTGCAGGGTTTCTTACTTGGGATGGATTAACGGTGCCATATCTGAGCCTCCCGAAGCGGCACAGGACACTGTTGCAGGTGTGCAGTGCCGGCCCCTGGGGAGGGATGGGACAGAAGCCTCCCACTGACCACGGTGCCCGAGGAAGGAGAGAGCAGTTGCTCGTCGGCCGAGCGCCATTGCTTCATTAGGGCTGTAAGATCAACACAGGTGTCCAGTTAGGGTTAAATGTCACATAATGTCTGTGGTTTATTTTAATGTTTAATAAGTATGTCCACAGTATTTTATTATGTTAAAAATTATTTGTGTCTGAATCTGGCAACCTTGGGCTTCACCCGAGTCCCTGTGAACCACTGTTTTCTGGCAGTGGGGTAAAAGGCAGAAATGAATAGTGGATGGAGGAGAGCAGTACCTTCACTAAGCATATTCAGCAGTTTTAAGAGTTGTTTCATTTATATTTCTACAAAAATAGTACAAGAGGCAGTGCTGATCATGCTCAGAATGCTTTCCTGTTTTGGTTGAAGCTCTTTATGGGTTTCTCCATGAAAAATTTCTGGATTATAAATTCTCCTTGCATATGTAAACTGTATTGTATCTTCCTCTGTCTAGGTAATTGATAGGTCTGGATGTTTCTTTTATCATATTTCATAGGCCAGCTCCATTAATATAAGAGGAAATAAAAATGAGCCCACTGCTGCTTAGACTCAAGATGGAAATGTATAGATTTTGTGAATGTGGTTCAGTTGCCCCCTTCTATCTCTACTGGACATTACAGTGAGTTTTGAAGAAAACCAGCTCCTGTCTCTTTCTTGAGACCTCCCTACACCACACCAGGATGTGAACCAAGGACTCAGTCAGTAAACAAGTGGTAAATTCATGGAGTGCCAATTATGTGTTTGTGGCCCTAGCATTATGCCCAGAGGATGAACTGTGGCCCAGAACATGCTGCAGTGATGCCTAAGTGTCACCACATCTTGGGGACATAGGCCCTTCCCTTCGTGTCCAAAGTAGAATAGTCTTGCCTCTGAGCCTCTGCAAGGTGTGCAAAGGAGCAGCCATGTGCCATGCTCTGTTAGCGTTTTCCAGACTTGGTTGATGACTTTGCCATGAACCTAAGAGAACATTTCCTTCTCCAGTTAAAGAAGCCAGGATCACAACCAGACTCTGGATAGGTATGCTACATACACAGCCCTTGCCAGGCTTGCTTCCTGTTTCTTATATGGCTGTAGAGGTGGGATCGCAAAGGAGAAAATGAAAGATATGCCCATCTGAATACAGAGTACCAAGGAATAGCAAGGAGAGATAAGAAAGCCTTCCTCAGTGATCAATGCAAAGAAATAGAGAAAAACAATAGAATGGGAAAGACTAGAGATCTCTTCAAGAAAATTAGAGATACCAAGGAACATTTCATGCAAAGGTGGGCACAATAAAGGACAGAAACCATATGGATCTAACAGAAGCAGAAGATATTAAGAAGAGGTGGCAAGAATACACAGAAGAACTACACAAAAAAGACCTCAATGACCCAGATAACCACGATGGTGTGATCACTCACCTAGAGCCAGACATCCTGGAATGTGAAGTTAAGTTGGCCTTAGGAAGCATCACTACAAACAAAGCTAGTGGAGGTGATGGAAATCCAGCTGAGCTATTTTAAATCCTAAAAGATGATGCTGTGAAAGTGCTGCACTCAATATGCCAGCAAATTTGGAAAACTCAGCAGCGGCCACAGGACTGGAAAAGGTCAGTTTTCATTCCAGTCCCAAAGAAAAGCAGTGCAAAAGAATATTCAAACTACCACACAATTGTACTCATCTCACATGCTAGCTAAATACTCAAAATTCTCCAAGCCAGGCTTCAACAGTACGTGAACCGAGAACTTTTAGATGTTCAAGATGGATTTAGAAAAGGCAGAGGAACCAGGGATCAAATTGCCAACATCTGTTGGATCATAGAAAAAGCAAGAGAGTTCCCCAAAAAACATCTACTTCTGCTTTATTGACTTATGCCAAAGCCTTTGACTGTGTAGATCACAGCAAACTATGGAAAATTCTTCAAGAGATGGGAATACCAGTCCACCTTTCCTGCCTCCTGAGAAATCTGTATACAGGTCAAGAAGCAACAGTTAAAATCGGACATGGAACAACAGACTAGTTCCAAATTGGGAAAGGAATACATCAAGGCTGTATATTGTTACCTTGCTTAAAACTTATATGCAGAGTACATCATGTGAAATGCTGGGCTGGATGAATCAGAAGCTGAAATCAAGATTATCAGGAGAAATATCAATAACCTCAGATATGCAGATGACACCACCCTTATGGCAGAAAGTGAAGAAGGACTAAAGAGCCTCTTGAAAGTAAAAGAGGAGAGTGAAAAACCTGGCTTCAAACTCAACATTCAGAAAACTAAGATCATGGCATCTGGTCCCATCACCTCATGGCAGATAGATGGGAAAACAGTGGAAACAGTGACAGACCATATTCTTGGGCTTCAAAATCACCACAGATGGTGACTGCAACCATGAAATTAAAAGACACTTGCTCCTTGGAAGAAAAGCTATGACCAACCTAGGCAGCATATTAAAAAGCAGAGACATTACTTTGCCGACAAAAGTCTGTCTAATCAAAGCTATGGTTTTTCCAAGAGTCATGTATGGATGTAAGAGTTGGTCTATAAAGAAAACTGAGCACCAAAGAATTGATGCTTTTGAACTTTAGTGTTGGAGAAGACTCGTGAGAGTCCCTTGAACTGCAAAGAGATCCAACCAGTCAATCCTAAAGGAAATCAGTCCTGAATGTTCTTTGGAAGGACTGACGCTGAAGCTCCAGTACTTTGGCCACCTGATGAGAAGAACTGACTCACTTGAAAAGACCCTGATGATGAAAGATTGAAGGCAGGAGAAGGGGACAGCAGAGCATGAGATGGTTGGATGGCATCACCGACTCTCTGGACATGAGTTTGTGCAGACTCCAGGAATTGATGATGGACAGGGAAGCCTGGCGTGCTGCAGTCTATGGAGTCGAAGAGTCAGACACGACTGAGCAACTGAATTGAACTGAATACTAACTGAATATTGTACTAAACTGTAATCTTCAGTACTGACAAAGTTGTACGACCCTCATTGCTGTCTAATTCCTAAATATTTCCATCATCCTCAAAAGAATCTCTATGTGGAGTCACTCCTCATTTCCACCCCCCTCTCAGCGCCTAGACACTATTATTCTACTTTCTGTCTCTATGGATTTGCCTATTTCTGGACATTTCTTATGAATGGAGTCATATAATACGTAGCCTTATATATTTGACTTTTTTCACTTAGCATAATATTTTTGAGGTTCATTCAAAGTAAGGCATGTAACAAGGCTTCATTCTTTTTTCTAGCCAAGTAACACTTCAATATATGAAAAGGCTTAGTTTGTTTTGAGTTCCAAATGTATTGCAGGTCCTGGCAAAACTGTTAAACCCTAAGATTCTCAAGGGGAAATACTTGTTTTATATCATTCTGTTAAACTGTTTATCTCATTCTGTTAAATATCTTTGAACTTGCCACATGAACGTCTGTAATGAGTAGAACCTACTGTTTGAAATCAAATGACACTCGTAACTGTCATGCCTAGGTTCCCTGTACCCAGCCCACCAGGTCGTGTGATTTTCCTGTTAATACTATTTATACTAGTCTGCTAGGGCTGCTGACACAGAAGATGGCTGGATGGCTTAAGAAACAGAAATTCACAGTTCTGAGATGTAGAAGTCTGAGATCAAGGTGTCATCGGGGTTGGTTTCTGGTGAGGCCCCTCTTCTTTGGTCTTTCCTTTGTGTATGCAGAGAGAGCAAGCTCTGATTTCTTTTCCTCCTCTTATAAGAACATTAGTCCTGTCAGGCTAGGGCCCTACCCTTAAGACCTTCCTATGTAGCTTCATTTATGTTCCTAAAGGCACTGTCTCTAAATACAGTCACATTGGATGCTAGGGCTTCAGCTTATTAATATAAAGGTGGGACACACAGCTCAGTCCGTAACACTGTTGAAGGGTTTAATGTCTCTGAACGTCTTCCTCTTCTTGATGAGGTTCCTGGGAAGTAGAAGGATGCTGATGTCAGGGGGCCAGTGTGTATAGACTGAATGGAGAGTCTTGTCTGGTCTTACTGCCGACTGTCTAGCATCTGCTGCCCGTTCACTCACTTCCCAAGCTGTCCAGCATGCTGACCCCAGCTGGTAGCAGGCTCTCATCTGCAAGCTGGGTCCCCAAAGCACAGAGGTTTTTAGAGATGTAAAATGCCACAGTTAGGCACATCGCACTCACCCAAAGCACTTCTTTTCCAGATTGTTGCTTTTCTTTTTCTCATCCCTCCCTACTTGGTTTCTTCTTCCTCTCTCTATGAATTTGGGGAAAGAGTTTCTGATTCCTTGCAATTTTTGCCCTTGAAGTGGTCTGTAACCTTAAACAATTAAACCCTGATGTACTGCTACAAATTAGACTCTGCCACTTTTCCTGGCAAATAGGCAGATGAGAATTAGGGCCTTCCTGCCTAGCGAAATGAATGAGAAAGTATTGCACTGTTTCCTGATGTTAATATGAACCAATTCAAAGGTTGCTTCATGGTAAACTTGAGGTTAGTATTTATGAATTAGTTAATGTCCCTTACGGATCAACTAAATAGAGAAAATAATCTCTTACTTTATGAAGCACTTTGACGTACATCATCTTGTTTAATTCCAACAATAATCTTCTTAGGTAATAAGAGGCTTTTTTTTCTTGACACCAGTTCTAACACAAACTGGGTGTCCTGCCATTCAGTCCAGTTTTAATACTGAGTATCTGGAGTTAGCCGAGACCCCGTGGGTTAAGGGCTCTCAGTCTCACAAGACTGCTCCCACTTCAAACGCCAGCCATAAATGGGGTGCTCAGGCTGCACACATTTCTGTCTGGGCCATTACAAATGTGGGGGTTCCCATGACTTCTCCTTGGGTTTGATAATTCACTAGAATGACTCACAGAACTCTGGAGGGCACTTTACTTACTGTTACTATTATGAGTTTATTGTAAAGGATATAACTCAGGAATGGCCAATGGAAGGGATGCCTAAGGTGAGATATGAAGAGAGGGTGGGGAGCTTCTAAGCCCTCCCAGCACCCCGATGTGCTCACCAGCCAGGAAGCTCTGAGAAGCCCAATCACTGAGGGGTTCTTAGGAAGGGTTCATTACTACATATGAGGGGTTATATCATTGGCCATCGGCGATTAGCTCAATCTCCAGCCCCTCTTTCTCCCTGGAGGTTGGGGGATAGGGCTGGACATTCCAGGCTTCTCGTCAGGGCTGGGTCTTCATGGTGCTCAGCCCTCACCCTGCGTCTATGAGTAGCCCTCATCCTAAAACCATCTAGCCCACCAAGAGTCACCCATTAGAACACAGAGGCTCCTATCACCCTTCTTACTGCAGAAATTCCGTGGGTTTTCAGAGCTCTGCGGGCGTCCCTGATAGCTCAGTTGGTAAAGAATCCTTGATTCCTGGGTCACGAAGATCTTCTGGAGAACGGGTAGGCTACTCACTCCAGTATTCCTGGGCTTCCCTTGTGGCTCAGCTGGTTAAGAATCCACCTGTAGTGCGGGAGACCATGGTTCGATGCCGGAGTTGGGAAGATCCCCTGGAGAAGGGAAAGGCAGCCCATTCCAGTATTCTGGGCTGGAGAACTCTGTGGTCTGTGTGGTCCATGGGGTCACAGAAAGCTGGATGTGACTGAATGACTGTGGCTTTCACTTTCACTTTCGGGGCTCTGTGCTGGCAACAGGGACCAGGTCCACATACCGTTCTGTGATAACATGGGTTGGTAGAGCAGATATCAGTGGCCCTGCTTAGGGAACAGGACTCGCTGTACAGACAGCGTAGGTGGCAGCCGACATGAAGCTGGGTGGTCTTCTCTCTGATTCAGTGTCTCTCTGGTTCCCTTTCAACCTCACCCTGTCCCACAGGATTGCAACCCTTGTCTTCAGCCCTCTGCCTTAGACCTGCCGCAGCTAGTGCAGGAGCCCCTGGGCACGTAGGCCTGTTTATGTTTAAATTAATTAGAAGCCTCCTTCCTCTGTCACACTGGCCACGTTTCAGGTGCTCGGTCGCCGTCTGGGGCTGGTGACTACCGGGCTGGATAGGGCAGAAGGAGCGGTTTCCATCCTCAGTTCTGTTGGGCAGCACTGTCTCAAGACAGTTACGTGAAAGCTGTTTTGTTAGGACTTTTAGAGCAATGAGGTGGGGTGACATAGCCTTTAAACCTAGGATAAGAGAGTGACACAATGACCACAAGTTCATCAGACACACTTTAAAAGTCTTTTGTGGGCGCATCAGCGCTTGTTCAAATGGCCTGTCAGGTTGAGGAGAAATAATTGACTTGGACTGACTGAACTCTCATAAAGTGTGAGTTGATCTTTAGGTCTAATTGTGGTGCGTGCTTTTGTTTTGTTTGTTTTAAATAACATGGAAGGAAGTAAACTAGAACCTGGTTGGTCTTAGTCCAGGAATGATAGTGCTTGCCCAGGGCGGAAAACCTGTCTCATGAGCGTGGGGCGGCATGTAAGTCTTGGTCCTTGCCAATGATTGCTTACGGTAAAACCAAGAGGGTCAAATGGCACTGATCCCTTCTCAGATACAGCAGTTTCAGATACTGTTTCCCATTCCTTGGGGTGCCTTTTTACGCTGTTGGTCGTGTGCTCAGATGCACAGATTTGTAACTGTGATGAAGTCCAGTTTGCCTGCTTTGCCTTTTCTCGCCTATGTTTTTAGTGCCATGACCAGTAAATCATTGTCAAATTCAGTGTCACGAAGCTTTCCCCAATGTTTTCTTCTAAAAGTTGGGTTTGGACCTGCTTTGAGTTAATTTTTATATATGGCCTAAGATAAGGGTCCAGCTTTATTCTTTTGCGTGTGGATATCCCAACCCCATTTATTGAAAAGCCTGCCCTTTCCTCATTGAACAAGGCAGAAGGGGAAAATGGTGAGAGAGTCAAAGTTTGACCCTTGCCTGTGGCTTTTTGTCTGTGATCATCAGAGAAGAGTAGGCATTGAATACTGAATGCACAGCACAGGCCTACCCTTGGCATTGATGATCCACCTGGATCTCCGTGCGTGCGTGTGTGCAGAGTTGCTTCAGTCGTGTCCTTCTGCCAAACTCCTCTGCCCATGAGATTCTCCAGGCGAGAATCCTGGAGTGGGTTACTGTGCCCTCCTTCAGGGGATCTTCCTGACTCAAGAGATCGAAGCTGCATCTCTTACACCTCCTGCGTTGGCAGGGGGTGGATCTCCGTGGTAAGTAGATTTCCTGGGGCTATTTTTTACTTTTGTTTACTTACCTATCCCTCCTATTTCTACTGTATCCCCCCCCCCCCGCCTTAAAGTGCTGAAATAAAGACTAGGATAACAGGGGAAGGGGATCCTTCCACAGTCAGGACCCTAGTGGGTAACGCTGTGAGAGCAGAAATGCACGTAAAACTGGCTGGTTTTCCATTTTTCTGCTTGGAAATAAAGTTTTTCTAATAGAAAGGGACAGACAAATGTTAATTTTTAAAATACTCCGTTTTAAGGGGTCGTCTGAAGCTGCTTGCCAGTGAGAGATGGCAGAACCTCTTTGAGTGAGCCCCAGTGGGAAAGCCATGGAATCCTTTTGTGTCCTTAGGAATATTCCCAAGGCAACACTTCTGGAGCCGCGAGCAGATAAATAAGCAAAGACGGTGAATGAGAATGCCAGACTGGTTGGCTGCAGCCCAGAGTTGTCAATCACCCCTTAATGTTTACAGGAGCAAAAAGTCAATGTGTAGTTGTTTTAATTTGACACACTCTTGGGTTGAGAGTGTAATTGCTGGAGGGGACAGTTAAGTGGCTGTGTGCCTTGTCAGTTTGCCTGGGTCTGACTCCCGTGCTGAGTGCTTTTCTGATGAGCAATAGATTGGGTTAAATACAGACGTAATTGCTCGCTTCTGCATGTCCGCCATGCCTTGCACTACGTTTCTCTCAGCACTTGCCTGAGGCTGCTGGGGTTTATGCTGCAAAGAGAGTCCGTATGCTCATTTTCATGAATCACTGTCGATTTTTGAAAAGCAGTTGTTACAGCGCTAAGTGGAGTGTAATAAATTGCACCCCCTCCAGACCCACTGGAGTAAATCAGAACTGCTTATATCCATCCAAGTGGTCTTTTGAGTATGCATGACTTTTTGTTTACTTATCAAACCAAATATTGTCTCCAGGAAATGGAGGCAAATGATTTGCTTATTTTTTAATCCTGTGGATTACATTTTGCTGCGGTTAAACCAGAGAGGAAGTTCCATATACAGTTTGTTAAGAAATATCTCCCCGTGGAGTAAGTGAAATTATTCCAAAGTCATTTTCAAGACCAATTCTGGGTGTTAACCTTGTCTCCAACCACTGTTTAAAATGTGCCGGAAAGGCAGTGAGCTCTGAAAAGAGAGTGTGGTTTCTTGCCCAAGAAATTTCTAAGCAAAGAAACTAAATTTGGGAAAGTGTGTTTGTCTCTTTGAATTCCTTGGCTCTGCTTCTTTCTTCTTTTCTTCATTCCTTCCTTCTTCTTTTCTTATGACTCCACTGGGTCTTTGTAGCTGCACATGGGTTTTCTGTAGTTTCCGAGAGCGGGGTCTCCTCTCGTTAGGGACCACGGGCGTTAGGCACCCGGGCTTCAGTTGTTTGTGGTGCATGGGCACGGTTGCTCTGCAGTGTGTGGGATCTCAGTTTCTGAACCAGGGATCGAACCTGTGTCCCCTGCATTGGCAAGTGGATTCTCAACCACTGGACCACCAGGAAAGTCCTTGGCTCTACTTCTTCATGAAGGGGGTGTGCTACACGGTACTTACATGTTCTGACAGCTGAGAGAAAATGGTGGATGTGGCTGTATTCATTGCTTCTGCAACTTACAGTGACCAAAGGTCTGCGAGTCTGTGCTTGGGATGCAGATGTTACTGAGTTTGATCATGGTGGCTCTATTATTATGAAATCTGTTTCACATGTAGCACTGGTTGGAAGAACCATTTCAGGATTTTCTTTTCTTTTTTTTTTTTTTGGTTGGGCCGTTGTCGTCTTCGACTTACCTTTCCCATGGGACTTGCCAGGCACATTAATAATGTCTGTCTCAGTGACTCACTAATAATCTTTTTACTATACTTTTCCTTTATGCTAAACACAGATAACAAAACTTTCCACTTTAAACATTTCAAAGTGTAGAATTCAGTGGCATTAAGGGCATTCACAATGTCATGCAGCCATCTCAGGTTACTCTAGAGTTGAAGACAATCACTGATCTGGGAGGTGCTAGGGTGGCGGGGTTGTCAACTCCAGGTGGCCCTTCTAACCCACACCGCCCTGCATTGGGTGAAAGCCACGGCATTCGAGGGCTACCTCCAGGGTCCCAGGGATACCCCATTCCTCTAAGAACTACATGATGCCTGAGTCCTATTAATGGTTATATCTACTTTCTCATAGTAATACTTTTCTCTTCATATGCTTATTTTCTTGTCTTCATGGTTAGATTTTCTAAAGATTGTTTTTTTTATTGGTCCTTTCATATCACCATCATATGAGTTTATTTATTCACATGTAGATTTTGATTGACATAACTTAATCTGTTCTTAAAGAGATTTTTGAAAATCTTTATGTCTACATGTTTGTTTTATGACCCACAGAAAAAGTGGATATTTTTTCACTGGCTGGCTTAAGAGAAGTTACTCCCCTAAATAGTGTAATAAATACATATGATTCACACTCAGATCTATCACTGCCTCCTACCCCCTTGTATTATGCTGCTTCACGAGGGATAAAGGGGTCGTCCCAGGTGGTGCTAGTGGTAAAGAACCTGCCTGCCAATGCAGGAGCTGTAAGGAGCTTCTCCATCCCTTGGAGGAGGGCATGGCAACCCACTCCAGTATTCTTGCCTGGAGAATCCCATGGACAGAGGAGCCTGGCTGGCTGTAGTCCATAGGGTCACAAAGAGTTGGACACAACTGAAGCTGCGTAGCAAGCATGCACAGTGGAGTTTGAGCCTGCTGAAATTCTTAGAAAGGTTACAGTTGAAAGTGCTCCAGGCAGGACCAATTCCAGGAAAGAAACAGAATGATGTCATGTTGGACTTTCCTCATTTCTCCTTCATATATCCTCACGATAAGTATGCATACTTACCTGAGACTTTTTCTTACTTCTGGTAGCCTACCTACTCCACTCTTATCCATCCCTTTTTTGAGGGGAAAAAAAAAAAAACAACTTGATAAATAACATGGTAAAATACTATTGATTTTAAGTCTTAGTCCTCCGGAGTATTTGAATTTTAGAAGGACATCAGGGTTTCTTCTGAAGAAATGCATCTTTAATGGTAGAATTTCAAATATTTTGGTCCTTGGATGGCAGGCATGTTTTAAAGACAAACTCTTGTCCCCTGATTTTTAAGTCACTCTTTTATACGTAACCACCTTTTTTGTGTAAAGGGAACCAAGCCTGACTCAAGCGTGTTGGTGATTGAGGTGCTTTAAATTTGGCTTTATCCCAAATACTATATTTGTGCCCTTATTGTAATATCACACACTTCTATATCATTAAATATTGTTATTTTATGTCTCAAACATAGACATTATAGTATATTTTTTTCTAGTTGTCAGTTGTTTACTTTGGAAGGTGCATGCCTACTCATGAACGGGATAATTTAGTAAACTTTTTGCCTAAAGTACATACCCCATAATGACTAACAGCCCAAGGAATTGTCCTGACCTCTGATAAAGACCCTCTGTGTTTAACCAATGAGGAATAATAATAACATCCACAGCACATTTTATTAGTGAATTAGATCTTTCACAAAGCAGGATTTTCAAAAACCAGAATAGTTTAAATTGGTCTATATGAACAGTATAATTACACTACAGTTAATTTTTTTCTTTTATACTAGTTTGCCATCAGCCATTTATACTTCCATCAAGATTAAACCTGCTATACAGCTATGTTTTGTACTGTGTTCGTCTAAAAAGTACCCAAGTCAGAGATTTAAGAGAGAGTACTCAAAAATATTTAACTTTGGAAAACAGCTCCTTTATAGACAGACAGACTAGGCATTTTCATCTCTTTTAGCTGTGTTGTCCTTACCAGAGGATCTAGTCTGATAGAATACAGGCCACAACACAGAAAGGAGAAGGCAATTTCAGCTGCTTTCTTGTTGACATAGCCTGGGGGACAGTTATGTTTCCACTGGGGCTAAAAATGTGCTGTGCGGTCTTCATTGTAGGGAGAATTGACGATGTGGCCTCACCATGTAATGGGCACGCGTCCAGGTCTGTGAGGTCATACTGGCAACTGTTGAGATTTACATGAAAAAGCAGTGATTGACACTCTTCCAAGGACTGGATTCGTAGACCGAGTCAGTCGCGACACCAGCGAAATTATAGTGTTAGGAAATTCATTGTGAAAAGTTGGATAAATGATCTGATTTCACCAAGTCTCCCAACACAATCAGCCATTGACTGTGAAGCGGAGGTTGTCATGTGCCACCCGAAGCTCTCTTCTACAGCAGCATGAAGACAGAATTTGAGCCTCCTATTTAATACCTGGATCCCAGGGACTGGGACGAGCTTAGTGTGTCATTGACAGAGAAAATGTTAATGTCTGTACTAGGGAAGAAAGGTCTTCACATCTTTCAGGAGTAATCACTTGATGCTGAGTTAGTTCTGGTTTATACTTCATTAATTTTGACTTTAAGTAGGCAGTTAAACTCTTAGAGCTTAAAAGAAATGAAGATTTCAGGAGTTGTAAAACAAAAGAATTTTAGCTCTGAGAGAGCATTTTGAAGCCATTGCGCTCAACCCCCTCACTTTATAGATGTGGAAACGAGGCCCCATGTGCGGCTTGCCTAAGGGACGGTGTGGTCTTAGAGACAAATTCTGTAGAATCCAAGAATGTGTGCAAGCTGTCCCCCAACACTCTGGTTTTAGATTTGGGTCTGAACTGGACTGTGTTAGCCTTGCTGATGGATAGGTTTGCCTGCCAGTGGCCCTGGTCAGGCCCCACGGCATTTCTGTTAGATGTATCCGGAGCCCTTGATACTGCTGACCGGGAGGTATGGGAGCTTGCTGGGTTGACTGGTTCATTTTTTATTGTCTCCATCCTGCTTTCATGGAAAGTCACAGGAGGTGGAATTGGGTAATTACTTACCACTCTGAAAACTCACCTGCACAGGTCAGCCGGGAAGTCCGCCCTCTTGTCTTGCGTCCATTTGTGGTTGGTGAGGCCTGTGGGATGGGTCCACTTTGATGCCCACCCCCCATTTCCTCCACCAGACGTGGCCTCTGCAGAACACGTCATCATTATCTTAGATGAAGGAAAGCATCACTTCTGCTTTAGGTGGGGGCTCCTGTGCCCCTCTACTCTCTTCTTCTCAGGCCGATGCAACTGGAAAAAATCAGACCCCTTTTTGTGGGACACGACTGAACTTTTTTGATATCACTTTTTTTTTTTTTGCTGCCTCGGTGTCTGGTTGCCCTCACATTCCCAGATCCTATGGTTCCATAACCGACTCTCCTGCCAGGGGCTCGGGACTCTGGGTAGGGGTCAGCATCTCCTCCACAGCCCCTGGCAGCCTCCCTGCTCACCCCTTCTATGTGCTCTGCTGTTTTGGGGCTCAGAAGGTTCTTCAACAGGGGGTCACTTCTGAAGAGAATATAGGGTTCTGCCCAGTGACACCCATTATACTGTCTGAAATACCTGGAATCTGATAGGCAGCAGATGTATACCTTTCTCCAATCATTGA
Source organism: Capra hircus (assembly GCF_001704415.2). Taxonomy (NCBI): domain Eukaryota; kingdom Metazoa; phylum Chordata; class Mammalia; order Artiodactyla; family Bovidae; genus Capra; species Capra hircus. The sequence goes on along the minus strand of NC_030815.1, from coordinate 43,448,655 downwards.
CTTCACCGAGTCACATGTTGGATCCCTGAAGCCTCTTTTGGTGGAATGTAGATTTGAAAGATGTGGGCACCAGGATCCACTAGGTAGCTGCTTTTCTGGGTTCATTTGCAAAAGGCAAACGTGCAACTCAGGTGATGCTTGGGGTTTAAAGCTGTCTTTTTCAGCGAAATCTTGGCTTTCTGGAGGGGAGCTGGGGCAGCAGCTTGTGAACGCGAAGAGGAGGGCTCCTGGCTCTCTGGGTCATGTCAGCAGAGTGGGCTGCATGAAAAATCAAACCAGCAAACCTGTCAGACTGTGGCCTCGTGGTGGACAGACCCAGGTTCAAGTCCTGCGTACAGAATCTGGCCCTGACTCTCAGCACTTGTGTGACCTTGGATGTTAATCACCCTTTCTGAGCCTCAGTGTTTATAATCTGTCAAATGAGGATGTTAATACCCACCTCCCCAAAGGGTTTTTTTGAAGATGGTAAGTAAAGCATAGTGCCTGCAACGTGATAGGGGCTCGGTGAATGATGGCGATGATTATTAATAATTATGCTAATAAATAATGTGGGCTGAACCTCATCTCACCTAAGTCAGCACTTAGCAGCTCCTGCCTGGAGCTGGTAGTCCAGCCTTCCTCTGGAGTCCTGTTTCATCGCCCCAGCATCCGCCAGCCTGCGCTCATTAGAGAAAGCAGTTCACTCCTACAGTGAAAGCAGAGAGCCATGCTCCCAGCAGTGGCCTCTGTTTTCTTTGATTTCCTTTTTATCTTTGCTTTTTGTCTTTTCATATCACTTTTTATTATTATAAAAGCAATCTGTGTTTATTAAAGCAAATTAGAGCCTGTGGCAGCTGATAATTTTTGCTTTTTCACAGAAGGTTCTAAGGACTTTTTAAATAAATGGATGACCTTGGTTTAGCATTATAAAAAATTTCTCCCTTAACTACCAAACTCACTCATTAGCTAATGCTAATATTTGTATATTTTTCTTTCCTTTCAGTTTTATCTGGTTCAGTGTTACAACTAGCATTATTTCCTAATGAAAATAATTAAAATTTCATTTTATCCTCTCCTCCAACATGAACAATTCTGGAGCCTCATTGAAGTACTAGAAAATGAGACTTACTGTTAGCCAAAAATAATCGTCTTGTAATGTCAGTTCTTTAAATACCAGTTATTTTCTGGTTAGCCACAGGACTCCATTCTAATTAAGTTCCTGGAGACCAAGTGAAGGGGAAGCTGATTATTAGCTTGAGATTCTCTTATGGGTAGATGCTTTGAAAGGCTGTGAGTTCATTATAGGGTGGGGACTCAGACCAATGTGGGTCCAGAACCTTACTCAGCAAGAATACGTCTTTTCTGTAAATTGTGGTAGCCTGACATAGGAAAAGTAAAATTGTGGAATTCTACCACATAATGGTAGTACCTTTTGTATGCTGAGCGGTATAGGCAACACTTTAGAAATTTGCTCTGCCCCAAAAGGTGACATCTCTGCAGTGTCTAGAAGCCACCTCCTTGAAATGAGAATACCAACAGGAGCTGGGGCCTGAAGTCTGAGTTCAGCTCTTGGGTGAATTAGTTTAGCCATTTGCCTTTCATCAAGAGCCCCAAGGAGTAAATTGAGAGAATAGAATTGTGTCTGGAGGGGGTTGGGGGAGGTGTTGGGTGTCAGTCGGCCAAGGGGAGACCAGGGGGAGAGGGTCAGGGAGCACCGGATACCTAAGAACAGAAAATAAGAAGTTCTCAGAGGTGAGGGAGGCACAAAGGATCAGGGGAAACATAATTGAGAGAAAATTTACCTTCTTCCTGATTTTGCTTCACATGGTCCCTGCAGTACCTGTGAAGCACTTACTGATAAACTGCTCCCTTATGGAAAGGGACAACAGGCAGAGAAAGGAACAGTGTCGATTGAATATATTTTAGTTTTAATTACTACAGCCTTTCATGTTAATGTGCAGAATTGAGGCTCGGAGTGTTAAATTATTACCCATAGGCACATGACTAGTAAGTGACCCAGCAGAACCTGGTCCCAAGTGTCTCTGATTACGGGTGTCCCTGTTTTTTTCTTATGAGAACAGAGACTTGTTTTATTCATGGCTATAGCACAGAGCAGATGCTCAGTAAATATTCCATGAATTAAATAACCAGTTAGCACCACACTGCCTTCTTTAATGCTTAAGAAGAGTGTTAGCTAGTTCTGGAGGTAGATGAAAGCATAAAGAGGACCAGCAGTAGCCACTGTGTTCCTGAGTACTCAGCTCCCTGAGAGCTTTCTTCCTATACCTTGAATATGAAATAAAGCGTGTTCTGAAATTTATGCTTTAAAAATTATGGTGTAATCAAAAGGCTAGGCAGCACATAAACTTGACAGTTTGCATAATTTAAATAATGTTTCTGATCCCCAGGAAGCTTGCAGATAACTGTGGAAGGTATTTCCACATGTAAATTGGTCAGTTTCATGATGAGCTGGTACCTTGAAGCTTGCACCTTGAAGCTGGTACCTTGAGCTTGAAGGAGCTGAGGTCGCCATTTGTTATTTGATTGCTTTTTGCTCTAAGCTTTGAGGGCAGCCAATAATGCACTGAGTGCTAGACTTCCGCTCTTGTTTTCAAATTAAAGATTTAATTACAGTCTCCACTGAAGATGAACCAAGTGTGAAAATACCTGATCTACTGGAATGTGGGATCGAGGAGGAGTGTGTGGGTTGGAGTGAGTGCCCAGGCACTTAAATACTTCAACAGTAGCATTAAGGGTGAAATCAATTATTTTGTGGCCAAATGCTGGCCTCATGGTTAGTCAGAGTCAGTGAAATTTATATTCTTTATCATTTTTTTAAAGCTGAAAGGTTTTTTCTTCTGAGTAGTTTACTCTGATAGACTGCAGGCTTAAATCTCCAAGACTTTGAAAGTTTGAAAGATATACATCTTTGAAATTTGTGGAGACTTGGCTTTGTAGATCAGTACATGGTCATTTTGTATTAATGTTGCAGGTATGCTTGGGAAGAATGTGGATTGGCTTCTTGTTGGAGCCAGAGTTCTGCATCAGTTTGTTGAATCAAGCTTTTTTATTGTGTTCTCACGTCTTCAGTCAGTCATCAATCACTCAACAATAATGAAAGCAATCTATGCAAAATCTATCCAGTGGCACCGTATTACGTATTTTTAAGGTAGTAGTTTTTATAAGCTTCTTTTGTTATGGAGGAAATAAAATGTCTATATACCTTTCAGTCTTCCAGCTTCTGTCCTTAGTGTCCAGAGTGAAATTACATCCGTCCAAGGACTGGCTTTAGGAGTAGATTCACAATGTCACATTAACTCACCATCACTGAGAAAGGATCTGTTTTGCATAAATGAACTTTCCAAACAACTGATAACTTCTCCTGTGATTGCCAAAGTTCTCTGCCTCTCAACCTTTGATGACAGGGACTTTTACCAAATAAATTCTCTTCTTTCTCACCTTCAGGATGCTTAATCTTTCTTGAGGGGTCAGGTTCATTGCCACAGAGCTCTATTGTTACTCCCAGCTCTCCTGCTTCCGCACCTGCTTTTGAGTTTCTCTCACGTCTTCCTTGATGTGGGCTGGCACCTGTCACTTCTCTCTTGTCACTGTGGCTGCCTCCCCACAGTTCTTTCCATGCAGACTCATCTGTCATGCTGGCTATGATGGTTCGGGTCTAGGAAACAGATGAGCTGACTTTGGCCAGTGAGACTTTCATTCCTCAGCACTGTTAAGTACTGATCTGGGGTAAGGCTTTTTACCTGGTGACTATCAAAGGGCTTTGACCACAAATATGATGTGGCTCCTTCCCTGTTCTTTGGGGAGTTAGGTCAGTGGTGGGAAAGTGATAGGAAGGTGAAAGTGATGGACACAGATGAGGTCCAGACAGCACATGCTGGGTATTAGGGGAGGGAGTTGTTTCTGTGCAGAGAGATCGGGGAAGATTGGCTTTTGACCTGTGGAGACTGGGGAGGTGGTAGGGCCTGTATGAGCTCAGTATCTGAGGTGGGGAACCCAGCTCTGCAAGGATTGAGAGCAGGGCCAACTCTGAAACATGGCTTACCTGCAGGGAGAAGTGAGAAATCAGATTGCTCCCCAAATGCCAGGCCAGTGAGTGGAGTTTTTCAGAAGCTTCCCAGTGTGTTTATTCAGGAAAAAACATCTGGTAAGAGACATGCTTCTGGAAGAATAAGAAACTGGCCATCCCAGGTGGATTAAAATGAAGTAGAGAAGAGTGGACAGGGCAAAGAGATGCCTGCAGGTGAGGGTGACTGGAAGGGAGGGAGATGGTGGGAGGGCTCCACCCTCCACCTGTCCTGTGCAGTTCAGGACAGCGGGGCCGAGCAGTGGCTTAGGTGGACGGGGGTGGTTCTGAGATAGGACCTGACCTGCAAGTGATGTGTGCCGGCTCAGGACCCAAGAGAGGACAAGATGGTGGCTTCAGTTCTAAACAGGTGAGTTTACATGGCAGGAAGCTAATCCAGGCAGAGATGTTCAGATGATATTTTTAATACAGAAGTAGTTCTGAGTGAGAAATATGGGCAAGAGATAGGAAGTGTGAAGTCATTTGCAAGGAAGGGATATTTAAAGCTTGTGTGGATAAGAGGACCAAGTGGAGTAGTTTGGAGAGTCTGTATGTAGGGTTGGGCTTGGAGAGGAGGATGCTCAGTGGGGAGAAAGCCTGGAGGAGAGCTGAGGCGGGTGGCAGGGAGAGGACATGTCAGCTGTCAGTGCTCCTGGGCCAAGAGGGAAACCAGCCATTGGCTTTGGGGACCAGCGGGCTATGGGGGACCTTGAGAAAGTGTTTCTGGGGATGAAGCAGCCACCGGTTTGCTAGGCATAACCCAGTGAATAGTGGGCAGTGATCATAAACAAAGACTGGGTGGTAGGTCAGGATTGGGAAGAGAGGAAGAAATGGAGTAAAGGATTAATATAAAAGGATAAAAAAATAAAATCCCACACTTTACACCTATTCAGATGACTATTATTTTAGAAAGAAAGAAAATACCATGTTGTTGAAGATGTGGGGAATTGGAACCCTTGTATACATTGCTGGATGGTGCCCCTGCTGTGGATAGCTGTCTGGTGGTTCCTCAAAAACTTAAAAACAGAATTAACATGTGGTCTAGCCATTCCAGTTCTGGGTATATATACAAACAAAGTGAAGAGAGGGACTTGAGCGGATATTTGAATATCAGTTTCCCAGGTGGCACAATGATAAAAAATCCACCTGCCAATGCAGGAGACACGGGCTCCGTCCCTGGGTTGGGAAGATTTCCTGGTAACCCACTCCAGTGTTCTTGCCCGGAAAATCCCGTGGACAGGAACCTGGTGGGCTACAGCCTGTAGGATTGCAGTCAGACACGACTGAGCACACACGCAGCGCTCACACCAGTGTTATCCACCAGAGCCAGAAGGCAGACGCAGTCCAGTGTCCCTGAGAATGGCTGCTCATCCCATTCGTGTATGTGGGCTGCAGTGTTACTCAGCCTTTAGAAGGAGAGAAATACTGCCCCATGCTACACCATGGATGAACCTTGGAGACATTATGCTCAGTTTAATAAGCTAGGAACAAAAAGACAAACACTGTGTGATTGCACTTAGATATCTAGAATAGTCAGATAGAGAGCTGGAAGATGCCAGGCGGACCAGGGACTGGGCAGAAGCACTGCGGAGCTCTTGCGTAATGGTTACCGGGTTTCAGTTTGGAAAGGTGACAGAGTTCTGGAGGTGGCAGGGCGATGCTGGTTGTACAACAGTGTGAATACAGTTAATACCACTGAACTGTACCCTTAAAAGTGGTTAAAATGGTAGAGTTTTATGGTTTGTGTATTTTAGCACAATAAAAATACTTTGCATAAACAGAAAACAAAATCCTGAAAGAAGACCGGTTTTTTGGCCAGTGAGAGGGAGAATTAAGTAAAAGTTGTCTTACGCTTTGATCAGTACCTGCCGGCCTTTAGTTCCTTCACTTGGTTTAGAGTTGAGCTTGGTTGACCAGGGCCAGCAGGCCACAAGTGAAGCTTCTTCCCCAACAGAGATCGTGGGTTAGTCTGAGAAGTCCCTGAAAAAAAGGCAATAGTCAAGTTTGGCTTCAGAAAGGATGTGGTTAGGGGGAAAAGGAAAATCTTTTCTTTGAAAGCAAAGTAAAATACTTTTCAAAATGTGAATTCTTCTCTCCTGAAACAAAAATATCATAAAGCACCGGAGAAGGGAAGGTGCAGTCACATTCCCTGAATGCTTTATATCACTCACACATCAAACCTCTTGAGGAGGTAAAGTCATTTCTTGGTCTAATTGACAGGCATTTAAAACGAACAGAAAAGTGTTTCAAGAAGGACATACATGAACTGTTTTTAAAGCAACTGCAGTCTTATGCAAAGTGTGTCAATACTCTCGAGGAGAAGCATAGCTTGTACTATTAATATTTTATTTCTCTTCACCCTTAGCACAAACCTTTCTGAAAGAGTGTTTTCTTCAGCCTGTAATCTGAACTACCTTATCCATCCATGGTGGCTGTGTTTTATTTAGGAGGTAAAATAACCTGTGTGACTGAGTAGGCATGTGTCCTCCTGTCTGGAAATGCCTGGAATTTTCTATCCTGATTGATTTCATCTGGTGTATGTTTTAAGTGCGTCCTTATGTTTGCTTCCTCCTTCTGTATCAGAGAAAAGTATTAATTACTCATCTTAAATTTCCTATAATGCTAGTTAGAAAGAGGAAGGAAAAGTTGGCATAGTGTTAATAGCCAATGCTGATGAAGTTTTGCATTTGTTGTTTTTTTTAAGAAGGTATTTACTAGACATTGTCTTCTATCCTGCTACTAGCCTGTCATTTGGAAAAGAGTATTTTCAGATTATAAGCTGCAGAGTTCTACTTGAGAAATGGCTCATGAACTTTCTCCTCTATTCATTTAATCACAAAGTATCCAGATATTTTTAAATGAAAGTGTTCCTAAAAGCCATACAACCAAACCTTGCATGTTTTGTAACAACATGCTTTATCGAAGACCATGTGATCCCACAGGGAAGGACTGACCCCAGGCTGGTGGATTAGCCAGAAACCCATCTCATCTTCTGCCTGGCTCTCCTGGCTGTGGTGTTGACTCCAAAACTTCATCCTGTTTCTTAGTCTTAACAGGAGTTCCATCAAGGTTGAGTTTTCTATCATCTATTACCTTTTAAGGTTGAAACACCTGAGATTCTTTCTTGTCAATGTGAAGGAAGCTCTCAGCAAAGCTACCTTAGAAATGTCTCTTGTTACAAAATATCTGGACAGAGCCGACCTCGTTTCTAGGCTGGCAAATGCCGCAGCCTCCTTTGTGGGTTTGATGCCCTTTGTATCAGAGTGAACAGCTTTCCCAGAATCAAATGGGAAATCTCCTCCAGAGATGACTTGTGGAGGCTTTTTTAGTCTGGTCTGCCTTGGTTCCTGAGAAGATCACACACATATTTAAACTCTGTTTTCAAATGCAGTTGCTCGAATGAACCCCAGTTGTGGCCCCCGTCTTCTGTGGACTAGGCATTTCTGAGCCCCCAAGGATCAGGTCCTGGCTTACCGAGAGCCAGGTTCTTGGCTGAGATCATGCCTCAGGGTGTTTGGTGCGGCTTTTCTCTACCTCGGTGCCTAGAGTCTTTCCAGCAAATACAGCCTTTGTCCTGTAAAATCTTCAAAACTGTTTTTAGACTTGAGGCCCTCTCTGCCAGTGTGAGTTGGCACTGTTCTATGGTGGCGGCATGCCTTGTGAAGACCAAATTCCATGGTCTTCCTCACTCACTCATCCATCGTTACACGCCTCCTGGGTGCACTGCTCTGGGCTAAGTAGTGCACTGTACTTGTTCTTGGCCGAATTTCAGTTTAGCAGGTTTCAGGGTTTTGCCTCATAGACTTTTCCCTTGCCTTGAGGTGGGTCCCCTGGCTGCTGCCCCTGCTCTTGGTTCAGTCAAGTCTCCTTCCCTGTTGGCCCAGCCTCAGGAAATGTGTACCTGAAGTCCCCGGAAAACACAAAATAACAGGCTCAGGTTTCAGTTGGAATTCATCTCACTTTCAGCCTTCTGGTGTGTAAAGAAGGATGAATGAATAAGTACTTCATTTTACTTAATAAAGTAAAAGTCATCCTTCTCTGAACATTGAAACTGCAACTTGTCTGAAAACATTTAGGGAGGTTTGAGTTATGTTAACACTATTTCTTTCTTTTTTCTTTCCCAACCGATGTTTAATAAAAATCTTACTAATTTCCTGGTCCTGTCTTAGGCAGTGGAGGATGGAGACTGAATCATACTCCTTTAGGGAAGTACACAGACTGATGCCAGAGCAAGGAGCCTTCACATTTACAAATGATTTTGTCATTTATCATCTCTTTGATCCTCAAAGCAACTTTCTGAGATACACTGTTACCCTCCTTTTACAATGAAAAATTGAGGCTCAGCAGTGTTTACTGAGGTGCTATCTCTGATGGCAGAGCTCGTGGTCTTTCCACGCTGGTTCTCAGGGGGCCACCTTTGGGAGCTGGGCTGAGCCCAGCCTAACAGATCCTCTGGAATGAATAGGACTGGGCCCGGGAGCAGGACCCCCTCAGCCTTCCTGCCCTTTTCAGTGCACGTCTGTGCCAGGGAAATAGTCTGCTTCCTCAGAGAGGAGAAGCTGGACCGGAACTGACAAGCTCTCAAGGAAGACTGAGCAGGGCGGGTGGGTGTAGACGGGTCAGCCGAGGGGAGGATAAGGGCGGAGCACTGATACCAGGAATAGGGCTTAATTTGGCCTGCGGCCAGTGCTGAGGTGCTGCCGTCTGCGGGCCACATGTGTGGATGGCTAAATGGTACAGCTGTGCAGAGTGGTGACGTGGGCCTCATGGAGCCCCAGCGTTGTTTGGTGTAGAACCATCCTAAGTGTTTAGTCTGTCCCCATTTTGCAAATGAGGCAGAGGTACAGAGAGGGTAAGGCGCTTGGCCCAGCTTTTCAGTTAGTAAGTGATGGTCCTTCTCCCAAGCCGGCACACGTCCCCCGGCCCTGCTGTACTGCCTTGTGACTGAGGGTAAGCTCTTGGTCCCTGGCAGGCCTCGTCCGGTCAGGGCTCCAGGTTCCCAGCAGTTGTCGATGAGGGGCAGTGAGAACTCTACTTCTTCTGGGGCACTGATGGCTGTGCCTAGTACTTTCTAGGGTTTCATCTTTTAGGACAAATGTAAGCTCAGAAAGAAGACTTTCTGCTTCAAATACTGCTGTCTGAAGGGATGGTTCACTTGATGAATAAATAACGACACTGTTTTGGTATGGTTTAGCACGTCCACAGGCATTCTGCTGCTTGATTGTAATTTGACACCAGCTGTCTTCTTACCCCTGCTCTAAGAATGAAAAAGGCAGAACTTACGTCATGAGGGACCTGTTGGATAAAGGAGGACCAGGCTGTGTGCCTCCTGGATTTGGCTCCAGCTTTCATGTAGGCCCCAAATGAAGCAGCTGTGTATCGCTGGTTCCTGGCTCTCTCAAGGGACCTCTCTTAAGAGGGCTGTCTCTTAAGAGCTCTCTCTTAAGTGTGGCCTGGAGGAAATAGACCTTGTACTAAATCCTGATTTGATTGTGGCTCCTTCAAAAGCAAGAGTCATCTAGTGTGGAGAGACTGAGACTGCAGACGAAGGAAGTAAGGAAACCCCTGTGCACTCAGTCATTATCACATTGGCCTGCCATTAGCCTCATCTTGGAGATGGGGAAACTGAAGTTTCATCAAAGTTGGCTTTATTTCAGTGATGAGGAAAAGAGAGCAGAATTAGCCTGTGTGAGGAGTTACCTTAGAATGTTGTCATGAAGGGCAAGAAGAAGCCATACTATGTTTAGGTTTTGGAACTGAGCATATTTTGGTTAAAACACAGTGAATTAGAGCATCTTTGAATCTTTGGACCATTTGTGTCACCCAGGTACTTTCTCCCTGGATGAGACATGTCCGCTGCGCCAGCCATAATGAGTTAACCTCTCACAGGAAGAAATGTCAGTGAGAGAAGAGTCTCCACGATTCACGGGGCCACTTTGGGGGTGAGGGAGCAGGCAGGAGCGTCACCACAGCCATGGGCAAGAGGTTTCTGGGGAGGTGACGACTGAGGAGGTGCTTAGAGGGTGAGTCCCTCTCAGGCAGGGCCACTGGCACAGACATGTCACTTGTTTACGGGCTTGGTTTGAGACTCAAGTAGGTTTGGTGACCCCTCTGTGAAATAAACCGGGGAGTGTGGGGTCCTGGCAGCTGCCACACTGGTCCAGGGGGATCTCGCAAAGGAGCGCAGCAGTGGGGGCAGGGGAGGAATGCCTGGGCTGGAGACTGTTCTGCCTGGTCCCAGGTGAGCTGGATGGCTGAAACACATCCCTTCTCTTCTCCTTTTTTTTGTCTGTAAGGTAGCATACAAAAAGGGAACAGAGAGGGATGTGGTTCAGCCATCCAGCTCACCTGGAACCCAGGCAGAACTGTCTCTGGCCCAGGCCTTCCTCCCCTGCCCCCACTGCAGCTGGGCTGCCCTCCTTTGCCAGATCCCCCTGGACCAGAGATGTGGGAGACCTGAGTTCGATCCCTGGGTTGGGAAGATTCCCCGGAGAAGGGAAAGGCTACCCACTCCAGTATTCTGGCCTGGAGAATTCCATGGACTGTATAGTCCATGGGGTTGCAAAGAGTCGGACACGACTGAGCAACTTTGACTTACAGACCGAATCAGAGCACTTCAGCTGAACTCTGTAGCTGGTAAGGGGCTGTGTTGATAATGGTTAAATATGTGCTTTCTGTTATCAGTTCCCTTATTTGTAAAGATGGCTTTCTCAAGAGCTTGCCAGGGCAGTGTGGTAGGTAGCAGGACCCAGGAGAAGCAGCGGCCATGCACCTCGGTCACTCACCAGAGCTTCCTTTATGATGCTTGATTTCTCTCTGCAGTGTGCACAGTGGCCAGCTGGCCCCTCTCGACACTGCTAGATTTTAACGGACAGTTACGATGATGTTTTCAGAGAAAGGGTCATCTTAAAAACACCCTCTCTATAGCCACTCACTACTCTCTGATTACACACAGTTAGAAAAAAAAAACACGTTTAATTGTTTCTACAATTATGATTTTTTTTAGTAAGTTTATAGTAAGTGGGGGAGATTAATAAAGGGCTATTTTATTCTCAGCTTGTGGTTTCTAATTACATCAGTTACAGCTTAGCCTTCCTCTTCACTAGCGTGCAGGCATGGACTGGAAAAGAATGAGCTAATCCTTGATAGATCAGGTGGAATAAAGATCTCTATTCATATCTTTACCTTTTATCCGTTGTTCTGAGTGCCAAGAATTAATGCTGTTTGAAAGTACAAGCTGAACCTGCCAAGCTTTGGACAGCTAAGATAATCCTAATTATTTTAAATGTTAGTGAGAAGGGCAGCAGTTCTACTCTGGAATAGAGTCCTCTTGTGAAACATGAAATGTCTGCTAAGTGGTATTGATTGGGCATGATTTTATTTCCAAACACCATGGTTATCATGAAGTGGAAAAATTCGTTGTTGAAGACATTTTCATCAGCTTTTCATCAGCCTCTTAGGCCTGCAAACTTGAAACCAAAGAGGCCAGCACTTTTGTTTTTTTTCTGTCAGCATCTAGGTGAAGAGTTGCTAATAGTTGAAGAATACCACTTGCATTTTTATTTTTAAAATGGTTTCTTACTGGGAGCTTACTAGTATTTAGCATATAGAGAAAGAACAGTTTTTTTCCTCAAGCATTAATATCCTATTTTTTCACCTCACTGGAAGAGAATTATTCATTCCAGTCCACTGACTCCCAGCAGATCATTCAAGTTAAAAGTCAAGGGTCTTTGCAATGTCAAAAGATTTAGCAGTTAGACTCGGTTTTGTTATAGAGAGGTGGGTTTGGGGGGATAGTCTATATGTTCCAAGAAGAATATCTGTGATTAGATGACATCACGGAAATCATCTGTTTTTTTTCCCCTCAGAATTGATGCAAGTGATTATGTGTAAGGTTTGTTTTGAAGTAATAAAGAAAGACCGTTTAGCTTCTGCAGATGAATAGGCTACTTGAGAGAAAACAGATACTAGGCTTGTTAGTTCAAAGCAGGGTCAGCCTCAGAGGTTTACCCACCTTTCATTGTAACATGAAAAAAAGATTAGATGGGCACTTTGCCCGTTTCCTTACTTTTCAGTCTCCACTTTGGCCTCCAGAAGTCATTTCTTCCATTTCTGTAAATGCTGGGAGCCCACTGATGATTACAGAGTAGCGCAGTCCTGATTTGTCTATTGCTTGAGAGACCTTCCTGCTCCCATCCCCACCCCCACCACCAGAGCAAAGCACTCCCATCTTCACTCATGCAAATAGTGGTGTGTTGAGCATCTCCAGCAAATTATTCTTTCTTTGGGTTTATTCCCCAGAGTGGAATTACCAGGTCAGAGGGTATGAACAGTTTTATGGTTCTTATTACATGTCACTAGATTGCTGTCCAGAAAGATTGAACCAATTTCTAGTGCTACCAACCGCATATCTTTCCCCACAGTCACATAGACACTAGGCATTAGCATTTTTACAAAATAATATTGAGGAACCTTTTAAATTGAAATTAGCTGCCTTTAGGGCTCATTAGAGTCAACACACACAAAAAGAGAATTTTGGCTTTTTAATTTTTAATTGGTATAAAGTGATTTAAAATGATCAATTGTTCTTTGCCCCGGTGAAGTTTAATGAAGCGGCATTTAAATGAAGAGGGTACCTGAGGGACTGTATTTAAGGGTAATAGTAAAATAAATTTTGGAAATTAGTCACTAAGGTAAATAATTAATAAATCTTTGATGCACTTGGAACTACTTTTATGAGGTGCTGTACAAAATGAGTTAAACAGATACTATCCTTAACTTCAACATTGAAAGACAGTGCTAAGCCTTTGAACAAGAGTAAAATGAACATGGATTTAAAGTTTGAGAGGAGAAAAGCTTTAGAAATATAGACATTTCCCAAAACAGGTTGAGTTCATTTATTCGCATCTTCTCTGGAGTGCAGCCGTGCAGTAAGTAGGCTTGGAGCCTCCCTGGTCTATACAGGAGACACACTCTGCACGTGTTCACAGCCCCAGGTCAGAGGAATACTTTCCAAGAAAATATCCACAAGGCAAGTGAGAGTGAAAGGGGGCTATCCCCAGATCCCTTTCTTTTGCAGAATTCCCACCCTTCCCTTTTCCAGTCCCAAGTCAGCTGAATGGGGGCATCAGGGTGTGAGAGGCTAGGTGAGCTGTTGTTACCTGTAGGGGAAGGCAATCTCAGGGCTCAGAACTTGTCTGGAGAATGCTCACCTGTTCCTTTATAGCCTCTGAATCAAGTTGACAAGGGTCAGTTATTTTGCCTCCTCAAATTCACACAGACATTAGGAAGTTTCAGTGGCCACTGACTAAATATGGCACCCAAGGGTGGGCTAGTGCGTGGGTGAGAACAAGCTGACCAGGGTGACTGGTCACAAGCTGACCAGGTGGGGCTGACCAGGGTTGCACTGCCCATGGCAGCTTCCACAGGGTCCCCTTCATAAAATGGCAGACTAATTCTCTCAGTGGGTGGTTTAAGGGTTAAATTTACATACTCATTGAAGTAGGTGACACACAAGAGGTAGTCAGAGAACATTCATTCCCTTCCCTATTGCATATACAGAGGACCTTCTGTTACTGGCTTGAGGTGAGGATGGGGGTGGGCAGGTTAACTCACAGACTCTGCTTGACCCTTAGCTGGCTCTCCAGGGCTGGGTGTAGTGACAGGATGTCGGAGCAAAGTCTGCTGTCTGTAGATACAGCATCCTTGGGCGTGTAACACAATTCAGAGATTATCCTGGATTTGCATGGAAATTTAAATCCATATAACAGTTCAAATTTAGTAAGAAGCCTTTATGAATAGCAAAACAAGAAAAGAAAAGAAAGCTTCAGGTTTCCTAAGTTCCAAGTTCTTTTGGTTGCTATTTATGTATTTATATATGCATGTGGACAGTTTTGTGGACATCTGTAAAGTACTCCTTAAAAAAAAAAAACCTTACAGATTAGTACCCTTGCTTTTTATTTAATTTACTAAATCTAAACAAATACTCTCATTATCAAAAGTAAATTGCTTGTCAGGAAGTTACCTACTTTGTTTTTCAAATTTATTAACTCACTAAGTTTTCAGATCATTCCTTATGTAACTGGATATTGACATAGCTATTCCAACTATCCA